>NC_080414.1:35005000-36322500 GCF_030265065.1 Corythoichthys intestinalis | reverse complement strand
CACCCAAACATTTATAGGTGTTCATATTTTAATGAGGATAGTATGCAAACAATGACAGAAGAGGGAAAAATAAGTAAGTGAACCATCACATTTAATATTTTGCGGCCCCTCCTTTTGCAGCAATTACTTCAACCAGACGCTTCCTGTAGCTGCAGATCAGTCTGGCACAGCGATCAGGACTAATCTTGGCCCATTCTTCTCTACAAAAAATGCTGTAGTTCAGTCAGATTCTTGGGATGTGTGGCATGAATCGCTGTCTTTAGGTCATGCCACAGCATCTCAATGGGGTTCAAATTTGGATTTTGATTTGGCCACTCCAGAACGTCTATTTTGTTCTTCAGCAACCAGACGTTGATTTACTTCGGTGTTTTGGATCATTGTATTGTAGCAGCATCAATCCTATTTTTAGCTTCAACTGTCTGACAGACGGCCTCATGTTTTCCTGCAAAACATCCTGATAAACTTTTGAATTCAGTCTTCCATTAATGATTGCAAGTTTTCCAGGCCCTGAGGTAGCAAAACATCCCCAAATCATGATGCTCCCTCCACCATACTTACCGGTGGGGATGAGGTGTTGATGTTTGTGAGCTGCTCCATTTTTCCTCCACACATGACATGTGTTACTCCCAAACAATTCATCTTTGATTTCATCAGTCAACAAAATATTT
This sequence comes from Corythoichthys intestinalis, assembly GCF_030265065.1. Lineage (NCBI taxonomy): Eukaryota > Metazoa > Chordata > Actinopteri > Syngnathiformes > Syngnathidae > Corythoichthys > Corythoichthys intestinalis. The sequence continues at coordinate 36,321,832 of NC_080414.1, read as the reverse complement.
TGCCAAAACTTCTGTGGAGTGTCCAAGTATCTTTTTGCGAACATTAAACGAGCAACAATGTTTTTTTAGACAGCAGTGTCTTTCTCCATGGAATCCTCCCATGAACACCATTCTTGGCCATAGTTTTACATATAGTTGATGTGTTCAAAGAGATATTGGACTGTGTCAGTGATTTCTGTAAGTCTTCAGCAAACACTCCAGGGTTCTTTTTTTATCTCTCTGAGTATTCTGCGCTGAACTCTTGGTGTCATCTCTGGTGGACGACCACTCTTTGGGAGAGAAGCAACAGTGCCGAACTCTCTCCATTTGTAGACAACTGACTGACGATTGATGAACATCCAGACTTTGACAGATGGTTTTGTATCCTTTCCCAGCTTTGTACAAATCAACAATTCTTGATCGCAGGTCTTCAGACAGCTGTTTTGACTGAGCATTGATGCACGTCAGACTATGCTTCTCATCAAGACATTTCTTACCAGGTGTGTGTTTTATAGTGGGCAGGGCAGCTTTAAACCACTCATCAGTGATTGGGCACACGCCGGACTTAAAATGTTTGGTAAAAATTGGTTCCTATTGCTCCTTAGGCAGAGGGTTCACTTACTTATTTGCCCCCTTCTGTCATTGTTTGCATACTATCCTCATTAAAATATGAAAACCTATAAATGTTTGGGTGGTTTTAGTTAAAGAAGACACTGTATTTTCATCTTTGTGATTTTGACAAAGATCAGACCACATTTGATGGTGATTTTATGCAGAAATGTAAGAAATTCCAAAAGGTTCAGATACTTTTTCATACCACTGTATATATGTACATACCTTTGTATATATGTAACAAATCATTTTGATGTGAATGCTCAGTGTTATACTACCATTACATACTGCTTCTTCAAGTCTGTGCTTCTCACCTTAGACTTGCTTGCCTTCATTGACCCCTATGAAGCCCCATTGTTGAGACATGTAAAATCCCTCTAAACCTGATAAGATGCCCAGCCATGTGAGGACGTGCTAAGAGAAATGTAAAGCAAATGACGTAAAATTATTATGAATTAATTGCAACAACTTATTGGCAAATTCAATGTTTTTCCACAAAGGAAGTAAAAAAATCAGGTTGTGGCATCCGGTATTGCTGAAATTACCTTCTTTACAGGCTAGCTGGCATTTCTAACAGTTGAATAAGTAAAGAATGAAAAACGGCTTTATACAGAATAGCCACTGAATATGGAAAGTGAATGTGCTATACATACGTCAGAATTGACAAATTGAAGAACGTAATGATATGCATTGCCCTTTTTGTTGAAGTCTTCCAAATAGCAGTCATTTCCTCCTGGTAGCGCTTCTCGTACTTTGATTTATTCCATCCTTCTTCACTGGAGAAATTGAATCACTGGTATGTACAGTATGATTTTACTGAACAGTTTAGGTCAGGGGTGTCAAACTCATTTTGGTTCGTGGGCCACAATCATGACAATTACATCGCATGTGGGCCAGACCAGTTTATTTTTTGGCAAATAAGTTAATATCATTTGATGTGTAACACTGAAATATAAGCATTCACAACCAGTCTTCCTGGTTTCAGTCAATTGGACTTTTATCCATTGGTGGTTCCAAGATTTTTCTGAAACAGGGGCCAAGAAGGGGCCACATGTAACCCTCAGGGGCCAAGCGTCGATGCCATCTTTTTTCTGTGTTTGTTTCAGTCAACAAGGCAATATACAGATTATCCTGAATGTGGCGGTAAAAACGTCTATGCTTGACACTGTCAAGTGAACCAGTATACTACTCCTTCTCAAAAAAATTAGGAAAAACGTTCATTATTTTCTGTAATGTAGTGATAAACATTAGACTTTCATATATTTTAGATTCATCACACACAACTGAAGTAGTTCAAGCCTTTTAATGTTTTAATATTGATGATTATGGCAAAAAAGTCATGAAAAAACAAAAATCCTTATGTCAAAAAATTTGCATATCATGAAAAGGTACTCTAAAGAAGCTACTAACCTAATCATTGAATCAACGGATTAAGTCAAAACCCCTGCGAAAGATGCCTGAGGCTTTTAAAAACTCCCAGCCTGATTCATTACTCAAAACCGCAATCATGGGCAAGACTGCCGACCTGACTGCTATCCCGAAGGCCATCATTGACACCCTCAAGCAAGAGGCTAAGACACAGAAAGAAATTTCTGAGCGAATAGGCTGTTCCCAGAGAGCTGTATCAAGGCACCTCAGTGGGAAGTCTGTGAGAAGGAAAAAGTGTGCCAGGCCTGTACAACCAGAAGAGGTGCCCGCATCCTGAGAAAGATTGTGGAGAAGGGCCAATACCAGAACTTGGGTGACCTGCAGAAACAGTGGACTGAGTCTGGAGTAGAAACATCCAAAGCCATCGTGCACACGCGTGTGCTGGAAATGGGCTACAGGTGCCGCATTCCCCAGGTCAAGCCACTCTTGAACCTGAAACGGCGGAAGAAGCGCCTGACCTGTACTTTTTTCAAATGAAAGCAAATTTTGAATGTCATTCGGAAATCAAGTTCCAGAGTTTGGAGGAAGACTGGGGGGAAGGAAATGCCAAAATGCCTGAAGTCCAGTGTCAGGTACCCACAGTCAGTGATGGTCTGGGGTGCCATGTCAGCTGCTGGTGTTGGTCTACTGTGTGTTATCAAGGGCAGGGACAATGCAGCTAGCTATCAGGAGATTTTGGTGCACTTTATGCTTCCATCTGCTGAAAAGCTTTATGGAGATGAAGATTTCATTTTTCAGCACGATCTGTCACCTGCTCACCGTGCCAAAACCACTGGTAAATGGTTTACTGACCATGGCATTACTGTGCTCAATTGGCCTGCCAACTCTCCTGACATTAGCCCCATAGAGAATCTGTGGGATATTGTGAAGAGGAAGTTGAAAGACAGCACTGTGGATGAGTTTAAGGCCACTATCGAAGCATTCTGGGCCTCCATCACACCTTAGCAGTGCCACAGGCTGATGCCTCCATGCCACGCTGCATTGAAGCAGTCATTTCTGCCAAAGGATTCCTGACCAAGTATCGAGTGCATAGCTGATATAATCAACTGAAGGTTGACTTTTTTTGTATTAAAAAAAAACAACTTTTTTTGTATTGGTCGGATGAAATATGCAAATTTTTTTGAGTTAGGGATTTTGGGGTTTTCTTGACTTTTTTTGCCAAAATCATCAATATTAAAACAATAAAAGGCTTGAACTACTTCAGTTGTGTGTAATGAATCTAAAATATATGAAAGTCTAATGTTTATCAGTACATTACAGAAAATAATGAACTTTATCACATTATGCTAATTTTTTGAGAAGGACTAGTAGTTTACGTCCATGAATTTGGCCTCCCAGCAGACGCAAATGTACATAAAAATGATGTCAGTCGTTTGTGCTATGTTTGTGCAGTAAAACATTTCATTTTTGAGATATTTAAAATTCTTTTATAGGTCAATCTGAGGTTAACCAGCGCCCCATTTTGATTAAAAATGGCTAAAAATAATCTCAATCATTTGTGCTTTGTTTGTGCTTTTGTGTTTGTAGATATTATGCTTTTAATTTATAGTGATTACGTGACGCAGCCCCCCCCCCCCCCCCCACCTCCAATGGTGCCATATTCGTTTGTGCCAGATTTGTGCTACGAAAATTTTGGTTTGTGCTGCTATCGTTTCATAGATATTGAGATATTAATTTCGAGTGATGAAATCACTCGCAGTCATTCTGTATCCTAATGCTGCATTTGAGGAAGGTGGGAAGTCGGACTTATCCCACTTGTATGCACAAACGATTGACACTTTTTAGCCATTTTTAATAAAAACGTGGGGCTGATGGATTAACTTAAAATATTGAAATACAATAAATTATATTGAAATAAAATAAATTTTAAAAAAAAATAAAAAAGCATTTAAATGCATATGTATTCTTTGGCCTTTCGGTTGTTTGACCAAGTGTTTCCAGTATTCAGTTTCGGCAAAGAATTTTGCTTTTGATACATCCCTAGAAACAACATTGTCTTATTCTCTCACTTCAGAAAAGAAGGATTTACCAATTGCTTTGTGCTAAAATGGGAACAGGGGCCATTCAAATTAGAGGCGGGGCCAGTGCCCCTGCGATCCTACCTCTAAAACCACTACTGTGTTTACGGTTGTTAGTGGAACCCAAATAATTAATTTTGGGTCATTTCCTTTTAATTTTAGGGTACTTACGGGTCACTTTCTGTCAGTGGTGGAATGTAACGAAGTAAAAGTACTTTGTTACTGTACTTAAGTGCATTTTTGTGGATCTGTACTTTACTTTAGTACAAATATGAACTGGTACTTTTTACTTTTACTTCACTACATTTTACAGCAGGTATCTGTACTTTTGACTCTACTACTTTTCAAATTGTTGCCTACGTTACACGTTACTTTAGTTTTCTTTTTATCTCATTTTGAATTGATAGTTTCTGTTGAGGCAAAGTTGGCAATGTCAATGTGGACCAAAGTGCAACCAGGAAACGGAAGTGGAGTGACGTGTTTTTATTGAACAATGGCGATGGCTGTGGCTGCAGCTGTGGCTGCGAGGGCTTGATGGATGGGTGTCCTGATGGCAAAAAACAAGAGTAGTCAAGAGTTCGATAAACGATAGTCAAAAAACTACAGGCGTAGTTGGCCGTTGTACCAATGGTGACTGGCAAAATCATCTAGCACATGCTTACCGCTCCTTATGAGCAGTGTTGATTGTTGATAAGCTGCAGGTGCACTCCCAGGTGAGCCAAGATTCATTCCATACATAAAAACAGGAAGTGTTATAACAATAAAAGCCAGCAGAGGGGAGTGTGGGCAAGGACCACCAGTTTTGTTTTCATGTCTCCGGCGCAATCAGTAAGCCCCGTGCAAATATACCGTAACTGAGCACGAGAGGCAGCGAGCAAGATTAGGCAGGTGAACAAGATATTGAGAAATAAAAACTAAAGATACATGTTAATATCGGTCGCCGATAATTATCGGCCGATAATGGCAATTATGACGTCACACAGATAATCCAGATAATAAAAAATTCAACTGATAATGCAATCCGATAATTACATACTTGATTTAGCCTCCAAATGTGCACAACCGAAGAATTCAGCACGCCGCCTCCTCAACCCCTCCCCTCTCTGTAGCCCCTGAGGGAGGAGGGGTTGAGGAGGCGGAGTTACACGACAAGAAATAGTTGAATATCATGGCGGCTGTTACTAAAAAATGACGCCCTCGCCATCTGCGAAACATGTACCGCAGAAGTTCCACGAGGCAGAAAGAAAGCGTCCTCATTCCAAACCACTAACCCAGGATCCATTTAAAACTGCATCACAAAGATTTCTGGAACGAATACGAGGCTGCTGCTAGCGGGAATGCTAAAGCTATTGTAAACACAAACTAAGTTAAACTACAGGGCTTGTGACGATACAGAGTCGGGTTGTTTGGGAAAGCAGCCCAAGGCGGATGGTAAACTCGCATCTAATGCTAAACACCGGCACGACTAGAGACCGATAGTCGGCAAGTAGCCGTCTTCCGACGGAGCCCGCCGCTCTGGCTGGTCTGGCAGGCCGCCACCTCGCCGTTGGCAGAGCCCGGTTCCCCGGCTTCAGGACCTCCGACGAATACCCCGGTTTCTCGAGCGTTCCCCCACGGCCGGTGCGGGCGGATTATCCAGTACGAACGTAGCCGCCGCCACCGAGATGAGACACGATTTTTTTTTACCGAAATGACCCGAGAGCCAAAGCCCTGGATAAACAAATAATGCAGTTTATACGACCACCATTTTTCAAGAAAAACATGCCAATCACATTTTCACCACGGACATTTGGAAAAGTGATGGCCAGTAAGCAAGCTTATCATGACGGCACAGTGGTTAGATGATAATTTAAACATGGAGAAAACGAAGTCAGCCAGTCAATAATGCATTCAGTATGTTAATTGACGAGCGGTCAGATGACTTTGTAACGCTGCCTTTATTTTCAGCTTAACAAAACTCAGGCACAAAACAACACACGCGGAGATACAAGCTCCAACTCCGTCCAAATAGTACTGCCGTGTATCAATTTAGCTGCTGTAAAACAAATGTCGTGAGTGCCGCAAATGTAAACAAAGCGCTGCAGAATGGGTACATGACATCTCGCTCTTTTGAGTTAATCATTTTCACAGTGTGCAACAAAGCATATAACATTAGCAATCACTTTTCAAATTAATTTAACTGATTTTTCTGCTCAATTACAGTCACAGTAGATAATCAAAACTTATCGGCAATTATTAACACTTATCAATTTAAAATTGCACATTCTTGTTGTAATGAAATAACAATAATATTCTGTAGCCACAAATATTATTCAAAATGTTTTCTTCTTCCCAGTTTTTTTGTTTTTTTTTTAGGATTAAGTATAACAATGTATTGCTTAAAATAAGGCTGTTAAGATTATTTTCAGCTAGCTATTTTTCTTCCAAGAAATCTGAGAGAAATACACTTGAAGCACTGGCAGATAATTTCACTTATTTCCAATAGATTTACCCTTAAAACTGACTAGTTTTAAGGAGGTGTGTTTTGCAGTGTATTAATGTTATATATGTTAGGAATGGCTTACTTTTAAAGGCATTTTTGTGCAACTTAGGTATTTACTCTGTAAGTAATTGTTGACAAAATTTACCATTACACAATGTCAGACAATCTGTCATTATTTAGATGTTGGAATTGAATACTTGTTCATATTTTATGTTGAAAAAAGACCAATAAATTATATTTTTGCACAGTAATATTTTCTTTTGTGTATACTTTAAAATTTTATATAAATCTTTTAACAGAATTATCGGCTTGACATTATCGGTTATCGGTTAGAATGAGGAGGAAATTGTCGGTTATCAGTATCGGTTGAAAAATGTATTATCGTGCATCACTAATAAAAACCATCACACTCTTGTACAGTAGGTGGCAGTATGCACCTGATAGTTGCTTGCAATCCGCCATTAAGCTAAATTTGGGAGTATTTGAGATTGTTAAACTTCTATTTACAGTGCACAATGCAGTCATTTTTTTGCTTGATTTTTCCCATTCTGTTTTAAATAAAACTGAGCAGTCAGCCAACGACCTTTCTGGTTCTTTTTTTTTTTCAAAATAGACTCAGATCTCTGTATGTATGTATGTGTTTGTGTGTGTGTGTATATATATATATATATATATATATATATATATAGACAGATATATACATAAGAAAATTATTATATATATTATTTTTGCATTAGGAGAAGATACATAGACTTTTTACTTGTAAATTTTAAAGCAAGTACTTTTTTGTACTTTTTTTACTTTTACTTAAGTAATTTTTGCAACTGTATCTGTTGTTTTACTTAATAAAATAAAAATACATCCACCACTGCTTCCTATACATTTTGTGGTAACTCAGTGTCACTTCCTGTACATTTTGGATCATTTCCTGCTGGTTTTGGGGCATTTCTAGGTCACTTCAAGTTGATTTCGGGTCACTTTATGTTGGCTTCGGGGTATTTTGAGGTCACTTTGTTCATTCGCTGCCATTGACGGCACTGGCACTAAGGGGGCGAATGAACAAATGTGACTGCGGACACGAAAGTGAGCCAAGTGCAGTAGTGCACAAATCTCCGGTTTTGTGGCAACCGTGTCAAATAAAGCATGTGATTTGGTATGTACAGTATGAATGAGCTACAGTGTGTCTGTCAGGCAGAACAACCCTGGGGGCCGAATCTGAACCCCTTGGGGTACCGCTTCTGGCCTGTGGGCTGCATGTTTGACACCCCTGGCTTAGGTTAGTTAGGTTAGGTAGTGACCTGCCGTTTCATTTCTTCTTCTTCAAAACGTGACATTATTGCACAACTGACCTCTTGGTGAACAAAATTGACTCACAATGATGTTCACTTTGGTCACAGTCCTCTTATTTAAATGACTATTGTTTTAAAATGAATACCTTTCTATCTGTACTTCAAGTAAAGACCAGCTACCTCTCGAAGTGTACTAGACTCCCAGTTGTGCATCTGGTAATGTGATGTGAGGGGTTGTGACACGCGGACAGTGCTGCTAGCTGTGCTCGGCCCCTGTGTCAGACCAGATTCCTATTCCTTTACATTGATGTCCCTTTTACCACAGCCACAAATTTGCTAACGACTGATGTCTAATGCTGGCTCTCATCTGACATGTGATGCAAATGACACTGTGAAATGTGAGGACATGCTCTGTAATGATGATGAAACATAGGTGTCATTTTCATGGTGTGTGGCCTGTGTTTAAATGTGTACTGCCTGTAGCTATCTAATATCATGGGTGTGTTTATATTGTCATGAGTCTTCATCAACCCTTAGCAAAATAAAATGGGAAAAGACAGATAGAGAAGCCAAAGAAGCAACTTATTGAATACTTTGTAGTGTACTTTGTACGTATTTAATAATTTGTATTCATGCAACTTTGTGAATATTTGAATTTTAATAAGATTTGCTGCAAATGTCAGTTGGAAATAACTGAAAAAAAAAAAAAAAACATGCAATTAGTTTGACATTTACTGTATCTTACTTCCTACTCACTGTATTAAGTACTTGAAAATGCTTTGGAGTTTTATCATGAACCGCTAAGCAAATATTAGTTTTTAAATTTCACAATTGATGATTAAATTGCTTTTTTATATATTTCATAGTATAGTGTTTTGTGGCACCGTCACTGACTGTCATACTTACGGTAGTGTGATTCCGGCTAGACTTGGTTTGAATTGCTATAGGAAACATCAGTAGTGCATGAAGGTCATGGTGCTGGAAAATTGCCCAGTTATGAATGCTATATATAGTCATGCTCTCCTATGGTACAATGCAAAAAGTACAGAATAAACAGTGTGAAGTACAATGAAAATCAACAAGTCTAACTGAAGTGGAGAACAGTTTTAATAGCTAACAGTTAAACAGTGGTCAAATGTAACGAAATAAAAGTACTACAGTAACAAAGTACTTTTTAAATCACTACATTTTACAGTATGTATCTGTACTTTTTACTCCACTACTTTTCAAATTGTCCCCTGCATTTCATGTTATTTTTGTTTGTTTTTAAAATAATTTTTTTTCATTGTGAATTGTTTCGTTTTCATGCCTCCGGCACAATCAATAAGCCCCGAGCAACTATACCGTAACTGAGCACTAGAGGCAGCAACACGAGTACACACAAGATTAGGCAGGTGAACAAGATATTTAGCAATAATAAAAACACCACACTCTTATACAGTAGGTGGCGGTATACACCTGATAGTTGCTTGCAATCTGCCATTAAGCAAAGTTCTGGAGTTTTTGAGCTTGTTAAGCTTCTGTTTACAGTGCAGTCAATTTTATTGCTTGTTTTTCTCTTAAATAAAACTGAGCTGTCAATTAATTTTCAGTTTCTTTCTTTGACGTTTGACTCAGATCTCTGTATGTATGTATATATGTATGCATGTATGTATGTATGTATGTATGTATGTATGTATGTATAAATGTATGTACATATGTATGTATACATGTATACAATATATGTACAATGGTATGAAAAAGTATCTGAACCTTTTGGAATTTCTCAAATTTTTGCATAAAATCCCTATCAAATGTGAGCTGATCTTTGTCAAAATCACACAGATGAAAAAAAAGTGTCTGCTTTAACTGAAACCACCCAAACATTTATTGGTTTTCACATTTAAATGAGGATAGTATGCAAACAATGGCAGAAGGGGGAAAAATAAGTAAGTGAACCATCACACTTAATATTTATATATATTATATTACTGACATGTTATATTGTTATCTTGTATTCACAGAAACCACAATACAACAAAATAAATTTCATACTCTTTTCATCATCATTAAAGGAAAATAAATCCTGAACGTCCCCTGTTGATTCTCTGATCGGAGTCACAACTACATAGCGTCGCCGGCTTTATACCACACACCCACATATGGATCCCCAGTCAAATTAACCCTCTTTTTCAGGTATTATTATTATTTAGAGGTGTGCATCGGCACTGCCCTCACGATTCGATTCGATTACGATTCGGAGGGCCACAATTCGATTCGATTCGATTCAGAGGGTCACGATTCGGCAATGAATCCGATGCATATTTTTCGTGAATCATGAGGCAACACAAGCGGTCAGACATTAAACAACTTTTTATTGGCTCTTGTTTCACTCCTGGTTGAAGTCAAATTAAAATACTTTCATATATATATATATATATATATATATATATATATATATATATATATATATATATATATATATATATTAAAAATAAATAAATAAATAACAGATCACAGCATTTAATTGGTGCTTTGAATGAGACCAGGGCTTTCTCTTTTTTTACACACAGTAGCAGCCTTTCACACAGTGCAACATCTGAACTCCTGTGCAAAATCAGTAACAGTCACTGTATTTTAGTCACAACGACCCAACAATAAAAAAATTCAAGTAAATATTAAAGAAAACGACAAAGAAAATATTGTAGTGCAGCAGCATCTTTATCGCAATATCAACCCAGGGAATGGATTGATATTTAAATGTAAAGTAGCTCCCTCTACAGAAGAGCCTAGATCTTGAGCCCGAACCCAACCCGACCAGACCAGACCGAATTTCGGGCCGGGTCGGGCCCAAAATGTCTAATCATTTACGTTCGGGTCTCGCTAACTTTTTTTTTGTTGAATAAATATATATTTGTATATTAAAACGATGTATGGATGTTAAACTAAGGAATACTTGTTATAAAATAAATAAATTGGACGAAACAGAGAGAGAAGGCGCTTTGGTAATCACAAACGTGAGCCAGTGCATTGTTTGCGCACATGAATGCCGTGGCCCCGCCCTCCTTTTAATCTTCCCCACCCGCTCTTGGCGCTCTCCGCGAGTCTGCAACCCTGCATCCTGGTATTTCCTTTTTGAATTTCGATATAGAGCCGCAAGAGGTGAAAAGCAAATTAAAGGCGGTGGGATTGAAAAGGCAAGAATCCACAAGTGGTGTGTGGAAAGGATTTAAATTGATAGTGGAAGATGTTACAGAAAACTGTCGGCCTTGCCGAATGCAACAAATGTGGTGCTTTGCTCCCGTACGAGAGCAGAAAGGCCCGCATCGAATCGAATCGTCCATGCTCCGCATCGGGATGCATCGCCGCATCGATTATTGTTGACACCCTTATTACTATTATATAATATATTATTATTACTTTTGTTCCTTGAAGAATCCAAAAAGGGTTATTTGATTGTGGCTTTCTATTCAATTCAATTCAATTAAATTGTATTTGTATAGCCCTAGATCACAACAACATTGTCTCAAAGGGCTTTGCAGAGGCAATATGATACACAATCAGAAACAGCAAATGAAGCAACAAAGATGAATAAATAAATTCAAGTCCTGGGTTTCCCCATCCTTTCCCCCATTGTTTCTGAAAAACAATACATTTTTACATTTAGGCACTCCTGCAATCGTCAAACTTTTTCTGTTACAAACTGACCCCGGCCCCTCATCAGAGAAGGGAAAAGTTATGTGGCCCCCGCAGGAAAAAGTTTGGGGACCCCTGGTTTAGAGTCTGGACTTTGACTTGGCCGCTCCAGAATGTGTATTTTGTTCTTCTGAATCCATTCTGAAGTTGATTTACGTCTGTGTTTAGGATCATTGTCTTGTTGCAGCATGCATCCTCTTTTTAGCTTCAACTGTCTGACAGAGGGTTAGGGTTAGGTTTTCCTGCAAAACATCCTGATAAACTTTAGAATTCATTCTTCCATATAATGATTGCAAGTTGTCCAGGCCGTTAGGCAGAAAAACAGCCCCAATTCACGATGCTCCCGCCACCATACTTCACGGTGGGGATGAAGTGTTGATGCTGCTGAACTGTTCTATTTTTCCTCCACACATGACATTGTGCGTTACTCCCAAACATTTCAACTTTGGTTTCATCGGTCCACAGAATATTTTGCCAAAAACTCTGTGAGTGTCCAAGTGCCTTTTTGCGAACAGTAAACGAGCAACAATGTTTTTTTTAGACAGCAGTGGCTTCCTCCGTGGAGTCCTCCCATGAACACCATTCTTGGCCATAGTTTTACTTGTAGTTGATGTGTGCATAGAGAAATCAGACTGTGCCAGTAATTTCTGTAAGTCTTTATCAGACACTCAAGGGTTCTTTTTTACCTCTCTGAGTATTCTGCGCTGAAGTCTTGGCATCATATTTGGTGGAAGGCCACTCCTTGGGAGAGAAGCAACAGTGCCAAATGCTCTCTATGAGTTGACAACTTCTTTGATTGTGGATTAATGAACATCCAGACTTTCAGAGATGTTTTTGTATCCTTTCCCAGCTTTATATAAATACACAATCCTTTATATAAATCAACAATCTTCAGACAGATCTTTTGACCAAGCCACGATGCAATTTAGACAATGCTTCTCATCAAGACAATTCTTACCAGGCGTGTGTTTTATAGTGGGCAGGGCAGCTTTAAACCAGTCATCAGTGATTGGGCACACACCTGACTTAAATTGTTTTGGTAAAAATGGGTTTCAATTGCTCTTTCAGTTCAGAGTTCACTTACTTATTTCCCCCCTACTGTCACTGTTGGCATGCTACCCTCATTAATACATTAAAAAAACCTATAAATGTTTGGAGGATTTTGTTGAAGCAGACACTGTTTTTTTCATCTTTGTGATTTTGACAAAGATCAGATCACATTTGATGGGGACTTGTGAAATGTGAGAAATTCCAAAAGATTCAGATACTTTTCATACCACTGTATGTATGTATGCATATGTAGTACATGTAAATGTATGTATTATATATGTATATACATATATATATATATATACGTGTGTGTGTATAACTATTTTTTGCACCTGTATCTGTACTTTTACTTAAGTAAAAAAAAAAGTGAGTACTTCTTCCAACACTGTAGTTAAATAAGGATTTTCATTTAAAGTTATGTGTACGACATCATATAAATCCCGTCTCGTCCTCTTAGTATAATGCATTACATATATATATTTTATAATGGCAGCAATTGACTGCATAGGCCTATTTATAGCCAATTAAAATAAATGACCTTGTAATGTGTCATCCTTTCATGTGGGCGGATTTGAATCACAAGTCCTATGACAAAAACCAGCCTCGAACCACTTTAATTAATTGTATCAGCCTGACAACTAAATCTCCCACAGGGACTATGCAGGCACTGTCTACTTTAAAAGAAGCCTTCAAAACAATAACAACCTTGGACTGCTAAACGTGAAGAGACAATCCACCTTTTGTTAAACCTAACTGAAAGACCCATGGGGAATATGAATATAAAATATCTCAAATTTTGTCCTAAAAGCCTTAAATAAAATAAAAAATGTACACATTTAAGGTGAAATTTAATGAAAAAAAATGGATGACTTGTGAAACATGAAGACACAGTCAAAAGTACGACCCCCTAGCTGGTCACGGCCTGCTAAAGGGTCCAATCAGGCCCGCGGGTTTATTCTGCCTGATAGGCACCTTTACTGTTCAAATGGAATCACATGCCTTTCTTTTGATATTGGTACTGTAAAACCAGAAATTTTGTGGTTTGTGTCTGCAGTCAAATTCGTTCACTGGTGGATAAAGCACTTCTTTTTTTTCTCAGATACTATACTAATTCTTTGCACCTGTATCTGTACTTTTACTGAAGTAAAAAAAAAAAAGTACTTGCTTTAACATTTGCGTTACGAATAAAAAGGAAGTATTTTCTCTTGATGCAAAAATGTAACATACGTATATATTAGGGCTGTCAAACGATTAAAATTCTTAATCGAGTTAATCACAGCTTAAAAATTAATTAATCGTAATTAATCGCAATTCAAACCATCTCTAAAATATGCCATATTTTTCTGTAAAGTATTGTTGGAATGGAAAGATAAGACACAAGACGGATATATACACTCAACATACTGTACATATAAGTACTGTATTTGTTTTTTATAACAATAAAACCACAAGAGGAGGTGGAGTTTGTTGGCGTCCTGTCCTGTGCCGTACTGTTGCCGGGTCCTGGCCCCAGGGTTATTAGCTAGGGCTTGTCTGGTTGCGTCTGGTCATGCGTGGGCCCCGTGGGGTGCGTGCTGGTCTCGCGGGCGGGTGGGGGTGCCGCGCGGGTGCTGGTCTGGGGTGAAACATTAAAACTGCTCAGACTAACTGGACACTTAGACATCCATTCTCTGTGTCAAACAGCTGAACAGGACAGGTTAAAAAAAAAACAACAATAATGAATAAATCCACAAGACGGCATTAACATTATAAAAAAAAAATTCTGTTAAAGGGATTCACGCTCCACAGATAGAAAGACTTGTCGTTCTTAAAAGATAAATGTTAGTTTAAGTTATAGTTTTCTATTCAAACGTATTAATGACTTTGTTTTAATAAAATTTGTAAAATTTCAATCAAAAAATAACTAGTAGCTCGCCATTGTTGATGTTGCCGAGCCGTCACATGGGCTCCCTGCCGTTCTTCCACAGTGTCTTTAACTGCGTAAGGTAGTGATTGAAATACACCACAAGGTGTCAATGGCGAGTTTTAAATCTTTGAAATCTAGCCAATGAATGTGTTTGTCCCTTGACTGACACCGTAGCTTCCTGTTTTTTTTTTTTGACTGGGTCTATTGTGATTCACGTTCAGTTGAGTGCTGGCTTTACAACGTACGAGACCTCTTATAGTTTGTATATTGTGACTAAATATTGCCATCCAGTGTATATGTTGAGCTAAACGAAATATTTGAATAGAGTTTGACCAAAGTCTGAGTAAGTTTTATGCGTATTTTGCAGTTATTTTGATTGGGAATGCCAGTTCTTTACACTGTTGTTTAACTGTGTGAGAATAGGGCCTCATTAATACAGATTGAAGCGCTTTTCTTTTGTAACATTAATTTTTTTGAGAGATACAAATATTATTTATGTTATGCTGTCACTAAATGATACTTGAAACTTGATACCTGAAACCTGATACTTGAAAATTATACTGTTTGTTGTGAAGGAGTTGCCAATAAACGGCGAGGTCCAATGAACGCCTGTGTCCACTCGGCTTTCTTTGCCTTTTAGCTCTCAATGTGCAAAAAACAGCATCATTGTAATCCCTTTGAGGCAATGCATGAGCGGGTCTTTCCATGCATGCGTTAAATGCGTCAAATATTTTAACGTGATTAATTAAAAAAAAAAAAAAAAAATTACCACCCATTAACACGATAAATTTTGACAGCACTAGTATACATATATAAATATAATGTGTATATATATATATATATGTATACAATATATGTGTACGTATACTCGTACATAAGGAAATTCTGACTCAATATTCAAAGAAGGAACCAGAAAATTCATTGACTGCTCAGTTTTCCCGTTCTCTTGTGCATTTGAGTTCAGCTGTGTGTGCTCAAGTGCTCAAAGATTTTACTCAAATAAAAGTAGTGTCACTTCTAAATAATATCACTCGAGTAAAAGTAGTCATCCAAAAATGTATTCAAGTACAAGTAAAAAAGTATTCGTTGAAAAGAATACTCCAGTAATGTGTAACATTGTGAGTAACTGCTTACAATGTGTGATTTTTCTTTTAAAAATAATGTTATATTTTTTTTCCTCAGCACAACTTCATCTATATGAACTGTTATTATTATACTGTACAGTGCACAGTGGTCCCCAACCTTTTTTTGCAACACAGACCAGTGTGATATGGGATATTTTTTACGGACTGGCAAGGTATGGCAGAAAATTGACAGTAAATATAAAATAACATGACGAAACTAAAAACGAACATTAAGTGCAGGGAAAATATAACTCACCGTATGCTGACTCAACCTTTTTTTTTACAAGCGGCTTCTCCTAAAACTTGGCGGCAAATATCCTTGGAGTGGGGCAGGAAGTAAGGTGATGCAGTACCCTCCGGTGTTGGGGAGGCAAAAACTGTGTTTTGGTGGGTAACATGGTCAACACCTGACACCTTGCTTGCTACAGAGCCACGCTGAATAAGACTTGTTTTGTGAAAAGGAGGCGTTAAACCGAAGATGATTGAATCTTTTAGTTTTCAAATGTGTTTGTGTGTCATTGCGCCATCTAGCTGCGGGGCATTGCATTATAATACATGGGCGCTTTTATTTCCAAAACTCCAACACACACTGTAGGAGAAATGGAACGCTGTCTTTGTAGTTGCTGGTAGTAGCAGTATGTAAACTATCCAGCATGTGTGTGTACTGCCGTTGTGCACGCCTTGTATAGAGAAAATGCGTGAGCATGACAGATTTGGACTGAAACGGCTGTTTTTGGATATATGGGAAAAAGTAAAATTGATCCTAAGTGTGTGATTTTCAGCGCTCCTGCTTGGTCGCAGGCATAATGAGTTCTTCTCCAATCGTGAAAGGTTTCTTGGCTTTAGAAATACGGTTCGCCAAGAGGTATGATGCTGTCAGTGCATTCGCTTTTGTTGCCTCGTTTGCTAGCTTTTGGCCACATATTATGCAGAATGCACTTGGTTGTAGGCTCCTCTTCTGGCTCAGCACTTGGCCTTTTCCCTGTAAAAAAAAGCTGTCCAAAGACGTTGCCGCCTGCAGCACACAGACAAAAGCAGCTAACGTTACTGTTTACATTGACTGACGCTTTGTGGTGTGCAAACACCCCAGTAATGGCGGCCAACCACTAGAGGGTGACGTACGCAAATCTCAACTAATATTAGTCAAGGCGCACACGCCAGATTGCGGTCGTTAACAAATTATTTATTATTTCTCTGTGGCCCGGTTGCAAATGTGCCACGGACTGGTTCCGACCCCCGGCCCGATGGTTCTGTCAGTTGCCACAGCCTCTAAATGCACATTTCACCTTGCCTGGCACAGCCAGACTGTTCTCCCTGTATTTTTCAAACACTGAGAGAAAAGTCTGGGAATCAGCCCATTAACAGCCTCTCGAGCAGGTACAAAATCAATCGACAAATCAGATTCGTTTATTTGCGTGATGTGTTCTTAACGAGCAACGTCACTCTTGCGCGTCGGAAGTCGTCTCCACAACAACACAGATGGTGAACAGGAGAGCCGAGAATATGTTCCAATCCACTGTAAAATCAGTTTTAAATTACCAAAAACACATCGACACGAGTCATTGACGACAGACTGTCTCGCGCTTGCCATGTTGAATAAACTTCGCTCTCCTCGTATGTTTACTTCCGCGCGCAAGTCCCACGTCCTGCCCTCGTCGTTTTACTAACGTCACGTCTGCCCGTCGCTGATCGGTCCACTCCGCTGTCTGTTTGCTGTGGCTTGCTCCGCCCTGGAAATTTTATCCGCTGAATGGTGGCCAGACTCAATAACTGGAACAGCGGTGAGTCTGGTGTACCAGGCAACATTTCACCATGTTGCCATCCTTCAGTTGAGTCAGAAAACTGATGCTGCATTCGAGAAACGTGGGAAGTCCGACCTGGAAATATATCATTAAAACGCCACTCAAGCTGGGAGGTCCTAGTTGCGAAGTCGAAAAAAAATACCCAGACATCACGAGTTGCTTCAATCTGACGTCACTTGAAAAAAAAGGCTACTGCCCGTCGAAAAGCAGACCGTCAATAGTAAAACTAAAGAAGGCAGATTACAGTGTGTGCTATTTACCTCAGCCATCATTTTTCCTCCACTATTTATTGGCTTACATGAAGGAAGGTTTAATGGAGGCCAAAATAAGACTTCACACTTTCCTAAAATGGCGAAGCACTCCTCTCTCATTTAAAAATAGTCCTGCAAAAGGAAATGATTTACGGCATTTTGGTGTAACATTGTCATGGCCGCATGGGTATTACGAACGATGATCTGTATTTTGAATTTATTAGACTATGGTAGATCTGTTAATATAGTTTCTTATTAGCATGCTAAGACAGAACCATTGACTCGCGCTAGCTTAGCCACTCCGGAGGCCTGAAACTAAAATATATCTGACAAACTGCATGGAATTTGTTGAAATCAACTCCACTGACTAATTAAGCCCTCACTAACTCGAGGATCATGTCAAAGATTCTGAACTTGCCCTTTAATGCAATGGACATACCACTCCACTGCATACTGCAACCCTCTCTGTCTGCTTCTGAACTAAATAAAATTAAAACAAACAAAAACAAACAAACAAACAAAAAAACAAAAAAACGCTCTATTGCAAGCTGTGGTAGTGCTAATTCAGAAATTTGAACTCCCGCCATCTTCCATAAATCATTTGTTCACTCAGTCACTGTCACTGAGAGAATTTGACGTAGCCTTGGGTTGTCCTAGTTTTACAAGAAGGCGGAGTTTTGCGATCGATCTATTGAGGAATAGTGAAGTTGAACTGAAGCCGAGCACATTGTTCCTGTTGAAAGAATAGAGGAGCGTGAGGACAAAGCTAATATGGAAATGTAATTATGATACAAGTTAATTAAAGGGATGGAAAGAGAAGAGGCTGACTACTTAGGACTGCCGAGCATCATCAGGTTAGATTAGACATAGAATAGAAAAGTGACAGGACGCTCTCATAATAACATTCCATTTAATCTCCACTAAATCCTTGTCAATAGAAACAGCAAGTCCACACAAAAGGCAAAACCGTTTTTCCCTGTCATATCATAATTACAAACCCAAACTGCATGATATAGTATCTCTTGTTGAGCATTTGAATTAAATGGAAGAGGGCAGAGCATTTGCCTCATTTAAATAATTCCAAGAATACAATGCCCAGCTGTTTTCCTTTAAGGGAAATATATTAGCACTTCTGTGAAATTGCATTTGGGAGTCCTCACCTGTTTTTCCATATAAGCCTAAATTGCATAACGGCTGACATATTATATTATTTGAGCAGATTAGTGGCATGCAATAACACAATGTGTGGTGGTCTCCGCCCATTAACCTACAATGTTATAATCCTACTTTGTCCTCCATTATTCTACCACTGCATTGTTGTGCGACAGTTAAGAGATTACAGAATTATATGTATGATGGATATTCTATTGCCATTTCGTGGCACATAGGGGACCTGACTACATCAGCGGTTTTTGTGCACATGGACACTATAGAATGGGAATCATGCATGCATGCAGGTCAACATATAAAAAGCACTAAAGAAAAAAATGGCAAACTCAGCTGCAGCAGGGCTGAGAACCAAAATTGGTATTTGCCATGTGGCTAAATGGATTTTGCCATGTGGCATTTTTTTGCCATGTGGCATTTTTTTGCCATGTGGCAAAATGGATTTTGCCATGTGGCATTTTTTTTTTGCCATGTGGCAAAATGGATTTTGTTATGTGACATTTTTTTTGCCATGTGGTGAAATGGATTTTGCCATGTGGCATTTTTTTTGCCATGTGGCATTTTTTTGCCATGTGGCAAAATGGATTTTGCCGTGTGGCATTTTTTTTGGTCACATTTATTTTGTCGTATTTTTTTTTTAGGGTGGGGGGGTTACGTTTTTTTGGACAATACGGCAGTTTTGCAGGCCATGCACGTCCATGCCACTGATGGCTATGCAAGGTTAATTTTCCATTCAGATGAAATAGCAGAAAATGTGGCTGTGATTTTTGACCATATAATTAGCATTACAGCACATTGACATCCAACTGGCACCCAAATAAAAATGGCAAAAAAATTGCCATGTGGCAAAATGGATTTTGCCATGTGGAATTTTTTTTGCCATGTGGCATTTTTTTTGCCATGTGGCTAAATGGATTTTGCCATGTGGCATTTTTTTTTTTTTTTTGCTATGTGGCAAAAAGGATTTTGCCATGTGGCATTTTTTCTTTGCCATGTGGCTTTTTTTTTTTTTTTTTAATTTGCCATGTGGCATTTTTTTGCCATGTGGCGAAATGGATTTTGCCATGTGGCACTTTTTATTTGCCATGTGGCATTTTTTTGCAATGCGCATTTTTTTGCCATGTGGCTAAACGGATTTTGCCATGTGGCATTTTTTTAGTCACATGGCAAAATGGATTTATTTTGTTACATTTTTTTGGAGTGGAGGTATGTGTTAGGGTGTGCGACGAGAGGGGATCCAAATGCAGACAAGCAGGGGTTGTGGCGAATAATATTTTATTGGCGAGCACAAACAATAACGTGGCGGGCGTAAGTTGTTCTGCTTGGTGTAGCTGAGCCGACGCGGGGTGTGGAAGCTCGGAAGAAAGGCAGGCGTGGGATCCGATAGGGGCGCGCAAAGTCAGGACCTGGGGCGAGAAGAGAAAAGTCGTGAGCCGGGGATCAGATAAATAATTAAGTACGCGAGACGCAACTGACGTGGTAAACAGACTAGTTGATCGGGCGACGGGGTGGTGGCGTCCACTGGCTTATGAAGATGGCTGATTGTCATTGCCAGCAGCTGTGGCCGCTCCACCCGTCTGGCGTCCAACCTGCAAATCAAAAACACACCTGCCCAAGGTGGGCCAGGGTTCAGGAGGGAGGGGCCGAGGCCCTAACAGTATGTGCCGTTTTTTGGGCTGTATGGAAGTTTTGCAGGCCATGCACGTCCATGCCATTGACAGCTATGCAAGGTTAATTTTCCATTCATATGAAATGGCAGAAAATGTGGCTGTGATTTTTGACCATATAATTAGCATTACAGCGCATTGACATTCAACTGGCACCCAAATAAGGCTATCTATGCACGTCAAAATTTTCCGACCGAGTTTCCTTTAAAAGTTGACAAGACTCCTGAAATAACCTGGTGGTCCACCCGCAAACGTAGCGACCGCGTACCCAAGATTCATTAGTGCAGAAAGACAACTGACTCACACGGAAATACGGACGTGCACAGCCGTCAATGGCATAGCCTGACTTGGGTGCCAGTTGCATGTGAATGCGCTGTATTGTAAAGTGCATGGTCAAAATCACAGCCACTCATGTTTTTCTGCCATTTAATATGAATGGAAAATTTGGACATGCATAGCCATCAATGGCATGGACGTGCAGGGCCTGCAAAACTGCCAGATACCCCCAAAAAAATGCCACTCCCCCCTCCCCAAGGAAAATTCCACAAACCAAAATCTATTTTGTCACATACCAACAAATGCCACATGTCAAAATCCATTTTGCCATATGGCAAAAAAATATTGATATTGCATGGACACAGGGCCAATCAATAGTGGGCCTATTTCTGTCAAAGCTGACAGAGTGGAAACACAAAGAGCTTCTTACGTTGAAAATCCTTGTGGATAAATGCTTATATCCCTGAATTCTTCATAAATATGAGTGAAAACAGTCTCGATTCTTGATTAAAAGCAAAAAAATGGGTAGTGAGCATTTATTTTACGTAAATTTGTCAAATGTGCTGCTAGCCTTTAAGCCACTGTAGCACCACCTTGTCACCATCAAGAGCTTTTTACGTTGAAAATTCTTGTGAATAAATGCTTAAATCCCTGAATTCTTTATAGATATGGACGTAAAACAGTCTCTACTCTTTGTTAAAAGGCTTACAGAAATCACTGGCACAGTCCAATATATCTGTGCACCAGAGGTTGCGCTAGACTTTTTCGTTGTCTGTCATTTTGACTGACAGGGTCATAAAAATCCGGTCATAATCTATTTTTACCCGTCACTTAAATTTTTAAAATGATGATAATGACATTGTGGTGACCCTTTGTTTGGCATAATTCACCTTCCGTACTTGCGTGTCCATTTGGCCGAGCGGGTTACCGGCTACGACACAGTCACGTGACAGAGACACTTAATAGCCGCGCGCGTTCCGGCTTGAATAGACTGTTCACAGAGAGCAGCAGAGCGACAGCGGCTGGACACAGCAATTCGAGCTAACAAGACTCTTAACATTGCATACCGCTTCAACATATTCAATAGTATTTAGTTTTCATTCATTTTAAATTAATATTCTGTCCGAACAAGCTTAACAGAGAATCCACACCGTGCCATCATCACACATCAAGCAGATGAGGTTACATATGGAACAATGAAATTAACAGTTCACCTGCTGTGGCCTGAACGCAGTCTCACAATTTCCTCCTGGTGCGCATGGACTTGACCGCTTGTGCAGTCCCTCTTTTTTCACCTCTTTTATCAACACCATCGTCGTTTTGGGGCTTTGTGAAGAAACTTCGGACACTCAGTTGCCTTGACATTTGTCAGAGTAAGGCCAACGACGTCATGAATCAAGAGAGACAATAGCTAATTAATATGCTCACTCGCCACCCTGTGGTCTGGGGTGTGAATTGCAACCTGTCAAAATGACAGATGGACTTCAGTTTTTTCCGTCACCGTTTTAAAAAAATCGGTCAACGACGGAAAATATTCGGTTAACGCGACCCCTGCTGTGCTGTGCACACATCAACTATCTGTAATACTATAGCCAAGAATGGTGTTCATGGGAGGAATCCTTGGAGGAAGCGACTGCTGTCTAAAAAAAACATTGTTGCTCGTTTAATGTTCGCAAAAAGGCACTTGTTATAAATAACGCCGTAACGGCGGTTTTTTTTTCAGTAACGGGGTAATCTAACTAATTACTTTTTCCGCCGTTACAACGCCGTTACCGTTACTGACGGTCAAAAGCGGTGCGTTAGTTACTCTGAGTAAATTAAAGAAACTACCAGCCGTGTCGAGTCGACTCTCTGCTCTGTTGATTTGTCATCCAAGACTTGGGGTGCGTTCAGGTTCGAGAACAGCGCACGTACTTCTGACTCCAAGCTGTTTGTCCCTGCTTATTCAATTAGACAATGCTTTCCAAAGTTTGGTAACGTTTCTGTGTTTGCTACACCTGATGCTAGCCACGTTCCCATCTCCCACTGTCAGCCAGCAATAATTCTGCTTCCATCTTGAGGACGGCAGACGCTTTGGAGGTGACGTGAATTGTCGGGAAATGAGCCTACCTGAATGCCCCTCGAGAGATGCGATGTAAGTGATTGTGATTGGCTGAGGGTTGGAGTCATGTGTCGTGATAAGCCAATCAGAGCCTGTGATTTCACATGCAAACCGGAACAGCGGGTGCGGCAAACACACGCAAAACAGATGCACAGGGTCGGGATGGCAGAGCATTCAGAAGAAAAATTGTCCTTAAGAGGTGGAGATATAGACACTATTTCAAGTTTGTCGAAATTAAAGGAAAGAACCTGCATGTAATGTATAATTTATGTCCCGGGGCAAAGCTTTTGTCGACATCTGTGGTAAGCAATTCAAATCTGCTGAAGCACCTAACAAGTTAACTACCTGTCTTTTCTTCTCTATTCCACTGACTCGAATACTGCTCAGAAAATGTCAAATTCTTTGACATACAACAAGTTCTTTTTAAAGTAACAGAAATAGTTACTTTCCCTGGTAACTAGTTACTTTTACTATAGAGTAATTCAGTTACTAACTCAGTTACTTTTTGGAAGAAGTAGTGAGTAATGTAACTAATTACTTTTTTAAAGTAACGTGCCCAACACTGTTTGGGAGTAACACCAACGTCATGAGTGGAGGAAAAAATGCTACAGCTCACCAACATCAACACATCATTCCCACCGTGAAGCATGGTGGCGGGAGCATCATGATTTGGGGCTGTTTTGCAGCCTCAAGGCCTGGACAACTTGCAATCATTAATGAAAGAATGAATTCAAAGGTTTATCAGGATGTTTTGCAGGAAAACCTGAGGCCGTCTGTCAGACAGTTGAAGCTAAAAAGAGGATGGATCCAAAACACAGAAGTAAATCAACTTCAGAATGGTTTCAGAAGAACAAAATACACGTTCTTGAGTGGCCAAGTCAAAGTCCAGACTTGAACCCCACTGAAATGCTATGGAATGCTCTAAAGACAGAGATTCATGCCAGACATCCCAGGAATCTGACTGAACTACAGCAGTTTTGTAGAGAAGATTGGTCCTGATCGATGTGCCAGACTTACCTACACCTACAGGAAGCGTCTGGTTGAAGTTAAAGGGGGGCGATAAAATATTAAATGTGATGGTTCACTTACTTTGTTTTCCCACATCTGTTATTGTTTGCATACTATACACATTAAAATATGAAAACCTATAAATTTGGTGGTTGTAGTTAAAGCAGACACTGTTTTTAAAATTTTTTTATCTGTGTGCTTTTGACAAGGATCCGATCACATTTGATGGTGATTTTATACAGAAATGTGAGAAATTACAAAAGGTTCAGATACTTTTTCATGCCACTGTACGTCATATTTCCTCATCTCAGCTCTTCATATCTTCAGTGCTCTTTGTTGTGCGCTCGTCTGGTTCAAAAATATTGCGCACACTCTGAAAATGAGAGTGCCACTGCCACCCACTGAATGGATATGCAGTTAAACTTTATTCTAGTACGGCCAAAAAGGATGTTCCCCGAGGTCACTTGCGCCACCCCCGGCACTGCCCTGCGGAGGCGCGCCACACTATTTGAGAAGTACTGCTTTAACGAAAGGTTTAGAAGTTGAAAGGCTTCAAAATGGGATAAAGACGTGCATTTAAAGGAAGGAAACTCTTACCTCTGACTTGCTCATAATGAACAAACTAACTCGAATATAACACACACAAAATCCTCAAAGCTTTTCAACACCTCATTTAACTGCACATACAGTGAAGATAGATTTGCAGAGAAAGGCCATGGCCATCAACCCGATTTTATGGAGCATACTGTGAGTTGCACCTGCCAATTAGCTGTCAGTGTGGAAAAAAAAAAAACACTTCACATTGATGAAGTCGCATCTTAGCATATGTCGCCTTGCTAAACTATGAAAACAGTGTGATTTATAGTCTGAAAAAAAAAAGTTATTTCATTTTCATTGTATTTTCATTCATTTGATGAAACGCAAAAGCTGAGACTTTTGATGGACTTTACTTGACCTCAATCTATTTTGGCGGAAATCTTTACCTTCAGTTCTTCAGTCCTGTTACTGTTTAGCATTTTCATTTCCTGTGTAAAAATTCCTGGGTAATGTCTTTGAAAGAAATTCTGCTAGATATGTAAAAGAACTTGATGAAAAGGGAATAATAAAAACAAACATTTCTACACAGTATTATTCACCTTACCACCTTAAAAAACGGAGTTGAATCCCAGGTGGTCAAAGCGGCTAAGAATTTTTTTTTTTTTTTCCTTCTTTGGGACAGTTTTTACGACCACCAAAGCATGTGTCATGCTTAGTTGTTCTGCTATTTCAGTCTTTATCAAACCTCCCCAGCTTTGAGCAAGACTGTTAATCTAGAACAATGGAGGAAGCCAATGACTCAAGCAGCTAAAAATAATGGGTGTGTCTGTGTGGACTGCAAGTATGTGCACTTACTACTGATATATTTAAAAGATGAAGTCATTCTAGTGAGTGTACATAAGAAGCAGAGGTGGATAGTAATGTATTACATTTGCTCCACTACATTTATTTGAGTAACCTTTTGAGAAAAATATACTTCTAAGAGTACTTTTATAAAGCCATACTTTTTACTTTTACTTCAGTAGATTTGTGAAGAATATACACTTCTCTAACTAAGCTACTTCGGGCTGCACTACAGTAGAGTTGTTATATTTTCCCTCTATTTTCTGCACATTAAATTTGACTTTATTTTTGCCGGTACAGAGGCTCTACCAGTTTCACCAATGAGACGTCGCAACAATAATCATATGACTCCATGTTATCAATCAGACGGAAAAGCTAAAAGTCCAGCTAACATACTATCTGTCGGCATCTGAATGAAAAGTGACTCTATGGTAGGATACCCAGGAAGACCCCGCTTCTGACCCAGAGACATAAAAACAGAACAGCTAAAAGTCCAGCTAACGTACTATCCGTCGGCATCTGAATGAAAAGTGACTCTATGGTAGGATACCCAGGAAGACCCCGCTTCTGAACCAGAGACATAAAAAAGCCAGGCTGGAGTTTGCCAAAGCTTACCTGAGAAAGCCAAAACATTTTGGAAGAATTTTCTCCGGTCAGATGAGACAAAAGGAGAGCTTTTTGGTAAAAGACATCAACATAGAGTTTACAGGGAAAAAAACGAGGCCTTCAAAGCAAATAACACAATATCCACTGTCAAACATGGCGGAGGTTCCTTGATATTTTGGGTTGCTTTGCTACCTCTGGCACTGGACTGCTGACCGTGTGCATGGCATTATGAAGTCTGAAGATGATCAACAAATTTTGCAGCATAATGTGAGAAAGCTGGGTCTCCATCAGAGGTAATGGGTCTTCCAGCAGGGCAATGACAAAAAACACACTTCAAAACGCACTAGAAAATGATTTGAGAGAAAGCACTGGGGACTTCTAAAGTGGACAGCAATGAGTCCAGACCTGAATCCCATAAAACACCCGTTGAGAGATCTGACAGTGGCAGTTTGGAGAAGGCACCCTTCAAATCTCGGAGACCTGGAGCAGTTGGCCGAAAAAGAATGGTCTAAAATTCCCTCAGAGCATTGTAAGAAACCCATTGATGGATACCGGAAGCGGTTATTCGCAGTTATTTTGTCTAAAGGTTGTGCTATCTAGTATTAGGCTGAGGGTGCCAATACTTTTGTCCGGCCCATATTTTGAGTTTTGTGTAAAATGATAATGAATTATTATTATTAATTT
This sequence comes from Corythoichthys intestinalis, assembly GCF_030265065.1. Taxonomy (NCBI): domain Eukaryota; kingdom Metazoa; phylum Chordata; class Actinopteri; order Syngnathiformes; family Syngnathidae; genus Corythoichthys; species Corythoichthys intestinalis. The sequence goes on along the minus strand of NC_080414.1, from coordinate 36,295,327 downwards.
TTTTTCATTCTCTTTTGTGTTTTTTCATTGCAAGCAAAATAAATGAAGATATTACTACCAAAGCATTTGTAATTGCAATCATTTTCTGGGATAAATTGAGCATTATCTGACAGAATTCCAGGGGTGCCAATACTTTTGGCCAGCAGTATATGTTGGCCAAACCAGAGCGCAGCTGTTCTTCGCCCTTTTTAGACGAGTCTGTTCCTGAGTCATACAAGGCGACAGTCCAGCCAGACCCAACGATGCCACCAGAAGACAGTGTATCCTCCATTAAACAAAATACAATACTTTTGGACTTAGTTATTTAGATAGTTATTTTGAGATTTTGGGATACTTAAGGGTTAATTCCGATTTACGCGGAAATTCGTATTAAGTCGTCAGTGCAGGAATGGAACTCGTTCATAACCCGGGGACTATCTGTATTATTTTTAAGTAACTTTACTCTTGCTTGAGTCAGATTTTTGGCTACTCTACCCACCTCTGATGAAAAGTTATAATATTTCTTGAAAATCTTGTAATGTAACACAAAAGAAAGAAAACAACTTAATTTCTCGAACACCTTTTATTTTCAGTCCACTACATTTCCTGAATAAAATTTTAATTCTAGTCATAGTTAGGTGTGGTACACACATGCTGCTTTTCAATGTAGGAAATACTAAAAATGACAGAGGAATGATGGTTAAATGTATTCTTCTGTTATGGCTGTAGTGTACTTGAACCAGCAAAACATCACACAATATATATAATATTACCACTGAGAATTGCATGTCTCTTCTCTCTGAACAGATTTCTTTGAAAGACACTATTGTGCCCTGGAGCATCCGGACTGCTGGGAAATCCAAAGAAAATAGAATAATTATAAAAGAAAAAGCAATAAAGTAGACTAACCAATAAACTGTATATCTTATCTGGTAAATAGTAAATACTGCACATTATGGTTGGAAGCTCTTCTTGTCATTTTTTTGTGAAGTGCTTAGAAGAAGCTATACAAACATTCGACACAACCAATTGAAAACATGGAAACTCTTCGGGGTCAGATCCCTTCTAAGCAATATTACTTCGTTTTACATCACTTCAGGGTGACACATAACCTCAAATTATAAATATTGATCCCTTCCGGACCAGACCTCGGAGGTTAATAGCTCTTTACACACTTAACATCATTAGCTATTCAGAATAAGAAACCCCCCCCCCCCCCACCCCACATAATTAACCTAAAATAACATAAATAAGATGTATTGACTAAAAAACAACATCATTTTTTACCCAATTCATAAAAAAAACAGATGCCTGCTGTGCATTTGTATTGTACAAGGCCAAATATTTTATTTCATTTTATTATATGGCGGAAAACACTCAGGGTACTTGAAGTTCCGCTCTGAGACCCCCAATTTGGCCAAATTTCAAAATTGTCCGATATGCAAGTGTGTTACAACATTGGAGAGCTTAAAATCTCAATTTTCTGGGGGAAGAAAAATTTTGAACTGGAGGGCAGCAAAACCCTATCTGGAGGTGAGCGCACGCGAGAGCAGAATTACAGACGCCATGAGTTTAACGAGATGCTTCCCTCTTTTCGATCCAAAAACTCCATGTAGCATGTATCACTGAGTGTCAATATACAGCTGTGAATGGCCACAGCTGGATTTTTTGGGGGATTTTATGGGTGAAACATGGTAATAAAACAAGGGTCGCGATGCAGAAATCGCAGACATCGAGGAGTGGTCGAGATTTTCTTTTTCATATATTTACCCTTTTAAACATTTTTTTTTTTTCAATTTTCCTTTGTTTGGATCGATTATTTATCATCTAACATATCGGAGAAAATGCGACAGTAACAAAAAATATCCAATTAAGTGATAGTTATGAGGTAGATAATCTGTGACTTTTTTACAGACACCATTTTTTTCATTGTGACGTAATTTGTTTAAATGTTTAAAATATGCGAGTGAATACTTTCTTAAAGTCGTTTTTTTTTTTTTTTTTTTTTTTTAAATGAAATATTAGACATCAATTAATGATCCTAAGCTAAAAATGATAGACATTTTGAATAATAAATATAACTAATTACCTTTATTTTATGTCTGGGTTGAAACAAAAGCGGTTGCGCGACATCTGTAAACGGGGGTTTCCAGGGTAAAACGGACAAATTAATAATAGTTTGGGGGCTTAATGTGCCATTAATCTGCTATGGCAGCATATAGACACATTTTTCTATCAAACACAACAGTTGTTTTAGCTTAAGTGCAAGAGCATAAACTGCTTTTTCAGTCTTGTCTGCGTTTTCCGCCATATATATTTTTACACTGTTAATCTATTTTGATCCACTTTCTCGGCGTCTAATTTTGTGGCACAGAATTTAAACAAGATTAAAGAGCATATTTAAAAATAGGAATATTAGTTAAGCTGAATGAAGAAAATTATCTATGTTTGTAAAAGGAATGGTAATGAGGTTACTGTGTTTACTGGCAGATAGTTTACATTCAATTACATCCTGGTAGGGTACACGAAGGCTTTATCCAATAAAGCCTGGAATTCAGACAAGTAACTGTCTAAATGAATTAAAATGATTAACCTTAGACACTCTTCTCTCGGTGTATGTGCGTGTTTGTGTGCCTATATATAGATACTGTATGACTATAATCCCCATTCCATTGTTTAAATTCAAAGCATAGAGCACCGATTGCAAACAATCTCTCACTTGACTCCTAACAAGATCTTCGCTGTCATTACGCTGTACTTAAATTCAGGTTGCATGCTGTGATTAGATGTTCATATACTTCAAATTGAACTAGAGATGATTGTGGGACGCCTCTTGTCCAAAATCGATCTCCGTAAGTGATCAGTAACAACAAAATAGAAAAATAAAAACACAAATCTGACCTATGCCATCAAAACAAATCATTACATATCAAGGGTGAACTGGCATACGGGGGATTTCCCCGGTGAGCTGATGGGCCGGTGTCGGGAGAAATAACTAGGGTCGTAATTCCTAAAATAAGTTGGATTTGGTGTCACTACCAACGCGAACTGAGATCCAACATATTTGACACGTACAGGGGAAAAATATGTCTGATATGAAAAATAAGTAGGAATTGGTGACTGCGGTCAAGCCAGCGGACATTCGTGTTCACGTGGTCAAATGACCTGAAAGAAATTAGTGCCCTCGTGTAATCCAAGCATTACGGTAAATGCATTCTGACCGAGCGGCAAGGCAGTTGACTTCTGTGTGCTTTGCGTTGTTCCCAAGTCTAAAAAATACTCTCAACACCAGAGGTTGAGCTAGACTTTTTCGTTGTCTGTCATTTTGACTGACAGTGTCATAAAAATCCGGTCATAATCTATTTTTACCCGTCACTTAAATTTTTAAAATGATAATAATGACATATTCACTAGTATTTAGTTTTCATTCATTTTTAATTAATATTCTGTCCGAACAAGCTTAACAGAGAATCCACACCGTGCCATCACACATCAAGCAGATGAATATGTAACTTTTTCTCCGCAGTGACAAAAACAGCTGACCGTGGCCACAGTAGGTAGGCTACGAGCCGACCTAAGCATAGCTTTAGCTTTTTTATCGACGCGACTGACAATGACATTCTCCGGTTTCAACAAGCTATCCTTTACCATCAGCCCTGTCTTTCTTATATATCCTCTGGTTGTCCTACATCTCTTACCGTTCTTGGGGGTAATTTAGTTAGCTTTGTGTAGCGATCGCAAATGCTACTCAGTGACAGCCAACGAACACTTGTAAATTTTTCATTGATAACATATCTTAATCCTGTAATTTATTTACACTTCCCCCTCACTAAAGTTGTTTTTTTATATATATATATATAACAGAAACGGTAACAGTGGCAGTCAAATACCATTGTAATTCTTTTCAGGTCATTGTCAGACAGAAGCAGTACGGCACAACGTTACGCTAAAAAAATAAGTTAAAAATATAAAAATGGCTTACCTCTTTATCCTCTGAAAGACCATGCCAACCCAACATAACGTTTACTGCATATGAAACGTGAATGGATTCGCCGAGCTGGTGTTAAAGTCCGCGCAAGTTGATTCGGTCTTTCCTCCCTAGTTTTTGGTTCCGGAAACGTATGAAGAAAACATCCTTCATGTGTCGTAATGTCTAGAGTCGTTTCTGCAAGTTCCAAAAAAGCAATGCGTGATCGGCATGTTCGTTTTTGAAAGATTACCGGAGAAAAGTAGCACTTTTTACGTCAGGTCTATGCGAGGGTGGGTCTATAATGTCCCACTTCGGCTTTACTTCCGCTTTACGATGCGACGTCACGGTCTAAAAATAGCCTGCTTGCGGTACGCCATTGCGTGCCCGCTTGTGCATAATCAAATGTCTCAAGTGGGATTGCTGCAGAGGCTGTCCTTCATCCTCCACTGCATCAGTCCCTCTTTTTTCACCTCTTTTATCAACACCATCGTCGTTTTGGGGCTTTTTGAAGAAACTTTGGACACTCAGTTGCCTTGACATTTTTCCGAGTAAGGCCAACGACGTCATGCATCAAGAGAGACAATAGCTAATTAATATGCTCACTCGCCGCCCTGTGGTCTGGGGTGTGAATTGCAACCTGTCAAAATGACGGATGGACTTCATTTTTTTCCGTCACCGTTTTAAAAAACCGGTCAACGACGGAAAATATTCGGTTAACGCGACCCCTGCTCAACACTCTAAAATATATATCGCCACAATTGTCATCATTTAATTAAGGAAATAAAGTCGCCTGATCTTAAAACAGCTCAATTTACATGTGCGTTATTTGATTCCCCTTAGCAACCGGTCATTTTAGTAGATGGTAGGTTACAGTTCTCATTTTTGTGGCACTGTAAATCCATATATCTGACGAAATTCTGGCCAAGGTGGGTGAAGATTACTAGTAGACCTCTCTGACTACTCCCATACTCAAAACTGTGCATTTTTGCTGTCACTCTGGAGAAATGCCACACTAGCTTTACAACAAAAGCAAGATTACAGAGGAGAAAAACGCAGGTGGCGAAAAAACAAACTCCAGCTTTTTATAATATCTACAAAGAGAGTCTTCGCAAATACAACCAGGAACTGAAAAATGCAAGACAGTCATATTTTTCAGAGATCATTAGTAGAAATATTGATAATACCCGCACACTATTTTCTGTCGTTGACAAACTGACAAACCCACAAGCATCAGTACCTCAGGAATTGGCATCTGAGGTGTCCTGTAATGATTTCGCAGCATTCTTTAAACACAAACTACTGAAGATTAGACAGACTGTGTGCAACTCCTGAAATGAAATTGCCACATCAAAATCTGTATGTTTTTTGTGCATTACGTTTTTTTTTCTCCATTCGGATTTTGTCACCGTTTCTGCAACGAGACGATGTGCGTTACTATGCGTAACTACGTTGGTTGAATGAAGCGAGAAAAGTCAGAGACACTGAGAGCGAAGTATTTGTTGTGACGCCGTTGCAAACGCGATGCTAGGCTAGGTGGCTCCAATATTTCCTGACTGTAGCCGACAGCCTACAATCTACGCCTAGATATCTCATGCATATAGAACTACATGCGAAATGACAGACTTGGTGGCGTTAGTAAACAGCCGCCATTTTAGAGCAGTACACTTCTCAAAAAGGCTCTGTTGTAGTGAACCTTCCTAGCGAACCTAAGTAACTTTTTATCTAAAATACTCCTAAATCAGCAAAATCTTGACTTGAATCTATCTTTAAATGATGAAACAGTTTTAAAACTTTCACGTCGAAATGAAATAATAAATAAATGACTTCCAAACATATCAAAGGTTACTTTTTTTTTTTTTTAATGAAAAAACAACAACAACAACAACAACAACAACATAAAAGTTAACACCAGTTACTTTGCAAAGTAACTACTTACTCTTACATTCAGGTAACTGAGTTACTAACTCAATAACTTTTTGGGAGAAGTATGTTGTAACTAATTAATTACTTTTTTAAAGTAAGATTAACAACACTGGTCATAAAGAGGAAGTCTGCAGAATGAAAAGTGACGAAAGCGGAGATTTTATTCTGCCAATTTGTTGACGACCACAATTTGCCTGCAACTATTGCTGATCACTTCTCAGAATTAGCAAAAGAAATGTTCCCTGATTCAAAGATTGTATCGGTGAGTTAATTTTATCAATTGACCTTTTTAATTTATTATTAGACACACTAACGAACTACCTTCAAGTCAAACTGAATTGCGAGCTGAAGTGCCATGAAGTGCAGCCATCAGGACATGATAGAAATTGCCAAAAGTGCTACATACAATTATAACAAAAGTCACTTTTAATTTTAGAAATCATGACGTAGCTGTAGATATTGATTGTTCTTTGATTGCTCCAGGTTATATGTTACAATATTACCAATAAATTCATATTATTTTAAAAAGTGATTTTTATTTTTGTTTCATATTGCACGCTATATACAACTTTGTATGATTAGTCACTATTTGTAAGATTGCCTACGGCCTCGGGTTGACTGGTATGCTATGCCACTTTAACAAAAATTGTGTCAAAATTAAAGCCCACAGCATGCTGCCTTGACATCCTTCCTTCAAACTTTTTCAAAACTGTTTTTCATTGCATAGCCCCAGACATACTTAAGATTATAAATACTTTTCTCCAAACAGGAGAGTTCCCACAGACTTTAAAAACTGCAGTAATAAAACCTCTTCTAAAAAAAAATCTAATCTAGATGCCTCAACCATTAGTAATTATGGGCCAATATCAAATCTGACATTCTAGGGGAAAATTATCGAAAGGGGTGTGCTCGAACAGATCCAGGTTTTTATAATGCAAAACAATCTTTTTTATTCGTTTCTGTCTGGATTTCAGCCACAACACAGCACTGAGTCCGTGCTTATCAAAGTCCTAAGTGATATTTGTCGGAATACCAATACAGGCAAATCATCTGTTCTGCTACTATTGGATCTCAACGCCGCATTCGACACGGTTGATCACAACATGCTACTCGGCAGATTGGAACAGTGGGTAGGGCTCACTGACACTGCTCTTCAGTGGTTCACATCTTATTTACATGATAGGGATTTCTTTGTGTCAATCCGAAACCATCAGTCAGAACGAACCAAATTCATGTGTGGAGTCCCTCAAGGGTCCATTCTTGGACCACTCTTATTTAACATTTATATGCTTCCCCTAGCTCAGATCATGGAAAAGTATGACATCTTCTATCACATCTATGCAGATGACACACAACTCTACATTTCTGTGCCCCCATATGATTGTAGTCCCTTAGTCTCCTTGAGTAAACGCATTCATCAAATCAATGAATGGATGTGCCAGAATTTTCTCCAGCTAAATGTGGAGAAGACATAAGTGATCATTTTTTGGCCGAAAAACGAAAGGTCAAAGATAAGCACGAACCTTAGCACAATGTCACTTAAATCAAGTCAGAAATGTTGGAGTAAATATTGACTCAGACCTAAAATTTAATTGCCATCTAAACACTAAATCTGCTTATTACCACCTGAAAATAGCATGAATTAAGGGGCTTCTGACTCAACAAGACATGGAAAAACTTAAGCATGTATTAATTTTCAGTAGTTCGGACTATTGCAACAGTGTATTTACAGGTCTTTATAAAAAAAAAAAATTAAAAATCAAGCAGGAAGCTGCAGCTAGTACAGAATGCTGCTGCCAGAGTCCTTACAAATACAAGGAAATTGGACCACATTACACCAGTTTTGAAATCGTTACACTGGCTTCCAGTGAGACAAAGGATAGACTATAAAATAGTACTGCTCGTCTACAAAACACTTAATGGCCTTGGACCAAAATACATGCTTGATTTGCTGGATCGCTTTGAAACATCTAGACCCCTAAGGTCATCTGGAACTAGTCTCCTGTATGTTCCAAGAACAAGAACCAAGCAGGGTGAGGCAGCATTTAGTTATTATGTTCCTCACCTCTGGAACAAATTACCTGAAGGTCTGAAGTGTGTTCAAACTGTTAGCTTCTTTAAATCAGGACTAAAAACGCTTTTGTTTATCACAGCATATCCATAACTGTCTACATATTTCAAAATTTCCAGCTATTTGCTTTTTATTCCTTTTCTGCTTTATTTCCATTTCTGATTTCAATTTAATGTGATTTTTATTTCCTGTTTCGATTGCCTTTGTCTTAATGTTCTTTTGATTTATTGTGATTTTTATTATCTTCAAGTGATGTTAAGCACTTTGAATTGCCTTGTGTTGAATTGTGCTATACAAAGAAATTTGGCTTGCCTTGCCTTACCAATATTTAGAAAAACGAATTAAAAGTCTTTCATGTTTACTTTGATGAGGGTACAGTTCTCATTTTTGTGGTACTGTTTATCCACAGTTTTGAATACGTTCTGGCCAAGGTTGGTGAATTTTAGTGCTGGACCTCACATAATCAAAACCAAATTTTTACTGGACCTATATATATAAAAATGAAGTAAATGTCCTGCATGTGAACTTTGATCTAATTACAGTTCTCATTTTTGTGGTACTTTAAATCCATTAAATAAACACAATAAATTATTCAATATCAGTGTTGGAGCTCTCTGTCTACTCACAAACTCAAAACTATGCATTTTTACTGTACCAATATTAAGAAAAGTTTATTTATAAGTCCTACATGGGTACTTTAATTAGGTTATAGTTCTCTAATGGTTTACTCATGTTATAGTTTATTGTATCAATGACCTGTTTGCATTAAAAAAAATATGACATGCTTTAAAATCATTACACTGTTGTAACTTTTTTACTCATTAAGAGCCCGGGTTATTGTTTACTATATGATTTTTGTCCAAACCAACATCAAGTGCTGTTTTATTCCATCAAGGTACAGGTACAGGATGGCTTCCTACACCGTCCATGAAGTGGGCCGGTCTTTCAATGACTCCCAGGCCACTCCTCAACCCAGTCTGCCCCTGTTACATACAGTGGTATTCTTATTTGTAGAGGCAGAACTTATGATGCAAAAAGCTTTCATCTTACTTAAAGGGCATTTAAAATAGATGCAATGATGTCTGATGTTTTCTGTGGATAAACCGCACTCAACCCAACGTCCTTGTGACTTAAGTTCATAAAGAAAAAAAAATGCCCTAACCAAATGTCACATGGTGCCCCTGCCCGGTTATAAAATACACTTTAATACACCTTAGCAATGGCTTCTGAAGGGTCGTCGGCAGTGTAAAACATTAGAGTCAGCACAGAGCACTTTCAATATTGCCACAAGTTATCAAATAAAGCAGTGACCGGGTACACCAAGCCTTATTGATTGTCACTTCCACTTTCTCATTTGAAGTATAAGTCAGCAGAATACCTGTAAACCTTTGATTTCTGATGTTAAACCCCAACCAAAACAGCAAAAGATACTAGTTTCTTCAAGTACTGCGTCCCCATATATCATAGATCAATCCATTATTTTCAAGATGAAAATAAGATCAGTTTACCACAATTCAGTCATGTGAAAATGATTTTTAAGTCCCTTTTTCCCTTTTCTCAGCATAAGGAGCAGTCTCCAAATGCCCACGCCATTATATGCATTTTGCTATGGGCACATGGGGATGATGGTAGAATTGGTGTTTCCTGCATTGCGCAGCAGTTCTCAGTGTAACATGGGAAGAATCAGTCACAATGTTTTTGATATCCTCCCAATCTTATTTAACATTATCCACACATAGTTGTCTGCATGCAGTTCTTTATATACGTACATGTGGTAGTACTTTGTGTGCTTCAACTTAACTGGCGGACTAGGGCGGGGGAGTGGCCCTCGAGTCATCGAAAGACCGGCCCACTTCATGGAAGGTGTTGGAAGTCATTCAGCCAGCAACACAAGCCTTGATGAAAAAGAAACAGCATTTGTCTTGGACAATAATCATATAATAAACAATAACCCGAGGCCTTAATTAGCCTACAGTAAAATAATTATAATAGTGTAGTGATTTTAAAGCATGTAGTGATTTTAATGCAAACAGGTCATTGATGCAATGAACTATAACATGAACAAAACTTATTGGAGAGCACTAATAAGAGAAATGTAACTTGATCATAGCACACATGTAGGATTTTTTATTAAAAGTTTCTAAATATTGGTACAGTAAAAATGCATAATTTTGAGTGTGTGAATTGTCAGAGAGGTTCACCACTAATATTCACCAACCTACGCCAGAACTTATTCAGAATTGTGGGTTTACAGTACCACAAAAAAGGAGAACTGTAACCAGATCAAAATTCAGTAGGGCTTTTAGTTCATTTTTCTGAATATTGGGACGGTAAAAATGCATAGTTTTGAGTATGGGAGTAGTCAGAAAGGTCTACTAATAATATTCACCAACCTTGGCTAGAATTTATTCAGGATAGTGGATTTACAGTACAACAAAAATGATAACTGTAACCTACTATCGTAGACTTCATAATGTATTGACGGCGCTGGGCAGATAAATAGGGGGCCTACATTGTTGGCGAGGCTGTTAAAGCTCACCGAGTGGAATCACAGAAAAAGAGCATTTTTTGTTGAAAATTCTAGTGAATAAATGCTTAAATCCCTGAATTCTTTATAGATACAGACGTAAAACAGTCTCGATTCTTGGTTAAAAGCAAAAAAAACAAAAAACGTGCAGTTAGCATTTATTTTACGTAAATATGTCGAAGTACAATGCTAGTCTGTTAGTGAATGTGGCTAGAGGCCGTCTGATGTAAATAGAGCTTTTCTGGTGAAAATTCTTGTGAATAAATGCTTGAATCCCCGAATTCTTTATAGATATGGACGTAAAACAATCTCGATTCTTAGTTTAAAAAAAAAAAAAAAAAAACGTGCCCTTAGGATTTATTTTACGTAAAAATTACGAACTACGATGCCAATGCAGTAGATCAGGGGTGGGCAAACCAGTCCTCGAGGGCCGCATTGGGTCCTGGTCTTCCACCTGTTTCAGCACAGACAGTTTAACCAATGAGGTTTAAGTGGAAACAAGAAGCACCTGACTGCAATCAATTAATTGCATTTGTAAGACACCAGATTGGTGAAAGGCTGTCCTCATGATGGGTTGGAACAAAATTCCGCTCCCACTGCAGCCCTTTGTGAATCCTCGAACAAAGCACTCCTGAAACAATCCTTTCTGTTTGTATGCGGTAAACTTTTCGTACTTTTTCAACAGAAATCCAGCATTAGATCGCTGCGTGCATGTGTTTGTGAATAGCTCCTCTTAATGTGGGCGGCCCTCTCCTTGAATGGAAGACGCAGTGCATGACCGATTTGACCCGTCAATACATTATGAAGTCTATGCTACTATCTTCTAAAACGATCCGTTACTCAGGGGAATCGCATAAGATTGTACTGACGTGACAGCACACATAACGCACATGTAGATAGAGCGGACTTAAGATCAGGTGACAATAATGGCGTTATACATTTTGGAGTGTTAAGGACATTTAATAGTTGGGAACAATGCGAGCACATGGAAGTCAACTGCATTGCCGCTCGGTCAGAATGAATTTACCGTAATGACTGAATTACGCGGTGCACTAATTTTAGGGTCCGCTCATTTTGATTACGTGGTGCGCTAACTTTAGGGTCCGCTCATTTGACCACGGGACTACGAACGTCCTCTGGCTTGACCATAGTTTTACGACGATACTTATTTCTCCCAACACCAGCCCAGCGACCAAATCCCCGGTATCTCCGTATGCCAGTCCGCCCTTGGACTTTAAGGACAATCATATTAGTTCAATCTCTATATTCCATTTGTCTTGCCACACAGTGTAGAAGCTATCGATTGCACCAACTACACAATGCACAAAAATGAGGTCGCTGCTGTCCTTGTACAGTTGTCCATCCCTCTATTTTACTATCACCTCTTCTCACTAGGATCTAAAGGTACAGTAAATAGCATTTTTGCTGACATGCTATTTAATAGGCACAAACATACCTGCTTCTGCTGCATTAGTGAATTAAAAAAAGACATTAAAATCATAGCATGACAAACAATAAATGTATGATAAGAAATGTTGGTGTCGGCAGACAAAAAGAGCCCCTATATGAAAGAAATGAGTGAGTGATAAGACAGGCAGCCGTGACGATAAGGCAGCCGTCATAATGGCGACAGTGACTACGAACTGACGACGATGCAGAAAGTTGAAATAACCACACCTTCAGCCTTCCTGGGGGACCATAAAACAGACAGTAGGTGGACAGTTGGGGAAGAACCTCTCACATCCCCACGGACATCTGATAACTGATGGACACAACATTCTAAATTGGCGCATAGACTTCATAATGGTATTGACGGGTCAGATACACCGCGCCTCGTCTTAAAGTAGGGGCTGCCCACATCAAGAGGAGCTATTCACAAACACGCACGCAGCGATCTAAGGCCGGATTTGTTGAAAAAGTACGAAATCGGTACCGCACACAAACAGGAAGGATTGTCTCAGGAGTGATTTGTTCTAGGATTCAAGGAAATTATTATATTTTTCATAAGTTTTTTTTTTTTTTTTGCTTTTAACCAAGAATCAAAACTGTTTTACGTCCATATCTATAAAAAATTCAGGGATTTAAGTATTTATTCACATGAATTTTCAACAAAAAAAGCTCTTTGTCTGTGATTCCACTCGGTCAGCTTTGACCGCCTCGCCAACAATGCAGGCCCCCTATTTATCGGCCCCGCATTCCGTGAATACATTATGAAGTCTATGATTGCCGTTGCACACTTCCTGGCTGATGCTGACAAACGATAACTCCGTTGCCTCGATAACAGTGACCATAAACTCTTTTGCACAATCCAAGACTGATGCCACGCCTGGACAACAGCCCATCGGATCATCCTCCCTTCAAAATGGCTGAACACTCCGGCATAGGTTGTCAATTCTTTAGATAATAATAATAATAATAATACATTTTATTTGTAGAGCGCTGTTACAAATACTCAAAGACGCTTTAGAGTTGAAACAAAAAACAGCAAACAACGTGAACAGTACAAAACAATTTAAAAAAAGTAATAATTATACATTAAAAGCTAGTTTAAAAAGGTGAGGTTTTAACAGTTTTTTGAATGTGGGAAGTTCTGAACAGGTACTGATGGGTTTAGAGAGTGAGTTCCAAAGGGAGGGGGCAGCAATGGAGAAGGCTCTGTGCCTCCAAGTTCAGTGTGTTAATGCCTAGATGCCTACGGGTATGCGGCTAGAATGGGACCCTCGGCCCAATTTTTCCCATCTGTTTGCCTGCCACATAGACTTCATAATGATATTGACGGAGCGCTGGACCGATTAATAGGGGGCCTGCATTGACAGCGTGGCTGCCAAAGCTAACCGAGTGGAATCAATGACAAAGAGCTTTTTACGTTGAAAATTCTTGTGAAAAACGAAAAATATAACAATTACCTTGAATCCTCGAATAAATCACTCCTGAGACAATCCTTCCTGTTTGTATGCGGTACAGCTTTCATACTTTTTCAACACAAATTCAGCGTTGGATCGCTGCATAAGTTAGTCTTCCTGGAGTGTTCCGGGAGTCAGATAGTGGTTACAATAACATGAACGTTTGGCTTAGAGGTCAATTGCCAATAGGTCCCAAGTGAGCTAAACTATCCAGCTGACTGTGGGCAAAAAAAAAAGACAGGATAAACACCACGGTTCAACTGTTAGGTTCACATAAGGTAAGACAAGCATGTGTATTCAGGGAACAGACATTTTAGCAAGCGTTCATGGCAGTTATAATATTATTATATGAGCCATATTGGATAACCATAATAATCAAAGATTATTATTACTAAGGGTGTAACGGTACATGTATTTGTATTGAACCATTTCGGTAGGTGGTACTCGGTTTGGAACGGTGGCGTACCAAATGAGTTTCTGACGTAATGTAACCCTTACTTTTCGAGGCTGTGAGTCGATCGGGTTACAATTTCTTTGTGTAGATTATATTTACTCTGTCTTCTCTACTATAATGAGGACCAACACGGTAGGACAGTATAACCCAGAAACATCAACGGCGCGACATGGCCGCCGCGAGAACGCAGTGAAACGAGGGCATTAAAGTCAATCAGCCAATGCACACCAGTCGCAGTGCGGGCGCGTGTCAGACTCGTCCCAGAAGCGGCTCAACACGATGCACACGAAAAGAGCGGCAGAGTTTATTATTTGACGCGAGACGCGACCCACCTGCATCAATACTACTACTGGTAGCTAGGATCGGGCAGACCGGAAGTCACTCGTGGAAATATACGGTAGATCCGGCCGATTTTCAAACTAATATGCAATCGTAACCCACTTTTTGAGTCCACCAGATCTCTTGAGTGGTAGATCGGCGCACAGTTGACTTGTCTTTGTTGATTTACTGCTGTCTTCTCTGCTATAATAATAACCCTGTGTCCCCGTGGTCGATACAAAAACCCTCCTACCACAACAATACAAGTAGGAACTAATATTCACATTGGAACTAAAGTTATACAAAATAAAATATACAATATAAATGAATACTACATCACATTTGTAAAATATAAACACATAACAAAATAAACAATAGCCCATTTAAATAAAATAAATTGAAATGAGCAAAAATACCTGTAATTAAATAATAAGAATTATACAAAGATCCTGCTTACACAATTAAATGTAATAATTTCTATGTGGCGCTTTAACTTGAGAAAATCCACCAATAAAGCTTAAAAAAAAACATTTTTTTTTAAATGATTCATTGAGGCATTTCATTTGTAAAATACATGTTAAAATCTTTGTCATTGGGATTGCTTTTCTCTTTAGCACAGGATTTCTTTTTTCTTCTTTCTTTCAGAAAGAACGCTGACCAATGCGCGGGGTCTAGAAGGCAAATTGTTGTTAATAGCCGCTACTTTTTGAGCAGAATTCTAGCTTTGTATAGGCTGATGTTCCTATTGTTGAAAGCACAAAGGTGTGTAATAAACAACTAGCACATTTATATTTTGCATTTTGTTTTCTTACTGTACCGGAAATGAACCGAACCGTGACCTCAAAACCGAGGTACGTACCGAACCGAGATTTTTGTGTACCGTTACACCCCTAATTATTACACAAAAGCCCCTCTGTTTTGTTTTATATTATTTTTCTGTGGCTAGTTGCTACAACACCTGACCACCATGAACTGACTCCAGCAGACAAAGGCAAAGGTGGCGCTCAAATAAAAGTCATCAAATGCTATCACTACGCGCTTGTCATTGTAATGAGCATGTAGCTGATCCTTTCTTTAGTCATTTGCTGCTTTCAAGTGACTGTATTGTGGTACTGCATTGAGGTTTCAGGCAGTCGCACAGAATGCAATAACTTCAGTCAATGAAGTAACTGCAGTAGAAGCAGTGTGAGCTCAGTTCACACTCAGGGATGGTGTGAATGGCTGTCTCCCCTATTGCTACGTGACTCTTGAAAGGACTGGTCGGAATTTTTCTTTCATTTTGTCTGCGTTTCACATGTGAATATCAACCAAATCAAGTCAATTGCGTCCTTTTAAATTGGAATGCAAAACTAGGTGATGACATAATGGGTGCCGCTGGCTGTATTTCAAAGCCTCAGCTTGGACTCATGCCACTGTAATCATCACATCACATGAAAAGAAGATTGGCAGAACGGTGCCATGTGATACTGTCAAATACTCCATAAGCGTGTGCATACACAAAACATCAGCTATATGGATATTCATGTGGCCATATTTTCTTTGTAATTGTGCTGCATCATAGTGAGAGCATTTTTCTGAAGGGTGAAATGACACCTCTCACTGATGGAGTGCAGTACCACACCAAGAGACCACTCTAGCATGTTAAGAGATTCAAAAGAGGTCATTGACTCTGCTGACCTGATTTTCTCAGGCAGCTCATATAGCTTCAGGTCTGTGAATAGTCTACCACATCTACTTTAGCTTTTAATAATAAATCAGGGTTTCTACAGGTATCAGCAAATCTCCTTTAATGATTTTTAATGCCACTTTAAATTAATTTAATCCCCATACCCAATTACAGATAGTTTCACACACACGAATTGTGAGTTATCCAATAATTTTTAACTGATTACCGATATTGTCCAACTCCAGAAATCCGACACCGATACCAAACCGATACCGATATGTGTAGTCGTGGAATTAACATTTTTATGGCTGGAGACTTTAATAATGATAAATGTAACAACTTCAAGATTTTCCAATAACCTTTCTGTGAAAAATTAGAGAACAATTACATATGAAGTTATGGAAAAAGTGCCTATATTGCAGCACTAGATTTGTTGTTGAAATCAAAATAGTGCAAACATCATTTCTTTTTCGACCAAGTGCAAGTGTAAAATGCCAATAAGATAATGCCACGCATACAGCTCACACAGTGCTTGTGTCTCAAAATAACAAAGGAACACAGCTTCAGTACAATGAATGAGGTACATAATGAGTTTATAATTCATTATTTTGTAGTTTATAATTATTATTTTTTCATTTGTTTATTTAATTCTTGCACCATGAATGCAAATGGTCTGTTCACCAAACAAATTCAAAGCATCTTAGTTTGGAGACATCTAATGGTCAATAAGCATTTCTGCTGTGCTAAGCTGTGACCAGCAACTGTACAAAGGCAGAAGGCTTCTGCATTCACTTTGAAGGCAACATGCATATTGACCCAAAATCGATAATGATAAACCAATGTCAATATTATTTGATATCATTTTAAAATTAATTTGTCGGGTAGTCGATAGTATCGGCTCTCTTATCCCGTAATGATCTTATGTAATCTTCCTATCCAGCTACCTGATAATATCAGCCAACTCTAATAAATAATGTAACTGTCAAATTTACATAATTTTTAATGCTAAATAAATTCAATCAATCAATTCAATGACTTTTAATAGTTTTTGTGTATATTACGTTTCGTGTATTTTTATCATGCTTTTAAATGTTTAATGCTTTTAATGTTTTTTTCCCCCCCTGGCATAAAACCTGTAAATTTCACTTGGTACTTTTTGGGCCAATGATCTTAAAGTGGATTATTATAGCGATTGTGTGCGAATATGTGTTCGTACGTGACTGGACCTTCAATGTCAGTGTCAAGTCATGTACGCACCTTTTGTTGCATATATGGTTCTGTTGGGCCCGAGTGCAGCCTTTGACACAATCGACCATAATATCTTATTGCAGAGATTAGAATGTGACATAGGCATTAGAGGAGCAGCCCTCTGCTGGTTTAAATCATATTTATCTAATAGGTACCAGTTTGTCAATGTAAACCAGCAATCATCATCGTACTCTAGAGTTAGATATGGTGTGCCGCAAGGATCGGTCCTCGGGCCCACCTTGTTTACGCTGTATATGCTTCCTCTAGGTAATATCATCAGAAAACATAGCATTAACTTTCATTGTTACGCTGACGACACACAACTGTATTTATCAATTAAACCTGAGCAGGTCAGGCAAGTAGAAAAACTAAGCGCCTGCATCCGAGATATAAATACCTGGATGAGCACTAACTATCTTCTACTTAACCCTGAAAAGACAGAAGTCCTTATAATAGGCCCGAAAAGTGTGAGAGACTCTTTAGCTGCCCAGATAGTCACTCTGGACAATGTAAGTGTAGCCTCCAGCGCCACAGTTAAAAACCTAGGAGTTTTATTTGACCCTGACTTATCGTTTAAAGCACACATTAAACAAACCTGTAGAACGGCTTTCTTTCACCTGCGCAACATCGCCAAAATTAGAAATATTTTATCTAAAAGCGATGCAGAAAAATTAATTCACGCGTTCGTTACATCGAGACTGGATTACTGTAACTCCCTACTTGCAGCTTGTCCTAAAAGCTCTCTAAAAGGTCTTCAGCTAGTCCAAAACGCAGCAGCAAGACTTTTAACAGGAACCAATAGAAGAGAGCACATCACCCCTGTGCTCCAGGCACTTCACTGGCTTCCAGTCGAGTTTAGAATTAAATTTAAAATACTCCTTCTTACATTTAAGACCATTAATGGGTCGGGGCCATCTTATCTCACCGATGCTCTGGTTCCATACCGCCCCAACAGAACACTCCGATCTCAGAATGCAGGTCTACTGGTCGTTCCCAGGGTTTATAAAAGTACTGTCGGAGCTAGAGCCTTTAGCCACCAAGCCCCTGTTTTATGGAATCAGCTTCCAGCTAGTATTAAAGAAGCCGAGACAGTCTCCACATTTAAGATTAGATTAAAAACGTTCCTATTCGACAAAGCTTATGGTTAGGCTAGTTGAAGTCGGAGTAGACTCACAGTTTAGTCTAAGCTGCACTAGAAGCTATAATGCTGGGGGCAGTACAGCCGCTGAGTTCTATCTCCTTTTCTTACTCTACCTACCACTTGTCTTAATTTATTTCTATTTTCCAGTGTTAATATCTATTTGTCTAGTCTCTTCATCACTAGTCACCCGGTGTCCCCTTTCCCCCTCCCCTCTGGGGAGGGGCTATTTTTCAGCTGCAGCCTCCTGACTGTCCGGACCCCTGGCTGGATAGACGTCCTCGCTGCTACCCCCGTCTCATCTGACTAGAGGGACCTCTTCTTGCTCATTTACTCCACTGTATTTTTACGGACTATAACTTCGCTTGCTAATTCCCATTAGCAGTTCTGGGGTTCCTGTCTATCCGTCCTGGGAGTGGATCTCTCCTGACTGTGGTACTCCCCAAGGTTTCTCATTTTTCTCCCAATTGACTCTGGAGTTTTTCCTTGCCAGCATGGAGGGTCTTAAGGATAGGGGATACCCAGGACTTGAATTGTATCTATTCATCTTTGTTGCGTCATTTCTAATTGTGTATCATATTGCCTCTGTAAAGCCCTTTGAGACTTCTGTTGTGATTGAGGGCTATACAAATAAAATTGAATTGAATTGAATATGGTCTTCAATGCAAAACACGGGCCTACCTGTAACTTGATGAGTTGTTGGATTTACAACATGATCTGGCCGTAAATGGGGGGATTTTCAGATGCATGGTTGGAAAACCGCTGAGTGCATATCTAAATCATTCATTAAAGACCAGAAATTATCCATGGTTGCATTGCATCAACTAAAGAAAAATACTTTTTGAGATGTATTTTTTTCTCATGGCATTATGCTGCCCTCTGCTGTTGTAGTTTGGAAACAACAGGCACCATTTTAGAATAACGGAACACCCTTACATGTCAAAACTCACAATACAACAGCACACATTGTTTCACAGCAGAATTCTATGGAGGAATCTAACTCCATAGAATTCGGTATTGATGACGGGACCCCTAGTACAAACGAGAAAGGTCCAATAAATGTACAAAATGAGGGGGCACCCGGATTTGAACCGGGGACCTCTTGATCTGCAGTCAAATGCTCTACCACTGAGCTATACCCCCTTGACGGACGACGACGTGAGCATTTGGCAATATAAAAAAATCCCTCTTCAAATATTTGGTAAAAATTTACCTATTTCTTATTTATTTGATTATACTAATGACAAACATACCAGCGGGACTGCTTTAGTCTTGGATAGGGTATCATACCTAAGAACTATTCGATGGGAAAACAATTTAACTTAGCTTTTTTTTTTTTAAATTAAAAACAAAAAACAAAACAATTAAAAAATAATAATAATGATCAGAACAGAATGTTAGATTTTTCACCGTTTGACGATAAATTTCAGTCTCTGGAGCTAAACTGAAAACATTTATCAGCTTGACGCATATTATATGACGTCATGACCGGAAATAGCGTGTTGAAAATGCGACACATTACCGACTGTTGAAAAAAGAAAGTGAAGTCGTCTGTTCATAATGGTACGTTCATTCTCTTTATTGTCGTTAAGTGAAAGTAAGAGAATTAGTCTAATATGTAATCCCATCGTTATTCATACAGTAACAATTTGTGAGGTTTTCTTCGACATTATCGAGACAGTTCCAATTATTGTGAATCTGATTAGTCACTGGTGCCAGTGAGCGTTAGCTAGCGTTTGTCATGCGAGTTTCCTTTATGTGGCTAAGGTATTTTTAATGTTTTTGATAACGCTTTCTTTTGAATTACTAACAAATATACGGTATGCATATTAGAATTCTCGAGGTATCCACTCACAGCTGAAAGACAGCGTACCGGCAACTGGCTTGTGTCCACCGGGGGCTTATGGCGCTCATGATACGCTTCGCAACGGGTAAGTTAAGGCTATATTTAACTTTTTATTTTAAGTCAAAAGTAGACGAATACTCATTGATATGCATGGATTACGTGCAGATTATGTATATTATTTCTTTTACTGATAGGTTCAGCAATGTGAAAAATGAGATCATTCCTGCCCATCCACTGGAGCTGTCAGAAAAAAATGTAAGTAGGTGGGAATAACAGCCATTTTCAAAATCCCAAAAAGCATTTTGGTGCTTTTATGTGTCCAATGTGCGGCATCAATACAGTGCTACCTTGATTCATAGTATTGGCACTGAAACCAGTGTTGTTTTAGGCAGCCCTTTTAATTTTCATCTTTGGCCATGTCTACACGTAGCAGGGTATTTGGCAAAAAGAAGAACATTTTCTGCAGTTATCCTATCAGCCCATCATCCACACGCACGTTTTGGGCATTGAAAACAAGAGTTCTTAAAAACTCTTACCAAAGTGAAGATGTGCGAATTCTGCGTTTGTGGATTCATCATTTAGACACTGACAACTAAAGATTTAACTGTGGAAATGTCACTGACTGTGACAAACTTTGTTCCGATGTCACACCAATGTTTACATTGTTTTAAAAATTAATTCGAGTAATTTTATTCGCCTGTAGGAATCGTTTAATTTTGCCACCTCTAAGAATCACGTTTTGCCCGGACTACTTTTAATGCGGGGCAACGCGCTGACGTCACGTGCGTAGTGGAACAAGCAATAATACCTGACTACAGCCGACAGCTGCTACAAACTATGCCAACATTGTTAAAAACTGCGCCCGCATCACATGTATATTGGATGCGAAATGACAGACTCGGCACTGTTGGCACATGTACATAGAACTATGGGAAAAGACAGACTCACCGGCGTTGGTAAACAGCCGCCATCTTAAGGCAGTAGACTTCTCATCGCTGATAGATAAGATTAATGTTGCTGTACCTTGCAAACATAACGTTTGCCCTGCGGAGGGCTAGGTTTTTATTAATTATGACGACTTTCGATGCGTGGCTAACATGTCTTACAGGCTTTATTTAATCTGTAAAAACACATCGCTGTACAGTGACGAGGGCGTAAAATAAAAACATAATAAAGCTAACTGTCATTTTTAGCTCAGTACCCAATGTTGGATAAAAAAACAAGTAGCACTGGTGCCTAATGTGCTCCAATACAGCAGCAGGTATCATACATTTATTTTGAACACTGCAAAAACTCAAAATCTTATCAGGACTTACAATTTAGACTTAAAACTGAAATAGAATCTAAAAATAGCTTGACAAACTGAAATTTAATGGAAACACGTGGGAAAAACACCTAACTTTTGACTGATTTGTATTATCAAGCGTAATGACATTTTTAGGTAAGAAATAAGATTTTTTTTTTTTAATATTTATAAAAGATCTAGAAGTTGTTTGAGTGAAAGCCGTGAATTTTTTTTTTCCAGTCACATCTGAGATGCAATTTGTCTGTTTTCAACAATTTACATCGAAAACAAAGACATTGATTGTCAGAAAATGGTTCAATTAGGTGAAATGTCTTGTTTTCTCATGTATATATATAATTTCTCTTTACCTAAAAAAAAAAGTTTACTCCATAGAATTTTCAGTCGCATACTCGATTACTAAAATATTCGATAGCTGCAGCCCTACATTGTTTATGTTTAGATCTAATTCTTAGACAGGTGCTTTTTGCTTCTATTTATTTACAAACTCTTGCAGTACTTCAAATTGAAGAAGTCATGCGAAGGATGGGGGTATTATGAACAATTATTTTTCGCCCAGTTATGAATGTACTTAAAAACGAATAAATGCGGTTGGCTATGAAATCTTTTTTTTTTTTTTTTTTTTTTTTTTTTTTTTTTTTTTTTTTTTTTTTTTTTTTCCCTACAAACGTGCTGGTGTAGACTTAATTTTTTCAGGACGTATGAGGGCAGGCTCCTCGGTTTAAAAAAAAAAAAAAAAAAACTGCTAATACTAGGTGTAGACATTTAGACTTTTGGATGAAAATACCTGTCATGTTTTAGTCAGAGGTGGGTAGAGTAGCCAAAGATTTTAATGGAGTAGCGTTACTTCTGAATAATATTACTGAAGTAAAAGTAGACTTAAAAAATTTACTCAAGTACAAGCAAAATAGTCGTCGCAAAGAATAAAAGAATACAAGTAATTGGCAACATTGTGAGTAACTGCTTAGTGTCAGATTTTATTTTTTTCTCAGCACAACCTCATATATATGAACTGTTATTATCATACTGTACTATAGTCCAGTGTTCCCCAACCTTTTTTGCACCACAGACCGAAGTGATCTGGGCCTTTTTTTTTCACGGACTGGCAATGTGTGACAGAAAATAACAGTACATATAAAATAACACGATGGGACTAAAAACGAACATGAAGTGCGGGGAAAATGTAACTCGCCATGCGCTGAATCAACTTTTTTTTTTTTTTTTTTTTTAAACAGCGGCCTCTCCTAAAACATGACGCCAAATATCCTTGGTTGCAAGTGTAATGAGATCTTCTCCAATCGTGAGGCACAGGCCAGATTGCGGTCATTAACGAATTATTTATTATTTCTCTGCGGCCCGGTATCAAATGTGCCATGGACTCGTACTGGTCCCAGTTGGGGTTGGGTTGCTGAGCCTCTTACATCACTGTATTATTGACCCATTACCTGTCCAAAGAGCACGAGTGCCCTCTAGGGGAGAAAAAACGTTGTTACCTCTCAATGGTATAATGGACTCATATGTATTTTTGCGACATCTTATTGGTGAAACAGGTAGCGCTACTGTCGGCATCTCTGGCAAAAATAATGTTAATATATAGAGCAAAGAAGAAAAATGTAATGACTCTAGCGTAGCCGAAAGTATCGGAGAGCGAGTAGCGTTTCTTCTTCAAAAATCTACTCAAGTAAAAAAAAAAAGTAAAACGTGTGGTAAAACTACTTTAAGAAGTACACTTTTCTCAAAGTTATTCAAGTAAATGTAACAGAGTAAATTTAACGCGTGACTACCCACTAGGGCTGGGCGATATGGCCTTAAGTACGTATCACGATAAATTGAGCAGATTTACCTCGATAATGTGGGGATGGCGTGGCTCAGTGGTGGAGTAGTTGTCCCCCAACCGAGAGGTTGTGGGTTCGATTCTCCACCCTGATGAACTCTAAGTATCCTTGAGCAAGATACTGAACCCCGCATTGCGCTATACAAGTATAACACCATTTACCATGACGATAAATTCGCCCAAGCGGACTGTTATACAATTTGAATCAATGCATGGAATACAAGTTAAGTTTCTCGTTAAATTTATTTACCAGCTTTCAATTTAACAATTGCACATGCAGTCTAAACATTAAGTATTAAAAAGAATCTTGTAAACAATAAGAATTCTAGTGTGAACATTTATAACAGCTTGTATGACTTGAAAAGTGTGCAACATTATAAAAATCAATATGACGACTGTGCAAACATGTCCTGAAACCTTGACGTAAACACTTGTGTTGAATAATTGTTTTTTTTTCCAGAACATTTTTTAATACATGCACCCCCTACACAGACACAACCAAATTAAAGCTGTATTGCTCTGATGCCAATTAAACATTTAAGATTTTATGATGGCAGAATAAAGCAAACACATACAGAAAAATAGCTGTGGCCATTAAACTGTCATATTATATATAGGCTTCACTGTTGGATTATACTTTATGCTGAGTGCTTTACCATCATGAAAGCTTTCAGAGAAATCACACAGAGATACCAAATAACGCGACATAATGATTGCTACATGAAGTCCGTGCCCAGTCCACTCATTAATTTCAGCCGTTTCGACAAGGTTAGAGCCGCTATCCGACTCCATCACGTTCATTTGTAGCCGCTGTTAGCCGCTAGCGTTAGCCTGTGGCTTGGCTACCAGAAGAAAGCACTGAAAGCATCCTCTCCTGAAATAGTGAGAACCAGTGAGGACAGCGAGTGAAAGCCTGTCTGGAACCCGCCAAGAGTTTACTTAATGTCGGGGGAAAGTTTGGCGAAGGTAACTTAAGCCCGACTCCATCTCGTTTACTTGTAGCGTTAGCCGCTAGCGTTAGCCTACCGGGCTGCTGTTTGTTTGGCTTCCTAAAACCACGTGACTCCATACGTAAGCACACTGTCTGCTTTCTTAAAGGGGAATGAACATAGCCGAACAACACAAGAGTCAAAGCGGGATGAAAATACTATTTTCTTGTTTTATTAAATTACCGAATTTACCGACATGATCAAAATGACGTCGGTCATCGTGAAGAATTTCGGTAACGGTAAATTTTCGGTTTACCGACTTGCTCTACTACCCACCTCTGATTTGAGTCATTTCAAAATGTGTTCTTCTTCATCTAGTTTTTGTCAACGCTTTATCTAAGTGTGTTTGAAATTTTAGTCCAAAAATAAAGGTTTCCAACTATTTCAAATCAACATTGACAGAGGATCACATACCGTAGCGTCTACAAGGACAACGCAGAGTTTGTGATTATAATACACACTTAGCAGGAAAACATATTATTTTCAATTCCTTATAGGGACCTGTATGCCAGGAACTGTATGTAAAAATAGTTGTTCAAGAGTTTAAGACGAGATTCGCAACGCTAAATGCTAATGTCAACGTGAATGCAATGCTAACGCTACGAGTTACATTTAGTGTGTGATGATTGCCCCCTTAAGACGTAAATTTATAGAAAAATTACTGTATGTCATTCGTTTGTGCTGAAAAAAATTTCGATAATGTGGCAATCGTTTCGGAGATATTAACATTTCTTTTATAGATCAATCTGAGGTCCACCAGCCCCCTATTTTAATTAAAAATGGCTAAAAAATTTGTCAATCGTCTGTGCTGCTATTTTTTTAAAGATTTTGAGATATTAGTTTCGTGTGGTGAGCCCCCCCATTTATTGCAAAATGGACCCGTAAATGTGCCATTCATTTATGTGATGTTTGGGCTAGTTGTTGGAACACACCTCTTTTATTCAGAGAGTTGGTACGCTTCGTCAGCCGCGATGCAGTTGCTGCGATTTAATGTCATCAGTGGAAATTAATATCTCAATATTTATAAACTGACTCATTCTTGTCTTAGAAACTGGCATGCATATCATTATGTTTTAGCATAGACTTCATTACGTATTTACGGGGCGCGGGGCCGATAAATAGGTTGCCTGCATTGTTGGCGAGGCTATCAAAGCTGACCGAGTGGAATCACACACAAAGCTTTTTTCGTTCAAAATTGTGAATAAATGCTTAAATCCCCGAATTCTTTAAAGAAATGGACGTAAAGCAGTCTCGATTCTTGGTTAAAAGCAAAAAAAAAAATTGCAGTTAACATTTATTTTACGTACAGTAAATATTGCGAACTATGATGCCAATGCAGTAACGGCTAATTTCTCCCATTGATTTTTTTCCTGATGTTTCAAAATGCATGCATGGTACAAAAAATATAAGAATTACCTTGAATCCTTGTACAAATCCCTCATGAGACAATCCTTCCTGTTTTGTATGCGGTACAGCTTTCATACTTTTTCATGAAATGATGACCTCCTTCTTCTCCCTATATTTTTCATTAGTGCTTCTAATAGCGATGACTTTAAATGCTATCTTTGTTACACTTCCTTTAATGCTATGATGTGTTTTTATTGTATTATAACAGTTCCAGTTGAGCCAGGACAAGATGAATTTCTCGTCCCTCAGGACCATCCAGGGGCTTCATGCCCCACTCAAATTGCAGATGGAATATAGGGCAGCTAAACAGGTAAAACAAACATATTTCTTCTTCTTTTGTCTCATTTCCATTGTTGCCCTTCAATTCCTCTTTTTATTTCCAGATCCAGCGTCTTCCATTCTTGCAGAGCTCCAACCTTGCGCTGGACACACTGAGAGGCACTGATGAATCCATTGGCTTTGAAGACATCCTCAATGGTGACACGCCAACTCTTTTACAGAGTCATAATTGTCCCATAATAGTTGTTAAACAGTCAAACTTTTTTGTTTGTTTGTTTCAGACCCAACACAGAGTGAAATGATGGGTGAGCCACACATGATGGTGGAATGCAAGCTGGGATTGTTTTAGAAGATGAACAATTTGTTATCGTGTCTGTTTGATGTGCTGTAACTGAAGTGACCAGCACAGCTTTTGTATTATTCCAAATTGTATGGCAGTTCTAATAAAAGCCAATAAACATGCTCATAATATTATTTTTGACTCTACATTGGGAAATATTGTTTTAGTTGAAAATAAAGCAATGTCTTTTTTTCGCCAGTAACTGAATATATTTCCAGTTACACAATTCAAAAGGCACAGTAACTTGGTTAAAGGCTAAAATTCTTCATTCTATTTGCTCGGGTAATATCAACTTGTCTAAATTAAATTATTCTATTAGCGAGACAGCACTGT
Organism: Corythoichthys intestinalis; assembly: GCF_030265065.1. Classification (NCBI taxonomy): domain Eukaryota; kingdom Metazoa; phylum Chordata; class Actinopteri; order Syngnathiformes; family Syngnathidae; genus Corythoichthys; species Corythoichthys intestinalis. The sequence continues at coordinate 36,268,799 of NC_080414.1, read as the reverse complement.
ACACTTTTGGAGTGTTGCATATTTGAACATTTTAATCTAGCTTGTATAAACCCAGCTTGTTTGTGTGTAAGCAAATACCGATTTAATGTACATTAATGTAGAAGGAAATACAAACTATATTCTATTTCTGACCTACTTATGGTTGACAACTCCCTAAAAAATAAGTGCCACCTCATTGGTACAGTGGTATGAAAAAGTATCGGAACCTTTTGGAATTTCTTACATTTCTGCATAAAGTCACCATGGAATGTGATCTGATTTTTGTCAAAAATCACACCAATGGAAAAAAGTCTGCTTTAACTGAAACCAAACATTTATAGGTTTTCATATTTTAAGGCATACAGTATGCAAACAATAACAGAAGGGGGAAAATAAGTGAAGCATCACATTTAATATTTTGTGCCCCCACCCCCCTTTGGCACCAATAACTTCAACCAGACGCTTCCTGTAGCTGCAGATCAGTGGCACATCGATGAGGACTACTCTTGTCCTTATCTACTCTACAAAACTGCTGTAGTTCAGTCAGATGTCTGGCATGAATCCCTGTCTTTAGGTCATGCCACAGCATCTCTATAGTGTTCAAGTCTGGACTTTGACTTGGCCACTCCAGAATGAGTATTTTGTTTTCCTGAAACCATTCTGAAGTTCATTTACTTCTGTGTTTTGATCATTGTCTTGTTGCAGCATCCATCCAGTTTTTAGCTTCAACTGTCTGACAGATGTCCTCAGATTTTCCTGCAAAACATCCTGATGAACGTTTGAATTCATTCTTCCATGAAGGATTGCAAGTTGTCCAGGCCCTGAGGTAGCAAAACAGCACCAAATCATGACGCTCCCTCCACCATGCTTCACGGTGAGGATGAGGTGTTGATGTTGGGTAGCTGTTCCATTTCTCATCCACACATGACACTGTTACTCCCAAACCATTCAACTTTGTTTTCATCAGTCCACAAAATATTTTGCCAAAACTTTTGTGAAGTGTACTTTTTTGCGAACATTAAACGAGCAAAAATGTTTTTTTAGACAGCAGTGGCTTCCTCTGTGGAGTCCTCCCATGAACCCTATTCTTGGTCATAGTTTTCCGTGTAGATATACACAAATCAACAATCCAATCTTCAGACAGCTCTTTTGACCGAACCATGATGCACATCAGGCACTCCTTCTCATCAAGACTTTTCTTACCAGGTGTGTGTCTTAAGGCTACGTTCATACTACAGGTCTTAATGCACGAATCCGATTTTTTGTCATATCTGTTTTTTTGGCGTGCCCGTTCAGACTGCCTTTGTCCATTGAGACCATTCAAGTATTACGCATGCGCACTAATTCGCAGTCTGACAAGCGCTGAGCAAGACGACCCGCATGCGCAGAAGCATCAAAACAAATGACCACACATGCTGGCTGTCATCCGTCATTCCAGGGATATCATATTTTGCTTTTTAAAAAGAGGACACAAATAACAGCAATAAATAATCCTAGTTTAGGTTTATATTCAAATTATATGGATCGATTGCATGCACGCACTGTCCGTGCATGTCACACACACATAACGCGCAGTTTGCCCCGACTCTCGGCCGTGTAAGCAATGTTGAAATATTGCTTACATGGAGCAGACAGAAAACCGATCATTCTCAGGCTCTTCCTCAACCCATTTTTATTTTTTAATGACTGTTGTCCTTCTTAAAAAGCCGTGTTCAAGGCACGCTAGGCGCTAATAACGCACAGCTGCACCGCTATGGTGGCGTCTCTCTCGCTTTTTGATGACGTAAATGCTGCATGAATTCCGATTTTAGAGACTGGACAGTACAGACCGCCGCGACAGTCTGGAAAAATGTGGCCCAGATCGGATTTGAACCACATACGAAAGTGACCCAGATCGGATTTAAAATGGTCCAGTTCTATGCGACTTGTCACGTTCAGACCGTCAAGTTAATGCCTCACTCGAGTCGGAAAAACACGAAAAAATCGGATTCGTGCATTAAGACCTGTAGTATGAAGGTAGCCAAGTAGGAACACCTATAAATGTTTGGGTGGTTTAAGCAGACACTGATTTTCATTTGTATGATTTTGACAAAGATCAGATCACACTTGATGGTGATTTTATGCAGAAATGTGAGAAATTTCAAAAGGTTCAGAACCATGACCCTTTGTTTTGTATGTGAAGGGATTTTTTTTTAATTATAATTTTATTCAAGACAATTAATCTACATATTTGAGTGATGTGAGCACATGAAAAGCAATCATTTCATACAAAAAAATACTAAAATAAAATGAACATCTGTCTTGCTAAGCTTAAAAGTAATTTAAACCTTAAGGTCCTGAGCCTTTTGTGGATGTGTGAGTTGCGTGTGTCTGTTTTTGGACGTTTTTTTTTTTTTTTTTTTTTTCTTCTTTAAACGTGCAAACATGAACTCTGGGGTAAACATTTTTATTAGGTGCGTTCAAAGTCCCCTCAGCAATAGCAGTTTCGTAAACAAGCGCTCCAAATGTAATGTGGAAATGCAAACGAAATTGACAGAACACCAAAATATATAACAAATAGTGAAAATAAAGTACACATAGAAGAACAAGAAAACAAATGATCATCATTTTGAACATCCTTTTTACTCGCACTTGACTCAAACCTCTTATCTCCTTCACTCATATTTTGTCTTCAGTTTTCCTCATGGCAAGTGCCAGTACCTCGGCCAATGAGATGAACGCAACTGTCTTGGTTCTGTCATCTCATTCAGAACACAGGAGAGGCGGGGCTATACGTTCCCTACATATTAGGCGCTTTCGCACTGTTGTAACTTGAGTACTTAGCTCCTTTAACTATCCCGCCCTCCTGTAGTTCGAGGAGCTATAGGGAATGGGACGTAGTGTTGTATCGGTCGCGAACGATTCGTTCTTTTTGAACGAATTGTTTGGGTGAACGAGACCGAACTAATCACCATCTGCACTGATTCGTTCTATGAAGTTGGTGGCGCTTGTTCGCTGCGTGGGAGGGCGTTGAGCAAGCGGCAGCGTCTTCTGACATCGCACACGACCAATCAGACGCCAGCCTCATCGCGGGCAGGGGAGGGAGCGGAAACAGAATCATGGCGTATGGCACTCATTTCCACGCGTGGCCAATAAGCAGCCAGCGTGCAGGCAGGGGGGAAAGACTGAGTTTTGTCACTTCCCGTTCAGTGATTCGGTCCTCCGGTTCCTGACCTAGCTTGCTGCTAACTTGACTTTCCAGTAATGACTATGCGGTGAACGAGTCATAAAATGAAAGGAAACGACTTTGTCACATATTTGTTAACGTGGAGCCTATCAAATGCTGCTCAAAAAGACAAAAACACCACACAAATCTAGCGAGCATGGTTTAGTGTTCTACTTTTCTCAACAGACTCGGGACTGTGCCTATGACGATATACTATCAAATTTACAGTAATTTAAAACACGCGTAGCTACGAGGCAAGCAAAACCTGAGCTGCGGTCGCGTGACGGCAGTGAAGCGGGCAGAGAACTGTCACTATATGGAGGCTTCATGGCAGCGATATGTACCTCATATGTGCACAGAAAAAAAATAATATTTAGTATGATCACCATAATACTGATTTGCAATGAAACTGTATATACATGTCAATTTTTTCCGAGTGGTTTTTTTTTTTTTTTTTTTCGTGTCAGAGGGTGTCGGTTGGTTTGACAAATTATGTCAATCCGTCCATCATGTGCTACTCAAGCGCCCCAAAAACAAAGCGCGCGGACACGGGAGATGTCGCAATATGTCTACATTTTTCTTAACAGACTAATGAGAGTAGAAAGGCGAAATCATAAAGCAAACAATTATTTCTCGTCAGCATTTGACGATCTGAGATGCGGGGACGACAGGGGAGCTGACCGGATTATTTTATTTATTAATACCAGTGCAAAAATTCAAAACGATCATCTTAATAATAAAAAACAAAAATACAACAGAGCGAGAGGTTAATATGATGTGTTGGCCGTTCCATAATTAGAAATTAAACTTTCGATTTATTTTTGTTTTCGTGACAGCAGGCATGCCGCGTTGGCTGTTAGCAGCAGCATTGTATATGTGAGCAAGATCATGCTAAAGAAAGTCCGTGCGCCCCCGACCCCAACCCCCCGCTCCCCCCACAAAAGGAAAATGTTTAACCGTGTCCTCAATCGAAATGCAAGCACGAGCCATGACTTTGATCCCATTAAACTAGGACAGACGACGCGGAAGTTCTCCCTCGCTTTTGCAGCAGCGGGAGGGAGACGAGGCTGTCTCTGAGAGCAGAATGATATCGCCTGTCATTCATTTCTGAAACTACGACGAGTGGTCAATGTGAAAGAGAGGGAGGGACCAAGCAATGTCACTTCCCGTTCAGTTATACTGCGAAGCGGTCTTTGGGGATTCGTTCGGCAACGTCACTTCCCGTTCACTAACCGAACGATTCATTTGGGTGGGGAGGGAGATGAGGGGGGCGAACGATTCGTTGAACGATTCGTTTGAACGAATCGTTTTACTGAACGAACCGGAATGGATTCGTTTACTCAAGTGAACGACAGATCCCGTCACTAATGGGACGTACTACGTCATTGTTTGGACCCGCCTCCATGCTGGCAATATAATTCACTTCCGGGCCGGCAGAGTCAATGCGGATTGTAACGTGTGATAGTGCTAAGCTAACTCTTTCGGTGTTTTAGAAAGAAAATATGGGTGCTTTATTGTTGCGTTACCGGGTGCAACAGCGTCTCCTACGACAAAAAAAGGGGTGAGGAAAAATGGACTCACTTTTCACCGTTTTCCTGCATGGAGGACCAAATATCAGATCACGAAGGTACGACGGATGGCTGGATTGCAGCGGTTCGTCGGAAAAGCATTTCTTATGATCATATTTCTGCTGGAATGAGAGTGTGTTCCTGTCATCTCTACTCTTGTAAGTTGAACGATTTATCCACTTTTGGTTTCAATACGTTTTTGTTTTTTTACACCGTTGTGTAAATCTGCCTCGGTAGCAATGCTCGCCTACTACGACTCCCCTACCTGTTGTGTTCCTAGGTAAACCTGCTGACAACACATCCCGATTGGTCACCATCTCTCTTCTTGGATCATCTGACAAAGAAAATTTGTTCAATGGAGTGGTTCCATTTGTCCTGTGTCGGACTCAAACAAGCCCCTGCAGCAGACGCCATCTGGGTCTGCCCTTCTCGTCGATGAACTGCGGGCTTTTAACTTGTGAAAATGCAAGAACTTTAATGCACATATTTATTCTGCCTGGCTATTTAACTATGGCCAGTGACGTTTTTTTTTTTTTAACCACTTTGACAAAGACACCTTTCATTGTAATGTTGAATTTATATATTCTATTATTATTTTTAAATTATAATATTCTTATTTGCACTTATGTAGACTTTAGACTGTCAATTCAAATAGTGTTGGAAAAGTTGCAATACCTAAAATAGAAATGCAAGAACTGTAAAGTACATATTTATACACCTTTATTTACCTAAGGCCACTGGATGTTTTTTAACTGCTTTGAAAAATACAGGTTTTGTTGTGATCTTGTATTTATATAGTATATAGCTTTTTATAATGTATTATGTATTATAATATTTGCTGCCCCCTGCCAGAGTGTGGGCCATTTTGTACTAAAATGATTTTAAACTGTCAGTTCAAATACTGTGTTGGAGACTAGTACTTGCAATACTTAAAATGGAAATGCAAGAACTTTAAAGCACATATTTATCCTGTCTGGCAATTTACCCAAGGCCAGTAAATAGGGTTTTAAACTGCTTTGACAAAGACACGTTTATTGTGATCTTGTATTTGTGTATTACTTATAATTATATAATATTTGCTGCCACCGTCAGAGGGTGGGCCTTGTTTGCACTAATTTAAAGATTTTAAACTGTCAATTCAAATATCGTATTGGAGAAATTGCATTACTTGAAATAAATCTATTGCAACTTATCAGTCCCAGTTCTTGTCTACAACACTGTCCAAAAATTGTCAATGCATATTCCAAATAGAATAACAAAATTAAGTCACCTGACTTTGTAATTATTACACCTGTTTATTATGAAGACCTGAAGTAAACAAGCAGTTACAGTTTTTCAAGAAGTTGTTCAAGTCATGTTTTGGTATTCATATTTTATTGACTTTTCATAACACTTGGGATCGTGTTTGTAAGAGCAGCGCAAACTGAAGTTTCAGCGTGCACTCTTCGCCTTTCCAACCTCTCAACGCTCCGATGTGGTGCGCTTGACCTCAGAATAACCCAAGAAGAGATATGGTGACCAATCGGGATGTGTTGTCAGCATTTCATATGCAGGTTTTCCTAGTAACACAACAGGTAGGTGATGAGGAGGAGTAGGTTAGCATTGCTACCGAGGCAGATTTACACAACAGTAAAGAAAAAAACAAAAACAAAAAACGTATTGAAACCAAAACGGATAAATCGTTCAACTTACAAGAGTAGAGATGAGGGGAATACACTCTCATTCCAGCAGAAATATGATCATAAGAAATGCTTTTCCGACGAACCGCTGCAATCCAGCCATCCGTCGTACCTTCGTGATCTGATATTTGGTCCTCCATGCAGGAAAACGGTGAAAAGTGAGTCCATTTTTCCTAACCCCTTTTTTTGTCGTAGGAGACGCTGTTGCACCCGGTAACGCAACAATAAGCACCCATATTTTCTTTCTAAAACACCGAAAGAGTTAGCTTAGCACTACCACACGTTACAATCCGCATTGACTCTGCCGGCCCGGAAGTGAATTATATTGCCAGCATGGAGGCGGGTCCAAACAATGACGTAGTACGTCCCATTCCCTATTCTTCGCGAAGCACTCGTGTTCGCACGTTTTTTTTTTTTTTTTTTAAACAAACTTTATTTACACAAAAACAAATACACATAATGGTCGAACAATTCACAAACAATCAACAGATTTACAACAACAACAAAATAATAAATAAAATGGTCGGGGTCATTTTTAACACATGCCGTACTGTTTGCAAAGTCTTTTGGTCCTTATATAGACCCTACTCACATGACGTCACAACCACGCCTCCGCGCCATATTTTCCATCTACTCGTCGTTTTGACGCATTACCCATTACCGCTACGTAAATTCCTCCTGTTATGGCATGTTTTTCTGCTCGTTAACATTAATAATCAAAATGGTGAAGGCGTGTGTGGCGGTTGGTTGCAATAACAGAGAGGATAGACGGAGAGACTTGAAGTTCTACCGTATTCCAAGAGACCCGGAGAGGAGAGCGAGATGGACTGCTGCAATTCGACGAGAAAACTGGGCTCCAAACGATTACCACAGATTATGTAGTAGTCATTTTATATATGGTAAGATGCATTTAATATATATTTAGAGGGTTTTGGGCTGACAACCACAATTAAGATCATTACGAGGCTAATCGCCGACAACATACAGTTTCAAATTCAAGATGCTTATTTCTTCCACCATCATTACATTTTGAATAATATTTAGCTGGTACCAAGTGAAAGAAGCTGGCCTCGTCTACGGATCATCAGTTAAACTGGTGTGTCCAAACCTTTTGCAAAGGGGGCCAGATTTGGTGTGGTAAAAATGCGGGGGGCTACCTTGGCTGATTTACATAGAACAATATATTTAAACAAATGTTAGCAAGCCCTCCTGTGTGTCACATTTGCTTTATTATTTTTTTTAATTCATAATTTCAACAGTCTCGTCTTTGTGGCGTTCTCTTTCGACACTCGGGCTCTTGCGAAATACTGCTGCTGTGAAATTAAATTAGCTTCAAGTTGCTGTAATTTCTCGCTGCGTATCTTCCCTGTAATGTTGTCGTACATGTCAGCATGTCTTGTTCAGTAATATTATTATTGCGTCACATCGAACTCTTTGAACACAGCGACTGTCTCTTTGCAAATGAGGCAGACACAGTTGTTGCGTGTTTTCTTGAAGAAATAGTCCAATATCCACCTAACCTTGAAGCGTCGGCCATCGCAGTCAACTTTTTTTTAATTGATTGTCGCCATTTTAGAAAATTGGAAGTAAAGGGTCACACGGGGTAATGTTGCTTAGAGGGAAGAGTTTTCAGGGAAGGAGCATATATGTGGCTGACCCCTATGTTGTTGCAACATGGTGAAAGCCTACAGGATGTGACCCACACATGCATTTGCCTGTAAGGCTGAGTAGTAACTACTACAACTTGGAGCTTTGGTTCATTTTCAAAGAACAACCAAATAATAACAAAATAAATGACCCAAATTCCGATTATTTGTGGGGAAAAAAACAGATGCAATCACGAGATCAGAGAACTATTGTTATCACTAACGAAATTCAGTATCCATTCATATTGGCATAGCGTTTCCATGATGATCCAGAATAGCCTTGCTTGGTTTTGAAGGTATGTTCCAGTCGATCTTTTTATGATGCCCCTTCAAATTAAAGCAGAATTGCACTCCAAATGATTCATCCAATCATTTGAGGCAAAATTTTTAAATGCCACTCTAAAATGGCGATTGTTTTGTTTAACGGCCGTTGGTTCGGTGTCAACATTGGTAGGGACGAATATAATGCAAATAAGGTTGCTCAAAAGTTGGTGGGGACAACTTTAGCATCCTGAAAAGTTGGTTGTGTTATGTCCCTATCGTCCCTATGCAAACCTTCGCCCTTGTTTTATTTGCATGAATCATTTAAACCTGACTGGTTGGTGTATGCATGGAAACACTTTTGTGATCGTTTAACTACTGTATTTAATATAAACCTATACTTTCAATTGTGGAAAACTTTGACAGTCAATCAACAGGGGGACATGGAAAGAGAGGATTGGAAGTGAAATAGAGGTATTTGTAAAAGTGTGTATATTCATTGATTCAAAACTCGAAGGAAGTGACTCGGTTAAATTCTTACTATACATTAGGGTTTTCCAGAACAGCCATAGGGGAAGGACTGTGGCATCTTCATGTTGATGGTAGGTGAGTTTAACAGTCTATTTTTTTCCTCTGTGATATTTGTATTCATTTATCCATTTGTAGTATGCTCTTTACTCTTTTCTGGATGCTCTTTTTGAGTTTAACCATTGTAAGTTGAAGTTCACCGAATCATTCAAATTGGGCCACAAAATATCCTTGTCGTTATTCTTTATTTACACTTGTTTTTAATTTTTGTTAGACTGATATGCCAACTCTCAGGAAGTGGTGGTGTATATTGCTAGCGGACAATTCCAAACTTGGGTGCATGGTAAGTCTTTGAAACTGTTGATATGACGTTCACAGGAAAGTAGGTGCACAGCACCTTAATGCTTTGTTGGAAATTGTGGAGTACTTATTTTTGTGTTTTTTCAACTTATGTGAGCCACAGGAAAGAGTTTGCCCATTGGACAGATAAGGCTAAAGCATCACTCCAGGGTGAAGTGACACCAGTCTATCAGTTGAAGAAGTGAAATTTGGATATAATTGCTGAGGTCAGCTTTTAAAGACTTTGTAGTGTTTATTTCTCTGAAGCACTTTTGAACATGCCCCCCTTAATTGACTTATTTATTTTTTAGGAAGAGGTGCAACCACAGCTCCTTCAAGTTAGTGGTGGCCCACTGCAAGAAGATGTGGCAGGAAAAAAGTGGTAAGATTGTTTATATACCTAGTTTAAAATCAAGAATAAAATTAACAAAGCATCATTTTTATTTTACTTATGTAACATTCAAATAGCTCTTTTCTCTTTTCCAAAGAACAGTTTTGGTAAAAGGATTGTGCAAGACAGCACAAAAGCCTCGGACAGGGTTAGGGGGAAAAAAATCAATGCAGTAGGAGTTCCCAAGCATTCTGCCGATGGAAGAGGATGAGCTCGGACGACAATGTCTTGGAGCCATTCAAGTTCTGTTTCAACCATCTGGAAGACGAATTAACCTTTTCTGAGGAGATTGTTGACTAAAGAAAATATCTGGTATTCTCTCAGTAATAATAAAGAATTATAAAACTAAAAAATAAAGTTTACCACAGCAGAACTGTTTGGATTGAGTTAATTTTTTCTGCACTTATAGATTAGTTGTTGTTTTTTTTCTCTTTTATCCCAGATGTTAGTTGTAGTTTGTTTTAATTACCTCTGATGAAGGCGGAAGTGTTGGCCGAAAAATGTCAGGTAATTAAAACAACCAACAACCATTGTATGGGATAAAAGAAAAAACAAAACAAAACAAAAAAAACCCACATTACAACTATTTTGTCATTTCTGTTTGAAATAAAGCTGCCTTACCTGGAGCAGAAAGTGCTTAATATAGTGTCTGAATTAGTTAATTAGGATCTTGAAGAGTGAGCACCCACATGAATGAATTTAAGTAGCGAAATGTAAGACAAGAAAATTGGTTTGGTTGCACCATAGAGAGAATATTACTTTTTTGATACATTAAATTGTAATGAAGCTATATTAATGAGTCCGTTCATAAAGATGTAAGGATGACAGCAATTTCTAGTAATTCACAATAGGAGTCAATTTTACACTTGACAAACTAAAGTACACACTGTGATAGGTCACAGGCGATCTTTTAGTCACTAATTAAACCTTTATTTCAGTAAAGTGTATTTTAATTTTGATGTACTGTAACTTTTTCATTTTGGTAAAATCAGCACGCTTTAACAAACTGCGCACGGTTAAAGAGTTAATCTCCCGATTTCACCTAGCCTGGCTCTGCCAGACTATTCTCCCTGTATTTTTCAAACAGAGAGAAATAGTCTGGGACCCATCCCATTGACGGCCTTTTCGAGCAGATACAAAATCAATCGACAAATCAGATTCGTTTATTTGCGTGACGTGTTCTTCACGAGCAACGTCACTCTTGCGCGTCGAAAGTCGTCCCTTCAGCAACACAGACGGTGAACGGCAGAGCCGAGAATATGTTCCAATCCACGGTAAAATCAGTTTTAAATGACCAAAAACACATCGACACGAGTCACTGACAACAATCTGTCTCGCGCTAGCCATGTCGAATAAACTCCGCTCTCTTCATATGTTTACTTCCGCGCGCAAGTCCGTCATCCTGAAGTCGCCATTTTACTAACGTCACGTCTGCCCGTCGCTGATTGGTCCACTCCGCTGTCTGTATGCTGTGGCTTGCTCCGCCCTGGAAATTGTTTCCGTGGGAAGGGTGGCCAGACTCAATAGCTGGAACAGCGTTGAGTCTGGTGTACCAGGCTAGATTTCACCTAATCAATTCAAGGAGTATGGAAATTAGATACAGTGGTACCTCTACATACGAAGTTAATCCGTTCCAGGAGCTTGTTTGTAAGTCGAAATGGTCGTATGTCGAGCAGGATTTTCCCATAGGAATACATTATAATTCCATTAATTCGTTCCACAGCCCAAAAACCTGCACTAAATCCTTAAAAAATACTGCTGGTACTATTACAAATGGCAATTACATATAGCAAAACAAATAAATAATAAATAATAATCGGATTAATAATATAATAATAATGATAATTCCTTTAATAGTGTAACGAAACGGGTTCTAATAAGGCGGACGTTTTTTTCTGTACCTGAAGGCACCGCGGCGCTGACGTGACAAAGAGGGAGGGGAGCGGGTGAAAGTTTACTTTCGCTTTCAATGCTTTCTTGAGAACATCGTCAATTGCGGCAGACAGCAGGCGTTTTGTGTTGAATAAGTTGTGAAAGAAATGCTGAAAACGTGGCGAAGCTGGCGATTTCTCTGGAGATGTTACCACAATAAGAATTGTCAGCTTAACTTATAAAGACTGGCGAACGATGGTCGGAGGAGGACCGTGGAGATGTATTGTTGAGCCATTTCACGGATGCCCACCCTACGCTCATATTTTTCTGTCATTTGCATCTTTATTTAGAAGGTAAGCGTCAACTTTTTCCTTGTTTCACCACCTGTACCAACCTTTTCTGAAACCTGTGTTGATTTGTCACACAAGAAAATCCGCCGTGCATTCGTCTGCGGTGCTGCCATTGTCGTCGTATTTCGAGCATGTCGTCGGATGTAGAAACAAATGGCGAGTCAAATTTTACGTCGGATGTCGAAAAGTTCGTGTGTCGAAGCGATCGTATGTAGAGGTACCACTGTATTTAAATAACAATGAGTGATGCTGAAACCGAAAATAAAATACGTGCGAAAAGTAAACTAATATTTACGTTAGAATGGACGCTACTGCTTTATGTTGTCATTTCCGGTCTGAGGAGACTGAGCGCTGCGATGTTGCGTCACTTCCTGTCTGCGGGGTCGGTACTGAGACGAGCGGCGCAGGGTACTGAGAGAGGCGGGCTGCAGCCAGACTCTCTTGGAGATAAACGGAAGACAACGAAATGGAGACCGTTGAAGACACCGCAGCAATTCTTGCATGTTTGAAGGGAATCGTTTCCATCAGCGAGCAATCCCAGCGTCTAACGACGAGACTGGTAGCGCACATTAAAAGACAACAGAGTCAAAGGCAAGCGATGTTTCTTCGTTTCATGGAGACCGAAAGGGTAGCATACAACCGTAGAAGACAAAGGAGGCTACGGGTAAGTGTAAAACAATGTATTTGACGTGTTTACTAAGGATGTAAGTGTTCACGTGTTTTTTTTTGTTGTTTTTTTTTAACTGTTTTAGTTTTACTTGCGTGCCGTCTGTTTTCTTTTGATGCATTTGAAGCCCTCATAAATTACCAGCGCGAGCTAAGCGATGGGTGCGGTCCTGCGGCAGTTTCCGCACGGACGCTTTAAGTGTCGGACACACTGGAATATGTACGTGAAAAAAAGTCAAGTGGATAAATCTGTTATAATTGTTACATTTTTTTAAAATTTCAGAACGAAGTGTTTTATATGTATTTGAAATATCATCCAAAAGTGTCTCGGTTATTTATTTTCACATATTCTGTTGTTTACATTTTGAAAAATAAAAGCATTGTTAGGGTTCCTTGATTGCAGGCTGGAGACCAGACGGGGGGAAGCGGCGACAGGTGCCAGCCATTAACATCAGCTGCCTACAAAAGCCTGATCGTCGTTGCCACTCGTCGCCAGACCAACTCTTTCGGCATTCCCGTCAGTCACGTCCAGCACTCAGGTATTTACCAACATATATTCTCCCGGCTAATCTGACCTTTGCTCCGTCCCAGGATTCCTCGTGCCTGCTCCCTGACCTGTACCGTTGCCTGATATCACGTCTACGCCTGCCAGCGACCACACGACGTGCACGTGTGCTACAACGACTCTCGACGTGCCGCTGAAAATAAACCTTGTTAAATAATAACGGAATTCTCCCTTGTCTGCTTTGGGGTCCGATTCCCAGCGCTCCCTAACAGTTTGGTCTGGCCACGTGGACCCCGCGGACATGGATCAGAGTTCCGCTTCCCCGTCGTCCCCCGCCCTGGACCGCCACGTGCAAGCCCTCGAGTACCTTTTCCAAAAGGTAGGAGAGATCTCTCTGGCTATTCAGTCTATCCAGACGCAGTTTACGCCACTCCCCGAGCGACCGACATCGTCACCCCGCCGAGGCTTCGTCTCCCCCCCGCCGACGCCACGTGAGCCACACGTGCCCCCCCCTGCTCCCTACGATGGCGACTTGGGCTCTTGTCGTGCATTTTTAGTGCAGTGCGGTCTCGTGTTCGATCAACAGCCGCATACATACAGTAGCGAGCGGGCCAAGATCGCTTACCTGATCGGGTGCCTTCGTGGGAGAGCCCTGAGCTGGGCGGCAGCCTTGTACGAGAAGGGCTCAGCGGCGTGCGCCTCGTATGCCAATTTCACAGCGGAGATGCGCAAAGTTTTCGATCACCCAGTCCGTGGTAAGGAAGCCGCCAAACGCATAATGTCCATCCGTCAGGGGGAACGCAGCGTCGCAGAGTTCTCCGTGGAATTCCGCACGCTTGCGGCGGAGAGCCATTTCAATGACGCCGCGCTTCAAGAGGTCTTCACTAACGCTCTCAGCGAATCCCTCAAAGACGAGCTGGCTTCCAGGGACGATCCAGGAGATCTCGATCAGCTCATTAATCGTTCGATTCTGATCGATAATCGACTTCGCGAGAGGCGACGACAACGCTGCGAGCTGCCGTCTTCCGCGTTTCGCAGCTCTGTTGCCTCAGGTTTGGCCCCTCCTACTAGGGTTCCTCGACCTGCTGGCGCCTCCTCACTGCCCTCTGCTGAGAATCCGGAGCCAATACAGCTAGGGCGAGCCAGACTTACTGAGGAAGAACGCACTCGGCGGCTCACTGCCCAGCTATGCATCTACTGTGGCCAGGCGGGACATTTCCTCCGCCATTGTCCGGTACGTCTGGGAGGAGGGGCAGGTTCTCCAGTAGATGAGGAAATACTGCTGAGTCAGGCGTCTAACAATCCTGCAGCCCGGCTCCAGCTCCCAGCCACTCTTTCTTGGAAAGACCAGTCCTGCAGTTTGAAGGCTTTTATTGATTGTGGAGCTGATGAAAGTTTTATCGATCGCAGGTTGGTGAAACAGCTGGGCGTCGTAACACGCCCGTTGCCCGCTCCGTTAAGAACCGTCGCACTCAATGGACAGGTGCTGTTTAGTGTGAGGGAGCAGACCGACCCAGTTAAACTTCTCCTTTCGGGTAATCACCAAGAAATGATTAGCCTATTTGTCATTGACTGCCCTCGCACGCCGTTGGTCTTAGGCCTACCCTGGCTAAAGACTCACAATCCGGTGGTGGATTGGACCCACCCCAAGCTCACCTCATGGAGTGCCCACTGCCACAATAATTGTTTACGGTCTGCCCTAGCTCCGACCTATCCTGTTCAGGATCCAGTCCAGGCCGACCTCTCGTCAGTTCCAGTGTGCTACCATGACCTGGGGCTGGTCTTCAGCAAGGACCGCGCAGGGGCCCTGCCCCCCCACCGTCCTTATGACTGTGCCATAGACCTGCTTCCTGGCGCCGTCCTGCCGAAGGGGCGTATTTATAAGATCTCTGAGCCTGAGAGGGAGGCGCTGCAGTCTTACATCACGGAGTCCTTGGCCACTGGTATAATCCGTCCGTCCTCCTCCCCCGTCGGCGCCGGTCTCTTCTTTGTGGGAAAGAAGGATGGCACGTTGAGGCCCATCATTGATTTCCGGGGCCTCAACAAAATTACAATCAAGAACACGTACCCGCTTCCCCTGATGGACTCTGCATTCACCCCCCTTCATGGTGCGCACGTGTTCACAAAGCTAGACCTGCGCAGCGCTTATCACCTGGTCCGCATCAGGGAGGGAGACGAGTGGAAAACTGCATTCAATACGCCCCATGGTCATTACGAGTATCTCGTCATGCCTTTTGGACTTGCCAATGCCCCCGCAGTGTTCCAGAACTTGGTCAATGACGTGCTGGGGGACATGATCAATAGGTTTGTGTTTGTTTATCTTGATGATATTTTGATTTTCTCCTCCAACCCCACAGAGCATCAGCAGCATGTGCGCCAGGTCCTCCAGAGGCTCCTGGAGAACCGACTGTTCGTTAAAGCGGAAAAGTGTGAGTTCCACGTTCCGGAGGTCTCATTTCTTGGCTACGTCATTGCTGGTGGAGAACTCCGAATGGACCCCAGCAAGGTAACCGCGGTGGTGGAGTGGTCTCGCCCCACCGATCGGAAACAACTACAACGTTTCCTAGGGTTTGCTAATTTTTACCGGAGGTTCATTAGAAATTACAGTCAGGTCGCCGCCCCACTCTCGGCCCTGACGTCAACTACGTTGCCCTTTCGCTGGTCCGACACTGCCAACACCGCCTTTGAGGACCTTAAGCGACGCTTCACTTCAGCCCCCGTGCTGGCGCATCCTGACCTCACCCTGCAGTTCATCGTGGAGGTGGACGCCTCTGAAGTGGGCGTGGGAGCAGTCTTGTCCCAACGCCAGACCAGCGATGGCAAGGTGCACCCCTGTGCGTTTTTCTCCCGCAGGCTCTCCCCCGCTGAGCAAAACTATGGCATTGGTGACCGTGAATTGCTGGCTGTTAAGCTTGCCCTGGAGGAGTGGCGACACCTGCTGGAGGGAGCTCGCCAGCCATTCATAGTTCTGACAGACCACAAGAACTTAGAGTACCTCAAATCCGCCAAGAGACTCAATCCACGCCAAGCCAGGTGGGCCATGTTTTTTGAACGCTTTAATTTCTCATTTTCCTACATCCCAGGGTCACGCAATATCAAGCCTGATGCCCTGTCCCGCCAGTTCCTGCCCAGCAAAACTAAAGAACCGGCTCCTATACTCCCTTCCACCTGTTTTCTCCACTCAGTGGAGTGGGAGATAGAGGCAAAGGTCAAGGAGGCCCTTGATGAGCACCCTGACCCCCGAGAGGGACCTCAGACTACCTTGTTTGTTCCCGCCTCAGTCCGGCAACAGGTGCTAGAGTGGGCCCATTCGTCCCGCCTGTTCTGTCACCCGGGTATCCGCAGGACCCTGGCTGTATTGCGTCAGCGGTTCTGGTGGGCCACCATGTCGGAGGACACTCGGGCTTTTGTCACGGCTTGCCACGTCTGCGCCCGCAGCAAGACCTCCACCAAACCCAGCTCTGGTTTGCTTTGCCCTCTTCCCATCCCTAGCCGCCCGTGGTCTCATATCGCCCTGGACTTTGTCTCCGGTCTCCCCCCTTCCAAAGGTAACACCATAATACTCACTGTGGTTGACAGATTTTCCAAGGGGGCCCATTTCATCCCGCTTCAAAAACTCCCATCAGCAAAGGAGACCGGAGAGTTACTGGTTCAGCATGTTTTCCGCCTGCACGGCATTCCGGCTGAGATTGTGTCAGACAGGGGTCCACAATTCACCTCCCAGGTATGGAAGGCTTTCTGCGCAGCTCTGGATGTTGGGGTGAGTCTCTCCTCAGGTTACCATCCTCAAACCAACGGCCAGTGTGAACGCACAAACCAGCAGCTGGAAGCGGCCCTTCGCTGTGTCGCACAGTCATGTCCCAGCTCCTGGAGTGACCATCTTCCCTGGGTCGAATATGCCCATAACACCTTGCCGAATGCCTCCTCAGGCCTGTCCCCCTTCCTGTGCTCACTGGGCTATCAGCCCCCTTTGTTTCCTTCCCAAGAGCAGGACATTGCGGTACCCACAGTGCAAAGGCACATCAGCCGGTGCACCAACATCTGGAAAAGAACACGGGCTGCACTTATCCGCTCTTCTCAAAGTTCCCAGGCTCAGTCCAACCGCCGCCGTGCACCAGCACCTGTCTACTCTGTGGGTCAGAGGGTATGGCTCTCCTCAAAGCACCTGCCATTACGGGTTGACTCCAGGAAACTGGCTCCACGGTTCGTTGGCCCCTATGAAATAGAGAAGGTGGTGAATCCCTGCTCCGTCCGCCTCAAACTCCCAAAGTCTCTCCGTGTCCACCCCACCTTCCATGTTTCCCAGATCAAGCCAGTCTCGTCATGCCCCTTGTCCCCACCAGTTCCGACTCCCCCTCCTCCATTGTCAATTGACGGGCACCCAGCTTTCAAAGTGAGGCAGCTCTTGGACGTTCGCCGCCGTGGCCGTGGGTTGCAGTATTTGGTTGACTGGGAGGGCTATGGGCCTGAAGAACGGAGCTGGATCCCTGCCAGGCAGGTGTTGTGCAAGTCCCTGATACGAGATTTCCATCGTGCCAATCCCGGTCGCCTGTCTCGGACGCCTGGTGGCGCCCGTAAGGGGGGGGGTACTGTTAGGGTTCCTTGATTGCAGGCTGGAGACCAGACGGGGGGAAGCGGCGACAGGTGCCAGCCATTAACATCAGCTGCCTACAAAAGCCTGATCGTCGTTGCCACTCGTCGCCAGACCAACTCTTTCGGCATTCCCGTCAGTCACGTCCAGCACTCAGGTATTTACCAACATATATTCTCCCGGCTAATCTGACCTTTGCTCCGTCCCAGGATTCCTCGTGCCTGCTCCCTGACCTGTACCGTTGCCTGATATCACGTCTACGCCTGCCAGCGACCACACGACGTGCACGTGTGCTACAACGACTCTCGACGTGCCGCTGAAAATAAACCTTGTTAAATAATAACGGAATTCTCCCTTGTCTGCTTTGGGGTCCGATTCCCAGCGCTCCCTAACAAGCATTAAGTATATTTTTCCAACCTTTTTTTGTAAAGACTTAATTGCACTGAGCACTTCAAAAACTGAACCAAAATTTTAGTGTACTGTTAGACCCCTACTGTTACTGTATACACATGTACTGTCATATGAACAAACATTTGAGCCAAGTTTGTGTTTTGTGTTTTTGAGTTTGTGACTTATGTTACCCAAAATACCCAAGAAAATAAGTTTTCCATTTCCGTTTCAGATTTTGCTGCGACTCATTGCACAGCGATCCTCGCCATCTGTTTGGGTGCAAAGAAAAGCCGATGACTGGTGGAGACAGGTTCTTCCCAGTTTTACAGACGAGCAGTTCGTGGAGAACTTCCGTATGTCTAGGGAGACATTTCAATACCTCTGTCGGCGTGGAGGCCTGCAATGGAGAGAGTGGACACGACATTTCGCCTTGCAGTTCCGTTAGACATGAGGATTGCTGTCGCCCTTTGGAAGCTCGCCACCAACTCTGACTACAGGAGCATAGGCATATATTTGGGATTGGCCTTTCAACTGCCTGTGACTGTTTAAGAGAGTTCTGCTCCGCCGTGGAAGAAGTTTTGCTGCCAGAGGTCCTGAAAATGCCTAGCCTTGACAAAATGAAAGAACATGCACAGTACTTTGAGCAAAGATGGGGGTTGCCACAGTGTATTGGGGCTGTTGATGGTTCCCACATCCCAATTTTAGCACCCCAGCAGTACCACACAGAGTATTTGAATAGAAAAGGATGGTACTCAATTGTTTTACAGGCAGTTGTAGATGGAAGAGGTTTGATTTGGAACGCATACACTGGGCAACCTGGTAGCCTGCATGATGCCCGAGTGTTACGCTTGTCTGCTCTGTGGGAACTGGCTGAGAGGGACAGGGTATTTTCACAGGAGT
Source organism: Corythoichthys intestinalis (assembly GCF_030265065.1). NCBI lineage: Eukaryota > Metazoa > Chordata > Actinopteri > Syngnathiformes > Syngnathidae > Corythoichthys > Corythoichthys intestinalis. The sequence continues at coordinate 36,249,929 of NC_080414.1, read as the reverse complement.
ACATGAGTGTTGGAGGGCAGAATGTTGGCTACTACATCATTGGAGATGCTGCATATCCACTGAAAAGCTGGCTCATGAAGCCATTTGCAGACACTGGTGCCTTAACCAAAGAAGAGCAGACATTCAACGTGAAGATAAGCAGGGCAAGAGTTGTGGTTGAGCATGCTTTTGGTAGACTCAAAGGAAGGTGGCGATGCCTCCAAAAGCGCAATGACTGCAGCCTAGAGAGGATCAAGTCCATGGTGCTCACGTGCTGCGTGCTTCATAACCTCTGTGAAAGCCACAATGAGACGTGGAGAGAGGAGTGGAGCGAGCCACTGCCACTGCAGCCAGACACTCCTGTTCAACCACCTGCTCCAGATGCTGAAGGTGTAGCTGTGCGTTCAGCCTTGATGCACCACTTTGTGTTGACCAACTAAATAGGTGCACACCACCACCCCATGACTCGTTTTTTTTCCTCCCAAAATTAAAGTCTTTTAAATTTCATTCAAGTTTGATGTGCATTATTATAAACCCATTTTCCATCTGTAGCTGGCTACAAAGGCCAAATTTTTGAATGTGGTGTCATGTGTTAGCTACTCACACAATGCATTGCAAGCCACATGTTAAGGAATACTTAAGTGTACTCGTAATCAGACATAAAACATTGTGTTTCTCAAAGTAATATTTTTTAATGAAAAGTCACACTGCAAGAAAAAAAAATACATGTGCAAAATTAAGTTTAAAAATAATATATTGTAATGAAAAATCACACTGCAACAAAAGAAAAATTAACGTGCAAAATTTGTTTTCAAAGTAATATATTTTACTGAAAAATCACACTCTGCAACAATAGAAAAATTTAGATGTGCAATATTTGGTTGAGTCCAGTTTCTTTTAATTAGGGTTTGTCATGCCGATTTGACATTTTGTTAATGATGTCCATAATACCCTCCATTACCATCTGATGCTGCCGGCTGGACTCAGCAGAGCCTGACATTGCTTTTCAATGTGTTGATTTTGCTCTTCAAACACTTGCAGCATCCTGTCAAATGGCGTACCGCACGCAGGCTATTTTTAGACCGTGACGTCGCATCATAAAGCGGAAGTAAAGCCGAAGTGGGACATTATAGACCCGCCCTCGCATAGACCCAACGTAAAAAGTGCTATTTTTCTCCAGTAATCTTTCAAAAACGAACATGCCGATCACTCATTGCTTTTTTGGAACTTGTAGAAACGACTCTAGACATTACGACACATGAAGGATGTTTTCTTCATACGTTTCCGGAAACCAAAAACTCGAGAGGAAAAAATGTGAAGACCGAATCAACTTGCGCAGACTTTAACACCAGCTCGGCGTATCCATTCACGTTTCATATGCAGTAAACATTATGTTGGGTTGGCATGGTCTTTCAGAGGACAAAGAGGTAAGCCATTTTTATATTTTTAACTTATTTTTTTAGCGTAACGTTGTGCCGTACTGCTTCTGTCTGACAATGAATGACCTGAAAAGAATTAGAATGGTATCTGACTGCCACTGTTACCGCTTCTGTTATATATATATAAAAAAACAACTTTAGTAAGGGGGAAGTGTAAATAAATTATAGGATTAAGATGTGTTATCAATGAAAAAATTAAAAGTGTTCGTTGGCTATCACTGAGTAGCATTTGCGATCGCTACACAAAGCTAACTAAATTACCCCCAAGAACGGTAAGAGACGTAGGACAACCAGAGGATATATAAGAAAGACAGGGCTGATGGTAAAGGATAGCTTGTTGAAACAGGAGAATGTCATTGTCAGTCGCGTCGATAAAAAAGCTAAAGCTATGCTTAGGTTGGCTCGTTTTTTTCGTCTTATTCAGCCTTCGACACTAACGGTGGCTTGTCCTTACTTAGCAACAGTAGCTAATGTCATGAATATTAACGAGCGGAAGTGACGTGTTGCTTGCGGTACGCCATTGTGCATTTCGTTGCCTTAGGTATTCTGAATTTCTGAGTCCGAAGCCTGCCATTAGTGACGGGATCTGTCGTTCACTTGAGTAAACGAATCCATTCTGGTTCGTTCAGTAAAACGATTCGTTCAAACGAATCGTTCAACGAATCGTTCGCCCCCCTCATCTCCCTCCCCACCCAAATGAATCGTTCGGTTAGTGAACGGGAAGTGACGTTGCCGAACGAATCACCAAAGACCGCTTCGCAGTATAACTGAACGGGAAGTGACATTGCTTGGTCCCTCCCTCTCTTGCACATTGACCACTCGTCGTAGTTTCAGAAATGAGTGACAGGCGATATCATTCTGCTCTCAGAGACAGCCTCGTCTCCCTCCCGCTGCTGCAAAAGCGAGGGAGGACTTCCGCGTCGTCTGTCCTAGTTCTATGGGCTCAAAGTCATGGCTCGTGCTTGCATTTCGAATTAGGACACGGTTAAACATTTTCCTTTTGAGGGGGATGTCGGGGTTTGGGGTCGGGGGCGCACGGACTTTCTTTAGCATGATCTTGCTCACATATACAATGCTGCTGCTAACAGCCAACGCGGCATGCTTGCTGTCACGAAAATAAAAATAAATCGAAAGTTTAATTTCTAATTATGGAACGGCCAACACATCATATTAACCTCTCGCTCTGTTGTATTTTTGTTTTTTATTATTAAGATGATCGTTTTGAATTTTTGCACTGGTATTAATAAATAAAATAATCCGGTCAGCTCCCCTGTCGTCCCCGCATCTCAGATCGTCAAATGCTGACGAGAAATAATTGTTTGCTTTATGATTTCGCCTTTCTACTCTTATTAGTCTGTTAAGAAAAATGTAGACATATTGCGACATCTCCCGTGTCCGCGCGCTTTGTTTTTGGGGCGCTTGAGTAGCACATGATGGACGGATTGACATAATTTGTCAAACCAACCGACACCCTCTGACACGAAAAAAAAAAAAAAACACTCGGAAAAAATTGACATGTATATACAGTTTCATTGCAAATCAGTATTATGGTGATCATACTAAATATTATTTTTTTTCTGTGCACATATGAGGTACATATCGCTGCCATGAAGCCTCCATATAGTGACAGTTCTCTGCCCGCTTCACTGCCGTCACGCGACCGCAGCTCAGGTTTTGCTTGCCTCGTAGCTACGTGTGTTTTAAATTACTGTAAATTTGATAGTATATCGTCATAGGCACAGTCCCGAGTCTGTTGAGAAAAGTAGAACACTAAACCATGCTCGCTAGATTTGTGTGGTGTTTTTGTCTTTTTGAGCAGCATTTGATAGGCTCCACGTTAACAAATATGTGACAAAGTCGTTTCCTTTCATTTTATGACTCGTTCACCGCATAGTCATTACTGGAAAGTCAAGTTAGCAGCAAGCTAGGTCAGGAACCGGAGGACCGAATCACTGAACGGGAAGTGACAAAACTCAGTCTTTCCCCCCTGCCTGCACGCTGGCTGCTTATTGGCCACACGTGGAAATGAGTGACATACGCCATGATTCTGTTTCCGCTCCCTCCCCTGCCCGCGATGAGGCTGGCGTCTGATTGGTCGTGTGCGATGTCAGAAGACGCTGCCGCTTGCTCAACGCCCTCCCACGCAGCGAACAAGCGGCACCAACTTCATAGAACGAATCAGTGCAGATGGTGATTAGTTCGGTCTCGTTCACCCAAACAATTCGTTCAAAAAGAACGAATCGTTCGCGACCGATACAACACTACCTGCCATTCCTGCACAGTTGCAAGCAGTGTGTCATTCTTTCTCCTCTTTGCTGCAAGAAATAAGGAAGGTGGAAATTCAGGGAAGAACTGGCTGTACACCACACTACAAGTTGTCAACAAGTTCTCACTATTTCTTAGCAAGATGCAGGAACAACTGATTATTTCCTTAGCAGGTCTGGGATGGCAGAGGGTGCTGGCAGCTGGGCGGCGTTGGCTGATTATTTGTGAATCCGGACTAGCAGGAAACCGGTGTGTAGTTACTGAATTTCAAAGAAAAAAATAAAATCAAGTTTCTCATCCTTCATTATTGATATTTGTTGTGCTATCAGTTTTGTATATTTTTCTAATGAGACTTAAGTGCAGCAATGATATGATCCCATTAGTTTGTGAGTTCACTCAGCCAGGCAGCACAGATTTTGCACATAAAAGACCATTTTTCTTTACCTGATGTAAGCTGACTGGTACTGGCACTTTGTGGGGGCAAGGAATGGCAGGACATCAAAACGGTGTTTTCTGGTGGGCACACAGGGGATAAACATTTTTAAATGAACAAGTTCTGAGACAAGTGGTGGTTCATTTAAAAAAAAAAAAAAAAACTTTGCTCAATTAGTTACTTTTTTTCCTTTCAAACAAAGCATCAGTGCCGCCATTATATGATCCCACCAGGTTGTTAGTGCACTCATCAAGCTAACCACCACTATAGCAGTACAGATTTTGCACATAAAAGACCATTTTTCTTTACCTGATGTAAGCAGACTGGTACTGGCATTTTGTGGGGGCAGGGAATGGCAGGACATCACAACGGTGTTTTCTGGTGGGTACACAGGGGATAAACACTTTGAATAAAGTTCTGAGACAAACGGTGGTTAATAAAGAAACTTAACTCAATTAGTTACTTTTTTCTTTTAAATGAGTACAGCCATGATATGACCCCGCTGGGCAACTAACAGTTGTACAACAGCAGGGATTTTGCATTGAAAAGCGCCATACCTGTATTCGTTTGTTCTATGAATATAACACAATTTTCGATGTTCATGATAATAAGGGACATAGCGCATCTCTTGTAAGCTTAATAAGGGACACGTACTTTTGTTTCTGAATACGGGACAATTCCGTTTTTCGAAGTACCTACTGTATTTTAATTGTACATAATCAAACAAATGGCCCAATAAGGTAAATGGTTCAGTTACTTAAAGATGTCAAAGGTACCATAAATTGAATAAAATTAAAACAATTGGCTTGAAAATACAGATATTCACGCCTATTCATATGATTATCATTAGCCCTCACACCCAAATTTAAATAGTTACACCAGCTATATTCAAACATATACAGTACATATTTGTAATATATTAATAAACAACAACGTTAAACAAACAATTAAGCAAAGGGAGGAAGGTGGCGTTGATGCCCGTGACAGGATGGTGTATTTTCGATGAATACTTAAAATAAGTGTCCAAAAGGCTAGTCAAAGCCGACGGTGAGGGAGGGGAGAGAAGAAACTTAGAGGTTCTGTAACTCACTGTAGCAATCAATTGAAATCTCACCGCCATCGGACCAACCGGTAAGACCTGATCAGTTTGCAAGTATATGAAGCCTTACATAATATTACGTTTTACAGTATAGGTGTACACCGCATGTTATGCCAAATCTTTTTCCTCAAAGTACAGCATATGTAATTCAACTTTCTATGTAGTATAGCTTTTCCATCCTAAGGCTAAAACTTCATTTTCGAACAGATAAAAAGAACTTGAAGAATTGGACCGGCGTTACCGGGAATTCTGGGTAATTGAGTCATAATGCCGATTTGCAACTGCCGACACCGGATATCCGTAAAACAGCAAGACCAAACGGTAACCATTTACATTTTTTTCAATTAAAACTTGTTTAAAGAAAAAAAAAAAAGTCATTCTTAAGTGGGATAATGTATACTTCCAATAATTCTACATTTTGGAGTTAATCAAGGGTAACCTTTTGACGTCGCACCATCTTATCCATGTTACTGCACAACAGTATCCACAAGGTGACAGTGTTGAGCCGTGTTGAATTCCTAACTTATATGTCTGTTCTTTCCCCACTAATAAACAGTTCTCACGTTCTAATGAAATTCTGCCAGTTATTGCCACATGAAAGGTACATTGTCACGTTTTATGTGTTACTGAAAAGAGCTCAATGTGTTCTGAAAAACCCATGAAATTCCCTCTGGGTCAGCTTCAAGCGTGTTATTCATTAGATCAGTTTGTACTCAATAAATGAAACTTCCTTCTCCATCCAGTAAAAAACAGAACACATTTCCCAGTCAAACGAGGATGTAACGCAGTCTGGAAATATAACTCTTTTGTGCCGAAACCTACCGGAACAAGATCCGGCACGTCTTGATTTTGGCCTCCCTGTGTTCCGGGACTTACTGGGCAGATCTGGCACCTCTCGTGTATAGAAAATAATGTTAATATAAAAACGTTTTTTAAAAAACGTATTTTAATAGGCCCGAATGGGGAGAAAGAAGGAGAGGAGTCGTTGATGGCTTTCTCCACATTATTGTGGGAACAATAAAGAAAACAATAAACAAAATAACAGCGGACTGCCACTACATTCGACCGCTAACTTTTGCTTCTCGCCAGTCTCCCCCTTGCTTCCTTCTACCTCACAGCTCTCCAATCCCGGTGTCTCTTAAAGGGGAAATGTGAACTAAGGTTGGCCAACCATGTTTTTCAATAATACTAATGGCTAAACAATTATAAGCATATTTTCATTATTTTTTTTAACGCAACCCTTCCAGATTGTTTGTTTAACCCATAGCAACGCCCCTGACAACAAAAATGCTTTTCTTCGGCAATCTTCGGAAATTACGTCACACCGGGGAAGTGCGAGGGAAGTCCGCCTTAGAACAGTATTGTTTGTTGCATTGCTTCTCAGTAAGATGCCATGGCGGTGTGTGGCGATGTTTTGTTCTCACTCAAACGAAAAGTTATATGAGTGGCCAAAGGATAGCAGGGCACGTAAATGGACATCTTTCGTTCGCACGAAGCGAATGAATTTCACGCCATCATCGAGTAGTGTTCTCTGCTGCAAACACTTCGAAGATGCCTGCTTCCTTAACCGGTCTGCTTATGATCAAGGATTTGCCAAAAAGTAAGTGTGATTTTTGGATAGATGACTGATGACTTTGTCAAAGCAGAGCTGCAAACTGTTGTGGAATGTACAGTAGAAGCTAGCAACGTTAGCCGAAAGCCAACTCGTGGCAATAGTCGTGGCATAGTTGTTGTTGTGTTCGCTGGTGTTACGTCCTAAGGACGGCTCGCGAAGGGCGTAACATAAAACGAGCCACACAATTTCACAAGTGGCACAAAATTTACACCACAAACTCGCAATGAATATGGTAAATGGTGTTATACTTATATAGCGCTTTTCCACCTTTCAAGGCAATATGTACAAAATGTAGATGAAGTGCGGCTTCATGGTAAGCCCAGGCCAAAACAACAAACAAAAGGAATCTACACTTGAACCCCAACCGCTAACTAAACCCTGATCATGAAAAAGAACGAAGAAAAGACACCACTAACCTAGCTTCTTACGCTAAAAAAAACTGGACAAAACGGGTTGAACAGAAATGGCGACTTACCCCTTCTTGCTTCAGTGCTCTTATTTACAGTGGTGAACAAAAACGATCCAATAACGAATAAACTCAAAAGACCTCACCAAAAAAGCGGGAGTGTATCAGACTAGCGATCAAATGCAAACGAGCGTGAATGGCGAGCTAACAGCTGGCGAGGAGGACCACGGCAGAATGCTGTCAAATGTGAACGTTGACAGCTCAAGTCCCGCAGTGAATCATGGGAAATGTAGTCCCGGGACAACACTGAAGTGGTGCTTTGTAATCTGTTCGCTTGTGTGAAAAAACTACATTTCCTCACGCCATTAGACGCCACTTCCTGCCGATAGCCCCAGGAAGTAGTAGTAGCTGGTAGTACGAGGCGAGGCGGAGATGAGCGACAAGCAAAACTTCGTGGTCGAATGTGGCGGCAGTCCGCTATTATTTTGTTTCCTTATTGTTGGCACAATAAAGTGGAGAAAGTCATCAACGACTCATCTCCTTCGCCCCCCCCCCAACGTTTTTATATTATTATTTTATATGCATGAGCGCTGCCGGATCTGCCAAAATGAACATGCAGTCTGATTATTATTTTTTTAAACAATGTCATCAGATAGACAAAAACATAAAATTATGTGCAAATGCCTGCATCTTCAAATCATGAAAATAATAACAGCCTATATCTTACCAATCTTGTAATCTCGATGGGTCTTGTCTCCATTCAATGTCAGCTAGTCTGGGCACATTGTTTGCATCCTGATTAGCGTCTGGCTAATACATGTACAATCCAACATAAAATTCCAACCTCCTCCTCTTCCTCTTCAAAAACTTAGGTCTCCTCACTTGCGCCTGATCTATCACTTATATCGCTGTTTGAAGCATTGTTTGAAGGGCTTTGTAGGGCGGCCGTATGGAGCGCTGCCATCGCTGTTCTCGGTGTGACGTATCACTTCCGGGTTCGTCCCCTTTCAGGCTCGAACTTCGGAAACGCGATTATTTTGTCAAATATACAACGTATAAATTATTTTTTTCATGCTTTATTTGTTGGACAATGTTTAATTACTTTAATTGTGACCCTATTTGGCATGTTATGAAATTACTTCACATTACAGCTTTAAAGGGACCGTGCATAGTTACAGACATTACAGTATGAAATAAAATAATAATATGCATATATTCATTTACAGAACAAATCCCAAGAATTGGAAGTTGTTTATAAAAATTTAATGTCATTTGAAAGAGTCGGAGATTTGTTGATGCACTTAAATGCTGGACCAACAAATCACGCCCCCTGACATTAAAAAAAAAAAAAAAAAAAACTTAAGAAATTTGCGGAATCTGATGAGAGAGCACCCAGGATCAAACGGTACTTCAACATGCCAAAAATACAGTCTTTTCAAAGTCGTTTCAAAACGAGACAAAAAAGCAACAGCCGGCAGAGGGCAGCGATCATCCTAACAGGAAGGACCGGGTGCAGCAGGAGGCTAGCGCCGCAGTAGGTTCACGGACACCAGCCAAGCTGGGGCAGGAGGGTGCTACCGTGGCAGCAGCTGGTCAGGTTCAGCGCCACCCGGAGTGGGGGCCAGCTACAGTGCCAGCAGTCAGCCAGGTGGACCACCAACAGCCGGAGCAACAGGCCAGTACCCTTATGGGAAATTTGGGTTTAGGCTACACAATTTATAAGGCAGTGGGAACTTTGGGGCCAGAGAAGACAGGGGGGATGAAATTTGCAAAAGAACGGGTTTGTGTTATTTATTGTAATCTCGTTTTTTTTTTTTTTTTTTTTTTTTTCATGTTTTACTAGTTAGACTGTATATCACTGTAAGTCCCACCTGTAGTTATGTGGGCAATTGCCCGTGCTGTGCAGAGTATAGCCTAAATAATTGTAAATTTTTGTCATAACATTTATACTGTGGATATTATCTGAAATTGAGGCTTCTAAGTCGCACAGCATGGTAAGTGGACATTTGCGTGTTGTTTTTAGCACCATTTTCTGCGTATGCTCCGGGACCTGTGCCCGTCTCGTTATCCCTGTGCTGTCATATGTACTAAGCACTGATAATGCCTAAACAAAATTTAGCAATTGACGAGAAATCCAGCATATGCTAGTGTCTGTACTAGCAAGACCAGTACCAAAACACAACAAATCCAGCAAGGTTTCACTTTTGCTTATTATTATTGTTCACATAGAAAGCAAATTTTGTCTTGCCTGATCAAGGTCAGAAGAAGCCGCTTTGCTTTGCTGAAATGTGCTGACACATACTGTATGTATAAAATTCCACCTACATGCACACACATAGCCAAACAAAGACAAGAGGTGTCGCCAGCTTGCTTCAGCTTTTTCCCTTTTAGGGCAAGACACCCGTCTGTCCAGCCCGCTGAGTTGAAGCAAGGTGCTAAAGCTAATGCACAGCAACATCGCTGCCGTGATGCCTAACGCTCTCACTCTTTTGCTGACGTAATTGCTGCATGGATTCTTATTCGGGAGACCTGACAGTTCAGACCGCCACCACATTCATGAAAAATGTGGCCCATATCAGATTTAAACCACATACGAAAGTGACCCAGATCGGATTTGAAATGGTCCACCTCCATGCGACTTGTTCCGCTACGACCATGAAGTTAATGCCTCATTGAAGTAGGAAAAACAGGAAAAAATCGGATTGGTGCATTAAGACCTGCGGTCTGAACCGAGCCTAAGAACTGTAGTAATCCAGTGTTTTTGTCAGTTGAGACACAAACTTACAGTGTATCACAAAAGTGAGTACACCGCTCGCATTTCTGCTGACAAGTATATCTTTTCATGGGATAACACTGACAAAATGACACTTTGACACAATGAAAAGTAGTCTGTGTGCAGATTATATAACAGAGTTAACTTATTTTCTACCCAAAATAACTCAAAATATAGCCATTAATATCTAAACCCCTGGCAACAAAAGTGAGTGCACCCCTTTGAAAAAACATACATCCCTAAATTTCCAAATTGAGTACTGCTTGTCATTTTCCCTCCAAAATGTCATGTGACTTGTTACAGGAGTGCTGTCAGCATTACTGCAGAGATTGAAGAGGTGGTGGGTCAGCCTGTGCTCGGACCATACGCCGCACTCTACATCAAATTGGTGTACATGGCTGTCACCCCAGCAGGAAGCCTCTTCTGAAGACGGTACACAAGAAAGCCCGCCCGTCTAATCAGACCATAGGACATGGTTCTAGTAATCCATGTGCTTTGTTGACATGTCTTCAGCAAACTGTTTGCGGGCTCAACACCCGTCATACACTGCGCTTCGCCTTCAAGTAAGGGGCTTGCCCAAATCAAGAGGAGTTATTCTCAAACGCGCACACAGCGATCTAACGCCGGATTGAGGTTGAAAAAGTGCGAAAGCTGTACCGCATACAAACAGGAAGGATTGTCTCTGGAGTGATTTGTTCGAGGATTCAAGATAATTATCATATTTTTAGCACCATGCATGCATTTTCAAACGTTGTGAAAAAAATCAATGGGAGAAATTAGCCGCTACGGCATTGGCGTCATAGTTCGCATTATTTACATAAAATAAATGCCAACTGTACTGTTTTTTTTGCTTTTAACCAAGAATCGAGACTGTTTTACGTCCATATCTATAAAGAATTCAGGGATTTAAGCATTTATTCACAAAAATTTGTAACAGAAAAAGATCTTTATGATGATAAGGCAGCGCTGTAGTGCCTTAAAACTAGCAGCACCTTCGACATATTTATGCAAAATAAATGCTAACTGCCCAGTTCATTGCTTGTTTATCAAAGAATCAAGACTCTTTTACGTCCATATCTATAAAGAGTTGAGGGATTTACGCATTTATTCACAAGAATTTTCAACTTAAAAAGTTTGTCTGTGTTTCCAGTCGGTCAGCTTTCACAGAGATAGGGCCCCTATTAATCGACCCCATGCCCCATGTCCTGTCAATATAATTATGAAGTCTATGTTTAAGTGTATTAACATTGTACGAGTAACTGCTGAATTTGGTAATTAATCCTCCTCGTCATTACCTCCTTCCATCTTATTGTTAAAAAAAATACCGATAAAAAAAACTCCCACAATGCCCTGTGTGTATGCACTGATGGAATCTGACTGTCTAGTCAAACCACCTGAATCGCGCCAGCAGAACCGTCAGACCCAAGCTGGCGCAGCTCCAATGCCCCGGGCTGGCGGGACTCCGGCAATCCCGCCAGAAGGCCAAACTCCACGCGTTCACCTTAGTCTTAACCCTTTGTACTGACTCCATTTTGAAAGGTTTAAAGAAGGCTCACCGAGAACAAGTTGATTCGGGTCGACAGCGATCAAACAGAAAAGCGAAACAGATTCAGGCGAGGAGGCAAACTCGTTCCAAGGTCACCATATCACACGTCAACAAAAGGTTCCAGAGAAAAATGACAACGATTAGTTAAACATTCAGTCTTTTGAAGGCTCTTGCGGTGCGGGCCGTGGGCAGGAAGAAGAGTGTGTTTGGGATTATTGTCTGTTTGTGGATTGGACAGGAGTATTCGGGAGTTACTGTTGTCCAGGCAACGAGTGTAGTGGATTTTGCATCAGCGTCAAAGGGAATTGACGCTGATGCAAAATCTGGAAATTTTGTCAGTCGTGTTATCAATTGGATATTGGGCGTTCTCCGGTGTTCCTTGTCTTGGGACAGAGCGTCCTGCCATTTGTTCTGGACTGTCCGGGAGAACTGATTGCAAGAGTTGGTGCGTCAATCTTGCTCAGTCAGTTGTACGATGCACGCGCAGAGCTTTCGTGATAAGAAAGCGTTGTTTATCTCTTATGCCCTATATTCTGCTTGTTTTGCTTAAACTATGGCATTAGTGCTATTCATTTTATAGTTGGTGTGTTAGAGTAATACAAACATTAAATACAAGAAACGATGCTATTCCCTGATTATAAAGTGTGTTAGACTAATACAAACAGTTAGTACCTTTCCTCATCGGCACTGTCTATCTCCTTCAGCATTCAACTCCTTGACAGGACGTGTTGTGTTCTGGGTGACACTGGGAGAATTTGGCACATTAGACAGAACAGTGGTTTGTAACAAGCGCTAGTTTTCCTCTTGCTGTGTGGTAATTGCGCTACAAATCACAATGAATGCTGCAGGGAGTGAAGAGGCAGCAGGCCGCTTACCAGTTGGGAGTGGGTTGCCATGGCCGCAGATCCACTTCAACTGGCTAAGAGCGGGATTAGTCTTAATTAACGCTAATGATCAGCCAACACGCATGCAATTCAATGGATTGAACGTAATGATTGCACTTTGTCCTACGTAACAGGAAATCGATACATTGCCCTTACAGTTTGGTTTTGCTCAAAAATAAAGATTTTCTTCGGTTGATTATTTCGTTCACAGCTAAGGATGATGGTCTAGAGATAACCTTTGACTGACCTGTGGGCGACAGGGTAGTTCGGAGAAAATTGTTGTTACTCTTCCGTTATAAGGAGGAAAAACATGCAAAGTAAAGAACATTATTTCCTACTGTAAAACATGGAGGTGGCTTAAATTGCGCAATCTGCCTATAGGGTTTTCAGTCTGTGAAGGCTTTAATGAAATCTCAGTAATACAAAGGCATTCTTGAGCTGAAATGTGCTGCTAGCATGTCCGCCTCACAATTATGAGGTTCTGGCTTCGAATCTTAGAACCTTCCATGTAGGGCAGCAACTAACGATTCTTTTTGTAATTGATTAATTGGATGATTAATTTAACGATTAATAGAATAAATGTGACTTTTTTCAACTGCCTTCACAATTTAACTTGAAGTCTTTTTAGGCATGCTGTAAGTAACAATGACGACAAAATGGAAGACTATTTCCTCTAAAAATAATAGTTTATTACAGCTTCCTGACTTAACTTTGGTCTTCAACTGTACTGTTTTAAATACATAAAACTTGTTAAAGTTTTTTTTATGAAAGGTTCTGAGTATAAAACAAAAATAATTTCTCAGTAAACAAAAGTCCTATTCATTCTATTTAAAAAAAAAAGTATTGCAGATTGACATTTCTTGTAAGCAAAGTGCTGATATAAATTGTGTTAATGACTCATTTATTTTCCCACAAAAGAATTTAGCAAAAAAATTTAATAAGGAGGAGGCAGACTGTAATGAATCCGTTTTCTTTACCAAACAGTTCATTAATAAAATCCAAGTCCCAATTTCAAAGCACACTCTCTTGTATGACAATTTACAGTTTGAATGGAAGTTTGTGTTGAGAGGAGACTAAGCTACAGACCCGGCGGCATGGGCGGGCATTAGGGGGCCGTGCCCGCCCTTAGAGACTACTGTGTCCGCCCTAGCTCGATTAGACTGTACTGTATTATTTTCTTTTTTAATCTTCCACAAAAACACACACACGGAGAGGACGAACCCTATCTTGATCTGTCGTCATTCAATTCAACCAATTTGAGCAGCGAATGAAGGCCATTTCTAGCCAATCACAATAAAGGGGGGCGGCCGAGTAGCCGGCCATTGGGTGCTCATGTTTATCAGTGCATATGTTATGTTTACACTGAAGCACTTCAGTTAAATAAATGCACACAGAACTGCACCATTGTTTTTCGCATACCTGGCATACCTAGGATAGGTGGCTCCAATATTTCCTGACTGTAACCGCCAACCTACAATCTACGCCTAGATATCAAATGCTTATAGAACTACATGCGAAATGACAGACGACGGCGTTAATAAACAGTCGCCATTTTGAAGCAGTAGACTTCTCAGAAAGGCTTTAACATGTCGAAAGTTGACAGAAGGGAACTAATGCAAAAACAGTAGACATTTTGACAACTTTAACAGTTGATTCACAACATTAAAGGGGAACTTTGAAGTAAGTTTGGCCAACCATGTTTTTGAATAATATCAATGGCTAAACAATTATAAGCATATTTTCATTTATTTTTTTTAATGCAACCCTTCCAGATTCGTTTAACCCATAGCAACAACGAAAATGCTTTTCTTCGGCAATCTTCGGAAATTACGTCACACCTAGACATGCGAGGGAAGTCCACCATAGAACAGTATTGTTTGTTGCATTGCTTCTCGGTAAGATGCCACAGCGGTGTGTGGTGATGTTTTGTTCTCGCTCAAACGAAAAGTTGTATGAGTGGCCAAAGGATAGCAGGGCACGTAAATGGACATCTTTCGTTCGCACGAAGCGAATGAATTTCACGCCATCATCGAGTAGTGTTCTCTGCTGCAAACACTTCGAAGATGCCTGCTTCCTTAACCGTTCTGCTTATGATCAAGGATTTGCCAAAAAGTAAGTGTGATTTTTGGATAGATGACTGATGACTTTGTCAAAGCATAGCTGCCTACTGTTGTGGAATTGAACAGTATAAGCTAGCGACGTTAGCCGAAAGTTAGCTCGTGGAAATCCCCGATCATAGTTGCTGTTGCGTTCGCTAGCTTAAGCGTGTTTAAATTGTGCGTCATCTACGATCATGTCCGAAAAGGTTAATCCACTGTCAATCGGGTAACGGGTGTGGATGTGCATATAAACGGGTCGGCGTCGCGGTAATTCACGGTCACGTTGCTGTAAGAGACACACACCGCCGGTTAGTTTGTGCACATTTATTTGTATTTGTATTATGTATTTCCACCTTAATGCTTCATGCATTGCATTGCTTATGGACGGTTCAGCGTTCACGGTGATCGCATGATAGGCTTCTAGTTTGTGTTTTATGAGAGCCGCTGACAGGTGACAGCTGAAAAATAGCGTGTTGGTTTAGCGTAGCCTATGAGTCAATCTCGCAGCGAATCAGCGAGCGCGCAGGTCACGCAGTGAATCATGGGAAATGTAGTCTCGGGACAACACTGAAGTGGTGCTTTGTAATCTGTTCACTTGTTTGAAAAAACTACATTTCCTCACGCCATTAGACGCCAATTCCTGCCGAGAGCTGTGCCGAGCTGTGTTCTAACTTTTCCATAAGAACTGCTCCATGTGTTAATAAAGAGACAAGGTTGTCAGCGCGTCGTGTGTTCGATACATTTGTAAACCAAAAGCTCATAACAAGACACTATGCACAATCCGTTTAAGAGATGCTGGAGTGGGAGGCGAGGGAGGAGATCGGCGAGAAGCAAAACTTCGCGGTTGAATGTGGCGGCAGTCCGCTATTATTTTGTTTTCTTATTGTTGCCACAATAAAGTGGAGAAAGCCATCGAAGACTCATCTCCTTCTTTCCCCTCAACGTTTTTATATTATTATTTTATATGCACGAGAGCTGCCAGATCTGCCAAAATGAACATGAAGTCTGATTATTATTTTTTTTAACAATGTCATCAGATAGCCAAAAACATAACATTATGTGCAAATGCCTGCATCTTCAAATCATAAAAATAATAACAGCCTATATCTTACCAATGTTGTAATCTCGATGGGTCTTGTATCTATTCCATGTCAGGTAGTCTAGGCACACTGTTTGCATTCTGATTAGCGTCTGGCTAATACATGTTAGATCCAACATAAAATTCCAAGCTCCTCTTCTTCCTCCAACTCTTCAAAAACTTGGATCTCCTCCCTTGCGCTCGCTCTATCGCTTATATCGCTGTTTGAATCATTGTTTGAAGGGCTTTGAATGGCGGCCGTATGGAGCGCTGCCATCGCTGTTCTCAGTGTGACGTATCACTTCCGGGTTCGTCCCCTTTCAGGCTCGAACTTCGGAAACGCGATTATTTTGTCAAATATACAACATATAAAATTTTTTTTCATGCTTTATTTGGTGGACAATGTTTAATTACTTTACTTGTGACCCTGTTTGGCATGTGAAGAAATTAGTTCACACTACAGCTTTAAACGATTCCCAAACATAGCAAAGGTTACTATTTTTTTTTTTTTTTTAATGAAAAAAAATCATGAAAGGTAACACCAGTTACTTTGCCAAGTAACTAATTACTCTTACTTTCAGGTAACTGATTTACTAACTCAATGACTTTTTGGGAGAAGTAATTTGTTCAACAACATTGGTCATAAAGATGAAGTCTGCAGAATGAAAAGTGACGAAAGCGGAAATTTCATTCTGCCAATTTGTTGCCGAGCACAATTTGCCTGCAACTATTGCTGATCACTTCTCAGAATTAGCAAAAGAAATGTTCCCTGACTCAAAGATTGCATAGATAAGTTAATTTTATCAATTGACCTTAATTTATAATTGGACACACTAACGAACTACCTTCAAGTCAAACTGAATTGCGAGCTGAAGTGCCATGAAGTGCAGCTGTCAAGACACGATAGAAATTGCCAAAAGTGCCACATACAATCATAACAAAAGTCACAGTTAAATTTTAGTAATCATGATGTAGCTGAAGATATTGATTGTTCTTTGATTGCACCATGTTATATGTTACAATATTACCAATAAATTCATATTATTTTAAAAATTGAGTTTTATTTTTGTTTCATATCGCACGCTATATACAATGTTGTAAGATTAGTCACCAATTTGTAAGGGCATACGTCACTATTTGTAAGATTGCTAACGGCCTTGGGTTGACAGGTATGTTTTCGTTTGTCTTATAGATTTTACGATGCACTACCACTTGTGACTTCAGTGACAGAAAATATTTCAGTCCACTGATGTAGTAATGTACGGGTATTAACGCAACTGTTCAGGCTAAATTTACTTTGAAGAAGTGTGCCCCCCCCCCAAAAAATGTAATGCCCTGTAATTTCTGCAGCCGGGTCTTCTAATCTGTTATATGAATGAGTGTATGTAAGGTGTATGATTTCTTTATTTAAAAAAAAAAAAAAAAAAAAAAAAAAAGAGACAACTTTACAATTTAACAATAACTTGAGACCTAACATGCTTCTCCAAAACACAATACAAACGGACACTTAAGACACTGATTAGCATAATCGCTAACTAGCTTAGTGCTCTTTGCTAAGCAGGAACGTCTCATCAACAAAGTTACAAACACTACATTTGGCTTCATTTACTCACCTCTGACGAAGGCGCACTGGATATAACAACACAAAAGACAATCTAACTCTCGACACCTCGTCATATTATTGATTCAGCAACCCAACCTTAATGTGTAGCAGTGGACGCTCTCTTTTGCGTGAATCACTCACGCGTGCGCGCAGCCTCACATTAAACACAAACAAGGACCCAAACGGGACTGCTCAAAGCTGCAGGCAAAAATCGATTATCAAATCTGTTAGCAACTTATTTATTAATCAATTTAGTGTAATTTTCGGACTATAAGACACTACTTATACTTACTACTACTACTACTCATTTTGAATCCTGCGGCCTATTGTCTAGTGTGCCTTATTTGTTGATTTATTTGGGTGGTTAATAGGTAACACTGTATTTGAAAGCGGCATCATAAGACCGTCATAATGATGAGATGACACAATCACTGGCATTAATGAATGCTTATGTGAACAAGATGGATGGGAAAGCCAACTCGTTCATCCGAAAGTGGTTGGGGCTTCCACATTGCCTCTCTGAAGCCGGCCTCTTTGGAATAAACACGCTGCAGCTACACTGAAGTCACTACAACTGGGCTACATGCAAGAGAAGGCCAGGTTGCTCCTTGAGGTTAGGGAGTTCACAGACAAGTCAGAACGGAATGCAAAGGCCAAGGTTCTGACTGGCCGCAAGCGGAATGCCCAGCCTGAGGTCAACCAAGCCAACAGCCAATGAGAACACCAAGAGATCGTGGGGAGGGTCCAGATAAGGAGAGTAGGCTTAGGGTGGGGAGATGTACCACGTTTCTGGTCCAAGGCCAAGTGCAAGGAAAGGAAGGAGATGGTGGTAGCGGAGGTGACGAGGATGGAGGAAGACCGCTACAAAATCCAAGCTGTAGCGGCACACAGGCAAGGCAAGGCAAGGCAAATTTATTTATATAGCACAATTCAACACAAGGCAATTCAAAGTGCTTTACATCACATGAAGATCATAAAAATCACATTTAAATCAATACAACGTAAAAACCAAGACAAAAGATAAATACAAGACAAGACAAATAGAATAAAAATAAATAAATAAAAATAAAATAAAAATAAAACAAAAAATACTACTACTAAATGAAATCAGCAATGGAGAAAAGCACAAGAGGAATAGAAAGCAGGTAGATTGAAATATATAGCCAGTTATGGATATGCAGTGCTAAACAAAAGCGTTTTTAGCCCTGATTTAAAAGAGCTAACAGTTTGAGCATACTTCAGACGTTCAGGTAACTTGTTCCAGAGGTGAGGAGCATAATCACTAAATGCAGCCTCACCCTGCTTGGTTCTTGTTCTTGGAACATGCAGAAGACCGGTTCCAGACGACCTTAGGGCTCTAGATGTCTCATAGGAATCTAACAAGTCAAGCATGTATTTTGGTCCAAGGCCATTAAGTGTTTTGTAGACGAGCAGTAGTATTTTATAGTCTATCCTTTAGAAGCCAGTGTAGTGATTTCAAAACCGGTGTAATGTGGTCCAGCTTCCTTGTATTTGTGAGGACTCTGGCTGCAGCATTCTGCAGCATTCTGTTCTGGCTGTCAAGCTACCTGACTGATTTTTTATTAAGACCTGTAAATATACCGTTGCGATAGTCCAATCTACTGAAAATGAATGCATGCATAAGTTTTTCCATGTCTTGTTGAGTCAGAAGCCCCTTAATTCTGGTTATATTTTTTAGGTGGTAATAAGCGGATTTAGTGACGGACTTTAGATGGCTATCAAAATTTTAGGTCTGAGTCAATAATTACGCCAAGGTTTCTGACTTGATTTGATGCTGTAAGTGACATTGTGCTAAGTTGCCTGCTTATCTTTGACCTTTCCTTTATTGGCCCAAAAATGATCACCTCTGTCTTCTCCACATTTAACTGGAGAAAATTCTGGCACATCCATTCATTGATTTGATGAATGCATTTACTCAGGGAGACTAAGGGACTATAATCATGTGGGGACACAGAAATGTACAGTTGTGTGTCATCTGCATAGGCGTGATAGGAGATGTCATACTGGTCCATTATCTGAGCTAACGGAAGCATATAGATGTTAAATAAGAGTGGTCCAAGAATTGACCCTTGAGGGACTCCACACGTGAATTTGGTTCGTTCTGACTGATAGTTTCCGATTGACACAAAGAAATCCTTATCATGTAAATAGGATGTGAACCACTGAAGAATAGTGTCAGTAAGCCCGACCCACTGTTGCAATCTGCTGAGTAGTATGTCGAATGCGGCGCTGAGATCCAATAGTAACAGAACAGATGATTTGCCTGCATCGGTATTCCGACGAATATCATTTAGGACTTTGATAAGCACGGTCTCGGTGCTGTGTTGTGGCCGAAATCCAGACTGAAATGAGTTAAAAAGATTGTTTTGCATCATAAAAGTCTGGATCTGTTCAAACACAACCCTTTCGATAATTTTCCCCAGGAATGTCAGATTTGATATTGGCCTGTAATTGCTAATGGTTGAGGCATCCAGATTAGGTTTTTTTAGGAGAGGTTTTATTACTGCAGTTTTTAAAGTCTGTGGAAACTCTCCTGTTTGGAGAGAAGTATTTATAATCTGAAGTATGTCAGGGGCTAGGCAATGAAAAACAGTTTTGAAAAAGTTTGAAGGAAGGATGTCAAGGCAGCATGTTGTGGGCTTTAATTTTGACACAATTTCTCTTAAAGTGGCATAGTCCAAGAGGCTAAACTGTCGAAGATTGACGTGGGGGACATTTTGGGAGGCATTTAGTGTAACAATTGTTGATCTGGAGTTGCACACAGTCTGTCTAATCTTTAGAACTTTGTGTGTAAAGAATGCTGCGAAATCATTACAGGACACCTCAGATGCCAATTCCTGAGGTATTGATGCTTGTGGGTTTGTCAGTTTGTCAACAACAGAAAATAGTGTTCAAGTATTGTTGGTGTTTCTACTAATGATCTCTGAAAAATATGACTGTCTAGCATTTTTCAGTTCCTGGTTGTATTTGCGAAGACTCTCTTTGTAGATATCATAAAAAACAAGGAGTTTGTTTTTTCGCCACCTGCGTTCTGCTCGTCTACAATCTTGCTTTTGTTTTAAAGCTAGTATGGCATTTCTCCAGGGTGACCTCTTCTTTCTTGACAAAGTTTTTGTCTTAATCGGGGCAATAGTGTCAATTACAGTCATCACACAGGAACATCAGTTGGTCAGACGTGTGGAAGATCCCACAGGCAAAACTCAGCTTCCACATCCGTGCAACCTATGATGCGCTTCCCTGCCCTCGGAACCTCCACCAGTGGTAAAAGGAGGGAGGAATGGGAGTGCACTCTGCAATGCTCCCAACGTAAGTCTCAAGCACATCTTGTCAGGCTGTAAGATCACACTCTCTCAGGGCCGCTACAGGTGGCGCCATGACCAAGTCCTGAGGAAGCTAGCTGAAGTGCTGGAGGACTATCGACAGGAAAGCAGATTATCACCACCTGCGGAGGACCCCACCAGTTTCATCGCAGAAGCAGGGATTAGAAGAAGCATCAGTCCAAGGGTAACACCAAGGCCCCTTTTCCCATGACCAGGAGTGGAGTATAAGGGTCGACCTTGGCAGGAAGCTGCAGTTCCCCACGGAGATCACCATCACCTCTCTCTGGCCAGATAAAGTCGTGTGGTCAGCCAAGGCAAGAGCAGCGTTCCTTATCGAGCTCACAGTACCCATGGAGCAGCGAATTGAGGCCGCTTGTGAACGCAAGAAGGCCAAGCACTTAGAGCTGGTTGCTGAGTGCCGAGAGGCTGCCTGGAAGACTACCATCTACCTAGTGGAGGTCGGATGCTGAGGCTTCATGGAGATGTCAACAACACGCCTCCTGAAAGATGTGGGACTCACAGAAAAAAGACTCATGACGGCAATAAAGGACCTGGCAGAAGAGGCTGAAAAAGGTTGCTTTTGACTCTGGCTCAGGAGGAAAGACAAATCCTGGGGGAAGAACACATAATCCCCAGACATCAGCTGCTGGGGACAACACCCATCAGCTGCAGGGGGTGACAGGGAGACATCCCTCTCACTGCTCCGCCAGCAGGAGACATACCAGAATTAAAGGAGCGAAAAGTTGGTGGATGGTGATTTCTGGCTGATGACCCTGCAGCTGACCAATGGGCACCATAGGAGGTGCGACAGACAGTAATGCCCAGCAGGAACTACTGTCTTCTTGTATAATCCTATGACAGATGTCATTAAGTGTCATCCGGCAAATTATGTCACCAACTCCATTTATGTCCGGCTCAGATCTTTTACATCCATTCAAAAGTGAGATAATTTGCCGGATGACACAAAATGACATCTGTCATAAGCATTCATTAATGCTCATGGCAGTGTCATGTCATAATTATGATGGTCTTATGACAGTCTTATGTCGCCACGGTCAAATAAAGTGTTAACAAATACCGTAACTAGTAATTAATTTAAAAAAAAAATGGAAGGGTAACTGAAGAAATAATTGGCAGTTGGATCCGAGGCAATCTACAACGTGGACAGGTCACCACTCAATCAAGGAAACAGAAAAAGACAAAACTTTCACAATCATATTCACAGCCATGCTGATTGAAAATTGAAGGCAACAATCAAGAACCTCCCAATTTGTTTAATTGTACATCCACCGAGACTGTGATTCAAGCAATTTCCCTAGCTTATCTTTGCTTTACACAACATTACACAGCTTCCCACACACACCTTGTAAGAAAAAGTCCCCTCATCCACTTTATCGTCAAATGCCAAACTCCCTCCTGGCATTTTGCTTTTGTTTCCACGCGCCATCTGCCACTAAACGCACGTAGGCATCATCTCGTAGATTAGCAAAATGTCATCACCTGCCTTCCTGCTCTTTGGTTTTCGGCTTTTGTCGGCAGCGAGAAAAATATACCATCAAGTTGAATTTTTTTTTGCACAACTAGAGCTAACAATTTCAATTCATTTTTTAGCACAACTAAAGATAACAATTGAAATGCTTTAGCTGTGTACTATAGATTAAATTACACTGCTGGCCAAAAGTATTGGCACCCCTGCAATTCTGTCAGTTAATGCTAAATTTCTCCCCAAAATTGACTGCAATTACAAATATCTAATGTAATATCATTTATTTTGCTTGCAATGAAAAAACACAAAAGAGAATTATAATCATTATCATTTTACACAAAACTCCAAAAATGGGCCAGACAAAAGTATTGGCACCTTTTAAAAAATCAGGTAATGCTTCTATAATTTGTGGAATTAACATAACATGTTACTTACCTGTGGCACATAACAGGTGGTGGCAATAACTAAATCACACTTGCAGCCAGTTAAAATGGATTAAAGTTGACACAACCTCTGTCCTGTGTCCTTATGTGTACCACATTGAGCATGGAGAAAAGAAAGATCGAAGAACTGTCTGAGGACTTGAGAAGCAAAATTGTGAGGACACATGGGCAATCTCAAGGCTACAAGTCCATCTCCAAAGACCTGAATATTCCTGTGTCTACAGTGCACAGTATCATCAATATGTCTAAAGCCCATGGCACTGTGGCTAACCTCCCTAAATGTGGACGGAATAGAAAAATTGACGAGAGATTCAACAAAAGATTGTGCGGATGGTTGATAAAGAACCTCGACTAACACCCAAACAAATTCAAGCTGTCCTGCAGTCTGAGGGTACAACAGCGTCAACCCGTACTATCCATCGAAGTCTGAATGAAAAGGGACTCTATGGAAGGATACCCAGGAAGACCCCACTTCTGAACCCAGAGACAGGCTGGAGTTTGCCAAAACTTACCTGGAAAGCCAAAAACATTTTGGAAGAATGTTCTCTGGTCAGATGAGACAAAAATAGAGCTTTTTGGGGAAAGGCATAAACATAGAGTTTACAGGGAAAAAGTGAGACCTTCAAAGAAAAGAACACAGTCCCACAGCCAAACATGGTGGAGGTTCCCTGATGTTTTGGGGTTGTTTTGCTGCCTCTGGCACTGGACTGCTTGACCGTGTGCACTGGACTGCTTGACCGTGTGCATGGCATTTTGAAGTCGGAAGACTACCAACAAATTTTGCAGCATAATGTAGGGCCCAGTGTGAGAAAGCTGGGTCTCCCTCAGAGGTCATGGGTCTTCCAGCAGGACAATGACCCAAAAGACACTTCAAAAAGCACAAGAAAATGGTTTGACAGAAAGCACTGGAGACCTGTAGGTACTGGAGGCCAGTATAAGTGCTATTTATTTTATATTAGGTGTGCTAGAGTAATACAAACAGTCCTACAGTAAATTTGAGAAACAATACTATTCCCTGATTGATTATATTAATTGTGTTAGAGTAATGCAGTGCTTCTCAATTATTTTGTCACGCCCCCCCAAGGAAGACGTAAATGTTTCGCGCCCCCCCCAAACTCTCTGCCGCCACTGTAAATAGTATCATTTGTCTATAAAGTTACTATCATAAATACGCATCTGCCTAACATTGTGTCCTTTTTTTTTCTAATAAAGAAAAAAAGTAACCTAGATCAACTTATAATAAAGTATAACTTTATTAACATTGTTTTGTTTGTAACAGAGAAGACTTGACGTGCATCAATTTGCCTGAATTAAAAAAAAAAAAGTCACATCCAAACTGTAAAAAATACACTCAAGTTACATTTTTGACTATTTGATACAGAAAAATAAAATGTAATAAAATCAGTAAATAGTAACAAATTAAAATTGATTAGAAACATTCACTCATGAGGACAATATGCCAAAAAATTTGACCGAAAAAACAAAACTGAATACAAGAAAAAAAAGAGTGTCCTTGGACAGGACAGTTTTTATTTTTGCTGCTCACAGTATTTACCTCCTTTGCAGTGGTGTGGAGTTATTTTGCAATGAGCATGCT
Organism: Corythoichthys intestinalis; assembly: GCF_030265065.1. Lineage (NCBI taxonomy): Eukaryota > Metazoa > Chordata > Actinopteri > Syngnathiformes > Syngnathidae > Corythoichthys > Corythoichthys intestinalis. The sequence continues at coordinate 36,225,843 of NC_080414.1, read as the reverse complement.
AACAATGCTCACTGGTTTACTGATATAACACTGACAAAGCAGGACAATTGTTGGCAATATTCGGCACGTTTTCACTGAAAAACAATCAAGCGGCTTATCAATGAGATTGGGGTCTAATGTCTTTAAGTGGCGTCTTAACTGATTTGGCTTCTGGCTGTCCCCTATAATTATTTTTAGACACAGTAAACAGTGGTCTTTCCTCATCACACACTGTATTAAAAGTCAAAGCTAAAAGGCAAACGGCACGAAAAAAGCGCATTCTCGGCGGCCGAGGGAGAACCGTAGGTGAGGGCGGTCGTCGTGATGATCCCAAGCCGAAAATGGCACTTCTCGGGTGGCGACATGAGAACCGGACAAGACAGTGGGTCGCTGCGTGAGTGAGTCCGGTCGGAAAACGGCTTTGGAAAACGGCGGTGGCACACTGCTCTTCATATCTGTTTTCTGTGTGTGCTGAGTGCTCTTCCTTATTTCAAAAATACTGCGCGCACTCTGAAAATGAGAGCGCCACTGCCACCTACTGAGTGCATGTGCAAGTACACTTTATTCCAGTACGGCAAAAAAAAAAAAAAAAAGCATGTTCCCCGAGGTCACATGCGCCCCCCCGGCATCGCTCTGCGCTGCGCCAGGGGGGCGCGCCCCACTATTTGAGAAGTACTGGAGTAATGCAACCAGTTATATGGTGTGTGTGAGAAAGGTAACTATTCCCTCAAAGCATATCAGTGCCAATGCAAAACAATGCAAATTGACTGCACAATAATCAGCAACACACAAATGAATTGCCCAGTGCAATAAACATAAAGGTGGGGGCGGGCGCGGATGCACGTGCACAACCCGGATGTACGCTGAACACACACGTGGTCAATTTGGCCACAAAACGTGGCAGCAATTAAGCACTTTACACTTAATTGGACTTACAACACATCTCAAAGATGCTAAACAAACATGTCATCTCACGGCATAAATATGCAACACGAATATCATGTTAAAAAAAAAAAAAAATGCTTGCCAACCCGCCGTTGCAACGACAAAGCTACGAAACGCCCATGCATGCAGTGGCTCCACCCTATTGCTGGAACCCTCCAGAATGAAGGAAAAATATGTTTATTCGTTAGTGACAACACTGGTTATAGGTATAAGCATAGGCAGTTTTCTTTGCATTTCTGTGACCCACCCCCCCCCATAAAAAAATTCTGTATTCCACTTTTACCCCTGCCTGTACTCTCGTGCATCTAAAGCTGAGGTCCTCAATTAGCAGACCGCGGTCCACGACCGGACCACAGCACCCCTCTCTGCAGACCCACAGACGAACGAAAAAAAAAAAAAAGCTAACAACTTTTTTTCAACATATATAATTTGTATGAATCACCGATCTATCGCTATGTGCTACGATTCTATCGCAAAATTCTGTTTCATTTTAGTCAAATATCTTCCATGTTTCCATCACATCTGTTGTCATCTATGACAACAATGCGCTGAGAGAGGCTGAGAGAGCCTGCGTGGATGCGCTGATTGGCTGAGAGAGCGTGCATGGATGTGCTGATTGGCTGAGAGAGCCTGCATGCTACTAGCTAGCGTGGAGCCGTGGACGGACCATAGCTGTGTGAAACACGAGTTGCACTTTGCAATCTGTTTGTACATGCTACCAGTGGAAGACCGAATCTAACAAAATGGCATGCTGAAAGTTGACCAAGAGAAGAAAAGTGGACAACGAAAATCGCCGTTTCATTGAGGAATGGAATGATAAATATGCGTCCATTTGACCAACTGCAAGTACCAAACCTATGTGCTTAATATGCTTAAAAACAGTTACTCTGATAAAAAGTGCAAATGTGAAACGCTATTATGTTAAATAGCACAGCTATTTTGAAGATAGTTTCCTCGGAAATCAGAATTGAGAAGGCAAGAAATTAACAGGTTGAAGCAGTCATATCAAGAGTCAAGCAAGGTTAATATTAAATCTATGACACAACAACAAATTGCAACAGAGTGCTCACTCAGTGTCATGGGTGTTGGCCAAACATAAGAAGCCGTTCTCTGACTGAGAAATTATAAGAGTGTATGACTGAAGTGATGACAGCAATGTTCAAAGGGAAAGAAATGACAACAAAAATCAAACAAATCTCACTCTCAGATTCATCAACCACAAGAAGCCATGAAGTACTGGCAGATGATGTGAGAAAACAGCTTTGTGACCCCCAAATGCCATTTCTCTCATTTAGCAGTGTTTTACAGTTAAAGTTACTGTCAGTAATTGTTATGGTTCCACCTTTCTGAACAAGTGAACATGTACTGTACTGCTTGCACGTTTTCTTTTTTGTCCAACAGTGTTTTACCGTTACAAAATGTACTGTCAATAGTTATTGTTTGCACCTTAATGACAGATTTTGTCAGTCATTTAGTGTACATGTGTAAACATTGTCCTTGCGTGTTTTTTTTTTTTTTTGTATTTTTATTTGAAGTAAAAAAGTATTTTGTTAATTTATTTTTATTTAATCAGAATGTACATTGTATTTTTGTTTGGTAAAAAGAAAACCACCTTTACGACCTTTGACCTGCCTTGTATATGACCGACATTAATAAATGAACCCATGCTTGTATGAAAATAATAATTATGGACCTTCAAGATTTGTATTTGAGGACCCCTGATCTAAAGGGATCATTCCAAATGTCTAAAGGAGGGCTGTCAAATGATTAAAAATTTTAATCTAGTTAATCACAGCTTAAAAATTAATTAATCGTAATTAATCGCAATTCAAGCCATCTCTAAAATATGCCATATTTTTCTGTAAATTATTGTTGGAATGGAACGATAAGACATAAGAGGGATATATACAGAGGAGAGAACAAGTATTTGATACACTGCCAATGGGAAAACCCATTGGCAGTGTATCAAATATACTTGTTCTCCCCACTGTACATTCAACATGCTGTACATAAGCACTGTATTTGTTAATTATAACAATAAATCAACAGGATGGCATTAACATTAACAGTCTGTTAAAGCAATCCATGGATAGAAAGACTTGTAGTTCTTAAAAGATAAATGTTAGTACAAGTTAGAGAAATTTTATATTAAAACCCCTCTTAATGTTTTCGTTTTAATAAAATTTGTAAAATTTTCAATCAAAAAATAAACTAGTAGCTCGCCATTGTTGATGTCAAAAATTACATGATAGTGACGGGATCTGTCGTTCACTTGAGTAAACGAATCCATTCCGGTTCGTTCAGTAAAACGATTCGTTCAAACGAATCGTTCAACGAATCGTTCGCCCCCCTCATCTCCCTCCCCACCCAAATGAATCGTTCGGTTAGTGAACGGGAAGTGACGTTGCCGAACGAATCCCCAAAGACCGCTTCGCAGTATAACTGAACGGGAAGTGACATTGCTTGGTCCCTCCCTCTCTTGCACATTGACCACTCGTTGTAGTTTCAGAAATGAATGACAGGCGATATCATTCTGCTCTCAGAGACAGCCTCGTCTCCCTCCCGCTGCTGCAAAAGCGAGGGAGAACTTCCGCGTCGTCTGTCCTAGTTTAATGGGATCAAAGTCATGGCTCGTGCTTGCATTTCGATTGAGGACACGGTTAAACATTTTCCTTTTGTGGGGGGAGCGGGGGGTTGGGGTCGGGGGCGCACGGACTTTCTTTAGCATGATCTTGCTCACATATACAATGCTGCTGCTAACAGCCAACGCGGCATGCCTGCTGTCACGAAAACAAAAATAAATCGAAAGTTTAATTTCTAATTATGGAACGGCCAACACATCATATTAACCTCTCGCTCTGTTGTATTTTTGTTTTTTATTATTAAGATGATCGTTTTGAATTTTTGCACTGGTATTAATAAATAAAATAATCCGGTCAGCTCCCCTGTCGTCCCCGCATCTCAGATCGTCAAATGCTGACGAGAAATAATTGTTTGCTTTATGATTTCGCCTTTCTACTCTCATTAGTCTGTTAAGAAAAATGTAGACATATTGCGACATCTCCCGTGTCCGCGCGCTTTGTTTTTGGGGCGCTTGAGTAGCACATGATGGACGGATTGACATAATTTGTCAAACCAACCGACACCCTCTGACACGAAAAAAAAAAAAAAAACCACTCGGAAAAAATTGACATGTATATACAGTTTCATTGCAAATCAGTATTATGGTGATCATACTAAATATTATTTTTTTTCTGTGCACATATGAGGTACATATCGCTGCCATGAAGCCTCCATATAGTGACAGTTCTCTGCCCGCTTCACTGCCGTCACGCGACCGCAGCTCAGGTTTTGCTTGCCTCGTAGCTACGCGTGTTTTAAATTACTGTAAATTTGATAGTATATCGTCATAGGCACAGTCCCGAGTCTGTTGAGAAAAGTAGAACACTAAACCATGCTCGCTAGATTTGTGTGGTGTTTTTGTCTTTTTGAGCAGCATTTGATAGGCTCCACGTTAACAAATATGTGACAAAGTCGTTTCCTTTCATTTTATGACTCGTTCACCGCATAGTCATTACTGGAAAGTCAAGTTAGCAGCAAGCTAGGTCAGGAACCGGAGGACCGAATCACTGAACGGGAAGTGACAAAACTCAGTCTTTCCCCCCTGCCTGCACGCTGGCTTCTTATTGGCCACACGTGGAAATGAGTGACATACGCCATGATTCTGTTTCCGCTCCCTCCCCTGCCCGCGATGAGGCTGGCGTCTGATTGGTCGTGTGCGATGTCAGAAGACGCTGCCGCTTGCTCAACGCCCTCCCACGCAGCGAACAAGCGCCACCAACTTCATAGAACGAATCAGTGCAGATGGTGATTAGTTCGGTCTCGTTCACCCAAACAATTCGTTCAAAAAGAACGAATCGTTCGCGACCGATACAACACTATTACATGATGCTCTCGGTGCTTAAACCCATAAAATCAGTCGCACCAAAGCGCCAGCAGAGGGAAACAAAAAACACAAGTAACAAGTAGGCATGGCACTGTGCTGTCATTTTAATCTGTTTGAGCGGGGCATGTGCGTTAATTGCGTCAAATATTTTAACGTGATTAATTAAAAAAATTAATTACCGCCTGTTAACGCGATAATTTTGACAGCCCTAGTCCAAAGCAATTGAATGTGGACTTTAACCCTTATATAAATGTAAACATAGCCAATAGTAGAGTCCATCTTGACTGGAAAGTATTATCTTTATCCAGATGACAGTTAGTGACTTCATTGTTTGAAGGTATACAGTACATAAGTGGGTGATATTTACTCGCCTGTTATACTGTTATATTCTACATTGTTTTGATTCTTAATGCAATGAGGCATGAAATAGTATGCCTCGAGGTGTGAGCCAACTAACTGTTTACACCGTATGGGCACACATAGTATTTCATCCCACACTTTAGGAGTGTTTACACACAAGTAGTCACTCAGACTGCTATATCTGCTAACACATATGCCATACATATTGTAATTTGTTTGGTCTCATGTTATTCTCTTTTCCTGCATACTTTACACACATAAATTAGAGTTACAACTCCATGAGGAAAGCATAAACACCCAAGTTAAATTAAACCATTTTCTGACCAAGGCTGTGAAGCACCACATTCCCCCAGAATAAATGTGAATAAAAGAAGTATGAGTATTATTAAGGGGAGGGGATGGGGGCAACAGACAATTTCTAATAACATTTTCAGTGATAGAACTTTGTTGATATTGAAAATCTGTTGGTCCTTAAATCCAATGTGACATTTTAATGCAACCTTTGATTGGAAAATCCCCAGGATTTCTGGAGGAACAGAGCAAATAATTGCATTGTACTGAATATCGAAATGTATTCACGATGTTGTTCACTAATGAAATGAATCAACTTTGAGTAAAAGTGGTGATCATTTCAAAATATTATTCGTTTTCATAGTGTTAGGGAGAGATGGCTAGATAGATGGACGTACAGTCCCTTGTTTTTCACCGTTAATGGGCACACCTCCACTGTGAAAATCCAAAATCTGCGAAGGACAGGTGGAGCTTATTTACATTTTTTGTAAATAGTGTCTTCAATGTATTTATTCAGATTTACACTGCTGGCCAAAAATATTAGCACCCCTGCAATTCTGACAGATAATGCTCAATTTCTCCCAGAAAATGATTGCAATTACAAATGCTTTGGTAGTAATATCTTTATTTATTTTGCTTGCAATGAAAAAAAAAAACAAAAGAGAATGGAAAAATAAATTAAATCATCATCATTTTACACAAAACTCCAAAAATGTATTGGCACCGTTTGAAAAATCATGTGATGCTTCTCAAATTTGTGTACCGTAATTTCTGGACTATAAGGCGCACCTGACTATAAGCCGCCAGCCACCAAATTTGACACGAAAACAGCATTTGTTCATAGATAAGCCGCACTGGACTATAAGCCGCAGTTGTCCTCATTGTATTATGGGATATTTACACCAAAAGATATTAACTTGACAATGGTATCATAACACTGTCATGAAACCAAATGAACCACCATTGAGCTTTGAACCAATTTGGTGCAAAGCCTTATTGTTTTAAAAATCCTCATTTGGCCATCACTGCTCCCTTGGGGGAGACACTCAACCTCTGCTGCCACCTGCTGTCAACACTGTTGTCATCCAACATTCCTCCTAGCATGCATTGTGGTGCTACAGATGTAAAAAAAAAAAAAAATCAACATTCATGTCCTGTGCTAATTATTTCTTCAGTTACTGTTCCAGTTGTTTCATTAATTGCTAGTTATGGTATTTGGTAACATTTTCTTGGATTGTGGTGTCATAATCAGTGTTGTTAATCTTACTGAAAAAAAGTAATTAATTATAGTTACAAATTACTTCTCCCAAAAAGTAATTGCGTTAGTAACTCAATTACCTGAATGTAAGAGTAATTAGTTACTTGGCAAAGTAACTGGTGATAATTACTTTTTTTTTTTTCCTCAAAAAAAAAAAAACATTGGCCACACTATGTGAAGTTTTTTGTGAAGGTTTTTGGTACAATTGGCCCGAGCCCAATTCTTTGCCCTAATTTACCCTTTACCCTGAATCAACTGTTAAAAGTTGTTAAAATTGCTCCCATTATTGCATTAGTTCCCTTCTCTCTACTTTCGACATATGAAAGTTTTAAAACTGTTTCAACATTTTAAGATAGATTCAAGTCAAGATTTTGCCGATTTAGAAGTATTTTAGATAAAAAGTTACTTAGGTTCGCTAGGAAGGTTCTCTACAACGGAGTCGTCCTAAAAAGTCTACTGCTTTAAGATGGCGGCTGTCTACTAACTCATTTAGTGCCATGTCTGTCATTTTGCATCTAGTTATATCTATGTACAGTATATGTGATATCTACCATGTCTACCATATCTACCATAACAGGCGGGCGTAGTTTGTAGGCTATCTGCTACAACATGTATTATTGGAGCTACCTAGCATCGCGTTTGCTCGGCGTCACAACTTTCTTGCCTCCTCCCTACTCCTGCTCTGCTCTGTCGTCTCGGTGAGTCCGTCTCCCTCAGACTTTTCGACCAATATAGTAACGCATAGTAACGCATGCCTTTCCGTCCTCAGTAACGGTAACGGCGTTGCCAAGATGAGAAAAGTAATTAATTAGATTACCCACTACTGAAAAAAATAACGCCGTTAGTAACGCCGTTATATTGTAACGCCGTTATTAACAACACTGGTCATAATACTATCATAATTACATTACACTGTCATAGGCATTATTGAATGCTTATAATTCATGTCGGTTAGTGTTATCCAGCAAATTATCTCACTTTTGAATGGACGTAAAAGATCTGAGCTGGACATAAATGGAGTTAGTGACATAATATGCAACATGACATATTTTGACATCTGTCATCATAATTCAGTAATGCCCATGATAGTGTCGTGTCATGTCATAATTATGACGTTCTTATGACAGTCTTATGATGCCGCTGTCAAACAAAGTGTTACCTATTAACCCAAATAAATCATCAAATAAGCCCCACTGGACTATAAGCCACAGGATTCAAAATGAGTGGAAAAAGTAGCGGCTTATAGTCCGAAAATTAGGGTAATTAACAGCACCCGTTACTTACCTGTGGCACATAACAGGCAATAACTAAATCACACTTGAAGACATTTAAAATTGACTCAACCTCTGTCCTGTGTCCTTGTGTGTACCACATTGAGCATGGAAAAAAGAAAGATGACTAAAGAACTGTCTGAGGACTTGAGAAGCAAAATTGTGAGGAAGCATGGGCAATCTCAAGGCTGCAAGTCCATCTCCAAAGACCTGATTGTTCCTGTGTCTACCGTGCGCAGTGTCATCAATAAGTGTAAAGCCCATGACACTGTGGGTAACCTCCCTAGATGTGGACAAAAAAGAAAAATTGATGGGAGATATCAACAAAAGATTGTGCGGAAGGTGGATAAGCAACCTCAACTAACATCCAAACAAGTTCAAGCTGCCCTGCAGTCCGAGGGTACAACAGTGTCAATCCGTGCCATCTGTCGGCGTTTGAATGAAAGGGGTATGGTAGGATACTCAGGGAGACCCAACTTTTGACCCAGAGGCCTTCAAAAAAAAGAACACGGTCCCCACAGTCAAACATGGCGGAGGTTTCCTGATGTTTTGGGGTTGCTTTGCTACCTCTGGCATTGGACTGCTTGACCGTGTGCATTACGAAGTCTGAAGACGACCAACAAATTTTGCAGCATAATGTTGTTAGGGCCCCTGCCCCTCCCTCCTGAGCCCTGGCCCAACTCTGGCAGGTGTGCGTGTTTTTATTCTTTTACAGATTGGATGTCAGACTAGTGGAGCGACCACAGGTGATGGTGATGATAATCAGCCCTCTTTAAAAGCGGTGGACAGCGCCACCTCGTCGCTCGATCAACATGTCTGTTTTCTAAGTCAGTTGTATCTCGCATTCTTTACTTATTTCTCTGATCACCGGCTCACGACATTTTTTGCTCTCGTCCCAGGTCCTGTTTTTTGCGCGCCCCTTGTCGGATTTAACGCTTGCCTCCTTCCCGAGCTTCATCGCCTCAATCCCACACGGCTACCCCGATCAGAAAGCTTGCCCACTGTCCACTGCTTTTGAGTTGGACTCAAATAAAGCATTTTGGTTCATTTCTACACTGTGCCGGTGTCTGCATTGGGATCCTCTCCATTCTGCGAATCCTAACAAATGTAGGGCCCAGTGTGAGAAAGCTGGGTCTCCCTCAGAGGTCATGGGTCTTCCAGCGGACAATGACCCAAAACACACTTCATATAGCACTAGAAAATAGTTCGAGAGAAAGCACTGGCGACTTTTAAAGCGGCCAGCAATGAGTCCAGACCTGAATCCCATAGAACACTTGTGGAGAGATCTGAAAATGGCACCCTTCAAATCTCAGAGACCTGGAGCAGTTGGCCAAAGAAGAATGGTCTAAAATTTCAGCAGAGCATTGAAAGAAATTCATTGATGGATACCAGAAGCGGTTGTTCGCAGTTTTTATGTCTAAAGGCTGTGCTACCAAGTATTAGGCTGAGGGTGCCAGTGCTTTTTTCCGGCCCATTTTTGGAGTTTTGTGCAAAATGATAATGATTTATTTTATATTTTTATTGCAAGCAAAATAAATGAAGATATTACCGTAATTTCCCGAATATAAGGTGCACCCGTGTATAACGCGCACCCCAAATTTACTTGTAAAATCTAGGGGAAATTATTGTACCCGTGTATAATGCGCACCCTAATTTTAGCACCGATAAATAGAAGAAAACAAGAAAACAGAGCTCGTGTACGGATACAGAAATGAAATTTTACTGACTGGTGAAACACAGCACAAGCATAGCACATTGGTAGTTTAAAACATTACCGTAAACTGACAATATGTACAGTAATAATATGATTTGACAACTTCTTCAACTTACCAGAATCCAGGAGAAAACAAAACAGATGTGACTTTTCTTTCATCATCTTTCATTCACCATGATGAATAAATGTTTCTTCCATGGATTTATACGGTAAAATAAAAGTGGTGATTTATGTCAGAATTCAGAAGAGTGCATTGCTGTTTACTAGAATGTAACAATAGGAACTATTATTATTTGGATTTGAGTTTCCCAAGGGACAGATATAGTTGACGGACACAGAAAGTTTGACACAGACGAAATCATTCGACCAATCAGAATGAAGTATTACCGTGCAGTGAGTTATAACAGAATTCACCGGCGGAACTTATGTAGGCATGTTGTATAGTTCCCGGGGGGAGGTATTTTGTTGAGGGAACAGCCGGAAAGATAGTTAAATTCCGCGGGTTGCATGTGAGACAGACATTGCTACCATATTTTGTTGCAGCCTAAATGTCAATAAAGCAACGCGGATTAGCTCCGTTGTTTGATGCTCCGCCTCTGACTCCTTCCCTAGCTCGCCACGACCGAAACAAAATGGTGACGTACGTCACATACCGTAATGGTCGGCAATGGATCGCCGCATATGTTTCTTCAACACAACATGGCCGTGTCAATAAAAAAAAAAATCGGTCTTTATATATATATATATATATATATATATATATATATATATATATATAATATATTTATATTTTTGTCTCCATCCCTGTACCCGTTTATAATGCACACCATGACTTTACAAGTTGATTTTGGGGGGAAAAAAGTGCGCGTTATATTCGGGAAATTACGGTACTACCAACGCATTTATAATTGCAATTATTTTCTGGGAGAAATTGAGCATTATCTGGCAGAATTGCAGGGGTGCCAATACTTTTGGCCAGCAGTGTAAGACATATTTTTTTTTGTGTTACCCCAAAGTATAATTTAAAAAAAACCAAACTTTTATTTGTATAAATATTTTGATGTTTTTTAAGCATTCTAAATGTAATAATTATGATGTTTTAAACACAGAATAATTTTTAAACCAGAAAAAAGTAGACGTTCAATCCATTTTAAAAAAGTAAAAAAAAAATGCTTGTCTTTATTAAATGCTTCACTGAGTGTCCACTCAAATCCACTCCAGCTGCTCACTAACACACAATGAGTTAAGTTAAATGACGATTGAAGCATGAGGCGCTCTGAAGGTTGAGTCTCTGGCAAGATCAAAGCATAACCCTCTGTCAATCATCATTTACTTTAATAAGCAACCGAGACATCGGGACAACTCATCTGTATTCATTTTTATTTTTATTTTTTTTCAATTAACAAAAAAAAAAATCCGCGATGAACTGAGGGCGTGAAGTTTGAAGCGTGAAGTAGTAAGGGATCACTGTACATTGTTTTCAGGTCATGAGTGACCCGTTTTCGGTATGTCAAAAGATTTTTGCATACGAAACTGACCTCAACACAATACGAGGGTTAAACACACACACACAGACACGTACTCACAGTATGGCTCTTGAGGAATTGCATTTAAAAAATGTTTGGTGTTTTGACTGTCTCAGTCAAAAAGGTGCCCCGACCCTTGACTTAAACCTATGTCTATCTTTAGATTCAGCTTTTTTAAGCTTCTTTTTCATATGTATAATTTTTTTTGGTCATGAATGGGACACTCCACATCCATGTTACAGCTGGGTCTCTCCCCCCAAAAATTCTATGCAAACCTAATTTGTAAGCAGTACTCTAAATGATGTCAAAACTGATAGAGAATAAAATATAAATTCATAAGTTTGTAGGTTTATGCATTTATTATGAAAGTATCGGTTAAACTGTGAAAATCAGAGGAAAACTTAGCATGTCGATTTACAGCGTGCGCCCCTAAAATTTCAAGTTATGGGCCGCTGTGCTCTTAGTTAAAAATGTTAGTCTGGAGCTCTGCAATAGCACTGAAAAATGAGCATCCACAGCCACTCCTCCCAGTTTAAGTGAACTGAACATCTGGCATTGTCAATGGCAGGCATTGAGTTCATTTTGCATCACTTCCTTGTAATTCTCTAAGTTTCAATCAGGCTTCAGATCCAGACACAGCACTGAGTCAGCACTGTTAAAACTGCACAACGACATTGCCCTTTCTGTGGATAATGGAAACCCAGCTATCTTTGTTTTATTAGACCTCACAGCAGCCTTCAATACAGTCCTTGTATCTCGCATAGAGCACTTCATAGGTATCCGTGGTAACGCTCTACAATGGTTTAAATCGTACCCGGAACATAGGAACTTCTCGCTAATGATTGGGGTTTTCCTCCTCACAAACCTCTCTGTTGTGCGGGGTGCCACAAGGCTCTATTTTAGGGCCTGTTCTATTTGAACTTTATCTCGTACCTTTAGGATCAATTATAAAAAAACATAATATCTCTTTTCATTTTTATGCTGACGACCTGCAGCTGTATCTGCCCCTGAGACCCAACGAACAAACTGCTCTCACTATATTGATGGAGTGCATATCTGATGTGAAGCAGTGGCAAGCACGAAACTTCTTACATCTTAAGGAGAGCAAAACTGAATGTATTACTTTTGGCACACCTTCCATGATGAATGCCCTTGAGCCCAACACTGGTGCCCTGGCTCCCTTTTTTAAGACATACGTTAAAAATCTCTGAGTGATATTTGATAACAGGCTCAACTTTGAAAACAGATTAGTTCTGTTGTAAGAGCAAGTTTTTTCCAGCTCAGTCTCTTGGCCAAAGTGAAGCCTTTTCTTAGTCACCACGACCTTGAAAATGCAATTCACGCTTTTATTAGCTCAGGGCTGGACTACTGCAATGCACTTTATGTTGGTCTTCCCAAGACCTTGATTTCTCATCTTCAACTTGTTCAAAATGCTGCTGCTTGTGTTTTTTTTTAACCGGTACACCTAGACGTGAGCATATTACCCCCGTGCTTTCATCGCTCCACTGGCTTCCAGTCCATTTTAGAATTTATTTCAAACTTTTACTGTTTGTTTTTAATTCTATTAATGGCCAGGCTCCTTCCTATTTATCGTAAATTTTAACCCACCATAACTCTGGCAGGGCTCTTCATTCTACCGGCCAGCTTCTTTTGCAAATTCCGAGGTCAAGACTTAAAAAGTGGGGGGACCAATCTTTTGCAGTTGCTGCCCCCAGGTTATGGAATAGCCTACCCCCTGAAATCCGTACCATTACCAATTTAGGCCTTTTAAAATCTCGTTTAACCCTTGAGAGTCGAAGGACGCGCCGGCGCGTCCTCAGCGCACGTCGTCTTTGAAGCGCCCTCACGTTTTAATTACGTCACCCACATGCCGTTGGTTGGTCTCGTTTTAAAGTGCGGAAGTTGCGGTTTACTCTCGTTATTATTTGAAGTCAATCGACCAACTAAAACGTGAGATATTGTCATTTAAGTTTTATAGTTTTATTGTCCTCTCAAAAAAACATTAAAACGCTGCATGGATCATTTGTTTATGTCTATATTTCCATCATTTCTTGTCCTTTTTCAAAACGGAAGCTCCATGAAAAAAACACAAATCAAACGAACCCTTTCGAAGTCACAGTGGAAGCACAAAATGTGTTTTTTTTTTTTTTAATAAATATAACTGCCGTGCGAGGTTCCACCGAACGAGAAGGAGGAGTGTTTTGAAGCAGCGAGGTGGCGAGCGACGGCCGTTTGGATCGAACAGCGACTTTGTGTGACTTTGAGAATGAACGGAAAACCAAATTTAGCGCAAGCAATTGTGCTTTTTGATCAACTTGAGGAAGAGGATGGTCCAAATTCGTCATCATCGTCTTCTTCGGAAGAGTCCTCGAGTGAAGATAGTGACGGATTTGAACACGTGGGTGACGCCATCGACGAGCAGAGGTAAGCCAACTCACTTTTTTTTTTTTTATGCTGAAAAAGTTTCTTTTGAAAGTTTCTTTTGATATTGCAAGACAAAGTTAATTTTGATGCAATATAAGTGTGTGTTTGTGTATATAATAATAAAATGTGCATATCAGATCAAAGTCGTACGTGCACTGTATCCCAGGCAGGAATTTATAATTTGTGGTGTTCTTCTTTCTATATGAAGATTAGGGATGTAGCACATATTCAGCTATGGTATTCTTTCTATTGTCATACATATAGATTTCCATTATTATTTATTGCTGTATATATTTTTATTTGATACTTTATTATTTTCATAAATACTGACTTTTTTAATGTACATTTATAGTGACAATGAAAGTAAAGTGAAATGAAAATGGAAGGGTGGAAAGAGGACCGACACCCCATGGAAGTGTGAGCTGTGTGATGTAGCCCTGTGTCTAATTCCAGGACGAAACTGCTTTTCGGAGTGGCATGCCTGAAAAAAATTTAACTTGTTTATTGTAAATATTTTTGAAAATGCTTTTTTTCCCAATGTTATATATATATATTTTTCCCCGCAATCAGTCTTCTCAATTTGTGTATATAAATGTGTGGTCAAGAAGCTTGATTGTGTTAGTTTTCATCAGGTGATGGGCCGCAATACCTAAACTCATAAAGAGATGGCCTCTAAACACTTTTTGTGTTAGATGGTATATATTTTTTCACTGTTCTTCACTGTTTGGTCTGCTGTATATAACCTGTTTTGACTAGAGCATGTATAAAGGCAAAAAACGCCTATGGCTATACCTGTTGTTAATGTTGAATTGTCAAATATAAGACTATTTATTCTAAATTTTTTTGGTTGAATGTTCATCCTAACATGTTGAATAAATATTACAAAGTTTCAAAACGGTTCGTTACGCATGTTTGGTTGTCAATTGGACATCAATATTAAAAATTTTGACAAAACGATTTTGGAATTTTTGGTCTTTTTGGGCCCAAAATGATGATTTATAATTGGTCAGTGAAGGAAACAACAGTTTGAACATGAAGTTCAAGGTGTCACAAAAAAAGGGACCAAACCAGGCCATCGTAAACAATTCTTTCTTTGAAATATAAAGGCAACTTCAAAGGCATGCAAAATCAGACAATATAGGCCCAGACCTTAAAGGGTTAAAGACGCACTTTTTTTAGATTGGCTTTTTCCGCTGACTAGGGTAGCCTGGTTTTATTTCTTAAGGGTTTTCATGTTTTTGGATTCTGTTTTATTTTTTAATTAGCTGTTTTGACTTTTATTGTGATGCGTTGTTTTTTCTTTATGTCATTGTATGGTACGTTCCTTCCTTTTATCTTTCATGAACCATATTTGTCTTTGTTGTGAAGCACTTTGAGGGCATGTCAGGTTTTTGTAAAGGGCTATAGAAATAAATTTGACTGACTGACTGACTGACTGACTGACTGACTGACTGACTGATTGATTGATTGATTGATTGATTGATTGATTGATTGATTGATTGATTGATTGATTGATTGATTGATTGATTGATTGACTGATTCTCGAGTACTTATGGGTCACTTCCTTTCGGATCATTTCCTACTGATTTTTGGGGCCGTTCTGGATAACTTCATTGGTTTCATTGATTCATTGGTCGCTTCTTGTCAATTTTGTCTCATTTCCAGGTTACTTCCTGATGATTTCATGTCACTACTGTTGGTTATGAGGCATGGGAGGGGGCGAATGAATGAATGTGACTGCGGACACGACACTGAGCCAAGTGCAGTTGTGCACGCACTCGATCACACAAATTGACAGCTCCAATGTCAGATTTAAAACATTTGATTCTGTATGAACATTACGAATGAGCTACAAGATGCCTATTAGGCAGAACAACCCCATGGGCCGGATAAGACCTCTTAGTGGGCTGTACAATTGACACCCCTGCTCTAAACGATACAGTGTTAAGAGAATGGATGAGCGGATATACTTACACTGCTGGCCAAAGTATTGGAACCCATGCAATTCTGTCAGATAATGCTCAATTTCTCCCAGAAAATGATTGCAATTACAAATGCTTTGGTAGTAATATCCAGTGTTGTTAATAACGGCGTTACAATATAACAGCGTTACTAACGGCGTTATTTTTTTCAGAAGTGGATAATCTAATTAATTACTTTTCTCATCTTACCGTTACTGAGGACGGAAAGGCATGCATTACTATACGTTACTATATTGATCAAAAAGTCTGAGGGAGACGGACTCACCGAGACGACAGAGCAGAACAGGAGTGGGGAGGAGGCAAAAAATTTGTGACGCCGAGCAAACGCGATGCTAGGTAGCTCCAATAATACATGTTGTAGCCGATAGCCTACAAACTACGCCCACATGTTATGGTAGATATGGTAGACATGGTAGATATCACATGTACTGTATATAGATATAACTAGATGCAAAATGACAGACATGGCACTAAAAGCGTTAGTAGACAGCCGCCATCTTAAAGCAGTAGACTTTTTAGGACGGCTCTGTTGTAGAGAACCTTCCTAGCGAACCTAAGTAATTTTTTATCTAAAATACTTCTAAATCGGCACAATCTTGACTTGAATCTATCTTTAAATGATGAAACAGTTTTAAAACTTTAATATGTCGAAAGTAGAGAGAAGGGAACTAATGCAATAATGGGAGCAATTTTAACAACTTTTAACAGTTGATTCAGGGTAAAGAGTAAATTAGGGTAAAGAATTGGGCTCGGGCCAATTGTACCAAAAACCTTCACAAAAAACTTCACATTGTGTGCCCAATGTTTTTTTTTTAATATTTTTTTTTTTTTTTGAGGGGAAAAAAAAAAAGTAATTATCACCAATTACTTTGCCAAGTAACTAATTACTCTTACATTCAGGTAATTGAGTTACTAACGCAATTACTTTTTGGGAGAAGTAATTTGTAACTATAATTAATTACTTTTTTTCAGTAAGATTAACAACACTGGTAATATCTTCATTTATTTTGCTTGCAATGAAATAACACAAAAGAGGTTAAATCATTATCATATTTGATCATCATATCAATCATTTTACACAAAACTCCAAAAGTATTGGCACCCTCAGCCTAACGCTTGGGAGCAAAACCTTTAGACAAAATAACTGAGAGCAATTGCTTTCAGTATCCATTAATGAGTTCTTCTGCTGGAATTTTAGACCATTCTTCTTTGGCCAACTGCTCCAGGTCTCTGACTGATATTGGCCCCACCCGACTGACTTGCGGGAGCGGTGCCAGCGGAACACCATTTGGTTCGGCTTACGCTGTTTCCGCGGCTTGGCCGGGGGTGGGGGCCGAATTGCTTCAGCTGTTAACTCTAAACCGAAATTCACAATTTTTGACATTAGGCCTAATCTTCGAGTTAGCAGGGTTTAATTAGTCGGTGGAGTTGATTTCAACAAATTCAATGCAGTTTGTCAGTTATTTGTTAGTTTCAGGGCTCCGGAGTGACTAAGCTAGCACGAGTCGATGGTGGTTAAAATCAACACAATTGACTAATTAAACCTCCGCTAACTCGAAGATTAAGCCTTCTGTGGAAAATTCTGATCTTCCCTTTTAAATTTAATTATCGGAAAGTCGATTACATGCAATGACATTTTTCTGTTGCCATTTTTATGTTGAGGTGGCAAAGAGAGAAAATTTGGTAAAAAGTAACCGAAAAATTACTTTTAAAGTAACTTAGCTACTTTGATAATAAAGAAATCTGTAAAGTAACTAGATTACTTTTTTGAGGCGTAATCAGTAATTAAATTACTTTTCAAGTAATCAGTGACGACATTGCCTATGACACACAATATAACTCAACAGGTTTTACACTTACATTACACTTACTGTAACAAGGCATACATGAGAAAATGATTTTCATTCAAAATTGTATTTTTTTAAATGATGTGAAACATTACAGTTAACAAAAACAACATACAGTAACCCCAACCTCCATCTCCTAATTTTTATTTTCTCTCATTTCCTCAGATCGAAATGCAAAACCTCACTTTTAACTACTTAAGACCATTGGATGTACATTAAAATTGTCGATAATGTAAACATTGAAAGTAACACACATTAACAACCCCTCGTGTTCAGACAGATTTACATAAGTGTATTAACTTTTATTCTTTATTCTTGTTTTTTTTTTTACATGATGCACAACTCGATTTTATGTTTATTGTTCAATAATCTAATTGTAACATGTATTTGGTACATGTTTTGATGCATTTTTATTAGGGCTGTCAAAATTATCGCGTTAACGCGCGGTAATTAATTTTTTAATTAATCACGTTAAAATATTTGACGCAATTAACGCACATGTCCCACTCAGAAAGTATTCTGCCTTTTGGTAAGTTTTACAGCCAGGCTTTTTGTGCTGTCCAACAGCGAACTCTTGCGGTCGCTTTGCGACATGGTTTATTGTTTTCTTGCCAGTTCATTATGGCAGCACGACGTCTCGGGCTGATAATGTTGTGCTTATATGATCCTTGGACAAGATTTGTCCGTAAGTATGGTTGTTGAAAAGAATGTACATATTATGTTAGTAAGCGAAATGTTATATTTTTTGTATGAGACGCTTTTTGTTTATGTTTAGTGAACCTGTATAGCGTACTAAGCTAACGTTGTTGCTAATGCAATGCTTGTGTACTTTTATTTTGTAGTTTTACGACGGTCTAAAGAGGACAATGGTTTGAGGCCATTTTATTAATAAATCAGATTTTAAAAGATGATGGACAAAATTTGTAAACAAAATCAATGTTAAAATAAAAAACATGAAACAAAAGATTCCTCTTTACACAAAAACAATACAACAGTGTGGAACCAAAATTTACAGAAAAAAAAGTTACCTTTTGCTCTTGTTTTTAACATTGGGAAATAAATTGAAACTCATTTCATTTCACATTTTTCCTTTTTCTGTTTTCATTTTTTCATTCTATTGTCACACGCTTGCATATTTTAATGGTATAAATTGTGAAGCAAATGTTTTTTTATGCAAGAGCAGTCCTCGCTGTCCGTAGGTCTGTTGCGCTTCCTCATACCAAGTGCAAGTCAACTTTTCATTGAGCAAAACAGTTTCTCCTTCCTTCAGGTTGAGGACAAGCAGTTGAAGGAAATTTGGAATAAAGCCTGTAAATTAGGACAGTGGTCCCCAACCTTTTGTGAACCACGGACCGGTGTGATGTGGGCCTTTTTTTTCACGGACCGGCAATGTGTAGCAGAAAAATAAAATAAATATAAAACAACACGACAGAGCTAAAAACGGACATTAAGGGCAGGGCATAAATTCTATTCAAGTCGTGAAAGGTTTCTTGGCTTTAGCATTACGGTTCGCCACGAGGTATGATGTTCTTAGTGCATTCGCTTTTGTTGATGTGATGGCCCTCACTAATTGTTTCTGTCCTTTGTGCTCATGCTTTTTTGACAAGCGCACTTAGATTTATATATATATATATATATATATATATATATATATATATATATATATATATATATATATATATATATATATATAGCAAATAGATGCTAGCTCCAATTGATTTCTATGACGACACCCCTGAATAATCCAAGCAAAACAACCGGAAGTCCCCGTCTGCCATTTCTGAGGTGTGCCGTCCGTAGCATACAGCCAGCAGCAGGCAGCTAATGCTACTGTTTACATTTATTGATCCTGGGCTGCTACTGAGGTGTGTAAACACCTGGGTAATGGGTGAAACCAAAGAGGGCTATGTCCACATTAATCATTTGAGTGGGCAGGCAGATTGGTGTGTCAAGAGGCACAGGCCAAAATGCTATGGAGGACCAGAAGTGCAAAAATTAAATAAATACACCATTAAATAAATAATTAAATGTGTCATTAAAATGCTTCTTTTACAATACAATACAATACAATACTTATTTATTTATTTCAAAATTTATCCATCCATCCATCCATCCATCCATCCATCCATCCATCCATCCATCCATCCATCCATCCATCCATCCATCCATCCATCCATCCATCCATCCATCCATCCATCCATCCATCCATCCATCATCTTCCGCTTGTTCCGGGGTCGGGTTGCAGGGGCAGCAGCTTTAACAGGGAAGCCCAGACTTCCCTCTCCCCAGCCACTTCAACCAGCTCCTCCGGCAGGATCCCAAGGCGTTCCCAGGCCAGCCGAGAGACAAAGTCTCTCCAGCGTGTCCTGGGCCGTCCCCGGGGCCTCCCGTCCGTGCGACATGCTGGTACACGTCTCCGTGGAGGCGTCCAGGAGGCACCCAAACCAGATGCCCGAGCCACCTCAGCTGGCTCCTCTCTACGCGGAGAAGTAGCGGCTCGACGCCGAGTCCCACCCGGATGACCGAGCTTCTCACCCTATCTCTAAGAGAGAGCCCGGACACCCTGCGGAGGAAACTCATTTCGGCCGCTTGTATCCGGGATCTTGTTCTTTCGGTCACGGCCCACAGCTCGTGACCATAGGTGACGGTAGGAACATAGATAGACTAGTAAAACGAGAATTTTGCCTTTCGACTTGGCTCCTTCTTCACCACGACGGTGCAGAATCCGCATCACTGCAGACGCTGCACCGATCCGCCTGTCGATCTCCCGCTTCCTCCTATCCTCACTCGTGAACAAGACCACAAGATCCCGACCCGGAGGGGGCACTCCACCCTTTTCCGACTAATGACCATGGTCTTGGATTTGGAGGTGCTGATCTTCATCCCGACCGTTTCACACTCAGCTGCGAACCGCTCCAGTGAGAGTTGGAGGTCGCGGTTTGATGAAGCCAACAGCACCACATCATCTGCAAAAAGCAGAGATGCAATGCTGAGGTCACCAAACCAGACCCCCTCAACGCTTCGGCTGCGCCTAGAAATTCTGTCTATAAAAATTATGAACAGAATCGGTGACAAAGGGCAGCCTTGGCGGAGTCCAACCCTCACTGGGAACGAATTCAACTTACTGCCGGCAATGCGGACCAAACTCTGACACCGGGCGCACAGGGACCGAACAGACCTTACCAAGGGGCTCGGTACCCCGTACTCCTGGAGCACCCCCTACAGGACTCCCCGAGGCACACGGTCGAACGCCTTCTCCAGATCCACAAAACACATGTAGACTGGTTGGGCGAACTCCCATGCACCCTCGAGGACCCTGCCGAGGGTGTAGAGCTGGTCCACTGTTCCACGGCCGGGACAAAAACCACACTGCTCCTCCTGAATCCGAGATTCGACTTCTCGCCGGACTCTCCTCTCCTGCACCCCTGAATAAACTTTACCAGGGAGGCTGAGGAGTGTGATCCCTCTATAAATGGAACACACCCTCCGGTCCCCCTTTTTAAAAAGGGGGACCACTACCCCGGTCTGCCAATCCAAAGGCACTGTCCCTGGTGTCCACGCGATGTTGTAGATGCGTGTCAGCCATGACAGCCCCACAACATCCAGAGCCTTTAGGAACTCCGGGCAGATCTCATCTACCCCCGGGGCCTTGCCACCGAGGAGCTTTCCAATCGCCTCAGTGACTTCAACCCCAGAGATCGGAGAAGCCACATTGGAGTCCCCAGACTCTGCTACCTCAAAGGAAGGCGTGTCGGTGGAATTGAGGAGGGCTTCGAAGTATTCTGCCCACCGACTCACGACGTCCTGAGTTGAGGTCCACAGTACACCATCTTCACTATACACAGTGGTAATGGTGCACTGCTTTCCTCTCCTCAGACCCAGGATGTTGGGACAGAATTTCCTCAAAGCCGTCCGGAAGTCGTTTTCCATGGCCTCGCCGAACTCCTCCCATGTCCGAGTTTTTGCCTTGGCGACAGCCAAAGCTGTGGTTCGCTTGGCCAGCCGGTACCTGTCAGCTGCCTCCGGAGTCCAACAGGCCAAAAAGGCCCGATGAACCTCCTTCTTCAGCTTGACAGCCTCCCTTACTGCTGGTGTCCACCAGCGGGTTCGGGGATTGCCGCCACGACAGGCACCAACCACCTTACGGCCACAACTCCAATCGGCCGCTTCAACAATGGAGGTGCGGTACATGGCCCACTTGGACTCAATGTCCCCCACCTCCCCCGGGACAAGGGAGAAGTTCTGCCGGAGGTGGGTGTTGAAACTCTTTCTGACAGGGGATTCTGCCAGACGTTCCCAGCAGAATCTCACAATATGTTTGGGCCTGCCAGGTCTGGCCAGCATCTTCCCCCGCAATCGGAGCCAACAAACTACCAGGTGGTGATCAGTTGACAGCTCCGCCCCCCTCTTCACCCGAGTGTCCAAAACATGCGGCCCCAAGTCCGATGACACGATTACAAAGTCGATCATCGAACTGCGGCCTAGGGTGTCCTGGTGCCAAGTGCACATATGGACACCCCTATGTTTGAACTGGGTGTTCGTTATGGACAAACTGTGATGAGCACAGAAGTCCAATAACAGAACACCACTCGGGTTCTGATCTGGGGGTCCGTTCCTCCAAATCACGCCCCTCCAGGTCTCACTATCATTGCCCACATGAGCGTTGAAGTCCCCCAGGAGAACGAG
Source organism: Corythoichthys intestinalis (assembly GCF_030265065.1). Lineage (NCBI taxonomy): Eukaryota > Metazoa > Chordata > Actinopteri > Syngnathiformes > Syngnathidae > Corythoichthys > Corythoichthys intestinalis. The sequence continues at coordinate 36,203,614 of NC_080414.1, read as the reverse complement.
GGAGTCCCCAGAGGGAGCGCTCTCCAGTACACCCTCCAAGGACTCCAAAAAGGGTGGGTACTCTGAACTGCTGTTCGGTGCATAAGCGCAAACAAGAGTCAGAACCCGTCCCCCCCACCCGAAGGCGGACGAAGACTACCCTCTTGTCTACCGGGGTAAACTTCAACGTGCAGGCGCCAACCCGGGGGGGCAATAAGTATGCCCACACCTCGTCGGTGCCTCTCACCATGGGCAATTCCAAAGTGGAAGAGAGTCCAACCCGTCTCCAGAGGATTGGTACCAGAACCCAAGCTGTGTGTGGAGGAGAGTCCGACTATATCTAGTCTGAACTCTTCTGCCTCACACACCAGCTCAAGCTCCTTCCCTGCCAGAGAGGTGACATTCCATGTCCCAAGAGTTAGCTTCTGCAGCTGGGGGTCGGAAGCCAAGGCCCCCGCCCAACTCACTACGCACCCGACCCCCTTGGCCCCTCCCACAGGTGGTGAGCCCATGGGAAGGGGAACCCACGTTGCCTTTTCGGGCTGTGCCCGGCCAGGCCTCATGGGGACCAGACGCTTGCCTTTGAGCCCCATCTCCAGGCCTTGCTCCAGAGGAGGGCCCCGGTAACCCGCGTCTGGGCAAGGGAAACTCGAGTCCATGTATATTGCTCAACATAAGAGGTCTTTTTGAGCCATACTTTGTCTGGCCCTTCATCTAGGACCTGTTTGCCATGGGTGACCCTACCAGGGCTTAAAGCCCCAGACAACATAGCTCCTAGGATCATTGAGACACACAAACCCCTCCACCACAATAAGGTGATCACTCACGGAGGGGTACTTATTTCAATGTATTTTTATTTATTCCAATGTTTACTTTTAATTATTTCAACATTTATTTCCACGTAGACTTCATAATGATATTGACGGGTCAGATTCGACCTTCAGTGCGCCACGCCTTCAAGTAGGGGGCCATCCCACAATCCACTTCAGTTATTCGCAGTCGGTCGCAGCGACACATGCAGCGATCCGACGCCGGATTTACGTTGAAAACGTACAAAACCTGTACCGCATACAAACAGGAAGGATTATCTCAGGAGTAATTTGTTCGAGGATTCAAGGTAAGTATTATATTTTTCATACCATGCATGCATTTTGAAACATGAAAAAAAAAATCAATGGGAGAGGCCTGTGTTTCTTAACCTTTGTCGAACCCCTTAGACTTACTTAGACTCATCGAACCCCTGGGGTTTGCTCGAACCTAGGTTAAGAACCACTGTACTTAATCAAGAGTAAATTCAAGTTCTGACATTTCACAAACATATGCTAAATAAACTAAAGCTAAGATTGCTGTTGGATGGATTCATAAAAACTGACATACTGTTTGTGAGGGGGAAAAAAAAGACGCTAATTGTCACACCGCTGCCACTTAAAAGTTCAGCCCAGGCAAACGTCTCAGCTGACAGCTCTGTTGACGTCGACCACATCCTCATCCTGTGTCCTTAGATGAACTTCCTGTGAATTGTTGGTGTTGTTTCTCACATAGGAAATTCACAGTTTGGATGACAATTTGTCACACTACATTTGAATTGATGCTGCTGAGTTTTTACTTTGCTTTGTGTCTGCCACACAGGTTACTTAGGCCTTTTTTAATTAAAAACAGCCAAAAAACCCAATCCTAAAAATATCTAGAAATGTGTGGGGATGCTTTGGTCTGCTGATAGGTAGTCATATATCAATCATCGGAATTGACAGATATAACCATCTTTGGAACTGACTGATATACTATTTGTAATAGAAATATTTTTTAATGGTGTCCTTAATTCTATACATATATATATATATATATATATATATATATATATATATATATATGGCGGAAAACACAGACAAGACTGAAAAAGCAGTTTCTGCTCTTGCACTCCTCTTTAAAAGAAACTGCTGTATTTTAAGCCAAAACAACTGTTGTGTTTGATCAAACAATATGTCTATATGCTGCCATAGCAGATTCATGGGGCATTAAGCCCCCGAACTATTTTTAATTTGTCCGTTTTACCCTGTAAACCCCAGTTTACAGACGTCACACAACCGCTTTTGTTTCAACCCAGCCATAAAAGTAAAGTAATTAATTATATTTATTATTCAAAATGTCATTTTTAGCTTTGAATCATTAATTGATATCTGATATTTCGTTAAAAAAAAAAAAAAAAAAAAAAAGACTTTAAAAAGTTATTCACCCGCATATTTTAAACTTTTAAACAAATTACGTCACAATGAAAAAAATGGTGTCTGTAAAAAAGTCACGGATATCTACCTCATAACTATCGCTTAATTGTATTTTTTTGTTACTGTCGCATTTTCACCCAAATGTTAGATGATAAATAATCGAACCAAACAAAGAAAATTTGAAAAAAAAATAAAAATAAAAAAACGGTTAAAAAAGGGTTAATATATGAAAAAGAAAATCTCGACCACTTCTTAATGTCTGCGATTTCTGCATCGCGACCCTTGTTATATTACCATGTTTCACCCATAAAATACCCAAAAAATCCAGCTGTGGCCATTCATAGTTGTGTCTTGACACTCAGTGATAAATGCTACATGGAGTTTTTGGATTGAAACAAGGTATGTACGCGATAATATCTCGTTAAAGTCAGGGCATCTGTAATTCTGTTCTCGCATGCTCTCGCCTCCAGATAGGGTTTTGCTGTTTAAAAAACTTGGAACTTCAAGTCACCTGAATGTTTTCCGCCATATACACAGTATATAGCCATATATTATATCAATCACCAAAGACAAAATTCAAATTCTCAGAGGTTAATCAATAGGCTTTATTATTCCTAGAAAATAATCGAACTATAAAAGAAGATAAAAATAATAATATTATACTGCAGAACCATGGAAATGTAGTCCAGTCAATACACACACACACACACACACATGCACACACAGTAGGCTATGTGCTAACTAAGCATTTATATAAATTACTATCGCGACAATTGTCGTTGACAAATTGTTATTCCCACTCCATTGTTATTCTCATTCAATGTTCTTGATTGCACTCAAACATAACCGAAATATACTGACAAACAATTCAACCAGCATGTTTCCAAACCCAGCAGTTCAAAACTACATTTCCCACAATGCCTATTGCAGTTTAGTTCACTGGACAGCTACCCTATTAGCGAACATCTGTAGCCGAGAAATCAAACATTGCTATAAAAGTTTATGATCATCGGCAGCGCAACGATGTGACACCACACGGGATTTTACAGATCACACCAGTACAACGCTCTGACAGGAGTCAACAGTTGCTGAAAAGTAAGTTGACCAAGTGTACATGCCGATAGCCTGTGAGCTCCTGTCAGGACGAAGGTTTGTGAATGTGAATTGCCAGTTAGCACCATTATAAAGAAAGTCTGTGACTGCGCACGCATGCGCAAATTTGTATCCATCGTATAATAAAGGTAATTTTGACTTAATTACTCTTTTGTGTACATGAGCATTTGATTATACAGTGGTACCTCTACATACGAAGTTTATTCGTTCCAAGACCTTGTTTGTAAGTCGAAATGGTCGTATGTCGAGCAGGATTTTCCCATAAGAATACATTATAAGTCCATTAATTTGTTCCACAGCCCGAAAACCTACACTAAATCTGTTAAAAATGCCAGGTTGTTTGCATGTTACGTGTTTTGAATCTACCTGGTGGCGAGTTGCAATTTGTTGTTTTTCTGAGCAGGCATATTTTGGCCACCTAAAGAAAGCTAAGACCTACATTCTCATAGAAAGAAAATTAAACGGCAACACGTTGAGGAAGAGAAAGTTTTGGACTAATTAGTTTCGGAATGGGCATCATTATTGTTCTAACCGGACTATCTGCAGTGGTATTCATTCTTCTAGTCACACCAGCCCAGTGCTATTTTACAAAATCCTTAATAAATACTGCTGTTACTGTTGCAAAAAGCAATTACAAAGAGCAAAACAAATACATCATGAATAAAAGTCGGATATAATAATACGTAATAATGATAATAATTAGGGCAGTCAAACGACTAAAATTTTTAATCGAGTTAATCACAGCTTAAAAATTAATTAATAGTAATTAATCGTAATTCAAACCATCTCTAAAATATGCCATATTTTTCTGTAAATTATTGTTGGAATGGAAAGATAAGACACAAGACGGATATATACATTCAACATACTGTACCTAAGTACTGTATTTGTTTATTATAACAATAAATCCACCAGATGGCATTAACATAACTAACATTCTTTCTGTTAAAGGGATCCACAGATCGAAAGCCTTGTAGTTCTTAAATGAAAAATGTTAGTACAAGTTATACTAATTTTATATTAAAACCCCTGTTAATGTTTTTGTTTTAATAAAATTTGTAAAAATTTCAATCAAAAAATTAACTAGTAGCTCGCCATTGTTGACGTCGCCGAGCAGGACGTCACATGGGCTTCTTGCCGTTTTTCCACAGTGTCTTTAACTACTGTACGTCGGGTAGTGATTGAAATACACCCCAAGGTGTCAATGGTGAGTTTTAAATTACTTAGAAATCAAGCCAAATAGTGTGTTTTGTCCCTCGACTGGTGCCGTAGTTCCCTGTTTACTGGTCCATCAATTGGAAATCATGTCATTTGAGTGCTGGCTTCACAACGTACAAGACCTCTGATAGTTTGTATATTGTGGCTAAATATTGCCATCCAGTGTATTTGTTGAACTAAATTAAATGTTTGTATAGAGTTTGACCAAAGTCTGAGTAAGTTTTATGTGTATTTTGCATAGCTATTTTGATTGGGAATGTCAGTTCTCTTTGCACTGTTGTTTAACTGTGTGAGAATAGGGCCTCATTAATACAGATTGAAGCGCTTTTCTTTTTGTGAACATTATTTTTTTATGTTTGTCATTTTTATGTTAATGTTTCTCAAGTGCGTCCTTGTACTTTTTTGAGGCAATGCATGAGCGGGTTATTCTGCGAATGCGTTAAATGCGTCAAATATTTTAACGTGATTAATTTAAAAAATTAATTACCGCCAGTTAATGCGATAAATTTGAAAGCACTAATAATAATACCTGTAATAATGTAACAAATCGGGTTCTAATGGGGCGGGTGTATTTTGCGTGGTGTACCTGAACACACCACGGGGCTGATGGCAGAGTGAGTGAGTGTGTAGTTGACTTTCTCTTTTCATGTCCTGTTGTTGCTATCAGTTGGCGTGTTGTGTTGCACAAGTTTCTAAATAAATGATTAAATACCTGACGAAGCTGGCGATCTTTTTGGCGATGGTACCAGTATAATAATTGTTACCTTAATTTATAAAGACTGGCGAACAGACGTCGGAGAGTATTGTCAAGCAGTTCACGGACGCGCACCCCACGCTCATATTTTTCTGTCATTCCATCTTCATTTCAGTGGTAAGCCTCACCTTTTTTCTTTTTTCACCACCAGCTTTAACATTCTTGGAACCCAGGGGTCGCGTTAACCAAATATTTTCCGTCGTTGACCAATTTTTTAAAACAGTGACGGAAAAAACTGAAGTCCACCTGTCATTTTGACAGGCTGCAATTCACACCCCAGACCACAGGGTGGCGAATGAGCATATTAATTAGCTATTGTCTCTTTTGATGCATGACGTCGTTGGCCTTACTCTGAAAAATGTCAAGGCAACTGAGTGTCCGAAGTTTCTTCAAAAAGCCCCAAAACGACGATGGTGTTGATAAAAGAGGTGAAAAAACAGGGACTGCACAAGCGGCCACGCAATTCAAGTCCATGCGCACCAGGAGGAAGGTGTAAGACTCCGTTCAGGCCACAGCAGGTGAACTGTTAATTTCATTGTTCCATATGTAGCCTTACCTACAGGGGCCACAGTCAGCTGTTTTTGTCACTGCGGAGAAAAAGTTACATATTCATCTGCTTGATGTGTGATGGCACAGTGTGGATTCTCTGTTAAGCTTGTTCGGACAGAATATTAATTTAAAATGAATGAAAACTAAATACTATTGAATATGTTGAAGCGGTATGCAATATTAAGAGTCTCGTTAGCTCGAATTGCTGTGTCCAGCCGCTGTAGCTCTGCTGCTCTCTGTGAACTCTCTATTCAAGCCGGGACGCGCGCGGCTCTTAAATGTCTCTGTCACATGACTGTGTCGTAGCCGCTAACGCGCTCGGCCAAATGGACACACAAGTACGGTGTAGGTTCACTATCCTCTTGCCCTCGCTATCCACTCGCTCTCACTATATGATTGGCCGAAGGGTCGAAATGCTCTCCCGTGAAATGCCTGTTTAAAAATGTTCCCGTTGTTACTTCTTCCGTTCGCTTAAAAGTGCCCATTTAAAAAGGAAAAGCGATGGATGATACTACACACAGAGCGTATTATTAACAAATGTCAAAGTTGTACAATCATATAGCGAGAATAAGGAACGTCACGGACAAGCGCAGGCCCCCGCGAGTGGATTGTGAGGGGAATAGGATAGTGCGCCTACACCTGAAGGTGAATTAAACCAAACAAAGGGTCACCACAATGTCATTATCATTATTTTAAAAATTTAAGTGACGGGTAAAATTAGATTATGACCGGATTTTTATGACCCTGTCAGTCAAAATGACAGACAACGAAAAAGTCTAGTGCAACCTCTGTTGGAACCCATGTTGATTTCTCTCACAAGAATATCCGCCGTGCATCAGTGTTGCGGGAAAACAATAATATTGCGACGCTGTCATGAATCGTCGTATTTCGAGCATTTCATCAGCTGTAGAAACAAATGGTGTGTCAAATTTTATGTCGGATGTCCAAAAGATCATGTGTCGAAGCGATCGTATGTCGAGGTACCACTGTATATGTATTGATCGTAACAAATGTCTTAACAACTGGGCAGGCTCTCTGGCAACATGTCACAGGCAGCACAGTACCGCAGTGTTCTGTGCAAAGCGTCACTCAATTTCAATACACGTTAATTGGTTCCATGAACAATAAGGAAAACCAGACATTTTAATGAATTTATAAAACTCCACCGGACGCCCCGGACAGGATGTGAAAAGTGGGCATGTCCAGGCAAAAGAGGACGTTTGGTGACACAACCTTAATCGGCATCTTTTTAGATGTTCGCAAATCATACATCATCTGATGATTAACTGAGGTGTTGTATTAAAGTGCATCCACTCTCTGATGCAATACAGTAGTTGTTTTTTTGACCCCTTTGTTTTCAAGTCTCAATGTATTACAATATTATTTTTAACGTAATTTGGCACACTAAAGATCTAAAGTAGTTCAATTATTTTCTCTTGTTCTGGCTCATGGCTGGATTTACCTTTGTGTGTGAGCGTTTAACCTTTATTCATGAGCAATCAATGCCACTCTTGACATCAATTAAGGGAACATTTTGTGACTCTAAAGGTGTGCAAATACCAACTAGACCCCCTACTGGACAATTTACTCATTCACATTCATTGACCTATGTGCAAATGTATTATTAACCTTTTAGAGATGTCAATGGTAGCATTTTTAGAATCAGTAAAAGACCTTTTGATCTTAGCTGGAAATTATGGCTTTAAGTGAGAGAGGAAAGAGAAATGTACATATTTGTATACATGTGGGTGGAATATTTTAAAAAATAGGCTAATATGATTACTGCACAAAAATTAATCACCATAAGAAAACGAAGACTTCAAGGCATGAGCAAAATGTTGTGTCAATATCGACTCCCACCCTTTATTAAGAGGTGTTTAATTTTTAGAGGGAATCCTAGATAGATGATTTCCAGTGGTGGAATGTAACCGTACTTAAAGTGCATGTGACACGAAAAAGCATGTTTATTTCATAATACACGCGGTATTTTATGCTCCTGAATGATATGGACCGCTTGGATGTGTGTGGAAGCGATCGCTATATTTATTTTGTTCTTTTGAATCCCGCGCCATGAAAATGAGTGACTTCCGGCTTCGGTCTTGCATTGAGGAGGAGGGCGCTGTGACGTGTACGGTAGAAGACGTCCTCTTCACTATACAGCGTACTGTTGTGTATGAGGATGAAGGATTCAGCTGATTTTGCGGATTAATACATTTATTTTTCGCATCACGCCAGCCAAACGGCTGCAGAAAAATTATTCTGTATGAGGGAGAGGCATATGCGCCTTTTTGGAGTTTCAAAAGGTTCACATTCACCGTGTATATTTACTGTGGGACCAGTGGACTTACGAGGAAGTGAGTAAACATCTTATTTTGTATTATGTCAAATACGAATACAGCAATTACAAAGTAAACACTACAAACTTTCTTTAAATAAAGGACTACTTACGTTTGATCATTGATAGGCATGTAAAAAGCCCTCCTCATGCACATTAGCAGCACGTTAGCTGCACAACAACTGCAGCCGCCCTCCTCCGGGGAACGAACTGTAAATTGCTTTCCGCCGGGCGGTTTGCCGATTCGAGAAAACAATCGACAAACCAGTCATCATGTCAAATAATTGAGGCTCATTATGTGTGATTTTCCGCTTCGAAGACTTTGAAACATCACTCGGTTCGGGTTAGCATGTCGGCTAGCTGTCACACCTTTTGGTTTGTTTACATTCTCCGAAGCCGGGGAAGGGAAATGACATATGTCCGATTTAGGTGTCATAAAATATCGTTCGGGAGGTGCGACAGTAAAGGTGAAGTCGACAGTTTTGACCATCATGGAGTAATTTTGCTATGTCGTCCTGAATAAATACATTTTTATGATTTCATATTCCATTTAGCACAAGACTGTTATTTGTCATGACCATGCCATTTATTTAGCAATTGGGGAAAAAACTTGGATAAAAAGAATATCCTGTAAAAATATTGAAGTAATGAGACTGAAACAATGACATTTTGCAGCTCTCTTTGTCGCGTTTTCCTCGTTTTGAATAGTTCCCCCTCGACAGGCTGACTGGTCCTTCTCAAGCCATTTATATAGCTATTAGGGAAAAATACTTGGATAAAAAGAATATCCAGTAAAAATATTGGAGTAGAGAGACTGAAACAATGACATTTTGCAGCTCTCTTCGTCGCGTTTTCCTTGTTCTGAATAATTCCCCCTCAGTGGGCTGAATAGTAAAACCGATGAGCCCAGTCTACCACTGACGTCATCCACCTGTTGGGGACGCTAAAGCCCTATAATGGTAGGCGTGGCTAACCGGCAGATTAAGAGACTAATTTCTCGTCATCTGCGCTTTGCTAAATTGTTGTATATAGTCGAATCGTCTCAAAATATGATTCTAATTCACATAATAATGCCATTTAAGACTTTTTTCTCCTGTCGTATGCTCTTTAAAGCAAAACTAGATAGCTTTTCAACCTTTATAAAATATTTTCATGACATTTGTTGTAATATGTCGACTGATAACTAGTTGAATGACACCTCTTTTATATCTTGAGGGGGTCTGTATCACTTTCACCGGCAGTAATTAACTTTGAGGAAGGTGGCAGGAGCCATGCCACGCAAAAAAAAATACAAAGGTGCTGACTGTTTTACGGCATACGTCACTTCCTCCCTTCCCCATTCATCATAAAGACAGAAGTCGATGCAAACGCTTTCGTGCGAATTCTGCAAATATGGCAGCGCAGCAAAAGACACAAAACGTTTAGTCAGAGGAGGAAAAAAAAGCCCGGTGTAAGCAGTGTTGTTAATCTTCCTTTTAAAAAGTAATTAATTGCAGTAACAAATTACTTCTCCCAAAATGTAGCTGAGTTAGTAACTCAGCTACCTCAATGTAAGAGTAATTAGTTACTTGCTAAAGTAACTGGTTTTACTTTTCATGTTTTACACGATCCATTGCATAATGTTTTTCACATCAAAATGTTTATATGAACTAATTTGCTCCTAAAAACGTATAAATACATTCTATTTTTAATTGTTTGAGAGTCCCAAAGATGCATTTATAGGTCTTTTACGTTTTTTTTTTTAGCAAGAGACATCTCTAGGTTCTGATTCAACTTAGCTCCAAAGCACAAAGCTTAAAATCCATTTTAAAGCAATAAAACTGGCCACTGGAGGGCAGTAGCACATTTGGTGAGACTCCCAACCCGATTCAACGGAACGAACGGTCGGCCGCACGGCCGGGGCGCCGGCAGAAGACGACCGAATGGACGTCTAGGATGCCAGGCGGCGGACGACTGAACAGAACAACAGGGAGGATTCCTGCGATGCCAGGCGCTGGACGACCGAGCAGAACAACCGGCACCACTAGTGCAGCAGACGATGCTGTTGAGTCCGTGCTGGAAAGACTAAAAAAAAAAATCAATCTTAAGGAGACAGGCGGCGATGAGGGAAAAGTTTACACAGCATCACAACAGCGTCATCTCTCAGTTAGTTATGTGTAAATAAATTGTTACTTTGCTATCAAAAGCTCTATTTGTCTTGTTGTTTATGTTATTTTGTAAAAGGAAAACATTGTTAAGATGTTTGGGATGTAACTAAAGCAAAAAAATAGCTGTGTTAAAGTCAGTTATGTTTGAAAAGTATGCGTTTACAAAAAGCTCAATTTCTCAGTTTTTTCATCAGAAATTGGAAAATTGCTCAAACTATTTTCTAATGCTGATTTCTAAAGAATGGAAACAAATATGAACTAACTTTTTTTCCTGCTGAAAGAAGAGAGTCTAATCTTTTTTTTTTTAGGTGGGTTCAATTTTATATTGCAATAGAACAGTATTTTCTGTGGGCCTTGCAAAATCAGTCAAAATCCAGTATAACGGCTGGGAGCGAAGGGGGTTGCACCGGTGAAAATGGCTGGGAGTGAAAGATGTTAATTGAACTGTTTTTTTTTTTCATTTCATAAAAAAACAAACAAACAAAAAAAAAACATAGGTCATACTATGTGAAGTTGTGAAAATTGCTCCCGTTATTGCATTAGGTCCCTTCAGTCTACTTTCAACATGTGAAAGTTTTAAAACTGTGTCATCATTTAAAGATAGATTCAAGTCAAGATTTTGCCGAACTAGGAGTATTTTGGATAAAACGTTACTTAGGTTTGCTACAACAGAGCCTTCCTGAGAAGTCTACTGATTTAAGATCGCGGCGGTTTACTAACGCCGCCGAGTCAGTCATTTCGAATTTAGTTCTATATACAGTACATGTGATATCTACCGTAGCATCATGTGAGCGTAGTTTGTTGGCTGTCGGTGTCAGCTGTTACGCATGCCTTTACATCCTCAGTATTGGTGACGGTGTTGCAAAGATGAGAAAAGTAATTAATTAGATTACTCACTACTGGAAAAAATTACGGCGTTATACTCTAATGCAAGGGCGTAGGTTTGGTCTCAACATTTGTAGGGACGAAATTGCATCACCTGCTTGTACAATTTTTGTTTGGGGACGGGACATTCATAACGATCAATGCAAAATAAATCTGTATTGACTTATACTAAGGTTCAGCCTACACCGTCCAATTCAAACCTTTGTTTTTAAAAACTATTAAAGGGATCCTCTATTGTTAAGACAAGTAATTCTTAAAACATAAATGTTAGTATGAGTTATAATAATTTGATATTAAAACCCCTCTTAATGTTTTTGTTTTAGTAAAGTTTGTAAAATTATTTTAAGTGATAGGTCGCCATTCTTGTAACGTCGCAGTGCGTGACGTCACTGGCCCCGAATGCCAAAATTCCAGCTTGTCACTCGTTAGCTTTCCCAACATGTCGTCAGTTCTACCCTTCCTATTTGAACCAGATCTGAAAAGTGAAGAGCAGGACAGCACTGTCGGTCGTTCACAAGACGAGCTTCAGGGAAAAATGCGTGCAGCAAATACCTGATAAGACAAAAGTTGGGCAAAACTGGTGATGCGAGAGAGTCCTTTTGGGAACTTAGGTTGGGAGCGAGAGTGCATGCTGTTGGGATTCGGGAACTTCCCAATATAATTATGTAGATTGTTAGCATCCAGAGCTGTCGTGTGCTTTACATACAGTACAGGCCAAAGAGCACACCTTGTGTAATCCAGGTCTTGTACATTGTAACGCGTGGTAGCTAGGATACGTGTATAAAAGTACCAGAAAGGGGAGAAGCTTCCACTTATGCACATTTATCCACAAAAAATAATATTTCCATCCTGACCACTCTTCACTCGGGAGCTCAGCAGTACGCAAACACGCATTCACTGACGAACTCCAACATTGTTGTAAGGTCCACGTCAGAGTCACTGTCGTCACTGTAGCGTGCCATAGTGCTTTAATTATTTAGTATGATTTGGGGAAAACTCCCACGAAGAATAGTCAACAAAAAAGATAGCAATACTAATTCAAATCCGCGTTTATTACTCACTCGAAGATCCAGGAATTAGACCGATCCCATGGCAATATCGCAGCCGCGATTAGGCCATCGATTCCACAAAATAAACTGATCCGAAAAGCCGCTGTGGGACCGACGAATAAAAATAAATGGACAGATCCAAAACCATTATTGCAGACGCGATGGGACCCTTAGTTGACTGAGGATCCAAGAAAAATGTTCAGGCGCCAGTTGTAATGCGTGGTGGGTAGGATACATGCATACAGGGACCAAAAAGGGGGAGAAGCTTCCACTTATGCACATTTATTCACTAAAAATAATAATTCCACCTTGACCACTCACTTCACTCCCCTTTTTTCCATTTGACTGGAAATTGCATCCAAAAGCAGCACATCGTGGCATTTTACTTCGCGAGTTTAGGCAGCAATAAGCAATTGTTGAACACGAAAGATACCAATGACATCACTAACGGTCAAAATATGGACTAAATATGATAAAATATTGCCATTGATTTAACATTTTATGTGTTTCTAACAACATATTTTAGTACAAGAGAACAATTTGGTTTATTAGAGCCTACATGTATTTAAATCAGAGGATCACTTTAAAGAAACAATTTAAAAAATTCCAGAAAAATGTCTGGATTTTATGAACAAATTTAGATTGCATTAATTGTACATATATTGTATTAACATGCACAAGAAATACAAGCTTGTTAATCATCTCTTAACTATTCAGGAATTCAAGAAAATAAACATTTGTCTTGAGACCACTCAACATTGTCTAAAAAAAGAAATTTAACTGAAAAAACTTCTTTGTCAGGGAATAACAAAAATAAATAAAAATGGAGCTGTCCTCTCGGTAAAACACGACAACAACAAAAATGAAAGCTGCCTTAAGACGACATAGATAAAAAAAGTAAAATGAGGAAGGGGGTAAACCTTGGTTTACTGCATTTCTCACAGTTAATTTAACATTAACAGTCGAAAACACATACAGGAGGACATTTCTCTCCAAGCAGCTTCCTACTGGAGTTTTGCAGGTCAGGTTCACACAGTTTAATGTTATGCTAACTCTGATACAGGCCGGACTTTCAGTAGCAAATTTAGTGGTGTGTTCCCCACTTCCATAACATTGACGTCTTTTTACATTTCTTACAGTGGCTGCTGCTGGCTGAAAAAAAAAAAAAAAACCTTCTAATATCCCTAATATGTCTAATATCTAATGTGTGTGTGTGTTTGTGTGTATCGGGGGGGGGGGGGGGGGGGGGGTAGGCTCAAGTCATCAGCCAATCAAATGTCTGTTTAGGAGGGAAGAAAATGGCCCGGCACATTCAGCAAGTGAAAACAGGTACATGTAAGCCTGAACATAATGAAAATAATAATTGATTTAATAACGGTATACACAATTCTATCCTTACAACTAGTGCTGCAATCGATTAACTCGTGTATTCAATGAGAAAAAAAAGATTCGAATTAAATTTTGCTGCTTCGAGTATTCGTTTAATTAAAGTGGGGTTGTAATGGTTTATTTTGAAAGTGTTTGCATTGAGTTTTGTTGATTTTGGGTGGATACACTGCCCTCGGGTTTGCCTCATTTCACATGGCTAAATCCAGCTGCTCCCTGTTAAGACCAACATAAGCTTTTTGTTGGAGCTAATGTTTTTTTAATGCATTTGTAATTTAGTTTATCAGTATATTTAGCCATTTTTTTGTGAGAATATGTGTCTGAACCGTTTGTTAAGATCATTGTAAAAAAAATAAAAAGTTGGCATTTTATAGCATTTAAGCCAGCGGACTTTTGCTATGTAATTTAGCCAATTGTTCTTTTGTTGTACATAGATCCTCATTTTATTTTATTTTTTTATACCGTTTGAGGCTTAGCTCAGGTATTTTAATTTTTCATGTTCTTTATCTGATTACTTGATTATTCGAACTAACTAGTTCATTGATTAATCGACTACTAAAATAATCAATAGCTGCAGCCCTACTGAATGAGCTATATAACTGAAGTCATTATACTGTATAATGCAAATAAGGTTGCTTAAAAGTTGATGGGGACAATTTGAGCATCCTGAAAAGTTGGTAGTGTTTTGTCCCTACCGTCCCTATGCAAACCTACGCCCTTGCTCTAATGCCGTTAGTAACAAAACTGGGTGTACGTACACTATCTGCTCAGGGTGCATTCGGGAAATGTGGGAAGTCAGACTTTCCCAGCCTTCGACGAGGAAAAATATAATTGGAACACCACTCGAACTGGGAGATCCTGGTCGCAAAGTCGGGGGAAAAAAGTAGAGATGGGTCTGACTGCAGCCGCATTCACACTACAAACCACGCCTCATCCAATTTATGCCCCTCCTTTGAGTATTTTTTAAAAGTTTATAGTACAAAACAGTCCTTTATATATGATGTAGTGGTGAGAAAAAAAATGTCTTAAAAAATTAGACATTGTAAGCAGTTACTCACACTTGACTTTTTACTTGTACTCAAGTCAAATTTTTGAATTACTACTTTTACTTGAGTTAAATTACTTGGAGTATATATTTGGGCAACTCTACCCACCTCTGAGCACACATACTCTATGACTTGGGTATTAAATAATTGTTGTTGTTGAGAAAGGTTTCTGGTTTGGTCTGAAATTCTGGGAAAATCCGATTCAAGGCAACAGTGAGGAAATAACGTGCACAACAAAACATGCAAGCAAGCCACAGCTCCTCTATTTGTGGTCTTGATACCATAACTTAACCGTCAATCTCCCCATAATGCAATGCTGCCTTGCCCGTTGGTCTGGCTGAAAAGCAAAAAGCTGCCTAGGCCTTTCATTAGCCCCTCTGTTTGCTTTCCCGCCTACAGTATAAGCTAGTGATCAGGTTTGGAACAATTACAATGGAACTTACTAAGTTGACAACCCAGAAAAATACACCTCTCCTAGTTCAAACTGCCATCATGTGTTACATCAGCAAGAGAGCTTGGTTTAGAGCAGTACTTCTCAAATAGTGGAGCGTGCCCCACCCGAGGGGGGGGCAGAGCGATGCCGGGGGTGGCGCAAGTGACCTTGGGGAACATACTGTTTTTTCCGTATGCGAATAAAGTGTAATTGCAAATCCACTCAGCGGGTGGCAGAGGCACTTTCATCTTCAGAGTGTGAGCAGTATTTTTTAACCAAACAAGAGCACACAGCAAAGCACACTGGGGATATGAAAAGCTAGATGAGGAACTATGATGAAGCGTATGTAGTGTTTGGCTTTTGACTTTTAATACAGTGGGAGACAAGGAAAGATAAGTCTTTTTACTGTGTCTACAAACGTTTGCAGTGAATAGCAGGGAGCCAAATCATCGAAGACGTCACTTAAAGACATTAGACCCCAATCACATTGATAAGCCGCTTGATTTTTTTTTTTTTTTTTTTTTTCAGCGAAAACGTGCTGAATATCGCCAACAATCATCCCGCTTTGTCAGTGTTACATCAGTAAACCAGCAAGCACTGTTAGGGCACTTTCACACTAGCAGAGTTCATTTTCTCAGTCGTTTTGTAAATGTGAACGAGCATCTGAATTCTAGTTCGGACCAAAAAAAACTAACTCTGGTCCGCTCAAAAATCGTGTTGGCCTGCTTTAAGCGCACCATGCTTCCTTCGTGAATGCAACCGGAGCAGGGTGCTGCTACTTTACGTGCAGCGTCTCAGTGTGGCGCTGTGTTGCTCCAGCTGTGACGCTCCACGTGGTGCATCCTTGGAAGCAGAAGTAAAGCGCGAACCGTATTCAAAATCAACAATGGCAAGAGGACAGTAACCATGACCAAATGTTGTTGTGCTGTGCTAAGCAATTGCATTTGATACACAGAATCGGGTTCTAATGTGACGGTTGTGTTTTGCATGCTGTTCATGAGCACATCATGTGTAGAGGGGCGGGATACTTTCACTTTCTATATTCTGTTGTTGTTGGCGTCTTCTACGTCGGATAGTAGCCGTGTTGTATTGCACAAGTTCTAAAATAAAAGATAAAAAACCTGACAAAGCTGGCGACTTCCTTGTTGTTGCTACAGTATTAAGAAAACAAATGTCTGCACCAGAGTCCATTTTTCGGTGTTCTTTTCCCCTTTTTCCAGCAGGGATGGGGGTCGGGTTGTGGAGGTATATTTCGGTCGCAGTGTGAATTTTCAAGCTTTTCCACAAGGCAAATTTATTTGTATAGCACATTTTAACACAAGGCAATACAAAGTCCTTTACATCACATGAAGGTCATAAAAATCACATTAAATCAAAAGAAAGTTAATGGCAATCAAAACAGGAAATGAAATAAAAATCGCATTAAATTGAAATATGAAATGGAAATAAAACAGAAAAGGAATAAAAAGCAAATAGCTTGAAGTTTGAAATATGTAGACAGTTATGGCTATGCTGTGATAAACAAAAGTGTTTTTAGCCCTGATTAAAAGCTAACAGTTTGAGCACACTTCAGACCTTCAGGTAATTTGTTCCAGAGGTGAGGAGCATAATAACTAAATGCTGCCTCACCCTGCTAGGTTCTTGTTCTTGGAACATACAGGAGACCGGTTCCAGATGACCTTAGGGGTCTAAATGTTTCATAGAAATCTAACAAATCAAGCATGTATTTTGGTCCAAGGCCATTGAGTGTTTTGTAGACGAGCAGTAGTATTTTATAGTCTATTCGTTGACTCACTGGAAGCCAGTGTAACGATTTCAAAACCGGTGTAATGTGGTCCAGTTTCCTTGTATTTGTGAGCACTCTGGCTGCAGCATTCTGTACTAGCTGCAGCTTCCAGACTGATTTTTTTATCAACACCAGTAAATATACCGTTGCCATAGTCCAATGTACTGAAAATGAATGCATGCATAAGTTTTTCCATGTCTTGTTGAGTCAAAAGCCCCCTTGATTCTGGCTATATTTTCTAGGTGGTAATAAGCAGATTTAGTGACGGACTTTAGATGGCTATCAAATTTTAAGTCCGACTCAATAATTACACCAATATTTCTGACTTGATTTGTAGCTCTAAGTGACATTGTGCTAAGGTGCATAATTATCTTTGACCTTTCCTTTTTTGGCCCCCCAAAAAATTCTGGCACATCCATTCATTGATTTGATAAATGCATTTACTCAGGGAGACTAAGGGACTATAATCATGTGGGTACATAGAAATGTAGAGTTGTGTGTCATCTGCAAAGGTGTGATAGATTTCATACTGTTCCATGATCTGAGCTATTGGAAGCATATAGATGTTAAATCAGAGTGGTCCAAGAATGGACCCTTGAAGGACTCCACATGTGAATTTGGTTCATTCTGACTGATGGTTTTCGATTGACACTAAGGCTATGTTCATACCACAGGTCTTAATGCACAATTCTGATATTTTGTCATGCTATATCTGTTTTTTTGGTGTGCCCGTTCAGACTGCCTCGGTCCATTTAGCCTGTTCAAGTGTCACGCATGCGTACTAACTCGCAGTCCGAGATGCGCTCAGCAAAGTGACCCGGATAAGCAGAAGCATCAAACAAATTACTAGGGCTGTCAAATTTATCGCGTTAACGGGCGGTAATTAATTTTTAAAATTAATCACGTTAAAATATTTGACGCAATTAACGCATGGACAGAACGACCCGTTCATGCGTTGCCTCAAACAGTTTTTAATGACGTCGTTTTAGCACATTGAGAGCAAAAAGGCAAAGATATGCGAGTCGACACAGGCATTCATTGGACCGCACCTTTTATTGGCTTAAGCTTTGGCAGCCACTACTAACAGTCATGGTTGCCCAACTTCCCATCATGCATTTGGGCGGAGCAAGAGATGATCTTTTTCTTAACATGCTTAATTGAACACAACGCAGAAAATACTGTATACCATTTGCAGCCATCCCAGACAGTCATGGTTGCCCAACTTCCCATCATGCATTTGGGCGGAGCAGGAAACGTTCTTTTCTTTAACATGCCTAATTGAACACAACGCAGAACATACTCTATAACATTTGCAGCCACCACTGACAGTCATGGTTGCCCAACTTCCCATCATGTATTTGGGCGGAACAGTTAAGTCGCTACAGTATCATTTCGTGAAAGCACAACAAAAATAATATTCTTATCTCTCAAAAAAATAACGTTCACAAAAAGAAAAGTGCTCAATGCAAAGAGAACTGGCATTCCCAATCAAATAGCTATGCAAAATACACATAAATTTTAATAATGTTAATGCCATCTTGTAGATTTATTGTTATAATAAACAAATACAGTACTTATGTATTTACAGTATGTTGAATTTTTATGTCCGTCTTGTGTTTTATCTTTCCCTTCCAACAATAATTTACAGGACAATATGGCATATTTTAGAGATGGTTTGAATTGCGATTGACTATGATTAATTAATTTTTAATCTGTGATTAACTCGATTAAAAATTTTAATCATTTGACAGCCCTACAAATTACACATGCTAGCTGTTTGTCATTACAGGCTGATCATATTTTCATTTCCAAAAAGAGGACACAAATAACAGACAATAATATTCCCCGTTTAGTTTTATTTTCAAAGTTTATATGGACTGATATCCTTTTCTTGATTTTATTTTTTCATGACTGTGGTGAAGCCCGCTTCATGCTTAAAAGCAGAGTTCAAGCTAGGCGCTAATGCCTACCGCGCTGCCGTCCTTCGTGCCTCTTGCTCTTTGCTGATGTAATTGCTGCATGAGTTCCGATTTGGGGGTCTTGACAGTTCAGGCCGCCAGCCACATTCTAAAAAAGTGTGGCGCAGATCGAATTTGAACCACAGACGAAAGTTACCCAGATCGGATTTGAAATAATCCACTTCTATGCAACTTGTCACGTTCAGACCGTCAAGTTAATGCCTCACTTGAGTCGGAAAAACACGAAAAAATCGGATTCGTGCATTAAGACCTGTAGTATAAACGTAGCCAAAGAAATCCCTATCATAAGTCATTTGCAAGTGTTGTTGTGAGGTAGCTCTCCAACTGTGAAAGTGCCCTTTGCATCATACAAGGTGGCATACCAAGTTGCTCAGGGCAAAATAACACCACACCATAGCAAAGAAGCTGATACTGCCTGAAGTAAATATAAAAACTGTCCCTTTGTCCAACGACACTGTTGTTTTTGCTCTTTTAATTTTTGTAAGTTTTATGTTTTCGGTCGAGTTGCTCGGCATATTGTCCTCATGAGTTGTCAAATCGTCAAAAAATATACCTTGAGTGCACGTTTACAGTTTGGATGTGACTTTTGTTTTTAATTCAGGCAAATTAATGTGCTTTTAGTCTTTTCTGTTACAAACAAAACAATGTTAATGAAGTTATACTTAATTGTAAGTTGATCTATATTACTTTTTTCTTTAATATCAAAATGGACACAATGCTATACAGAGGTGTACTCATAATTTTATAGAAAATTGACTAGGGATGTCCTGATCCAGGTTTTTGCACTTCCGATCCGTTACCGATATTGTTTTGCTTTTCCGATCCGATACCGGCCTATCTGACCATGTGTTGGAAGAGCAAAGTTATTTAGCCTCCTTACTTAGTTGTCAGACTCATGTTGAAAAAGGTTTTAGTACTCTTGATAACAACTCGCCAGCTGAATTAGGTGAGTTTGAATAACACAACGGTTAGTAACAAGAAACTGACCTGTTTATTCAGTGTCAAACACAAAACATTATAAATAACAAACAGAAATGGCATAGTCAGTCAGTAAAATGTGCAAATAATATTGTAAACTGTCTTAAAAAAGCAAAACACACAAACAACCTCAGTGGAAAATCCCACAAACCCCCCAAGCTATTAGATGCTTTTAATGTTTCGTGCATTAGTTACAAAAATTGTATAAAAAGTCTCTCAGGTTTAAATAAACAACTATTTCAGTATCAAGTTAACATTTTAAAACAGTAAATAAAATACTCAAGTCACCATTCTGTATCAGCAGCTTTAAACTACATTCAATTCATTTAATTTTGCGAATCAACTGTTATAAAGTTGTTAAAATTGCTCCCGTTATTCCATAATTTCCCTTCTGTCTACTTTCGACATGTGAAAGTTTTAAAACTGTTTTGAAGATAGATTCAAGTCATGATTTTGCCGATTTAGGAGTATTTTAGATAAAAAGTTAATTAGGTTCGCTTGGAAGGTTCACAACAGCCTACTAGGGAAGTCTCCTGCTTTAAGATGGCGGCTGTTTACTAACGCAACTAGTTTTCAATACTTCAATGTTGCTAACACCGTCGAGTCTGTCATTTTGCATCTAGTTCTATATACATATGATATCTATTATCTACAGTAAAACGATGTTGACGTAGTTTGTAGCGGCTGTCAGCAGCAGTCAGGTATTCTTGTGTTTTTTATCCAGCGGCATGAGTTGAGCTAAAGCCGTGAGTTGAGCATTGGCATTAACTGGGTCTATGACAAGCATGATGTTTACTCTCGGGACGCTGCGTCCTGAAGACCGCGCTGTGTATTAGTACTACTTAGAATTACTTGACATATTTCAATAATCAGAATTTGGATGTTTAGGAATCGTTCTCGAGTCTTCCACGGCCGAATTGTTCAAGGATGTAATGACGGCTGGGCATGTTGTACCGTGGTTCTAAGTGTTGGATGGTGCGTCTTTACTCACGAGAGATAATGGCTCGTCATCCAGAATTAATTCTTCGGCAATGACTCTTGTTATTCCCTGGGCTTTGGGACTGTCGAGTGTCAGTTTGTCACGCATAGCAAAAGTTTCTGCCAGTGTTAGTTGCGTAGGACCTTTCTTTTTGTCTTCGGTTTCCTTAACTTACTTATATTGTTTGTGGTGGTATTTCGCTAAATGCTTGATTAGGTTGGTTGTATTAAAACTTCTTACAGCTTTACCACCACGCTTGACTTTATTGTGGCATATGTTGCACTCTGCCTCTTCATCTTTGTCGTCCTTTAAGGTGAAATGATCCCACACAGCTGACATTTTTACCGCTAAAGTCCCTCGGTAAATCTGGAGACGGTAATGTAAAAGTTGTGTGTTGAAGGTGTGCCGTAAAATGCGGACCGGATTTTAGGGAAAGTCTGGAGTCTGGAAGTCTGGATCGGAATTTTTCCGTGTTGGCCGATCCGATGCGCATTTTTTTACCCATATCGGCGTCTGATCCGATCCAAATATCGGATCGGGACATCTCTACAATTGACACTGGTGTGCGAATCATTAATGTTTTCCTTGGGAGGTGGGGGGGGGTTTAACAGAAAATAAATGAGAAGCCCTGGTTTACAGTGAGATAAAATGTGTTTCTTAATCAGAAATTTTTTGCGATATCTTATTTTTTTCAAGGTCTTAGAAAGCATTAAATTTGACTTTTAAAAGGGTGCAAGAACCCTGAATTAGCTATTTTAAACAATAGTCTGGCCCCGTTAATAAATAAGCTCGAAATATATATATTTTTTTCCCTTCTCAGTACATATTAAATTTCAGTGTCTGTAGATGGAAACACCTTCCTCTGTCCTGATTCAGACAAAACGTATTGCTCTCACCCTCTGGCCTAGCTTTACAGTTATGGGGAGTTTATAGTGGCATTAAAAAAAGTTAAAGCACACCAGTCCTACGTCCATTTGCAGTGATTGAGGACGTCTCTTGCTTGACACAATAACAAGGAAAAGAGCTACGTGGCGGCAGAAGATGGACATTTGAGGTTGGAAACCGAGCGGAAGAAATGCTCTGTGGGTGTTTTTATGTATCTGTGCATGACTGTGTGTTTTTGCGTGGGCTTGAATTAAAGTTTTGGAAGCTGCGTGGATGACATCTTGACAAACTGACAGCTAGCACAAGAAGCGAATCTGACAGCAATTTAATAATTTAACATGCATCTCGTCCCGATTATGCGCACGGATGTCAATCGTATCAAACGGCAGTGCCAAAATTCCACGTTGGGCAATTTTTGTGCTTTTATCTGCTGTGTTGAAAGATCAAAAGTAATTTTCCCCTCACTAAATTTGGCACTTTTTTTTTAAAAACACTTTGGGGATTCAGGCCTCTACTGTGCTGACTGAATGTGGGAGCGGTTGTAAAGATAGAGAGGGCAAAAGAGAAATAAAACCATCCCGCTGTGTGTGGGAGTTGCCTGTGGGTTTAAAGTTCTTATTTTCCTGTGCTCTGACTTACTGCTGTGACTCCTCTAAAACGTACAGTAAGCCTGCTGGCTGTGTTTGTTTTGAAGATGAGACCGTCTCCATGCTGATCGATGTGGGAGCTAACCATCATGACTGGAGTGTAAATCTGAGAAGTGAGGACACGGGAGGTTTTTTGAGGCCTTGTCGTATTGGGCGTCCACTCTCCTTGAGGCTGTGGCTATAATTTGTCATCTGTACGCCCACAAAAAGATGAACAGATCTCTTGGTTAGCATTTTTTGGTGTGTAGCGAGTCAGCATGCAAAGAAGTTCTATATGCACTGGTCGTGAAGGGCGTATTCTCATTAGAGGTGGGAACCTCTGAGGACCTCATGATTAGCAATACAAGGCTCATGATAACGAGTATCTCAAAATATGGTCATGTAACTATTATTGATTATTAATGCAAGGCTTATTATATTAATTATTATAAGGGATGTACAGAAAGCAAAGCAAAATTCTTGGCTGAAACCAAAAACCGTTAAAAATTAAGTACCAAAAGTATCAGCACCCCTGCAATTCTGTCAGATAATGCTCAATTTCTCCCAGAAAATAGTTGCAATTACAAATGCTTTGGTCGTATTATCTTCATATATTTTGCTTGCAATGAAGGACTGCTATTACAAATGCTTTGGTTGTATTATCTTCATATATTTTGCTTGCAATGAAAAAACACAATGGAGAATGGAGAAAAAAAATTAAATCATTATCATTTTACAAAAAACTCCAACAATGGACCAGACAAAAGTATTGGCACCTTTTGAAAAATTATGTGATGCTTCTCTAATTTGTGTAATTAACAGCACCTGTTACTTACCTGTGGCGCATAACAGGTGGTGGCAATAAATAAATCACACTTGCAGCCAGTTAAAATGGATTAAAGTTGACTCAACCTCAGTCCTGTGTCCTTGTGTGTACCACATTGAGCGTGGAGAAAAGAAAGAAGAGCAAAGAACTGTCTGAGGGACTTGAGAAACAAAATTATGTGGAAGTATGGACAATCGTAAGGCTACAAGTCCATCTCAAAAGTCCTGAATGTTCCTGTGTGCACCGTGTGCAGTGTCATCAATAAGTGTAAAACCCATGGCACTGTGGCTAACCTCCCTCGATGTGAACGGAAAACAAAATTGACAAGAGATTCAACGAACGATTGTGCGAATGGTGGATAAAGATCTTCGACTAACATCCAAACAATTTTGAGCTGTTTCGTGAACTACATTTCCACACAAACGCACATCGAGGTACCATTTAGCTAGCAAGGAGAGGTATAAGACTCATTTTTCGAGTGTCCCAGAACTCGCAGAAGTTTAAAAAAAGCACATTTATCAAGGTTTCGTCGGCCATGATTTGTGTATATCCGTCTGCCGAAATGGCCTGATAGCACAGCTAGAAGTACACCTGCCCCTATGCTAATCGATGCGTTGTTGACGTAAACGCAGCGGCACTCCGAAAATAGAGCAATGCTCTATTTAGGGCCAAGCCTCTTGGTGCAAAGTCATTCAAACTTGCCGTTCTGCCGTACACCGCTAACTTTTGCCGAGAAGTCCGCTCCCAGATACATAATGAATGGGTTGCCGCTGAACCCTTCACACTAGGCTGCCGCCAGTTTGAAATGACCTTTATGATGTAAGTTGCTTATTTAGCACCTATGGATACGATGGATATTCCAACTGAATGCAAAAGATTGCTTATTCATTGCTACAAAAGCTTCGGGAGAAAACTCCGACAGAACACATGACATAACCAAGCAGCTAACGTTATAGCTAGATAGATATCCAGGCCTGTGGGGTTTCTTGTTTTTAAGTTACGAGTGGTAGTATTTCGCCTCGATTGTAATAATGTTCTGCTGTCTGTAAAGTTTAATATGAAGGACATAGTATCACTCCACTGCATACTGCAACCCTCTCTGTATTAGGCATGTGCCAATTACCGGTTTCAAGGTATACCGTGGTATGAAAACGTCAAGGTTTCAAAACCGCAAACATTTTCCGTCATACCGTCCCTAAGGTATTAGCTATTTTTTATGTCACAAAAATGCATAGAAAACCCCTCACTTTCAGCTGTAAAACTCAACCCTCCTCCACCAGCTGTTGCTCAGTGTGAGTGAGTTAACTGTGCTACACAATGGCTGGAGGAGGTCAAACTCTTGAACTTTTTCCTCCCTCGAAAAAAACGAAATTGCTTGAATGGGAATACTTCAGCTATAGAAAAGTTACAGACTGCCGCGGCGTAGAGAAGGGCCAACTGACATGTAAAACATGTTTGCGGAGGGTGGCTGCCGAGGAGGCAATACCTCCAATATGATTTCGCATTTATACAAAATTAAAGGTTAGTAAACGCTCTCATTGTTTCCCACAGGCTACGAGAGCTAACTCTAGCATGTTTAGTGTGTTTTTCCGGTGGTGTTTTTTCTCTCTCTGCCAACTGTCTGAGTTGAGAGAGTGTGTGTATAATGTAAACATGTTATTAGTCATACACACTAGTGACGGGATCTGTCGTTCACTTGAGTAAACGAATCCATTCCGGATCGTTCAGTAAAAAGATTCGTTCAAACGAATCGTTCAACGAATCGTTCGCCCCCCTCATCTCCCTCCCCGTCCAAATGAATCGTTCGGTTACTGAACGGGAAGTGACGTTGACGAACGAATCACCAAAGACCGCTTCGCAGTATAACTGAACGGGAAGTGACATTCTTGGTCCCTCCCTCTCTCTTGCAGACAGGCTCCTCATTGACCGCTCGTCGTAGTTTCAGTAATGAGTGACAGGCAATATCATTCTGCTTTCACAGACAGCCTCGTCTCCCTCCCTCCCGCTGCTGCAAAAGCGAGGGAGAACTTCTGCGTCGTCTGTCTTAGTTCTATGGGCTCAAAATCATGGCTCGTGCTTGCATTTCGATTTAGGACACGGTTAAACATTTTCCTTTTGTGGGAGGAGTGGGGGTTTGGGGTCGGGGGCGCACGGACTTTCTTTAGCATGTTCTCGATCACATATACAATGCTGCTGCTAGCCTGCTACCAGCCAACGCAGCATGCTTGCTGTCACGAAAATAAAAATAATCGAAAGTTTAATTTCTAAATATGGATTGACCAACACATCATATTTACCTCTCGCTCTGTTGTATTTTTGTTTTTATGCTCATCACTATTATTTTTAGTCACTATTGTTAAAACTATAGGTGTAAATAGCTAGTTGTCGAATAAGCTGCTCTGAAATAAAGACAATACTACATTTTGATATTTGCCAGTTTAATTGCAAATCAGTATTAAGATGATCATATTGAATTTTTGCACTGGTATTAATAAATAAAATAATCCGGTCAACTCCCCTGTCGTCCCCGCATCTCAGATCGTCAAATGCTGACGAGAAATGATTGCTTGCTCTTTACGATGTCGCCTTTCTACCCTCATTAGTCTGTTTAGAAAAATGTAGACATATTGCGACATCTCCCGTGTCCGCGTGCGTTGGTTTTGGGCGCTTTAGTAGCGCATGATGGACGGATTGACATAATTTGTCAAACCAACCGACACGCTCTGACACGAAAAAATAAAATAAAACACTCGGAAAAAATTGACATGTA
This sequence comes from Corythoichthys intestinalis, assembly GCF_030265065.1. Taxonomy (NCBI): domain Eukaryota; kingdom Metazoa; phylum Chordata; class Actinopteri; order Syngnathiformes; family Syngnathidae; genus Corythoichthys; species Corythoichthys intestinalis. The sequence goes on along the minus strand of NC_080414.1, from coordinate 36,177,669 downwards.
TATACAGTTTCATTGCAAATCAGTATTATGGTGATCGTATTGAATTTTTGCACTGGTATTAATAAATAAAATAATCCGGTCAGCTCCCCTGTCGTCCCCGCATCTCAGATTGTCAAATGCTGACGAGAAATAATTGTTTGCTCTTTACGATATCGCCTTTCTACTCTCATTAGTCTGATAAGAAAAATGTAGACATATTGCGACATCTCCCGTGTCCATGTGCGTTGTTTTGGGGCGCTTGAGTAGCACATGTTGGACGGATTGACATAATTTGTCAAACCAACCAACACCTGACACGGAAAAAAAAAAAAAAAACACTTGGAAAAAATGGACATGTATATACCGTTTCATTGCAAATCAGTATTATGGTGATCATACTATATATTCTTTTTTTCTGTGCACATATGAGGTAAATATCGCTGCCATGAAGCCTCCATATAGTGACAGTTCTTTGCCCCCTTCATTGCCGTCACGCGACCGCAGCTCAGCTTTTGCTTGCCTCGTAGCTACCCGTGTTTTAAATTACTGTAAATTTGATAGTATGTCGTAATAGGTAGTCCCGAGTCTGTTGAGAAAAGTAGTACACTAAACCATGCTCGCTAGATTTGTGTGGTGTTTTTGTCTTTTTGAGCTGCATTTAATAGGCTCCACGTTAACAAATATGTGACAAAGTCCTTTCCTTTCATTTTTTGATTCGTTCACCGCATAGTCATTACTGGAAAGTCAAGTTAGCAGCAAGCTACGTCAGGAGCCGGAGGACCGAGTCACTGAACGGGAAGTGACAAAACTCAGTCTTGCCCCCCTGCCTGCACGCTGGCTACTTATTGGCCACACGTGGAAGTGAGTGACATACGCCCTGATTCTGTTTCCGGTCCCTCCCCTGCCCGCGATGAGGCTGGCGTCTGATTGGTCGTGTGCGATGTCAGAAGACGCTGCCGCTTGCTCAACGCCCTCCCACGCAGTGAACAAGCACCAACTTCATAGAACGAATCAGTGCAGATGGTGATTAGTTCGGTCTCGTTCACCCAAACAATTCGTTCAAAAAGAACGAATCGTTCGCGACCGATACAACACTAATACACACGTACTTTTTATGGAAAAGAATTCAATTATTGTTATTCTGATGGTAATAACGTTGAGCTGTGGCTGTGGGTTGAGGCTCACCGAAAGGACTGCATTTATTTTAATTTTATTTAGAATTAATATATATATATATATATATATATATATATATACAGTGCCTTGCAAAAGTATTCGGCCCCCTTGAATCTTGCAACCTTTCGCCACATTTCAGGCTTCAAACATAAAGATATGAAATTTAATTTTTTTGTCAAGAATCAACAACAAGTGGGACACAATCGTGAAGTGGAACAACATTTATTGGATAATTTAAACTTTTTTAACAAATAAAAAACTTAAAAGTGGGGCGTGCAATATTATTCGGCCCCTTTACTTTCAGTGCAGCAAACTCACTCCAGAAGTTCAGTGAGGATCTCTGAATGATCCAATGTTGTCCTAAATGACCGATGATGATAAATAGAATCCAAATGTGTGTAATGAAGTCTCCGTATAAATGCACCTGCTCTGTGATAGTCTCAGGGTTCTGTTTAAAGTGCAGAGAGCATTATGAAAACCAAGGAACACACCAGGCAGGTCCGAGATACTGTTGTGGAGAAGTTTAAAGCCGGATTTGGATACAAAAAGATTTCCCAAGCTTTAAACATTTCAAGGAGCACTGTGCAAGCCATCATATTGAAATGGAAGGAGCATCAGACCACTGCAAATCTACCAAGACCCGGCCGTCCTTCCAAACTTTCTTCTCAAACAAGGAGAAAACTGATCAGAGATGCAGCCAAGAGGCCCATGATCACTCTGGATGAACTGCAGAGATCTACAGCTGAGGTGGGAGAGTCTGTCCATAGGACAACACTGCACACATCTGGCCTTTATGGAAGAGTGGCAAGAAGAAAGCCGTTTCTCAAAGATATCCATAAAAAGTCTCGTTTAAAGTTTGCCACAAGCCACCTGGGAGACACACCAAACATGTGGAAGAAGGTGCTCTGGTCAGATGAAACCAAAATTGAACTTTTTGGCCACAATGCAAAACGATATGTTTGGCGTAAAAGCAACACAGCTCATCACCCTGAACACACCATCCCCACTGTCAAACATGGTGGTGGCAGCATCATGGTTTGGGCCTGCTTTTCTTCAGCAGGGACAGGGAAGATGGTTAAAATTGACGGGAAGATGGATGCAGCCAAATACAGGAACATTCTGGAAGAAAACCTGTTGGTATCTGCACAAGACCTGAGACTGGGACGGAGATTTATCTTCCAACAGGACAATGATCCAAAACATAATGCCAAATCTACAATGGAATGGTTCAAAAATAAACGTATCCAGGTGTTAGAATGGCCAAGTCAAAGTCCAGACCTGAATCCAATCGAGAATCTGTGGAAAGAGCTGAAGACTGCTGTTCACAAACACTCTCCATCCAACCTCACTGAGCTCGAGCTGTTTTGCAAGGAAGAATGGGCAAGAATGTCAGTCTCTCGATGTGCAAAACTGATAGAAACATACCCCAAGCGACTTGCAGCTGTAATTGGAGCAAAAGGTGGCGCTACAAAGTATTAACGCAAGGGGACCGAATAATATTGCACGCCCCACTTTTCAGTTTTTTATTTGTTAAAAAAGTTTAAATTATCCAATAAATTTTGTTCCACTTCACGATTGTGTCCCACTTGTTGTTGATTCTTGACAAAAAATTAAAATGTTATATCTTTATGTTTGAAGCCTGAAATGTGGCGAAAGGTTGCAAGGTTCAAGGGGGCCGAATACTTTTGCAAGGCACTGTATATATATATATATATATATTGGTATATAAATATATATATATATATATATTTTTTTTCTATCAGTTTTGCACATCGAGAGACTGACATTCTTGCCCATTCTTCCTTGCAAAACCGCTCGAGCTCAGTGAGGTTGGATGGAGAGTGTTTGTGAACAGCAGTCTTCAGCTCTTTCCACAGATTCTCGATTGGATTCAGGTCTGGACTTTGACTTGGGCATTCTAACACCTGGATACGTTTATTTTTTAACCATTCCATTGTAGATTTGGCTTTATGTTTTGGATCATTGTCCTGTTGGAAGATAAATCTCCGTCCCAGTCTCAGGTCTTGTGCAGATACCAACAGATTTTCTTCCAGAATGTTCCTGTATTTGGCTGCATCCATCTTCCCGTCAATTTTAACCATCTTCCCTGTCCCTGCTGAAGAAAAGCAGGCCCAAACCATGATGCTGCCACCACCATGTTTGACAGTGGGGATGGTGTGTTCAGGGTGATGAGCTGTGTTGCTTTTACGCCAAACATATTGTTTTGCATTGTGGCCAAAAAGTTCAATTTTAGTTTCATCTGACCAGAGCACCTTCTTCCACATGTTTGGTGTGTCTCCCAGGTGGCTTGTGGCAAACTTTAAACTAGACTTTTTATGGATATCTTTGAGAAATGGCTTTCTTCTTGCCATTCTTCCATAAAGGCCAGATTTGTGCAGTGTACGACTGATTGTTGTCCTATGGACAGACTCTCCCACCTCAGCTGTAGATCTCTGCAGTTCATCCAGAGTGATCATGGCTGCATCTCTGATCAGTTTTCTCCTTGTTTGAGAAGAAAGTTTGGAAGGACGGCCGGGTCTTGGTAGATTTACAGTGGTCTGATGCTCCTTCCATTTCAATATGATGGCTTGCACAGTGCTCCTTGAGATGTTTAAAGCTTGGGAAATCTTTTTGTATCCAAATCCGGCTTTAAACTTCTCCACAACAGTATCTCGGACATGCCTGGTGTGTTCCTTGGTTTTCATAAAGCTCTCTGCACTTTAAACAGAACCCTGAGACTATCACAGAGCAGGTGCATTTATACGGAGACTTGATTACACACAGGTGGATTCTATTTATCATCATCGGTCATTTAGGACAACATTGGATCATTCAGAGATCCTCACTGAACTTCTGGAGTGAGTTTGCTGCACTGAAAGTAAAGGGGCCGAATAATATTGCACGCCCCACTTTTCAGTTTTTTATTTGTTAAAAAAGTTTAAATTATCCAATAAATGTTGTTCCACTTCACGATTGTGTCCCACTTGTTGTTGATTCTTGACAAAAAAATTAAATTTCATATCTTTATGTTTGAAGCCTGAAATGTGGCGAAAGGTTGCATAATTCAAGGGGGCCGAATACTTTTGCAAGGCACTGTATATATATATATATTTATATATTTAAATTCATTTTAACTTAACTTTATACTTATGTTCCAATTTGCTAATATGTTTTGAAAAATAACAATCCTGTCCAATGGATTAAAAAAAAAAAATTTTTTTAACCCAGATATCTCAAAGTAACACATTTTAGAGCTTTAATTGCAATAACCTGACACTGTGAAACCGAGATATTTTTGCTTCAGGTTGTCGTACCGTCAGAATCTCATACCGGCACACGCCTACTCTGTATGCTTCTTGAAGAAATTAATTTTTAAAAAATCAAACAAAAAACATTTCATTAAGAAAAAAAAAAAAAGAACAGGTCTTTTGCCACCTGTGGTAGTGCAAATTCAGAAATTTGAACTCCCGCCATCATCCATAAATTGTTCGTTCACTCAATCACTGTCACTGAGGGAATTTGACACAGCCTTGGGTTGACCGAATTTTTCAAGGGGGCGGTCCATTGCCACGTGAGAAGGAAGCGTACAAAAGAAGGCAAACTATGGACTTTCCTGGTGCGAATACACCCTTAGGTACATTGAGCTTCACTCACTCAATCCTCAAATCCAAGAACCCCTGGAAGAAGTTTCCCATTATTTGCCCTTCTTTGTTATGGTTCTATTGGTCTGGTGGTGCATTTTATTGGCATCTACACACATGTAACTAAGTGTTTGGTAAATTCATGTCTTTCAGCGTGTTTTGAAGGATGATAGAGGCCTAGAATAACAAAAAATAAAAATATCGTATTTGTCCTTGGCGTTACACTTTCAGGTGAATTCCATTGATTGTGTTTGTCCTAATGACACATATTGGTGATTCATCGCAGGCTGTTCAGAGATTAACCATCACACATCAACCCACATAGCCTGAAGTGATCCTCTTAATCTTTCCCAGAGGTCTTGATGTGATTGAAGTTCTCACTCCGCTAAATACTACATCTGAGGGCAATTGGGAAAAGTTTCAACAAAAAAACTAAACTCATACTGAATAGATTACAAATTGCATTTGCAGATAAGGATTTTGGACTTTTGTAATAATCCACGAGCGGTGTTATGCCTGTTTGAAAAGTTTGTTTGTGGTAAAAATCAAGCTTTTCTATAGCTGTTTATTTCCATGGCAGTATTTTCCCCCAAGTAAATTAGATAGATCAGACACAGTTGAGAAATGAAAAACACAAAGGGCAAAAAAGTAACAATAAATCAGCAAGACAGTTAAAAACAAAAGCAATTAAAACATATACAAATGGATGAAAAGCAAATTTGAACAATAGGATAGTTATGAAAAACGCTGCAGTAAACAATATCATGTTTAGGCCTGATTAAAAGGAGCTAACCGTTTGAACACATCTCTGATCTTCAGATAATTTGTTCCATAGGGTGAGGAGCATCATAACTAAGGGTGAAAGTGGGCCGGAACGGTCTTCTACGCCTTTCTCGTAAAAGATTTGGGGTCGGAATTGCACTTGGATCCCGAAAATATGACAGCAACTGTCAGGACCCCATGTAAAAAAAAAACTGCCAGGCTGCCACACACACATCTTCAAGAAGAAAACAATCAACCAATGTCAGATTTACATCCAAATATGTGGAAAATCCTGCCTAATAAAGTGCTTGTGTTGCATCATCCGATTCCACCGACATACATTATTTATTTATTCCATGGGAATCTGCCCAGCGGTTCTGTCGCAGTGTATTTGACAAAGTCGTGTCGATGTGCACATGCACGCACCAAACCACCCTGGACTCAGTTGTACGTTTAATTGGCTGACAGACGGACATGTGATCAGCATGGATAGTTAGCTCTGAGTGGTTCAAATGCACACGTTTCCTGGAACGACAGAATAACGAGAGAGGTAACAACTTGTTGAATTAAAGCGATAAAAAAGGACCATGCCAATGTTGTTTTTGGCAGCCATTTTAAATTTTCGTCTTAGTCTTTTGGACGAAAATACTTATTAGTCTTAGTCATATTTTAGTCATTTCAAAATGTGTTTGTCTTTGTCTAGTCAACGAAAACTCAGACAAATTTCAACTAGTTTTAGTCGCCAATTCTCAAAATGACAAAAAAACAGACTGGTCTTTCCTGGTCTCCCACTGTATTAAATGGCAAAGCCAAAAGCCAGACGCTACATACGCTTCGTATATCCTCGTCTTAAACTCTTTCTTCGCCCCATTAGGGGTTATTAAAATAAATTTTTAAGAAAACATTTTTATACTATTGTTATTTTCTATACATGAGAGGTAACGGATCTACCCAAATAAGTCCCGGAACACAGGGAGGCCAAAATCAAGAGGGGCCGGATCTTGTTCTGGCTGGATCCGGCACAAATTAACCCATGTTTATTCCCGCACAAGAGTATTTCGATCATGTCATCATATGTCGAGACAAATGATTAGTCAAATTTGACGTCGGATGTTGAAAGGATCATATGTTGAAGTACCACTGTATATGAACTTTTTTTTTTTTTTTTTTTTACATCAGAGCACCACTCGGCTATCGTTATATCACACAGATGGTATATATGATCGGTTGTGCGTTCCCAGGAATGCTACTCACTGTTACTGAGATGTGGCCATTAGATGAGAAGGTGGTGGACGGAGAACATAGACACCATGTCGACAACCACTGCTAAAAGGAAGAAAGGTGAATTTAATTAGAACAGCACTTGCGGGTAGCAGCCAGCATTTGCCCATATCAGTACTCAACATTAGTAGGACTGAGTGCAGCTAATGAGAGGTTTCGTTTACAGAGAATCATTTGACTGGAATTAGCCCTGACACACTGCACGTCAGCAGGGATGGAGGGGGCTTTGTGTTCCAAGGATTTATAAGCCAAACCTTAGCCTAAATAAGAAGCTAACAGTCAGAATTACTCTTCTGTCAGTCTGACGATCATGTGTTGAGTCAACCGTGGCGCTTCCATTACATCTTCAGTTCCTTATTGACCTGCGTGCTGAATGTCTTGGGATTCACTAGATAATGCAGGCATAAACGCTGTGGGTTGGGCCAGACCGCAGTGTGCAAAATTGAGTATGGTGGATCTCTGCAACAATCAATATGCTACAGTACGTGCATGAAATGATCATAGTAATATGTTTGGGTACCTCTCAGGTAAGTGAGTCAGCCGGCATTTACCTATTTTGTTGAACCAGAATGCTGGCTTTCTTACTTACAGTATACTCCAAAGTGAAAGTAAGTCATAAAAACATTTCAAGTCATACAAGCAGCACTTTACCATATAAAACACAATGTAAACAAAAAAATACAAAAAACCCCATCAAATTTACGGTAAACCACTGTTAGCTCTGGTTGCAGGAATTATACAGTTAAAAAAACAGGAAAACCATAAAAGGTTTCCTGTCAAATGAACAAAAAACTCCCATAAAAAGGAGTACATTTACTTTTATTTTTTTTAACAACAAATAACTGTAAAAAGTATGCATTTGTAACTGCACCGATGGTGACGTCAGTTACTCGTTGAACCTTGGAAGTCGAGCGAGCTGACGAAAGAGCCAATAGCCTAGTTAAGCTTTAAAGTGCCTATGACAGGATTAAAAAAGTCTTAAATAGCATTACTATGTGAATCAGAATCATATTTTCGAGACGATTCAAATACATACAAAAACAAAGATTTGATATGAGAAATTAGTATTTTAATCTGCCGTTTAGCCCCGCCTGTCATTATCGCGCTCTAGCGTCCCTAGCTGGATGATGACATCGGCAGGATAACAATTTCATCTGATTTAGAATCAGCCCATTGAGAGGGAAGATTCAGAACGAGGAAAATACGACACAGAGCAGCAAAATTTCATGATTGTTTCGATCTCTAAACTCCAATATTTTTACAAGATACTCTTTTTAAGTATTTTAAAAAGTCGAACGTGTGGACATTCTCGGTAGGCAGGGAGTATTGTCGCCCACAAAATGCAAGCCACCTCCTTATTAAAACGTTTGCCATGATCCCAGTATTTGATATAATATAAAACACGAAGCTTACTCACTTCCTTGTCCGTCCAGTGGTTCCTCGGTTGTCGGACTTGTTTTGCCCAACGCGGTGAACAAGGATCCAAAAATCCTCACACCACTCTCCCTGGTGTAACCACAAAAGCCTACAGCACATTGGCCTTGCTTGACGCAAAAAATAAACAAATTAATCTGCAAAATGAGCTGAATCCGTAGTATTTCTGCATGCTATAGTAATGGCTGTATTGTGAATATAATGTCTACCGCTGACGTCACGTTTGCCTTTTTCCTCAACCCGAGATTCGGCTGGAAGCTAATACCCATCATCAGTCCTGGTGCATCTATAACCTGTCCGTCCTGGGAGTGGATCTCTCCTGACTGTGGTTCTCAACAAGTTTTCTCTTTTCCCACTGGGTTTTGGGAGTTTTTCCTTGCCGCCATGGAGGGTCTAAGGATGGGGGATGCCCAGGACATGAACTCATCTCATTCATCTACTGCAGTGCTTCTCAATTATTTTCTGTTACGCCCCCCCAAGGAAGACGTAAATGTTTCGCGCCCCCCCCAAACTCTGCCGCCACTGTAAATAGTATCATTTGTCTATAAAATTACTATTATAAATGCGCCTCTGCCTAACATTGTGTCCTTTTTTTCTAATAAAGAAAAAAGTAACATAGATCAACTTATAATAAAGTATAACTTTATTAACATTGTTTTGTTTGTAACAGAGAAGACTTGACGCGCATCAATTTGCCTGAATTAAAAAAAAAAGTCACATCCAAACTGTAAAAAATACACTCAAGGTACATTTTTGACCATTTGATACAGAAAAATAAAATGTAATAAAATCAGTAAATAATAACAAATTAAAATTGATTAGAAACATTCACTCATGAGGACAATATGCTAAAAAATTTGACCGAAAAAAAACAAAACTGAATAAACGAAAAAAAGAGTGTCCTTGGACAGAAGGACAGTTTTTATTTTTGCTGCTCACAGTATTTACTTCCTTGTGGTGTGGAGTTATTTTGCAATGAGCATGCTAACAATGCTCACTGGTTTACTGATATAACACTGACAAAGCAGGACGATTGTTGGCAATATTCGGCACGTTTTCACGGAAAAACAATCGAGCTGCTTATCCATGAGATTGGGCTCTAATGTCTTTAAGTGGCGTCTTAATTGATTTGGCTTCTGGCTGTCCGCTATAATTATTTTTAGACACAGTAAACAGTGGTCTTTCCTCATTACCCACTGTATTAAAAGTCAAAGCTAAAAGGCAAACGGCACGAAAAAAGCGCATTCTCGGCAGCCGAGGTAGAACCGTAGGTGAGGGCGGTCGTCGTGACGATCCCAAGCCGAAAATGGCACTTCTCGGGCGGCGACGTGAAAACCGGACAATAAAGTGGGTCGCTGCGTGAGTGAGTCCGGTCGGAAAACTATGGGGTTATGTTGCTGACACTATTCTGAGGGAGCAATAATACAAATTGAGCAAAAATAACCTAGATTTCGAGCACAAAAAACTATATTGAGCGAGCAATCGTAGATTTTGAGGTCAGAAAATAATATTGAGCAAAAAAAAAATCTACTCTGTGCTGCTCAATTCCCCCCTCCTGCTCTCGCTACGTATCTCGACTCCGCTCAATTCCCCCTCCTGCTCTCGCTACGTATCTCAACTCCTCTGCTCGTCAGCGCGCAGAGAAAAGAAACCGACGAGCAGAGGAGTCGAGATTAGAGATGGGCGATACCAGTGATTTTGGATTCCATCCGATACCAAGTAATACGAAGGCCAAATATTGTGATCCCAATCCGATATCGAAACCAGAAGTTCATAATATATAATATATAATATATATATAGACAACCCTGCAGTGTTCTCAGCCATTCTGATGATATCTAATGTACAACTACATCAAGCACTCAAAAACTATTAAGTCTCTTTGTGTCAAATATGCTTTGCAATGGAAAAACTGCTGCTTTTAATAACGAGCAAAGCAGTTTCCCTCAAACTCACAAACCAATCCATCAACAACAAACTCTGATTAGTCAGTCTCACTATTTAAACACCCTTAAATTCATATGCACAGAACATTTCCCTGCTGCACGTTGTATTTGATCAAATTTTAATCTACCTAAATTAAATATTTTTGATCTAATTAAAGAACGAATTAATAGTAGCATGTTACCACCCTTAAATGGTAGATCACTAAAAACAAATCCAATAATCAATAGTCACTTTCCGTTTTTAATTTTATTTTATTAACACAATTTTCAAACAGATTTGAAAATAAATAAATAAAAATAAATAAATAAATAAATAAATAAATAAATAAATAAAAACAGATCTTGAAGTAATTGAAACAGACCTTTAACAAAATAAAAATAAGTAGCAACAAAACATAAGAAATCAAGCATTTAATTGTTTGTAACATAAAACAATATGGAAAAACATGAAAAAATAAAAATATGAAACATAAATTCACAAGAAATAATAATAAATGAATAAGAAATAATAAAAAGGTTAAGTAAGAAATTAGGCGTGAGAGGGGCGGAGAAAAAACATGGTGTTCAACACAGGATAGGGACGTGAATGGGGGCGGGAGCACATGCCGCTGCACTGCTTATGTGTGTGCACTGCTTACGTGCGTGTAGAATGCGAAAGGGAAAAGTAGTACAAAAAGTGTGCACAAAAATACACCCAAAAATTGACAAAGAAATTATAATATATTAATTCCAGATATCGATACTTTTGCTTAGGGATCGATACCTACAATTTAATACACTGGATCGAAATATCGATATTTTGGTATCGATCCGTCCATCCCTACAACTCAGTGCGCAGAGAAAAGAAACCGACGAGCGCGCAGAGAAAAGAAACCGACGAGCGCGCAGAGAAAAGAGACCGACGAGCAGCTGAGTCGAGATACGTAGCGAGAGCAGGAGGGGGGAATTGAGCGGCACAGAGTAGATTTTTTTTGCTCAATATTATTTTCTGTGCTCAAAATCTACGATTGCTCGCTTAAAATCTTTAACTGCTCGCTCAATATAGTTTTTTTGTGCTCGAAATCTAGGTTATTTTTGCTCAATTTCCATTATTGCTTGCTCAGAATACCCCATACACTGCCACCCACTGAGTGGACGTGCAAGTACACTTTATTCCAGTATGGCAAAAAAAAAAAGAAGGAAAAAAAAAAAAAGCATGTTCCCCGAGGTCACATGCGCCCCCCCTGGTATTGCTCTGCGCCCCCCCGGGGGGCGCCCCACTATTTGAGAAGTACTGATCTACGGTATCTGACTGTGTATTAAATTGACTCTGTAAAGCCCTCTGAGACAACCTTGTTGTTATAGAGGGCTATACAAATAAAATTGAATTGAATTGAAGTCACTCATTTTCATGGCGCAGGATTAAAAAAAGTGAATAAATATATTGATCGCTTCCACACACCTCCAAGCAGTCCAGTTCATTCAAGAGCATATTGCGTGTAATATAAAATAAACGTGCCTTTTTTTGCACACACTTTAACTCCCAGCACACTTTTAACGTCTCGGCGGGTAAAGTTTTTCCCAACCATCTACCTGCACAGGATATGCTTTACCCTAATCTTTCGCAGCTCAGTATAGTCAGCAAGCTCAACTGCCAAGATGACGGTTTGGGTTTGAATCCTGGTTGAGAGGGGAGAATGTATATATGTACGCATGTGTTTATGCCCGTATGTTTGTATGTACGTATGTACGCGATGTACGGATGTTCGTATATATGCGATGTATACGCATGTGTGTGATCTATGTACATCGCAAATGTACGTATATACTGGTATGCATGCACTTCACTAGACACAGGGGTATTGCGGATATTGCGATAACTAGATAGTAACCTTTGCTATGTGTGGAAGTCTTTTAATGTTGTGAATCAAACGTTAAAGTTGTTAAAATTGCTCCCGTTATTGCATTAGTTCCCTTCTGTCTACTTTGGACATGTGTAAGTTTTAAAACAGTTTCATCATTTAAAGATAGATTTGAGTCAAGATTTTGCCGATTTAGGAGCATTCATTCATTCATTTTCCATGCCGCTTTTTCCTCACGAGGGTCGCGGAGGTGCTGGAGCCTATCCCAGCCAACTACGGGCAGTAGGCAGGGGACACCCTGAACTGGTTGCCAGCCAATCGCAGCGATTTAGGAGCATTTTAGATAAAAACACTTAGGTTCGCTAGTTTCTCTAGAACATAGCCTTTCTGAGAGGTCTACTGCTTTAAGATGGCAGCTGTTTGCTAACGCATCTAGTTCTTTATATATGTTGCTAATGCCGCCCTGTCTGTCATTTGTATCTAGTTCTATATTATGTGATATCTACCGTATCATCATGTGGGCGTAGCTTGTAGGCTATCGGCTACAGTCAGGTATTATTGGGGCCACCTAGCATCGCATTTGCAACGGCGTCACAAGTTCACCACACCCTTGCCTCCTCCCAACTCCTGCTCTGCTCTCTCGTCTCCGTGAGCCCGTCTCTCTCGCGTCATTCAACCGACATAGTAACGCATAGTAACGCACGCCTTTCCCGCCTCAGTAACGGTAACGGAGTTGCCAAGATGAGAAAAGTAATTAATTATACTACTCACTACTGAAAAAAAAAAATAACGCCGTAAGTAACGCTCTCTCTCTCTCTCTCTCTCTCTCTCTCTCTCTCTCTCTCTCTCTCTCTCTCTCTCTCTCTCTCTCTCTCTCGCTCTCTCTCTCTCTCTCTCTCTCTCTTATATACTGTATGTATATATGTGTGTGTATGTATACAAGGGAACATTGTTACCAAAAAAAAAAAAAAAAAGGGGGCGGCAAGCTTGACAACTGAGCATGTAGACATGCTCACCTTCCTTCATTTTAATGTTCATATGAATATAGACATAGCGCAAAAAGAGCAAGAATTGTTTTGTCTCCTGTTGAAAAGGTGAAGTCCCAGTGTTTTTTGCACTAGCTAATGCCAGCAGCATTTGACCTCATTGTTTGTGATTTATCATTTTATTATTTATACGTTAATAAAGAATTTAAGTGTTCCAAAATGTTTTTTTTGTGTTTTTGTGAATTAATAAGAGTCAACAAAAATTCATTAATAAATTAGTAAAAGTAAAAAAAAAAAAAGAAATCTGCTGTCTAATCGGGAGAAAATTAATCATTTTGGACAGCCCAAGTATGTGTGTGATATACGTACGTTTGCAATGTACATACTGTATGTATGCATGTACTGTATGTATGTGTATGTATGTACGTATGTTCATATGTGCATCTGTGTGCGATATACGTATGTGTGCGATGTACGTATGTATGGATGCACATATTTATGTATGTAAGTATGTACCTATGTTTGTATGCAGGTATACTGTATTTGTATGTATTTACGCGATATACATATGTGCGCGATGTACATATGTATGCATGCACGTATGTATGTACGTATGTACGCATGTTTATATGTACGTATATGTGCGATGTATGTATGTATGCATGCATATATGTGTGCGATGTATGTATGTATGCACGTACAGTGCCCTCCATAATTATTGGCACCCCTGAAAAAGATGTGTTTTTTAGCTTCTAATATTTTTTTTTTCATTCAAATAATATAGGACCTTAGTGGAAAAAAATAGAAAAATCCAACCTTCAATACAAGTGCATTCATTCGGTGGGGAAAAAATCCCACATAAAGAAAAAATTATTTGACATCAAATAATGTGTGTCACAATTATTGGAACCCCTGGTGTTAATACTTTGTACAACCCCCTTTTGCCAACAAAACAAGGTCTCATCTGACCAAAGCACACGGTCCCAGTTGAAGCCTGGGACCGTGTGTATTTTTGTGTGAGACCAAGATTGAGCTTTTTGGCAACAAACACTCTAAGTGGGTTTGGCGTGCCACGAAAGATGTGCATGCTGAAAAGCACCTCATACCCACTGTGAAGTATGGGTGTGGGTCAGTGATTCTGTGGGGCTGTTTCACTTCCAAAGGCCCTGGGAACCTTGTTAGGGTGCATGGCATCATGAATGCTTTGAAATACCAGGACATTTTAAATCAAAATCTGTTGCCTTCTGCCTGAAAGCTGAAGATGGGTCGTCACTGGGTCTTTCAGCCAGACAATGACCCTAAACATAGGGCCAAATCTACACAGAAATGGTTCACTAGACACAAAATCAAGCTCCTGCCATGGCCATCTCAGTCCCCAGACCTTGTTTTTTGTTGGCAAAAGGGGAGGTACAAAGTATTAACACCAGGGGTTCCAATAATTGTGACACACTTTATTTGATGTCAAGTAATTTTTTCTTTATGTGGGATTTTTTCCCCACTGAATGAATGCACTTGTATTGAAGGTTGGATTTTTCTCTTTTTTTCTATTAAGGTCCCATATTATTTGAATAAAAAAAATATATATATATATATTAGAAGCTAAAAAAACACATCTTTTTCAGGGGTGCCAATAATTATGGAGGGCACTGTATGTATGTAATGTATGTATGTATGTATGCATGCACATATGTATGTATGTATGCATGCACATATGTACAGTATGTATGTATGTATGCTCATATGTATGTACGTATTTATGTGTGAAATGTATGTATGCATGCATTTATTTATTTGTTTATTTTTTTGGTACAATGAGCATACAGTGTATCTAGCATTAAAAAAAAACCCCACAAAACACAATATGTCACCTGTACATTAGGCTCGACAGAGCACAGAGGCCAGTGCAAATTAGATAATCCATCTTTAGCCAGGCTTAACATATTGTACTTTTTCCCCCTTTCTCCTAGTTTTGTTAGTGTTGAAGTCAACATCTGAGCGATGCAGTGAATGTGGGCAAAATTATTATGAATTGCAGTGGTCGGAAAGGGTGAAAAATCTTGCAAATACAAGATTGCAGAGATTGAGCATTACGGAACATGAACATTGATTCTACTTTTTATGGCATCTACTTCAGAGTTTGTATTGTTGGTTGCAGTGAGTTGGTAACATACCGCCAAAATAATGCATTACTTTTACAAAATCTTTGCCTTTCCCTCCATTACGTTAACAGTGCTGATGCTGATAAACACAACAGACATACAGCATGGTTGCAAAGCAGATGAAAGTGTCCAGAGGGCTTTATTAAAAACATTATGTTGTTCGAATGTTTAGTAGTTTTCTTGAAAACTGTTGGACTTCATCTTAATAGAAGCCAACTGCATCATGAAACAAACACTATCTCACAACAAATAACATCATTTAAATACATAGGCAACAACACCTAATGGGGTGTCATCACAATAGCAAGGAACTGTCTCTTTTATTCCTCCATTTTGTAAACAACGCTATCAGTATCCCGTGCTCATTATTAGGTTATTGCTTTTTTATTGCGATCCTAATTTGGCTCCGGGGTCGTTTATGCAAGCCACATTATCCCCTGCAGATAAGCATGTATTATTACCAGCTACAGTAATCTAATCAATATTAATTACAGTTGAATTAACGATTCACAAAGCTCCTTATCATCAATCAAACCAAGTGCGGTGCTTTACTTTTCCATTCATCATCGCAATATGGAAGCTGTGAGCCATTTTCGCATGCTTTTTAATGTTTGAATTCAGCCCTGAATTATATATGCTTTTGTAGCTTTCAAGTCCAGTTGAACTGACCTTTTAGATGACTCATGAGCCTCCCCTTTTGCTCCTGGATTGGTGAGTCAGCTGACAATTACCCCAAATAACATCCTGTCAACTGGAACAAGAATTTCACTCTTGATGAGGCTAAAAAAATATACTTCCATTGAGTAGAGGATGTATTTTCTGTTCTCATTAAATCTCAGAGCCCTATTGTAATGCAAAGGATTATTATCATTCTTTTTTCCTGGCAAATAAAAATGGACAATTTGGAGGTCTTAACATGCTTGAAGACTCACCAAAATTTGCACATACACGCGGCTTCGCGTAAATTTCAATAATTTTGCAACGTTGTGAAAAATGTAACAAAATGGTTCAGTGACGCTACATTATGAGGCCCATGTCCACATGTCTGTTGCCGTGACGACCCTTTGTTAGCCATTAAGGAGAAGCAGATTTTTTTTCAGGGACTTCGGCAGTTTATAGAGCCACAGAATTTAGCACACTTGGTCAAATTGGCTCAATTAGAAGATTCCTTTTGGTTTTTAATAAGGGCCTGGCTGCGCAGCTCAGTAGCGCCTCCTTTTTTGTAGGACCCTCTTCAGTAGGGTTTTTTTCTCCTAGGTGTGTGAATGTATTTCTAATCCCCAAAAATTAGGCAAGTTCCTAGCGTGTTAAATTCTCAAGAGATGATGAGTGGAGGACAATCTGCCACCACCCTGACCTAAGTGGCATCTGAGTGGCGCGTGACGTCCGAGTAGCGCTAAACTGCAAGGGCCTGTTCAGTCCTGCATGCAAGCTTTGTTATGATTCTTTTTTCCGGGTAAATCAAAATGGAACATTTGGAGGGCTAACATTCTTGAAAACTCACCAAAATTTGTACATATATGCAGCTTGGCGTAAATTCCAATACTTTTGTGACCTTGTAAAAAAACGTAACAAAATGGCTCAACATCACCCCCTTGAATTTTTCAAAAAAGCCTCTCCTATTATCAGATTTTACAATGTAGAGTAATGAAAATTAGGGAGTCTAAACATTGTGCTAAACTACACCAAAAAGTCTCTCAAACCCATATTCCGAACCCAACAGGAAATTTTTGATTGAATGTGGAAAAATATGCAATTTTAGTCAATTTGCAGGGTGCACATTTGAGACATTAGTGCCTGGGGAGTTAATTGGATCCTCATCAAAATTGGTGAGACTGTTAATGAGACATTTGAGATCTAAAGTTAAATTAATGTTAAATTATCAAAATTTTCATTCATGGGCCTAAAGTGGCCAGGGTGCCAAAGTCGGCCATTTTTTGGCAACACGCCAAATTCAGTAAACGACTAATAACTCGCTGATCCATTGTTCAGTGTTTTTCATATCTTGCATATACAGTATGTGAGGTATCTAACCCTGAACACGAATGCATTGAAATATTTACCATTAGGGCTTGCTCCCCCTGCTGGGAACAGGATTTTTGTTCAAAACAGGACAGTGAAAATGACTGACACCATTTTGTCTCACCACAAATTTTGAACAATCATACCGTTGAAACGAAGTTATCAGTACGTTAAAACGAGATGTCAATAGGTTGAAACGAGTTGTCAATACAGTACGTTAAAATGAGAAAGCCCTGATAGAAATCATAAATAGACTGATTAACGGCCGGGCCGATTATCGACGCCTATATTTGGAAATTTGACGTTTATCTGTAACAGCCTTTTTTTTCTTTTAATTCGACCGGCTGATAAAAAAAAAAAAAAAAATCAATTTAAACTGGGTTATTGTGGCTCAGATGCAACACGCCTCTGTCTCCTGCACTAGTATTCACCCCATCCCCTTATTGGTTCAATGGAGTTACACTTGTACTGCACCTTTTCACCTTTTTAAAGGGTATGTAGCGGCAAAAGGGGTGTGAGACATCAATAGAACCGTTATGTGCCAAGATAACAAATATTGATAAAGTTAACAAAAAAATCAATCACATTAATGAGCAATTATCGAAAATAGATCGAAAATGACGAACATTCCCGAAAGTGTTCCGTAAACAGCCGAATGGGGCGGGGACGTCACGACAAGTGATTGACAGTCGAGGCGGAGCCAGGTGCCATTGTTTTTTAACGACGAGAGAGTAGCGTTGGGGTTTGTTTGACGAAAACATCACAAAAATGGTTCAAAACTGCTGTGCTATGTGGTGTACAAATAGTTATTTATCGGAACGTTGTATCCATGAGTTCCCGAACGTGAAAAAAAAAGCTGGACTACGCAGGCAATGGGTAAAGTTCGTCCGTGCAAAGAGGTCTAATTTTCTAGACACAGCCTCCGGCACGCTTTTCTGTGGTGCACATTTTCCACCTGAAAGCTTCTCGAGCTATGGACAAGTGAAATCGGCTTTTGCTAAAAGATTGCTGCTCAAAGGAGATGCGGTACCGACCATACACACGCAGCCACCTAAATGTCCCGAGATATCAAGAAAGAGGACGATGACTAGCAAAGGAGGCTAAGGCTAAGCAAAGGAGGGGAGCAGCCAAGCTCGAAATGGCCAGAGTGAGTACTCTTTTATAATAAAAAAAAATGTCACGCATTGGATACAGGACTGGACACATGAATAAATTATCGTTCGTAAAATATATAGAACAAATCCTCTGATCCCATTCATATTTGTGTCTGTTGGCAGAGCGAAAAGCTATGATAGCGCAATAAATGATAATTATTCTATGCATTTCTTTATTTTGCAGTCACGGTGTGTCAGCTTCACAAAAAGAAATGCAAAACAAATCATTGGTGTTTCCCACACGATCTGCTGCCGATGTTTCATCATTGTCATTGCTCCCCTCAATGACCGTTTCATTACGCTGCATTGGCGTTCGTTTGGGCTCAAATTGGTAACGTAAAACACCGATTAAAGCTTCGTAACTCTCCTCGTCACCATTAGATGAACATTCGTTACGTCCTTCTACGTCGGTTTCGTCGCTGAAACTAGAAACAAAATTGTCTGCCATCATCGCTGCCATTCAGTATTAAAGCACTGAGCCTTTTTCTTGTTGAAGAAACACCCCTCACTCTCAATTCTGAATTCTCTTTTATTGACAACGAGGGGTGTTTCTTCATGAGGGAACCTGGAATATGTGCAGGACAAACACAATGCATCAGCATAAACAGCTCAAAACACCCCTAATTCTGACCCTCACTAGAAGGAATTATATTGATGCAGACAGGCGCTGCCCCCCTAGTGGCCGGTGGCACTCTCTTCACTTGTCGTGATGTCACGCACACAATCTGACAGATCTCGGGCGCCGGTCGTTTTAGCTTGACAATCGAGCCAAATTTCTCTCATTTTCTTGTGTGTAATTACACGAAGTGGCATGATATGAATACAAAAGGCGTGCGTTTATGGATAAATGATGGAATATTAATATTTTCTCAGGGCATGACATACCCTTTAAGGTCCTCAAAGTGCTTCACACTATATCCTCATCTACCTACTGGTGACACAGCACCAGGAGCAACGTTGGGTTTTGTATCTTGCTGAAGGATACTTAGACGAGGTCGTCAGGGCGTAGAATAGGACCCACAACTTGTGGGTTAGGGAACGACTACTCTACCACTGAACGGCGCCACCCCCTGTTATTAGCTATTATTTTCTATTTGTGTGATTCAATATACATTTCAATGAAGTTCTGTGTTTGCATTATTCCTTTTTTTAAACACTTTTACTGCAAATGAATATCAGCTCCCAAAATCAATTGCGGCCCCTCTAACTGCTAATAATTGATATCCGCATTGGTCCTGAAAACCCATATCGGTCGATCTCTGGTAGAAGTGATTCATGAATACTGGCAGCTGCGTAGGTAACAAATCTTGGACTAAGCACATAATAGACATACCCATCTCTGAAAATGAACTATTTCAGGTTTTCATGACCACTGTTGTTAATAACAGTGTTAGAGTATAATCACATTTCTAAGGGTGCTATTTTTTTCAATAGTGAGAAATCTAATTAATTTTCCCATCTTTGCAATGCCGTTACAGTTACTGAGGATGTGAAGGGGTGCATTACTGCAATTTGGTGGAATGAAATGCAAGTTGTCTGATTTTGTCACAGCTGTCTGGATAGAGGAGATTGACGATGCACACAAGTCACGGTTCAGGACTGAAGGGATCTGACCTTTTAGCCAGATTCCCGGAATAACGCCAGCCGAACCGCCGTAACCGCACTAGCGTAATTCCAACGACCCGAGCCGGCGAAAATCCGACAACCCGGCCAAAAGCCCAAACACTGCACACCCAGCTTAGTCTTAACCCATTGTACTGACTCCATTTTGACAGCTAGAAAAAGGCTTCCAAACACAAGTTGACAATTTATTCAGGTCAACAGCGCTCAAACGGCAAGGCAAAACAGCAAAGATTCAGTCAAGTAGGCAAACTGGATCCAGGGCCATCATATCACAAGTCAACCAAAGGTTTCTGAGAAAAATGACCAGGATTAGTTAGACATTGTTTTTTAAAGGCTTTGGTGAGGCGGGCTGTGGTCCGCAGAAGGGTGTGTTCAGGCGTTGTTTAGGATTATTCTCTGTTGTCAGTTGGGAAGGAGAGTTTCACACCACGTGAGTCCTGAGTGTTCAGTTCTTGGTCACGGGTACCTCCGTATCAGATGTTCCTCATGGCAAGAGAAGATGTCCCACCATTTGTTCTGGACTGTCCGAAAGAATTGATTGCAGGATTTGGTGGTGCAGAAGTGGGCTTGTAGATGTCTTGCCTATCATCTGGTTGTCAGCGTCAATCTTGCTTAGTCTATGCATGACACGCCCTTTGGGTTTCCGTGGTCAGAAGGCGTCCAGTATCTTTCTGTCCTTATCTGCCCGTTGTCTTGGCGCAGCCAGTTCTAATCATTCCAAGTCCAACTGTCCATAATATCAAATATATTTTACTTTCTTTTTCTTAAACTGTGATATAAATGCTATTTATTTTATATTGGGTGCGTTACAGTAATACAAACAGTAAATACCAGAAAAGATACTATTCCATGATAACTATATTAAATGCGTATTTCAAACAGTCAAACAGTAAATTTGAGAAAAAGTACTGTTCCCTTCAGTACTTACCTCGGTACGGGGGTCACGGTTTTGTGCGGGTTCAGTGCAACAGGAAAAACAAAAAGGCGTTTTTTCCTCACAGTATTTCAAAGTTAAAGTTTGGATACCTTTACACTCTTATATAGATGAACTAAATTTAAAAAATGTGTGACCTAGGTTTTTGGTGAAAGCTATATAAGAATTATGTAATAACGTAGAACATGAGGAGTAACATTAGTTGCTTTGCTGAATAACTAATTACTCTTACAATGAGGTAACTGAGTTTCTAACTCAGGTAACTGAGTTTCTAACTCAATTACTTTTTGGGAGAAATCATTTGTAGCTGTAACTAATTACTTTTTTAAAAGTAAGACTAACATCGCTGTCCATGGCTATATCGCTAAAATCTGCAACGACATAGTTTAGCTTAGCTTCAGCGGTATTACCAGGGACACAGTAGATGTCTTAGCAGCATGTCCACCTCAAGCTTTTTGTGGAATTTCACAACAGGAACTGTGATATGCGCTGAGCTTTCACAGCATCAAAGGTATCAGCCAGGATAATAGCGCAAAAATATTCTGAGGTATTATATAGGATATATACCAAGGAGCAAAGCCATCAGCAAATGGAGAAAATATGCTATAACAATGATATTACCAAGACCTGAACATTCCTACAAAATAGATGAAAAGAGGATTTGAAAAAATACTCAGAGGGCTGTCAGGAGGCCAAAACCAATTTAGGAAGGAACTTATGGCATGGATGTTTAATTCATGTGACCACCTTTTCTCATGTTCTTTAAACATCTGAGCTACGGGGTAGGTAGGCAATTTAGTAATCTTTCAAAAGAAAACACATCAGCCTAGCTCTATTTTGCAAAATCAATCTTAAAATCCTCAAAATAGTTATTAGTGTCAATTAGTCACTAAAATGTTGGAAACTTTGAAAATGCTTTATTTTGGCTAAACATTTCAATACCACCAAAAACGAACAAGAACAGAGAATAGTTTCACAAGCTAGAAATGAATTCCCAAAGCAACCAGTAGTTAAAGTTGGTTTTAGCCAGTCTGAAGGGAAACGTTTTAGACTGACTGAATAATGGAAAAAAATAATTAAGAAAGTACATTACTGGAAAGGACATCATGAACATTAAAGTGTTTGAACTGTTACACTCGGGTTGGCGCGACAGGTCATTATGGGCTTGGACAAACAGACTGGGTGAACATTTCTTCACCACAATAAATATTTTAACCAATTGGAAATTACTTGGAGAACTGTCTCAACATCAACCACATGCTGAATAAAAGTGTTTCTTTGGAATTTCACTAACATGGGAATTAGCTGTTTACACCAATTTCCACTATTTATTTTACTGTTTTTGTTTGTTTGTTTTTTTAATGTACATTGAACTTATAATTCTATTTGCAGTTTTCTTTCTGTTCTGTTTCCATCGTTTTATTGGTCTTTTCTTAGCTTATAATTTGTACTAGTAAACATTCAACCCATATCTTATATTTAGGTCAAAATGGACCGGTTTTCAAGTTTGAATATCCAAAAATCAGTTGTGCTTTTCACAAATCCAAACTCGAAAACGGGTCAATATTGCCCCAAAAACAATATACTGCAGAGGTTTAGTATACAATATACCAATTACAATCAATTAAATATCCAATATGCAATTGTTGTTATTGTTGTTGTCATTGTTATTTCAATAATAATATATAATTATTGAATTATTATTTAATTATTTATTTTTTATATTTTTATAATTTATTATTGATTCATAACACAAAAGAGAATCCAACTCTTGACACAATGTATTTTCCGCACTATGAGGTGCACTTAAAAGCCTTCAATTTTGTCAAAAGCAGACAGTGCGCCTTATAATCCATTTCGCCTTATACAGTGAGGAGCAGAAGTATTTGCAACCCTTGTGATTTTGCAAGTTCACCCACTTAGAAAATAGGTAGAGGTCTGAAATTTCAGATGCATTTCCATTGCATTTCCTTATAGAGACACAATCTAAGAAAAAATCGGGAACTCACAATGTATGATTTTTCAATAATTTAATTGTAATTTACTAGGGGTCATAAGTGTTACGATCCGCGAACGCGGAGTACAAGTTTGGACCCAAGAGCAGACAACAACTGAGGGAATGGTACAAGGGTTTATCAATAAAACCAAAACAAAAACATGCGATCGCGGAAAAAGGGAGAAATAACAAAAGCGGTCTGTGACAAGAGGTCGACGGGGATCGAATAAAACTAAACCAGGCGGTGGGCAGCGAGCCGATAAGATAACAAAAATAACCACACTCAATACCTGCACAAGGTACAGGAATCACCAAATGAAAAAAACAGCTGACAGACAAACTAGCAAATTCAACGAGCCTCGAAAGCACACGTGTCGAATCAGCAAGCAAATATCTTGGCACTGTTTTCTTGGATCGCTGGCGTTATATACAAATGTTGATTAGCTTGCATTCGCCGCAGGTGTGATGTCAGGAACGCCCACAAAACAAAACAAAATCTAACCAGCAGCAGAATGTGACAATAAGTATTTGTACCCCTGGGAAAATCAGTGCAAATATTTATCGCGGAAGCCTTTGTTTGCAATAACAGAAGTCAGAGGCTTTCTGTAGTTCTTCACCCGGTTTTCACATATGGAAACACGGATTTTGGCCCATTCCTCCACACAAATCTTCTCTAGATCAGTCAGGTTTTGGGCTGTCGTTGAGAAACACAAAGTTTCAGCTCCATCCAAAGATTTTCTATTGGATTGAGGTCTGGATACTGGCTAGGGGACTCCAGAACCTTGATATGCTTTTTAGGCAGCTACTCCTTGTTCAGCTTGGCTGTGTGCTTCAGATCCAGCCACGACTCATCTTCAAGTCTCTGACTGAGGGAAGGTGGTTGTGGCTCAAAATCTGCCGATACATTTAACCATTCATCCTCTGCTTCATACAGTACAGTCGTCCTGCCCCCTTTGCCGAAAAGCAGCCCCAAAGCATGAGGTTTCCACCCCCATACTTCACAGTGGGGATGGTGTTCTTGGGATTGTACTCATCCTTCTTTTTCCTCTACATACGTCGAGTAAAGTTTGCACCAAAAAGTTCTACTTTGGTCTCATCTAACCACATTACTTTTCCCATGACCCCTCTACATCAATCAGATGGTCCTTGGCAAACTTCAGAGGGGCTTCACATGTACTGGCTTCAACAGGGGAACCCTCTGAGCAATGCATGATTTTAAACCATTGCACAGTGTTCTACTGATAGTAGCCTTGGAAACTGCATCCAGCTTTCTTCAGGTCATTGTCCTGCTCCTGCCGTTTAGTTCTACGCCGAGCCCTCACTTTTCTCATCATGAGTGATGCCCCACGAGAAGAGATTTTACAAGGAGCCCAAGTCTGAGGTAGATTACCAGTCATGTTTAGCCTTTTCGCTTTTCTAACAATTGCTGCAACTGTAGATTTATTTTCTCCAAGCTACTTTCCAATTGTCCCATAGCCTTTTCCAGCTTTGTGGAGCATAACATTTTTTTTTCTCTGGTCTTGCCCATGGTAGCAGTTGGATTATGACTGACTGTGGGGTGCACAGGTGACAATTATGATCTGAAACGGGTGGTGGGAGGGTGACTACTCATGGGGTAAAGGTGGACTTTTTTTTAAGGTAGACTGACAACTGAGTGTCATAATTATTGCTGATTCAGGGGTACAAAATACTTATGATCCCCAGTAAATAACAAATAAATTATTGAAAAATCATACAATGTGAGTTTTGGATTTTTTTTTTTAGATTATGTCTTTATAAGTGGAAATGTATCTATGATTGAAATTTCAGACCTCTTTCTACTTTCCAAGTGGGTGAACTTGTAATATCACAAGGGGTGCAAATACTTCCTCATTGTATATTATATCAATATTGGTTAATCATGGCATGACATTCCCTTTAGCGCAGCACCAACTAATAAATATATTATATATCTATATATGTTAGATATATAACCCAACCCCAACAACTACAGTGCCTTGCAAAAGTATTCGGCCCCCTTGAATCTTGCAACCTTTCGACACATTTCAGGCTTCAAACATAAAGATATGAAATTTAATTTTTTTGTCAAGAATCAACAACAAGTGGGACACAATGGTGAAGTGGAACAACATTTATTGGATAATTTAAACTTTTTTAACAAATAAAAAACTGAAAAGTGGGGCGTGCAATATTATTCGGCCCCTTTACTTTCAGTGCAGCAAACTCACTCCAGAAGTTCAGTGAGGATCTCTGAATGATCCAGTGTTGTCCTAAATGACCGATGATGATCAATAGAATCCACCTGTGTGTAATCAAGTCTCTGTATAAATGCACCTGCTCTGTGATAGTCTCAGGGTTCTGTTTAAAGTGCAGAGAGCATTATGAAAACCAAAGAACACACCAGGCAGGTCCGAGATATTGTTGTGGAGAAGTTTAAAGCCGGATTTGGATACAAAAAGATTTCCCAAGCTTTAAACATCTCAAGGAGCACTGTGCAAGCCATCATATTGAAATGGAAGGAGCATCAGACCACTGCAAATCTACCAAGACCCGGCCGTCCTTCCAAACTTTCTTCTCAAACAAGGAGAAAACTGATCAGAGATGCAGCCAAGAGGCCCATGATCACTCTGGACTAACTGCAGAGATCTACAGCTGAGGTGGGAGAGTCTGTCCATAGGACAACAATCAGTCGTACACTGCACAAATCTGGCCTTTATGGAAGAGTGGCAAGAAGAAAGCCATTTCTCAAAGATATCCATAAAAAGTCTCGTTTAAAGTTTGCCACAAGCCACCTGGGAGACACACCAAACATGTGGAAGAAGGTGCTCTGGTCAGATGAAACCAAAATTGAACTTTTTGGCCACAATGCAAAACGATATGTTTGGCGTAAAAGCAACACAGCTCATCACCCTGAACACACCATCCCCACTGTCAAACACGGTGGTGGCAGCATCATGGTTTGGGCCTGCTTTTCTTCAGCAGGGACAGGGAAGATGGTTAAAATTGACGGGAAGATGGATGCAGCCAAATACAGGAACATTCTGGAAGAAAACCTGTTGGTATCTGCACAAGACCTGAGACTGGGACGGAGATTTATCTTCCAACAGGACAATGATCCAAAACATAAAGTCAAATCTACAATGGAATGGTTCAAAAATAAACGTATCCAGGTGATAGAATGGCCAAGTCAAAGTCCAGACCTGAATCCAATCGAGAATCTGTGGAAAGAGCTGAAGACTGCTGTTCACAAACACTCTCCATCCAACCTCACTGAGCTCGAGCTGTTTTGCAAGGAAGAATGGGCAAGAATGTCAGTCTCTCGATGTGCAAAACTGATAGAAACGTACCCCAAGCGACTTGCAGCTGTAATTGGAGCAAAAGGTGGCGCTACAAAGTATTAACGCAAGGGAGCCGAATAATATTGCACGCCCCACTTTTCAGTTTTTTATTTGTTAAAAAAGTTTAAATTATCCAATAAATTTTGTTCCACTTCACGATTGTGTCCTACTTGTTGTTGATTCTTGACAAAAAATTAAAATTTTATATCTTTATGTTTGAAGCCTGAAATGTGGCGAAAGGTTGCAAGGTTCAAGGGGGCCGAATACTTTTGCAAGGCACTGTACTACTACTACTACTGCACCGTATAATGTGGTATGCCCGACATATGAAAACAGTTTTAAACTAGGCAATTCATTGAAGGTCCGCCTTACACGCCTATGCGCCTTATACTGCGGAAAATATGGTTTGCTTTTTTTTTTTTTTTTTTTTTTTTTTTAAATACATTTCAATGTATCATCTATGTGCTACTGCAACTATTATGTTTTCTCTGATACTTGCAAGATTTTATTAAAACTGAAAGTTTTCTAACACATACAAGTTTTATTTTACACATATCTACTAAGGATATTATATGTACAATTACTGTCAAATATTGTTCTTTTGAGTTAAGTTTTAAGTCGTTTCCATATGGGTTAAGTTCCCAAATTATACAAGTTTATATTGTACAAATTTACGAAGGATCATATCTGTGGATTGAGTGCCATATACTTTACATATGTTTAAGTTGCTGTCTGTGGCCATGCCTGTAACACCGTATCAACTCAACACACGAAGGCAACATAGCTAACCGTGGCTAATAGGCTCGCCATCGATTTTCGTGCTCTTTTTTAAATGCAAAATCAACTGATATTTAAATTGTGATTATATTCGCTTGAAAAATCCTTTTAGTACATGACATCCAAGAGACAACATAGTAAACTCCTTAACTAAGCGCGTTTCGCCATTTCTATCATCTGCTGTAATGAAGGAGAAGAGGAAGCAGCAGCAGCCAGCAGGTCGACAATGGTGTGTCCCGCCCTCCTCTCCGTTTGAATGGTTGTACAATCGCCGTTCTGATTGGTTAGAATTTTGGCTAACATGTTTACCACGAAATCTATTTGTACATGCTCAGAAAACACTTGTAGATCATAGTTTTACAACACAACATTTGGATGTACTAGTAGTTTTTTTCGTCTGTGGTTACAAGTGACTTTTGTCAAGGGGGAGACAAAACTCGTGCACTTGTAATTAGTGTTTTTTAACCTGTAGCAAAGAAAAAACACCTGTAGAACAAAAAAAAACACTTGCAACCGGTAAAAAACAACTTGTAGAATTTTTTTTTTCTAGATTGTGTTTTTTTTCATGTTTATTTCACTACGCAAAATTTAAAAATAGAAGTTGTTGTTTTTTGTTTTACAAGTTAAAATTAGTCATTGTACAGGGATTTTTAAAATTTTAAAACTAGGTTAAAAGTAACTTTTTGGCTCATAAAACTCGACAAGAATGTGACAAAATTTGTTCACTTGTAATTGGTCATTTTTAACCCGTAGTGAAGAAAAAATACCTGGACAAAAAAAAAAACAACAACTTGCAAACAGATTAATAACAACTTGTAGAACAATTTATTCCTTCGTGTTTTTTTCATGTTTACTTTACAATGCAAAATTTGGAAATACAAGTGTTTTTCTTTGTTTTACAAGTTAAAATCTGTCATTTTACAGGGATAATTTTCATTTTACAACTTCACTTCTTTTGGCACAATTCTATCTCCATAATTGGATGTCTAGCGCTGTCAATGGAAGCCAAATAACTGACCCAAATATCCTCCAAAAAACACCAAATAAACAGGAAGTAACCTGGAAATGCCCCAAATCAACAGAAAGCAGCATGCAAGTGCCCAAAAAATCAACAGGAAATGATCCAAAAATTACAGGAAGTGACCCGTAAGTATCTTAATTTTGCATCGCTTCCTTGTAATTTTAACTCATTGCCCGATGTCCAATTCATTTTGACTGAGCGGGGCGAGTGAACGAATTTGTATTCGTCCCTCAGTCAAAATGAATTGGATGTCTAGCACCGTGGCAGCAGGTAAGTTAACTTATTTGGCCAAAAATGACATGGTCCAATCCACATGAGGTCTAATTGCCATAAATGTGGCCCACGAACCAGAATAAGTTTGACAACCCCTGACCTAGAGTCATGCGAAAAAATTAGGACACCCCATTAAATATTCAGTTCTTTATTTCAAAATGTTCACATATCAATGTCTGATCATGTTTTTCTCTATCTCTGGAAAAGAAAGGGATTTAATTGCAAGTAAACAACAAAAATTAACATTGTTTTACTCATTAAACCAAATTTATCAACAAAAACGCATATTCTAACTGAGGAAAAAGTTAGGACACACGACCACCTAATAGATAGTGTTACCCCCTTTGGCTGAAATAACTTCAATGAGAGCTTTTTTTGTAGCCATCTAACAGTCTTTGACATCGGTCTGAAGAAAGTTTGCCCCACTCCTCAACGCTGAATACTTTCAACAGTGACTGACTGAAGTGAGTGAAAACACCATGGTGAGATCAAAGGAACTGTTTGAGGCCTTCAGAAAGAAGATTGTAAACGCTTATGAGCAGTGTGCCCTCTAAGCTGCGCGCGTGCGCAATCACGCACTGCTGGCACCTACTCTGCGCACAAGAAATTCTATGCTGCGCACAAAAAAAAATCAACAGAAACGTATTAATGGCGTACCGCAAGCAACACGTCACTTCCGCTCATTGATATTCATGACATTAGCTACTGTTGCTAAGTAGGGATAAGCCACCGTTTGTCCCTAATAGGAAATGGAAATCGTGTACGAAGGAGATGTTTACAGAGTTTAACCTACCAATTCTCTCCGAAAAGGATGTGCCTGGTGCCAAATTGACTGGCAAAGATGTGGGAGAACATAAAAATGTTCAGTTAAAGAGATGGCTTTAGTGTCGAAGGCTGAAAAAGACGGAAAAAAAACCGAGCCGACCTAAGCATAGTTTTAGCTTTTTTATCGACGCGACTGACAATGACATTCTCCTGTTTCAACAAGCTATCCTTTACCATCAGCCCTGTCTTTCTTATATATCCTCTGGTTGTCCTACGTCTCTTACCGTTCTTGGGGGTAATTTAGTTAGCTTTGTGTAGCGATCGCAAATGTTACCTAGTGACAGCCAACGAACACTTTTTAATTTTTTCATGATAACACGCCCTAATCCAATGATTTATTTACATTTCCCCCTTACTAATGTTGTATTTTTTTAATATATAACAGAAACGGTAACAGTGGCAGTCAGATACCATTGTAATTCTTTTCAGGTCATTCATTGTCAGACAGAAGCAGTACGGCACAACGTTACGCTAAAAAAATAAGTTAAAAATATAGAAATGGCTTACCTCTTTGTCATCTGAAAGACCATGCCAACCCAACATAATGTTTACTGCATATGACATGTGAATGGATTCACCGAGCTGGTGTTACAAGTCCGCGCAAGTTGATTCGGTCTTCACATTTTTACCTCCCGAGTTTTTGGTTTCCGGAAACGTATGAAGAAAACATCCTTCATGTGTCGTAATGTCTAGAGTCGTTTCTACAAGTTCCAAAAAAGCAATGCGTGATCGGCATGTTCGTTTTTGAAAGATTACCGGCGAAAAGTAGCACTAATTGCGTTGTGTCTATGCGAGGGCGGGTCTATAATGTCCCACTTTGGCTTTACTTCCGCTTTATGATGCGACGTCACGGTCTAGAAATAGCCTGCATGCGGTATGCCATTGCCTTGTAACCAGTGTTGGGGGTAACGCCGTTACAAATAGCGCCGTTACGCTATTTTTTAGTAACGGGGTAATCTAACTAATTACTTTTTCCGCCGTTACAACGCCGTTACCGTTACTGACGGTCAAAAGCGGTGCGTTACTTACTCTGAATAAATTGAAGAAACTACCAGCCGTGTCGAGTCGACTCTCTGCTCTGTTGATTTGTCATCCAAGACTTGGGGTGCGTTCAGGTTCGGGAATAGCGCACGTACTTCTGACTCCAAGCTGTTTGTCCCTGCTCATTCAATTAGACAATGCTTTCCAAAGTTTGGTAACGTTTCTGAATTTGCTACACCTGATGCTAGCCTCGTTACCATCACCCACTGTCAGCCAGCAATAATGGCGTACCGCACGCAGGCTATTTTTAGACCGTGACGTCGCATCGTAAAGCGGAAGTAAAGCGGAAGTGGGACATTATAGACCTGCCCTCGCATAGACCCAACGTAAAAAGTGCTACTTTTCTCCGGTAATCTTGTGTTATCAATGAAAAAATTAAAAGTGTTCGTTGGCTGTCACTGAGTAGCATTTGCGATCGCTACACAAAGCTAACTAAATTACCCCCAAGAACGGTAAGAGACGTAGGACAACCAGAGGATATATAAGAAAGACAGGGCTGATGGTAAAGGATAGCTTGTTGAAACAGGAGAATGTCATTGTCAGTCGCGTCGATAAAAAAGCTAAAGCTATGCTTAGGTCGGCTTGTTTTTTTCGTCTTTTTCAGCCTTCGACGCTAAAGCCATCTCTTTAACTGAACATTTTGTTCTTCCACATCTTTGCCAGTGAATTTGGCACCAGGCACGTCATTTTCGGAGAGAATTGGTAGGTTTAACTCTGTAAACATCTCCTTCGTACACGATTTACATTCATTTCCTATTAGGGACGAACGGTAGCTTGTCCTTACTTAGCAACAGTAGCTAATGTCATGAATATTAATGAGTGGAAGTGACGTGTTGCTTGCGGTACGCCATTCTGCTTCCATCTTGAGGACGGCAGGTGCTTTGAAGGTGACGTGAATTGTCAGGAAACGAGCCTACCTTAATGTAGCCCCTCGAGAGATGCGATGGAAGTGATTGTGATTGGCTGAGGGTTAGAGTCATGTGTCGTGGTAAGCCAATCAGAGCCGGTGATTTCACAAGCAAACCAGAACAGCGCGTGCGGCAAACACACATACGCAAAACAGATGCACAGGGTCGGGATGGCAGAGCATTCAGAAGAAAAATTGTCCTTTAAGAGGTGGAGATATAGACACTATTTCAAGTTTGTCGATATTAAAGGAAAGAACCTGCATGTAATGTGTAATTTATGTCCCGGGGCAAAGCTTTTGTCGACATCTGTGGCAAGCAATTCAAATCTGCTGAAGCACCTAACAAGTTCCTGTCTGTTCTTCTCTATTCCATCGACTCGAATACTGCTCACAAAATTTCAAATTCTTTGACATACAACAAGTTCTTTTTAAAGTAACGGAAATAGTCACTTTCCCTGGTAACTAGTTACTTTTACTATAGAGTAATTCAGTTACTAACTCAGTTACTTTTTGGAAGAAGTAGTGAGTAATGTAACTAATTACTTTTTTTAAAGTAACGTGCCCAACACTGGTTGTAACTCGGTGAGTGACAGGTGTACAGCAAATGATACAATAAGGTTCACTTCCGCTACGCAGCCAATCATAGCATTGACATTGCTTGTGTATTGACCAGCCTAAACGCACAGTGTAGGTTAGCAAGCTGACAACAGTGCGCGAGTGCGGCGGAGTTGAGAGACGCAAAGGCCAACCCCTTATCATGGCGAAACGAACGGGCAGCAACACATCCACTCACCAAGCCAAAGTAAAAAAGAAATGCGGTTCATATAAGACGGAGTGGCTGTCTGAGCATGTGCCAATAGACGAACAAGCGGTGAAACTGGGTGATATTTCCCGCAAAGCCAAAGTACCAAGTGAGTTTTCAGAGGGAAAAATGTGGACTGAATGGAAGTTGGACTACCTCAAGCGTCATATTCAGCAGAAAAGTCATTTGAAAGCTGTTGAAAATTACGAAGACTCAAGATGGGACAGGGGATTGGTATATTATTGCGGGAGAGTGCAAAAGACCGACAGAAGAGAAACAAGCTGTCCCACAAAACAAAATCTGACCCAGAGCAAGTTGAAATTCTCATTGACGATATTTTACTTGCAATCGAAATGAATGCGTCAATGGTGTCAGTTCAACAAATCTGCAATCACATGGCAAAGTATGTGAGTATACCCGAAAGCTGGCGAAGTAAAAACTATGCCTTTGAATTTGTAAACTCAATCAATGAGATAGTGGAGAACGAGATAATGTGCAGTATTGAAAATGCACCCTGGCATACACCGATAGTAGATGAGAGCACTGACATATCAGTACACCAAATGCTAGTCCTATATATTAAGATGTGAAAAATAAGGTACAATTTAAGTCAGATTGGTGTGTATTCTAGTGACATGTATAAAGATATTTTAATTATGGGTATTAATCATTAAATGCTCTTACTACTAGATAATTTACGGGCAGTAGAAATGCTAATAGGCGTGATACTGGTGTGTGGCCGCCATGTACCGTATTTTTCGGACTATAAATCGCAGTTTTTTTTTTTCATAGTTTGGCAAAGGGTGCGTCTTATACTCTGGAGCGACTTATATGTGAACTTATTCACACATTATTATATCATTGTTGCAAGTTAGCATGTTCTTTATGCTATAGTTATCTGAATAACTCTAAATAGCTATGTTACATTAACATACCAGGCATGTTCTCAGTTTGTTGTTTATGAGTCATGTAATGTTAGCATACCGTACACTTATTTAGTCTATTGTTCTCTATTGTATTTTTATTCTAAATTGCCTTTCAAAATGACATGTCTGTTCTTGGTGGTGGATTCTACCAAATAAATTACCCCCAAAAATGTGACTTATACGCCGGTGCGACAAATATGTTTTTACCTTTCCATTACGCATTTTTTGGCTTGGTGCGACTTATTCTCCTGTGCGACTTATAGTCCCAAAAATATGGTACACATCTGATGTTGCTCACCGTGGGCCGCAGTGTGCTCAGGGAGCTTGTGTATTTGCTCAGACACATAAAAAATTAGCGGGAACATTGCTTATGAGTCTGATAAGGGTTTTCAAAAGATCTCAAAAGAATATAAAATCTTGCCTGGCACGGCCAGACTGTTCTCCCTGTATTTTTCAAACACTGAGAGAATAGTCTGGGACCCAGCCCATTAACGGCCTCTCGAGCAAGTACAAAATCAATCGTCAAATCAGATTCGTTTATTTGCGTGATGTGTTTTTAACGAGCAACGTCACTCTTCCGTGTCGGAAGTCGTCTCCACAACAACAGAGATGGCGAACAGGAGAGCCGAGAATATGTTCCAATCCACGGTAAAATCAGTCTTAAATTACCAAAAACACATCGACACAAGTCATTGACAACAGTCTGTCTCGCGCAAGCCATGTTGAATAAACTCCGCTCTCCTCGTATGTTTACTTCCGCACGCAAGTCCCTCGTCGCGTTTCTGACGTCACATCCGCCCGTTACTGATTGGTCCACTCCGCTGTCTGTTTGCTGTGGCTTGCTCCGCCCTGGAAATTGTATCCGCTTAATGGTGGCCAGACTCAATAGCTGGAACAGCAGTGGGTCTGGAGTACCAGGCTATATAAAATCAGCCATTTCACTGTCTGGAAAAGTCTACAAGTGGAGGACATTCAAAACAACTGCCAACGTGCCCAGGCCTGGCCGTCTAAGCAAGTTCACCCCAAAAGCAGACCGCAAGATCAAGTTCAAACATGAATCCTTAGGTAGACATTTATAATATTACCCAAAATAAGGAGAGAAGGCACTCAATTTAGTTGTAAAGCTTGAAAGGAGAAGGAGGAAGCTATACAATGGACTACAAAATACAGCTTCCGCAATCGTTCTAACTAGCACCTCCTTAACCTCGCTTTTTATTTGGGATGACCCTCGCAACAGACGGGTGTCTTGCCCTAAAAGGGAAAAAGGGGAAGCAAGCTGGCGACAGCTCTTGTCTTTGTTTGGCTATGTGTGTGCATGTTGGTGGAATTATATACATATGTGTCAGCACAATTTCAGCAAAGCAAAGCAGCCTCTTCTGACCTTGACCAGGTAACATTCTTTCTTTGTGAACAATAATAATAAGCAAAAGCATTTCTTCATTGCGGGCAGCAATTGATAAAAGCAAACACCGTAATTTCCGGACTGCAAGCCGCTACTTTTTTCCCTCATTTTGGGTCCTGCGGCGTGTGCAATGATGCGGCCAATTTGTGCATTTTTTTGAAGGCCGCCAGGGCCGCTCGAGCATGGAATGTGGGAGTGAGACACATGGAATACATGTGTCGAGGAAGACGCTAGTTTGCACCATTACCGGTGGTTAAACTTTGTGCGTTGTGCATGAATAGAGGTGGCGGACCCTCGTCTTTGTGCATGAGTAGAATTGGCAGATCTGCATCATGGAAAACGCTAGAAAAAAATTAAAATTGGCCATCCGAGTTGTATGGGAAATTTTGATGACTCGCGGCGAGAGATCGTTTGTCAAGACTCGCCTCATGTGAAGAGCAGCTAGGGCACAGGTATGCCGGGGGAGCCTGGCAGCATGAAGCGGTGTGAAAGAAGTCCGCCATCACCAACGGGTTTCGAGGGGCCAGTCTGCTGCGTGACGAGGAGGACAACACGGACTCAGGAGTGAATTTGCCTCATTATGGGAGACATTGAAGGCGACAGCGAAGGAGAGACTGAGTAGGTGCATGGCGAAGTGGATCTGAGCGTCTTCATATCCGACACTAAGGTTGAAGACTTCCATGGTTTGAGTGCACAGGAGGAAGATGAAGATAGCTAACAAAGAATTTTATGTTTTTAAAGAGTATGTAGCGGCAAAGGGGGTGTGAGACATCAATAGAACCGTTATGTGCCAAGATAACAAATATTGATAAAGTTAACAAAAAAATCAATCACATTAATGAGCAATTATCGAAAATAGATCAAAAATGACGACCATTTCCGAAAGTGTTCCGGAAACAGCTGAATGGGGCGGAGACGTCACGACAAGTGATTGACAGTCGAGGCGGAGCCAGGTGCCATTGTTTTTTAACGACGAGAGAGTAGTGTTGGGGTTTGTTTGACCAAAACATCACAAAAATGGTTCAAAACTGCTGTGCTATGTGGTGTACAAATAGTTATTTATCAGAATATAGTATCCATGAGTTCCTGAACGCGAAAAAATAAAGCTGGACTACACAGACAATGGGTAAAGTTCGTCCGCGCAAAGAGGGCTAATTTTCTAGACACAGCCTCCGGCACGCTTTTCTGTGGTGCGCATTTTCCACCTGAAAGCTTCTCGAACTATGGACAAGTGAAGATTGCTGCTCAAAGGAGATGCGGTGCCGACCATACAAGCGCAGCCACCTAAATGTCCCGAGAATTCAAGAAAGAGGACGATGACTAGCAAAGGAGGCTAAGGCTAAGCAAAGGAGGGGAGCAGCCAAGCTCGAAATGGCCAGAGTGAGTACTCTTTTATAATAAAAAAATGTCACGCATTGGATACAGGACTGGACACATGTATAAATTATCGTTCCTAAAATATATAGAACAAATCCTCTGATCCCATTCATATTTGTGTCTGTTGGCAGAGCGAAAAGCTATGATAGCGCAATAAATGATAATTATTCTATCCATTCCTTTATTTTGCAGTCACGGTGTATCAGCTTCACAAAAAGAAATGCAAAACAAATCATTGGTGTTTCCCACACGATCTGCTGCCGATGTTTCATCAGCGTCATTGCTCCCCTCAATGACCGTTTCATTACGCTGCATTGGCGTTCGTTTGGGCTCAAATTGGTAACCTGAAACACCGATTAAAGCTTCGTAACTCTCCTCGTCACCATTAGATGAACATTCGTTACGTCCTTCTACGTCGGATTCGTCGCTGAAACTAGAAACGAAATTGTCTGCCATCATCGCCGCCATTCAGAATTACAGCACTGAGCCTTTTTCTTGTTGAAGAAACACCCCTCACTGTCAATTCTGAATTCTTTTTTATTGACAACGAGGGGTGTTTCCTCATGAGGGAACCTGGAATATGTGCAGGACGAACACAATGCATCAGCATAAACAGCTCAAAACACCCCTAATCCTCCCCTCACTAGAAGGAATTATATTGATGCAGACAGGCGCTGCCCCCCTAGTGGCCGGTGGCACTCTCTTCACTTGTCGTGACGTCACGCACACAATCTGACAAATCTCGGGCGCCGGTCGTTTTAGCTTGACAATCGAGCCAAATTTCTCTCATTTTCTTGTGTGTAATTACACGAAATGGCATGATATGAATACAAAAGGCATGCATTTATGGATTAATGATGGAATATTAAAATTTTCCCAGGGCACTACATACCCTTTAATAACCAGCCCAGTTAGTGCTGCTGTACAGCGTGTTGATGCTATGTAACTTTCGTGCCCCTGCTATATAACTGCCGTGTTTGCTGGCGCTGTTTGGAACGAAAAGTTAAGGTGTGTTATTAAAATTTTGAAAACTGTGTATTTCTTTGTCAATATCTCTTGTTACTAAGTGGGCACACGCGGCTTATAGGCATGAGAGGCTTATGTATGTACAAAATGGTTTTTCCTTTATAAATGTACTGGGTGAGAATTGTAATCAGGGGCGCCCAATAGTCCAGAAATTACGGTATATTATAACAACTTAATTAACTATCTCATCAAATACATTTCATAAAGCAATAGCATTTGGTATGTAATAAATGCAACAATATGATTTCTTAAATGTATTGAAGTTGACCTGTGGAATCTAGGCAGTTTTAAACCTGTCAGTATGACAAGGCAGTATAATCAAAAGCTAAACATGTCTATAGTTATCAGTTCCAAAAATGTCTCTTACTGCAATCAATCATGGAACATCATATTATAGCAATTAATACTTTATCATGACCCTTCATTGGTAAAAGCAAATATTTAATAACCATTTAATAATTATCTTATCAAGAAGTCTCCAAAAACCTTAAAATGTCATCACGGGATCAAAAGCAGGCTCTTGCTAATGTTGATGTGGAAGTGCATGCCTCTACAATCAGAAAGAGACTTCACAAGTTGAACCTTCATTAGGTGCAAGGAGGAAACCTTTGCTTTCCAAGAAGAACATGAAGGCCAGACTGAGGTTTGCCGGGATGAATGTAGACAAAGACCAGGACTTTTGGAATGTTGTTCTTTAGACAGATGAATCTATCTGTTATCCCTTATTTGGACACCAGAACAGAGGACGTGTTTGGCGTAAACCCAATACAGTAGTCCTGGAAAAGATATACCAACTGTACCAACTACCATACCAAATACCAACTGTGAAGCATGGAGGTGAAAGTGTCATGGTTTGGGGATGCTTTACTGCAGCAGGACCTGGCCAGCTCACCATCAAAGATTCCATCATGAATTCTATCGTGTATCAGAGGGTGCTTGAGGAACATGTGGGATCATCTGTGAAAAAAAATAAAGCTGAAGTGAAACTGGACCCTGCAACATGACAATGACCAAAAACATGCCAGTAAATCCACTAAGGACTGGCTGAAAAGGAAGAAATGAGTCCTGAAATGGCCGAGTCAAAGCCCAGATCTTAATCCTAATGAGATGCTGTGGGGTGACTTGAAACGGGCTGTACATGCAAGAAACACCTCAAACATCTCACAGCTGAAAGTATTCTATTCTACGAGTTTATTAATTGTGGACATATTGTTGCTTGTAGGTTCTGAGTTAGCCAATCAAGAGAGTCGGGCTGTCGTAGTTCATTTCAAGCTTTTTCTCAAATGAAAAGGCTCTTTTCTAGGTATTATTCATGGAGATAATTGCAAATTAAAATACCAAAGTATGATAATAAAAGCACAGAACACAATGAGGTGACACTGTCAAGGGAACCATGTTTTTTTTCGCACCACACACTGTGAGTTTGTGTGTACCTTGACAATGTGGGAGGTCAGCGTGATTCCACGTGTGCCAGATTTAATGCATCTTATTAAGGTAAATGAGTGGTGCCGGAGTCCTTGTGTCACCCTGGCCAACGCAAGTGTTTTGATATTTGAGCAAGGTTGATGTGCTGAAAGGTCAAACTCATTGCAGCGACACTTTGATATTTGCCAGCCAGATAACCTTCAACTCAATTCCATCTCACACAAACTGGCACAGGTTTGGCACATACACACAAGATTGTTTTTCCCCCACTGTTACCAAAGTTTGAGGGGTGTAGCTATAGGATTTGTAAATCCTCATAGTTCAAACTGTTTTTTCCTGTTCATAAAACTGCTCATAATTTTATTTGGTGCATCTGTAAACACGTTGAATAGTTACAAGAATGCACACTCTATTTAGAGCATTGGTGTCAAACTCATTTTGGTTCGCGAGCCACATTTCTGACACTAAGATGCCATTGTCAGTTTATTTTGGGCCAAATAAACCTACTGGCTGCCATTGACGAAGCTAGACTTCCAATCCATTGGGACTGAGAGGGGCGAAATGACGGGACGTCTTGAAAAGCTGTTCAATTAATCTATTTTGAACAGAAACCGACTTTTCTGGTTGATGTAAAGAAAGGTTCAAATCCATACACTGCTGGCCAAAAGTATTGGCACCCCTGCAATTCTGTCAGATAATGTTCAATTTCTCCCAGAAAATGATTGCAATTACAAATGCTTTGGTAGTAATGTCTTCATTTATTTTGCTTGCAATGAAAAAAACACTAAAGAGGATGGAAAAAAAAAGTTAAATCATTATTATTTTACACAAAACTCCAAAAAATGGGCCAGACAAAAGTATTAGCACCCTCAGCCTAATACTTGGTAGCACAACCTTTAGATAAAATAACTGCGAACAACCGCTTCCGGTATCCATCAATGAGGTTTTTACGAAAGATGTCCCAATCGATCGGGATGCCGATCGATCGGGTCCGATCACGTCATTTTCAAAGTATCGGAAATGGCAAAAAAATATCAGACATGCCTTTTTTTATATATATATATATTTTATTTAAATCGTTTTCTAATTGTATATAACGTTACAGACAAAATGTCTTACACTCATCCAGAGTAGTTTTGGTGTGACGGCCCCATGGTTAACTTCTGAGACTCTTCCAGTCAGCTGATCGCCGCCTCCATCAGCTGGCTGTTTCCCCTCCCACTGTGATGACAGATGATCGACGCAGGACGGACCGACGACGTCACCGCCGCTGATTGGCCACGGAAAAAGGCGCCAAGCTTCTTAAACCTGCCGCTGTCAACGTTCTGAGAGGTCGCAATTTGGCAGCATTCTGTCGCGTTCCTCCTCGCTAGCTGTTTGCTCGCCATTCACGCTCGTTTGCATTTTGATCGCTAGTTTGATACACTCCCACTTTTTCGGTGAGGTCTTTTGTGTTTATTCGTTATTGGATCGTTTTTGTTCACCACTGTAAATAAGAGCACTGAAGCAAGTAAGGGTAAGTCGCCATTTCTGTTCAGCCCGTTTTCTCCTGTTTTGTATAGAGTAGGAAGTTAGGTTAGACGCTGTCTTTTCTTTGTTCCTTTTACGTGATCAGGGTTTAATTAGCGGGTGGGGTTTAAGTGTAGTTCCTTTTGTTTGTTGTTTTGGCCTGGGCTTACCCTGAAGTCACGCTTCGTCGGCATTCTGTATATATTCATTGCGAGTTTGATTGTTCTGTAAATAAATTTGTGTCCACTCGTACATTTGTGTGGCTTGTTTTATGTTACGCCCTTCGCGAGCCGTCTTTGGCACGTAACATTTGGCTTAAAGTAGAGCTATCAAATTTATTGCGGCGGTAATTATTTTTTTCTTAATTAATCACGTTAAATAATTCATGCATGCGCTGCACGACCCACTCACGCATTGTTGCGTTCAATCTATGAAGGCACCGTTTTACCAATATATAGAGCTAAACGCAGCGTATAATGGGTAGAGAGAATTTTGACAGCCTTTGGAGCCTTTTTTATTTGGATAAAGCCTTACATTCCCTCTCTCAGCAATTATGATTAACGTGGGAGGCAATGTGGGGAAGAAAGGTAATAGTTGATCATTTTCTTAACACCCTATGTTCTTTCCCAACGCAGAGAAGATATATCAACTGGTGCCCCTACGCACAGTCATGGTTGCATTTGCCATCATGCATTTGGGTTGAATGGCTGCAGTATCATTTACTGAAAGCTCAACAAATACACTAGATGGCAATATTTAGTCACAATATACAAAGACACAAGTCTTTCTATCCGTGGATCCTTCTCACAGAAAGAATGTTAACAATGTAAATGCCATCGTGAGGATTTATTGTCATAATAAACAAATACAGTACTTATATACTGTATGTTGAATGTATATATTCGTCCGAGTTTTATTCATTTTTTTCTTAATGCATTGCCAAAATGTATATGATTGGGAAAAATTATCGGGAATGATTGGAATTGAATCGGGAGCAAAAAAAAAACAATCGGATCGGGAAATATCGGGATCGGCAGATACTCAAACTAAAACGATTGGGATCGGATCGGGAGCAAAAAAACATGATCGGAACAACCCTAGTTTTTACAATGCTCTACTGGAATTTTAGACCATTCTTCTTTGGTCAACTGCTCCAGGTCTCTGAGATTTGAGGGGTGCCTTTTCTAAGCTGCCATTTTCAGATCTCTCCACAGGATTCAGGTCTGGACTCATCGCTGACCACTTTAGAAGTCTCCAGTGCTTTCTCTAAAACCATTTTCTAGTGCTATTTGAAGTGTGTTTTGGGTCATTTTCCTGCTGGAAGACCCATGACCTCTGAGAGAGACCCAGCTTTCTCACACTGGGCCCTACATTATGCAGCAAAGGTTGTTGGTAGTCTTCAGACTTCATAATGCCATGCACACGGTCAAGCAGTCCAGTGCCAGAGATAGCAAAGCAACCCCAAAACATTAGGCAACCTCTGCCATGTTTGACTGTGGGGACAGTGTTCATTTCTTTGAAGGCCTTGTTTTTTCCCCCTGTAAACTCTGTTGATGCATTTTCCCAAAAAGCTCTACTTTTGTCTCATTTGACCAGAGAAGATTCTTCCAAAACGTTTTTGACTTTCTCAGGTAAGTTTTGGCAAACTCCAGCCTGGCTTTTTTAGGTCTCTGGGTCAGACGTGGGATCTTCCTGGATATCCTACCATAGAACCCCTTTTCATTTAGACACCGACGGATAGCATGGGTTCACACTGTTGTACCCTCGGACTACAGGACAGCTTGAACTTGTTTGGATGTTAGTTGAGGTTCTTTACCCACCATCCGCACAAGCTTTCATTGAAATCTCTGGTCAATTTTTCCTTTCCATCCACATCTCGGGAGGTTAGCCACAGTGCCATGGGCTTTAAACTTATTGATGACACAGCGCACGATAGACACAGGAACATCCAGGTCTTTGGAGATGGATTTATAGCCTTGAAATTGCCCATGCTTCCTCACAAATTTGCTTCTCAAATCCTCAACAGTTCTTTGGTCTTCTTTCTTTTCTCCATGCTCAATGTGGTACACACAAGGACACAGGACAGACGTTGAGTCAACTTGAATCCATTTTAACTGGCTGCAAGTTTGATTTAGTTATTGCCGCCACCTGTTATGTGCCACAGGTAAGTAACAGATGCTGTCAATTATACAAATAAGAGAAACATCACATGATTTTTCAAAGGGTGCCAATACTTTTGTCCGGTCCATTTTTGGAGAGTTGTGTAAAAATGATAATGATTTTTTTCCCAATCTCTTCTGTGAGTTTTAATTGCAAGCAAAATAAAGACATTACTACCAAAGCATTTATAATTGCAATCATTTTCTGGGAGAAATTGAGCATTATCTGACAGAATTGCTGGGGTGCCTATACTTTTGGCCAGCAATGTACATTTGATTTTCAAAACCGCACCATTTTGGGTTTTCTAAGCGTACTGTCCTGTGCATTTGCGCTTCCACCCACTGGAGCGCACCACCTTAAACAACAAAAACAACAACAATTATGAATACCGGCGATTCTACTTTTTTTCCCAGCCAACGTTGGACACAACCCAGATAGCAAAATATAACTGGAGCGGACATGGGCCAGATGTACTGAAATTTTCCACCCAACTTCGTCAAAACGGATCCACCCCAGTGTCCTTTTGAACAATGGCCCAAACTCAGTACGGAGTCACTTGCCGGATCAGCAACCAGTTTGGGTCAAAATTGGTCCAAAGTAGCAGACACTACATTAATGTATGGCCCGGATATGGCACACATATTACCCAATTTGGGTCACATTTGTATCAAAACAGTTTTCAGTATTATATTTGGGGTCCATTTTGTTCAGTGTATCGTCCTGTAATGTGTTTATATTGCAAATTAAATTATCCTATTAAAAGCAATAATAACAACACTTTTTTTTCATGCCAATTATTAATGCTAACAGATTAATGCAACATACAACAACATAACAGTGTAACATTGTTTTTTCATAAAATATTTTATTTGGAACAAGCAACACAACATTAAAGATAACCCATTTTTAGACTGTAAACAACATATTGTATTTGTTAAAGTTCTGGGGTACGGGGGGCCTAAGCGCAGAAACAGAAGCGAACTGGCAGGTTTGGGGCCATCTTATTTCACCGATGCTCTGGTTCCATACCGCCCCAACAGAACACTCCATTCTCAGAATGCAGGTCTACTGGTAGTTCCCAGAGTTTCTAAAAGTACAGTAGGCGCGAGAGCCTTTAGTTACCAAGCTCCTGTCTTATGGAATCAGCTTCCAGCTAGTACTAAAGAAGCCGACACAGTCTGTGCATTTAAGATTAGACTACAAATGTTCCTATTCGACAAAGCTTATGGTCAGGCTAGTTGAAATCAGACTAGACTGACAATTCAGTCTAAGCTGCACTTGAAACTATAATGCTGGGGGAAGTACAGCCACTGAGTCCTATCTCCTTTTTCTTACTCTACCTATCACTTGTCTTACTTTATTTCTCTTTTCTGATTTTAATATCTAGTTGACTAGTCTCTTCATTACTAGTCATCCGGTGTCCCCTTTCCCCCCTTCTCCCTGGGGAGGGGATATTTTTCAGCTGCAGCCTCCTGACTATCTGGACCCCTGGCTGGATGGACATCTTCGTTGCCCCCCCCCCCCCCCCCCCCCCATCTCATCTCTCTAGATGGACCTCCTCTTGTTCCCTCACTCTATTGCATTTCTATAAACTGTAACTCCGTCTGCTAATTCCCATTAGCAGTCCTGGTGCATCTTGTCTATCCTTCCTGGGCGTGGATCTCTCCTGACTGTGGTTCTCCCCAAGGTTCTCATTTTTTCCAAAGGGTTTTTGGAGTTTTTCCCTGCCGACATGGAGGGTCTAAGGATGAGGGATGCCCAGGACTTGGACTAGAACTTTATTTAATTCATCTACTGTTTCTGACTGTGTATCATATTGCCTCTGCAAAGCCCTCTGAGACAACCTTGTTGTGATTTAGGGCTATACAAATAAAATTGAATTGGCAGTGGTAACAAGAGTTCATTGACGATGAGAAGGAGGGATAGATAGTGTCAGAAGAATCTGGTGGGCAGTTTGGTGGTAGAACAGGTGAACGGGCAGGCAGGTGTTCTGGTAGGCAAGTAGTACAGGATCTATAGGGGGAACAAAAATTAGCTCAGTATCAGGATTACAAGATTCTTTGTTAGCTGAAGTCACATCGGTGAGTTGTCTATCCGGCGATGATGTGAGGCCAAGGACCGGTTTAAGTAAGCTGCTGACGACGATCAGCGGGACCTGGTCCCAGGCTCACCCATCTGTGCAATCAAGGCAGTGACACAAATACAAAAACACAAGGAGGAGGGCCTCAGTTTGAATAATAGTATTCAAACATTGAAACATTTACAGCAACACAGAGTAACTGCTTTCTCTAAAAGTATTTATGTAGTAACTAAAAGCATGCCATGCTGTTTTTTAATAGAATAACACATTATGGCAAAATACATGGGTCTAATTTTGAATATTGAAACTATATACCTATTCTTCATTGGCCTTTTAATGTGTTTGACACGTTTGACACCCGAGATTTTGAGCACATTACGGCTTGTTCAGACTTACTTTTATTTATCACGCTTACAAAATTCACACAAAATCAGTTACAGTGTGAAAATGCTGGAAAAAACATGTCAATAAGAGGTGTGTGAAACGGGTGTGACTCACTTGAC
This sequence comes from Corythoichthys intestinalis, assembly GCF_030265065.1. Classification (NCBI taxonomy): domain Eukaryota; kingdom Metazoa; phylum Chordata; class Actinopteri; order Syngnathiformes; family Syngnathidae; genus Corythoichthys; species Corythoichthys intestinalis. The sequence goes on along the minus strand of NC_080414.1, from coordinate 36,133,343 downwards.
CTTTCCTATTAGTCACATGCACTACTTGTCTATAATGCACTGTTTACTGTGATATCATGTCGCAGCGGCTACACAGTGACGGGATGCACAAAGACATGCACTGCTAGCGATATCAAGAGAGCATCTATTGGATAATTACACCACATTTATGTGCCTGCTGGCCTTGGAGTTAATAACCCATTTCTCTATCAGAATAGTGTGTGCAACCTGAGAATTCTAAGGTAGACTGCATCGAATGTGCTACAGGCGGTGTTATTAGTCACCATAAGAAGATGACATGCCTCAAGCAGTAAAACATAACACATAAAATTCCTTTTTTTTTAATCTAAATATGACAAGGCTGAAAATATTTCATGATGTACAGGGGGGAAATACAGTATATGTAGGGTGCCAGATTAAGTTTAAAACTGTACATGTGCAGAGTCGGTACTTTGATAGTTTTTGAGTCAGTCATCTTTGCAAAAATTATATTAATGTTTTTCTCAATTGCTTTCGTATGTTTCTCAGATCAAACTTGCCATACTCAAAACTACTTGTTCAACCCTCACAGCATCACATCACTAGTGCACATCAAGAAAGCCTTTTCTCGTTTCTGTTTCCTACATAATCAGTTGCATCTGCCATGATGTTTAAAATGGATTTACTGAACATGTCATTATGGATTTAATGGATCTATTGAATGGTCTTACCACCCACAACATCTAGTCATTACTTCATTTCATAAGCCTTTACATGCAAAATGGATAAACATGTTGTCAGAATATGTCAGCATGTGTGTGCTTATTTCTGAGCAATTTCATTACTTATTTTACGTAACTTATTTAAACTGCCAAAATTTGTACTAGTTTGGAAAAATGTGTTTCCACCACGACAACACAATCAGGGAATGGTTTGCAACCCACAACAGGATGGTAATGAAGTTCCTACCACTATACTCCCCATTCCTTAATCCCATAGAAGAATTTTTCTCCAAATGGAGATGGCAAGTGTATGATCGCCAGCCTCACAATCAGATGACTCTCCTGGATGCCATGAATGCAGCATGCAGTGACATCACAGCAGATGTCTGCAGGGTAGGGTAAGGCAGGGTAAGGCATTCAAGAAGATTCTCTCCATGCTGTATAGCAAGAGAGGACATCTGTTGTGACGTGGATAAGAATTTGTGGGCAAACAGATAAGAACGTCAAGATGTGTAGAAGGAATGGGTGAATAATCCTGACAGCATGTGAAGTTTAGTTGTGGCGATTGTCTAATGTTCACATTTCTAATTTTGCTTTTATGTTAGTTATATTTCTTTGTGCTGTCTTTTGCTTTCTGTATTGCAATGACATGGTCCGTCCAGACATTATGGAAACAGTAAAAGTGTAAACTGAATCTTGTCTAGTCTCTTGCAATCAATCTCCCACACACAAAGGTGTAACTTACAATTTTCATCAAAACATAGTACACCATCTTCAGCATCAAAGCCTTCAACCAGAGTAACTGTTCAATTGAGAGCATGACAAAACAATTTGACTGTCTTGTCTGTATACAATGAAACAAGGACTTTTCATTCTGACAGCAATGACATGTTCATTGACACAGAAATTTGATTTTGAGCGATAGACAAAGCATTTTGCACAAAAAACTGGCTTTTGCAGGTAATCCATGTTGTTTTGCTACTTGTGCGACATGTTGTGAGGATTGAACAAGTAGTTTTGAGAATTTTTAAATTCTGATCTGAGAAACGTACCAAAGCAACTGAGAAAACGGTAATATTATAATATACAGTGCCTTGCAAAAGTATTCGGCCCCCTTGAATCTTGCAACCTTTCGCCACATTTCAGGCTTCAAACATAAAGATATGAAATTTAATTTTTTTGTCAAGAATCAACAACAAGTGGGACACAATCGTGAAGTGGAACAACATTTATTGGATAATTTAAACTTTTTTAACAAATAAAAAACTGAAAAGTGCAATATTATTCGGCCCCTTTACTTTCAGTGCAGCAAACTCACTCCAGAAGTTCAGTGAGGATCTCTGAATGATCCAATGTTGTCCTAAATGACCGATGATGATAAATAGGATCCACCTGTGTGTAATCAAGTCTCCGTATAAATGCACCTGCTCTGTGATAGTCTCAGGGTTCTGTTTAAAGTGCAGAGAGCATTATGAAAACCAAGGAACACACCAGGCAGGCCCGAGATACTGTTGTGGAGAAGTTTAAAGCCGGATTTGGATACAAAAAGATTTCCCAAGCTTTAAACATCTCAAGGAGCACTGTGCAAGCCATCATATTGAAATGGAAGGAGCACCAGACCACTGCAAATCTACCAAGACCCGGCCGTCCTTCCAAACTTTCTTCTCAAACAAGGAGAAAACTGATCAGAGATGCAGCCAAGAGGCCCATGATCACTCTGGATGAACTGCAGAGATCTACAGCTGAGGTGGGAGAGTCTGTCCATAGGACAACAATCAGTCGTACACTGCACAAATCTGGCCTTTATGGAAGAGTGGCAAGAAGAAAGCCATTTCTCAAAGATATCCATAAAAAGTCTCGTTTAAAGTTTGCCACAAGCCACCTGGGAGACACACCAAACATGTGGAAGAAGGTGCTCTGGTCAGATGAAACCAAAATTGAACTTTTTGGCCACAATGCAAAACGATATGTTTGGCGTAAAAGCAACACAGCTCATCACCCTGAACACACCATCCCCACTGTCAAACATGGTGGTGGCAGCATCATGGTTTGGGCCTGCTTTTCTTCAGCAGGGACAGGGAAGATGGTTAAAATTGACGGGAAGATGGATGCAGCCAAATACAGGAACATTCTGGAAGAAAACCTGTTGGTATCTGCACAAGACCTGAGACTGGGACGGAGTTTTATCTTCCAACAGGACAATGATCCAAAACATAAAGCCAAAACTACAATGGAATGGTTCAAAAATAAACGTATCCAGGTGTTAGAATGGCCAAGTCAAAGTCCAGACCTGAATCCAATCGAGAATCTGTGGAAAGAGCTGAAGACTGCTGTTCACAAACACTCTCCATCCAACCTCACTGAGCTCGAGCTGTTTTGCAAGGAAGAATGGGCAAGAATGTCAGTCTCTCGATTTGCAAAACTGATAGAAACATACCCCAAGCGACTTGCAGCTGTAATTGGAGCAAAAGGTGGCGCTACAAAGTATTAACGCAAGGGGGCCAAATAATATTGCACGCCCCACTTTTCAGTTTTTTATTTGTTAAAAAAGTTTAAATTATCCAATAAATTTTGTTCCACTTCACGATTGTGTCCCACTTGTTGTTGGTTCTTGACAAAAAATTTAAATTTTATATCTTTATGTTTGAAGCCTGAAATGTGGCGAAAGGTTGCAAGGTTCAAGGGGGCCGAATACTTTTGCAAGGCACTGTATATGGCGGAAAACACTCAGGTGACTTGAAGTTCCGCTCAATTTGGCCAAATTTGAAAATTGTCCAATATGCATGTGTGATACATCATTGGAAAGCTGAAAATCTCCATTTTCTGGGGGAAAAAATTTTGAACAGGAAGGCGTTTTTTTTTTTTTTTTTTTTTTTTAATGTTTTTTAAACAGCTAAACCCTATCTGGAGGTGAGAGCACGCTAGAGCAGAATTACAGACGCCATGACTTTAACGAGATATTATCACGTACTTACCTTGTTTTGATCCAAAAACTCCATGTAGCATGTATCACTGAGTGTTAAGACACAGCTGTTAATGGCCACAGCTGGACTTTTGGGGGATTTTATGGGGGAAACATGATAATATAACAAGGGTCGCGATGCAGAAATCGCAGACATTAAAGAGTGGTCGAGATTTTCTTTTTCATACTTTTTAAACGCTTTTTTTCTTTAAATTTTTTTTCGTTTGGATCAATTATTTATTATTTAACATATCGGAGAAAATGTGACTGTAACAAAAAAAAAATCCAATTAAGTGATAGTTATGAGGTAAATATCCGTGACTTTCTTTCTTTTTTTTTCATTGTGACATAATTTGTTTAAAGTATGTGAGTGAATACTTTTTTAAAGTCGTTTTTTTTTATTTTTTTTTTTAAACGAAATATTAGACATCAATGAATGATTCTAAGCTAAAAACAACACACATTTTGAATAATAAATATAATTAATTACCTTCGTTTTATGGCTGGGTTGAAACAAAAGCGGTTGAGCGACGTCTGTAAACAGGAGTTTTCAGGGTAAAACTGACGAATGAAAAATAGTTCGGGGGCTTAATGCGCCATGAATCTGCTATGGCAGCATATAGACATATTCTATCAAACACAACAGTTGTTTTGGCTTAAATACAGCAGTTTCTTTTAAAGGAGTGCAAGAGCAGAAACTGCTTTTTCAGTCTTGTCTGTGTTTTCCGCCATATATATAATAATATGAAAAAATTAGGGCTCAAAATGATCGCGTTAACGGGCAGTAATTAATTTTTTAAATTAATCACATTAAAATAGCTGACGCAATTAACGCACTTGCCCCGCTCAAACAGATTAAAATGACAGCAGGGTGTCATGTCCACTTGTTACTTGTGTTTTTTGGTGTTTTGTCACACTCTGCTTGCGCTTGGGTGCGACTGATTTTATGGGTTTAAGCACATGAGCATTGTGTAATTATTAAGTGTCTTTGAGTGTCCAAAAAAGCGCTATACAAGTTTGATGTATTATTATTATTATTTATTGACATCAACAATGGCGAGCTAGTATTTGATTTTTGATTGAAAATTATTACAAAATTTTATTAAAACGAAAACATTAAGAGGGGTTTTAATATAACATTTCTATAACTTGTACTAACATTTATCTTTTCAGAACTACAAGTCTTTCTATCCATGGATCGCTTTAACAGAATGTTAATGTTAATGCCATCTTGTTGATTTATTGTTATAATAAACAAATACAGTAAAAAATATATTATTATTTTAAGTTATTATTATGATAACTCTGCATAACATTGTCATTTTTATATTAAACAAATAAAAGTAATATAGATCAACTTACAATAAAGTATAACTTTATTTACATTGTTTTGTTTGTAACAGAAAATACTTAAAGCACAACAATTTGCCTGAATTGAAAAAATATAACAGTAGTAAAAGTACACTCAGGGTAATTTTTTTGACCATTTAATGCTGAAAAATATAAATGAATAAACCCCTAACCCTAAATAATGATAAATTCAAATTGATTGGCAAAATAAACTCATGAGGACAGAGGGACACTTTTTATTTTTGCTGCTGGCAGTATCAGCTCCTTTGCTATGGTGTGGGGTTATTTTGCACTAAGCACTTGGTATGCCACCTCATATAATGCTGTGACAGCCCTGGCCATTTAACTGCCTCCAGTCAGCTGATCGTCACCTCTGCCAGCTGGCTGCCGCCCCTCTCAGCGTGACGTATGCCGACCAACACGGAATGGGCAGACGTCGGGGCCGCCGTTGATTGACCACCCGAGGAAGGGCGCCAACATAAAAAACCAGCTGCTGTCAACACTCTGGGAGGTTGCATTGACAGCATTCGTGCTGCGGTCCTCCTCGCCAGCTGTTTGCTCGCCATCCATTCACTTGTGCATTTGATCGCTTGCTAGTTACACTCCCGCTTTTTTCGATGAGGTCTTTTCTGTTTGTTCGGTCTTGGATTGTTTTTTTGTTCACACTGTACATAGAGTACACCACCAAAGCAGTAGGGATAAGCTGCCACTTCTGTTCAACCCGTTTTCTCCTGTTTTGTTTAGTGTAGGAAGCCAGGGTAATGTTATTTCCTTTTTACGATCAGGGTTTAGTTAGCGGGTGGGGTTAAAGTGTAGATTCCTTTTGTTTGTTGTTTTGGCCTGGGCTTAACCTGAAGCCAGCTTCTTCCGCATTTTGTATATTTTGTTCATTGCGAGTTTGACTTGTGTAAATAAATTGTGAAATTTGTGAACTTGTGGCTCATTTTATGTTACGCCCTTAGCGAGCCGTCCGTGGGATGTAACAAATGATACTCATTCACTCCCAGCCATTTTCACCGGGGCCAGGCCCTTTGCTCCGGGCCGTTTTACTGGATTTTGACTGATTTTGCAAGCCAAAAGCCAAATGCTACGTCCGCTTTTTCATATTTCCTCCATCTTAGCTCTTCATATCTCCAGTGCTCTTTGTTGTGTCCTCTTGATGATTCAAAAATACCATGCACACTCTGAAAATGAGAGTCCCACTGCCACCCAATGAGTGGATGTGCAATTACACTTTATTCTAGTGAGGCAAAAAAGTGTATTCCCTGAAATCGCAATCGCCACCCCCGGCATAGCTCTGTCCCCCCCTAGGGGGACGAGTGACGTCGAGAAGAATGACAGAGACTGACTTTTGTTATGAACATTTGCTGTACTTATGCCCCAACCACTACTCTCAGTCGCGGTTGCTACAACTACCCATCATCTATTGTGGTAGAACAGATCAAAACCGGCCGCTGCAATAATATTTACTCTTTTAAAAACTGTCACGTTGCCATATACATGGCAGAAAAGTGCGAAATGGACGTGATAGATTTCCACAAGTCTGAGAGAATGACGAAAGAACACTCGGTACAAAAAATTACTTTTTCTAATTTGACTTAACCGAGGTACATCAAGTTAGGCATGTTTTCTAGCCCCAAATTACAACTTGTGAAACAGCAAGGGAAAACAGTTTTAAAATAAGCAATTCATTCATGTTCCTTTCAGTGTGGAAAATACAGGATATTAGAAAATACATATTTCACACTTTTACTCTTGCGGATTTAGCTAGCTGAACATCACTTGTTATACTTTCCACAGATATACATAATTAATAAAGAAGCATATGGTTGCCATCAGAGGAGGTCATTGCTTGAGGCAAAGCTGGAGCTGTTTCCTGTGAGCTATGCATCTGCCCTCTACTCTTTAGATGTTAGAATTGCAACAGACAAGGAGAGATTCCCATCTCATGAGAGCCATAAAATGCATACAAAATGCATTATTCTTCATCCTGACATTATCTGAACTTCAGTGCGAATATCATGCACCCCTCCCACATGTACTTACAGATACAGTACAGAATGACACAGGCGTAAAAAATGACATAAGTAAAAGTACAAGTACCTCAGAAAATTTGCTCAAGTCCAAAAGTGCTTGCTTTAAAAGTTACTTTACTAGTAAAAAGTAAAAGTATATAAACAAATAATACATACATATATAGGGCGAAAAACACAGACAAGACTGATAAAAACGGTTTCTGCTCTTGCACTCCTCTTTAAAAGAAACTGCTGTATTTTAAGCCAAAGCAACTGTTGTGTTTGATAGAACAATATGTCTATATGCTGCCATAGCAGTTTCATGGCGCATTAAGCCCCCGAACAATTTTCAATTTTCTGTTTTACCCTGAAAACCCCCATTTACAGACGCCTTGCAACTGCTTTTGTTTCAACACAGCCATAAAACGGAGGTAATTAATTATATTATTCAGAATGTCATTTTTAGCTTAGAATCATTAATTGATGTCTCATATTTCGTTTAAAAAAAAAAAAAAACGACTAAAAAATTATTCGCTCACATATATTAAACTTTTTAACAAATTATGTCACAATGAAAAAAAAAGGCATCTGTAAAAAAGTCACGGATAACTACCTCATAATTATCGCTTAATTGAATGTTTTTTGTTGTTGTTGTTACTGTCGCAGTTTCTCCGATATGTTAGATGATAAATAATCGATGCAAACAAAGAAAAATTGGGAGAAAAAAAAGAAAAAAAAAAGTTTAAAAAATTGAAGAAAAAAAAAAAAAAAACGTTTAAACGTTTAAAAGGGTAAATATATGAAAAAGAAAATCTCACCACTACTTTATGTCTGTTATATTACTATGTTTCACCCATCAAATCCACCAAAAATCCAGCTGTGTCCATTCACTGCTGTGGTTTGAAACTCAGCGATACATGCTACATAGAGTTTTTGGTTTGAAACAAGGTAAGTAAGCGATAATATCTCGTTAAAGTCATGACGTCTGTAATTCTGCTCTCGCGTGCTCTAACTCCAGATAGGGTTTTGCTGTTTAAAAAAGTTTTTTTTTTTTTTTTTAAATGCTGTCCTGTTCAAAAAATTTCATTCACCAGGAAAATTGAGATTTTAAGCTTTTCAATGATGTATCACACATGCATATTGGACAATTTTGGCCAAATTGGGGGTCTCATAGCAGAACTTCTAGTAACTTGAGTGTTTTCTACCATATACATATACAGTATATAATGGCAGAAAACACTCAGGCGACTTAAAGTTACGTTCTGAGAACCCCGCCTTCCAATTTTTAAAAACCCCTAAACCCTAACTCGAGGTGAGAGGATGAGAGAGCATAATTAAAGACACCATGATTTTAACGGGATATTATCGCGTACTTACCTTGTTTCAATCCAAAAACTGTGTAGCGTGTATCACCAAGTGTCAAGAAACAGCTGTGAATGGCCACAGCTGGACTTTTGGGGATTTTATGGGTGAAACATGGTAATATACCATCAAGGAGTGGTCGAGATTTTCTTTTGCCCTTTTAAACTTTTTTTTTTCCAATTTTTCTTCGTTTGGATCGATTATTTATCATCTAAAATATTGGGGAAAATGTGACAGTAACAAAAAAAAATACAATTAAGCGATAGTTTTGAGGTAGATATCAGTGACTTATTTACAGACACAATGTTTTTCATTGTGGCGTAATTTATATGTTAGTTTAAAAGTAAGTTAAGTTTAAAAGTAAAATATGTGAGTGAATAATTTTTCAAAGTCTTTTAAAAAAATAATTAATTAAAAAATAGACATCAATTAATGTTTCTAAGATACAAAATTGTAGACTTTTCGAATAATAAATATAATTGCTTACCTTATTTTTATGGCTGGGTTGAAATAAAAGCAGATGTGCGGTGTCTGTAAACGGGGGTCTCCAGGGTAAAACGGGCAAATGAAATAATAGTTCGGGGGCTTAATGTGCCGTGAATCTGCTATGGCAGCATATAGACATAATTGTTCCATCAAACACAACAGTTCTTTTGGCTTAAAATACAGCAGTTTCTTTTAAAGTGAGGTGCAAGAGCAGAAACTGCTTTTTCAGCCTTGTCTGTTTTCTGCCATATACGTATACATATACAGTATATACTCATTGACTGCTCAGTTTTATTTAAACCTGTGCAGAATGAAACAAACAAGCAATAAAACTGACTGTCACAAAACTGGTGGTCGTGGAACAGTTGGTAGCTCGAGTTGTCCTGGGACCGAAGGGTCAGCAGCTTGATTCCAGGCTGCGATTGTCCACTGTCGAAGTGCCCTTGGGAAAGGCACTGAACCCTAATTTCTGCCTTGCATGGAAGCAGCACCATTGGTGTGTAAATGTGTGCTCATGTAAAGCATTTTGGGCATTGTAACAATGTACAAAAATGTGCTATATAACTATTCTCCATTTACCATTTAAAAAGAAGCTTAACAACCTCAAGAACTCCAAAATACAGCGTAATGGCAGATTACAAGCAACTATCAGGTGCATGCCGCCACCTACTGTGCAACAGTGCAGTGTTTTTTATTGGTCAATAACTTGTTTACCTCCCTAATCTTGCTTGTATTGTGTTGCTGCCTCTAAGTGCTCAGTTATGGTATAGTTGCACAGGGCTTATTGATTGGGCCAGAGGCATGAAAGTGAAACTATCAATTCACAGTGAGAATAAAAGAAAACAAACAAAAGTAATGTAACACAGGTGACAGCTTGAAAAGTAGTGGAGTAAAAAGTATAGATACCTGCTGCCAAAGATAAATGTACCACTTCATATTTGTACTCAAGGAAAGTACAGATACACAAAAATGTACTCAAGCGCAGTAACAAAGTACTTTTACTTTGTTACATTCCACCATGGGTCTACAAAATAGTAGCTAAAATCAAACAACTACCTCTGTATTCTTTACTGAAGTATCAGCAAGACATGGGCATAACACAATGCAAAATACTGTATGTCAATGTGTGACTCAAGTAAATGCATCAATCCTGAATTACACCAATTTATAAATTATGAAATTTGACATTTGTATTAAATTCCATTAAAGCATACTTTGTTCTGGAATATTTCAGTGCATTGTAATGGATTATGAAATAGAACTCGTCTTGAATGTCCTTTACTTTTAAAGTTATACATCTTAATGGAAGGTCAATATCCTTTCAGTTTAGTAGAAAATGTACGGGCAAGAAAATGACATTTAAGCAGTCCTGGAAAAAAAAAACAGCTATCAGAATAAATACAAAAGCTTCTAGACTGCACCTCAGGTTGTGCCAGTTAAATCAAATTCACCCTTAATTGATTGTGCAAGCTCACAAACCATTCCTCTATAGCATGTTTACGGTGGTGCGTTCTGCTTTTTTGTTTAGTCATGGCAGATTGTTTGCTGTGTGGCAGTTGTGGATAGGGCTGATCTTCCTAATGCACCCTCCTCTGCAGAGGATATAAATTAGTCTGAACTATAGAGCTGATCTACCCCTGCCAACCTCATCTGCAAAGTGAGCGGTGCGAGGCGGAATGTGGAAGATGCAGTGTCAGGCTACTCTCAAGGCATGCTTGTGGCAGTGACCCGTCTCTCAAGTTTCTTGACTTTCTCTTTGAGTGTTACAAAAAGCGACTGAAGCCCCTTTCAGACTTATATCCCGCTAAATTCCCATGTAAAGTGATGCGGGATTTACCCATGTCATGGCTTTCACACATGGGGAGCTGTACCGGGAAGAGCGTACCGCACGTAACATGTCACCTTTGCTCATTAATATTCGTTGCGTTAGCAACTGTTGCTGGGGGGGGGGGGGGGGGGGGGGGTCAAACTTGCATTTGTCCCTCATGCTAGATGCATGTAAATAGTGTACGAACGAGTTGTTGACTGAGCTAAACCTACCAATTCTTTCTGAAAATGATGTCCCTGGTGCCAAATTCACTGGTAAAGATGTGGAAGAACATACAAATGTTCAGTTAAAGAGATGACTTGAGTATCGAGGGCTGAAAAAGAGCCGACCTGATCCAGAGGTAACATTTTTATCGACACCTTTTTCTTGTGTGCATTGCCTTACGCCACTGACAATGACATTGTCCTGTTTCAACAAGCTATACTTTACCACCATATGCTCTGTCTTTCTTATATATTATATCCTCTGGTTGTCTTACGTCTCTGACCGTTCTTGGGGGTATTTTATATTGCTATTTTTGTGAAGCAATCGCAAATGATACTCAGTGACAGCCAACAAACACTTTTAATTTTTTCATTAATAACAAATCTTGATTCTATTGATTTATATACAATTACCCCTTACTAAAGTTGTTTCTTTACAACACAAAAGGTAACAACAGTGGCAGTCAGATACCATTTGAATTTTTTTCAGGTCATTCATTGTCAGACGGAAGCAGCACGGCAAAACGCCACACTAAAAAATAAGTAAAAATATCAAAATGACTTACCTCTTCGTCCTGTGTAAGACCAAGGCCCCCAACAAAATGTTTACTGCATATGACGGTGAATGGCTTCACCTTGTTGCCGTTAAACTGGTCTTTTGGACGTCCGCACAAGTTGATCCGTTGTATTTGAGTTTAAGTTTTTGGCTTTGGGAAACGTATGAAGGAAACATCCTTCATTAGTCATAATGTCTAGAGTCGTTTGTATAAGTTTCATAGCTTGGCCTTACTCGGCATGTTCTTTTTTGAAAGAAAAAAAACAAGCAGTACTAGCATGGGTTGTTCTGTATGCAAGCGTGCTTCTATGTTGACCCCCTTCTACTTTACAATGGTGATGTCACGCAGTCTTGCGGTCTAAAAATAGCATTCGTAAGGTACGCTGTTCGAAACTTTCAGACTTGTCCCGTGTTGGCAACTCAGCGCTATCTGTATGGGGATAGTGGGAAATGGGATTTTATAACCTGGATATTACTTCATTTTTGCTCGGCATCGGTGACAAACTAAACCACACATTTCCAAAGATGAACAATGCACTGTCTCTTCCTTGGCTCTAAAATCCAGTAGCAAATTAATTCAATTATGTTTCCAGTTTAATTTTGCTACCATTCCAGTTTGCCATGTTGATAATTGCGATGTTTGTTTACCACTTTTTGTCTTACTGCTAAGAAAGAGCAAATCAGCCCGCTATAATATTTACCAAATCAGCCTTCGTGCTGTGACTCGGGAATTAAATGGCTGCTTTCAAACATGCCGCGTCCCGGGTAAATCCCGGACATTATACTAAGATGCGACCCGGTTAATGTCTGTTTCATCTCCGAGTCAGTTGACATTGCTTTCAGACATAAAGGCTACCCGGGATTTAATCAATTTAATCACAATGAAGCTAAGGAATGAGCCTGGACATCCTCCTTGGGGCCGGATCGCACGCTGGGTACCTGGATGTCGCCCGGTCTGGGTGGGGATACTTTCCTACGGTGTGTTGTATCGGTTGTGGGGGGTGGTGCATCTCCTCATCCCTTTGCTGAAAGCCGGTTAATGGGAACGCGGATGGTCTGGGGGACCACCCTGGGTCCCGGGGGTATCCTGCGCAGCATTTCCACTCTTCTGTAGGACACGTCTGAGTGGGTTAACACTGAAAGTCCAGGGGTTTTTTGGCTATAAAGAAAGACCAGAAAAGCGCCAAATGACCCCTCTACCAAACGGACTATTTGCCTTTGTCAGACAATAGACCACTCAAACAAGCAATCAAGCAGACCCCCCCCCCCCCCCACACACACACACACTCCTTTGGAGTCGCTGCCTAGGTGTGAAGGGGAATGGGGGGGGGGTTCAATCTGGATAGCTGCAATTACCATCTTGAATATTTGCAAATCCAGGGCTCCTTTGGCTTTATCAAACACGGAGATGGCCTGTCGTCGTGTTCTACAATATGATTGACATGGCAGCACTGAATGCATATGTGTTGTATCAGGCATACACCGGAAGGCAAGTGAGACGGGTGGACTTCTTGGTGGGTCTTGCAAATGAATTGGCTCACTCTCATGTGGGCGAAAAAAAGTCGCAGAAGGAAAAATTGCTTCGGCAACAACATCCAACAACTAGCCCCAGGAAAAGGGCGAAGTGTCATATGTCACCACATAAAAAAGTTTTGTTTTTTATTACACCATCCCTTGTACCGTATAGTTTCTTTTGTTCTCTTTTTCACATACGTTTCTTTATTGAATTAAAAGCTTTTTTGTGCAAAAAATGACTTGTGTTGTTCATCATTAGCCATACATCATCAGCAATGTAACACTTGCCACGTTTACATGGAGCCAAATATTCCAATTACAATCGGAATATTTGTTCAAACCGAATAAATGTGTTCCATATAAACACCTCATTCGGAATGAACAGGCCCAAACCGAATGGAATTTCATTCCGATTCACAGGGGTGGAATATTCCTTTTCCCAAACCGATTAGAAGTAAAATGATATCATGTAAACAGGGAAGCGGAATGGTGTCTGGTTGCGTTCTTTCTGCACATGCTCCGTACTGACGTGGTGACGTCACTTTGTGACGTAAGTAACGTCACTTGCAACATGGCTTCCAAGCACAGCGCACCTAATTGGAGTCCGGCGGAAAGATTGTATTTAATTCAAACTTTAAAAAAATTGAATATAATTGCTCGCTTAGACGGGCGTAAAACGAGGAACAGTGAACTATTTAAAAAAGTTCACGAGAGGTTACATGAAGCGTTGACCAGATTAGAAACCGGTGGAAAACCGGCTACTACAAGGCAAAAGAGCAAAACAGCAGAAGCGGATACGACCCCACAAACACAACAAGTGGGTTAAAGTTAAAACAGCAGCACTCCGACGATCAATCTCCATGTTTTGCAACGTGACGCTTTGTTTTGATTAATCTGCGCATGTCAGACGGCAGTTGTCAAACGTCCTTTCGGAATAAAGGCAGTCACATGTAAACGCTGGATCGGAATAGATGAAGTGACATGTAAACAGCTGATCTGGAATTTCCATTCGGAATGATTTGAATCGGTATGAATAAAAGTCAGCATGTAAACGTGGCTACTGTAAGCTCCCTACATACAAGAAACAATGCAACTAAATATTCAGAGAGATTGAGACTGCTGTTCTTTCTCAATGCTATTATGTCAAACAGTCCTCCGCAAACAGGTACCCCTGCAAACACTCAAGATGCTATTTGAAGCAATCCAACCCTGTGGTTTTGCGAGTGTGAATGGGAGTGACTAGAGAGGACCTCAATACTCACAAAAGATATGCTGATTAAAGTCATATGACCCTTCTCTGGTAACAAAAGTGATTTTTATCAACTGATCCACCCTTAGTAGTTCTTGGTAATGCATGACTGGGTGAAATTAGACACACTCAGGTAGAGAGATTGTCAATGCCAGGATTAGCGGTCAGGTAGCAGAGAATAGGATGTCAACATGTATACACTTACAGGTGATTTACATAATATAGTGGTGCCTCGACATACGATCGCTTCGATATACGATCTTTTCGACATCTGACGTAAAATTTGACTCGCCATTATTTCTACATCTGATGACATGCTCAAAATAAAACGATTTATGACAGCGCCGCAGTTTCTTACCCGCAAGACCGATGCACGGCGGATTTTTTAAGAGAAATCAACATGGGTTCCAAAAAGGTTAGTGCTGTCACGTAAGCCACGCGGTGCGTTCAGGTACGGCACACAATCACATCCGCCACATTAGAACCCGATTCGTTAAATTCTTACAGGAATTGTTATATTATTAGTCTGATTTATTTTTATAATATATTTGTTTTGCTATGTGTGATTGCTATTTGTAATAGTAGCAGCAGTATTAAGTAATTAGTGTAGGTTTTTGGGATGTGGAACAAATTAATAGAATTATAATGTATTTTTACGGGAAAATCCCACTCAACATATGACCATTTCGACTTACAAATAAGGTCCTGGAACGAAATTAATTCGTATGTAGAGGTACTGTACTGGGCTCCCCACCTCACATTGATGAATTATGTACTCTTCACCTCGCCTAATCACGTCTCCTTACCACTCACCTCCTCTCCTCTTTCTCCACGGTCAACAGGCTTCCCACAAGGTTTCCACGGGTAAATATAACTAGCTAACATTGGGCTAGTTGTTGAGACACCCCTCTGTTATTGAGAGAGTTGGTACGCTTTGTCGGCTGTGACGGAGGTGCTGCGATTGACGTCATCCGAAATGCGGTGTAATAAAATTAACTTACAAGATACAGTACAGTATATGCTCGGTTAGTAGCTTAGCCCATTTTCGTAAATACACGCATCCCAGCTATATGTATGTGTGGATGTGCGTGCGTGTGTGAGCGCGGGCGTTTTTCTATGGCGAAGCGGACGCATATTTTTGCATTACGCGGAGATATCCAATTTAATGTTATTCCAGTCACTCACACTCTTGCGAAACGAATCCTCACAGTCGTGAGTTTGAAAATGGCGATTGCAAATGAAAATGGAAATTGCATCCTTTTTGACTGAATATTTCAGCCAGGAATATTTATAATCATACATTGAAAATGAGCATTTCTGGTTTCCCATCATTTTTTAGGGGAATTCTAAATCAGGATGGTTAGGACAGCTATGCTTTTGGCCAAGGACGTCGTCCGTTGAATATTGTACGGTCGGTTGTGGCTCTGTTGTACAATTAGCATCATTAGTGGGACAAACTGAAACTCCGCTCACCGTTTTGGCAGTGCTCAGTGGTGTTTCATGGTCCACATCATCAATCCTTGGTTCTCGCTCAGTAGTTGTTGTCACTTTTGAAAGCTTAGTTTTGAAAAAAATTACATATATCCATCTTTTTTCTTCTATCCTGAGGTGGTTTTGGCTAAGCAAAGCAAATGACCGTCTCTAAGGTGCTAGCCACATGATCTGTTCGAAAATTAATTTTGACCAATTATAAAAACTTTTTTTTTTTTGTTCATTTAATTCATTTTTTTAATTGCTTTACAATTTTTATAGACAACATTTTACCGGCAAAGTCAATTTTATATTCAAATCCATGTATGCATGTATTGGAAAGTCAATTACATGCAATGACATTTTCGGCCACCAGGAAGAGCTATGCCCCCCCAGTTTTCTTAGTTCTACACAGTACATATTCCACATAATTGATTAAGGCCCTTACTGGGTGACTTTATGAGGTAGTTGTAAATGTTTCCGAACTCCACTGGAGGCAATTCCTTTGGATTGTTTATCCAGCTATCAGCTGCGACTTTGTATGGGCAGATTTGCAGGCCAATACACGCTAATTTTAAGTTGTATCGCCTCTTCGCGTCTGTCGGCAGTGACTCGTGATAATAATACGTCATGTTTAAGACGTTTTTATGAAAAAAGGACGCAAAACACAGCTGAAATATATGAATTTCAGACAACGTTTGTCTATGGATGTTTACCTGTGCTAGCCCCCATCTCAAAATGGCGACACGTTGCTATGCGAGATGACGTCATCGTGACATCACACCGACTGCGAGAATAAGTAGATAGATAAAACAAATAAACCCCTAAAAAATTAATGCAGTCTCAACGGGACACAAGCCAGTGTCCTACTTGCACCGGTCCCAAGCCCGGAGAAATGCAGAGGGTAAAAAAAAGCCTGCATTGTGGGTGCCCCCTCAAGATTTCTTAGTGCCCACTCTGGTGGGTAAACCTAGATCCAGGCCTGCTTCTGGCTCCAGTCTCGGTTGTAGGACACTGGGTCAGCATCACACAATACAGCATTGCTTTAAAGCAGAGGTGGGCAAACTATTCCACAAAGGGTCGCAGTGGGTGCAGGTTTTTTTGCAACCCATTAAGACGACACATTTTCACCAATCTGATATTTTACGAGTGCAATCAGTCGATTGAAGTCAGGTGCTTCTCATTTCTGCTGAAACCTCATTAGTTATACGATCTGTGCTGGGTCAGTTGGAACAAAGACCAGGACTCACTGCGGCCCTCGAGGACAGGTTTGCCCACCCTTGCTTTATAGCATGTAGATGGACTACGGAATTATCAGATTTTTCGTTTATTTTTCGCATCACGCCAGCCAAACGGCTGCTGGCTTTTGTAGCTGCACCAGGGAGAGGCGTGTGACCTAGTAATGGGTCCGTGAGACCTCATGAAGCATGTCGACACAGTGACACACTGTGTTGACACAGTGTGGATACTGTGTCATTGAATACTGACACCTGCTGGACATAAAAAATCCCTACAGGCAACTCACTTGACAGACTGACACTGAATTGATGACATAGCATGTAAAATCAAATCATTTAAGTCTTTGCATTTATACTGCATTATTCCATATCTTTAAATTATGTGAACATATATTATAATGTGAAAATGTAAGTAATAATGAATGCCTGTGGACTTTTTGTTCTGATAAAATTTTACTCAAAAATTTTTTTTTAAATGTTTAAAATTTAGTTGGTTACTTTTTTTTTTTTTTCAAACAAGCCTGCTGTGGACAATACACTCGCATGGAACCAACGATGCCAGCATGCACAAGAATTTCCAGTTGAAAGAGGTTTGGATAAGATGTCCATTGTTCCTCCATTGAGCCTCCAGTATTGAAGAAAATCGGCATTGCGTGCCATGTTCGGCTCAGCGATGCATTGTTGCACTTTTGCAATTTCATCTGCAGTTGCATTGCCTCCTTGACTCCCCACTTCGTCATCTAAGTGCTACCATAGCCCATCAGAAAGAAATTGAAGTGGACAAAAAATAAATTATAGCTTAATTACAGATTTCTAATAAATTACCAAAAAAGTGACTGTGGGAAAGTAAAGGAATGGCTCTATAACTGTGTTCATTTTGGGATTATCAGAAACTTCATTCTCATGCTTGGCACAATAATGCTTCAGCATTGAGGAGGTGGCAACTGTTTGTATATGACAGGTTAGTCATATTCAAAGTACAAATGCGACATTTCACCTGCAAAAAAGAGAAATAAGTAAAAAAATGTTGGAACTGCGCGGTGCTACGCGATCTGTTCAACACATTCTGACCAGACTCGAACCCACACGCACGACGCATCGTGGACAAATGGTGTTTGCTCAGACCACTAAGCTATCAGATCAAATGCTAGCATGTGTTCTTGAAGGCAAGGCACTGCAAACCCGTGTGCACCACTCACACTAATAAACTAAGATTTAACTTAAAATTAATTGTATTTTGAATGGAAGATGACAAGTGTGTTTTCCCTGTCTTACGTCCATTTCCACAGCATGTAGACAACGAAGAAGTAACTGTGAGATGTGGATTGTTTCAGCAGCTCCATCGTGTTGACAGACGCGCTTCCTTTTGAACCAGTTTGCCGCGTCATGACTGTGTTGACACAGTTCAATGAGTTCATGCATCGGTCACGTGATTTTCTTGTAGTGATATGCGCACCGACGCAGGAGTTGCTCCATGAGCTCGGTGCGCGCGCCGGCGCATTAGCATCACTAGACCCATCACTAGTGTGAGCCTTTTTGGGTTTCAGAAAGTTTCCGTTCAACCCCACATCAGCCAAAACAAGTGTGCAACAACTGTGGAACCATTGGACTTATGAGGAAGTGAGTAAACATCGTGTTTTATTATGTCAAATACTGGGATCATGGCACACGAATAATACTAAGGTGGCTTGCATTTTGTGGCTGACATGCTCCTTGTCCACCAAGAATTTCACTCTGCCGACGACCGGTGGCTTGTCACCCCCCACCCCCACCCCCCACCACCGGGAGAGAGCTATACTCGGCATATTGCTTCTTCGTGTGCCCGGGGTTCTCACAAATTTTCCACCCGATCAGAAATTGCAACTTAGTGAATACAGCGATTACAAAGTAAACACTACAAACCTTCTTTAAATAAAGGAATATTTACTTACTTTTGATCATGGACGGACATGTAGAAAAGCTCTCCTCAGACACATCCTGCCATGTTAGCTGCACAACAACTGCACACCGCTCTCACTCTGTTTACATCTTTCGCCGTGTAGTAAGGCATTATTTTACGCCATATTGGTGTTGACCATGTGGCAACTACGCGCCTCTCCGACCTCGGCCGGTTTGTCTGGTGGTCATTCTGCATCTGCTTCCCCAGCAAACGAGCTATCTTGCAGGGGAACGAGTCTGACAAGCTGTAACTTGCTCGCCGCCCGACAACCCCGCTGCCGTGTTAAATGATCCGGGCTAGTTTTGTGTGATTTTTCGCTTCGAAGACTTTGAAACATGACTCGGTTCGGGTTAGCATGTCGGCTAGCTGTCATGCCTCCTGGTTTTTTACGCTCTCCGAAGCCGCGGCAGGGAAATGACAAAAAACTCCGGTGGCATAAAATATAGTTTGGGAGGAACAAAAAGTGGACAGTTTTGACCATTATGAAGTAATTTTACCATGTCGTACTGAATAAATGCATTTTAAAAATTTTATATTCCATTTAGCATAAGACTGTTATTTGTCATGACCATACCATGTATTTAGCAATTAAGGACAAATACTTAGATAAATAGAATATCCTGTAAAAATACTGGAGTAGAGAGACTGAAACAATGACATTTTGCGGCTCTATTCCCCTCAATGGGCTGAACTGGAAATCAGATGAAACCATGACCATCCTCCTGTTGGGGACGCTAAAGCCCTATTATGGTAGGCGTGGCTAAACGGCAGATAAAAGACTAATTTCTCTTCATCTGTGCTTTGCCAAATTATTGTATATAGCTGAATCGTCTCAAAATATGATTGTAATTCACACAATAATGCTATTTAAGACTTTTTTAATCCTGTCGTATGCACTTTAATATTAATCCCAAGGCATTATTATTATTACAGTATTATTATTATTAACTCTGTGAAGCTAGCTGCTTCAAATTGACTACTCTGGCTCTGCAAATATTTTAACGGCTAGTTCAGGAAGATGATATTCCTTAACGGCTGTTAAGTTCTTATTAAGCTAATTAATTTTAAAGAAATTAATTTAATTTATGTTCCACTGAGGCACCATCCAAGACTGCTGCACCTAGGAAACAAATGTGGTTTCAACTAGCTTGTGAAAATTCTTGACCTTTTTTTTCTGCTTGAACAATCTAATTATACTAACTTTACATAAAAAAACCACAAATTAAGTAAATCGGGCTTGAAAGGGAAGCTCAAGGGGACACGGCGAAAAGAAATCCTTTTAAAAGGACTTACAGGTTCAAGTGATACTTCTTTAAAGGTCGATAATTTGAACTTTTAAATAATTAATACATTCACAGAGTTTTATTACATGGATTAGTCACTTGTTAAACAGACCTCGGACTATAATATACTCACTCACTAGACACTGATCATGTCCTATCAACTCAACAGTGCTTTTTTATTTCGGATTACTGTGTGTAAATCATCGGATATTTTTCACACGCGTTGATGAATAAACAAAAAGTCCAAATCGGATGCTTTATTTGACACTAACAAAAACAGCCGAGTCGTGTCAGCCTTCTCTGTCCGGCACAATCCTTTCCTCTCATGAATTAAAAAAGTGTCCTTGGAGATCTCCTCCCTTTTGGAAAGCTTATTTCAGCAGTCTTTTCCTCTCGTGCATCGCGCCACTGCCTGCTCACTTCTGCTGCAGACACACTTACGATAATGAATAGCTGCAAGGGGCTTTACTGCAGCCCAGAAAATGGCCACGCCGTCTGCTTCCACAAGGCAAAAATTTATACATGCAGCAACATCTGGTGAGGCAACTCAAATCATTGTGCTGAAGCTCTGGATGTTTCCCCAAAGTTTTTTCTTTAAATGTGACAGAGCTACACAGTTCAATAAAGAAATTCCACTACTGCAACTACTACATCTTAAATGGGTCAGGGAACTTTTAAGGACAACAACGTGTTGTGTTCATGGAGAGTGGAAGCAAGGATTTCTGAGCTGTTGTTGCTGCCTCATTACTTATTGAAAAGCTATGGATTATTATGCCTGCCTCGCATTCTTTTCATCGTTATATTTAGCTGTAAAGAGGGAAGAATTCCAGCATTGTACTGTGAATCGGGCCAATAGGGCAATGCACAGTAAAATAAAATATTCTGTCAGTGTCAGTGTTGGCATCTCAAAATCTGGTGACTCAAGTGCAAAAATATGCGATCGGTACATCCCTATTCTAATTGCTATAGAGTGGGCTGGTCTAAGGCATGGAATTCCAGGGGCTGAAAATGAGCCCCACTCCAGGCCTGCAAGGGAGCAACGCAAATTGAACTCATTTGCCACGTTTACATGGAGCCAAATATTCCAATTACAATCGGAATATTTGTTCAAACCGAATAAATGTGTTCCATATAAACACCTCATTCGGAATGAACAGGCCCAAACCGAATGGAATTTCATTCCGATTCACAGGGGTGGAATATTCCTTTTCCCAAACCGATTAGAAGTAAAATTATATCATGTAAACAGGGAAGCGGAATAGTGTCTGGTTGCGTTCTTTCTGCGCGTGCTCCGTACTGACGTGGTGACGTCACTTGGTGACGTAAGTAACGTCACTTGCAACATGGCTTCCAAGCACACGCACAGCGCACCCACACAACTTTTTAAATGAACGGCGTGTCATTCTGAAGTTTTGTTTCCACTCGAAAAGTTAAAACAGCAGCTGATCTGACGATCGATCTCCATGTTTTGCAGCGTGACGCTTTGTTTTGATTAATCTGCGCATGTCAGACGGCAGTTGTCAAACGTCCTTTCGGAATAAAGGCAGACACATGTAAACGCTGGATCGGAATAGATGAAGTGACATGTAAACAGCTGATGTGAAATTTCCATTCGGAATGATTTGAATCGGTATGAATAAAAGTCAGCATGTAAACGTGGCTAATGTCATTGACAATGTTACATGTCCAATTCACTTTAATTTGAAGGTCTGTCTGTAAATGCTCATTTTTCAGTAACTTTCAGTGTCATTGACGGTGCTAGACGTTCAATCCATTTTGCCTGAGACGGGCGAATCAGTGTTAGTTCAGTCAAAATGGCAGCAGGGCTAAGAACAAAAAGTGGTATTTGGTATGTGGCTTTTTTTCTTTTTTGCCATGTGGCATTTTTTTTGGTATGTGGCAAAATATGTTTTGTTATGTGGCATTTGTTTGGTATGTGGCAAAATGGATTTTGGCATGTGGCATGTGGCATTTTTTTGCCATGTGGAAAAAATTAAATTTGCCATGTGCCATTTTTTTGGTACGTGGCAAAATGGATTTTGGCATGTGGCATTTTTTTTGCCATGTGGCAAAATTCATTTTGCCATGTAGCATTTTTTTGTCATGTGGCATCTTTTTAATATGGGGCAAAATGGATATTGGCATGTGGCATTATTTTGCTATGTAGCATTTTTTTTGGTATGTGGCAAAATGGATTTTGGTATGTGGCATTTTTTTTTTGCCATGTGGCAAAATTGATTTTGCCACGTGGCATTTTCTTGGTACGTGGCAAAATGGATTAAGGCATGTGGCATTTTTTTGTAATGTGGCAAAATGGATTTTGTCATGTAGCATTTTTTGGTATGTGGCACAATGGATTTTGTCATGTGGCATTTTTTTTGCCATTTGGCATTTTTTGGTAAGTGGCAAAATGGATTTTGGCATTTGACATTTTTTTGCCATGTGGAAAAATTGATTCTCCCACGTGGCATTTTTTGCTATGTGGCATTTTTCTTTGGTATGTAGCATTTTTTTGTCATGTGGCATCTTTTTGGTATGAGGTAAAATGGATTTTGGCATGTGGCATTATTTTGCTATGTAGCATTTTTTTGGTATGTGGCTCAATGGATTTTGTCATGTGGCATTTTTTTTTGCCATGTGGTATTTTTTGGTATGTGGCGAAATGGATTTTGGCATGTGGCATTTTTTTGCCACGTGGCATTTTTTTGGCATGTGGCAAAATGGATTTTGGCATGTGGCATTTTTTTGGTAAGTGGCAAAATACATTTTGACATGTGGCATTTTTTTTTTTTTTTTGCCATGTGGCATTTTTTTTGCCATGTGGCATTTTTTTGCCGGAGTGTAATAACAGAGTATGTCATTTGGTATCTTTATGCACATGTTAGCTTCCTAACCTTTCGATAATTCCAGACCCCCAAGGGATTGTCCAACCTGGTCCCATACCCACTTCACTTGACTGTCAGAATAATTATAATAATCAGATTGGTATCCATGGCATGGACGTGCATAGCCGGTCAATGGCATGGCCTTACTTGGATGCCAGTTGAATGTCAATGCGCTGTAATGTAAAGCGTATGGTCAGAAATAATAACCACAGGTTTTTCTGCCAATCAAAATGAAAGGAAAATTTGGATGTCCATAGCCATCCATGGCATGGACGTGTGTGGCCTGCAAAAATGCCATACACACACACACACACACACACACAAAATAATTATTATATTAATGCCACATACCAAAATCCATTTTGCCACATACCAAAAAAAAAAAAAAAAACGCCACATGGCAAAAACATGCCACATGGCAAAATTGATTTTGCAACATGGCAAAAAAAAAAAAAAAAAAAAAAAAAATGCCACAAGGCAAAATCAATTTGCCACTTGTCAAAGAAATTCCACATGGCAATAAAAATGCCACATAGAAAAATTAATTTTGCCACATGGCAAGAAAATGCCACATGGCAAAAAAAAAAAAAGCCACAAGGCAAAATCAATTTTGCCACATGGCAAGAAAATGCCACATGGCAAAATCAATTTTGCCACATTGCAAAAAAATGCCACATGGAAAAATCCATTTTCCCACATGGCCAAAAAATGCCACATGGCAAAATTAATTTTGCCACATGGCAAAAAAATGCCACGTGGCAAAATCAATTTTGCCACATAGCAAGAAAATGCCACATTGCAAAATCAATTTTGCCACATGCCATAAAAATGCCACAAGCCAAAATCCATTTTGCCACGTACCAAAAAAAAAATGCCACATGGCAATAAAAATGTCACATAGCAAAATCAATTTTGCCACATAGAAAATACCACTTTTCGTTCTCGCTGTCTCTCCAAAATGGATTGGATGTCTAATGCCGTCATTGGCAGCCAGTGTGTTAACTTATTTGACCAAAAGTAGACTAGTCCGGCCCACATGCAATCTCATGCTTTGAATTTGGCCCACGAACCAAAATGAGTTTGACACCCCCGGCCTAAAAGATGATATGAATTGTGAAATGACTTTTCTTTAACAAGTTCCAAAGTAGGAAATCAAATGAATGACTGATATAAACTTGAATTACGTTAATGGAAATGACTCTGCTCAGAAACTTTGTTTTAAGCAGCATGAATGGCTGAGCTGTAAATTTAACTGAACTGTTTTTGAAAGTACTGCTGCAACATAAACAAGATGCAAGTGTAATGTTCATGTTAAGTGTCAGCATATCGTATTTCAACATTGGACTTCAAGCATTAATAGGATCTCTTGCTTTCAAAAAATGTGCACAACAATTTTGAGCACTTCTTAACTGCCCGAGGCTGTATTAAATATAAAACTGTTGCTCTTTTCATCACAGAGGTAGTGATGACTTCTGTGTTGGCAGCATGGGTTCAATTTTCACTCGGTGACAGTGTGAATGTGAGTGTGAATTGTCTGTCGTTCCTGTGTGTACCCTGTGATTGCCTGGTGACCAGGTCATATTCCACCTTTTGTCCAGGCAGCTGAGATCAGGACTGTAGTCGTCATTTCATGAGTTTGTCAGAGGCAGAGTTGTTTTTGGCTGCCCTTTTAATTTTAGTCTTAGTCTTTCGGACAATAGTGGTTATTAGTCTTAGTCATATTTTAGTCATCTCAAAATGTATTTGTCTTTGTCTAGTTTTCGTTGACCACTAATTTCGTCTCGTTTTAGTCAACGTTTACTAAAAATTAGGGCTGTCAAACGATTTTTAATTGAGTTAATTACAGCTTAAAAATTAATTAATCGTAATTAATCGCAATTCCAACCATCTATAAAATATGCCATATTTTTCTGTAATTTTTTGTTGGAATGGACAGATAAGACACAAGACGGATATATACAGTGGGGAACAAGTATTTGAAGGGGAAAGCCCATTAGCAGTGTATCAAATACTTGTTCTCCCCACTGTACATTCAACATACGTAACATAACATAACATAACATAACATAACATAACATAACATAAATAAGTCCTGTATTTGTTTATTATAACAATAAATCACCAAGATTAACATTATTAACATTCTGTTAAAGCCTATGGATAGAAACACTTGTAGTTCTTAAAAGATAAATGTTAGTACAAGTTATAGAAATTTTCTATTAAAACCCCTCTTAATGTTTTAGTTTTAATAACATTTTTAAAATTTTCAATCAAAAAATAAACTAGTAACTCGCCATTGTTGATGTCAATAATTACACAATGCTCATGTGGTGCTGAAACCCATAAAATCCGTCGGACCCAAACGTTAAATCCGTCAAATATTTTAACGTGATTAATTAAAAAAATTAATTACCTCTCGTTAATGCGATAATTTTAACAGCCCTACTATCAATGTTTTGGTCTATAAAATTTAAAAAGTTACTCCAAAAATAGATCTAAATAAAGCTTTCCAACTATTTCGAATGAACATTGACAGACGAGCACATATTGTAGCGTCTACAAAGACAACGCCAACTTGGTGATAATACACACTCAGCAGGAAAACGGTACATTGTTTTCAATTAATTAGCCCACCTGGATGTCACGAACTGGATGTAAAAAAAAAAAAAAAAAAGTGTGAGAGTTTAAGCGGAAGCTCGCCGTTAGCATTAGCCCAAAGCTAAAGCTACAAGTTACATTTAGTGTGCGAGGATTACGCAGCACAGACCTCCGAACGCTAAAGCAACACTGCATATTCTCTCTGGCCAAGATAGGTAAACTGGTCCTGTCAAATTTATCGCGTCAATGGGCGGTATTTAATTTTTTAAATGAATCACATTAAAATATTTGACGCATTTAACGCATGCACGGAATGACCCGCTCATGCATTGCCTCAAACAGATTACAATGACGCTGTTTTTTGCATGTTGAGAGCTAAGAGGCAGACATAGGTGAGTGGACACAGGCGTTCATTGGACCGTTTATTTGCATAAGCTTCGGCAACTCCTTCACAACATACATAGGTATCATTTAGTGAAAGCACAATAAAAATAATATTCCTATCTCTCAAAAAAAATAATGTTCACAAAAAGAAAAGCGCTTCAATCTGGATTAATGAGGCCCTATTCTCACACAGTTAAAAAACAAAGAACTGGCATTCCCAATCAAAATAACTATGCAAAATACGCATAAAACTTACTCAGACTTTGGTCAAACTCTATTCAAACATTTCGTTTAGCTCTCATTTAGCTCAACAAATACACTGGATGGCAATATTTAGTCACAATATACAAACTATTAGAGGTCTCGTACATTGTGATGTCAGCACTCAAATGACGAGGATGGACCAGTAAACAGAACCACGGCAAAACGGACTCGTTGGCTAGATCTCTAATTAATTTAAAACTCGCCATTGACACCTTATGGTGTATTTCAATCACTACTTTAGGTAGTTAAAGATACTGTGAAAGAACGGCAGGGAGCCCTTGTGACGTCACCGCTCGGCGACGTCAACAAGGGCGAGCTATTAGTTTATTTTTGGTTGAAAACTTTACAAATTTTCTTAAAACGAAAACATTAAGAGGGTTGTAGTAAAAAATTACTATAACTTGTACTAACATTTATCTTTTAAGAACTACAAGTCTTTCTACACTGCACTGGTGAGTAGGGGGGTGACAGTAAGACATTTGTATTACAGTAGTTTAAGAATTATAATAATAAAAATGATTATTAAAAAACTATATTGAATTATGAATTGAATAGTTTTCTTACCCGTCATGAGCACTATAGAAAAAATGATGAGTTGATGGGCCATTGCCAGAAAGGTGGGTCAAGTAGCCAAAAATTTTACTCAAGTAAAAGTGGTCATCCCAAAACTGACTCAAGCAAGTGTAAAAACAGTATGTGGTGAAAAGAATACTCAAGTAGTGAGACACAAAGTTGATTCAGCATATGTTGAGTTAACATTTTCCTAGCACTTAATTTTCGTTTTAAGCCCTGTCGTGTTATTTTATATTTTTTTATGTTATTTCATATCATTTTCTGCCACACGTTGCCGGTCCGTTAAAAAAAAAGGCCCATGTATAATAATAGCAGTTAATATGTCACATTCGGCGGCTGGTCATTGTTCTCATTACAGAGTGTGTCCAATCTCATCTGTGGCATATTTAAATACAGCAACCGAAGGAAGGGTTGCCTCAGATATGGTCTTGCTGGTCACCATCAAACAGTTTAGTACCTTTGGAATTTGACTTTTTAGCCAGATTGCCGGAATCACGCCAGCTGAACTCCAACAACCCGGTCAAAAGGCCAAACTCACGTTCACCTTAGTTTTAACACAATGTACTGACTCCATTGTAAAAGCTGGAAGAAGGCTTCGAAACACAAGTTGACAATTTATTCCAAGTCGAGAGCAATCAAACAGCAAGGCAAAAACAGCAAACTGACTCAGACGAAAAGGAAAGCTGGATCCAGGGTCAGCAAATTACAGGTCAACAAAAGATTCCCAAAACAAGACAGCGCTAGCTAAAGACTTCAGTCTTTTGAAGGCTCTAGTGAGGCGGGCTGTGGTCCGGAAGAAGGGTGTGTTTGGGTGTTGTTTAGGGTAATTGTCTGTTGCAGATTGGGCAGAGGAGTCTGTGCATCACTGTTGACAGGCAACCATAGTTGGAGGTTTTGTCAGCCAAAAATAGCACTGAGTGTTCAAATTCTCAGCCGTGGAGTCTTCTTTTTATCAGATGTTCCTTGTGGCAAGACAGGATGTCCTGCCATTGTTCTGGACTGTCCATTGTTGGCGCCCAGAAGAGCTAATGGAGGTATTTGGTGGTCCAGGCGGGAGTTCAGAGATGTCTTGGCCATCACCTGCTCGTCTCACTCCGTCAGCGTCAATCTAGCTCAGTCAGCTGCATGACACGCTCGCTGGGCTTCTGTAGTCAGTAGGCATCCTGTAGTTGTTATGCCCTTATCTGCCTTTTGTCTTGGCGCTGTAAATTCTAATCACTTCAAGTCCAACTACTCATACTTCAAATATATTCTACTTGTTTTCTTAAACTATGATTTAAATGCTATTTATTTTATATTGGGTGTGTTAGAGTTTTATGTCTCTGGTTCAGAAGAGGGGTATTCCTGGGTATCCTACCATAGAGTCCCTTTTCATTCAGACGCCGACGGATCGTAAGGGTTGACACTGTCGTACCCTCGGACTGCAGGACAGCTTGAACTTGTTTGGATGTTAGTCGAGGTTCTTTATCCACCATTTTTCATTGAAATCTCTTGTCAATTTTTCCTTTCCGTCCACATCTAGGGAGGTTAGCCACAGTGCTATGGGCTTTACACTTATTGATGACACTGCGCACGGTAGACACAGAAACATTCAGGTCTTTGAAGATGGATTTGTAGCCTTGAGATTGCCCATGCTTCCTCACAATTTTGCTTCTCAAGTCCTCAGACAGTTCTTTGGTGTTTCTTTTCTCCATGCTCAATGTGGTACACACAAGGACACAGGACAGAGGTTGAGTCAACTTTAATCCATTTTAACCAGCTGCAAGTGTGATTTAGTTATTGCCACCACCTGTTATGTGTCATAGATAAGTAACAGGTGCTGTTATTTAAACAAACTAGAGATGCATCACATGCTTTTTCAAAGGGGGACAATACTTTTGCCTGGCCCATTTTTGGAGTTTTGTGTAAAATGATTGTGAATTTTTCCCCCCTTCTCTTTTGTGTTTTTTGATCGCAATCGAAATAAATCAAGATCTTACTACCAAAGCATTTGTAATTGCAATCATTTACTGGGAGAAATTTAGCATTATCTGACTGAATTGCAGGGGTGCTAATACTTTTGGCCAGCAGTGTAGATGAAGTTGTGGTGAGAAAAAAAATCTATACTATTATTTTTTTATTTACTCAGACATTGTAAGCAGTTATTCACACTGTTATTCATTTCTTGAGTATTCTTTTCAAGTAGTATTTTTTTTATTTGTACTTGAATAAATTTTTGGATGACCACTTTTACTTGAGTAATATTATTTAGAAGCAACACTACTCTTAACTGAGTAAAATTTTTGGCTACCCAACAACCTCTGGTACAGTCCCATTTCTTACTGTTGTAAGATTTATTGGTGCTCTATTTGGGAGTCATGCACTCATTTTTTGTTGTTGTTGACTTTCCGTGGACCTCAGCTCTTGACAAACAGTTCTTGAAGGCCTCTTACTTTATTTGATTTTCCATTGTACTGTGCCATCAAATCATTTGGTATTCGTCAAGCTAGTGAAGGAATCTGACCTTCTAGCCAGACCGCCGGAACCGCGCCAGCCGAACCGCCGGACGCGCGCTGGCGCAGATCCAACGAGCCGGGCTGGCTGGACCCCGGCAATCCGGCCAGAAGGGCAAACTCCGCGCGTTAACCTTAAGGCCGAGTTATACTTCCACGTCAGACCTGCGCCGTCAAGGAAAACCCGATTTACGACCCTTCGCCGCAGCCCTACGTGCAGCTCCACAATTTTCTGACTGGTCGACGCGTCAACGATTGTGACGTGGCGCAAACGCACTGTGATTGGTCCGCTCAGACTGTTGTTTCCGGTTCAGCACGAAATCACAGCCATTGTTTTGCTACAAGCAAAAATGGACCAAGCCAACGAGAGTATAATCGAAGAGCAAGTATGACAACTTCTACAATGTCTCGTCAAGACATTATAAAGATTTCCAAATGGCAAGGTGACCGATTGCATAAAAAAATGGAAGGTCGACCGAGACAAGTATGTGTGTGTTCGGAAGCAAATGGCCATCCGAAGCGGTGACACAGTTGGCCAAAAACTGCCAGCTTTTTATCACTTTATGTCGTATTTTTGGTTGTGCACGTCATCATCTATTGTGTACATATGTTTGCTGTGAGTCTGTGACTTATTTACGTGTCACACTTCAAGTATGTGAAGAATAAAGCATAGGTTTGGTTTCAAAATAGATGTTTTGATCTTTAATTTTAAACAACAGTTCACACACACTAGATAAATCATCCCTGATTGAGAGTGCCTTGGTGCTTTTATGATAACACATGAGGGAAGAAGTAGAGGAGTCGATGACTGCTTTCCCCACTTTATTGTGGCAACAATAAATAAATAAAATAAAAGCAGGCTGCCGCAACACGCGACCGCTAACTTTCGCTTTCTTCCGTTCTTTCCACTCGCTTCCGTCACTGCTCCCCAGCCTGAGTGTCTCTTAAAGGATGATCAACATTTGTTGTTCAATGTTGATGAGCTGAAGATCCACATTGAAGCGTTCCATCTCTGTTGGTTATTGTGTAACCGGAAGAAAACTAGAGGAAGTCGACAAGAGTTCCCCCAAACTGTACAAACACACCGCCACACCCCTCTAATGGCTTGGCGGTGAATTACAGACCAACGCGTTCCCTTGCCGCAGAACTATCGAATGCTCATTGACGCCGTAGTAGCTTTGCCGTCACCGCAACACAGAAGCATAACTCAGGCTTTAGTCTCAACCCTTTGTACTGACTCAATTTTGAAAGGTTTAAAGAAGGCTCACCGAGAACAAGTTGACACTTTATTTGGGTCGACAGCAGTCAAAACGGCAAGGCGAACAGAAACACTCAGGCGGGGAGGCAAGCTCGTTCCAAGGTCAACATACCAGAACTCAACAATAGGTTCCCAAGAAAAATGACAACACTCAGTTATACATTCAGTCTTTTGAAAGCTCTCCCGGAGCGGGCCATGGGCAGGAAGAAGGGTGTGTTTGGGATTGTTGTCTGTTTGTGGATTGGACAGGAGGATTCAGGAGTTACTGTTGTCCGGGCAACGAGGGTTGTGGATTGTGCCACCTCAGCGGGAAAGGGGCTCTTGGAGTCTTATTATCAGCTGGATATCGGACGTTCTCCTATGTTCCTTGTGTTGGTACAGAGCGTCCCACCGGGAGCACTGATTGTGAGTTGGTGTGTCAATCTTGCTCATGACGCACACGTTGGGCTTCCGTGATAAGAAGGCATAGTGTCTTTTATGTCCTATATTCTCCTTGTTTTCCTTAAATTATGGTATAAGAGCTATTTATTTTATATTAGGTGTGTTAGAGTAATACAAACAGTTAGATGGTGCCTACGAGACCGTCACTTGTTTAAGAAATGTATGTCTTTCAGCTCCTCTCTCTCCTTTGCGCCTTCTTGCCAGTGTCACAGATGCATCCCCCACTGACCTACTTGCCTCCAAGGATACAGGTCAGGGAGTGTCACGCCGATAGGCTGATACACCTTAATCCCTGCACTGCAGTGACGGGAAAAACACAAAAAAATGCACGCTGCGATCACGACCGCGTAAGCTTGCATGCAACAAAAACCAGCAAGCTCATTCTTGACACATGTAACGCACATACTGTAAGCATTCTGGT
The DNA here is from genome assembly GCF_030265065.1 of Corythoichthys intestinalis. NCBI lineage: Eukaryota > Metazoa > Chordata > Actinopteri > Syngnathiformes > Syngnathidae > Corythoichthys > Corythoichthys intestinalis. Next base: position 36,101,891 of record NC_080414.1, on the reverse strand, counting down.
GCTTACGTGCACTAACACATGTATGGGGTCATGTCACACTTTGGCAACCTTTCATAGCTCCAAACACACACAAACACGCTGTGCGAAAAGGCCAGATGGAATCACAGCGTGGGCTGTTGGCCTTTCACGCACTCCCGAGACTTGAATTTTCACTGTTTCTACTACTTCACCGACCAGCTTTTTCTTCATCTTCTCTCTTTTTTAAAAATTTCTACTACACTGCTTCTTTTGACCTTTTTGTACTCTGTTCTTTTGACAGTTCTTTTCAATTCGCAAATAATTACCAAGTTCCAAACATGTGCTGCTGAGACAATATTTTTTCATCGTGAGAAAAAAAACATAACTACTCAACTAAGACCTCAAATAAATGAGGAACGCTTGGATCTTCGACCCTTTGTGTTGTCCGTGCTGTAAATATCGATTCAAGGTTAAAGGCAATTAGAATAATGGAGTTAATAAAAATGCAGCTCTGTCTGTTCCTGGCTTTGCTGAGCAGCTTTGGTTGAGAAAGCTTCTAAGCAGCCCACAATGTGATTTAAAGAGATGCAGCCTCAGACAGAAATAAGCCCTAAATACATCTTACGCAGAAGAATGCGCATTCTACACTACCGATCAGCGTCTGAGCAAGGGGATTCGCTTGCCAATGCCCTGGAGGTGAACTTAAAAGGAAACTGTAGAAAACATGATGAGGAAATAGAGGAATCGACTGCCTGGAAAACATTAAAGACTTAATCAGCGAAAAAAATAAACTAAAAACAAATCTTGAATCCCCGAATGCTTCTGTGCTGAAGATTCACGTTGCTTAAAAATACTTTTGATTGACATACTACATATTGTAAGGATCATAATATCAAGACAGTGCTTAAAAAAGATAAATGATTTTTGAATACAGGTACAGTGGTATGAAAAATTATCTGAACCTTTAGGAATTTCGCACATTTTTGCATAAAATCGCCATCAAATGTGAGCTAATCTATGTCAAAATCACACAGATCAAAAAACAGTGTCTGCTTTAACTAAAACTACCCAAACATTTATAGGTTTTCATATTTTAATGTGGATAGTAAGCAAACAATGACAGAAGTAGGAAAAATGAGTAAGTGAAGCATCACATTTATTATTTTGTGCCCCCCCCCCCACTTTTTTTCCCTTTAACTTCAACCAGATGCTTCCTGTAGCTGCAAATCAGTGTGGCACATCGATCAGGACTAATTTTGGTCCATTCTTCTCTAAAAAAACTGCTGTAGTTCAGTCAGATTCCTGGGATGTCTGAATCGCTGTCTTTAGGTCATGCCACAGCATCTCAATGGGGTTGAAGTCTGGACTTTGACTTGGCCATTAATGAACATGTATTTTGTTCCTCTGAAACAATTCTGAAGTTGATTTACTTCTGTGTTTTGAGTCATTGTCTTGTTGCAGCATCCATCCTCTTTTTAGCTTCAACTGTCTGACAGACGGTTTTCCTGCAAAATTTTTGAATTCATTCTTCCATTAATGAAAACAGCTCCAAGTCATGATGCTCATGAAGCTCCACCATGCTTCACGGTGGGGATGAGGTGTTGATATTGGTGAGCTGTTCCATTTTTCCTCCAAACATGACGTTGTGTGTTACTCCCAAACAACTGAACTTTGGTTCCATCAGTCCACAAATTATTTTGCCAAAGTGTCTAAGTGCTTTTTTGTGAACATTAAACAAGCAACAATGTATTTTAGACAGCAGTGGCTTCCTCCTTGGAGTCCTCCCATGAACACCACTCTTGGCCACAGATTTACGTATAGTTGATGTGTGCACAGAGATATTGGACTGTGCCAGTTATTTCTGTAAGTCTTTAGCAGACACTCGAGGGTTCTTTTTTTACCTCTCTGAGTATTCTGTGCTGAACTCTTGGCGTCATCTTTGGTGGACGGCCACTCCTTGAGAGAGAAGCAACTGTGCCAAACTCTCTCAATTTGTAGACAAGTTCTCTGACTGTTGACTGATGAACATCCAGAGATTTAGGGAGGGTTTTGTATCCTTTTCCAGCTTTATACAAATCAACAATCCTTGATCGAAGACAAGACAATTCTTACCCGGTGTGTGTTTTAAAGTGGGCAGGGCAGCTTTAAACCACTCATCAGTGAGTCGGCACACACCTGACTTAAAATGTTTGGTAAAAATTGGTTTCAATTGCTCTTTAAGTCTTCTTAGGCAGAGGGTTCACTTACTTATTTTTTCCCCTTCTGTCATTGTTTGCATGCTATCCTCATTAAAATATGAAAACCTATAAATGGTTGGGTGGTTTTAGTTAAAGCAGACACTGCATTTTCATCTGTGTGATTTTGACAAAGATCAGATCACATTTGATGGTGATTTTATGCACAAATGTGAGAAATTCCAAAAGGTTCAGATACTTTTTCATACCGCTGCATTGCTCTAATGTCACAGAACGAGGCAACTCTTTCCTTTGTTTCGCTTGGAGTGCTGTTTTAATTGTCACCATGGTGGTCCTTTGAAGGGACATTATACAGTGGTACTTCCGACATCCAACGTAAAATTTGTCTCGACAAATGACGACAAGCTCAAAATACGACTATTTATAACATCGTGGCAATTTCCCATTGTTTCCCCCCAAGACGGACGCACAGCAGATTTTCCCCTGAGAGAAATTACCATTGTTTATAGTGAACTATTGTTCATAGTTACGCTTTTGAAATTAAGAAAGAAATGATAGAAAAATATGAGCGTGGTGTGCGTGTGAGTGAACTGGCTTGGCAATGTGGCCGGTTTCCTCCGGTCGCAAGTTAAGGTGACAATAAAACACTTCATTTCCGATTTATTATTATTATTATTGTTGTTGTAACATTGGCAAGAAAGTCGCCAGCTTGGTCAGGTTTTTAATCATTTATTTCAGAACTTCTGCAATATAACACAGCTCCTGTCAGCGTTAGCCGACACGAACAACAACATGAAAAAAAGTAAGAACTTCCGACTCTACAGCACCTCTCTCTCTCTTTCTCCCTCCCTCTCATTAGTCAAACGATGTGTGCGGGAACAGCATGCAAAACACAATCGCCACATTTGAACCTAATTCGTTACATTATTATTCTTATTAGGAAGCTACAGAACATGGATGCTTTTTTTGTTTCCAAATAATTTCAATTCCCATTTCATGTTACCCTTCTTTGCAACGCCACATCCGAAGAGATCAGAATATCTATCATAAAGACAGTGTCACGTCTGGGTGAGGGTTGTCATGTTTTGGTAAATTGTCTCTTCCTGCTTTATTTTGTAACCTCACTGTCCTGTTTCCACCACTCACCCTTCCTGCAGTCTCACCTGCCTCTGATTATTATTACCTATTGTTCCCACCTGTGCCCCAATCCTCATGTGCTTAAATTGTTTGTCTCTCCCTTGTCTCTTGCCAAAGTGTCTTCGCCCTTTGTTGCCACCAGAGCCAGACCATAGCCAAGATACAGTATTCGAAGTTGTAAGTTGCTCATAGTATTTTGCCATAGCTCTTTGATATTTCGTGCCTCATGCATAGCCCTTCGTTGTAGTTGTAAACTCCAGTGCATTTTGCCTGGCTGTCTTGTTTCTTGTTTGTATCATTTTATTTTATAGCTTGTTATTCCCTCCTTCTGGAGCGCCCTCAGTTTGTTCCTGCTTCTTATTGTTTGTGTTAAATAAAAGACTGAACTGAATTCTGCACGTGAGTCCGCTCCGTTCCATCCAAGTGTGACAGTACACTTTGGCCAGCTGTGGACTCAGCGGAATTCGCCAAGCTTTGCGCTTCGCTCTAGGGCCACGACAACACTCGCCCGTCAGGAGCAGTTCCAGTCAGCCATGGCCACCAAGTTGATCCAACTCACAGCTCAACTGACCGACCTGGTGGGTAGGCTTCAGCCCGTCACTCCGCCTCCTGCGGCACCTGCTGTCCCTTCGCCTAGCTTTTCCGCTCAATCCGGGGGAGGTCCTCAGTTGGCGCCACCGGAGCGTTTCTCCGGAGAGGCCGGCAACAGTAAGATGTTTATCACTGACTGTATGCTTCATTTTGAATGTTCTCCGGGTGAGTTCAGCTCGGACTGAGCTAAGATCGCGTACATGATCACACATATGACTGACCGAGTGGGAGCGCAACTCCCCAATTTATTACACCTTCACTGCTTTCAAAGAAGCCCTAATCATGACGTTCGACCCAGTCTGCACCGAACGGTCTCGAGTGCGGGAACTGGCAAACTTGCTGCAATGCAGCCGCTCAGTTAATGATTACGCCATCCAGTTCCGCACCCTGGCCGCAGGAAGTGGCTGGGGGCACATGGCGCTCTATGACACCTTTCTGAAGGGGCTTTCCATTCCCATCCGGGAGCAACTCATTACCCTGGATCTACCGGATGACCTCGACTCACTCATCACTATAGCCATTCGGACAGACCATCGGCTGCAGGAGCTCCAGAGGGCCCAACCAAATCGCCCTGAGAGGCCCCCTCCCCGGGCATCTGAGCGTCCTGAGAGGTGCCCCTCTTCTCTGCATCCTGCCCCATCGCAACGAGTAGATGTCGAGCCCATGCAGCTAGGGCCGACCGGTCTTTCCAGAGAGGAGCGCAAGCGCCGCCAGCTGGAGAGATGCTGCTACTACGGCGGGGCCTCGGGACATCTGGTGGCCGCCTGTCCTTCCCCCCGCGACTGACCCGAAGAAATGCAACGTACTCAGCAAACTACACCACGCTCGACCACCCCTATCCTGGTAACGCACAAGGCTAGAACCAACACACTCCATGCACTCATAGACTCGGGAGCAGATGAAAGCCTGATGCCTTGGGGGGGTGTAAACTGTTGGGACTGCGGGCTGTTCCTCTCAAGCGACCTCTGGTGGCCAGGTCCCTCGACGGCACCAGACTGTTCACAGTAACCCACGCTACCGAACCAGTGGGGGTGGGGGTACAAGGACATACCGAGACCATGAGCTTTCACCTGTTTTCAGCATCAACACAGACTGTGGTTCTGGGGTTTTCCTGGTTATGTAAACACAGCCCACAAATTGAATGGAGAACTGGGACAATTACGGGTTGGGGTAGTGACTGTGCAGGGAACTGTGTGTGTGGGGGGGGGGGTGATACGAGAGCTAAGAAGGTTGATGTTAATAACGTGTCTCTCTCTACCTCCTCAGGACCAGAGATCGACCTGAGCGCAGTCCCACATTGTTACCATCATCTAAGCCGGGTCTTCTGCAAGACCAGTGCAATGTCCTTACCTCCTCACAGACCCTACGATTGCTCCATCAACCTCATTCCTGGGTCCACCATCCCAAGGGGACGGCTCTATTCGATCTCTGGCCCCGAGAGACAAGCCATGAAGGACTATATTCAGTCCTCGTTAAAGGCAGGTTTTATCCGCCCTTCTTCCTCTGCCGCTGGGGCAGGCATTTTCTTCGTGGGGAAGGACGAAGGCCTGCGTCCATGTATTGACTATCGACAGCTGAACGATATCACGATTAAGAACCGTTATTCACTCCCGTTAATGTCATCAGTTTTCGATCAGTTGCAACAAGCCAAGGTGTTCACAAAGCTTGACTTACGAAATGCCTACCACCTAGTTAGAATACGAGAGGGGGACGAGTGGAAGACTGCTTTTAACACGCCAGATGGCCATTACGAGTACCTTGTGATGCCGTTTGGTCTTACCAACGCGCCAGCTTTTTTTCAGGCTATGATTAATGATGTCCTACGTGACTTCTTAGACCGCTTTGTATTCATTTATTTAGATGATATTCTTATCTTACCCGATTTAGCCACCCACCGGCAGCATGTAGCCACAGTTATAGAAAGGCTCTTGGCTAACAAATTGTACATTAAGGCAGAGAAAAGCCAATTCCATGCCGACACCATCTCCTTCCTGGGCTTTATCATAGCCCCTGGAAGAGCAGATGGATCCAGCTAAAATCAGCGCTGTGGTTAACTGGCCAACCCCCGATAGCCGCAAGAAGCTCCAGCAATTCCTAGGATTTGCTAACTTCTACAGGCGGTTTATCGGAGGCTTCAGCGCAATAGCGGCTCCCCTCCATGCTCTCACTTCTCCGCAGGTGCGGTTCTCGTGGACCCCTGAGACACAGACCGCCTTCCAGACCCTCAAGACCCGTTTCACCACAGCACCCATACTGAACATGCCTGATCCCCTCCGACAGTTTGTGGTGGAGGTTGACGCTTCTAATGAAGGTGTTGGGGTCATCCTCTCACAGCGCTCTGAACAGGACGGAAAGATTAATCCCTGCGCTTTTCTTTACCGTGCGATAAATGGACTCATTGCATATCGCGACAGGCTAAACAGCTTCAAAAAAACATGACGCTAGTTAGTTAGATGGACTAACAATCTGCCAGCTTGACTCCTGTCGCCTTCCAAAATTACAACTGGGTGACGGCGCTTTAGGTGTTCATTCACGGCCGACGTGTAGCCAAGCTTGGCACTGAAGAGACCGGACACAACAGTGTACCATTCTTTGTTACATTGAAACAACTCAATGTTTTGGCCACTCTGGTACTCTTTTTTTGGCTTTGTGCCGCTTTCCCCGCCTGCATACCAAGCTGTATCGCTGTATCCACGGCCATTTTTAACACAAAGTTGCAATATCTGATGGGGTGAAAAATTTGACAGAACACCGGGAACACGAATAGGGCAGTAAGCCGAGTATAACACTTTCCCGGCAGGGGGATGTGCGACAAGCCGCCGGTCGTCGGCAAAGTGGCATTCTCGGTGGACAATCAGCCACAAAATGCAAGCCAGTTCCGTATTAAAATGTGTGCCATGATCCCAGCATTTGATATAATACAAAACACGATGTTTACTCACTTCCATGGCAGTCCAATGGTCCCACAGTTGTCGCACACTTGTTTTGTTCTGGGGGTGAACGGGAACTGTCTGAAACCCAAAAAGGCTCACACACATTTCCCTAGTGCAGCTACAAAAGCCTGCAGACGTTTAGCTGCTGTGATGTGAAAAATAAACGAATTAATCAGCTGAATCTGCAGTCCATCTGCATGCTATAAAGCAATGCTGTATTGTGAGACACTCACCCGGGTTATAAAGCAATGCTGTATTGTGAGACACTGACCCGAGTGACGTCACATTCGCATTCATCCTAAACCCGAGACTGGAGCCGGGAGTCACTCATTTTCATGGCGCGGGATTAAAAAATTGAATATATAAAACAATCGCTTCCACACACATCCAAGCGGTCCATTTCATTCAGGAGCATAAAACACAACGTGAAATATGAAATAAACATGCTTTTTGGTGTCATACGCACTTTAAGTACCCCAAAATGACTATCCAAAAGGTCCAAAAGTATTGTATTTTCTTTAGTGATTGCAGATACACTCAGAGGGCAGTGTATCCGCAACATGTCTGGCTGGACCGCCGTCTTATAACTGAGGAGCAGACTCGTCTCACATCGATAAAGGACAGCTGTGCTCTGGTCTGGCCGACGTCATACAGTAAGTTGTTTCAACTAATATATGTTTGAGTATGCATTTGTAATTAAGTTTACAGCTACAGTTTGTGGAGTTATGTGTGAGCAATGACAATTGTAAATATGTTAGCATTCGTAGCATTTAAAATAGCGGACTTTTGTTAGGGAAATTAGACTAATTTTATCTACTAAATTTACATATTGAAACGTTTACATCTTCCTGGGGTGGGCTTACCAGAAATTAATTGAGAAGCACTGCAATAACGTCAGGAAACTATCTCACACTGAATTTATATTGAACACAAATAAATCTAGCAGTAAATATTCTAACCTAAAACTGATTTATTTATGTTTTTGGTTTATCTTCAAGTAGGACCAAACAGCTGGTTAGGTTTTTAGAGCGCGTCTCAGCTTGTTGTAAAAATGAATCCTTCTTTTTGTCAAATCTAGTTCAGTGGTTTCACCGTCGATATACAAGGGACTTCTGTGCCCCTTTAATTTTTTTCAAATAAGTCCTCTTTCCACACAGTTAGGCTTATCTAATGATACCCACGCAATATGTGCATGCTGGGGAAAGCTCATTTGTTTACATTAGGATCAATACATAAAATATTTAATAAATGTCTGTGTTTGCGTGTGATAAAAAATTAATAGACTTTCAAAGTGGATGTCTTTGAAGGGGCTTCATAGTTAGTGTGTTTACTTAGTGGTCACAAAATTAGGTATACCTGCAAAATCTAATGAGATCAGATACAAGAGCTGCATGAAGATTGCATTTCTAAGGAGATGTACATTTTACGGTGTGTCTATTTTATTTTTAACAAAAGATTATCAAGATTATCAATTATCAAGCCAGTGTGTGCACATTCCTTGTGTACTTAGAGAAGTGTATACATTCAGATTGAGTGTCAGGGGTACTTTTATATGCATTTGTTTGGCCTTTGTGTTAGAAAAACATCTCTATGTGGACAGAGTGTGTGGGGGTGTTTGTGCTAAAGAACTCGATCAGATATTTTCTATCAAAAAAGACCTGGCGAATACTTTGTAAATTGCTTCTAGTTAAAGGCCAAATTATACCAGACGTGTGTGCGGTACGGATCTGGCAAGATATAGTGGCAGAACCAATCCGTTTCCATTCTTTCATATTGTTCAAATTATACCAAAAACACTTTTTATTTTTGCCAGGATTCTGCTTCACAAAACGGTCCGTTGACAAAAAAAATGACACATACAGATGTATGGTTATGCACAATGATTAAAAAAAAAACCTTTAAACAGTTTAACATATAAAAATAATGCTATGCTACATTACGTGCAGCATCACAGCACTACACTCTCTCCTCTCCTAGGAAGGAGGTATTTACTTTTCTATTTGTCCAATCAATAAGTGCGCCTTTCGTCCACGTGACGCTGCTCGCAAAGTTCGGTTGACGCAGTGTGAATGCTGAACTTTTTGGCCAACTCATTTGCAAGTGTTGCCGCGAGCTAGCTCTCCAAGCTGACTGTGGTCCTCTTGGTCGAATGTGAAAGTGCCCTAAATATAACCACAAAATGATTGGAGAAAAAGGCTTTCAATAAAAGAAAACATTCTTGATGGCAAGATTTTTTTTTACAAGGTTGAAATGCTGTTTTCATGGTGCCTTGAACAACATGGAAATATGCTATATAGTTCTACTGAGTGCAGGTGTTGACAAACCAGTGGCATGTACTACGAACTAGAGGTGTGCAAAATTTCCGATTCTTAGATTATTCGTGATTCGGCCGTGGAAGATTTGAGAACAATTCACAAACATCCAAATTCCGATTACTGAATTATACCAGGTAAAGCGGAAATAAAACGCAGTCAGCGCGGTCTTCGGGATGCAATGAGGAACGGACCGAGAGTAAATATCATGTGCAGCTAATGCCGCTAGGTAAAAAAAAAAAAAACAATAACACCTGACTGCGGCCGTCAGCCACTAAACAGCATCCAGTTGCTAGTTGCTACAAACATACAGCAACATACGGCTATAGTAGATATCACATATATCTAGACTAGATGTGAAATGACAGACTTTCCCGCGCTAGTAAACAGGCGCCATCTTAAAGCAGTAGACTTCTCTAGAAGGCTCTGTTGTAGAGAACCTAATTACTTTTTATCTAAAATACCCCTAAATCGGCAAAATCTTGACTTGAATCTATCTTTAAATGATGAAACAGTTTTAAAACTTTCACATGTCGAAAGTAGACATGAGGGAAATTATGGAATAACGGTTGCAATTTTAACAACTTTAACAGTTGATTAACAACATAAAATTAATTGACTGTAGTTTAAAGCTGCTGATACAGAATGGGGACTTGAGTATTATATTTACTGTTTTTAACCGGTAACTTGGTACTAAAATAGTAGTTTGGTTTATTTAGCCTGAGATGATTTTTGAACAATTTTGGAACAAACATACAAAACATAAAAAAAAAAAAAAAAATTAAAAAATGGGGGGATGGGGGACATCAATAATCGATTTATAATCAAATCGGAGTCTCTGAATCGTAATCGTAATCGAATCGTTAGGTGCCCAAAGATTCCCACCTCTACTACAAACGGAGTTTAACTTCCCCAGAAGCATTCCTGCTTACCAGCGGGTAACCGTAGTTGACAAAACCTGGTTACCTAGTTTGTGGTCAATCGGTGCTACGATGCTGATTATGAGGTTGATTAGTCGAATCTGTGTCAACCCAATCAGAGTTACTGCACGTTCACGTAAAAGTTGTTCTGTCTAAACTGGAGGTTCGGAGCAGAAATTATCAAAGATGGCGCCGCCCAATTTTCGCTCAGGAAACTTGTCTATAAAGCCTGTTTGCAATTTATGGAAGAACAGTCAGAGGAAGGAGGTAAGAGGGAGAGGGAATACGCAGGAATTAGGAGGGAGAGAGGTAGAGGTTGACCTGCATAGACTCCTCTTACTGATACGGGGGTACAGGTCATCTGACCCACCTTGGCTGACAATTTTCTCACCCAGAGTCCAGTTGGTGTTAAATATAATTACAACTGGTCATATCTGGAAACTTGAAACTTAAGCACCTGCTCAAATAGGCTTTGCCAAGCTGAGTAAAATGTTTCCACTTCATTGTATCAGTCATAGAAAATGAAATAAAGTCGGTCCTAAAGACTGCTACGAGATTTTAACGGCCTTGCAACCTGAGGGGGTTGTTAGTTCGGCCGGAGTGGGCAGAAATGTTTCACGACTAAGGCCTTCTGGCAGATAAAGATACAACCACATTTCGCTTCAGTCAGAATTCATATTTAATGACAGGCTGAAATGTTAGCTCATATAACAAAACTCCAAAGACTCCCTGACCAACACTGAAAGTAGGAAGGAAAAAAAGTCAAGTTTATTTACATTGCTATATTATTTATGTACATTTCTTGATAAGATTGAAAGGTACAACTAAAAAGGATAAATACAAATGTATTAGATATACATATGGACTTTCAGTTTCACTTTTCTGCCAATGTTAATTATAACCTACATAATTTGGAAGAAAAGCATAATCATTACGCCTCTAACATAAAACAAACATGACACCAAATGGGAACAACGATTGCGAAATCATTTTTTTCTCGACAACGGTTACCATAACAAATAATTAAAATAATTGGCCCCAATATCATATGGGATGAGCTGCTACTTGACTGTTTTGATGATTAATTGATAAACCTGTGGATGACGACTAAGAGAAAGAAGTACATCGACCTACTTTACTACCCACTTATCTTGCGTTCGAATCATTCTTTGATATGATCAGTGATCGCAGTACATGCTCACTAACCTAACCACTTGGATCCAGACTGCAGCACCAGATGGATAAAACAAGAATCCGGAGATAGCATGCACAAGCTGGTAAGATAAAGGAGGCAGGACGTTTTCAAATAGTCATTCATTTCTTTATTTATTTTCACCAAATGGCCAAGTTGAATAACATTCACACACATTCATTGATTAAGTTGAGATAATTAAGATCATCACAAACCAATTTCAGTAACACTTTACAATAAGGGTCCCTTAATTAACATCAGTTAATACATTTTTACACAATAACTAATGTTTAAGTAACATTTCAATAATTAATATGATTGCTTATCTAACATTCATTACTAATTTAATTAACATGAGTTAAAGCATTAGTTAATGAATTGGTTAATGCATTAGTTAATGCATAACCAGACAGTAACTAATGGTTTGGTAAAATAAAAAAAAATTTAAAAAAGGCTTGTATAGGGTTAGGGTTTGTTAATTTAAGCATTTATAATTTCTTAGTTAAGGGATACATGTGCTAAACTTTACAATAAGGGTCCAAAAAGCATCCTAAACCTAAACCCTAACCCGATATAGGCCTATATTTTTTTTTTAATTTGACCAAACTATTAGTTACTGTCTGGTTATGCATTAACTAATGTTAATTAATATATTCCTAAATGTTAAATAAGGGATTATATGCATTATTTTAATGTTACTTGAACATTAGTTATTCTCTAAAAATGCATTAACTAATGTTAATTAAGGGACCCTTATTGTTGAGTGTTACCCCAATTTCATTTACCAGTGCCTACAACAGACAAAACTGTGTTCAAGGATAGTCATTTTCATCAACTCGTTATGTACGTTAAATGACTCACCAATATTGGCTTACTTTAAATATAATTGTTTTCAAATTAACAACAACAACAACAACAACGTATTTGGCAGATTTGCATGTATTGTAGTATTGTAGTGAAATAAAAGGTTTAATGGCTAATTTCAATACCGGGCACACAAACTAAACAGCAAGGGCGTAGGTTTGCATAGGGACGGTAGGGACAAAACACTACCAACTTTTCAGAATGTTCGAATTGAATTTGCATTAAATAATGTGTTCAGTTATATAGTTCATTTTGATTGTCTTCCAATATGTTGTAACGACAGAATTGACCCTACCATTATTAAGTAAATTAATTTCATTATTTTCAGACTTACATTTACATTTCACTTGCTGAATGAGCCAGTCCATGTTTTTTTTCCTCAAACACACGTTTGATTGGCTGATGAATTCATCCCGGCACCATCCCCCACCGACAAAGTTTCTCACAGTACAGAATTACGGTTATGGAATTACGAACCACTAATTTTGCTACTGAAAGTCTGACCTACATCATAGTTTAGCATTACCATTATATTAAACTGTGAGAACCTGCCAACTTGAGTAGGAACCTGCTTCAAGAGAAGTGTCCTCCTGTATGTGTATTCCACTATGTTAACGTTGATTAAACTTTTATTTTGCTCATGTGGTTTTAAAGCAGCCCAAAGGAGCTTTCATTTTTTTGTTGAGTTTGGCTGTGCTTGTGGACAAAAGCAGTAATGTTTTTCCTGAAGGAAGGCTCCATTTTTATTTTTTATTTTTGTTATTGCCTGACTAAGAAGTTTTTTTGTTATATTTAATTTATTTAGACGGACAATTTTGAGTAGTATCAAGACGAATGTTTATATATATATATTTTGCATTCCTGGATAATTAAGAGATGATAAACAATTTTGTATTTCTTTGTATGTTATTATACAAATTTGTGTTCAAATATTGCAATTTGAATTTGCTAATAAAACCCAGACAATTATTTTTGCTTATGTAGCCCCTATCTATACCCTTGTGTATGTATACCGATAGGAGCTGCAATCTAGGTTCGGTTTATTTGGTTTGGCTACGATAACCACATCTAACATCAGGTTTAGGCAATTGGAATGCTTTTTTGTTGATTTTTAATGAACAACACAATGAACAATTTGAACAAAAACACACAATGAACTATTATTTAACACACTATAAAATTAACAAGAAAAAACAGTCGTGTTGGGTCTCAGTCAAGTGTTTGTCAAAGTCAAATTCGTCGAATATTAGTTGCAATCGCAACTAATTCAATGTCTCAAGTTTATACTATTGCAGTAGTTTTCAATGTTCGTTGGAGTGCACTCTTTTCGAAGAAAAAAATGTATGTATCAGTCCGATGACTGATACAATCCTACCACACAGACAGTCCGTCTGTTATTCCAGAATTTTCGATGTTCTTGGTTCTTCAAATCACTCTGGGTTAGCTCGCCATCGTTGAATCCAATCTGATGATCTTTCTTTTTTTTTCCAATCAGAAAAAAAACCTGACCTGTATTTAACACAGGTCTTGGGTTACAATCTTTTCAGTTTCAATGTTTCAGTTTCATTTTTGTTGTACAACTTTTTCAAACACTACTGAGTGTAAACACTCAAGAATATACTTCTAGTCATTTACAAAGCATTTTGTACGCAATAAATGACATTTCCATTAAACAACATTAATAATTACATTTCTTTTCCTTTCAAATGGAACTATCGTTTATACAATTTCAAACAGCAGTATATTTTGATAAAATTATCTCACCGAATAGTCTTAACTGACGACGCCTGGTCCTCTTCTTCTCACACAAGGCTTTTGGCCTGCATGAATAAGGCGCTAGCAGTTAGCCATGAATGCAAATTTAGCATTAGCGAATTAGCGAATTGTTTCCACATCTTACCGAGTGGTTTCTGCTCAATATTTTCACCACGTGACCGTCTGAATTCGCTTCACGCAACAGACGCCACACAGCAACAGTTGATGCATTTGTCAATTTGCTTTTTTTTCTCTTTTTCTCATTTCTTTCTGGGCGAACAAAACTTTTCCCCCTTAGTTAGAAAAGCCAACGTTCCAAAAGGAAGTGCGCATGCGCTGACGTCATAGTTGTGAGTCTCTGACTTCATTCAAGTGTCGCTCATGCCCTCTATTGTTGTTATTGGGTATAACGCTTTAATATTTTTCTCTGGTCTACATTATTGGGTATAATGCTTCAATATTTTGCTCTGGGTTACATCCTCCCCCCCTTAAATAACATGAGTCCCTTCATGTGCTTCTGTTCTCAATCTCTCTTCAAACATTTCGCCTAATGCTGTATTGAAACCATCGAAAACAGTTTGAATCAAAGAAAGGAATGGTTTTCCTAACTGAGAATAAGTAAGTTTTTCAGGTGGTTTTCGTTGGCGTACAGATCTGCGTAATGATTGTTGGGAATATTGATCACTTTCACCTGTATCTTCTGCAGGTAAAGGGATACTCTCTTGTGTAACCTCTGCAAATTCAGCTGAACTTTGGAAGGAGTTGTCAACAAGAACTTGATCAGTTTTGCTTCCCATTTCATTTTCTTTTGCATTAGTTAGGTCCTCTGTTTCAATCCTAAACACATTCTCTTCCATTTCGGTTAGTGGATTTTCAGTTTGTATTCCATTTTCTTCATTTGGCTCGGAATCATTAGAATGTGATTGACATTCTCCTGCTAAATCGTGAGATAAGTGTCCATTTTCTTCCACAACCGATTTTTGGAATTGAGTGTTGATCGACTCTGACAGATTGGGTTGTTTCACTGGAATTGATTTTTCCATTTCCACATCGGGTACTTTTTCCAAGTTTGGTACAGGTTTTAATCTATCCTTTGTTGGTATTGTTAGTTTTACCATGGGTTCGACAGGGTGAAACACCGTCTCAATGTCCGGGGAACAGAACTGAATTTCATCTTCATCCTCATCAAGAGAATGAAATTGATGGTCATCATCCATTTGCGTGTCATTTCTTGTTCTACGCTTGGTGGTAGTCTTTGGCTTAGCAAGTGTTTCCTCATTTTCGGGAAGAAATCCACAAGGTAACAATAGATCCCGGTGCAAAGTACGTGTTGGTCCATCTTGACCTTCAGGGCACACAGTATACACTGGCAAATCACTTGCTCTCTTTTGGACAACATAAATGGTTGACTCCCAACGATCAGCAAGTTTATTCTTACCCCTGAGACGGACATTACGCACTAGTACCCTATCGCCTATCTCTAGAGTACTTTCTCTTATACGCACATCAAAGGTTTTCTTGTTCTTGTCAGCCACTTTATTTGCATTTTCTGTCGCAATCTGGTAGCTTGATTTCAGGTAAGATTTCAAATTTTTCACATATTGAGCGTGTGTTGGAATGGAACCCTCCTTGACTGGCAACCCAAAAGCTATGTCAATCGGTAACCGTGGTTGCCGGCCAAACATGAGTTCATAGGGTGTGAACCCTGTTACGTCATTTTTCGTGCAGTTGTATGCGTGAGTTAGAGGTTTCACATAATCACGCCACTTCATCTTTTGTTTCTCTTGTAGAGTTCCCAGCATACTGAGAAGCGTACGGTTGTACCGCTCAACTGGGTTTCCTCGTGGATGATATGGACTTGTCCTTATTTTCTTTATACCGAGTAAGGTACAAAGTTCTTTGATGAGCACAGATTCAAAATCACGACCTTGATCACTCAGTAGACGTTCGGGAAATCCGTAGTGGATGAAAAATTGTTCCCATAAGCAACGTGCTACTGTAGATGCTTTCTGGTCTCTCGTTGGGATAGCTACTGCATACTTTGTAAAATGGTCAGTAATAACGAGAACATCTTTTGTGTTGTGACTGTCTGGCTCTAATGACAAAAAATCCATACAGACTAGCTCCATTGGACGGCTAGTTGTGATGGAGACCAAAGGTGCAGCTTTGTCTGGTTGTTTCTTTCTTTTAACACATCGTGCACAGGTTTTGATTTTGAGCTCAATCTCAGACGCCATTTTTGGCCAGTAAAACCGGGATCTGACCAAATCAAGAGTACGATCTATTCCAAGATGACCCATCTCATCATGCAGACTAGTGAAAATGGATGATCTCAATGCACGTGGAAGAACAAATTGATACACTATTGTGTTGCCACAATGCCGTTTCTTGAATAAAAGTCCATTTTTCAGTTCTAGACGAGGTAACTCTCTAAGCATCAGACAAAGCTCTGGCAGCTCTAACTTTAAGCTGTCAGGTACGGGATCCCCTGACTCAAGGGACTTAATGACAGTAGAAATCACAGGATCTGCTTGCTGTAGTCTAGCTAATTCAGCATCACTATACTTTGGGAATGTGAAAAGTTCATCAGATATCTCTCCATCTTCTTCAAAGGCGGCTGGAATAGCATTCGGATGGAGTGCTAGTGACTCTATAAAACAAGGAGACTGACCTAGCTCTTCTTCTTGTACCAAAGTATGATGTTGACAGCTTGCCTTGACTACGTCTTCAGAAACTAAATGGTGTGAGGTGAAATCACGAATTCTCATTATTTCGTCTTGAGAGATTTGGTCATTGATCAATTCTCCATGTGGCCTTCTTGATAACCCATCAGCATCCTGGTTTTGTTTTCCCGCCCGGTATTTGATATCAAAGGAGTAAGTAGACAGGTTGGCCAACCAACGGTAACTGGTTGCATCTAGCTTTGCAGTGGTGAGAATGTACCTGAGTGGATTGTTGTCTGTTACAACCGTGAATGTATTTCCATACAGGTAATCGTGAAACTTCTCAGTAACAGCCCATTTTAAAGCTAGAAATTCCAGCTTGTGTGCTGGGTATCGGGCTTCGCTCTTTGAAAGACCCCTACTCGCATAAGCAATAACTCTGTTCTGCCCATCCTGCTCCTGATACAATGCCGCCCCAAGTCCCGTTGTGCTGGCGTCCGTATGAAGGATGTAGGGTTTCTCGGGATTAGCAAAACCGAGAACTGGAGATGACGTTAATTTCTCGATTATGTCTTCAAATGCATTTTGACAATCAGCTGTCCATCTTTCTCCAAATTGCCCTTTTGGGTCGTGGTACTGATCGGCATTTTTATATACTTTGGTCATTTTACGGCTAGGCGGGTAGCCTGTCAAAAGATTGGTTAAGGGCTTTGTGATTTTTGAATATCCCTCCACATACCGGCGATAGTACCCAGCGAAGCCTAAAAATGATCTCAGTTCCTTTAGTGTCTGAGGTTTCGGCCAGGTTTTTAAAGCTTCGATCTTTGTTGGATCGGTTTCCACTCCATTTTGAGACACAATATGTCCGAGGTATCGAACTGACGTTTGAAAAAAACGGCACTTTTCTGGTGACAATTTCAAACCATTTTCTCGTAACCGTTCAAGAACTTTGGCTAAACGAATCTCATGTTCCTCTAAAGTTTTTGAAAAAACTATTATGTCGTCAAGGAAAACCAAAACTTCGCGCAAGTTGATGTCACCCATGCACTTCTCCATTAAGCGCTGGAAGGTGCTTGGCGCATTAGTTATTCCCTGTGGCATTCTATTCCACTCCCAGAAACCAAGCGGACATACAAATGCTGTTTTCGCCTTGTCGCTCTCCTCCATCTCTATCTGATAGTAGCCCGATTTTAAATCCATAACCGAGAACCATTGAGACCCATTGAGTGCCGAGAATGATTCTTCAAGGTTAGGTAAAGCGTACGCATCTTTGATAGTCTGGCTGTTCAATTTTCGATAATCGACACACAAACGAATATCACCATTCTTCTTTTTTACAACAACAATAGGAGATGAGAATGGTGATTCTGATTCGCGTATAACCCCAGCATCTAGGAGCGTTTGGAGGTGACGTCTTACAGCGTTGTAATCCTGAGGATGTATAGGACGAGGTCTCTGTTTAAAAGGAGTATCCTCTTTTAGCTGTATTCTGTGTTTAACTTTAGTTGCATGACCAAAATCGAGATCATCATGAGAGAAAACATCAGAGTATGTATTCAAGTTTTTAATGATTCTAGCCTTCCACTCTTCTGGAAGTGGGGAATCTCCAAAATCAAATTTTAGACTTCCTGATGTGTCATATGTCTGTTGATTTGTCGGTTTAGCAAACTCTTCAGAACTTCCTTCACATTTCTGACTTAGCGGAACGTTCTGGATGTCAGTAATTTTCTGGGGTACACTAAGTTTGGCAACAACACAATTAATGGGCAAAGAAATATCACGGTTGGTCTCATTATTAAGCACAACTGGAATTTTGTGTGGGAAACAGGCCGGTAGAGTAATGAGACAACTGTCAATAAAGATTCCACCCGGTAATGATGACAGGGTGGGTTGTTCAAGCAATGCCCATTTTTCATTGCTGACACCACTGACATTAACAAACCCGTCTAATACAACTTTTTGACCAGCTGGAATAACATCTGGTTTCCTGCTTCGCAATTTTACAAACCCAAACTGGTCATCTTGTTGATCCTGTCTAAATCGTAAAATCCTCAGTACTTGATGATAACCACAATAAGGGTTAATTGAAGGTATGGAGTCACAGTACTGTTCATAAAGTGGATCTAAAGTGTTAGTTCCAATCAGTATTGGAGTGTCGCTGTTGGAGCGAACATCTGGCACAACCAAGGCTAGAGTTTGAATTTGAGGTTCACAATCAATGAACTCTTTAGGAAATTGTACATTTAACTGTACATAACCAGCATAGGAGACCAAATCACCAGTTGCTCCTTCCACTTCAAGAATATCACTAATTGGGTGCATTATTTGGTCTGACAAGTGCAAATTGTAAAACGATTTTGAAACCGTGGTGACCTGTGAACCGGTATCGAGTAGTGAATTACATTCAATTCCATTGACTTTAATGTTAGCTGCAGTTTTGGTGCCAACAAGCCCTTTTGGAATTGTTCTTGTTTGGACTGTTTGGTGTTGTTTTAGTGAAATTCTGGATTTGTGCACAGTGTTAGTTTTGGGACTTTCTTTCACTTCTGTTCCCATTTGCCCCTCAATGGAAACAGCTACGTTTAAATTATCTGCTGCGTTGCTCTTCTCCCAAGCTTCTTGTTTGGCTTTCAGCTCTTGTCTCTTGGCATTCACAAGTGCAGGGTCGGGAGGATTGTTGCAAGATGTTTTAATGTGTCCGTCTTCACCACAGTGAAAGCAATACCATGGTCTTGGTCGTTTGGACACAGAGCTAGGTTTGGCTGGAGATTGCTTCACACTAGATGATTCCTTCCTGTCACTAGGCTTTTTGTTTTTGGTTTTCTCTCCTTGGTTCATTGTAGGTTTATTTTCTTTGAGTTGCATTAATGTTGCAATTTGAGACTGAAGACTGACAAGTTGCTTCTGAATTTTCTGTAGTTCTGTAGGTTGTTTGTTCATTTCAGCAGTTGAGATGCTATCAGTCTTGTCACAAAAACTGATATTGTGAGCTTGGGTTTGGGCTTTGGGTTTTGTGAAGCCCAAATGTTGTTTCATTCGTGTGGCTTTTGTAGCTTGCTTATCTTCCTCTGTGCGCAGCAGCCATAAGAGTTCAGAGAAACTGGGTGGGTCTTTAACCTTACTTTCTAGCTGAAGCTGTCTTATAAGGTCATTATCCCAGCATCCCCTACAGAACTGTTTTAAAAGCTGCTTATCTGCATCAATGACTGAAATTGCCTTCATTTGTACAGATTTGTTCAAAACATTCTGAAGTCTTTGAAGATAGTTGGATGCTGCTTCACCAGCATTTTGGTTCAGACTAAGGAATTTTGCGAACAATTCATCACTATCCTCCACTGCAGCAAATGCAGCATCAAGAAGTTCTAAATACGCTCTGGAATTTGAGTGTGGACCTAACGACTTGACAACACTCGCAGCTGGAGATGATAAACTGTCAACAATTTTCCTTACGATCTGTCTATCTGAAATTGTGGAATCTGCTAAATAAAACTCAACACTATCTCGCCAAGTGTCATAGTCTACTTCAAAATTTGGACATGGCATCCTACCTGAAAATGGTCGCAACCTTGCAGTGGAAATACTCTGCGAAGAGGTATCTGGGGTTTTGACAATGTGTTCGACAACTACGTTGCACTTCTGGTGGGATAATCTGTTCAGATGGAAGTTTTCTGTTGGATTCTGAAGTTACTGTGGCTGGAGCAATGTTCTCATTTACTTCTGAACTAATAGTTCTGGATGTATCAGGTTCATGTCCTTCAACATCAGCAGGCTCTTCGTTTGACTCTCCAATAACTTCCGTTATTCTAGTTAAGCCCTCTCTCAAAATATTCTCAAATGATTTACCACTTATTTTCGCCATGGTTTTAAGATCAGACAAAAATTTGTCTGCAATGTCATTGCCTTTCTCATTAGAATATGTATTGGCTAATGCATCAACATGGTGAACTACTGTGGTGTTTGCTTCGGCGGTTCTGTCAAATGGCAGCTTTAGAAATTCAACAGCTGCACCAGTTTTGAACTCTACTATTAGATGATCCGGCAACTGCGGAATTACAATATGTCTCTCTATAGCGCCATATTGTTTCAAGTAATCAATTATCTCCTCATCTACCACTGTATTAGACAAACCAGTGATAATCACAGAATTTGGGACCTTTACATTTACTTTCTCAATGATGTCCATTTTTTTTTTTTTTTTTAAAGGACACCCAAAAAATGTTTAGTATTCAACTGAGTGCAAGAATTACATAAACCTGATGCAGTGCAGTAATCGTATCAAAGTATCTCCTGGCTAGCTCGCCACTTTTTATGTAGCCCCTATCTATACCCTTGTGTATGTATACCGATAGGAGCTGCAATCTAGGTTCGGTTTATTTGGTTTGGCTACGATAACCACATCTAACATCAGGTTTAGGCAATTGGAATGCTTTTTTGTTGATTTTTAATGAACAACACAATGAACAATTTTAACAAAAACACACAATGAACTATTATTTAACACACTATAAAATTAACAAGAAAAAACAGTCGTGTTGGGTCTCAGTCAAGTGTTTGTCAAAGTCAAATTCGTCGAATATTAGTTGCAATCGCAACTAATTCAATGTCTCAAGTTTATACTATTGCAGTAGTTTTCAATGTTCGTTGGAGTGCACTCTTTTCGAAGAAAAAAATGTATGTATCAGTCCGATGACTGATACAATCCTACCACACAGACAGTCCGTCTGTTATTCCAGAATTTTCGATGTTCTTGGTTCTTCAAATCACTCTGGGTTAGCTCGCCATCGTTGAATCCAATCTGATGATCTTTCTTTTTTTTTCCAATCAGAAAAAAAACCTGACCTGTATTTAACACAGGTCTTGGGTTACAATCTTTTCAGTTTCAATGTTTCAGTTTCATTTTTGTTGTACAACTTTTTCAAACACTACTGAGTGTAAACACTCAAGAATATACTTCTAGTCATTTACAAAGCATTTTGTACGCAATAAATGACATTTCCATTAAACAACATTAATAATTACATTTCTTTTCCTTTCAAATGGAACTATAGTTTATACCATTTCAAACAGCAGTATATTTTGATAAAATTATCTCACCGAATAGTCTTAACTGACGACGCCTGGTCCTCTTCTTCTCACACAAGGCTTTTGGCCTGCATGAATAAGGCGCTAGCAGTTAGCCATGAATGCAAATTTAGCATTAGCGAATTAGCGAATTGTTTCCACATCTTACCGAGTGGTTTCTGCTCAATATTTTCACCACGTGACCGTCTGAATTCGCTTCACGCAACAGACGCCACACAGCAACAGTTGATGCATTTGTCAATTTGCTTTTTTTTCTCTTTTTCTCATTTCTTTCTGGGCGAACAAAACTTTTCCCCCTTAGTTAGAAAAGCCAACGTTCCAAAAGGAAGTGCGCATGCGCTGACGTCATAGTTGTGAGTCTCTGACTTCATTCAAGTGTCGCTCATGCCCTCTATTGTTGTTATTGGGTATAACGCTTTAATATTTTTCTCTGGTCTACATTATTGGGTATAATGCTTCAATATTTTGCTCTGGGTTACACTTAGAAAATGTTTTAGTACTTCTTTAAAAATAAAGGTTTGAATAAGTGTAAATCTACTACAGATAAGTGAAATTATTTGCCTGTGATTAAGTAAATTTTATTCAGATTTCTTGAAACAAGAAAAATAGCTTGCTGAAAATAAGCTTAACAGACTTATTTTAAGCAAAAAGCTTCTATATTTAATCTTTAAAAAAATAATAAACTTGTTTGTCAGAAATGTTCTTAATTCAAGAACAGATATTGTTCAAAACATTATTTGAAAGCATTTTTTTCATGACTTAGGTGAAAAATTACCGACTTTTAGGTTTTTGGGCTTAATAAGAACAAATGGTAATATTTCCGAAAAGTAAGTGGAACAATCTGACACATTATTCTGTTAACTGGCTTTTAAAACTCTAAACAAGATGAAGAAAATTATTTGACTAGATTTAAGAATAATTATCAGATTAACACGTTATATTGTAAACTTACAGTGTGAAAGTTAGTATAAGTCAATACAGATTTATTTTGCATTAATCAATTAGCTTATCAATTAGTTAGGTTCTTATTAGTGAGAAATGTAGCCCTGACCGCCGTTCACCCAGTCTGTTAGGTCTCATTAATGTCCCGTCCCCAGCAAAAAGTGTACATGCAGGTTGTGCTGTTACCGTATATCATCCCTACCAATATTGAGATCAAACCTACACCCTTGCAAAACAGCAACTGTCAAGAGAAAGTATTTTGCTCCACATCGTGCACTGGATCATCATTGCGGATCTCCAGTCCCTCATATAAATGACTTTAAGGGGAAGTTTAGATTTTCTGACATAATATAGGACTAAATCTTCTAGTTAGTGGGGATTTAATTAGTCGGTGGAGTTGATTTAAGCAAATTCTGTGCAAAAACAACATAGGCACTTATAAGAATCACGATGAACCATGTAATCAATAGTGTTGGCTATGTTTTCAGGATATTTACGGCAGAATTACAGCAGTCTGGTGGTACCTTGTTGCGATCGTATGGGTATTTCGAACAATAATAATAATAATAATGTTGTTTTTTACGTACAGTATATGTACTGTATGCTAAGCAGACACCATTGACTCGCGGTAGTTTAGCCACTCCCGAGTCCATAAACTAACAAATAACTGACAAACTGCACGGAATTTGTTGAAATCAACTGCACCAAACAATTAAACACCTGCTAACTCGAAGATTAAGCCTAATGTCAAAAATTCTGAACTTCAGGTTAGGGTGTAGGGATTAGGGTTAACAGCATATCAGTGCCAATGAAGAACAATGCAAATCGACTGCACAATAAACAACAACACACAAAAGAATTTCACAGTGCAATAAACACAAAAGAGGGGGCGGGCACGAATGCACACGCACAACCCGAAAGTACGCCGTACACACACAGCACGCACCTCATATGATGTAAACAATGCTCGCCGACTTCACGAGGACGAGCGGTAGCGATGACTACCCGTTGTTGCAATGACAAAGCTCCAAGTGGCTCCAACCTATTGCTGGAACCCTCCAGAATAAAGGAAAAATACGTTCATTAATGGACGCACACAGATCAAAATTCCCTCGCACATCTCAACAGGAGACTGCATTCAGCTCGAAAGTGCACCCGCGTTCCACACGCCTTTCTCGGTCCTAAAACATTTAGCGCATATGACTCGAGACCAAAACAGGAAGTAACTATGAGCGGTTACCATGGAAACGAACACTTAGTGGGAATCTTTCTTAACGTTTTCTATTCAAAATGGTCTTCGTACATCACTACAATATTCTTCATTCTACATACATTATGAGGTAATAACAAAATAGTAACGCATAGACACTAAGGAAACTGATTACTGGTTTGGAAAAATGAACGTGTTAGATTTCTCTTTGCTGAAAAAAGTTTACAGAAAGTTCAGATTATAATCATGCGTTAGTGACAACACTGGACACGATCCAAGCACTGCCACGATGCAAGCTGACGTACTCCACGTACAATGTACGCATTGTGAACATATGACAAGAACATACTCGTCTCGTCAGACGAAAACTGGCATTCGTCTCATTATGTTCTAGTCTCCCGAGTGTTTTTAGCTCGTTATTGTCACGTCACCGTCATGAAAAAAAAATGTTCGTCGACAAAATATTTTCGTTTTTGTCATTGATATGAACCTATGCAATATTAGGGTCTGGCACTTCTTCTCAATCCTGAAATGTACAGAGGTGGGTAGAGTAGCCAAAAATTTGACTCAAGCAAGATTAGCGTTACTTCAAAATAATATTGCTCAAGTAAAAGTGGTCATCCAAAAAAATGTACTCAAGTACCAGTAAAGTTCAATAAGTATTTGAAAAGAATACTCGAGTAATGCGTAACATCATGAGTAACTGCTTTTTTTTTTACTGCATTTTTTTTAAACAATTGAATTTTTTTCACAGCTAGTTATCTATATGAACTGTTATTATTATACTGTACTACAATCTTACATAACCACATTAAGCCAAAGAAATACAAAAAAATAAAACATTAAATTCCACCAAGTGAAAACATATTGACCAAAATGAAGGATTATTCATCCAAAGAGCATGAGTGCCCTCCTGTGGAAAAAACATATTTCCTATTATGACACTAAAATCATATCTCCGGTTTTCCATTGTTAATCGGTGCCAAATAAAAACTGGGAGAGAGGTTAAAATCAATGCCGCAAAATGTGGGGTGCCCCTAGTGTTGAGAAGGGGGGAAAAAAGTGTTTTGACATTTTCTAGACTTCATAATGATATTGATGGGACACGGGGCGCGGGCCGATTAATAGGGGGCCTGCATTGTTGGCATGACCGTGACAGGCTGACCGAGTGGAATCACAGACAAGGAGCTTTTTTCATTGAAAATTATTGTGAATAAATGCTTAAATCCCAGAATTCTTTTGAATATGGATGTAAAACAGTCATAGTTTTTGGTTAAAAGCAAAAAAAAAAAAAAAAAAAAAAAAAAAAAAGAGCAGTTAGTATTTATTTTACGTAAATATGTCGAAAAATGATGCTAGGCAAGGCAAGGCAAGGCAAGGCAAATTTATTTATATAGCACAATTCAACACAAGGCAATTCAAAGTGCTTTACATCACATGAAAACCATAAAAATCACATTTAAATCAACACAACGTAAAAACCAAGACAAAAGATCGCATTTAATCACAGAATAAAAATAAATAAATAAAAATAAAACAAGAATAGAAATAAAGCAAAAACTACTACTACTAATAATCATTGAAATCAGCAATGGAGATAAGCACAAGAGGAATAGAAGGCAGGTAGGTTGAAATATATAGACAGTTATGGATATGCAGTGCTAAACAAAAGCGTTTTTAGCCCTGATTTAAAGGAGCTAACAGTTTGAGCATACTTCAGACGTTCGGGTAACTTGTTCCAGAGGTGATGAGCATAATAACTAAATGCTGCCTCACCCTGCTTGGTTCTTGTTCTTGGAACATGCAGAAGACCCGTTCCAGACGACCTTAGGGGTCTAGATGTCTCATAGGAATCTAACAAGTCAAGCATGTATTTTGGTCCAAGGCCATTAAGTGTTTTGTAGACGAGCAGTAGTATTTTATAGTCTATCCTTTGACTCACTGGAAGCCAGTGTCGCGATTTCAAAACCGGTGTAATGTGGTCCAGCTTCCTTGTATTTGTGAGGACTCTGGCTGCAGCATTCTGTACTAGCTGCAGCTTCCTGACTGATTTTTTATCAAGACCTGTAAATATACCGTTGCAGTAGTCCAATCTGCTGAAAACGAATGCATGCATAAGTTTTTCTATGTCTTGTTGAGTCAGAAGCCCCTTAATTCTGGTTATATTTTTTTAGGTGGTAATAAGCGGATTTAGTGACGTACTTTAGATGGCTATCAAATTTTAGGTCTGAGTCAATAATTACGCCAAGGTTTCTGACTTGATTTGTAGCTGTAAGTGACATTGTGCTAAGTTGGCTGCTTATCTTTGACCTTTCCTTTTTTGGCCCAAAAATGATCACCTCTGTTTTCTCCACATTTAACTGGAGAAAATTCTGGCACATCCATTCATTGATTTGATGAATGCATTTACTCAGGGAGACTAAGGGACTATAATCATGTGGGGACACAGAAATGTACAGTTGTGTGTCATCTGCATAGGCGTGATAGGAGATGTCATACTGTTCCATTATCTGAGCTAACGGAAGCATATAGATGTTAAATAAGAGTGGTCCAAGAATTGACCCTTGAGGGACTCCACAAGTGAATTTGGTTCGTTCTGACTGATAATTTCCGATTGACACAAAGAAATCCCTATCATGTAAATAGGATGTGAACCACTGAAGAATAGTGTCAGTACTAGTCTGTCAGTCAATGTGGAGGCTGCGAGATGTAAACCGAGATTTTCTGGTGAAAATTCTTGTGAATAAATGCTTAAATCCCTGAATTCTTTATAGATATAAACGTAAAACAGTCTCGATTCTCGTTTAAAAGCAAAAAAAAAAAAAAAAAACTTTATGTAAATATGTCGAAGAATGATGCTAGTCTGTTAGACAATGTGGCGGCAGCCTTCCGACAAAGAGCTTTTTACGTTGAAAATTAATGAAAAAACGGAAAAATATAATAATTACCTGGAATCCTTGAACAAATCACTCATGAGACAATCCTTCCTGTTTGTATGCGGTACAGCTTTCACATTTTTTCAGCATAAATCTGGCGTTGGATCGCTGCATGTGTTGCTGCGACCGACAGCGGATAACTGACGCGGATTATGGGATGGACCCCTACTTGAAGGCGTGGCGCAGTGAAGGTTGAATCTGCCCCGTCAATAACATTGTGAAGTCTATGGGAATTTTTTGTTTTGTTTTGTCAAAAACATATCAATAAATAAAACAAAACAATAGCGTACTTAACTTTGGGGATTAAATATATATGTTGAAAAGTTTTTTTTTGTTAATAACACGATCACCACCTGATACATGGCTTGCTGCCAGGTGACATTGAATAAAGTTCTATTAGAACGGAAAAGTTAACATGGCGCAAAAAGGAATTAGCGATTTTTTTTCTTTACAAAATCAGCAACATTTTCAAAAATGTAATTACAGGTCGAAATGAGGATGATTATAATATGATAATGCCCAGCGAGGAAAAGTTAGCTGCAGATTTAGGCGGTGGAGAACTTCAAATAACTTGCATTATAGCCATATTATTGTTTGTTGTTGCTGTTGAGCTGCTGATGTGCAGAGTGCTGTTGGATATTAATGTGCAATTTATTTGACTCATGTCAAGAGTGGGTGTTAAAACGAGGCTTATTGGACCTTTTAGTTTTCAAATGTGTTTGTGCGTGTCCAGTGGCGAATTTGGCAATTTTGGGGCCTAAGGCGAACATATCCAGAGGCCCTCTTCATGGGTCAGGGGCTAAAAAGGTGAAAAGGGTGTGGAGGAAATATGTTCCGGTACACTAGGGCTGTCCTAAACGACAAATTTTCTCCCGATTAGTCAGCCGACTAGTTTTACGATTAGTCGACTAATCTAATAATTTTCTTTTTTTGACTAATTTAGCAATGAAATTAGTCCATTTTGGAACACTTGAATTCTTTTTTAAAGTACAAGTAATCATGTAAATAACAATAATTAATCACAAATAAACAATGAGGTTAAATGCTGATAGCATTTACTAGTGCAAAAGAATGTAAACAGATTCAGAACACTGACTTTGCCTTTCCAACATTATTCAAAACAATTATTTAAAAAAAAAAATCTAGCATTAATATTATAGTATACTACTATATATAATAGTAGTATAATAATTATAATAATTATTCATTGCCAATCATATTTGTCATAAAGAGTGTCATTTGAAAGCTATTCTTAGTGTAGAATCTGTATCCTGTAGTATTTACTCAACATATTATAATATTAATTCTGAAGTATGTGGGATTAACTCCAGAAATCGTTATTTATATGACGAACATGACGTGCTTTTATTTTGAAATGTTTACCAGAGGTACGTTCGCTCAACCGCTAACCGAAAGCTTTACATTCCGTAAAAAAACATTCTCCGTCATTGCTTGTGGTGTCACAAATAAGATTTAATTTTTTTTTCGTCAGCAAATGCTGTTAACCAGCTGTTGAGTGTTATTGTATGATTGATTGGAACCGTACTGCATTGTTTCGCCACACGGTGTGCTGTCGTGTATTTTATGTTCGGTGTGAAGAAGAAGAAAGTTAAGAGAGGCATTAGCGGCCTGTTCTCAACTTCTCCCTCACTGCACTTTGGCTCTCATGGAGAGCACATTCGCTTATGTGTTCGAAATAGACGATAGCCGACGTGTAAAGTAGCAAGTGAGCTGTATAAATAGCGAGCTTAGTGGCGTGAAAAACGCGGGAGAGCTAAGTGAAGCTAACGAACAGCTAAGCAAAGCTAAGTGATGCTAAACGGAGCTAAGTGAAGCTAAACTGTGCTAAATGAAGCTGAGCGACTGGTACTCAGTCCGTCGTCTTGGAACAGTCCATTGTAGTGTGTGTGTGGGGGAGAGAGATAATATCAATGCAGCAATCAAATGGCTTTATTTTTTGTTTTGTTATTTGTTTGTTTGGTATGCTGACATAATTATACATGACGAATAGTTGGGGGTGCTGCTGGCTCTGGTGGCCCAAGCTATTGCTCGTTGGAGCAAGGGCAGTTGGTT
Source organism: Corythoichthys intestinalis (assembly GCF_030265065.1). Taxonomy (NCBI): domain Eukaryota; kingdom Metazoa; phylum Chordata; class Actinopteri; order Syngnathiformes; family Syngnathidae; genus Corythoichthys; species Corythoichthys intestinalis. The sequence continues at coordinate 36,073,128 of NC_080414.1, read as the reverse complement.
GGGGGCCCCCTACTGGTTGGGGGCCTAAGGCGATCGCCTACTTTGCCTGAATAGTAGATCCGCCTATGTGCGTGTCATTGCGCCGTCTAGCTGCAGGGATTTGCATTATAATACAATAACAAACAACTCCATCACACACTTGGTGAACTGCCTTTATAGTTGCCTAGCCGTAGTGGGCCTACGTAAACTATCCAGCATGCGTGTGTACAGCCATTGTGCACGCCTTGTCTGGATAGCTGCAATTAGCATCTTGAATATAAGAGAGACGGGTGGACTTGTTGGTGGGTCTTGCAAAGGAATTGGCTCACTCTCATGTGAGTGCAAAGAAGGTGCAGAACAACCTCCAACACCTAGCCCGGGTAAACGGCGAAGTGTTATACGTCACCACATAAAAAATGTTTTGTTTTGTTTTTTATTACACCGTCCCTTGTACTTTAGGCAAACTGCAGCTTTTGGAATATGTGAAAAAGGTTGTCCACCCGATTGCCTGGCTGAGCGGTCCACTGTCCGACAAAGCCAAGGCAGCCCTGCCCTGCAAACACTCAAGATGCTAAATGGAGCAATCCAACCCTGTGGTTTTGCGAGTGTGAATGGGAACGACTAAGGAGGACATCAACGCTCACAAAAGATATGCTGATTTGGGTCAGATGACCCTTCTGTGGATAAAAAATTGATTTGTATCAACTGATCCACCCTTGGTAGTTCTAGTTAATTAAGGACACCACGGTATTGAACAGGCCGGCGTGATCATAGAACGTCATGCTGGAGTCAGATTGTTATAATGGAGTCATTGTTGCGATGGTGAAACTGGCAAAGCCGCTGTTGGTGTATCTGGCAAAATAAAGCAAAATCTAATATGTGGAATAAAGAGGAAAAATGGCATGACTAGTGTAGCCCAAAGTAGCGGAGTAAGAGTAGCGTTTCGTCTTCCCAAATCTACACAAGTCAAAGTAAAAAGTATGGCTTCGTAAAACTACTCCTAGAAGTATTTTTTTCTTAAAAAGTTACTCAAGTGAATGTAACTGAGTAAATGTAACGCATTACTAACCACCTCTGGAAATGTATTTGCAAAATCCATATACAGTCCACCACACTTCTGCACTTCAAGGTGGTCCCTGCAAAGAGCTGTTGCTAGGTTGCAGTGTATAATACTATCAAGCGACTTTAAAATGGATCTATAGGTTAATATCACTGACACGTCCTCTCGTCCACATTCCCAAAGGACTACTGAATAGATTATACTCTTCAGAGTCTCACTGAGCCAATCACTCACTTTGTAGAATAAGTAGTTTGAAGGTAGCAGTGCCCTTCCGTGTCACTATTAACCTACTGTGTATTGCACTTTGAAGCAAGGATGAGCACGAGGCATCTAAGTGACAGATGTTTTTGGCTGGGACAATTCGACCGTTGCTTGATGGGACTGTCAAAAAAATCAGTGGCTTTGAACCCGCTTATCGTGGCCACTATGCTACTCTTAAAGGGGAGTAGTCAATGCCAGAGTGGGACTCATTTTCAGCCCTGGAGTTTCATGCCACAGACCGGTACACTTTATGTCAATACCATATTTTTTCGACTATAAGTCGCAGTTTTTTTCATAGTTTGGCTGGGGCTGCGACATATACTCTGGAGTGACTTATGTGTGAAATTATTAACATATTTTATATCATTTCATATGTTATTTTGGTGTTTTGGAGTGACACTGATGGTTTGGTAAACTTGTTAGCATGTTCTTTATGCTGTAGTTATCTGAATAACTCTTGATAGCTATGTTACGTTAACATACTGGCCACGTTCGCATTTCGTTGTTCATGCATTATGCAACATTATCATACTGTACACTTATTCAGCATGTTGTTTTCTATTGTAATTTTATTTTAAATATCCTTTCAAGATGACGTATCAGTTCCATGTGTTGGATTTTATCATGTAAATTTCCCCCAAAAATGCGACTTATACTCCGGTGCGATTTATGTTTTTTTTTCCTCTTCATTGCGCATTTTTGGGCTGGTGCGACTTATAGCCCGAAAAATACGTTACCTACCATAGTGAAATAATGTATTTACCATTGTGCTGTCAAGCAATTAAAATTTTAATCATGATGAATCACATACTGTCCATCCTTAATTCGCAGTGAATCGTATGCTATCTGTAGTTAACCCGCAATTAATGGCTTTTTTTTTAATTTGCAAAAATTATATGTACAGATACAATTATATATTTTAATTTTCAAATACACTTATTTGCACAGGAGTTACCCAATGTGCTTACCTTACATGATTCAAATTTAAGCCTCAATAGAAACAAGAGTTGGCCAACTTTACACTTTAAAGATAAACATCAGTTTTTAACTTTTAAAAAGGGCGGCATGAAGAAAAAGTGGTTAGCAGTCACAGTTCTAAGATTCAAGGATTCAAGCATGGTATGTAGAGTGTGTAGACTTGTATAATCTATAATACTTTATTTTATATACCTTTATTTTATTTACTTATATACAGGGGTTGGACAAAATAATGGAAATACCTCACATTTTGGCATCGTTATCATTGAACATAATTGTTAAAGTGCGTATGACAGCAAAAAGCATGTTTATTTCATACTTCACGCGGTGTTTTATACTCCTGAATGAAATGGACCACTTGGATGTGTGTCGAAGCGATCGTTTTATATATTCAATTTTTGAATCCCGCGCCATGAAAATGAGTGACTTCCAGCTCCATACTCGGGTTTAGGACGAATGCGAATTTGACGTCAACCGGATCAGCACCTCACAATACAGCATTGCTTTATAGCATAACTGCGGATTCAGCTGATTTTGCGGATTAATTGGTTTATTTTTCATAGCAGGCCAGCCAAACGGCTGCAGGCTTTTGTAGCTGCACCAGGGAGAGGCGTGTGAGCCTTTTCAGGTTTCAGGAAGTTCCCGTTCACCCCGAGATCGGCCAAAACAAGTGTGCGACAACTGTGGAACCATTGGACTTACGAGGAATTGAGTAAACATCGTGTTTTGTATTATGTCAAATACTGGGATCATGGCACAGGTTTTAATACGGAGGTGGCTTGCATTTTGTGGCTGACATGTTCCTTGTCCACCGAGAATGCCACTCGGCCGACAACCGGTGGCTTGCCGCCAGTCCACCCGCAGGGAGAGCGCTATACTTGGCTTGTTGCCCTCTTAGTGTGCCCGGTGTTCTCTCAAATTTTCCACCCCATCAGAAATTGCAACTTTGTGTTAAAAATGGCCGTGAATACAGTGATTACAAAGTAAACACTACAAACTTTCTTTAAATAAAGGAATATTTACTTATCTTTGATCATGAATGGACATGTATAAAAGTTCTCTTCAGACACATCCTGCCTTGTTAGCTGTTCACAACAACTTAACACTGCTCTCTCACTGTTTACGTCTTCGAAGTGTTTTCATGCTTTAATTTACGCCATATTTGTGTTGACCATGTGGCAGCTACACACTCCTCTGACGTCGGCCGGTTTGTCCGGTGGTCATTTTCCAGCTGCCTTCCGGCAAACGATCTTTCTTGCCTGCAGCAGGGGAACGAGTCCGACGAGCTGTAACTTGCTCGCCGCCGGGCGGGTTGCCGATCGGCAAAGACAGTCAACAACCCCGCTACCGTGTTACATGATCCCGGGGAGTTTTGAGTGATTTTTCGCTTTTAAAGCCGAGAATAGACTTTGAAACATCACTCGGTTCGGGTTAGCATGTCAGCTAGCTGTCACACCTCCTGGTTTGTTTACGCTCTCTGAAGCTGTGGCAGGGAAATGACAAAAGCCGGACTAACTCCGGTGGCATAAAATATCATTCGGGAGGTGCCAGAAGTCAACAGTTTTGAGCATTATGGAGTAATTTTGCCATGTCCTACTGAATAAATGCATTTTTAATATTTCATATTCCATTTAGCACAAGACTGTTATTTTTCATGACCATACCATTTATTTAGCAATTGGGGAAAAACACTTCGATAAAAAGAATATCCTGTAAAAATATTGGAGTAGAGAGACTGAAACAGTGACATTTTGCTGCTCTCTTTGTCGCATTTTCCTCATTCTGAATAATTCTTCCTCAATGGGCTGAATTCACTTTAACTCATTCACTCCCAGACATTTTCACCGGAGCAAGGCCCTTCGCTCGTTTTACTGGATTTTGACTGATCTTGCAAGGCCCACAGAAAACTCTTTTCTATTGCTATATAAACATGGAACCCACCAAAAGAAAGATTAGACTCTCTGCATTCAGCAGGAAAAAAGTAAGTTCATATCTTTTTCCATTCTTTAGAAACCAGCATTAGAAAATAGCTTAGTTTGAGCAATTTTCCAATTTCTGATGAAAAAAACAGAGACATTGAGCTTTTTGTGAAAGCATACATTTCAAACATAACTTTGACTTTAACACAGCTATTTTTTGTTTTAGTTACATCCCAAACATCTGAATAATGTTTTCCTTTTACAAAATAACATAAACAACATGACAAATCGAGCTTTTGATAGCAAAGTAACAGTTTATTTACACATAACTAACTGAGAGATGACGCTGTTGTCGCCGCGACAGCCGGGTAAACTTTTCCCTCATCGCCGCCTGTCTCATAGAGACGGATTGTTTTCAGTCTCTGCCGGGTCTGCTCGGTGAGCAGCACGGACTCCATGGCATTGTCTGCTGCACTGGTGGTCCCGGTCGTTCTGCTCAGTCGTCCTGGCATCCCGGGCGTTCTCTAGGTTGTTTTTCATTCAGTCGTGTTCTGCTGGTGCCCCGGCCAAGCGGCCCGGCCGTTCATTGCCGTTGAATCAGGTTGCGGGGCTTATCAAATGTGCTACTGCCATCCAGTGGCCAGTTTTATTGCTTTAAAATGGATTTTCAGCTTTGTGCTTTGGAGCTAAGTTAAATCAGAACCCAGAGATGTCTCTTGTAAAAAAAAAAAAAAAAAAAACGTAAAAGATGTATATATACATCTTTGGGACACTGAAACAATTAAAAATAGAACGTATTTATACGTTTTTGGGAACAAATGAGTTCAAGGACAGAGCTAGATAGTGAGTCATACCTGGTCAGATAAAAGATCACTGGTTGCTAACGAAGCATTGAAATTTTTCTAGGATAGAGGCTAGAAATTATCAAAAGTAAACTTAGCAAAAAAACTTGTTGCATCTATCTCTGTACAGATTTCCTGGGTTGTCAAAATACACATTGGCTGGTTTTCTATTTAAAGTGCTCTCCATGCCAACTCTGTGTTTGCAGCCTAAATTTTCATCATTATGGGAACATGACTGATATAGATGTTGCACAGTATGGTCCATCACAACTGAATCTGCAGCTTTAGCCAATGCGCACTGCTAAAACCACAGAGTTTGTGACTTTGTGGGCATAATAGCTGCAGTCCAACCGACGTCTTTATATTAATACTTTTCTTCCCATTCCAGTACATTTTAAGGGCAGTAGTTTGCAACATCGAAGTAACAGGATCGGTGGAGGAGTTGGTATGAACTTTTTACTGTGTTCCTGGTGGGAAAAAGTCTCACCTGACCGCCGTCTGAGACATAATAGTGGGATTCCCAGCCAGGACCACGCTTGGTGAATCAAAGTCTATACTCAATTACCTTCTCCAATAAGAGCACAGTGACCTCAGTGAAAAATATACAGTGCTGTAGGGCAAGCGGGAGTGGAGAAAGATGAACTCATTCTGGCAATCTCAAACTGAGAGTCCAAGCTTGATAACACCACCCACAAAGTCAATCAAAGTTGTTTTAAGGTTTTGCTGGGTGTTGACGTGAAACACCAACGAAAGGCAATGACATGTTCTATATGTTATAGAAGCAGTCCCCTTGGGGGCCTGCTGAACGTTATCTCCAGCCCTTAAAAATGTTCGAAACACACTAAACTGCACTTACTCATTGTATATGTTTATTTCAAACAGTCTATGATCAGCATGTCAGAGCTTGAATGTTTTTTGTCCAATCAAATTTCAGCTTCTATGTGTTCCAATGTTATCTGTCCAGAGCCTTCAGAAGCTCAGAAGTTTAAACTAACTACTATGGGAATAAACCAAACTCATATGTGGCACATTAAAAATTTTCAGCCTATAAAAACACTCAATCCCCTTTCAGACATAGGTTGAACTCTGGTTAAATCCCAGGATTAAAACAGGTAGCCCTGATGTCTGAAAGCCATTTCCTGGGTCGACTGACACAGCGATGACACGGACATTAACCGGGTCGCGTCTTACTATAATGTCAGGGACGCAGCATTGTGTGAAAGCAGCCATTAAATCCCGGGTCACAGCACAAAAGCTGATGACGCAAATATCATGGCGGGCCGATCGTCATTTCCTCTTTCTTCGCAGTAGGACGAAACGCAGTAAACAAACATTGCAATTATCAACATGCCAAAAAGGAAAGATATCAAAATTAAACTGGAAACATATCAAAATTAAATTGCCACTGGATCTTGGAGGCGAGGAACAGACAGTCCATCTTCCATTTTTGGAAATGTGTGGTTTATTTTGTTGCCGATGCCGACCAAAAATGATGTAATATGTCCGGGTTTTAAAATCCCGCCCTCTCCGCACAGTGATCGCCGAGTCGCTAACATGGGACGAGTCTGAAAGTGTCCAACCCGGGTAATTACAGGTACGTCGCCCAATGTCTAAAAGCCATGACATGGGTAAATCCTGCGTCACTTTACACGGGAATTTACCGGGATATGTCTGAATGGGGCTTAAAGAGCATACGACAGGAGAAAATAAGTCTTAAATAGCATTATTATGTGAATTAGAATCATATTTTGAGACGATTCAACTATATACAACAATTTAGCAAAGCGCAGATGACGAGAAATTAGTCTTTTAATCTGCCAGTTAGCCACGCCTACCATTATAGGGCTCTAGCGTCCCCAACAGGTGGATGACGTCAGCGGGAGACTGGGCTAATCGGTTTTACTATTCAGCCCATTGAGGGGGAATTATTCAGAACGAGGAAAACGCGATGAAAAGAGCCGCAAAATGTCATTGTTTCAGTCTCTCTACTCCAATATTTTTACAGGTTATTCTTTTTATCCAAGTATTTTTCCCCAATAGCTAAATAAATGGCATGGTCATGACAAATAACGTCTTGTGCTAAATGGGATATGAACTGATAAAAATGCACTTATTCAGGACGACATGGCAGAAAAACTCCATAATGGTCAAAACTGTCGACTTCACCTTTACTGTCGCACCTCCCAAACGATATTTTATGACACCTAAATCGGACATATGTCATTTCCCTTCCCCGGCTTCGGAGAATGTAAACAAACCAAGAGGCGTGACAGCTAGCCCACATGCTAAACCGAACCGAGTGATGTTTTAAAGTCTTTGAAACGGAAAATCACACATAACTAGCCCGGATTATTTGACATGACGACTGGGTTGTTGATTGTATTTGCGGCTCGGCAAACCGCCCAACGGAGAGCAATTTACAGCTCGTTCCCCGGAGGAGGGCGGCTGCAATTGTTGTGAAGCTAATGTGCAGCTAATGTGCATGATGAGAGCTTTTTACATGCTTATCAATGATCAAACATAAGTAGTCCTTTATTTAAAGAAAGTTTGTAGTGTTTACTTTGTAATCACTGTATTGGTATTTGACATAATACAAAACAAGATGTTTACTCACTTCCTCGAAAGTCCAATGGTCCCACAGTAGTAGGGCTTATTTTGGCCAATATCCACGGTGAATGGGAACCTTTTGAAACTCCAAAATGGCACACACGCCTCTCCCTCGTACAGCAAGATTTTTCTGCAGCTGTTTGGCTGGCGTGATGCGAAAAATAAACGTATTAATCCGCAAAATCAGCTGAATCCTTAGTCCTCATACACAACAGTACGGCTGTATAGTGAAGAGGACGCCTTCATCCGTACACGTCACAGCGCCCTCCTTCTCAATGCAAGACCGAAGCCGGACGTCACTCATTTTCATGGCGCGGGATTAAAAAAACTAAATAAATATAGCGATCGCTTCCACACACATCCAAGCGGTCCATATCATTCAGGAGCATAAAATACCGCGTTTATTATGAAATAAACATGCTTTTTCGTGTCACATGCACTTTAAGATTCCTACAGTGGTATGAAAAAGTATCTGAACTTTTTGGAATTTCTCACATTTCTGCATAAAATCACTATCAAATGTGATCTGATCTTTGTTAAAATCACACAGATGAAAATAAAATGTCTGCTTTAACTAAAACCACCCAAAAAAAATTATGTTTTCATATTTTAATGAGGATGGCATGCAAACAATGACAGAAGGGGGGAAAATAATTAAGTGTACCCTCTGCCTAAGAAGACCTAACGAGCAATTGAAACCATTTTTTACCAAGCATTTTAATTCAGGTGTTTGCCCAATCACTGATCAGTGGTTTGAAGCTGCCCTGCCCACTCTAAAACACACACCGAGTAAAAATTGTCATGATGATGTGTACTGTTTGATGTGCATCATGGCTCGGTCAAAAGAGCTGTCTGAAGACCTGCAATCAAGGATTGTTGATTTGTATAAAGCTGGGAAAGGATACAAACCATCTCTAAAAGACTGGATGTTCATCAATTGACAGTCAGAGAAGTTGTCAACAAATGGAGAGAGTTTGGCACTGTTGCTTCTCTCCCAAGGAGTTGGCATCCACCAAAGATGACGCCAAGAGTTCAAAAAACAACCCCCGAGTATCTGTTAAAGACTTACAGAAATCTCTGTGCACACATCTACTATATGTAAAACTATGGCCAATAGTAGTGTTCATGGTAGGACTCCAAGGAGGAAGCTACTGCTGTCTAAAAAAACATTGTTGCTCGTTTAATGTTCGCAAAAAGGCACCTGGACACTTCACGGACGTTTTGACAAAAAAAAATTGTGGACTAGTGAAGCCCAAAGTTGACTTGTTTGGGAATAACACACAACGTTATGTGTGGAGGAAAAATGCAACAGCTCACTGACATCAACATTTCATCCCCACCGTGAAGCATGGTGGAGGGACCATCATGATTTGGGGCTGTTTTGCTGCCTCAGACCTGGACAACTTGCAATCATTAATGGAAGAATGAATTCAAACGTTTATCAGGATGTTTTGTAGGAAAACCTGATGCCGTCTCTCAGACAGTTGAAGCTAAATGGAGGATTGATGCTACAACAAAACAATGATCCAAAACGCAGAAGTAAATAAACTTCAGAATGGTTTCAGAAGAACAAAATACACGTTCTGGAGTGGCCAGGTCAAAGTCCAGACTTGAACCCCATTGAGATGCTGTGGCATGACCTAAAGAGAGCGACATGCCAGCCATCCCAGGAATCTGACTGAATTACAGCAGTTTTGTAGAGAAGAATTGGCCAAGATTAGGCCTGATAGATGTGCCAGACTGATCTGCAGCTACAGGAAGCGTCTGGTTGAAGTTATTGCTGCCAAAAGGAGGGCTACACAATATAAAATGTGATGGTTCACTTACTGATTTTTCCCCCTTCTGTCATTGTTTGCATCCTATCCTCATTAAAATATTAAAGCCTATAAATGTTTGGGTGGAAGCAGACACTGTTTTTTTTTGTGTAATTTTGACAAAGATCAGATTACATTTGATGGTGATTTTAAACAGAAATGTGAGAAATTCCAAAAGGTTCAGATACTTTTTCATGTTACTCTATTCTCTGTGACTAAACTGATGAACAGGACAGGCTCCTCAGGAAAAAAAAATATACAGTGGTACAGCATCTGACTGTAATCAACAGATTACACTTGTAAGATACCGGATTGGTGAAAAAGTGTTGTCTTGTTTTGTTGGAATGAAATCCTTCTAGCCCAACAGCCAGAATTGAACAGATGAACCGCCGTACCCGCGCTGGCACAGCTCCAACGACCCAGGCCGGCGAGACCCCAGCAATCCGGCCAGAAGGGCAAACTCCACACGTTCACCTTAGTCTTAACCCTTTGTAGTGACTCAATTTTGAAAGGTTTAAAGAGGGCTCACTGAAAACAAGTTGACAATTTATTCAGGTCGACAGAACGGCAAGGCGAAACACAAACACTCAGGCGGGGAGGCAAGCTCGTTCTATGGTCACCATATCAGAAGTCAACAAAAAGTTCCCAAATAAAAAAGGACCACGGTTAGTTAAACATTCAGTATTTTATAGGCTCTCGCGGAGCGGGCAGTAAGAAGGGTGTGTTTAGGATTATTGTCTGTTTGTGGATTGGACAGGAGGATTCGGGATTTACTGTTGTCCGGGCAATGAGGGCTGTGGATTTTGCCACCTCAGCGTCAAAGGGGCTCTTGGAGTCTTGTCAGTCATGTTATCCATTGGATATCGGGCGTTCTCAGTGTTCCTTGTGTTGGGACAGGACGTCCCGCTATTTGTTCTGCACTGTCCGGGAGAACTGATTGCGAGAGTGGGTGCGTCAATCTTGCTCATGACGCACACGTTGGGCTTCCGTGTTAAAGAAGGCGTCTGGTATCTTTTATGCCCTATATTCTGCTTCTTTTCCTTAAACTGTGGTATAAGTGCTGTATATGTATCTTATATTGGGTGTGTTAGAGTAATACAAACAGTCAAACAGTAAATACGAGAAACGATACTATTCCCTGACTAATTATACTAGTGTTAAGTATGTTAAGAGTAATGCAAACAGTAAGACGGTGCCTACGTGAAAAGGTACTATCTCCTTCAGTAGTCGTTTTATAACTCCAGTTTGCGTGATAAGATTTCTCTATTCAATGATGCACTAATATTCATAGAAGTTCTGAGTGTGTTCGAGAAGCGTTAGCCCGAAGGGGGAACTAAACTAATTCAACTGCAACCTGTTGTTTTATGATCCTACTCATATTTGTCTAAACTTTTGAAGACTTTCAACTATCAGAATTTTCTATAATGTTGTGGCTGTGGGCGAACAGTTTATTGGTTGATAAATTTTAATATAAAACTTGCATTTCTGCACAAAGCCCATATATAACAAAATCCCCAATAGCTCGAGGTTTATGGTCGGGTGGCTCAAAGATATTTCTTAGATCTTTCTGCTCTTTCAAAAATTTGCCATCTCCCTCAGGTTATCTTGCTCTCTCTGAGGGGCATAACTCATGTGCTGAATTTAAGACCGACAAGATAAGCTATAAAGGTCATTCTTTTGACACTTGTCCTGCAGGAGCTTCAAAATGCACACCGAGTTGACTTTGCAGACAGCAAATCAAATATAAACTGCTTCCAAGATTTTACTTTTATAAGAATAAAAATACGACTGGTGTGTACATATCACAGGGGGGTAAAAAAAATCCATAAAGACACAGTGGTATGAAAAAGTATCTGAAGCTTTCGGAATTTCTCACATTTCTGCGTGAAATCACCATCAAATGTGATCTGCTCTTTGTCAAAATCGCACAGATGAAAAAACAGTGTCTGCTTTAACTAAAAACCCCCAAACATTTATAGGTTTTCATATTTCAATAAGGATAGTATGCAAACAATGACAGAGGTGGGAAAAATGAGTAAGTGAACCATCACATTTAATATTTTGTGGTGCCCCTTTGGCAGCAATAACTTCAACCAGATGCTTCCTGTTTATCAGGACTAATCTTGGCCCATTCTGCTCGACATAACTGCGGTAGTTCTGTCAGAGTCCTGGGATGTCTGGCAGGAATCACTGTCTTTAGGTCATGCCACAGCATCTCAATGGGGTTCAAGTCTAGACTTTGACTCCACTCCAGAACGTGTATTTTGTTCTTCTGAAACCATTCTGAAGTTGATTTACTTCTGTGTTTTGGATCATTTCGTTGTTGTAGCATCCATCCTCTTTTTAGCTTCAACTGTCTGACAGACGGCCTCAGGGTTTCCTGCAAAACATCCTGATAAACGTTTAAATTGATTCTTCCATTAAAGACTGCAAGTTGTCCAGGCCCCGAGGCAGCAAAACAAATCATGATGCTCCCTCCACCATGCTTCACGGTGGGGATGAGTTGTTGATGTTAGTGAGCTGTTCCATTTTTCCTCCACACTTGACGTTGTGTGTTACTCCCAAACAATTCAACTTTGGTTTCATCAGTCCACAACAAATTTTTACCAAAACGTCTGTGCCTTTTTGCGAACAATAAATGAGCAACAATGTTTTTTTTTTTAGGCAGCAGTGGCTTTCTCCGTGAAGTCCTCCCATTAACAACATTCTTGGCCATAGTTTTACGTATAGTTGATGTGTGCACAGAGATATTGGACTGTGCCAGTGATTCTATAAGTTTTTAGCAGACACTCTAAGTTCTTTTTTACCTCTCTGAGTATTTTGCGCTGAAGAATTGGCGTCATCTTTGGTGGACAGCCTCTCCTTTGAAGTGAAGCAACAGTGCCAAACTCTCTCCATTTGTAGACAACTTCCCTGACTGTCGATTGGTGAACATCTAGACTTTTAGAGATGGTTTTGTATCCTTTTCCAGCTTTATACAAATCAACAATGCTTGATAGCAGGTCTTCAGACAGCTCTTTTGACTGATGCATGATGCACATCAGACAATGCTTCTCATCAAGACATTTCTTACCAGGTGTGTCTTTTATTATGGGCAGAGCAACTTTAAATCACTCATCAGTGATAGAGCACACACCTGACTTAAATTGTTTGGTAAAAATTGGTTTCAATTGCTCTTTAAGTCTCCTTAGGCAGAGGGTTCACTTACTTATTTTTCCCCTTCAGTCATTGTTTGCATGCTATCCTCATTAAAATATGAAAACCTTTAAATGTTTGGGTGGTTTTAGTTACAGCAGACACTGTTTTTTCATCTGTGTGATTTTCACAAACATCAGATCACATTTGATGGTGATTTTATGCAGAAATGTGAGAAATTCCAAAAGGTTCCGATATTTTTCGTACCACTGTATTCATCACACCCAACCGCTTTGTGTATACTTATCTGCAGATGAATATTATTACTGTTGTTATTATGGTATTATTGTTATCTTTTTTTGGGGGGGGGGGGTTAACATTGGAAGGCAACATTAGTTATTTCAAGTTCCTGAATTTTACATTTGAAGGACTTTATTTGTCCTCCACATGACTGCTGATTAAAGGCATTAAAATAGAGCATAATTCACACTCAGTACTTTTTTTTTAAATTGAAATTTCAATGGGAACACGTCAAAGCCAGGTGCTACGCCAGAGGGCAATAATGAATGGCTTCCCAAATTTCCTTGGTGAAGTGAACAATTTGCATGAGCGACTGCTGCTTCCTTTCTGTCCCAGCATCATTACAGTTCCTGTCCAAGTACGCTATTAAATTTTTGCTCACAGCTATTATTTGACATGGGGATGAAAAGGATTTGATTCTCTTTTCTTTCTTTCTTACATTAATTATCTTATACACAGAATCTGTTTTATACAAACATAAAATACTAATTGTGTAACAAAATTAGAAATCTGAGCAGAAATCATGTGCAGCAGTGCCAACATGACACATTTCTGCTGAAATAAAAAGGCATTATTTCTACATAATGGGAGTCACTACCTAATACAAAACAGGTAATCCCTGGGTTATGACGTACGAGTCTGCACATGGCTTCTTAATACAACCCTTAGCAAAAAGTATGGAATCACCAGTCTTGGACGAGCACCCACTCAGAAACACTAAAAGAAATGAATAAAAACATTGTGGTGGTCAGTAAATGTTACTTTTATAGAGGAAGTGCAGGGAAATAAATATAGAATCACTCCATTCTGAGGAAAAATATATGAAATCATGAGAAACAAACAAAGAACAATCAAAACACATCTCTAGTATTTAGTTGCACCACCTCTGGCTTTTATGACAGCTTGTAGTCTCTGAGGCATGGACTTGATGAATATTCTTCATCAATTTGGTGTCAACTCTCTTTGATTGCAGTTGCCAGATCATCCGTGCAGGTCGGAGCCTTGCTGTGGACCATTTTTTTCCATTTCCACCACAGGTTTTCAATAGGGTTGAGATCTGGATTATTTGCAGACGTGACATTAACTGGATGAGTCTTTCTCCAAGGAATGCTTCAACAGTTTTAGCTCTGCACCATGAAGCATTGTCATCTTGGAAAATGATTTCATTATCCCCAAACATATTTTCAATTGAAGGGATAAGAAAACAGTCTAAAATTTCAATGTAAACTTGTGCATTTATTGAAGAATTAACCACAACCATCTCCCCAGTGCCTTTGCCTGACATGTGCCCCATATCATCAAGGACTGAGGGAATTTTGATGTTTTCTTCAGGCAGTCATCTTTTTAAATCTCACTGGAACAGCACCAAACAAATGTTCCAGCATCATCTTGCACCTTGTCCAATGCAGATTCTTGACTCGTCACAAAAAAAAAAAACGTTCATCCAGTCATTCACAGTCCATGATTGCCTCTCCTTAGCCCATTGCAGTCTTTTTATTTTCTGTTTAAGTGTCAATGATGGTTTCCGTTTAGCTTTCCTGTATGAAAAGCCGATTCCCTTAAGGCGATTTTGCACAGTTCTGTCACATACCTTGACTCCAGCTTCCTCCCATTTCTTCTTCGTTTGTCTTGTTGTACATCTTCTGTTTTCAAGACATATGGCCTTTAGTTGTTTGTCATGACGTTTGGATGTCTTCCTCGGTCTACCAGTACGCTTAACTTTAACAACCTTGCCATGCTGTTTGTACTTGGTCCAGCTGACTGTCAACAGCCACCATCTTTGGCAACCATTTGTGTAGCGTTACCTTCTTCAAGAAGTTTGATAATCCTCTCCTTGGTCTCAAGAGACATCTCCCTTGTTGGAGCCATGATTCTTGTGAATCCACTTGGTCCAGCAGCCCTCCAAGGTGTGATAACTGCACTGCTTTTAACTGCTGACTAACGAGCAGGTCACACCTGAGCCAGTAGCTCAGGAAAGAAAGGAAAAGAAATTGACAAGGTTTGTCTGTATTTTCTACTCAAAATGGAGTGATTCCATATTTATTTGCCTGCACTTGCTCTATAAAAGTAACATTTACTGACCACCACAATGTTTTTTATTCATTTCTTTTAGTGTTTCTGAATGCCTTGAAGCTGCACTTTTGAACTAATTCATTATTTTTTCAAGCTTTTTAGCTGAGTTTGTTCGACATGATAAAATGTCTGACTGAGTGCTCGTCCGAGACTGGTGATTGCATACTTTTTGCTTGGGGTTGTATTGTAATTTATGCACGTAACTTTGGCTGTGATAGGCACATGAGTTGAGACTTTCAGGAAAATGCTGCGTTCATGTGTATCGGGACGTCTGAGTTGCCAAGTTGGAAATCGTTCTGATGTGTTTTTAAGTTGTCATGTGGGACAAAAACATGGTTGCTACAAAGAAGGGCAGCTTATTTTAATGCTTCAACGGTACATCAGAAGTTGAGTGACTGTTTGGTGCTTTTTATAGACACCATGTAATAGAGATTCATATTTTCAATTACTCAAACAACACGTGAATGCAGCATCAATATTATAATGCGTGTGCCCAAGTACCAATTATACGGGCGACGCGGCAAATTACACCTTCCCACCTGCTTTACAGGTTAGTGCCAGATAAACTGCGCATTTTTGTTGTTCGTTTTTTTTCCCTCTGTGTTGATGTTTGTTTGGTTGCCTATTCCCATGCATTGTGAATTTAAATGGTTCAACTTTACTTTCTGCGTATCAGGCAGCTAAGTGGGGTAAACTAGACTGGTCGCAAATTGAGCTGTCAGATTAGCTGCCGTCTTTTAGCTACCTGCCTGTGAATACAATGACAATTAAATGTGATTTGAGTGAGAGGCTCCTACTCAAGTGCTTTGTCTAATATTGTGTTGATATATGTGGTATTTAAACTGTATTAATACTGATGCTATTTATTGTTATTTGTATATATGACCAAAATGAATATAATTAATCTGTATGAATTAATTGTTTATCTTTGGGTTATAACCTCTAACACAGTGATTCCCCAACCACTGGGCCGGGTACCGGTATGTAGCACATTACCTATCGTGCAGCAGAGAAATAATAAATATTTCGACCGCAATCTGGCCTGTGCCTCTTGCCACATCAATTTGCCTTTATATTCCATTGACGAATCTGAACAGAGATTTGTGTACGTCGCCCACTAGTGGTTGACCGCCATTACTGGGGTGTTTGCACAAGTATAGCAGCCCAGCGTCAGTCAATGTAAACAGAAAAGTTAGCTGCCTTCGGCTGTGTGTTGCGGGCGACGACGGATTTGGACAGCTTTTTTACGGGGAAAAGGTCACCTGCTGTGCCACTAAAGGAGCTTATAACCAAGTTCATTCTGCATAATATGTGTTTAAGAACTAGCAAATGAGGCAACAAAAGCGAATGCACTGAGAGCATCACACCTTGTGGCAAACCTCGTATTGTGAAAGCCAAGAAATCTTTCACGATTGGAAAAGAACTCATTATGCCTGCCACCAAGGATATTCGGCATCATGTTTTAGGAGAAGCCGCTATTAAAAAAGGCTGATTCAGAATACAGTGAGTTAGATTTTCTCAGCATATAATGTTTGTTTTTAGCCCTGTCCTGTTATTTTATAATTACTGTAATTTTAATTGCTGGTCCATGAAAAAAAAGGCCCACTACACACCTGTGTGGTGTGAAAAAGGTTGAGGACCACTGCTCTAACAATTTTGTATGTGTGCTCATATTTCCAGCTGTTTTCCAAGCATTTTATTTGTTACTGCAGTCCATGTAATCTGTTACAAGAAGATTTTTTATTTCTGTTCGACTCAAACAACATTACTCAATTGGATATTAGAAAGTTGTTTGCTCGCAGCAAGGATAAATTGGCAAGGAGGAATGAGACAGGTAAGCTAGGCAACCCAATGAAGGAATCTGACCTTGTAGCCAGAATGCCGGAATCATGTCAGACGAACCACCGGACCCGTGCTGGCGCAGCTCCAACGACCCGGGCCGGCAACACTCCAACAACCCGGTCAAAAGGCCAGGTAGTCTTAAACCCTTGTACTGACTCCATTTGGAAAGCTGGAAAAAGGCTTCGAAACACAAGTTGACATTTTATTCAGGTGGACAGCGATCAAACGGCGAGGCAAAAATGCATCAGACTCAGGCGAGGAGGCAGACTCGTTCCAGGGTCACCATATCGCAAATCAATAAAAGGTCCCAAGAAAAATGACAACGATTAGTTAAGCTTTCAGTCTTTTAAAGCTTCTGTTAAGGCGGGCTGTGGTCCTGGAGAAGGGTGTTTTTGGCCGTTGTTTAGAATAATCTTCTATCGCAGTCAGGGCTGTTCAGTTCGTGTGTCACAGTTGCCGAGTCACCGTTACTGGGGCAACCGCAGTGGGAGATTTTGCCCACCTCAGCGTCAAAGGGGCGCTTGGAGTCTAATCAGTCGTGTTATCAGTTGGATATCGGGCATTCTCCGGTGTTCCTTGTGTTGTGGCAGGACGTCCCGCCATTTGTTCTGGACTGTCCTAAAGAGCTGATTGTGGGATTTGGTGTTGCAGACGTGGGCTTGTCTTGCCTATTACCTGGTTGTCAGCGTCTATCTTGCTCAGTCAGCTGCATGACACACGCGTTGGGCTTCCGTAGTCAGTAGGCGTCATGTATCTCTTATGCCCTTTGTCAAACATATTCTGCTTGTTTTCCTTAAACTATGATATAAATGTTATTCCTTTTATATTAGGTGTTTTGGAGTAATACAAACAGTCAATCAGTAAATACGAGAAAAGATACTATTCCCTGATTGATTATATCGAGTGTGTTAGAGTAATACAAACAGTCGAACGGTAAATACGAGAAGAGATACTATTTATTTCACCACCTAGGTAATATCAACCACTTTTAGGTCACGGCCTACCAGTTGAGAAACACTGATGAATTGCTTAACAGTGATATAGCCCTATTTCTGTTTAGGTCAGCAGAGTGTAGGAAGAGCTGAAGGAGACATGGAAGTTAATGAGCATGAGCAGAGTTGAATTGACTATAAACAAGGGATGTCCCAATTTTTATTTTGAATACTGACGGCTGAAAAAACAAACAAAAAAAAAACATAACTTTTTCATTTTTTAGAAACTTGTATTTTGGCTTGATTATATATAGTTTAAAGTGGTATTTCTGACTTGTTGTGAAAGATAAGTACTAAAAAAATAAAAATCATTTGCTCGCTCACCAGTGCCCTGCTGTGTCCCAGTATTGTATTAGGTCTAGTGACACCCCCACACCTAAAGACAAGCCGTGGACAAGAAGATGTATTAAAAAAAAAAAAAAAATTGAATGCTTTAGGGATTAGGGAGGAAGTAGTAGGAGTATCTCGATTAGAACCACCAATCTGAGAATAGCGTCCCAGAACTATTCCACATCCTTACGAAATGATGAAATAATATCAGTACTAATGAATGCATTTGACCTAAATTCAGATTGATTCACTGTCCTGTTCTAAATACCAAATGCATTCACACTTTATGAATTCAGGATTGCAAATTTTAAAATGTGTTTTGTAAGCGTGTTTAGTTAGCGTATCAACACATGACGATGAGAGAGTAGCAATGAAATGTGGGTTATCAAAACAAACACTGGTTCACTGTGCACTGCAAAACACAACAATGTGTGCAGGTTGACTTAGCCAGTGTTTTGTCATTGGTAGTCATTAATTTGACACATAATTTTCTAAAAAGAGAATTTTTATTTTGTAACAAACCCATGTGAGACTGTGCTGTTTTTGATAATGCCAAAACCTCAGATTTGAAAAAAATGGTTCAGTAATACTCATTTTTATGTACATATTTACTCTTAATAATTTTTATATTTTTGGGGGTTTCGCCACAATATTGCAGTTCTAATCATTCAGTACGTATTTGTTTCTATCCAATCCCGCAGAGGTTGTCCCTGCAAAAAATAAAATGGAAAAGAAAAAAAAAGGACAACAGAAACAAGCCAGGCTTGAAGCTCTAAGCTTTCTTTAGCCGCCGACAAATCCATCTGGACGCCAATTATGAGTTAGACTGGAGAGGTGGGTGGAGAAAAGAGGCAAATGTGCGACGTGACCACTCTCCCTCGCCAATGTCAGCTGCATAACAGATACAGATTGCAGTGCGAGAGCGATGTCCCATTTCTGTGCGTGAGTAACACTGAAGGCAGGGGTCCAAATGATCCCACTCAGAGAGGCATAGAAAACAACTCATACAGTAAGTGACACAACGGCCCTCTATGTGATGTAATACTGCAACAACAAAACAAAGATTTGAATTTTAAACATAAGTCTAAAAGTATTTGTCGAGAAGCGGCTCAACAGACTGTCTCCTTTTTTGGCCACATTTCCTAATAAGAAACAAAATTGCATTTTATGTTATTGCTATTCCCCGGACCTGTCACGTCAAAGAAGTCCAGACATAATTTCAAAGTGGATGCTGCAACAGTCTCAAGTGTAACAGTCAGAAGACTTGCATATTAATAGAAGCACTTCGGCACTGAGTGAAGTGAAAAATAAATGTTTACAATATGTGAATGTGACATTGGCAGCTTTACACATGGGCCCACAGGGGCCAGTGCCCCTGTAAAATTTCTTCTGGTCCCCGCCCCCTAAGCTAAAAAGATAATAAGTTAATTTTTATAGCTACACGCGCTCGCTTGAATACCAGAACAGGGTGCTACTGTAGTGTGTAAACACTCAGTAATGCCGACCACCACTAGCGGGCGACATACACAAATCTCTACTTGGATTAGTCAAAATACAGTGGTCTTAACGCATTGTACTGAACCTATTTTGAAAGCTGGAAGAAGGCTTTGAAACATAAGTTGACAACTTATTCAGGTCGACAGCAATCAAACAGCAAGGCAAAACAGCGACAGACCCAGGTGAGGATGAGAATCAGGGTCACCATTTCACAAGTCAACAAAAGGTTCCCGAGAAAAAATGACAACGATTTGTTCAACATTCAGTCTTTTGGAAGGCTCTCGTGGGGCGGGCTGTGGGCAAAAAGAAGGGTGTGCTTGGGTGTTGTTTAGGATTATCTTCTATTGCAGTTTGGGTTGTTTACTTCGTGTGTCACAGTTGCTGAGTCACCATTACTGAGGCATTCGGAGTGGAAGATTTTGCCCGCCTCGGCGTCAAAAGGGCGCTTGGAGTCTTATCAATCATGTTATCAGTTGGATACTGGCCAGTGTTCCTTATAGGACAGGACGTTCCGCCATTTGTTCTGGACTGTCCTGAAAAACTGATTGCGGGATTATTGGTGTTGCAGACGTGGGCTTGTAGATGCCTTGCTTATCAACTGGTTGTCAGTGTCAATCTTGCGGGGAAACAAATAAACTGCAGCGCTGTCATAGATCTTTGTATTTCAAGCATGTTGTCGGATGTAGAAACAAATGGCGAGTCAAATTTTACGTCGGGTGTTGAAACGATTGTGTGTGAAAGCGATCTGATGTCCAGGTACCACTGTTTTATTCAAACAAACGTTTTATGCTCTTGCCTGTGGATGCGGCAAATTCTGGAAGGGAGTGCGAACAGCTACAACCTTGCTTGGGCTGCTGCAAAGAGGCGATGGTAAGCTAAACGATTCAAATTTAACATCAATAATGTGTGTTTCGTGTTCACTACAATATTAAAACTCATTTTTAATTGTGCTTAATCACATCTTGCTCTTGCTATGTCATTCTTTGACAACCTATGGGATGAAGTGTTGACTATTTGTCACAAAACAGCGAAAAAAAGCTCCAGACTCTGTGAATACCATATACTAAGTACAGTTGGTCAGAGTGAGCTAGAATGCGACAAAGAAACATTTCGGACCTCACTTTTCTATCCTCTCATTTATGAAATGTTTCCCAAAGGACAATTGCGAGCTGATGTGTCGTATCAGTTCTCTCAACCCAAAAAAGACAGCACTTTGAGTTTGTACGATGGACTATCAAACTGCTAGTATCAGGATCTTTAAGGCCACTATACCGGATGCGTGTTAGTGTTGTATCGGTCGTGAACGATTCGTTCTTATTGAACGAATTGTTTGGGTGAACGAGACCGAACTAATCACCTTCTGCACTGATTCGTTCTATGAAGTTGGGGCCTGTTAGCTGCGTGGGAGGGCGTTAAGCGGCAGCGTCTTCTGAGATCGCACACGACCAATCAGACGCCAGCCTCATCGCGGGCAGGGGAGGGAGCGGAAACAGAATCAGGGCGTTTGTCACTCACTTCCACGTGTGGCCAATAAGCAACCAGCGTGCACGCAGGGGGCAAGACTGAGTTATGTCACTTCCCGTTCACTTACTCGGTCCTTCGACTCCTGACCGAGCTTGTTGCTAACTAGACTTGCCAGTCACCCAGTGAACGAGTCAAAAAATGAAAGGAAAAGACTTTGTCAGATATTTGTTAATATGGAGCCAATCATATGTTGCTCAAACAGATAAAAACACCATGCAAACCTAGCGAGCGTGGTTTAGTGTATTACTTTTCTCGACAGACTCGAGACTACATATGACGACATTTTATCAAATTTACAGTAGTATAAAACTCTTTCCCTAGTCCAGTATTTCTCAAATAGTGGGGCGCGCGGAACATGTTTTTTTTTTTTTTTTCTGCCGTACTGGAATAAAGTGTACTTGCACATCCACTCAGTGGGTGGCAGTGGCACTCTCATTTTCAGAGTAGACGCAATATTTTTGAACTAAGGAAGAGCACTCAGCACACACAGAAAACAGATATGAAGAGCAGTGTTCCGCCGCCGTTTTCGAAAGCCGTTTTCCGACCGGACTCACTCACGCAGCGACCCACTGTCTTGTCCGGTTCTCACGTCGCCGCCCGAGAAGTGCCATTTTCGGCTTGGGATCGTCACGACGACCGCCCTCACCCACGGTTCTACCTCGGCCGCGGAGATTGCGCTTTTTTCGTGCCGTTTGCCTTTTAGCTTTGACTTTTAATACAATGGGTGATGAGGAAAGACCACTGTTTACTGTGTCTAAAAATAATTATAGGGGACAGCCAGAAGCCAAATCAATTAAGACGCCACTTAAAGACATTAGACCCCAATCTCATTGCTAAGCCGCTTGATTGTTTTTCAGCGAAAACGTGCCGAATATTGCCAACAATCGTCCTGCTTTGTCAGTGTTATATCAGTAAACCAGTGAGCATTGTTAGCATGCTCATTGCAAATAACTCCACACCATGGCAAAGGAAGTAATACTGTGAGCAGCAAAAATTAAAAACTGTCCTTCTGTCCAAGGACACTCTTTTTTTCTTTTATTCAGTTTTGTTTTTTTGGTCAAATTTTTTGGCATATTGTCCTCATGAGTGAATGTTTGTAATCAATTTTAATTTGTTATTATTTACTGATTTTATTACATTTTATTTTTCTGTATCAAATGGTCAAAAATGTACCTTGAGTGTATTTTTTACAGTTTGGATGTGGACTTTTTTTTAAATTCAGGCAAACTGATGCGCGTTGTCTTCTCTGTTACAAACAAAACAATGTTAATAAAGTTATACTTTATTATAAGTTGATCTATGTTACTTTTTTTCTTTATTAGAAAAAAAGGACACAATGTTAGTCAGATGCGTATTTATAATAGTAATTTTAAAGACAAATGATACTATTTACAGTGGCGCCAGAGAGTTTGGGGGGGCGCGAAACATTTACGTCTTCCTTGGGGGGGGCGTAACAGAAAATAATTGAGAAGCACTGCCCTAGTCGCAGGCAAGCAAAAGCTGAGCAGCGGACACGTCATGGCAGCGCATGGGGTAGAGAACTGTCAATCTATGGAGGCTTCATGGCAGCAATATTTACCTCATCTGTGCACAGGAAAATTAATATTTAGTATGACCACCATAATACTGATTTGCAATTAAACAGTATATACATGTCATTTTTTCCGAGTGTTTTATTTTTTTTCATGTCAGAGAGTTTCGGGTATTGGTTGGTTTGAAAAATTATGTCTATCCGTCCATCATGTGCTACTCAAGTGCCCAAAAGCAACACACGCGGCCACGAGAAATCTCGCAATATGTCTACATTTTTCTTAGCAGACTAATGAGAGTAGAAAGGTGACATCGTAAAGAGCAAACAATTATTTCTCGTCAGCATTTGACGATTTGAGATGAGGGGACGACAGGGGAGCTGACTGGATTATTTTATTTATTAATACCAGTACAAAAATTCAATACGATCATCTTTATACTGATTTGCAATGAAACTGTCTGATATCAAAATGTAGTAGTGTTTTCATTTCACAGCAACACATTTGACAACTAGCTATTCACACTTTAGTTTTAACAATAGTTACCAAAAATAATAGTGATGAGGATAAAAACAAAAACACAACAGAGCATGAGGTAAATATGATGTGTTGGTCGTTCCATATTTAGAAATTAAACTTTCAATTTATTTTCATTTTCGTGACAGAAAGCATGCCGCGTTGGCTGGTAGCAGCAGCATTGTATATGTGATCAAGATCATGCTAAAGAAACTCCGTGCTCCCCCGACCCCAAACCCCCACTCTCCCCACAAAAGGAAAATGTTTAACCTTGTCCTAAATCGAAATGCAAGCACGAGCCATGACTTTGATCCCATAGAAATCCGACAGACGACGCGAAAGTTCTCCTTCACTTTTGCAGCAGCAGGAGGGAGACGAGGCTGGGATAGCAGAATGATATCATCTGTCACTCATTTCTGAAACTACGACGAGCGGTCAATGAGGAGCCTGTGTGCAAGAGCGGGAGGGACCAAGCAATGTCACTTCCCGTTCAGTTATACTGCGAAGCGGTCTCTGGTGATTCGTTCGTCAACGTCACTTCCCGTTCACTAACCGAACGATTCATTTGGGCGGGGAGGGGATGATGGGTGCGAACGATTCGTTGAACGATTTGTTTCAAAGAGTCTTTTTACTGAACGAACTGGAATGGATTCGTTTCCCCAAGTGAACGACAGATCCCGTCACTAATGCGTGTGTGGTGCGGATCCACCAAGCTTGTTGTGGACTGCGTGCTCCACAGTACGTCAAAAATAGGACAAAACATACCGGCTGCGTACAACTGCGATCCGGCAGCTCCGTTACCACCATGAGGACGGGATCGGGACTGGCAGATTCTCAAAATCAGGTGACTGGGACTCGGGTCCAAAAATATGCAATTGGGACATCCCTAATCTGTGCTTTTACTCCACTACTTTTCAAATTGTCGCTTGGGTTACATGTTACTTTGTTTTTTTACTCTCATTGAGAAATGATAGTTTCATTTTCATGCCTCCTGCGGAATCGATAAGTCCTGTGCAACTATACTGTAACTGCTCACTCGAGGCAGCAACACGCATACAAGCAAGATTAGGCAGGTGAACAATATATTGACCAACAGCGAGCAGCGCACGCACCTTCAGATGGTTGGGTGCTGCACACTCTTGTACAGTAAGTGTGGGTATGCACTAGACCAGAGCATGATTAATTTCGGGAAAGCCCGCGGGTCATGGGGCCAGATTAATAATCAATGAGAGTGGGCGGGAGCGGGATAGTCCTGCAGACAAGTGGAAATGCTGAGCGGGGGTCGCCCCTTCTCAGCCAATCAGGGGTGAAAGCGCAGCCCATCCTCCCTCTCGCAGCTCCAGCAAGGGGGCCACCGTCATCCCCCCGAGATCCAGGGTGGTCTCCTGGACCATCCGTGCTCATATTAACCGGTCTTCAGGGAAGGGATACGGGGACACACCACCATCCGCCCACCCAGCCCACCAGCCACTGCCCGGCACACCGCAGGTCCTGGGGAGCAAGATAGGGTCAGCACTCAGCCAGCGACCCGCTCCGGAGCCCATGAAAGATAAGCGGTTAGAAAAGTACAGTGGCCAAGAAGTGTCAGGCGAAATGCAAAGTCCAAACACTCTGCAGAAAGAAAAAAGCACATATGTGAATTGGCACAACAAAAACGCCAAAAAAATAAATGGCAATTGGCCAAAGCACAATTGCAAATAGACACAGCACAGATGCAAACAACCACAACACAAATCCCAATCGCCCGCAACACAAACCGCAATTGCCTGCAACACAAATGCAAACGGCTCACAACACAATTGCAAAACGTTACAGCACGGATACAAAAGGATTACCCAGAGGTAGACTAAATTCCACGGAAGTAGACAGAAGTCTACAACTACCACTTTGCTGCTGCCACCGTAGCAATAGTCACAAAGCAATATATGGCGGAAAACACTCAGGTGACTTGAAGTTCGGATCTGCAACCCCCAATTTGGCCAAATTTCAAAATTGTCCGATATGCATGTGTGATACATAATTGGAAAGCTTAAAATCTCAATTTACTTGGGGAAGAAAAAGTTTGAACAGTAGGACATTTAAAAAAAAAAAAAAAAATCAAACCATGAAACCCTAACTGGAAGTGAAAGCATGAGAGCATAATTAAAGACACCATGATTTTAACGAGATATTATCACGTACTTACGTTGTTTCGACCCAAAAACTCCATGTAGCATGTATCACCTAGTGACAAGACACAAATGTGAATGGCCACAGCCGGATTATTGGGGGATTTTATGGGTGGAACATGGTAATATTACACGGGTGGCGATGCAGAAATCACGGACATCAAGGAGAGGTCGAGATTTCTCTTTTCATATATTTACACTTTTAAACGTTTTTTGTTTTTTTTCTTTGTTTGTATCGATTATTTATCATCTAACATATCAGGGGAAATGAGACAGTATCAAAAAAAAAAATACAATTAAGCGATAGTTACAGTATGAGGTAGATATCTGTGACTTGTTTACAGACACATTTTTTTCCATTGTGACGTCATTTGTTAAAAAGTTTAAAATATGCGAGTGAATAATTTTTTTTGAAGTTGTTTTTTTTAACAAAATATTAGACATCAATTAATGATTCTAAGCTAAAAATGACACATTTTGAATAATAAATATTACCTTCCTACCTTACATTCTTTATATGGCTGGGATGAAACAAAAGCGGTTGCTCGACGTCTGTTAACAGGGGTTTCCAGGGTAAAACGGACAAATTTTTAAAATTTCGGGAGCTTAATGCGCCATCAATCTGCTATGGCAGCATATAGACATATTGTTCTATCAAACACAACAGTTCTTTTGGCTTAAAATACAACAGTTTATTTTAAAGAGGGGTGCAAGACCAGAAACTGCTTTTTCAGTCTTGTCTGTGTTTTCCACCATATACTAAAGTGTAAATCTGTGAGCGAATTTCAGTAACTTACATTTTCAAGTTCTGTAAATGTGGGGATGTGACGTGATAACTTCTGGTTACACGTGAGCAGGAGTTTTAGTCCTCATGTCTACTTCGGTCAAATTTAGTCTACTTATGGGTCGTCCTCTTGCATCCGTGCTGTGGCTCCTTGCGGTCGTATTACGAGCCTTTTTCCATTTCTGTTGTGGCAATTGGGGATCATGTTGTCGCAGTTTGCATTCGTGCTGCGAGACACTTGCATTTTTGTTGTGGCAATTGGGGTTCGGGCTTTTGCCAATGTACATTCGTGCTTTGGCAATTGGGGATCGTGTTGTGCCCGTTTGTATTTGTGCTTTTTTTCTTCAGCAAAGTGTTTGCAATTAGCATTTGTGTTGTGGCAGTTTTTGTTTATGCTTTTTTTTGTTTTTGCAAAGTGTTTGGACTTTGCATTTCGTCTGACTCTTCTTGGCCACCGTAGAAAAGAGAGAGGAAGGCAGAAGCAGGAAAGTGCCGAGAACCCCTCGCAGGGCGGTGCGGGACCAGATGAAGAGAAGGCCACTCCCCAGGAGCCACTCTAAATAGAAAAAGTGTGAGACCCATCTACTGCCTTTTGGCTTGCCTTTGATGACATCACTTCTGGTCTCTGATGCTGGCTTCCTGACCAACCGCAAAATAAGGGGGAGTAAGTCTGGGTGACAAGTCAAACCTGTAAACAAAACTAAGTGTACCCAAAACAAAGGAGGGAAAAACAAAAACAAAAAAAACCCTAACCCCAAGAAACCCAATGCTAATGTAAACAAGGCTCAACTAAACATCTGTCACAAGGACAGATAATCATTTGGCTGTGTAAGCCCTTGTACAGACAGCAAACTCTGACTATTGAAAATAAGTATTATGCCATATCTGTAAAAACATGGAACTGGTCAATTGGTCACTGAGTGCCCTGGACAAGATCGACTCTACAATGCGACCAGAACCTGGAAAACGCCCATGTCCGGGCAACACTTTTAAGTCTGGATTTATGGAGGATAGTTGGGGAAAATGGCGGCCGCTGTGTCTGACCACACTCGAAGTTGAGGACATCGAGGATGTGTACCTGTTCATAACGCTGTTGGTTGTGATTCTTCTGCAAGGGCTTGGAGCCCACTTGATTCGTCGGATTATTATGAAAGTGCTGGAAAGCCAAAGAAGATCAGTGGAATTGACCACTACTGCCGTGAGCGCTATCGCTGGAGTGCACGCCAGCCTCAACAAGGCCTGTGATAATATATCACAGGTGAAGAACGACCTAGCTGCATCCAACACTGCCACAACCAGAATGGTAATGAAAATTACCACGGAGCTGCTCAACTCGGAGATGAGTGTTCGTCGGAATGCAGCAAGGAATGAAGACCGCAACGAGGATTAAATCGACGAAAGGAGGTGGCAGACACGGCCTGCCATCGGGCCTCAGCTATCCCCTATCTTCTGGATCGAATCAACAGAATGAACTGACCTCACATTGAATTATGAACTAATCTCCTGGATTTAATCAACATAACGAACTAATCGCCGCGATTGGCAATGACTATTGGGAATGATGAACAATCAAGGGGAGGAGGGGTGGAGGGACAAAAAAACCTGGTAATCATCACACAATCTGAAATGTCAAAATTGTTATTCGATAATTCTGCGTCCTATGGTATATTGGGGGCGGGATTCAATAAGCTTCGCCTTCTCCCGTCAGCCCTTTTCTTTTTGGGTTGAATGAATGAATGAATGAATTTATTGTCATTGTCATCATCATCATAATCATTGACCGTTTCAGAGTGTGGAATTTGCCTGAAATAAAGACGATGACAGACAAAGGACAGACGGGAAAAAGCAAATGCTTATCGATACCCGTCCCCCAACAGCCCGGGACGCACAGTCAAGCATGTTTGTGTTACCATCCAGTTATCATCAGGTTTTTTTGGGTTTTTTTTTTTTCACATATCATTCAAAAGTCATTGATTGCCATGGAATTTCCCATATTGTCAATTTGAGTGGGTTCATTGTATCAGTTGATGTCCAGTTTAGCTTATTTCTATATTTCTTAAACTTCTCCTCGCAGGCCCAGTCATTGGGAGATAAAAAACTCATACAGCACTGTTTTCTTTTTGCAAGCGTTGATAAGCGTCTTGGTCATCCAAGGTTTGTTTTGCATTCTTTGTCTCGTGGGTTTGCATTGTAAACATCATTCCAGTCTTGAGGCAGATGGTCGGTGATATCACAGCAATGTTGTATCCGTGCAAATTAAAGTCCGCTGTGTAGTACTTACAGTTGTTCGGCATGTTATTGTAAAAGTTGAGGTCAGGATCAAGATTATCAGTTGGGTCATCATGGTACTCATCAATCTGGTCATCCAAAAGGTGGTAACAGGTGTCATCATTAATTTTCGAATGAGGTCAGCTCTTCCAGTCTTCTCACGACTCTTATCTTCATGTCTTGCAACTTGACAAGGATTTTGCAATCAGAGACCAAGGTGCTGGTAATTTTCCCCTCTTTTTTGAGCTGACGTGCTTTTCTCGCTATGTGGGCATTCCGGCAAGTCAAGTTGTCATTCAGAAAAATCTTTGTTCCTTTCAGGCGGTGGCGCTGGTCAAGCAGGGCAACCTTGCTCTTGTGGTCTGCCAACTTCACGACCACCGTCGCTGGTCCTCTCCCCCCAGTTGGGAGCAGAAAGCAGTGACGGATGTCCTACGGGTCCACCTTTATTCCAAATTCTTGCAGCTTGGCAATTGCCTGTTGAGCCACAGGTGGGCTAGCGGCCTCGGCATATGATCTGGGCATCAGTTGTAATCCAGAGATGATGAGATCATTTGCGCGTCTTCCTTGGTCGAGATCTTCAGCCAGAATTTCACCCCTTTTGATGCGAGCCTCCTTCTCCTCAACCACTTGCTTGAGCTTCTCGTTTTCAGCGCGCATCAGCTGTAATTCTTTCATGACTTCCCGATTCTGGTTTTGAATCAGGTTAGTCAGAGAAGCCTCCAGGTTGGTCAGAGAAGCCAGAGAGGCCACTATTTTCTGGATGGAGGATTTGACTTCATCCAGATCCTCAGGTTTCAGAGTTTTCCGAGTCATACTGGAGTCGTATTTTTCAGGCTGGTCCCAGCCCTGAGCACTTATCAGTTAAGATAGGAGCGTGCTTTTCAGGAGCTCAGAATGTGCGTCTGTACACTTCGATCGGTTAGACAGCAATGAACTGAACTGAATGTAAACACAAATGAATGCTGTATGTTTGGATCTGTCATGCCTGAAAAGGAAATAAAGAAAGAAGGAAAGAAAATGGAATGAAAATCGTATTTTTCATTTTTTTGGTTCATTTTACAAACAAAAAGTTTGTGGCTCAGTGAAGTCTTATCCATCCAATCCAACAAATTCAGTCACGTACCCCCTGACGTGAGAAGGGGACTTTAAGATGGATATGTGGAGTAATATAGAAAAATAAATGCTTGTGTAGTAATGCGCGCATTTATAATTTCTTTCAGTCCATCACCTCAAAAGGAGCCTCACGCTCCAGAGGTTCCTGTGTCGTGATTGCGCCATTCACTATTGGAACATCGAACCTGCAGCTGTCTTCACCTCACAATAACTATGCAGACTATCCGTAAATGACCCAATCAGAAAGCTCGACCTCACCTGCCAGTCCAAAAGGAGTATATGAGCTGCCTGGGTATTATTAGCCTTTGATTACTCCTCTTGTTGTGATTGCCCATCGCAGTTTTCAACTCTCATTCGAAGCAAATCACATTTGGTGCCAAGTGCGTAATATTACCCATAGCAATGTGCTGAAGCCAGCAGCTGCTTGCCACCAATGGAGAAGTACATTCACTCGATTCATTAAAAACAGAATGGGAGCAATTAAGGATTGTTCCATGCAGATATTACTGTTTGGTTCTTATAATGGGGATTAATGGTAATAATGAACTCAGTGTGCCTCAAGACCATCAAGAAATCATACAAGAAGGTATAAACACTCATTTGTTAAACTGGGCAGGTGGATAACAAATTTCTATTGTGAAGGGAAAACATCAGACAGACTGCATGCAATTGCATTACAGTGTGCTCAAATTGTATTCTAATTCTTTTCCTGTCCAAACATTAAGAACAGCAGAAATATTGGCCCTGCAGCCAGGTTTGGTCAACTGTAACATACAGTGTAAGGTTTGTGAAAGATTCGTGGACTGATGCCACAAACAAATATACATTATTTCATATCCAAAATGCAAATACTCTTACTATTATACAAGGCGGAAAACACTCAGGTGACTTGAAGTTCCGCTTTGAAACCCCCAATTTAGCCAGCTTTCAAAATTGTCCGATATGTACGTCATTGGAAAGCTAAAAATCTCTATTTTCTGGGGGAGGAAAAATTTTGAACAGGAGGGCATTTAAAAAAAAATTAAAAAATAAACAGCAAAACCCTATCTGGAGGCGAGAGCAGAATTACAGACGACATGACTTTCACGAGATATTATCGCGTACTTACCTTGTTTCGAACTAAAAACACCACGTAGCATGTATCACTGAGTGCCAAGACACAGCTGTGAATGGCCACAGCTGGATTTGATGGGGATTTTATGGGTGAAACATGGTAATATAACGAGGGTCGCAATGCAGAAATCGCAGACATCAAGGAGTGGTCAAGATTTTCTTTTTCTAATATTTACCTTTTTAAACGTTTTATTTTATTTATTTTTTTTTGTACAAATTTTCTGTGTTTGGATCGATTATTTATCATCTAACATATCGGAAAAATGCGACAGAAAAAAAAAAAAAAAAAAAACGCAAATAAGCTATAGTTATGAGGTAAAAATCCGTGACTTTTTTACAGACAACACGCGAGTGAATAATTTTTTAAAGTCGTTTTTTTTTAAACGAAATATTAGATATAAATTAATGATTCTAAGCTATAAATGAAAGACATTTTGAATAATCAATATAATTAATTACCTTCGTTTTATGGCTGGGTTGAAACAAAAGCGGTTGTCTGTAAACTGGGGTTTTTCAGGGTAAAACGGGCAAATTAAAAAAAGTTTGGGGGCTTAATGCGCAATGATTCTGCTATGGCAGAAAATAGACATATTGTTTGGTCAAACACAACAGTTGTTTTGGCTTAAAATACAACAGTTTCTTTTAAAGAGGAGCGCAAGAGCAGAAACTGCTTTTTCAGTCTTGTCTGTTTTCCGCTACAACTTTAATATACTCTCGTTGTGATTATTCATTGTGTTTTGTTTATTAGGAGAAAACAATCATACGCGGAATTTAAGGGGGGGCCAGGGGGCATCCCACTCCCCCCCGGTGGCCAAAAAGTTTCATTGCATGTAATTGACTTTGCTATATATTATTTTAAAATTAAGATTTTTCCGGTAAAATGTAGTCTATACGCCGTAAAGCAATAAAACAAACAACAAAATGAATGAAATGAACAACAACAAGAAAAAAATTAATAATGGGTCAAAATTATTTTTGAACAGATCATGTGACTAACACCTTAGACGGTCATTTTCTTTGGTTAGCCAAAACCACCTGAAGACCAATGAGGTGAGATGGATATATGTAATTTTTTTCAAACCTAAGCTTGTAAAAGCGACTACTGAGCAAGAACCGAGGATTGAAATTATGGACCATGAAACGCCAAAGAGCACCGCCAAAATGGTGAGCGGAGTTTCAATTTGCGACGGGCATCCCATATTCAATGGATGACGATCTTGGCAAAAAGTGTAGCTGTCCTAAACAGTCTGATTTAGAATTCCCCTTAAGAATGAAAGGGGGGGGGGGGGGGGGAAACCCGATCATTTTTAACTTACAGTGGTACTTCTACATACGAAGTTAATTCGTTCCAGGACCTTGCTTGTAAGTCGAAATGGTCATAGTTGAGCAGGATTTTCCCATAGGAATACATTATAAATCCATTAATTCGTCCACAGCCCAAAAACCTACACTAAATCCTTAATAAATACTCCTGGTTCAATTACAAATGGCAATTACACATAGCAAAACAAATAAATTATAAATGAAAATCGGAATAATACCATATGATAATAATAATTCCTGTAATAATGTAACGAATTGGGTTGTAATGTGGCGGTCGTTTTTTGCTTTAACTGAACGCACCGTGCCCGAGACTGGTGAGCTTGAGAGTTTCACCTTCACTTTCAATGTTTTCTTCAGAACACCGTCAACTTTGGCGGTCGGGATGCGTTTTGTGTCGAATAAGTTGTGAAATAAATGATAAAAACGTGACGAAGCTGGCGATTTTTATTAGCGATTTTTCCACAGTAATAATTGTCAGCTTAACTTATTAAGACTGGCGAACGGTGGTCGGAGTAGGACCGTGGAGATGCATTGTTGAACCAATTCACGGATGCGCACCCCACACTCATATTTTTCTATCATTTGCATCTTCATTTAGAAGGTCAGCATCATCTTTTTCCTTGTTTTACCACCTGTACCAACCTTTTCGAAACCTGTGTTGATTTCACACACGAGAAAATCTGCCGTGCGTTGGTCTGCGGTGTTGTCATGTCGATGTATTTCGATCATGTCGTCGGATGTAGAAACAAATGGCTAGTCAAATTTTACGTCGGATGTCGAAGCGATCGTATGTCGAGGTACCACTGTATTTTTATAAATATTCTTGTAAGTTAATTTTATTGCTGACACTGTGTTTCAGGGTCATTAAAATGTGTTGCCCCCCCTCCCCTAAAGTCAAACTTTGGCTATGAAAGCAGCGAGCAGGAAGGGGTTATGAGGTGACAGCAAGGAAAATAGAAGAGGAGAGACAGAAGAGGAGAAGACCAAACAACAAGAAATACATTGAACGCCTACACTAACTATGAATATAGTGGTGCTATTGTGTGCTAATTTTATTTCCCGTGGACACCGTGTGGGGGACTGAGGAGAAAGAGGAGGGGGGATAGTGGAGTGGAAAGTGGGATGCTGAGGGTGCTGCAGCATCCCCTGGTGTTGGGGAGAAAAAAATTGGTAGACTCTTCTTCTGCCCGGTTTAGACCATGGAGAACTTCAAATAATTTGCATTGTAGCCATATTATTATTTGTTCTTGCTGTTGAGCTGCCGCCGTGCAGAGCGTTTTTGGATATTTGTGTGCAATTTATTTGAGTGTTGTTAAAAGTCTGTGTTAAACTGACGCTTATTGGACCTTTTAGTTTTAAAAAGTGTGCGTCATTGCGCCATGTAGCTGCAGGGATTTGCATTATAATACATGGGCCCTTTTATTTCCAATACAAAATGTCCAACACACACTGTAGGTGAAAAGAACGCTATCTTTGTCTTAGCCTAGTAATAGTAGTACGTAAACAGTACAGCAGGCATGTGTACTTCCGTAATGGATGCCTTGTATGGAGAAAAGCCGCACGCATGACAAATTTGGACCAAAACGGCTGTTTTGGGATGGGAAAAACAAAATAAGATCCTCTGCACCCCCTGCTTTGAGTGACTACCAGCGCTCCTGGCAATGTGAACCCAGTAATATGTGAATCACTTGTACGTGTGGATATCTTGACATCCTATTCTATGCTACCTAATCGCTAATCCTGGACCTGACATTCTCTCTACTTGAGTGTGTCTAATTGGATCCAGTCATGGGTGAAGTGTGATAGTCCTGCAGACAAGTGGAAATGCTGCATGGGGGCCGCCCCAGGGCCATGGCCCCTCCCCAGCCAATCGGGGGGGTGAGCCAGTGCAGCCCATCTCCCCTCCCACAATGGGGCAGCCGCCATCCAACCGGGACACAGGGTTGTCCCCCGGACCATCCGCGCCCCCATTAACCAGCCTTCAGGGTAGGCATGAGGGGACGGGCTACCAGCCCCCATGTCCTACGCCCTGGCTCACCAGCCACCACTGCAACCCCCCAACCGACACGGCACACCGCGAGACGCCCACGGCCCACTACTCCCGGAGCAGGATAGGATCCCCACCTGGAGTGGGCGACACCCTGCCGACCCACCGGCACTCAGCCATTATTACAAAATTTAAAGCGGAAGTTCAGAATTTTTAACATTAGGTTTAATCTTCGAGTTGGCAGGGGTTTTATTAGTCGGTGGAGTTGATTTCAACAAATTCCATCCTGTTTGTAAGTTATTTGTTAGTTTCATGAGTGTGGAGGGGCTAAACTAGCATAAATCAATGGTCCCGTCCTAGCATGCCAATAAAAAAATGATACCGATCTATGAATGGATCCAACATAGTCAAATAAATTCAAAATGCAGATCATTGTTCCAAAACACACATGCGGCCAAAACAATGTCACACCAAATTGCCGTGATTCGTTTCATACTGCAGGACTATTTTTTTTTAGATGCGCAATACGACCACAATAGAGAGGAATGCTTCGGCCACTCGTGCTCACTCTGCATTCGAGGAAGGTGGGGTGTCGGACTTATCGCGCCCGGAGGTTACCATTTGCGACCTCAAAGCGTTCCAAGCGAATGTAAACATCAAAGATGAGTGAGCGCGACAAGTTGTTTTTTATTTTTGGCCTTTAAAAGACATTTTGACTTCCAGCAAACCTGCCTTCTCATAAGCGATCAAATAGTGGAGGCTTTCCAATGATATTCTTCCAGATCGGAGGTTGGAACTTGGATTTCCCACCTTCCCCGGATGCAGCATCAGTCTGCTGAGTTAACTGGCGGCCGGCAATAAGGCGAAATGTGCATTTAGAGCCTGTGGAAACAGAAGAAATGGGCAAAGCAAAGTTTCCACAATTTCCCTATGAACAACGAGGAACAATAAAAACTGGTTACTTGCTGCTGGCTCGGACATAAAAAATCAGTGGTGATAAAAACCGATGTGATATCACTCCGCTCTACTCTTCTGCAGAGCTGCTGGATTACAAATGTTGTTGTTCATACTGTAATTATTGACATGCAAAGGTTTTCATAAATTTATCCTGAAAACATAGCCAACACTATTGGTTGCATGGGTCATCGATGATTTTCATGTATGCATATGTTTTTTATTGGCATGGTAAGTCAGCCCAATTGACTTGTGCTAGGTTAGGCACTCCGGAGCCCTGAAACTAACTAATAACTAACAAACTACACGGAATTTGTCGAAATTAACTCCACCGACTAATTAAACCCTCACTAACTTGAAGATTAAGCCTGATGTAAAAATTTTCTGAACTTCCCCTTTAATGTACTATTTTTAGGACTGCTTGAAACTAATTCAGTGATTTACACGTGAAAAGCGGTTCTTATTATGAAAAAAATCATGATATGAAAGGCACTCCGGAAGCAATTAATTTCGTATCTTGAGGTACTACCAAAAATAAAATGGTTTCGTGTTCTCAAGAATGAAAAAACAAAAAACAAACACTTGGCTCCAAGTCAGGTTTCGCCATCATAGTAATGAAAAAAACAGCAAAATCCGCAACAAGCTGCTTGATCGTCTGGCCAACACTGAAGGTGAAAACTTTTCTGACACGCCTCAAACGTTTGTTTCTTCACTTTCTGGACAACCTCTATCTTCAAAATATTCAATTTATAGATAATGACATTTTGCAAATATCTTCAACTGTCTAGCGGAGACAGGACTGACCTTTCAAATGAATACATCTTATTCCTCAGTTGATTTATTTGTCGTGCAGAATGCCAACAGCGGTGCTTCCGCTGGCATTTTGATAGGCTGAGAGCTGTTCATCAGGGCCCTCTCATCATCCTTCGAGGGATATTGCTGACGTGCACTGTGCACTCGATAAAACCCAAACAGACTGATAAAAGATGTCTTTCCCACCTGCACTCAACCGTGTGCAACTAATCCAAAAAGCCTATGGGCCTGATAGCAGGAGACCTTCCCGCTGACATATATGAGCGTGTACTATACAATATCCTTTTCATTCACACATAGTCATTTTCGGTATTATAAAATGTTTCTGCATGTGTTCCTCCACTTGCTATCTGCTATGCAAAACACGTCTCAGTATGATGCAGCGCAGCTGGACAAATCTCCAATGCATAATACCGGAGATTTGAAAACAGCTGCCCGATAAAATATAACATCCACTAAAGCAGTTATTCTAAAGTGTAAACAATGAATAAACAATGTGCATGACAGCAAGCCATGCGTTATTTATATTGAGTTTCAACAATTTGGTGGTGTGGTGGTGAAAAAGAACAGAATCCCTTGCATACACCCTTGCATAGACCTCTCACCTTTTGGCGAAATTCGCCGTTAATGTAGGATGCTTGGTATGCAAGCAGGCACAAAGCCAAAAAGTGTGGCCAGAGTGGCCAAAACATTAACTTATTTTACCGAAACAAAGGACGGTAAACTGTTGTGTCCTGTCTCTTCAATGGCAAGCTTGGCTGCACGTCGCCCGTGAATGAACACCTAAAGCGCCGTCACCCGGTTTTTGGAAGACGACAGGAGACAATTACAAACTTGCAGATCGTAAGTCCGTCTAACTAACTAACAACATTTTTTATTGACGTTGCTAAGCCTGTCGCGATATGCAATGAGTCCATTTATTGCACGGTAAATAAAAATGAGGGCGGTCATTTTCATGGCTACGTTTCATCACCGCGTGTGTGCTGCATACATTTGTGCGTGCGTGTAGATGACATATGAGACTCCAATTCCTTTCACAGATGTTTATTGGTCATCAACATGCCGGAGAATTAAAGTTCAGACATACAAAATAGGGAAACACATCCATATTAAACATAGTAAACGTTAGCATTGCTACATTGGGGCTAATGGGGAAAAAAGACAACCTACTTTAGCCTGCTATAAAACATTGGCAGTCTTCTCCAAAACGCAAACTTGCGGTTAAAAGGTGACACTTCCAGCATGAAAAATCGCTGCTTAACAGCATTTGCAAACGAAAAATAATGAAAAAAAAAATTACTGATTACTGACACCACATGCAATGACAAATAAAGAGCTTTTTTTTTGCAGAGTGTAAAGTTTCCTGTTAGCGGTTTAGCGAACGTACTTCCAGTGAACATTTCTAAATAAAAGCACGTCATGTTCGTCATATAAATAACGATTTCTGGAGTTAATCCCACATACTTCAGAATTCAGATTCCACACTAAAACGACACCTATTATTAAAAATCTGATTGGCAATGAATAATTATGACACTACTATTAATATAGTAATATGCTATAATATTAATGCTAGATATTTTTTTTAAGAATTGTTTTGAATCATGTTGGAAAGGCGAAGTCAGTGTTCTGAATCTGTTCCATTCTTTTGCGCTAGTTAATGCTATCAGCATTTGACCTCATTGTTTATTTGTGATTTATTGATGTTATTTACGTGTTTATTTTTACTTTAATCAAGAATTTAAGTGTTCCAAAATGCTTTTGGGAACTAATGAACATCATCAAAAATGTCATTGCTAAATTAGTAAAAAAAAAGGAGGGAGGGGGGATTATTAGAAATCAGTCGACTAATCGTAAAAATAGTCAGCTGACTAATCGGGAGAAAACTGGTCATTTTGGGACAGCCCTAGTTGTACAGTGTACCGGAACATATTTCCTCTACACCCTTTTCACCTTTTTTACCCCTGAACGATTTTCATGCAGCACTTGGTACTTTTCAGTTTTGTTCTATTTTAGCGACGCCGGTGGACAAAAGCGGTAGTGTTTTGCCTTAAAGAGCATATGACATGAGAAAAAAAAGTCTTAAATGGCATTATTATGTGAATTAGAATCATATTTTGAGACGATTCAACTATATACAACAATTTAGCAAAGCACAGATGACGAGAAATTAGTCTTTTAATCTGCCGGTTAGCCACGCCTACCATTATAGGGCTTTAGCATCCCCAACAGGTGGATGACGTCAGCGGTAGACTGGGCTCATCGGTTTTACTATTCAGCCCATTGAGGGGGAATTATTCAGAACGAGGAAACGCGACGAAGAGAGCCGCAAAATGTCATTGTTTCAGTCTCTCTACTCCAATATTTTTACAGGATATTCTTTATATCCAAGTATTTTTCCCCAATAGCTATATAAATGGCTTGAGAAGGACCAGTCAGCCCGTCGAGGGGGAACTATTCACAACGAGGAAAACGCGACGAAGAGAGCGGAAGAATGTCATTGTTTCTGTCTCTTTACTTCAATATTTTTGCAGGATATTCTTTTTATCCAAGTATTTTCCCCAATAGCTATATAAATGGCTTGAGAAGGACCAGTCAGCCCGTCGAGGGGGAACTATTCACAACGAAGAAAACGCGATGAAGAGAGCGGCAAAATGTCATTGTTTCTGTCTCTTTACTTAAATATTTTTACAGGATATTCTTTTTATCCAAGTATTTTCCCCAATTGCTAAATAAATGGCATGGTCATGACAAATAACAGTCTTGTGCTGAATGGAATATGAAATAATAAAAATGCATTTATTTAGGACGACATGGCAAAATTACTCCATAATGGTCAAAACTCTCGACTTCACCTTTACTGTCGCACCTCCAGAACGATATTTTATGACACCTAAATCGGACATATGTCATTTCCTTTCCCCGGCTTCGGAGAATGTAAACAAACCAGAAGGCGTGACAGCTAGCCGACATGCTAACCCGAACCGAGTGATGTTTCAAAGTCTTCAAAGCGGAAAATCACACATAACTGTCCTGGATTATTTGACATGACGACCCAGTTGTCGATTGTCTTCGCAGATTAGCAAACCGCCCGGCGGAGAGCAATTTACAGTTCGTTCCCCGGATGGAGTTGTTGTGCAGCTAACGTGCTGCTGCTAATGAGCATTAGGAGAGCTTTTTACATGCCTATCAATGATCAAACGTAAGTAGTCCTTCATTTAAAGAAAGTTTGTAGTGTTTACTTTGTAATTGCTGTATTCGTATTTGACATAATACAAAACAAGATGTTTACTCACTT
Organism: Corythoichthys intestinalis; assembly: GCF_030265065.1. NCBI lineage: Eukaryota > Metazoa > Chordata > Actinopteri > Syngnathiformes > Syngnathidae > Corythoichthys > Corythoichthys intestinalis. The sequence goes on along the minus strand of NC_080414.1, from coordinate 36,034,106 downwards.
CCTCGTAAGTCCAATGGTCCCACAGTAAATATCCACGGTGAATGGGAACCTTTTGAAACTCCAAAAAGGCGCATACGCCTCTCCCTCATACAGAATGATTTTTCTGCAGCCGTTTGGCTAGTGTGATGTGAAAAATAAACATATTAATCCGCAAAATCAGCTGAATCCATCGTCCTCATACACAACAGTACACTTTAGCGTGAAGAGGACGTCTTTTACCGTACACGTCACAGCGCCCTCCTCCTCAATGCAAGACCGAAGCCGGAAGTCACTCATTTTCATGGCGCTGGATTAAAAAAACTAAATAAAAATAGCGATCGCTTCCACACACATCCAAGCGGCCCATATCATTCAGGGGCATAAAATACCACGTGTATTATGAAATAAACATGCTTTTTCGTGTCACAGGCACTTTAAGGAAGGCTGCGTTTCCCATGAGGACCAGCACTGCACTTCCCATGAGGATCAGCGCAGACCTGCATAGTGTTGTAAAATCATTATGGTCGTAAAATCATTATGGTCGCCTGCAGATGGAATAAACATTTCTGTTTCCAGCGGCTGTGTGAAGGAGGAAAAGCAATAAAGTAATGATTCCAGTTGTGGGTAAACAATAGCATATGACAATTCGCAACTCTGTGGCTCGGCTTATTCTGTATATTCTGGTAGCCTTCCTGTCTTTAACCTCCTCAGACAAAACTTTTTGCGTTAGCGTTAGCATCGACTTTCGCCTTTATAATGAATGGGTAAAGGGGAAAGTCACGTCTGCCGTAAAGCACTCAGTGCATTTGTAGTTTTTTTTTTTTTTTTTTGTGTGGCAGAGTTCCTACCACCCTCATCAAAGTTAATTAGTGCCGGTGAAAGTGATACAGTGTACACATCTGATGTTGCTCACCGTGGTCCAGAGTGTTCTCAGGGAGCTTGTGTGTCTGCACAGACACATGAAAAATTAGACAGGACATTGCTGCCATGTGTAGTAATCGAAAATAAATCTCTATAACACTGTGTCTATAAAAAGCGCCAAACACTCACTCAACTTGTGATGTATCGGTGGAGCAATAAAATAGGTTAGTCCTCTTTATAGCATGATTTTATCCTGCATTACGACTTTACAACACATCAGAATGATTTTTCAACACAGCCTCAGATCTGCCGACATACATATCCCTCGAACGGGCTTCGCAAAAGTTCTAACTCACACAGCCAGCTACATGCATAAATAACTGCTGTCAAATTTATCGCGTTAACGTAATTAATTTTTAAAAATTAATCACATTAAAATATTTGACGCATTTAACGCATGCCCGGAATGACCCGCTCATGCATTGCCTCAAACAGATTACAATGACGCCGTTTTTTCCACATTGAGAGCTAAGAGGCAGAGAAAGGTGTCTTGTTTTGTGCTTTTTCTTAACAAAGGTATACCACACGCGACGTGCTGGCACTTTGTTTCTTTATTAGCACATTCAGCTTCAACATTAACGCAGCTTCCAGCTCTCGGCAGGCCGTAACTCTAACTCCCTCCTGCATCATGTGAGTAAACAACATTGGCGCCGCGTGCACTTCAGGGTGCCTCGGATAATTCTTTATCAGAATATTACAAAACGCGAGTGGACACAGGTGTTCATTGGACCGCGCCGTTTATTGGCATAAGCTTCGGCAACTCCTTCACAACAAACATAAGTATCATTTAGTGAAAGCACAACAAAAATAATATTCCTATCTCTCAAAAGAAATAATGTTCACAAAAAGAAAAGCGCGTCAATCTTATTAATGAGGCCCTATTCTCACACAGTTAAACAACAGTGCAAAGAGAACTGGCATTCCCAATCAAAATAGCTATGCAAAATACAATTACTTTTTGGTCAAACTCTATTGTAACTATGAAACATTTTGTTTAGTTCAACAAATACATTGGATGGCAATATTTAGTCACAATTTACAAACTATCAGAGGTCATGTACGTTGTGAAGCCAGCACTCAAATGACCGTGATGGACCAGTAAACAGGGAACTACAGTGTCAGTCGAAGGACAAAACATACTCATTGGCTTGATTTCTAAGTAATTCAAAACGAGCCACTGACACCTTGTGGTGTATTTCAATCACGATCTTACGTAGTTAGAGACACTGTGGAAGAATGGCTGTGACGTCACCTCTCGGCGACGTCAACAATGGCGTGCTGCTAGTTTATTTTTTGATTGAAAATTTAACAAATTTTATTAAAACAAAAACATTAAGAGGGGTTTTAATATAAAATTACAGTAACTTTTACTAACATTATCTTTTAAGAACTACAAGTCTTTCTATCCGTGGACTTATACTGTACTTATGTACAGTATGTTGAATGTATACTATAGTATATCCGTCCTGTGTCTTATCTTTCCATTCCAACAATAATTAACAGAGAAATATGGCATATTTTAGAGATGGTTTGAATTGCAATTAATTACGATTAATTAATTTTTAAGCTGTGATTAACTTAATTACAAATTTTAATTGTTTGACAGCCCAAGCATAAATTACCATGTTAAGGAGCTATGTGTAGATTGTCAATATGCAGTGAATAGAGGAATAAGACCATATGACATAGGTGCATTGTGTAGATTATGCTATGTAGACTTAAACTCCAAAGGATATATATATATGGCGGAAAACACTGATAAGACTGAAAAAGCAGTTTCTGTTCTTGCACTCCTTTTTAAAGGAAACTTCTGTACTTTAAGCCAAGAGAACTGTTGTGTTTGATAGACCAATATGTCTGTATGTTGCCATTGCTGATTCATAGCGCATTAAGCCCCTGAACTATTTTAAATGTGTCCGTTTTAGCCTGGAAACCCCCGTTTACAGACGTCGCGCAACCGCTTTTGTTTCAACCCAGCCATAAAACGAAGGTAATTAATTATATTTATTATTAAAAATGTCAGTCATTTTTAGCTTAATTTGATTAATTGATGCTTAATATTTCGATTAAGAAAAAAAACAACTTCAAAAAATCATTCACTCGCTAATTTTAAACTTTTAAACAAATTACGTCGCAATGAAAAAAATGGTGTCTGTAAAAAAGTCACGGATATCTACCTCATAACTATATCTTAATTGTATTTTTTTTTTTTTTACTGTCGCATTTTCTCCGATATTTTAGATGATAAATGATTGATCCAAACAAAGAAAAATTGAAAAGAAAAAAAAAAAAACATTTAAAACGATAAATATATGAATAAGAAAATCTTGACCACTCCTTGTTGTCTGTAATTTCTGCATCGCGACCCAAGTTATATCACCATGTTTCACCCATAAAATCCCCCAAAATTCCGGCTGTGGCCATTCACAACTGTGTCTTGACACTCAGTGATTCATGCTACATGGAGTTTTTGGATCGAAAAGAGGTAAGTGAGCGATAATATCTCGTTAAAATCATGGCAACTTTAATTATGCTCTCGCCTGCTCTCACCTCCAGTTTGGGTTTTGCTGTTTGAAAATATATGGCGGAAAACACAGACAAGGCTGAAAAAGCAGTTTCTGCTATTGCACCCCTCTTTCAAATAAGCTGCTGTATTTTAAGCCAAAAGAACTGTTATGTCCGATAGAACAATCTGTCTATATGCTGCCATAGCAGATTCATGGCGCATCAAGCCCCAGAACTACTTTTAATTTGTCCGTTTTACCCTGGAAATCCCTGTTTACAGACGTCGCGCAACCGCTTTTGTTTCAACCTAGCCATAAAAAGAAAGTAAGTAATCGTATTTATTATTCGAAATTTCTGTCATTTTTAGCTAAGAATCATTCATCGATGTCTAATGTTTAATTTAAAAAAAAAAAAAAAAAAAACACTTTAAAAAATTATTCACTTGCATATTTTAAACTTTTAAACAATTTACGCCACAATTAAAAAATTGGTGTCTGTAAAAATGTCATGGATATCTACTTCATAACTATCTCTTAATTGTATTTTTTTTGTTACTGTCACATTTTCTCTCATATGTTAGATGATAAATAATCAATCCAAACAAAGAAAAATTAGGAAAAAAAAGTTTAAAAGGGTAAATATTAGGGCTGTCAAAATTATCGCGTTAATGGGCATTAATTAATTTTTAAAATTAATCACGTTAAAATATTTGACAAATTTAACGCAGATGCCCCGGTCAGACAGACTTAAATGACAGTACAGTGAAACGCTCACTTGTTGTGTTTTATGGAGTTTTGCCGCCCTCTGCTGGTGCTTGGGTGCGACTGATTTTATAGGCCTCAGCACCCATGAGCATTGTGTAAGTAATTATTGACATCAACAATGGCGGGCTACTAGTTTATTTTTTGATTAAAAATTTTACAAATTTTATTAAAACGAAAACATTAAGAGAGGTTTTAATATAACATTTCTATTAACTTGTACTAACATTTTTCTTTTAAGAACTACAAGTCTTTCTATCCATGGATCGCTTTAACAGAATGTTAATAATGTTAATGCCATCTTGTTGATTTATTGTTATAATAAACAAATACAGTCCTTATGTACCGTATGTTGAATGTATATATCCATCTTGTGTCTTATCTTTACATTCCAACAATAATTTACAGAAAAATATGGCATATTTTATAGATGGTTTGAATTGCGATTAATTGCGATTAATTACGATTAATTAATTTTTAAGCTGTAATTAACTTGATTAAAAATTTTAATCATTTGAGAGCCCTAGTAAATATATGAAAAAGAAAATCTTGACCACTCCTTGATGTCTGCGATTTCTGCATTGCGACCCTTGTTGTATTACCATGTTTCACCCATAAAATCCCCCAAAAATCCAGCTGTGGCCATTCACAGCTGTGTCTTGACACTCGGTGATACATGCTACATGGAGTTTTTGGATCGAAAAGAGGTAATTATGCGATAATATCTCATTAAAATCATGGTGTCTTTAATTATGCTCTCGTTGGGTCTCACCTCCAGTTTTAAATGCCCTCCTGTTAATTTTTTCTCACCCCAGATAATTGAGATTTTAAGCTTTTCAATGATGTATCACACATGCATAATTTTGAAATTTGGCTAAATTGGGGGTCTCAGAGCGGAACTTCATGTCACCTGAGTGTTTTCCGCGACATACATATTTACCGGTGAAATTTTTGCTGGGGCACTGCAGATCAATACAGGGGCATGTGCCCAAGTGAAATACTGTTTGTCTGGCAACGCCCATCATCTGAACTGCTGTTTGACACGAACATCAAGGATGCACAGTGCTGCCATCTTCACAGTTAAAATGGATTGGACATCTACTAGTGATAAACTCATTCAAATACACAGCAGCAGGATGAAAATAGCTTGTTTTTCTTGTTTATTAGTTGTTTTGTGGAATATCCTCGAATGATTTCCTGATAAATGTTTATCGCCATATCGTGGGATCGTTATCATGAGCTACCCAGAGGTTCCCATCTGCAGTTATGATATATGATATTCTTTGTAATGTTTTAATACATTTAAGGTCACAGCGAAAATACTCAGTGATGGATGGTCGCCCTCGGTTCATTTCTTGTCCACCTCGAAATGCTGCAGAACAGAAGCTGAACGCTGCAAGCTCAGCTGTGTTGAGAACGCCACTGCAGAAAGATGAGCAATTCACTTATCGCCTGACTCCAAGCAATTATGATTGATTATAGATCCCGCGAGCGATTCACACAGTTGACTCCTGTGTGCACAAATTGGTTCTTGGCTCTTGGGCGGGCGATAGTGTCACGCAGGAACACTTTAAAGCTGTACTTTTCCATGCAATGTCATGTTACCCGAGATGAGTTTTATTTTTATTTCGGGGTGACTGCCATAACATGGCTGTTAGCTAAAGTCATAACTTGTTGTTGTCGTGACTTGAATGGAAAATTTTGAACACTTTTAATTCATCTGACAACGGCCAGCGAATGACTTTATCTTTGTGGTGAAAGAAACTAAAATTGCCATGCTGAGTCAGTTTTTTTCCCGCATTTTGTTTTTAACATGCTAACATACATAATTTGTTATTCCTACATGCAGAGAGGGGTACAGTAGCCAAAAAATTTACTCAAGTAAGAGTAACGTTGTCTGTCAATGTGGCGGTTACCATAATTAAACAGAGCTTTTCCAGTGAAAATTCTTGTGAATAAATGCTTAAATCCCTGAATTCTTTATTGATATGGATGTAAAACAGTCTCGATTCTTGGTTAAAAGCAAAAAAAAAAAAAGCGCAGGTAGCATTTATTTTACATAAATATGTCGAAGTACGATGCTAGTCTGTCAGTCAATATGGTGGCCGCCATATGTAAACAGAGCTTTTCCAGTAAAAAATCTTGTGAATTAATACTTAAATCCCTGAATTCTTTATACATATTAACATTAAACAGTCTCCATTCTTGGTCAAAAGCAAAAAAATAAATACAACAACTTGCAGTTAGCATTTATTTTACGTAAATATGTCGAAGTACGTGCTAGTCTGTCAGTCAATGTGGTGGCTGCCATGTGTAAACAGAGCTTTTCCGGTGAAAGTTGTTGTGAATAAATGCTTAAATCCCTGAATTCTTTGTAGATATGGACGTAAAACAGTCTTGATTTTTGGTTGAAAGCAAAAAAAAAACAAAAAAAAAACGTGCAGGTACCATTTAATTTATGTAAATATGTTGAAGGACGATGCTACTCTGTCAGTCAATATGGCAGCTGCCATATGTAAACAGAGCTTTTCCGGTGAAAATCCTAGTGAATAAATGCTTGAACAGATATGGATGTAAAACAGTCTCGTTTCTTGGTCAAAAGAAAAAATATATATAATATAATATAATGGCAAAGCTGTAGCAGCTAATTTCTTCCATATTTTTTCACATCGTTTCAAAATACATGCATGGTACAAAATGCATGGTACGAAAAATATAATAATTACCTCGAATTGTCGAACAAATCACTCCTCAGACAATCCGTCCTGTTTGTATGCGGTACAGCTTTCGTACTTTTTCAACCTAAATCCGACATTGGACCCATGCTTGTGTTTACAAACTGACGACCGACTGCGAATAACTGAAGCCGACTGTAGGACAGCCCCCTACTTGAAGGCGTTGCGCATTGGCTGACGGATGTGACTCGTCATAGCAATTATGAAATCTATGCTTCATTTGTTACGGTGCTTTGATGACGCGTGATTTATCAGGCCATTACGCGTGTAATGGAGTCATGTGATTATTGTTGCGACGTCTCATTGGTGAAATTAGTGGCGCTACTCTTGGCAATAGCATCGCGAGCAAAAAAAATAAATAAATAAGAAATATGTAAAATGAAGAGGAAAATGTTGCGACTATTGTGTAGCCCAAAGTAGCAGAGTAAGAGTAGCGTTTTTTTCTTCACAAATCTACTCAAGTCCGTATTTTTCGGACTATGAGTCGCACCCGAGTATAAGTCGCACCAGCCATAAAATGCCCAACGAAGAGGAAAAAAAACATATATAAGTCACACAAGAGTATAAATTGTATTTTTGGGGGAAATTTACTTGATAAAATCCAACACATAGAACAGATATGTCATCTTAAATGGCAATTTAATAGAAAAATACAATAGAGAATAATATGCTGAATAAGTGTACAGTATGATAATGTTACATGTAAGAACAACGAAATGCGAATACACTGTCATCACCAGGGCGCTACAGCTCGGTCCAGGCTACACAGCGAGCTATACTCCCAAATGACAATGCTGGACGTCCGTATAATTTGCTGACTTTAAATGACACCATCATCTGAAGAGTGAAACTAAAAATACAAATAATACTAATCAATTTCGTCCTCGATACCAAACAGGTTCGCATCAACGTAAATACAGTGGGGCAAATAAGTATTTAGTCAATCACCCATTGTGCAAGTTCTCCTACTTGAAAAGATTAGAGAGGCCTGTAATTGTCAACATGGGTAAACCTCAACCAAGGAGACAGAATGTGGGGGAAAAAAACAGAAAATCACATTGTTTGATTTTTAAAGAATTTATTTCCAAATTAGAGTGGAGTTGGTCACCTACAAACAAGCAAGATTTCTGGCGGTCAAAGAGGTCTAACTTCTTCTAATGAGGTCTAACGAGGCTCCACTCGTTACCTGTATTAATGGCACCTGTTCTAACTCATTATCGGTATAAAAGACATCTGTCCACAATCTCAGTCAGTCACACTCCCAACTACACTATGGCCAAGACCAAAGAGCTGTCGAAGGACACCATAAACAAAATTGTAGACCTGCCCTAGTGCTGGGAAGACTGAATTTGCAATTGGTAAAACGCTTGGTGTAAAGATATCAACTGTGGGAACAATTATTAGAAAATGAAAGACATACAAGACCACTGATAATCTCCCTCGATCTGGGGCTCCATTCAAGATCTCACCCCGTGGCGTCAAAATGATAACAAGAACGGTGAGCAAAAATCCCAGAACCACACAGGGGGACCTAGTGAATGACCTACAGAGAGCTGGGACCACGGTAACAAAGGCTACTATCAATAACACAATGCGCCGCCAGGGACTCAAATCCTGCACTGCCAGACGTGTCCCCCTGCTGAAGAAAGTACACGTCCAGGCATGTCTGCGGTTCGCTAGAGAGCATTTGGATGATCTAGAAGAGGACTGGGAGAATGTGTTATGGTCAGATGAAACCAAAATAGAACTTTTTGATAGAAACACAGGCTCTCGTGTTTGGAGGAGAAAGAACACTATACCCACATGATGCATGGGGGTGGAAACATCATGCTTTGAGGCTGTTTTTCTGCAAAGGGACCAGGACGACTGATCAGTGTAAAGGAAAGAATGAATGGGGCCATGTAATGAGAGATTTTGAGTGAAAATCTCCTTCCATCAGCAAGGGCATTGAAGATGAGACGTGGCTGGGTCTTTCAGAATGACAATGATCCCAAACACACAGCCAGGGCAACAAAGGAGTGGCTTCGTAAGAAGCATTTCAAGGTCCTGGAGTGGCCTAGCCAGTCCCCAGATCTCAACCCCATAGAAAATCTGTGGAGGGAGTTGAAAGTCCGTGTTGCCCAACGACGGCCCCAAAACATCACTGCTCTAGAGGAGATCTGCACGGAGGAATGGGCCAAAATACTAGCAACAGTGTGTGAAAAGCTTGTGAAGAGTTACAGAAAATGTTTGGCCTCCGTTATTGCTAACAAAGGGTACATAACAAAATATTGAGATAAACTTTTGGTATTGACCAAATACTTATTTTCCACTATGATTTGCAAATACATTCATACATCAAACAATGTGAAACCCTATTTTTTTTCCACATTCTGTCTCTCATGGTCTAGGTTTACCCATGTTGACAATTACCTCTCTAATGTTTTCAAGTGGGAGAACTTGCACAATTAGTGGTTGACTAAATACTTATTTGCCCCACTGTAAATGATAATTAGCTGCTATTACAGCAATTACACAAACGGTTATCATGCATTCGCTAGCATTAGCACATCTTTCAAACAACCACACAACTGGCTGTAAGTGTCCGATCGCAGGTGGAAAACACACAACAACAACAGAAAAGGTGATACACACAGACGTTGCCTCTGTAGAGATATTTTACAAGCATAAACAATGAACGTAGACTCGCAGCCGTGTTTTCTCTCTATCGCCAACTCGCTCAGAGACGCTGTGTAGCTGTCCATCTTCTTCTGGCATGTGAGCGCTGTTCTTCGCGTAAACAAGTGCGTGTGTGCCCCCAATTGGGCGTGAAAGTGCCACAAACTAAAAAGCATGTATTTCAATATAAAAAAAGTCAACAATACAATTGAGCACACATTGCCAAAGGCAGAACGCGAACACAGCCATAGCTATTAAGAGTTATTCAGATAACTATAGCATAAAAAACATTCTAGCAAGTTTACCAAACCATCAGTGTCACTCCAAAACACCAAAATAACACGTGAAATGATATCATAATGTGTTAATAATTTCACACATAACTCACTCCTGCGTATAAGTCGCACTGTCATGAAATAAAACACAACCAGTATTCTATTCTAAAGACAGTCACAAGGAAACGGAAATCTCACATCTGAATCAGAAGTCACTCGAGTTTCACTTTTTAACGTGCATGGGGATGATCCCCGAATCTTTTCCTTTCGTGGACGCCTTTTATTTCCCAAAATCACATGATAAGACATGGCAACATGCAGAAAGTGAGTGCATTGATTGGTTAGTTCAGAATAGCAACAGTTTGGGAAGTGCCTTATCTGGTGTTTTTTTCTGAAAACTGGAAGCTTACTGTGAAATGATACCTATGAAAATGAGAGTGAAACTTAAGTATCAACTCTGGGGATTTTCCAGAGAAAAACATCGTGACTTACAACCTTGAGAACCTGGCCATGGATGGCACAAAAAAGGGAGGGAAACTTTGATAAGACGGTTAACAGAATCTCTTTGTATTATGTTCAAAGAAATACAACACACAAACCTGGATGAATAGTCTAACAAATGAACACAATATCATACCAGTAATGTGTTTTATAAGCATGAATAAAATACTGTATATTCTTTCACACGCGCCCCCAGCCAAACTATGAAAAAAACTGTGACTTACAGTCCGAAAAATACGGTAAAAGTAAAAAGTATGCCTTAGTAAAACTATTCTTAGAAACACATTTTTCTCAAAAACTTACTCAAGTAAATGTAACGGAATACATGTAATGCATTACTACCTACCTCTGCTTACTTGTATGAAGTAATAATTCTAGTTGTCATATCCTTAATCAAAACATAATAGTGTTAAATATCCTTTGAACTCATGCCGGTTTCATATTTCATTGTAAGCATTGTTTTTCGTCAACACTTTTTTCATGACGATGACGAGACGATAACAGTGTTGTTAATCTTACTTTAAAAAAGTAATTATAGTTACAAATTATTGCTCCCAAAAAGTAATTGAGTTAACTCAGTTTCCTCAATGTAAGAGTACTTAATTACTCGGCAAAGTTACTGTTGTTACTTTTCATTAAAAAAAAACATTGGTCACACTTTGTACAGTTTTTTTAAATATTACCCATATAAGAGTGTGATGACATACAAACTTTAACATTGAAAAGCTGTGAGGAAAAAAAGCCTTTTTGTTTTTGTTGTTGTACTGATCCTGCACCGAACCGTGACCCCCATACCGAGGTATGTACTGACCGTGATTTGTGTGTACCATCACACCCCTTATATATATATTTTTTTCAATATGCAGGTGAGGCTCTGAATCTCCTGTTTTTGCTCTAGTTGTTTTGATTTAAAAAAAAATATCACATAAGGTTTATGGATACGTCATTCAAGAAAAGTGTAGGGGAAGTGACTATATTTGGTAATAAAAAAACAAATTATTATTTTATACTGTAGCATCTACAAGAACAACACTCAGTTGGTGATGATAAGGCATACGCAACTGGAAAAAAGTACATTATTTTCAAGTAATTGTATACCCACCTGAATGCCACAAACTATATGTAACAAAAAAACATTTGCCCGTGAGTTTAAGATGACGTTCGCTAATGCTAATGCTAGCGACAACGCAAATGCTATGCAAATGCTCCGAACCACCTAGCATTGCGTCGCCCGCTCTGCTCTCTTCCTGTCTCCCGCGTAGTTGCCAGAGAATTTAAAATGACGCTCGCCACGCTAAATGCTAATGCTAACGAGATGTCTTAAACAATGCTCAGTGCGCTTTCGCAAGCATCCGCGCGCATGTGCACATCGGTTAAAAGCACCAAGTACTCACAATTTTTGTTTTTCTTCAGTTTTTTACAACCTTTCTATAGTCTCAAAAATACTTTTTGCATGTTTTACCCTCTCATACTTTTAAGCATTGTGTTTTCTTGTGGGGGCTTTAAAGCAGAGTAGTGATCTGTTGACCACCTTAGTCACGTAGCGTATTCAAACCGTCCTTATTTGATATAACTACAATTAAGTATTTTCTTAAGGCATTTTTAGTATGTTCTGCCTGTATGCATCTAAACAAAACAAGTTCAAAGTACACGGTAGTAGTTTGGGTGTCATTTGTCGCCTCATGTAGGACGTCGCTAATAGGGTAGCTGTAAGTGAGCCAACCCGCGCTAGGCATTGAGAGAAATGTAGTTTTTAACTGCTGCGTTAGGAAACATTATTTTGGTTATTGTTTGCGTGCAATCTAGAACACTGAATGAGAATAACAATTGAGTGAGAATAACAATTTGTCAACAACAAATGTATTTATAATAATTTATAAATAAAAAAAATAGTTTAGTAGCACATAGCCTACTCTGCGTGTGGGAATTGACTGGACTGCATTTCTATTGGTCTGCATGAAATTAATGAAATATTAAGCTATTAGTTTTTGAACAACTTCCATGTAATGATGACGTTGCTGACTATGATTATATTTTATGGTGATAGTATTATTGTTATTTACATATTATTGTAATATATTAAAGTGATAAGGCATCTTTGATTGAACTTTGAGTAAAATTTGAGTATCTTGAGGTCGGGTTGGAAATCAAAATATGGTCACCCTCGCAATAACAAAATAGTAACGCACAGACACTAAGATAACTAACTTTAATCAGATGACTAGTTTGGAAAAATGAACGCGTTAGATTGCTTGTTACTAAAAGAAAGTACCATAATTTTCCCACTATAGGGCACACCTGACTATAAGCCGCTACCCACCAAATTTGACAGTAAAAACGACATTTGTTCATAGATAAGCCGCATTAGACTATAAGCTGCAGCTGTCCTCACTGTATTATGGAAAATTAACACCAAATCATATTAACTGGTAACACTTTAGTTGACAGCATCATCATACGACTGTCATCAGATCAAGTGAACCCCCATGAAGCTTTGAACCAATTGGCTGCAAAGCTGCATTGCTTCAAGAAGCTTCATTTGGCCATCCCTGCTCCCTTGGGGAAGACAGTCAACCTCTGCTGCCACCTGATGTCAACACTTTTGCAGTCCAACATGCCTCCTAGCATGCATTGCAGTGCTACAGATGTAAATAACTATCAAAAATTCATGTTATGTGCTAATTATTTCTTCAGTTACTGTTCCAGTTGTTTAATTAATTGCTAGTTATGGTCAGTGTTGTTAATTTTACTTTAAAAAAGTAATTAATTACAGTTACAAATTACTTCTCCCAAAAAGTAATTGCATTAGTAACTCAGTTACCTGAATGTAAGAGTAATTAATTACTTGGCAAAGTAACTAGTGATAATTTTCTTTTTTATTTTTTCTCAAAATAAATAAATAAATAAATAAACAGGTCACACAATGTGAAGTTTAAAGGGTTCAGGGGACAACTGGCCCCAGCCCAATTCTTTACCATCCACTTAACTAGACACAAGCGTATTGCGATAACTAGATAGTAACCTTTGCTATGTGTGGAAGTCATTTAAAGTTGTGAATCAACCGTTAGTTGTTAAAATTGCCCCCGTTTTTGCATTAGTTCCCTTCTGTCTACTTTAAACATGTGTAAGTTTTAAAACTGTTTCATCATTTAAAGATAGATTTAACACTAGAAAACCCAACATTTTTTTAGCCTACTGGAAAGCCCAGAAGGGGATCAGATGATCCCCACAACTCTGGGTATCCACAATTAGCATCTGTATATGTGCAAATGAGTGTGTCATTGTCTCTCAAATAGGCCACTCAAGCACACAAGCAAACAACCTTACTCTAACCCACAAGGGTTGGTCAGTTTACACTGACTCTTGCCATGATAGTTTCAGTTATTATTTGAGAGTTTTATTTTTGAATATGGTTTTATTTTATTCATTCACTGCTCTGCCCATTTTTTCTTCTTCTCCTATAGCACACACAGGCAACTTTATGTATAAATTACTGCAATGAAATAAACAAACGCACAGACCATTGCAACGTGTATAAAGTTATAATGAATGAAATAATCAATACATTTGTGAAGACAAAAAAATCTCAAATGTTTTGGTCTCACAACCCAACCCAAGTGTGATCAGCTCTGCCATGTGGCTTTCTGAATGCAAAGTGCTAACTACGTCAAGGGGCGGGGGATGTGCTTATCTTGATGACCGAGCTAGTGTGAGCGAACGACAGTCGACTGGCGGGGTGGATTTGAACAGGAGCAGGAAATTATGGTGGCTGAGAGGTGTCAGGCGAAATGCAAAGTCTCAACACTTTGCAAATAAAAAAAAGCATGAACCCCAATTGCAAACGCTTTGCAAAAGAAAAAAAGCATGAATGCAAACCGCCACAACACGATCCCCAGTTCCTAAAGCGCGATTGCAAATTGGCAAAAGCATGAACCCTAATTGCCACAACACAACAGCAAATGGTTCGCAGCACGAATGGCTCAGAAGGCAAATGCAAAGACACAGCAGCAAAAATCCCGCAACAGAACAGCAAAATCCCACAACACGACGGCAAGAGGATGACCTGGAAGTACAAAAAAATTAAGATAAAAAAAAAAAGGACGACATATTGTATATTGCTGTATGTGCTATCTGACCATCTCTACGGACCTCTGTGAAGTTGGCCTCCCCCCCCCCCATCAGACATATTTATATTAAAATGATGTCAATCGTTTGTACTGTAAAAGCTTTGTTAGTGCTGCTTTCATTCTAGAGATATTTACAATTCTTTTTGGGTAAATCTGAGGTCAGCTAACCCCCATTTCAATTCAGAATTGTGTCTGTCATTTGTGCTAGTTTGTGCTGCAACGGTTTTGTAGATCAGTATCATGCTTTTATTGAGATATTAATTTTAAGTGGTGACGTCACTCGTAGCTTTTCCTTAGCTTAGCTCCCGTGGCTCATAGAGCATACCAATGGCAGCACTTCAGGACCATTTTGCAGTAAATGAGGGGCTTAGAGTGACGTCATCACTCAAAATTAATATCTAAAGCCCCCCAATTTACTGCGAAACGGACCCGAATTTGTTTGTGTTATGATCGTGCTTGTTAGGTAGGTAGCTAGGACACCCCTCTGTTATTGGGAGTTGGTATGCTGCATTAGCCACGGGAGCTAAGCTAAGGAAAAGCTACGAGTGACGTAACCACTCGAAATTAATATCTGAATAAAAGCATAATACTGATCTACAAAACCATTGCAGCACAAACGATTGACACAATTGTTAATTGAAATGGGGGGCTAGCTGACCTCAGATTTACCTATATAAGAATCGTAAGTATCTCTACAACGAAAGCAGCTCAAACAAAACTTTTACAGCACAAACGATTGACATCATTTCTATATAAATGTGCGTCTGATGGGGGGGGGGGGGGGGGGACTTCACAGAGGTCCTTACAGATAGTCACAAAGCACATATAGCAATATAAAAAGTGTCGTCCTTTTTTTTTTTTTTAAACTTCCGGTCATCCTTTTGCCGAGTCCTTGCTGAGTGAGGCTGCTTTCTCTTTCGCTACTACTACTAGTCAGGCTACTTTCAGACACTTATTTCTTACTTGCCTACTGTAGGTTGATAAATTTGTAGGTAGATTTGTTTATTTCTTGGTCAAGCCAAAAAAAAGTTCTTTCAATCAAAATATATATTTTCAATCGAGAAAAAGTCACTTGAATGAAAGCAATATGTGTTTGAACAAGTCAGGCTGCTGTTTCTTTACTTGCAACCAGCCATTAGCTGTGGAAGGGGGTTGGGCGTCAGGCTACTCTCAGACACTTTTTACTTGACAATAAACTGCTAAACTTCTGAGGATATTTTGACAGTATTTTAATACTTCTAATTTATTCGGATGTATTTGTTTGAATACCCTCTACATGTTAAAAAAACAATTTTGAAAAGATCAGTTAACAATTTACTGTGGATATACATTGATATACATAGATATTCAGTAATACTACAACAAAGCACACCAAGCAACAGTGGTAACAAGAAAAACACCTCACATGAAATGGCTGGAAAAAAATATGCAAAACTAGTAAATACCACTCTTGGTTCAGAAACAAGCTATCATTCAGGCAACTTTTGCATTCAAACACAGTTTGCTTTCATTCAAGTGACTTTTATTTTCTATTGAAAATATATACTTTGATTGAAGGAACCTTTTTTTTGGATTGACTAAGACATACAAAAATCTACCTACAAATTTATCAACCTACAGTAGGCAAGTAAGAAATACGTGTCTGAAAGTAGCCTGACTAGTCGTAGTAGCGAAAGAGAAAGCAGCCTCTCTCAGCAAGGTTTTCGCCCATCCCCCTCCTCAGCTAAAGTAGCCTGACTGAGCCTGTTTCGCCCCAACCCCCTCTTCAGCTAAAGTAGCCTGACTGTCAGACACTTATTTCTTACTTGACACTAAACTGCTAAACTTCTGAGAATATTTTGATAACAGTATTTTAATAATTCTAATTCATTCGGATGTATTTGTTTGAATACCCTCTACATGTTAAAAAAAACATTTTTGAAAAGATCAGTTATCAATTTACTGTGGATATACATTTATATTCATAGATATTTAGAAATACTACAACTAAGCACACCAAGCAACGGTGGTAACAAGAAAAACACCTCACATGAAATGGCTGGAAAAAAATATGCAAAACTAGTAAATACCACTCTTGGTTCAGAAACAAGCTATCATTCAGGCAACTTTTGCATTCAAAAACATTTTGCTTTCATTCAAGTGACTTTTATTTTCTATTGAAAATATATACTTTGATTGAAGGAACCTTTTTTTGGGATTGACTAAGACATAGACAGATCTACCTACAAATTTATCAACCTACAGTAGGCAAGTAAGAAATAAGTGTCTGAAAGTAGCCTGACTAATAGTAGTAGCGAAAGAGAAAGCAGCCTCACTCAGCAAGGTTTTGCCTAAACCCCCCTCAGGTAAAGTAGCCTGACTGAGCCTGTTTCGCCCATCCCCCTCCTCAGCTAAAGTAGCCTGACTGAGCCTGTTTCGCCCCAACCCCCTCTTCAGCTAAAGTAGCCTGACTATCAGACACTTATTTCTTACTTGACACTAACTGCTAAACTTCTGAGAATATTTTGATAACAGTATTTTAATAATTGTAATTCATTCGGATGTATTTGTTTGAATACCCTCTACATGTTAAAAAAACATTTTTGAAAAGAATAGTTAACAATTTACTGTGGATATACATTTATATTCATAGATATTTAGAAATACTACAACTAAGCACACCAAGCAACAGTGGTAACAAGAAAAGCACCTCACATGAAATGGCTGGGAAGAAAATATGCAAGACTAGTAAATACCACTCTTGGTTCAGAAACAAACTATCATTCAGGTTTCATACAATGGTGTAAATATTACATTGAATTTGAAACCATATTTGAATTTGAAACAAAACTAAATTAAACTGAACTAGTGCTCCACATCTGTGTGCATGTGTTGTGGACCCTTCCGTTTGTTACAAGTGTTTGTTTTGTTTGCTTTGCTTAAATTCAATGAAACAATTAATACTCTAACAGCTGATGACCAGTATTATCTACTCTCAATGTGTTTTCTTCAGTCAGAAAAGTGATAGTTAAAAAAAATTAATCACGATAAAAAGTGCACTATTTAGGGGTGTACTAAATTAAAAATCGACACCACTTATTGTAATGCTTGTTCATTGTGTTTCTTCATTTGTAATGTTTGTTTTGTTTTTCAGTTTTGCTAAATGCACAAGTGCACTTTTTATCGTCGCTTTTGGTTACGTAACAACTGTTCGAACGGACTTATGACGTACGCGAGTGTAAAGAGGTGTCCCAATTCTTAGGGTGATGTTTCAAGCCCTACACCTTACCCCTACCCCTTATTGCTTCATTTGAAGGGCCAAGGGGTGGGCCGAGGGGTGGGCCGAGGGGTAGAAATGAGATGGGCTCGGCTTGGGGGCGGATCCCAGGGTGTCCCAAAATGGGACACCCTTGGTAGTTTTAGGAAGCACCAAAACCCCTGGTGGTTCTAGTGTAAAGCAACATGGGATAACAATGACAAAACAACCCAAATTTAATTTCTGAAAGATTTATTTGTTCCCATGACACGCAGTCCACCAGCAAAAAGGAGGCGCTGCCAAATAAAAAAGTGTATGGGGGGGGGGGGAAATGTCTCGTGTGTCAGAAATTGACTTGTGGCTCATGCTGTACGCCTTACCCAGTGATGTGTCAGGATTGTATACAGTACACTGTACAGTTTTTTGTTTTGCTCTAAATAAATCTTTCAGAGATTGAAATTCGGTTATTTTGTCTTTGTTATCCTACATTGGTTTAGGCTTAGAGTCTACATTATAAGCCTGCTGGAAATGGATTCAAGATGAAAAAAAAAAAAAAAAAAAAAAAAAAAAAGGATTGCTAAAATATTGTTCAATATACTATGAAAGTCAACCTGTTCAGCTACACATCCACATTAGGTCTGTGGCATATTTACTGTAGCTAAATGCTTCATTCCCACATACATACACATTTGCTTTTTTTTTTTCTTTCTTTCTCTATGTAGAGATAGAAAAAGACTCCGGTTTCCTCCCACATTCCTAAGACGTGCATGCTAGGCTGATTGATCATTCCAAATTGTCCGTAGGCATGAGTAACAAACGACCACCATCAACGACCACAATAGATGTGCAAATTAGGATCAGATGATCCCTCTCTGGGCACAAAAGGTATATTCATCAACTGATCCCTCCTTGGGTTTTCTAGTGTTAAGTTAAGATTTTGCCGATTTGGGAGCATTTTAGATTAAAAAAAAGTTACTTAGGTTCGCTAGGAAGGATCTCTACATCAGAGCCTTCCTGAGAGGTCTACTGCTTTAAGATGGCGGCTGTTTACTAACGCATGTAGTCCTTAAAACATTGGATCTAGTTCTATAATATGATATCTACTGTGTCATGTGGGCGTAGTTTGTCGGCTATGGCTACAGTCAGGTATTATTGGAGCCACCTAGCATCGCGGTTGCAACGGCGTCTTCCCCATCCCTGCTCTGCTCTCTCTTCTCCGTGAGTTCATTTCTCTCAGACTTTTTTTATTTAACCAACTTAGTAACGCATAGTAACGCACGCCTTTCCCGCCTCAGTAACGGTAATGGCGTCGCCAAGATGAGAAAAGTAATTAATTAGATTACTCATTACTGAAAAAAATAACGCCGTTAGTAATGCCTTTATATTCTAATGCTGGTTATGGTGTTGGTAACATTTTATTTGACTGTGGCGCCATAAGACTGTCTTTAGACAATCATAATTATGACATGAAAACATAATGAATGCTTCATTTGGCCATCCTTGCTCCCTTGGGGAAGACAGTCAACCTTTGCTGCCACCTGCTGTCAATACTTTTGCAGTCCAACATGCCTCCTAGCATGCATTGCAGCGCTACAGATGTAAATAACAATCAAAAATTCATGTTATGTGCTTAATATTTCTACAGTTACTGTTCCTGTTGTTTCATTAATTGCTAGTTATGGTGTTTGGTAACAGTTTATTTGACAGTGGCGCCATAAGACTGTCTTTAGACAGTCATAATTATGGCATGACAACATAATGCTTATAACAGATGTAATTTAGTGTTATCCGGCAATCTCACTTATGAATGAATGTACATTGAGGCAGTGCAAATAATTGAAGTGAAGTAGCAGCAGTTTGACAGTTAAGGGTTTGAATATTGCAGATGAGTAAGTATTGCACATAGAATATTGCATATAAATGAATATTGGACTATGCCTTGGAGCATTTCCCTTAGTGCATGATAAGTTAAAATCTCAAAAGTGACAAGCAAGTATAAAATCTAAATAAACAAATATAAAATGCATATGAGATAGCCCTATGTTCAGGCAGTGGAAATAATCGGAGTGAAGTAGCAGCAGTTTGACAGTTAAGGCTTTGAATATTGCAGGTGAGTAAGTATTGCAGATAGAATATTGCATATGCAGTAAATGAATATTGGACTATGCCTTGGAGCATTTCCCTTTACAGTGCATGATAAGTAGAAATCACAAAAGTGACTTGCAAGTATAAAGTCTAAATAAAAAAATATAAAAAGCGTATGAGATAGCCCTTCTTTATAGATACGGACGTAAAACAGTCTCAGTCTCTAGGTTAAAAGCAAAAGAAACCGTGTATTTATTTTACGTAAATATGGCGAATGTGCGGCTCATCTTTAAGTTCACTGTGGCGCTGCCTTACCACAAGTCCACAGCAAATAGCTTTTGATGTTGAAATTCTTGTGAATAAATGCTTAACTCGTAAAAGGTAAATAAATTGGTAATGAAGTCTATGGGCGAGACCATTCCACAAAACAATTATTGTGTCTTGATGTCGCAGCGTCACCATGTAAACGGCCCAAAATTGAGTTTTTTAGACCTCTTTCCTGGCAGTCTAAAAATAATCAGATGTCATGAAGGAACCATTGAGTATGTTTGTTACACGCCTGTTGTAGGGATTGCGTTAAATTGCATCATCACTTATTTTCTCTCTCTACATAAATAAATCCAGTCTGTTTGCAAAAGGCATTGATTTAATTCATATGCATCCTATACAATTTAATACTGATGACAATCCGAGCAGCTATCTGCTTAAAAACAGTTTGATAACTAAATTTCAATGTGCTCAAAAAAGAAAAAAAACTCCCAGCGAACATTAATAGTCAAACTAGTGAACATGGACAATATTGTTAGGGATGGGATGCGGTCATTGCCTTGGCACTGCACATCCTTGCCTCGTTTGTTCAATTGAGCTCATTAACACCGTTATGGCATCAGTTCTGCCTTTTTTCCCCCCACAGGCAGGAGTTTAACAAACAAACCGTTGGCCGCACTGAGTCAGACTGCGATGAGAGAGTTGGCTAACAGTACCAAACGACCTAATTCACAATTTTGCTGCTGAATTCATTAGCAGAGATCATAGGTTTTAGGCCAAGAAGCCGTTGCATGGAGATGTTTTTGTGCAGAGGTGTGGTTGTTTCATGGCCTCACTTTCCATTATCCGACATAAATTGCAAATGATTGTTCAGTAATAATGAGTTTAAAATACGTTCAATCTGTTAGCAAGCATTCAACTTCATGTCTTTCTAATTTTTTCTGTATGTTGTTGCTCTGACCTCATTTAGGATTCCGCGATATTTTTACAAGTACGTGTCCCCTGTCATTGTTTAAATATGTATGTAAATTATGTACTGCTAGCAAGTCCATGTGTTCTCTTGAAATATTTGATCTAAAAGTTATAATACATAAATGCAAATAAATAATTATTTTCATGTACAGGTCGTCCCCAGGTTACGAACAAATTCTATTCCTATGTTGGCGACGTAACCTGAATTTCCGCAAAAGTCGGAATTAACCCTTTAAATACCCCTAAATACACTTTAAATCTAAAAATATCTATGCAAAAACATATAATATACATCTGCGCTCCCATCAACCGGCCTTCAGGGATGGGAAGACGGGATGCAACAGCAACCCCACTAAAAATATTTTTATTTGAAATTATTATTTTTTTTGATTGAAGTGAAAAATGTTTTGAAATCCATTTTTTTTAAGTGAAAAAAAGTTCTGAACACCCTTTTGTTGAATGTTACACTTCTCGATTGGTCAGACAGGTTTGAGTGACAAGTGACTGCATCAATGCGTATTTCTGAAAAGCTTGAAGAAGCAAGAATCATGGCCACTACTCGTAGGGCCGGCCCCAGCCATCGGCTCGACACCAAGCCGATAATGGCGCCTCAGGCGGACGACGGACTCAATGCGAGGCCTCCGAGAGCCTGCTGCTTAATTTGACTCAACACGGGAAACCTCAACCCGCGCGGCTGCTGGTGGCCCCCCCACCTCACGTAGACCATGCACTCGCCGGCCTGTCGGTTGGCTCCTGCAGTTCCAGCGGAGTACCGCGCTGTGGAAGCGACAGGACTGTTACACTGGCAAGTATCGTGAGATTATCGTTATCGTAAGCTTTTTGTATCAACTAGTGAGATATCAAGAGGTTCCCACTGCTAACACACACAAGCGCTGTATGGCTCTCGTGGAATCACGTTTTAAAATATGTTGGGTGTTTTGGCTCTCTTAACTCCTGACTTAAACCCATCCTATCCTTAGTCTGCTTTTTTAAAACTCTTTTTCATAACTATATACATATTTTGTCATGAATGGGACACTCCATCATTCATATGACTTCATAATGATATTGACGGGTCATAGTTGACCTTGACTGCACCACACCTTTAAGTAGTGGGCCATCCGACAATCCACTTCAGTTTTTCACAGATGGTCACAGCAACACATGCAGCGATCCAACGCCGGATTTAGGATGAAAAAGTACAAAAGCTGAACCGCATTCAAACAGGAAGGATTGTCTCAACAGTGATTTGTTTGAGGATTCAAGGTAATTATTAGTGTTGCACCAATACCATTTTTTGGCCCCGATACCGATACCTGGCTGTGCAGTATCGGCCGATACCGATACCATACCGATACACCCCGATTTTTATATATATATTATTTCTATTTCTGAAAGGTGGCAACTCTACTTTGGAAACAGTTCCCAAATTACTGCAGCATTTCTTTCAGTAAAAGACAATAAAAGTAAAGTAGACGTAGTGAACTGACCAGAGATTGTTGCACCTGTCCAGCGCCCTTCCTCTGGATAGCAGTCCTGCTCTTGCAGGCTCAAACTCGTTGTGTTCGTTCACGTTTCGTCTTCACATGTTTTATCAGGTTCGAGGTATTGAAACTGGCCGATTTAACTCCACATCTCGAAACTTTCAGGCCGCAAATCTTTCACGCAGCCATTGATTTTAATTGACGTGATTTCTATTTTGAAATATTTCCCGAACGCCGCCATGTCGCCATGTCGGCCATGTCGCCATGTCATTGGTCAGAAGTGGCTATTGGCTCGTTGTCATTGGTCTGTTCACGTGTCATCACACAACACAGAGACAAAGTGTAGTGAGCGCCAGGAGAAAAAAAAAAAGGCTGCGGTCAAATGTTATAATAATGTACCAGTAAATGGTATCGGCGCCGTCTTTGTTGGTACTTGCCGATACCGATACCACCATTTTGGGCCAGATCGGCGCCCCCTGCCGATACTAGTATCGGTATCAGTGCATTTTTAGTAATTATTATGTTTTTCGTTTTTTCATAAGAATTTTCCATGTAAAAAGCTCTTTGCTGTAAGGCTGCGGCCACATTCACAGACTACCATCGTACTTTGACATATTTACGCAAAATAAATGCTAACTGCACTGGTTTTTTTGCTTTTAACCAAGAATCAGGACTGTTTTACGTCCATATCTATGAAGAATTCAGGGATTCAAGCATTTGTTCACAATAATTTTCTCCGGAAAAGCTCTGTTTACATATGGCGGCTGCCACATTGACTGACAGACGAGCATCGTACTTCAACATATTTACGAAAAATAAATGCTAACTGCACAGTTTTTTTTGCTTTTAACCAAGAATCGACACTGTTTTATGTCCATATCTATAAAGAATTCAGGGATTTAAGCATTTCTTCATGAAATTTCACCGGAAAAGCTTTGTTTACATATGGCGGCCGCCACATTGACTGACAGACGAGCACCGCACTTCGACATATTTATGTAAAATAACTACTATCTGCATGAATTTTTTGTTTTTAATCAAGAATCGAGAATGTTTTATGTCCATATCTACAGTATAAAGAATTCAGGGATTTAAGCATTTATTCACAAGAATTTTCACCAGAAAAGCTGTGTTTACATAAGGCGGCCGCTGGCTGCATTTACTAACAGACTAGCATCATACTTCGACATTTTTACGTGAAATAACTGCTAACTGCACAGTGTTTTTTGCTTTCAATCAATAATCGAGACTGTCTCATGTCCATATCTATAAAGAGTTCAGGGATTTAAGCATTTATTCACAAGAATTTTTACTGGAAAAGCTGTCTTTCATATCGCGGCTGCCACATTGACTGACAGACTAGCATCGTACTTCGACATATTTACGTAAAATAAATGCTAACTACACTTTTTTATTTTTTGCTTTTAACCAAGAATCAGGACTGTTTTACGTCCATATCTATAAAGAATTCAGGGATTTAAGCA
The DNA here is from genome assembly GCF_030265065.1 of Corythoichthys intestinalis. Lineage (NCBI taxonomy): Eukaryota > Metazoa > Chordata > Actinopteri > Syngnathiformes > Syngnathidae > Corythoichthys > Corythoichthys intestinalis. The sequence goes on along the minus strand of NC_080414.1, from coordinate 36,010,117 downwards.
TTTATTCACAAGAATTTTCACCGGAAAAGCTTTGTTTACATATGGCGGTTGGCACATTGACTGACAGACAAGCACCGCACTTTGACATATTTATGTAAAATAACTACTATCTGTATGATTTTTTTGTTTTTAACCAAGAATCGAGAATGTTTTACGTCCATACTATCTACAGTATAAAGAATTCAGGGATTTAAGCATTTATTCACAAGAATTTTCACCAGAAAAGCTCTGTCTACATAAGGCGGCCGCTGGCTGCATTTACTAACAGACTAGCATCATACTTCGACATTTTTACGTGAAATAACTGCTAACTGCACAGTGTTTTTTGCTTTTAACCAATAATCAAGATTGTCTTATGTCCATATCTATGAAGAATTCAGGGATTTAAGCATTTATTCACAAGAATTTTCACTGGAAAAGCTCTGTTTCATATGGCGGCTGCCACATTGACTGACAGACTAGCATCGTACTTCAACATATTTACGAAAAATAAATGCTAACTGCAGTTTTTTGCTTTTAACCAATAATCGAGACTGTTTTACGTCCATATCTATAAATAATTCAGGGATTTAAGCATTTATTCACAGGAATTTTCAACCAAAAAAGCTCTTTGTGAATCCACTCGGTCAGCTTTCACGGCTACGCCAGCAATGCAGGCCCCCTATTAACCCTTTAACACCTAAGCCTATTTTGGCCGAATTTGCATGCCTTTGATTTTGCCTTTATATTTCAAAGAAAAAACTGTTCACAAAGGCCAAGTTGGGTCCCTTTTTTCAGGATACCTTGAACTTCATGTCCAAACTGTTGTTTTCTTCACTGACCAACTTTAATCCACATTTTGGACCCAAAAAGACAAAAAAATCCATAAATCTTTTTTCAAAATTTGTAATCTTGAAGTCCCACTGACAACCAAACATGCTCGACCAACTGTTTTGAAGCTTGATAATACTTATTTAACTTGCTAGGATAAACATTCAATAGAAAAAAATAAGATTGAATAGTTTTATGTTTGACAATTCAACACAAACAGCAGCTATGGTCATAGGCGTTTTTGGCCTTCACACATACTATGGTCAAAACATGTTATATACAATGCAAAATAGTGAGAAAAAAAATTATATACATTATCCAACACAAAAAGGGTTTGGAGGATATCTCTTTGTGAAGTTAGGTATTGTACCCATCACCTTATCAAAGGTATATATGTACATGCAATCAAGCTTATCAAACACACATCTATATAAAAATTGAAAAGATTCATAGTGAAGAAAAAATAACATTGAAAAAAAAGTATTTTCAAAAATATTGACAAGTAGTTCAGTTCAATTCAATTTTTTTAGGCATGCGACCCAATAAAGTTTTTTTTTTTTTTTTGCGCACTCAATAAAGTTTGTTTTTGAACATGTCACTAAGCTGCGTCACATACAACGTCACACAGCCGTTTGTGCGCTGCTGTCACTTCTACTCGCCGAGACGCCGACTGATCCGAGGAAAACAATGACAAATGCAGCTAATCCTATTCCTTAAGTTAATGAAATAATGCATTACCTTGCGCTAAATTTAGTTTTCGATTCATTCTGCACGTTTCAAAGTCGCTCGCTGAATCCAATCGACCGTTGCTTGCTACGCGTGTCTCCTTTCCCTTAGTTGGCGCCTTGCTCGTCAATTTATTAAAAATGTTCACATTAGGTTCGTCCTTCTTGACATCACAACGGCTCTTGGGATATGTAGTCTTTTGTGCTGCTTTCAGTTTTGGAAAAAGGACAAGAAATGATGGAAATATGGATACAGACACATGGTCCATGCAGCGTTTTAATGCATATTTATGAGTGCAATAAAACTATAAAACTCAAATGACACTATCTCCCATTTTACTTGGTCGATTGACTTCAAATAAAGACTGGTGTGGACATCAACTTCCGCACATTCAAATGAGACCAACCAGGGGCACGTGGGTGACGTAACTACAGCGTTACGAGGCTTCAAAGATGATATGCGTAAACGTGTCGCATCCGACACGTTCGGTGTTAAAGGGTTAATCGGCCCCGCGTCCAGTCAATATCATTATGAAGTCTGTGACTCCACATCCATGTTACAGCTGGGTCTCCCCCCAAAAATTCCCACGTTAACCTAATTTCTAAACAGTGTACTGGTTGATGTCAAAACAGATAAAGAATATGTAAAGATTCATAAATTTGCAGTTTAATGAATTAATTATGCTGGAGTTGTTGCTGGTGTTTGTTGCCGATCTGGATTAACGATGCGATGTCACCAGACATCCGGGAGACCTCTTCCGTTTGATGAAGACGGTCCAGGACAAAGGGTTGATACGCTGGTTCCATTCTGGTCAGGTCATACTGTCATGTACGAGACGGAGGAACCAGTTGCGTATCGCAGACACAGGATTTTATTGATTTTGACAGGCAAAGGAAACAATCAGGTCAAGCGGTAATGGATAGTTGTCATGCAAACATATGCTGAATCACTGACGAACTAACACTGAATGTTGTCTGGTCGAGGCTTATATAGTGTTCTCAGTTGGTCTTTGTGACATAATAAGGGGTACACAGTACATGTGACGAAAGCTTTGTGATGTATGAGTGTGATGCAGTATGCTGAAACATTAATAGCTGCAACATTAATACATGCAATATGATGAAACAATAAGCTGAAACAATAACACATGACACATATCTATAAAGAATTCAGGGATTTAAGCATTTATTCACAAGAATTTTCACTGGAAAAGCTCTGTTTAGATATGGTGGACGCCACATTGACTGAAAGACGAGCATCGTACTTTGACATATTTACGTAAAATAAATGCTCAGTGCACGTTTGTTTTTTTTTTACTTTTAACCAAGAATTGAGACTGTTTTACGTTCACATCTATAAAGAATTCAGGGATTTAAGCATTTAGTCACAAGAATTTTCACTGGAAAAGCTCTGTTTACATATGGCGGCTGCCACATTGACTGACAGACTAGCATCGTACTTCAACATATTTACAAAAAAATAAATGCTAACTTCACAGTTTTTTTGCTTTTAACCAATAATCGAGACTGTTTTACGTCCATATCTATAAAGAATTCAGAGATTTAAGCATTTATTCACAGGAATTTTCAACGAAAAAAGGTCTTTGTAGGTGAATGCACTCGGTCACCTTTGACGGCCATGCCAGCAATGCAGGCCCCCTATTAATCGTCCTCGCGTCCAGTCAATATCATTATGAAGTCTATGACTCCACATCCATGTTACAGCTGGGTCCCCCCCCCCCAAATTCCCACATTAACCTAATTTCTAAAAAGTGTACTGGTTGATGTCAAAACAGATAACGAATATATATAGATTCATAAATTTTGCATTTTAATGAATTAATTATGAAAGTATTTTCTTCGTTTAAACAGTGAAAATTCGAGGAAAACTTTGCATGTCGATTTAAAGTGCGCACCCTGAATCTTCTGCTTCTGCCCCTAAAATTTTAAGTTAGGGGCCACTCTGCTCCTAATAAAAAATGTTAGTCTCGAGCTCTGCCTATGGTCCAGCATAATTGTTCCCAAAAGGCATTCCTGAATGAGTTTGATATAAGTGAAAGTCCTGACCCCCATCAAACACCTTTAGGATCAACTATAGAGATAGGCCTTCTCATCTAAAATTTCTGACCTAGCGGATCATTTTCTGCTGGTAGAAGAGGACAAAACATGCCTCAGAAACACTATTATAACTATAAAACAGGGGTTGCAGGGGTTGCAGTGATCAGATAAATTTGACAAAAGAAAACAATTCTACTTGTGAGGGGATACAGTATGTGGTGTCTGTTGGCAGTGATGTGGTCAAGTTATTTTTACCCCTAAATTGGTCATGTCTTTAAAAAAAAAATGCCACCGCAGTTGCATGACGGGGACACTGGCGTCATGTCTTCGTTTAATAGAGCAGCAGGCGCCTTGTGCTCCAAAGTTCTTGGAAGGAACTGCAATCATTTCAGTGATGAGCAGCCGCTGGAGCCAGAAAGCCAGATGTGTTGACTTTCTGCATCATTCAGATCTTGTATTTTTCTATTCTGTTCATTTGATGATGGAATGCATGCAGAGTAACATAGCAATTGGATATCAAAACCCATGTGTTCTTTTTGGATTTGGTTTGAAATAATGATAATAAATAATACAACTTTTTTTTCTTTCCTTTTTTTACAGGTTCAAACCTCATAAAACGACAGAAATGCAAAGAAAACTGCTTTTGGCAGTTACAGTGATCCCTCACTACTTCCCGCTACAAACGTTTTGCCCTCAGTCCATCGCCATCATCCATTTTTTTTTCAATTAAAATAAATAAATAAATACAGGAGAGCTGTCTCGATCCGATCACGTTGTCTCACTCTCCCTCCTGCTGCTTTTATTGGTTAGGCAGTGCACTGGAGTTGCATATTAACTCATTCACTCCCGGCCATTTTCACCGGTGAAACCCCCTTCGCTCCCAGCCGTTTTACTGGATTTTGACTGATTTTGCAAGGCCCACAGAAAATTCTGTTCTATTGCTATACAAACATGGAACCCACCAAAAGAAAGATTGCCTTCTGCTGAAATATCCTTCTTTCAGCAGGAACAAAAGTTAGTTCATATCTTTTTCCATTCTTTAGAAATCAGCATTAGAAATTAGCTTAGTATGAGCAATTTTCCAATTTCTGATGAAAAAAAAACATTGAACTTTTTGTGAAAGCATCCATTTCAAACATAACTTTGACTTTAACACAGCTATTTTTTGCTTTATTTACATCCCAAACATCTGAATAATGTTTTCCTTTTACAAAATAACATAAACAACAAGACAAATAGAGCTTTTGATAGCAAAGTAACTACTAGTACACATAACCAACTGCTAGATGACGCGGTTGTGGCTGCGACAGCCGGGTAAACTTTTCCCTCATCGCCGCCTGTCTCATAAAGATGGATTTTTTTGAGTCTCTGCTGCCTCTGCTTGGCGAGCAGCACGGACTCAACGGCATTGTCCGCTGCACTGGTGGTCACGGTTCTGCTCGGTCGTCCAGCGCCTGGCATCCCGGGCGTCCTACCGATTGTTCTGCTCGATCGTCTGCCGCCTGGCATCCTGGACGTCCATTCGGTTGTCTACTGCCGGCCCCCGTCCCGGCCCATTCATTGCCGTTGAATCGGGTTGCGGGTCTTACCAAATGCGCTACTGCCCTCCAGTTGCCAGTTTTATTGCTTTAAAATGGATTTTCAGCTTTGTGCATTGGCGCTAAGTTGAATCAGAACCCAGAGATATTAATCATTGTTAAACTTGTTGCTGTGGCAAATCATTGTGTGTAAGTGAGCAGCTTGAGCGGATTTGAGTGGACTCACTCAATGAATCAAGACAACCATTTTTCTAATTTATTCTTGTTTAAAAATGATTCGGTGGGACAGTAACATGTTTAAAATGTATCATAATTATGACATTTGAAGTGCTTAAAAAACATATACAAGTTTTTGTTTTTTTTATTAAACTTTGGGGGGGGGGGGGGGGGAGCGGAAAAAAACATGTCTTATATGTATCTCTTTCCAATGCTAAAGCTGAATAAATACAGTGCTGCTCAAAAGTTTGTGAACCCCCTCAACATTTTGGAATTTTCTATTATTTCAACCTGATTTCCTAATCAATCAATTCAGTAGTTTTTTTTTTTGTTTTTTTAACAGTTGTGTTGTCGAGACTAAATTAAAAAGAGTTTTCATCAACTGATGTAGGTGCAAAATTGAACTGTTTGGTCACAACCAAAACCGCCATGTCTGGCGAAAAGTCAACACTGCATACCACCAAAAGAACCTTCTCCCAACAGTGAAGCATGGAGGTGGGAATGTCAAGATCTGGGCTTGCTTTTCATCCTCAGGACCTGGACAACTCCACATAGTCCAGGGAATCATGAATTCTGAGGAATATTGTCAAATCCTAGAACATAACCTGACGCCATCTGTTTTGAAGTTAAAGCTTGGCAGAAGGTGGATCATGCAACATGATAATGATCCAAAGCATTCCAGCAATACAACCAAGGAATGGCTGAAAAAGAAGAAGATTCGTGTTCTGGACTGGCCCAGTCAAAGTCCTGACCTAAATCCCATTGAAATGCTGTGGCGGGACCTGAAGCGAGCAGTTCATGCCAGACGCCCATCAAACCTCTCTCAACTGACTGCGTTCTGCAAGGAAGAATGGGCAAAAATCCCCCAAAGTAGATGTGAGAGGCTGATTAGTCACTACAGAAACCGTTTGGTTGAGGTAATCTCTGCAAAAGGAGGCGCAATATCCTATTAACTGAAGGGGTTCACATACTTTTGCACACATGATATCTGAGTTTTTCTTAAATCAACCACTTTTGTTAAATAAAGAATGACAATATAACTATTTCTTTTGTTTCAGTCCATTATTTGGAATGTCAGTATTGTGGATTTGGGTATAACTTAACATTTAATAAGGTTATTTTAGTTTTTTTTACAAAAAATCTGACCATCGCTGTGGGGTTCACAAACTTTCGAGCAGCACTGTACATTGAACACACACCCCCACACACACACAAACAAAAAAGCTTTTTTCCTTTTTTTGGCAGGGGGGGCGTTACTTCGCGATTTTTCACTTTAATGGCGGGTTCTCGTCCCCATTAACCGCGAAAAAAAAGAGATCACTGCATATAATATAAGTATAACATGCAAGAAAACAACAGGTTTTACACATGCATTAGGCTACTGCATTACACTTACTGTAACAAGGCTTACTTGAGAAACTGATTTTCATTCAAAATTGTATTTTATCAATGATGTGTAAAATAAGTTTACAAAAACACAATATACAGTAGTAACCCGAACCTCCATCTCATTTTTATTTTCCCTCTTTCCTCACATCTAAATATAAAACCTCAATTTTAACTACTTAAAAACATACATAGGATGTAAATTAAAATTGAAGATAATGTAAACATTGACTTATATATTATTTTTTTAAAAAATATCATACATTAACAAAAATAAGTACAAATGACTTACATTATGCACAGTGAGATGGAATATTTTTGAACATGACTTTTTTTATATTGTAAGGAAATACGGTAAGTAGCCTAACAATAGGCAAAAGAACAAGAATGTCAAGCATTTCTAGTAAAAAAATATTGTTTAAAATCTTATTATGTTTAATCACACTTTAGTTATATTTGTTTTACCGCAAGAACGCTTAATGCTTAATGTTTCATTTATGATACAAATTACAGAACATATATTTAATTTACTAAAAAAAAAAGTGTAAATTTTTATTATGTTTAAGGACCACATAAAGCTTTCAAATTGAAAAAATCTGAATTTTCTGTTAATTATATCTGGGATCTGGCATATAGGGTTAACATGGAAGATGTTCTGAACCTCCCCATCAGAGCAAATAAAATAAGCCTGTTCAACTTTTTCCTTTCACCGAAAGATCTGATCAAGTTTCCATTGCACTGCCTTATTTTATCGCATTATTTTAACAAGGTTGTACTTTTTTTCTTTTTTGTTGTCCCAGGAAACCCGTGCATTTCAACCAATCAGAGCCAACTATCCATGCTGATGCAAATAAGAGCATGTTGCTTTATTTAGGGCTGCAGCTATCAATTATTTAGGTAATAGAATAATCTGTCAATTAGTTAGTTCGAATAATCGAGTCATCGGATTACAAACATTTAATGCGTTGCGGAATAAATTTTACGATATGTAAATCAAATAAACAAGTGTTATTATAGCACAATTGCATTTTCAAAAGGTCATTAAATGCAAATACAAAATAATTCCTTTGTGTTTCTTCAAACTATCAGAACTTTCATTTCATTAAAGAAATATTTGTATCTAAAATTAAATTAAAACACCTCAACTTAGCCTCAAACAAAATTAAAAAAAAAAAAAGACGATCTAAAAAGAGCAGAACAATTGGCTAACTTGCAGAGCAAAAGTCAGCTGGCTTAAATGCTATAAAATGTTAACATTTTTTTTTACAATGCTCTGAACAAATTGTTCAAACACATATTCCCACAAAAAAAATAAATAAATAAAAAAATTGCTGCGATGTGAATACGTCGTATTATTATGTAGGGCTAATGAAGCTGAATAAGCAGCTACCGTACATACTTTACGTATCATGTTGCCTCCCCGGTTAGAATCAACAATATTGAAGGTATTTTGTGTTTTAGAATCGGTTTTACAAATAAGGAATAATAAGGAAATCCTTAATATTTTGCCTCATCTACAACAAATTATTATCTATAGCATTATGTATATTCCAATGGATTGCCGAAGCTCCCGACGAAGGTAAATTGCATAGCAGTTTACAGCTACATTACTCCTACGTCACAATATGACTTTTTTCCTCGTAGCAATCAGTTTTGTTAATCTTACTTTAAAAAAGTAATTAATTAGAATTACAAATTACTTCTCCCAAAAAATAATTGCATTAGTAACTCAGTTACCTGAATATAAGAGTAAATTACTTGGCAAAGTAACTGGTGATAATTTTCATGTTTTTTTTTCTCAAAAAAACAAACAAAACAAAACAAAAAAAAAAACAGGTCACACAATGTGAAGTTTCAAAGGGTTTTGGACAGTTGGCCCTAGCCCAGTTCTTTACCCTAAACTTAACGAGACAAAGGGGTATTGAAAATATTGCGATAACTACTTTGCTACAGTTGTGGTCAGAAGTTTACATACACTTGTGAAGAACATAATGTCATGGCTCTCTTGAGTTTCCATTTATTTCTACAACTCTGATTTTTCTCCGATAGAGTGATTGGAACGGATACTTCTTTGTCACAAAAAACATTCATGAAGTTTGGTTCCTTTATGACTTTATTATGGGTTAACAGAAAAAGGGATCAAATCTGCTGGGTCAAAAATATACATACATGGATCTGAAAAAGCAAATCATTGACTTGAACAAATCAGGAAAGTCACTTGGAGCCATTTCAAAGCAGCTGCAGGTCCCAAGAGCAACAGTGCAAACAATTGTTTGTAAGTATAAAGTGCGTGGCACTGTTTTGTCACTGCCAAGATCAGGAAGAAAACGCAAGCTATCACCTGCTGCTGAGAGAAAATTGGTCAGAAGGGTGAAGATTCAACCAAGAATCACCAAAAAGCAGATCTGCCAAGAATTAGAAGCTGCTGGAACACAGGTGTCAGTGTCCACAGTCAAGCATGTTTTGCATCTCCATGGACTGAGAGGCTGCCGTGCAAGAAGGAAGCCCTTGCTCCATAAGCGGCACCTTAAGGCTCGACTGAAGTTTGCTGCTGATCACATGGACAAAGATAAGACCTTCTGGAGGAAAGTTCTGTGGTCAGACGAAACAAAAATCGAGCTGTTTGGCCACAATGCCCAGTAATATGTTTGGAGGAGAAAAGGTGAGGCCTTTAACCCCAAGTACACCATGCCTACCGTCAAGCACGGTGGTGGTAGTATTATGCTGTGGGGCTGTTTTGCTGCCAATGGAACTGGTGCTTTACAGAGAGTAAATGGGATAATGAAGAAGGAGGATTACCTTCAAATTCTTCAAGATAACCTAACGTCATCAGCCCGAAGATTGGGTCTTGGGCGCAGTTGGATGTTCCAACAGGACAATGACCCCAAACACACATCAAAAGTGGTAATGGAATGGCTAAATCAGGCTAGAATTAAGGTTTTCGAATGGCCTTCCCAAAGTCCTGACTTAAACCCCATTGAGTACTTGTGGACAATGCTGAAGAAACAAGTCCATGTCAGAAAGCCATCAAATTTAACTGAACTGCACCAATTCTGTCAAGAGGAGTGGTCAAAGATTCAACCAGAAGCTTGCCAGAAGCTTGTGGATGGCTACCAAAAGCGCTTAATTGAAGTGAAAATGGCCAAGGGACACGTAGCTTAGACTTGATTTGTTCAAGTCAATGATTCGCTTTTTCAGACCCATGTATGTATATTTTTGACCCAGCAGATTTGATCACTTTTTTCTGTTCACCCATAATAAAGTCATAAAAGAACCAAACTTCATGAATGTTTTTTGTGACAAAGAAGTATCTGTTCCAATCACTCTATCAGAGAAAAATCAGAGTTGTAGAAATAACTGGAAACTCAAGAGAGCCATGACATCAGTGACGTGCGGTGAGGTTCATGGTGGGTGAGGCACTGACTCCTTTAGTGTCAGATTTCCAAATATATAAACCAAAAAGGGGAGCTTATTCAACTGGCTACTGGTTATTTCATATCTCATCAGCATTCTTCACAAAACACGCACACACGGTACATATTACCGATACGTAAAAGTAAGAAAATAACATGCATTTGCTCTACACCAATATGATGTGCACCGGGTCCAGGCTGTGACAACATTACAAAGACTGTTCTGTCCCAGCAAAAGCCGGGGCCTTATGGAGTACAGTATGTATGCTCAACAATCCCAGTGGTGATAAACAACAAAAAAAGGGCTAGGCTGGTGAGAAATAAAAAACGTTCAATCAACTCTGCCAACCTGTTAAGCATAGTATGTCATTCCCAAAACTCACCAGTGAATCCAGTCTGGCATCTCCAATTGGCTCTGCTAAATATTAGATCTTTAGCTGGCAAATCTTTCTTAATCAATGATTTTATCAGCAAACATAACCTTGACATGTTGTTCCTAACAGAAACTTGGTTAGATCAAGATAAGAGTTCGACAGTTCTGATTGAGGCAACCCCCACAAACTTCAATTTCTTTAGTGCGCCAAGAACCCATAAGAAAGGAGGTGGGGTTGCCAGTCTGATCAGGGACAGTTTTCAATGCACGAATATTTCATGTGGTCAGTTTGATTCCTTTGAATATATTGTCATTCAGCTAAAAAGCCCTTGCAGAGCTGCCTTGGTAACAATTTACAGACCACCGAAGTATAACACAATGTTTTTTGATGAGCTTACCAAAATACTGTCTTCCGTCTGCATGGACTTTGATTGTGTTGTTTTAGTGGGTGACTTTAACATTCATGTTGATAATCCTGAAGAAGGATGTGCTAGAGAGCTTTTAAATATTTTGGATACATTTGGTTTATCTCAGCATGTCACAGTTCCAACACATAACAGAGGGCACATACTGGACTTAATAATATCCAAAGGTCTTAACATCTCTGAGGTCACAGTGAATGATGTTGCTCTGTCTGATCACTACTGCATTATGTTTAAAATGATCACCCCTGTCCATCCTCTGAAAAGGGAAACAGAGGTAACTAGGAAGCGTTACATAAGTGATAACACATGTGCGTTATTCACACAGGCCTATGCCTCATCATTAACCCCTACAATAGCTCCAGTGGAAGAACTTGTAAATAGTTTCAGTTCCAGTGTGATGACTGTAATGGACACTATTGCCCCGGTTAAGACAAAAACTTTGTCAAGAAAGAAGAGGTCACCCTGGAGAAATGCCATACTAGCTATAAAACAAAAGCAAGTTTGTAGACGAGCAGAACGCAGATGGCGAAAAAACAAACTCGTAGTTTTTTATGATATCTACAAAGAGAGTCTTCGCAAATACAACCAGGAACTGAAAAATGCTAGACAATCATATTTTTCAGAGATCATTAGTAGAAACACCAACAATACTCGCACACTATTTTCTGTTGTTGACAAACTGACAAACCCACAAGCATCAATTCCTCAGGAATTGGCATCTGAGGTGTCCTGTGATAATTTCACAGCATTCTTTACACACAAAGTACTAAAGATTAGACAGACTGTGTGCAACTCCGGATTAACAAATGTTACACTAAACGCCTCCCAAAATGTCCCCCACGTCAATCTTAGACAGTTTAGCCTCCTGGACTATGCCACTTTAACAGAAATTGTGTCGAAATTAAAGCCCACAACATGCTGCCTTGACATCCTTCCTTCAAACCTTTTCAAAACTGTTTTTCATTGCATAGCCCCAGACATACTTCAGATTATAAATACTTCCCTCCAAACAGGAGAGTTTCCTCAGACTTTAAAAACTGCAGTAATAAAACCTCTCCTAAAAAAACCTAATCTGGATGTCTCAACCATTAGTAATTACAGGCCAATATCAAATCTGACATTCCTGGGGAAAATTATCGAAAGGGTTGTGTTTGAACAGATCCAGACTTTTATGATGCAAAACAATCTTTTTAACTCATTTCAGTCTGGATTTCGGCCACAACACAGCACCGAGACCGTGCTTATCAAAGTCCTAAATGATATTCGTCGGAATACCGATGCAGGCAAATCATCTGTTCTGCTACTATTGGATCTCAGCGCCGCATTTGACACGGATGATCACAACATACTACTCAGCAGATTGGAACAGTGGGTAGGGCTTACTGACACTATTCTTCAGTGGTTCACATCCTATTTACATGATAGAGATTTCTTTGTGTCAATTGGAAACTATCAGTCAGAACGAACCAAATTCACGTGTGGAGTCCCTCAAGGGTCAATTCTTGGACCACTCTTATTTAACATCTATATGCTTCCGTTAGCTCAGATAATGGAACAGTATGACATCTCCTATCACGCCTATGCAGATGACACACAACTGTACATTTCTGTGTCCGCACATGATTATAGTCCCTTAGTCTCCCTGAGTAAATGCATTCGTCAAATCAATGAATGGATGTGCCAGAATTTTCTCCACTTAAATGTGGAGAAGACAGAGGTGATCATTTTTGGGCCAAAAAAGGAAAGGTCAAAGATAAGCAGCCAACTTAGCACAATGTCACTTACAGCTACAAATCAAGTCAGAAACCTTGGCGTAATTATTGACTCAGACCTAAAATTTGATAGCCATCTAAAGTCCGTCACTAAATCCGCTTATTACCACCTAAAAAATATAACCAGAATTAAGGGGCTTCTGACTCAACAAGACATGGAAAAACTTATGCATGCATTCATTTTCAGCAGATTGGACTACTGCAACGGTATATTTACAGGTCTTGATAAAAAATCAGTCAGGAAGCTGCAGCTAGTACAGAATGCTGCAGCCAGAGTCCTCACAAATACAAGGAAGCTGGACCACATTACACCGGTTTTGAAATCGCTACACTGGCTTCCAGTGAGTCAAAGGATAGACTATAAAATACTACTGCTCGTCTACAAAACACTTAATGGCCTTGGACCAAAATACATGCTTGACTTGTTAGATTCCTATGAGACATCTAGACCCCTAAGGTCGTCTGGAACGGGTCTTCTGCATGTTCCAAGAACAAGAACCAAGCAGGGTGAGGCAGCATTTAGTTATTATGCTCCTCACCTCTGGAACAAGTTACCCGAACGTCTGAAGTATGCTCAAACTGTTAGCTCCTTTAAATCAGGGCTAAAAACGCTTTTGTTTGGCACTGCATATCCATAACTGTCTATATATTTCAACCTACCTGCCTTCTATTCCTCTTGTGCTTATCTCCATTGCTGATTTCAATGATTATTAGTAGTAGTAGTTTTTGCTTTATTTTTATTTTTGTTTTATTTTTATTTATTTATTTTTATTCTGTGATTAAATGCGATCATTTGTCTTGGTTTTTACGTTGTGTTGATTTAAATGTGATTTTTATGGTCTTCATGTGATGTAAAGCACTTTGAATTGCCTTGTGTTGAATTGTGCTATATAAATAAATTTGCCTTGCCTTGCCTTTCCTACACCCTCAATGTGTTGGCCGTTGCAATTCTATAATATATGCAACATAAATGAGAACAAAGAGTGGTGTACAAAACCAAAGAATTCAATTCTGACCTTTAGTGAAATATTCGGTTGTTTTTAAAACTTTTAATTCTGATGCTTTAATCAATTTATTACAGATTGCTAAACAAAAAGTGTGAAAAGAAAAACAAAGAATATTTTATTTAAGGCCAAAATTTAGTTTTTAAATATTCTATTGTATTTTTCTTAGTCTAAGCTCTTTAATTTTTTTTTTTTTTTTTTTTTTTTTTTTTTATAAGATTGAAGTGAAAACTGTTTGTGGTCTTGCGCCTGTCCTTCACCACAAAAACCGGTGTTACTTTGGAAGGGCATAGGTTTGGTCTCAACATTCGTAGGGACGATATAACAGCATAACCTGCATGTAGGTACTAGGTATACTTTTTGCTGGGGACAGGACATTAATAAGACCAAACAGATTGGATGAAGGGGGCAAAGAGCCACATTTCTCATTTATATGAACCTAATTAACTAATAGGCAAAATGATCAATGCAAAATAAATCCTTATCTACGGATAATAACTTTTACGTGCATTGGTTCATATGATACACTGTTCGATTCAAACCTTTGTTTTCAAAAAATACTAAAGAAACATTTTGAAAACTTCCTGAATAAATGTCTGGTTTTTATTAGCAAACATAAACATAATGAAAATAATTCACTTAATAATGGTAGGGTCAATTCTATCCTTAAAACATATGGAGCTATTGAAAGATCTAAATTCTCTATATAACTGAACATTATATCATGCAAAAAAGGTAAGGTTGCTTAAAAGTTGGTGGGGACAATTTTAGCATCCTGAAAAGTTGGTAATGTTATGTCTCTATGCAAACCTACGCCCTTTTTGTAAAAGTCCTCCTTATTTTCCTTTACTTTGAAAAATCTCTCCGCCTCAATGGAGAGGATTGCTTCAATTAGATCGTTCTGTGTTCTATTTGACAAGCCAGAAAACACAGTGGATGTGTCCAAATGTCTAGCTAACCTTTCATCTTTCTCAGCAAAACCATGTAATCGTTCTACATATATGCCACGTTTAGGAGAGCTTACACGCTCATCGTTACCACGAAATGTTAACTCCTGTTTAGCTAGGATGCAGGTTGCATTAATGACGTCTTTCAAACTTTCAGTTTTCCTTTACCTTAGCTTTGTGGATGCTACCGTTGAGCTTCCGCTGTTCGTCAAAGCCAAATTGATCCTTGAGCTTCCAAAAGTTTTTAAAGCAATCAGGCTTTGAATGTGAGTGGTCAAGCTCTCATGTTTGCTGAGGCTTTGTGGTAGTTTTTTAATGTCACAATATCTCGTGTTAGTCCAGACATTGGCACAAGTTGAGAAGAAAAGGCAGGGAAAGCAGCAAAGGCGATTTTTCGAAGGACAGCCACATAGCCAGTCTTTTCGGGTGTACCAGTCCGTTTGAAAAGCGCGAGTTATCTTCTGTCCCGTGGTTTGAAGCAAACCTTTTAGCTCCGGTGTTGTGTTAATCGCGTCCACTTTTAACGGAAAGTCCAGTTTCACGTACGCCCCCTTTCAGTGTGGCAGAGTACTATCTGCCGCAACCTGTGCCTTTTCACTGCGGTTTTATTTCCCATCAGCAAAACTAAATATGTTGCTAACAAACATTAAACTTTAAGGGTTAAAGACATTAGCCAGACTGTGAAAAAAATCAGGTCAAATAAACGTATCTGGAAACATTATAATGGCGACATGCAGATGTACGGCAACCAGCACGCTCCAATTCCATGTATCAACCCAGTTTGTTATGGATTGCGCATTCAGAGGTGAGGCTTTACTCGTTGCTGCCGCACCTCTCGTTTCATTTCTTTATTTGAACAGGAAATAGGCAAATTCAGCGATTTTGACTATAAAAAATGTTTGAAATGAGTCATACATAAAGAGCAATGGACAAATATTAATATACATTTGATGCTATAATTATTTTTTTGTCATGATGACAGGTGAGGCTCTGCCTCACCTGCCTCCCCTGACCGCACGTCACTGCATGACATTATGTTCTTCACAAGTGTATGTAAACTTTTGACCTCAACTGTATGTGTGGAAGTCATTTAATATTGTGAATCAACCGTTAAAGTTGTTACAATTGCTCCCATTATTGCATTAGTTCCTTTCTGTCTATTTTCGACATGTGTAACTTTTAAAACTGTTTCATCATTTAAAGCTAGATTTAAGTTAAGTTTACCGATTTAGGAGCATTTAGTGCTTAAGTTACTTAGGTTTGCTAGGAAGGTTCTCAACAACAGAGCCTTCCTGAGAAGTCTACTGCTTTAAGATGGCGGATGTTTACTAACGCATCTAGTTTATTTATTATACATGTTGCTAATGCCGCCATGTCCGTCATTGGCATCTAGTTCTGTATATATGTGATATCTACCGAGGCATCATGTGAGCGTAGTTTGTAGGCTATCGGCTACAGTCAGGTATTATTAGAGCCACCTACCATAGTAGCATCGCGTTTGCAACGGCGTCACACTCCCTTGCCTCCTCCCCACTCCTGCTCTGCTCTCTCGTCTCCTTGAGTCCGTCTTTCTCAGACTTTTCTCGCGTCAGTCAACCAACATAGTAACGCATGCCTTTCCTGCCTCAGTAACGGTAACGGCGTTGCCAAGATGAGAAAAGTAATTAATTAGATTACTCACTACTGAAGAAAATAATGCCGTTAGTAACGCCATTATATTCTAATGCTGTTATTGACAACACTGCCTAGCATCGCGTTTGCAACAGCGACACAACTCCCTTTCCTCCTCCCCACCCCTGCTCTGCTCTCTCGTTTCTGTGAGTCCGTCTCCCTCCAACTTTTCTCGCGTCATTCAACCAAAATAGTAACGTATAGTAGCGCACGCCTTTCCATCCTCAGTTACGCTAACAGCGTTGCCAAGATGAGAAAAGTAATTAATTAGATTATTCACGACTGAAAAAAATAACGCCGTTAGTAACAACGTTATATTCTAATGCCGTTATCAACAACACTGGTAGCAATAGTATGACTTTAGTCTTGTAGTCCTTTGTTTTTATTTTCTATTATTTATTTGGCGCCAATACGCCGTCGTGCGATACACATAAAGGCAACTTCAATAAAAATTTTGTTATATGGACTCACGATCCTCCAGCTGTTTGTCTCTTGTCGTCCCAAAACTTACACCTGGGTGACGGCACTTTGTTCATTCATGGCCGACGTGCTGCTGTGATAAGCAAGCTCGGCATTGCAAAGACTGCACACGAAAGTGAAGCCCTCCTTTGTTTTGTTAAAAAAAGTCCATGCTTTGGCCACTCAGGTCTGCTTTTTTGGCTTTGTGCCGCCTTCCCCACTGCTTCAACTTTCCACGTATATATATATGGCGGAAAACACTTAGGTGACTTGAAGTTCCACTCTGAGACCCCCAATTTGTCCAGATTTCAAAAGTGTCCGATTTGTACGTGTGATACATCATTGGAAAGCTTAAAATTTTGAAATTTGAAAAAAATTTTGAAAAGGAGGGCATATAGAATTTTTTTTTTTTTTTTAACAGCAAAACCCTAACTGGAGGTGAGAACACGCGAGAGCAGAATCAAAGACGCCATGACTTTAATGAGATATTATCACGTACTTACCTTGTTTCGATCCAAAAACTCCATATAGCATGTATCATCGAGTGTCAAGAAACAGATGTGAATGGCCCCAGCTGGATTTTTTGGGGATTTTATGGGTGAAACATGGTAATATTACAAGGGTCGCCATGCAGAAATCGCAGACATCAAGGAGTAATCGAGATTTTCATTTTCATATATTTACCCTTTTAAAAGTTTTTTTTTTTTTTTTCAATTTTTCTTTGGATCAATTATTTATCATCTAAAATATTGGGGAAAATGCGACAGTAACGAAAAAAATACAATTAAGTTATACTTATGAGGTAGATATCCTTGACTTTTTTACAGACGCCAATATTTTCATTGTGACGCAATTTGTTTAAAACCTTAAAATATGCAAGTAAATAATTTTTTTAAGTCGTTTTTTTTTTTTTTTTTTTTTTTTTTTTTAATGAAATAGTAGACATCAATTAGAGATTCTAAGCTAAAAATGACAGACATTTTGAATAATAAACACAATTACTTTCCTTCTTTTTATGGCTTTTTATGGCTTAAAACAAAAGCGGTTGCACGACGTCTGTAAACGGGGGTTTTCAGGGGAAAACGGATAAATTAAAAGTAGTTCGGGGACTTAATGTGCCATGAATCTGCTCTGGCAGCATATAGACATATTGTTCTATCAGACACAATAGTTCTTTTGGCTTAAAATACAGCAGTTTATTTTATAGAGGGGTGCGAGAGCAGAAACTGCTTTTTCAGCCTTGTCTGTGTTTTCCGCCATATATATTTTTAATTCGCCTTTAACCGTCGACGGGATGTTGTGCTCGTTGACGCATTTTCTTCATCGACAGCGTCGGCAAGTCGGGACAATTCTACATATTAGCTCAAACAAAAACACCTTATGTTACATACCTTATGTTGGTCTTAACAGGGAGCAGCTGGATTCAGATGAGTTAGGGCATTATCACTGTTGCCACTAGAGGGTAGTGAATCCACCCAACTCAATATACAGTAACTAAATGCAACTTTCAAAACAAAACATTAAAATGTCCCTCTAAACGAATCTTCAAAGCAGCAAAACTTGATTCAAAGGTTTTTTTTGATCGAATTACTCGAGTTAGTCGATTAATTGTTGCAGCCATAGCGTTATTAAATTCATTTTTGAAGTTGACTTTTTCTAATGAATTCCAACCAAGCATTAGGAGCCAAAGTTTGATTAGGGTTTAAAATGATATTAACAAATACACACCATTTGGAAGAGGTTTTTATTAACAGCTCCAATGTAGCTCATTAGCATTGCTTCCTGTTCCTCTCATTTTTTTTTTTAAACTTATTTATTCCTCTGTGCGAAGAACCAAATGGAAGACAGACGGAAGACTTTGTTTTTTATGCTGCCAGGAGCTCCAGAAGGTCTGCCCAGGAGCAGATGCAGCAGTTATGAGACAGAGTCATGTTTTGGAGAGGCTTTGAGAATCTTGGCAAAGCTTAGTGCTCGTGGGTGGACCAGTTGGAACGGGCCAGAACCTTTCCAAAAGAGTATTGAGGATTATTGAGTGTGAGAGGAAATCATTAAGGAGATGGAGTGGATGTGAGACATTTTGGGGTTGAGGGAGAGGAAGTTAGGATGACAAAAAATACAAGTCAGCCAACTGACTTGTAAAAAATAACACAAGAAGTAAATGTAAAACATGACCATTGCTGAGCTACTGAGTCAAACAGGTCAAAGGTTTTGTTTAATACATTGATTGTTAGCCCTGTACACTTGCATGTGACATGAACATTGTATTTACTTTGTTTAAAAAAATTGAGTTCATGTAGAACAATACATCTACAGTAACTTCCAACAGTAGCTCTACACTGTAAAATTAAAAAAAATAAAAAATAAAATTTACAGTAAAATACTGGCAGCTGTGG
Organism: Corythoichthys intestinalis; assembly: GCF_030265065.1. Taxonomy (NCBI): domain Eukaryota; kingdom Metazoa; phylum Chordata; class Actinopteri; order Syngnathiformes; family Syngnathidae; genus Corythoichthys; species Corythoichthys intestinalis. Next base: position 35,990,927 of record NC_080414.1, on the reverse strand, counting down.
TTTCCAGAATTTTACCTTTAAAGGGACTTTTTTTTTATTCGTCACTGCTCCCAAGCGTAACTGCAGTCTGTTCCAAGCTCGTGTATGACGCGCATTCGTGTACGAGCACGAACGAGAGTTTGGCCCATCAAATCAGCACGGAACATAATAACAGTTAGTAGCAGGTCTGAGGTGGGTTAGAAAAAGTGGGTTAGAAAGGTACTTTTTCCAAGCGAAGCCTAGGCGGAGGCTCGGTGAAACAGTGGACCTGCTTAGGCTAGTGTTTGCCCAGAGGGGCCGACACTCTCTCTAAGGCTGTTTGTTTAATCAATTTTGAACCGAAACCGACTTTTCTGGTTAAAACGATGTTAAAAACGTTCAAATCGGTGTGTTCGATTTTCAAACCTATTTTGGTTTCTCTAAGCCGCCTTAGTTTTCTCTGCATTTCTACTTCCTCCCACAAAAGTGCGCCGTCTTAACAAGAACAACAGCAACAACCCATCCCATTAATGTGCTTGACGTGACGTCTTTTGCAAAGATGAGGTGCTCATAAAACTATAGGATCATTGTTTGTGACCTTCACTGGTGTGCATTCCTGTGTTTGTTTAGACAAGGTGGTTGCCACCTTGCCTATTATTATTTCTACGTGACACTTTTACACGAATCATTCATTTATGTAAGCAAGACCAGAGAGAAGTGTGACAGCACATCACCCTGAGGCTGGCTGCCTACCTACGTCACCTGACTGGCTTGATTAACTGGCTGGCTAGCTGGTTGGCAGACTGACTTGCTGACAGACTTCAAGTAGTCCCTGGGTTACGACGTACCCGATTTACATGATTTCGACTTTACGACGCCAAAGTCTCATCCGCCATTTGTCTCCAGTTTTTTCGGGTTTTTTTTAGTCGCTTAAACAGTGCCTTATTGTACCTCACACAACCTTATTTTTCACTTTATTTCATTGATATGACGTGTTCTGTCCTCACTAAATGTGAATTAATTTTTTTAGCTCGACAGACAGCAAACAAGGCAATTGTGGTTATTGAAGCTTTTTACTTATTTCACTTTTCACAATTTAGAAAGCTGTCACACACATATGTACACTTATGTTCAAAATGACACACATTCTAACAATAAAACACTTGACACAAAACAATTGGTGTTTCAGTGTCCAACTGGTCTGATCAATATGTCTACTAGCTTAATTGCTACCAATGCCAACACATTTACAATTCTTATAGCTGTTATGACATAGCAAATCACTCACAGATAACTCCACTCGCTAACTCTAAACCTAATTACAAATGCATACATAAACACATAGGCTACGTTCATACTACAGGTCTTAATGCACGAATCCGATTTTTTCGTGTTTTTCCGACTCGAGTGAGGCATTAACTAGACGGTCTGAACGTGACAAGTCACATAGAACTGGACCATTTCAAATCCGATCTGGGTCACTTTCGTATGTGGTTCAAATCCGATCTGGGCCACATTTTTCCAGACTGTCGCAGCGGTCTGTACTGTGCAGTCTCTCAAATCGGAATTCATGCAGCAATTACGTCATCAAAAAGCGAGAGAGACACTACGGTAGCGGTGCAGCTGTGCGTTATTAGCGCCTAGCTTTTTAGCTTTTTAGGAAGGGTCGGACTTGTCAACAGTCATAAAATGGGTTGAAGATAAGCCTGAGAATGATTGGTTTTCTGTCTGCTCCATATAAGCAATATTTCAACATTGCTTACACGGCCGAGAGTCGGGGCAAACTGCCCGTATGTGTGTTTGACATGCACGGACAGTTATCGATCCATATACTTTGAATATAAGCCTAAACTGGGACTATTTATGTCTGTTATTTGTGTCCTCTTTTTAAAAAGCAAAATATGATATCCCTGGAATGACGGATGACAGCCAGCATGTGTGGTCATTTGTTTTGATGCTTCTGCGCATGCGGGTCGTCTTGCTCAGCGCGTGTCGGACTGTGAATTAGTGCGCATGCGTAGTACTTGAAAGGTCTCAATGGACAAAGGCAGTCTGAACGGGCACGCCAAAAAAAAAAAACTGATATGACTTCAAATCGGATTTGTGCATTAAGACCTGTAATATGAACATAGCCATATTAGCTGAAACAGTTTACAGCCTCATGTGAGCCAAACCAGAGCGCAGCTGTCCTTATGGCCATGTCAGACAAGTCTGCTTCTCAGTCGATACAAGTCGAGCGTCCAGCAAGACAACGCTGCCACCAGAGGGCAGTGTATCCTCCATCATTAAACAAAATACAATACTTACAGGCAAACAGTTATTTTGAGATATAAGGGGTATTTCTTAGTACTTAATTTGCGTGGAATTTTGGGTCACGTGGCCAGCATAGGAAAAGAAGTTGCTTGTAACCTGGGAAGTAGCTGCATTTAGTTTACAGACTGACTTATTGGCTACCTTTTCTCACGTTTGGTTTTGGATTTAAATGGTATACGCATTGTCTTCTTTCATTATCGCATTAAGAACAGAGCTGGAGTCTGCTATATATAAAATGCTCTTAATACCAAGGGATTGTTCTGTGTGTATTAAAAGTTAAATTTACATGCACTTTCAGTTCTAATAACGAAAATATAAATTTAAATAGAAGACATTCCGAATACTTTGTCATTATATTTCTTTTTCCAAGGAATTGTAATCGACATCGGAAAATTGGGTTTGAGACAAACTAATCGGGATTTTCTTGTTCGGCAAAATTAACCAACCCTAACTCTCTGTTGAATCTAAGAAAAGGGGCTTTGGGGCAGTCTCAGTTAAAATTTCAGGGCTCTGTGTACTCATCGGGGCATTGGTAGAGCATGCATGCCAGAGTGGAAAATACTTTTAAATTAACTCTAAAAATCCCATGCAGTCAAACACGTTGTAGTGCTACCCACACACTCAGATAAAACTTGATTCTCTTCAGTTTTCTAAATACCATCTCCAGGCTCTTTCTATTTCTGCTATTCATCGTGAGGATGCAGAAATAAGACGTATTGCCCTTCTTTCTACAAAAAAAAAAAAAAAAAAAGAAATGCAGAGGCATATGCAACATTCCAGAAAATCAGTATACATACAGGTACAACCCAAAGCAAAAAAGGATGGAATCACCAGTCTCGGATGAGCACTCACTCAGACATGTTATTGTGTAGAACAAACTCAGATAAAAAGCTTGAAAAAATAGTGAATTAGTTCAAAAGTGCAACTCTTTGGCATTCACAAACACTATAATAAATGAATACAAATATTGTAGTGGTCAGTAAATGTTACTTTTATAGAGCAAGTGCGGGGAAATAAATATACAATCACTCCATTCTAAAGAAAAAATATGGAATCCCTGTGTTTTGAGTAGAAAATACAGACACACCCAGTCAATTTCCTTTCATTAATTGGGCCTCTGCCTCAGATTAGATCTGCTTGTTAGTCAGCAGTTAAAAACAGTGCAGTTATCATACCTTGGAGGGCTGCTGGATCAAGTGGATTCACAAAAATCCTTTCTCCAACAGGAGAGATGTCTCTTGAGACCAAGGAGAGGATTATCAAACTTCTTGAAGAGAGTAATACTACATGTATGGTTGCCAAAGATGTGGGCTGTTCACAGTCAGTCGTATCAAAAATCTGGACCAAGTACAAAAAGCATGGCAAGGTTGTTAAGCGTACTGCTAGACCGAGGAAGACATCCAAACGTCATGACAAAAAAGTAAAGGCCATATGTTTTGAAAACAGAAAATGTGTTACTTGTTGTCTAACAAGACAAATAAAGAAGAAATGGGAGGAAGCTGGAGTCAAGGTATGTGACAGAACGGTGCAAAATCGCCTAAAGGAAATGGGATTTTCATACAGGAAAGCTAAAAGGAAACCATCAATGACAAGCAGAAAAGAACAAGACTGCAATGGGCTAATTAGAGGCAATCATGGACTGTGAATGACTGGATGAAGTTTTTTTTCAGTGATGAGTCAAGAATCTGCATTGGACAAGGTGATGATACTGGAACTTTTGTTTGGTGCCGTTCCAGTGAGATTTACAAAGATGACTGACTGAAGAAACCATCAAAATTTCCTCAATCCTTCATGATATGGGGCAGCATGTCAGGCAAAGGAACAGCACAAGTAACACACAAGTTAACATTGAAATTTTAGACAGCTTTCTTATCTCTTCAATTGAAAATATGTTTGGGGATAATGAAATCATTTTCCAAGATGACAATGCATCATGCCACAGAGCTAAAACTGTTAAAGTATTCCTTGGAGAAAGACTCATCCAGTCAATGCCACGGCCTGCAAATAGCCCAGATCTCAACCCTATTGAAAAAATGTGGTAGAAATTGAAAAAAATTGTCCACAGCAAGGCTCCGACCTGCAAGGATGATCTGGCAACTGCAATCAAAGAGAGTTGGCACCAAATTGATGAAGAATACTCATCAAGTCCATACCTCAGAGACTGCAAGCTGTCATAAAAGCCAGAGGTGGTGCAACTAAATACTGGAGATGTGTTTTGATTGTTATTTCTTTGTTTGTGTCTCATGATTCCATATATTTTACCTCAGAATGGAGTGATTCTATATTTATTTCCCTGTACTTGCTCTATAAAAGTAACATTTACTGACCGCCACAATGTTTTTTATTCATTTCTTTTAGTTTTTCTGAATGCCAAGGAGTTGCACTTTTGAATTCATTATTTTTTCAAGCTTTTTATCTGAGTTTGTTCTACATAATAAAATGTCTGAGTGAGTGCTCGTCCGAGACAGGTGATTCCATACTTTTTGCTCGGGGTTGTAGATAACATTTATTGCTTTAAACTGTTGATGCAGGCTTGCTTGTTTTTTTTTTTTGCGTGATGGATGTGGTCCTCCAGAAAAACAAACAAACAAACAAACAAACAACAAACAAACAAAAAAAAAACAAACAAACAAGCAAACAAAAATACATAACATTGCACTAGTCAGGCCCGCTCAATAAAATTGGACTAGAATTGCCACTGCTAATCCAATCATTTGAATGTGGTGATCTCCTGAGTTTGAATGAGTTGGTTAAATAAAACGAAGCCACTTAATGCCCTCTAGCGGCCGTTAAGACGATCCAAATGAAAGTGGCAAGAATCAAAACAGTACTTCACACACGCAAATACACTTCTGATAAGAAATAAGTTGAACATACATATTTTTAGATTATAGTAGGTTACTCAACATGCATGCATTGTAGATCACGAACAACTCAAAATCTGTTTTCAAAGTTATTACTATTATATTATTGGCATATTACACTTACCATCAGTGGGATAACGCTTGAGTAATAAATAAAGGCGTGATTGTGATAAAGTGCTGGTTTTAGTGAGGTAAATATGCACCTTGTCACAGAAAATACAGCGCAATGCGCGTGACAGCATAAACAAACAACCTCATACGCACGACTGACACGCTTGCTGTCAGCAGGAGTGTTTTGTTTTGTTTTTTGGATGGCGAAACACAATTTGCAGGGGGGGGGGGGGGGGGGGGGCCTCATGTCCGCCGGAGCGGCGCATGCGCACCGGGTGGGAATCGCAATTGAAAACGAGCAGCTATGCCGCGCGAGGCAGAAAAGAGTCTGGAGGCTTGGAACGACAGCCGAGACACCGGAGGACTAACCCGGGGACGGCGGCACCGGGAGGCGGCTGTTAGTCGTTGAGAGCGTTTCGCCCCCCCACTCGGTAACCTCCTCCCGAGAACGCACGCAGTGCGGGCTTGTTGACCGACCTCGGTCCTTCTCCCCCACCTTCCTTTCCCCTATACATCAACAATGTTGCTGCTATAGCCGTCTGAGGATTTATGTCTCCAGCCTCCCGGTTGTTTGTATCGACTGCGAGTCAAACTTGAACCGAGACAATAAGAGACAAGCAGCGGTGCTCACTATGATTTTATTGGGGACGATATGCCTTCAGTTTTTGCTGTGGATTTTATGTGCCGTGAACGGGGAAGAGCAGCCCTTCAGCGTGGAGGTAAGAAGCGGGACATCATCTCATGTCAATAAATAAAGCCGCTTAATAAAGATTTTCACAAGAGCGTCACCATTTCCCTCGTATAGTCCAAATCAGCAACTTTTGTCTGCTTTCCCGTGTATTTGACACAGGCTTCATTGTGTTTGTTTCCACAATGGGCTCTTTGTGCGAAAGATCATCCAGTTTTTCGACTTCTGATCTGAATAAATGACACTTATTGTCGACCTAAAAAGATCTCTCTGTTACCCAGTCCTAAATGATATGATATGTTCCAAGAATAAGTAAATACACTAATTAAATGTAATCAGATTCTGATTATTCACACTACAAATTGATATCAACCTATATCAATTCATGTGAACAGTGGTATTTTTTGTGAAATGAAGTTGTAATTGTCATTTTAGCACAATTGTCATGCCAATTAAAATAATAGCCAAATGATGCTTAATATGGTCTTTGAGCAGCATGGTGATGACATCAGAGCAACACGTTTTGTGTGCTTAGTAAGGGCTGTCATCTTCTATTGATATTTCAAGACTGTTGCTTTCCCTTGTTTCGAATTGGAGCATATTTTCAAACTGATAATTGTTGGGGTCACCTGGTTGGGTTGAAATTCGGCATGGGTTTTATGACAAGTTCCTCCCTTAGTCCGAAACTGCATTTTTGCTTAATTGAAGACGATCCATATTACTGTTGCCTGTCCTATAATTGGCTGGCAACCAGCCCAAGCTCACCTAACTTCCAAAGTTAGTCATCATCCAATACCTGTGTAAAAACAATCATTATAGGAGTGGATAATACGTGTTGGAATGTGAAAAATTCCAATTCAAACTTACAGTCCCCGTTGCTGACTCTCCAAATAGTCAATGGGTGAAGAGAAATACCTTCATTAAGCATTAGACCATGTAAATACGCAGCATAAGTAGTATAGAAAATGAGATTTCCCATAATACTAGACACTTGGTAAGTGCTATTAATCTGTATTCCCTGTACATCATTCCCTTATTGCATCTTTCCAAGCTGCCTATATTACTTATTGATTTGTTTGATATTGTTTACTCTATTTAGATAGGGCTTTATTTGTACTAATGTAATATGAATCGGATAATAAAAGTCCACAATAGGCCTGCACAATATATCATTTGAACATTGCCATCACTATGTGCGCATGCACATTAGTCCCTTCGCAGAATATGCAATTCAAATTTTTTATTTTTTGGAAACCATAAACTTCTGTTTTGCTTCATAAAAGCAGCAAGTGTGCAGAGACATGGCCTCCTGGATCCTTTTTATATACAGCAATCTCCATAATTCACAGATGAACCCACTTAGCCTGCATTAAATGGTATTATATGAATAAAAAGTGGTCATGGTGAGTCAACCGAAGTCTTCCCAAACAGAGCTACAGTGGTACCTCTACATATGAATTTAATTAGTTCCAGGACCTTATTTGCAAGTCGAAATGGTCGTATGTCGAGCGGGATTTTCCCCTAAGAATGCATAATATTTCAATTAGCGTATTTTTTGTACTATATGGCGCACCTAAAAGCCATTTCTCAAAAGCAGACAGTGCGCCTTACATAGGGATCAATATTGGTTCATCATGGCATGACATTCCCTTTAGTGCAGCTCCCTCTAGTGGATAGATAACGCAAACCCAATCACTACTACTACTACTCAAAGACTTCATAATGGTATTGACAGGACACGGGGCGCCGGGCAATTAATAGGGGGCCGATCTCTGTCAAAGCTGACCAAGTGGAAACGCAGACAAAGAGCTTTTTACGTTGAAAATTCTTGTGAATAAATACGTAAATCCCTGAATTCTTTATTGATATGGACGTAAAACAGTGTTGATTCTTGGTTAAAAGCAAACAAAAAAGGGCAGTTAGCATTTGTTTTACGTAAATATTGCGAATTATGACGCCAATGCCGTAGCGGTTAATTTCTCTAATCATTTTTCGTACCATACATGGTAAAAAAAATCTAATAATTACCTTCAATATTCGAACAAATCACTCCTGAGACAATCTTTCCTGTTTGTTTGCGATATAGCTTTCGTACTTTTTCAACCTAAATCCGGCGTTAGATCACTGGGTGCGTGTGTTTAAGAATAACTCCTCTTGATGTGGGCAGGCCCCCTACTTGAAGACGAGGTGCAGTGTATGACCGATGTGACCCGTCAATATCATTACGAAGTCTATGTACTCTACTATTACTACTACTACTACTACACATTATAATGCGGTGTGCCTTATATATGAGAAAAATTTTAAAAGGCCATTCATTGAAGGTGTGCCATATATTGCGTTGCGCCTTATAGTGCGGAAAATACAGTCATTTGTTCCACAGTATTTTGAGGCAATGAAAAGGTAATAAAAGACCATAAAAGCACAAATAATAATAATAATAATACATCAAACTTGTATAGCGCTTTTTTGGACACTCAAAGACGCTTTACATAACATAACACATACAGTAGACAGAATTAAGAGGTGGGCAAAGCTAGTTTGAACAGGTGGGTTTTTAGGAGTGATTTGAAGTTTTGTAATGAGTCCGAGTTCCTGATGGGTTTTGGGAGTGAGTTCCAGAGTGAGGGAGCAGCAGCGGCGAAGGCTCGGTAAATAGTAAGTACTCGCCGCTTTTAAGCGATGAGTGCATGTGTTCGACGTCCCGCCGCGTAGAAGGAATTACAGTAACCCGGTAGTATTCGTTGAGTGACAGTGAGAATCTATTTCATCAGCCTGAGCGTCCATTGCTCGCTTATAACATGGCACCCTCTGTAGGTCAAAACATGTACTAAATATTATAGCGCGGAAAACACTCAGGTGACTTAAAGTCCCCAATTTGACCAAATTTCAAAATTGTCCTATAAGCATGTGTTATACATCATTGGAAAACTTAAAATCTCATTTTTCTAGGGGATGAAAAATTTTGAACAGAAGGGCATTTAAAAAAAAAAAAAAAAATTAAACCCCTAAATCCTAACTCGAGGTGAGAGCAAGAAAGGATAATTAAAGACACCATGATTTTAACGGGATATTATCGCGTACTTACCTCTTTTCGATCCAAAAACTCCGTGTATCATGTCTCACCGAGTTTCAAGACACAGCTGTGAATGGCCACAGCCGGACTTTTTCGGGATTTTATGGGTGAGACACGGTCATCTAAAAAGGGTCACAATGCAGAAATCGCAGATATTAAAAAGTGGTCGAGATGTTCTTTTTCAAATATTTACCCTTTTAAACTTTTTTTTTGTCCAATTTTTCTTTGTTTGGATTGATTATTTATCATGTAAAATTTTGGGGGAAATGCGACAGTAACAAAAAAAAAATACAATTAAGCGATAGTTATGAGATAGATAACAGTGACCTATTTACAGACACAATTTTTTTCACTGTGACATTATTTGTTTAAAATATGTGAATGAGTAATTTTATGAAGTTTTTTTTTTAAAACTATATATTGACATCAATTAATGATTCTAAGCTAAAAATGATAGACATTTCAAATAATAAAAATAATTACTTACCGTCTTTTTATGCTGAATTGAAACAAAAGCGGTTGCGCGGTGTCTGTAAACGGGGGTCTCCAGGGTAAAACGGACAAATTAAAAATAGTTCGGGGGCTCATGCACCATGAAACTGCTATGGCAGCATATAGACATGTTGTTCTTTCAAACACGACAGTTCTTTTGGCTTAAAATGCAGCAGTTTATTTTAATGAGGGGTGCAAGAGCAGAAACCACTTTTTCAGCCTTGTCTGTGTTTACCGCCATAGATTTTTAAATCAATGGCAATATTTTATATGCTTCTGATAACATATTTTAGTAAAAGAGAACAATTATGGCTTATTAGAGCCTACAAGACTTTTAAGTCCGAGGTTCCCTTTAAAAATCTGAAGAAAATGGCGATTTCCTTGCCAATGTTACAATAATAATAATTGTCACCTTAACTTATAAAGACTGGCAAACAGAGTGCAGAGGAGGACCGTCGCGATCGTAGGCATATTAGGTTCACTGACGCGCACACCATGCTCATATTTTTTATCATTTCCATCTTAATTTCAATGGTAAGCATCACCTTCTTCCTTTTTTCACCACCTGCACTAACCTTCTTGGTTATAAATCGTCGTGTTTCAAGCAGTTGTCATGTGTTGGGACAAATGACGAGTCCAATTTTACGTTGGATGTCCAAAGGATCGTATGTCAATGCGATCGTATGTCGAGTTACCACTGCATCGGATATGCATCGGATAATAATAGTCCACAATAGCATTAGTAAGTGTCAACACAAAGGCTAAGAACAATTAAATCTGAGTGTTTTTGGTGTACGGGTTGAACTGCATGGCCACACAGGACAAAAGCCACTTGGTTATTCTGGTGTCAAGTTGTGAACCAGATTAATAGGTTGTAAAAAACCAATGTGCTACACATTCCTCAACATTACCGTTGCCTTTGACATAGTTTAAGTTACTCGGTGCTCAATGTATTGAACCCGTACCATGCTGTTCTCCTGCTTGGAGTGGCTAGTGTTTTTGTTGTTTTTCTGCCACAGAGATCAATCAGTCATGTTTACAAATCAGCTTTGGCCTCCTAACAGGCATGTGCTCACATGGACATCCTGGCGCGTCTACTGACGCTCATTCAAGTAGCGCATCAACACGTCTGCATGATTTGCAAGTTTGGCATGCATGCCAGAGACTTCTCTGCTGAGAGGCAGACATTAGATTTAGTCCAGATGCTGCAGGTTATCCATTTTAAAAACTCACAGACAGATAAAGGAAGGAAGATTCTATCACCATCTGAATGTACTTTTTTTTTTTTTTTAAATCAACACATTTTTCCTGACAACAATGCAGCACATGTAGCTGCATTCTCATAGGATGCTTGTTTATTAGTGACTGAATGGGGTAATTTGCTGATCAGCTTTGGCCAAAGGATTGTTGTGACTGGAAGAAAAGCTGTTTATTTCGCGAATTTAAACTCATTGTCGAAAGAACATGATGTCCGGCTTAGGAATTTGAATGACATCCATGAGCTGAAGACAGTGTTTGTCTGCTCAACGTGACACTGGAATAAATAAAGGACGTCAGAGAAACATTATTGATCTCATTGACTATAACAGGGGTCTTAAATGTCTGGCCCGCGTGCCGGAAGTGGCCCGTCAGGGGGTTCAATCGGGGTTGCACGCTGTTGTTCAATCAATCATACTGTACATACAAAATCACATGGTTTTATTTTGACATCGGCGCCGTAAAACCGTGGATTTCCGATTGCGTGCACTACTGCACTTGGCACACTTTTGTGTCTGAGGTTACAATCTGTGTACACCAGCGTTATTTTTGGCAACCCTTATAAATTTCTTATTAGTCTTTTGGATAATAATACTTATTATTTTTAGTCATATTTTAGTCATTTTAAAATGTGTTTGTCTTCCTCTAGTTTTTGTTGACGAAAACTAGACTAATTTCGTCCAGATTTTATCGACGTTTACGGAAAATGTTTTCATCTTTAAATTTTTTTTTTTTTTTTAATTACTCAAAAAAATAAAAAAAAATATAAAGGTTTCCAACTACAGGTAGTCCCCGGGTTACGACGTAGACCACTTACACGATTTCGACTCAATTTGTCTTCAGTCGTTTTTTTTTTCCTATAAACAGTGCATTTTTGTACCTCACAGAATCTTATTTTTTACTTTACTTTATTAATATGACGTGTTCTGTCCTCACGAAAATGAAAATTTTCAGCTTGACAGCAAACAAAGCAATTATGCTTTTTGAAGATTTTGACTTCCGTCACTTTAGACAATTTCTAAAGCTGCAACACACATATGTACACTTATGTTCAAAACGACACGCATTTTAACAATACAACACGCTTTGACGCTGCATGTTAAGTAGCAAAAGTGCATTCACCAGCGAAGCAGGATGCGCTTAAAGCGGACCGAGACCGACGATTTCTGTACGGACCAGAGTTCGGATGCCCGTTCACATTTACAATACAAACCGGACTATCTGAGGAAAAGAACTCTGGTCCCTTTAAAACAGGCCAAACAGTGCTAATGTGAATGCACCCTAAGATTTTGTTTATCCTGTTATATTATTATTATTATTTTATTTCAATTTTTAATAGAGTGGTACATTTTCATAAGAAGTTAATTTGTTCCAGGACTGTGTTTGTAAGTCAAAATGGTCATATATTGAGCAGGATTTTCCCATAAAAATATATTATAATTTCATTAATTCGTTCCAAAGCCCAAAAACCAACACTACATTCTTAATAAATACTGCTTGTACTATTACCAATGACAATTACACATAGCAAAACAAATAAATTATTAATACAAACAGGAATAATAAAATAATAATAATAATTCCTGTAATAATTTAACGAATTGGGTTCTAATGTGGCGAACGTGTGTTGCGTGCTGTAACTGAACGCACCGCGTCGCTGACATGACAGAGAGAGAGAGAGAGAGGTACGGTTGAGATATTACTTTCTCTCTTAATGTTTTGTTGAGAACACCGTCAACTGCGGCGGACAGTAGGCGTGCTGTGTTGCACGAGTTCTGAAATAAATGATGAAAACCTGATGAAGCTGGTGATTTCCTTGGCAATGTTACCACAATAATAATTGTCACCTTAACTCATAAAGACTGGCTAATGGAGGTTGGAGGAGGATCGTGGATATCGTTAACATTCTACGGCCGTATTGTTGATCCAGTTCACAGATGCGCACCCACGCTCATATTTTTTTTTCATTTCCATCTTCATTTCAATGGTAAACGTCACCTTTTTCCTTGCTTCACCACCTGCACTAACCTTCTTGGAACCTGTGTTGATTTCTCTAACAAGAAAATCTGCCGTGCGTCCGTCTGCGACGCTGAAACGTCGTCGTATTTCGAGCATTTCGTCGGATGTCAAAACAGATGGCGAGTCAAATTTTACGCCGGATGTCAAAAAGATTGTGTGTGGAAGCGATCGTATGTCGAGTTACCACTGTATTCTGCAAGCAATTTATATCAAATACCTACCCAAAATAAATGATTTTGTATACAAAACTCAGTAAATGCTCTTGAGAAGAGATCCCAAATAACGAGTGCTAAATGTGTGTTCTCTCTGTTTAAAATATGAGGTTACAGCGATAGAATGTGAGAAATGTTTGAAGGCTGTATTTGGGACACGTCAGCCAAACGTTGAGGAAGGGCTTTGCCAGTCACTTGTCTCACACTGAAATGCCCCTTTGAGGAGTGTAATGCTACAATCAGAAGGCTTCAAACGGCCATAATAAGGATGACTGATGGTCCTGTGATTCTTTTGGGAAATGCCCAGGGTGGAATTTGGCTCTGTGTCTGCGTGTCTCTACTGACCAGTGTTGTCACTGTGTACATGAAAAAGTAATGTACTGTAGTTTTCGGACTATAAGCAGCTACTTTTTCCCTCATTTTGAATCTTGCGGCTTTTAGTCTAGTGCAGATTATCTGTGAGCAGATGCCGTTTTTGTGAAACATTTGGTGGATGGTGCCATATAGACCCTACTCACGTGACGTCACAGTCACGCCCCCACGCCATGTTGTCCGTATACTCGTCATGTTAATGCATTAGCGCTTCGTAAATTCCTCCTATTATGGCGTGTTTTTCTGACGATAGACGGAGAGACTTGAAGTTTTACCGTATTCCGAGAGACCCAGAGTGGAGAGCGAGATTGACTGCTGCAATTCGACGAGAAAACTGGGCTCCAAACGAATACCACAGATTACGTAGTAGTTATTTTATATCTGGTAAGATGCATTTATTATCTTGATTTAGAGGGTTTTGGGCTGACAACCACAATTAAGATCATTGCTAGGCTAATCGCCGACAACATACACTCAGACATTGTGAATGAACTACCTGAAAATATATAATTACAGTGCCTTGCAAAAGTATTCGGCCTCCTTGAATCTTGCAACATTTCGCCATTTCAGGCTTCAAACATGAAGATATTAAATTTAATTTTTTTGTCAAGAATCAACAACAAGTGGGACACAATTGTGAAGTGGAACGACATTTATTGGATAATTTAAACTTTTTTAAAAAATTAAAAACTGAAAAGTGGGGCGTGCAATATTATTCAGCCCCTTTACTTTCAGTGCAGCAAAATCACTCCAGAAGTTCAGTGAGGATCTCTGAATGATCCAATGTTGTCCTAAATGACCGATGATGATAAATAGAATCCACATGTGTGTAATCAAGTCTCCGTATAAATGCACCTGCTCTGTGATAGTCTCAGGGTTCTGTTTAAAGTGCAGCGAGCATTATGAAAACCAAGGAACACACCAGGCAGGTCCGAGATACTGTTGTGGAGAAGTTTAAAGCCGGATTTGGATACAAAAAGATTTCCCAAGCTTTAAACATCTCAAGGAGCACTGTGCAAGCCATCATATTGAAATGGAAGGAGCATCAGACCACTGCAAATCTACCAAGACCCGGCCGTCCTTCCAAACTTTCTTCTCAAACAAGGAGAAAACTGATCAGAGAGGCAGCCAAGAGGCCCATGATCACTCTGGATGAACTGCAGAGATCTACAGCTGAGGTGGGAGAGTCTGTCCATAGGACAACAATCAGTCGTACACTGCACAAATCTGGCCTTTATGGAAGAGAGGCAAGAAGAAAGCCATTTCTCAAAGATATCCATAAAAAGTCTCGTTTAAAGTTTGCCACAAGCCACCTGGGAGACACACCAAACATGTGGAAGAAGGTGCTCTGGTCAGATGAAACCAAAATTGAACTTTTTGGCCACAATGCAAAACGATATGTTTGGCGTAAAAGCAACACAGCTCATCACCCTGAACACACCATCCCCACTGTCAAACATGGTGGTGGCAGCATCATGGTTTGGGCCTGCTTTTCTTCAGCAGGGACAGGGAAGATGGTTAAAATTGACGGGAAGATGGATGCAGCCAAATACAGGAACATTCTGGAAGAAAACCTGTTGGTATCTGCACAAGACCTGAGACTGGGACGGAGATTTATCTTCCAACAGGACAATGATCCAAAACATAAAGCCAAATCTACAATGGAATGGTTAAAAAATAAACGTATCCAGGTGTTAGAATGGCCAAGTCAAAGTCCAAACCTGAATCCAATCGAGAATCTGTGGAAAGAACTGAAGACTGCTGTTCACAAACACTCTCCATCCAACCTCACTGAGCTCGAGCTGTTTTGCAAGGAAGAATGGGCAAGAATGTCAGTCTCTCGATGTGCAAAACTGATAGAAACATACCCCAAGCGACTTGCAGCTGTAATTGGAGCAAAAGGTGGCGCTACAAAGTATTAACGCAAGGGGGCCGAATAATATTGCACGCCCCACTTTTCAGTTTTTTATTTGTTAAAAAAGTTTAAATTATCCAATAAATTTTATTCCACTTCACGATTGTGTCCCACTTGTTGTTGATTCTTGACAAAAAATTGAAATTTTATATCTTTATGTTTGAAGCCTGAAATGTGGCAAAAGGTTGCAAGGTTCAAGGGGGCCGAATACTTTTGCAAGGCACTGTATAAGGGGATAATAAGACAGTTGTCATACAATTAATTTACAATTTCACTATTGAGGTCAAAAGCCAAAAAATAGATTCAAATAGGGACAATCTGGAGTAGTGCTATCACACTTCATATTTTTTACATATTATATATGTATGTAGTGAGAGTGCTATCGCTAAACCATATAAACATTAAAAGCCCTAGCTCCATTGACAAATGACATGAAATACATTAGACTTGACAGTGGATGTTAGCAAGAACAAAAGATTTTGAATTGAAAATTTCGTAACTCACCTTCCCGAGCACAAGATAGATTCCTGCCGAATTTTCGTGGACGAGGACCTGTTTCACCCAACCAGCAACGAAGTATTTATAAGCCTCCAAGCTCTTAAAGTTTTTCAAACTTTCGTGAGAATAGGCTGATTTTGTGTGGACAAGATAGTTGTAAATATCAGGGTAGCTAGCAGATGTCAGGCAAAGACGGCGAAGACAGTGGGTCGAAAAACATCGATTTAGGCATCAAATATGGATCTGGCGAATGGATAAACTGAAGCTTTTCCACATAACGCCTTTTATGCAACACATCCAATGAGTTTACAGCGTCAGATAACACCGGGGCTTCCATGAATTGCTCTATAACTTGCACGACTAACTGAAAACAATGAGAATAAGTCTAAAAAATACGGACAATATGGCGGCCGGATACAGCGACACGTCATTTTGTGACGTAGGTGAGTAGGGTCTATAGTCAGGTGCGCTTAATAGTTCAAAAATTACGGTAATTACTGATTTCGCCTCGAAAAAATAATTTAGTTACTCTACTGATTACTTTATTATCAAAGTAACTAAGGCTAGGTTCATACTGCAGGTCTTAATGCACATTTTTTGTCATATTTGTTTTTTTGGTGTGCTCTTTCAGACTGCCTCTGTCCATTGAGCCCATTCTTGTATTACGCATGAGCACTAATTCGCAGTTCAACACGCTCTGAGTAAACTGACCTGCATGCGCAGAAGCATCAAAACAAATAACTACTACACACTGTGCGTAAGCCTTATGTGTGTGTGTCAGTTTGCCCCGACTCGGCCACGTACTGTAAGTAATATTGAAATATTGCTCATGTGGCGTACACTAAGAAACCAAGCATTATCAGGTTTATCCTTTTCTTCATTGTATTTTTTATGACAGTGTTCAAGCCAGCCTCCTGCGAAGTAAAAGCCGAGTTCAAGCTAGGCGCTAACGCAAATGAACAGCTACATTGCTGCCGTCTTTCATGCTGCTCTCGCTCTATGCTGATGTATTTGCTGCATGAATTCTGATTTGCGAGACTTGACAGTTCAGACCACCGCAACATTCTGGAAAAATGCCTGGATCATATTTAAACCACATAGGAAAGTGACCCAGATCGGATATGAAATGGTCCACTTACGTACATTCGACTTGTCACGTTCAGACCGTGAAGTTAATGCCTCACTCGAGTCGGAAAAACACGAAAAAATCAGATTCGTGCATTAAGACCTGCGGTCTGAACCTAGCCTAAGTTACTTTAAAAGTAATATAGGGGTTTCTTTTTAACATTTTTTTTCTTTCTTTGCTGCCTCTACATAAGAATGACAACAGAAAAATGTCATCGCATGTAAATGATTTTCCGATATTTCAATTAAATTGGACGATCATAATTTTTCACATAAGGCTTAATCTTCGAGTTAGCGGGGGTTTATTAGTGAATGGAGTTGATTTCAACCTTCAGTGACTTGCACTAGCTTAGCCACTCCGGAGCACTCAAACTAACAAATAACTGCCGAACTGCATGGAATTTGTTGAAATCAACTCGACCGACTAATTAAACCCCCGCTAACTCGAGGATTAAGCCTAATGTAAAAAATTTTGAACTCCGGATTAGGGTTAACAGCATATCAGTGCCAGAGTAACTTGTCACTTACTTATTCCCCCCCCCCCCCCCCCCCCCCTTCTGTCATTTTTTGCATGCTATCCTCATTAAAATATGAAAACCTATAAATGTTTGGGTGGTTTTAGTTAAAGCGGACACTGTTTTTTCATTTGTGTGATTTTGACAAAGATTAGATCACATTTGATGGTGATTTTATGCAAAAATGTGAAAAATTCCAAAAGGCCAGATACCTTTTCATACCACGGTACCTCACATCATGGCAGGTATTCATGGCTGAATAGGAGGGTAGTCCCTCTAAATAATAATAATATGGTTTGATGTGGAAGCGTTGAGCTGAACTTGCTAAATAATTGCTGGTCTGTTTTTAGATAGAGTGACTGTTCTGCTTGGCTGACATCCTAGATTTGATTTCCTTTGTTCTCCAACATTATTCTTCCATTCTTAACTTTTAATTTGGATTTGTGGCAATGGTACAGCCAGTTACTGATTGATGGAATAGTAAATAATCATTGCTACACATCTCTATAGATCTGCTCTTTCATACATGCTCCTCATGCTTTTTTTCAGTTATCAAAACCTGTCCTTGACTCAAAGTTATTAAATTGGTACGGTCACACAAAATCCTTTCTTTTATCCCCTTGGGAATTAAAGGCCGTGCTTTTAATCCAAATAGATTTTCAAGAAAAAAAATGATCATTTTACTTTGGAATATCTCTACAAGGACACACTAAGGTTTTCAAGAATTTGATATTTGGGATGAATACCTGACCATAAATTCCTCATGATTCAATGGCTGGGAAAATAATGCTTTCCTCAATTGTTATTTCAAAAAAATTTATATTTCAAAAATTCAATGTGACAGTCCCTATCTGGGCAATCTGAACATCAGTAGAGATCAGAGTAATGATGCCCAGAGGAAGAAGCAGCAAAAGCAAAGGCAGGATTTAACTACCGTAATTTTCAGACTATAAGCCACTACTTTTTTCCTGCATTATTTGCTTATTTCTTGATTTTATTTGTGTTAATAGGTAACAATTTATTTGACAGAGGTATCATAAAATCATCATAACTTTGACATGGCACTACCATGGGCATTACTAAATTCTTATGACAGGCGTCATTAAGTGTCATATGGAAAATTATGTCACTACCTCCATTTATGTCCTGCTCGGATCTTTTACATCCATTCAGAAGTGAGATAAATTGCATGATAACACTAAATGACATCTGTTATAAGCATTTATTCATGCTCATGACGGTGTCATGTCATAATTAGTCTTTAAAAAGTCTTTTGGCGCCAGTCTCAAAAGTCTTACCACGTAGCATAACTAACAATTAATGAAACAACTGAAAGAATAAGTGAAGGAATAATTAGCACAGAACATGAATTTTGGTTGTTATTTACATCTGTAGCGCTGCAATGCATGCTAGGGGGCATGTTGGAAAACAACAGCGTTTGCAGCAGGTGGCAGCAGAGGTTGGCTGTCTCCCCCAAGGGAGAAATGATGGCAAAATGAAGCTTCTTGAAGCAATGAAGCTTTGCAGCCAATTGGTTCAAAGCTTCATGGTGGTTCATTTGGTCTTATGACTGTCTTATGATGCCGCTGTCAAATAAATATAAATAAATTATATAGTGTTACCGGTTGATATCTTTTGGTGTAATTAACCCATTACACAGTGAGGGCAGCTGCGACTTATGGTCCAGTGCAGCTTATCCCTGAACAAATGTCGTTTTCGTGTCAAATTTGGTGGGTGGCGCGTTATAGTAAGGTGCGAAAATGATGGTACTAATGTTGCATTGAAAAAAACAAAAACACAAGTGATCACTTGACTTTTATTAGTGCTTTGATGGTGACATTGACATCATGTAAAATTATTATTTTTGTTGTCATTATTATCAGGGATGTCCCAATCTTAACACATGATCAGAAATCAGGCCGATCGTGCCGTTTTTCAGAGGAATGGAATCGAGTGAAAAGGATCGGATTTTTAAATTTAAAAAATATATATCTATGTTTTTCTGCTTCATGCTCGTACATCGTACTTATGGTATGTACTTATTGGTATGCTTAATTTTTGTGTCTATGGACATGGAGTTGATGTGCCTTACCAAAAGCCCCAGTTCTGTCTAAACGACATTCTCCCAGCTTGTGAATATGCACTTTCACAAATTCCAGTGTAGCTTTTATTATTATTTTTATGAACTCTGTTCATAGACACAAAAATGAAGCACACCAAGAAAACAATACTGTCCATACTGTGAAATGTGGAAGAAAGGAGGCTTTTTATGAGCCAAGATCAAAATCCAATTGAAGATCTGTTGAAGGAACTGAAAACGCCTTTTGAAGAAGTAACCCTTCAGACCATAGAAAGATGGAGCTGTTTGCTCGAGATGTGTAGGCCAAAAAAGTTGTTGACAAGTGCAAACTCTCATTGATGACATTTTCTTTTCATTAACAGACAGAAAACATGTACAGTATCTAGGGCTGCAGATATTGGTTACTTAAGTCATCCATCAATTAATTAGTTCGAATGATCGAGTAATCGGATTAGGAATCTTTAATGCGTTGCAGAATAAATTTTAGGAGATTTTAAATAAAGGCTTGCGAAGATTGTACTTTGAAAAGAGCATTAAATGCTAATACAAAATAAAATTCCCAAGTGTTTTTTTTAAACTATGCAGAATTGCACATTGATTCCGCAGGAGCAATAAATGAATTTAAGAAAAAATTAAAATACCTGAGCTTACCCTCAAACGGTGTAAAAAAAATAATAAATGAGGATCGAAGTACAATAAAAAAACAAGTGGCTAACTTGCAAAGCAAAAGTCCACTAGCTTAAGTGCTTCATTTAAAAAAAAAAAAAAAAAAAAAAAAGCTCTTAACAAATTGTTCAAACACATTATTCCACAAAAAAAAAAAAAATTACAAATGCATAAACAATCGTATTAGCTCAAACAAAAACTGACAACCTAGGACACGGGGCACGGGGCCGATTAATAGGGGGCCTGCATTGTTGGCCTGGCAGTCAAAGCTGACCGAGTGGAATCACAGACAAACAGCTTTTTTCGTTGAAAATACTTGTAAATAAATGCTTAAATCCCTGAATTCTTTATAGATATGGACGTAAGACAGTCTCGATTCTTGGTGAAAACCAACAACAAAACGTGCAGTTAGCATTTATTTTACGTAAATATGTCGAAGTACGATGCTAGTCTGTTAGTAAATGTGGCGGCCGCCTTATGTAAACAGAGCTTTTCCGGTGAAAACTCTTGTGAATAAATGCTTAAATCCCTGAATTCTTTCTAGATATGGATGTAAAACAGTCTCGATTCTTGGTTAAAAGCAAAAAACCGTGCAGTTAGCATTTATTTTACGTAATTATGTCGGAAGAATGATGCTAGTCTTTTAGACTGTGGCGGCAGCCTTACAACAAAGAGCTTTTTATGTTGAAACTGCTTGTGAAAAAACAAAAAAAATATAATAATTACCTTGATTCGTTGAACAAATCACTCCTGAGAACAAATCACTCCTGAGACAATCAATCCTTCCTGTTTGTATGCGGTACAGCTTTGGTACTTTTTCAACCTAAATCCGGCGTTGGATCACTGCCTGTGTCGCTGCGACCGACTGCGAATAACTGAAGCGGATTGTGGGATGGCCCCCTACTTGAGGCCGTGGAGCAGTGAAGGTCGAATCTGACCCGTCAATGTCATTATGAAGTCTATGGACAACCTTATGTTGGTCTTAACAGGGAGCAGCTGGATCCAGCCATTTTAGATAAGTTATATTCACTGTCGCCACTAGAGGTCAGCATATCCACCGAAATCAATTAAACAAAATGCAAACACTTTCAAAACAAACCATTACAACGCCACTAAAATCCTCAAAGAAGCAAAATTTGATTCAAAGCTTTTTTTCTAATCAAATTACTCGAGTTCGTCGAATCGTCGCAGCACTACATGTATCTAATCTTATGATGGACATTTCTAAATCACATATTGTGACATTTTACAACATACAGCACTATTGTTTGACAACATATAAAGAGGTTTAAATGTTTCTTGGGTATCCTTTGTTATTCATTATATTCCCATTATGATCTTTTTAAATTAGTTTTGTTATAATTTTTAATCAAGTTGAGGTATTTGAACATGTGAATATGTAAATGTTTAAAAAGCAAATTTAATGCCACATTACCATTCTAAAGAGTGATTTTTAGACATCTCATTGCATTTTAGTGTCATTTTACAAAAAGGCATCAGGTGCAGAGTCTTAGACTGTGTCCCACTCCACTTTTACATCAGAACCAGTGTAACCACTAGAGATGTAGCAAAGTTGCATGGTCAGAGAAAATGCGGTGTAGCAAATAGTGCTTTCCCTACTAGCATATGTTAAAATGTCCTTCCTCAGATGGATGAACAATTTAATTAATCCAGACTCGGTCTGACAACAAGGAGACAATGTTGAGCCTTTTAGAATATATGGAGGAAGAAATACACACAATGATAATGCCACATATTGGGAGTCACAATCTCATTCTTAAACCTTGTTTGTAATGTGAGCAATTCCACTGAAACCAGATGCTTCTTGCAAAGTGTTAAAGGGATACTCTATTTTTAAGACAATTAATTCTTAAAACATAAATGTTAGTATGAGTTATAATAATTTGATGTTAAAACCCCTCTTAATGTTTTTGTTTTAATAAAGTTTGTAAAATTATTTTAAGTGATAGGTCGCCATTCTTGTTACGTCGCAGTGCATGACGTCACTGGCCCCGAATGCCGAAATTCCAGCTTGTCACTTGTCAGCTTTCCCAACATGTCGTCAGTTCTACCCTTCCTATTTGAACCAGATCCGAAAAGTGAAGAGCAGGACAGCACTGTCGGTCGTTCACAAGACGAGCTTGATAAGACAAAAGTTGGGCAAAACTGGTGATGCGAGAGAGAGCTGTTAGGAACTCCGGTTGGGAGCGAGAGTGCATGCTGTTGGGATTTGGGAACTCCGGTTTTATTAGCAGATATTCAAGGTAAGCATATTGCATTTTCAAATGTTTTCCCAATATAATTATGTAGATTGTTAGCATCCAGAGCTGTCGTGTGCTTTACATACAGTACAGGCCAAAGAGCACACCTTGTGTAATCCAGGTCTTGTACATTGTAACGCGTGGTAGCTAGGATACGAGTATAAAAGTACCAGAAAGGGGAGAAGTTTCCACTTATGCACATTTATTCACAAAAAATAATATTTCCACCTTGACCACTCTTCACTCGGGAGCTCCGCAGTATGCAAACACGCATTCCCTGACGAACTCCAACATTGTTGTTAGGTCCACGTCAGAGTCACTGTCGTCACTGTAGCGTGCCATAGTGCTTTAATTATTTAGTATGATTTGGGGAAAACTCCCACGAAGAATAGTCAACAAAAAAGATAGCAATACTAATCCAAATCCCCATTTTTTACTCACTCGAAGATCCAGGAATTAGACCGATCCCATGGCAATATCGCAGCCGCGATTAAGCCGTCGATTCCACAAAATAGATTGATCCGAAAAGCCGCTGTGGGACAGACGAATATAGATAAATGGACAGATCCAAAACCATTATTGCAGACGCGATGGGACCCTTACTTGACTGAGGATCCAGGAAAAATGTTCGGGCGCCAGTTTTAACGCATGGTGGGTAGGATACATGCATACAGGGACCAAAAAGATGCTGTGGCGCTATATGAGCATGAAGCAGAAAAATATGAACATATTTTTTAAATTAAAAACCCGATCCTATGAAAAATGATTAAAAGAAGGGCTGCAGCTATCGATTATTTTAGTAGTCGATTAATCGATGAACTAGTTAGTTGAATAATCGAGTAATCGATAAGGAACATGAAAAATTAAAATACCTGAGCTGAGCCTCAAACGGTGTAAAATAAATAAATTAATTAATTAATTAATAAGAATCTATGTACAATAAAAGAACAATTGGCTAACTTACATAGCAAAAGTCCGCTAGCTTAAATGCTATAAAACGCTAACATTTTTTTTTTTACAATGCTCTTAACAAATGGTTCAGATGCATATTCCCACAAAAAAATGGCTAGATATACCTATAAAATAAATTACGAATGCATTACAAAAAAAACATTAGCTCAAACAAAAACTTATGTTGATCTTAACATGGAGCAGCTGGATTCAGCCATGTGAAATGAGGCAGACTAGAAGGCAGTGTATCCACTCAAATAAATAAAACTTAATGCAAACACTTTCAAAATAAATCATTCCAATGCCACCCAAATTAAACGAATACTCGAAGCAGCAAAATCTAATTCAATTTTTTTTTTCTAATCGAATACTCGAGTAAAATTAAAAGCATGGCGTTAAAGGTGATACAATGAAAAATTTGGGTGTGCCTATGTTTTGTGCTGGTGCTGCTTAAGAAAAAAGTTAGGCGCTCCAGTGCAACTAATGCAAAAAGTGTGTAGCCTCGGCAATATATATCGCAATTTAATTTTTTTCCCAATATCATTCAGGCCTATCCCAAACAGAGCGATTCAAGTTATTTGGTGAAATTTTTTCTAGTTTTAATAGCGCAATTTCAAATCGCAATATATTGCAAATCCCCAAAAAGTTGCAATGATAGTTTTTTCCAATATCGTTCAGGGCTAATCACTACTTCAGCCGTTACTTTTTCAGAAGTGGTAGAGACTGATATCACAGTTTAATGTTATCAGTTGGGAATGTTGGTCTTTTGTAAATGTTGGTCTTTTGTAAATAATGGATAAAGTGTGTATGTGTGGCTTCCTTTCTTCCCACTCTTATAATTTATTGCTGGGTTTTTATCTCATTTTAAATATAATTAAAGAAAATCCTAAACTGTTGTAAAACAGCCTCAGTGATTGTGTTCATGTCTTATTGTGATGTCAAATTCAGGTCTTAGCTGAATAGTTTGTCAACAACAGTATGTTTTTTTTTGTCAGTACTTTAGTTGTACTTTTATCACTTCTTGTCAGTGACTGCTATGCTGTCATATGGCTTGTGAGTACGAAAAACACATACACTCACACTGGCTTTCTTTGGTACGTCATTTGGCTCGTGTAAGACAGCAGATTTCATAGCCGCAGGGGTGTCTGTTGGCCCAATCCTAGAAACATACACAACAACGGTGTTGACCTTAATGATTCATAGCGTCAGTCAGACACCCTCACCTCCCCCTCTGTCTCTAGAATTTAGTTGTTAGTGTTGTGTTTTTGTTCAGAACAGACTTTGACACTCATCCTTTGGTCACAGGTTACTGAAAAGCTCAAATATTTAGCATGTCACACACCTGAAATGAGATGATGTGTGTCTCGCATCCAATATTGACAATTATTGTTGATTTAAAAGCTAGCATGAACACCCATAATTTTTTTAGTGCTAGAATGTTTAGCTGTATAAAAAGGGAATATGTCAGACCATAGACTTCATAATGATATTGACGGGGCGTGAGGCTGATTAATAGGGGGCCTGCATTGTTGGCGTGGCCGTCAAAGCTGACTGAGTGGAATCACAGACATAGAGCTTTTTCGTTGAAAATTTGTGTCAACAAATGCTTAAATCCCTGAATTCTTTATAGATATGACATAAAACAGTCTCAATTCTTGTTTAAAAGCAAAAAAAAAAAAAAAATAGCAGTTAACAATTATTTTACGTAAATATGTCGAAGTACAATGCTAGTCTGTCAGTCATTGTGGCGGCCGCCATTTGTAAACAGCTTTTCCGGTGAAAATTCTTGTGAATAAATGCTTAAATCCCTGAATTCTTAATAGATATGGATGTAAAACAGTCTCAATTCTTGGTTAAAGCAAAAAAAAAAAGTGCAGGTAGCATTTATTTTACATAAATATTACGCACTATGAGGCTAGTCAGTAAGGGAATTAGCTGCTGCCATATATAAAAAAAGAGCTTTATCCGATGAAAATTCTTGTGCATAATGCTTAAATCCCTGAATTCTTCATAGTTATGGATGTAAAACAGTCTCAACTCTTGGTTAAAAGCAAAAAACGTGCAGTTAGCATATATTTTACGTAAATATGTTGAAGTACGATGCTAGTCTGTCAGTCAGTGTGGCGGCCGCTATTTGTAAACAGAGCTTTTCCGGTAAAACTTTTTGTGAATAAATGCTTAAATCCCGAAATTCTTTATAGACATGGACGTGAAACAGTCTTGATTCTTGGATATAAGCAAAAAAAACCAAAAAAAAAACGTGCAGTTAGCATTTATTTTACGTAAATATGTTGAAGAAAGATGCTAGTCTGTCAGTCGATGTGGCAGCCACCATATGTAAACAGAGCTTTTCCGGTGAAATTCTTGTGAATAAATGCTTAAATACCTGAATTCTTTATGGATGCGGACGTAAAACAGTCTTGATCCTTGGTTAAAAGCAAAAAAAAAAACGTGGCGGTAGTATTTATTTTACGTAAATATTGCGAACTATGAGGCTAGTGAGTAAGGAAATTAGCCGCCGCCATATGTAAACAGTTTTTTCCGATGAAAAATGTTGTGAATAATGCTTAAATCCCTGAATTCTTCATAGTGGACGTAAAATAGTCTCAACTCTTGGTTAAAAGCAAAAACAACCGTGCAGTTAGAAGTTATTTTACGTAAATATGTCAAAGTACAATGCCAATGCTGTAGCAGCTAATTTCTCCCATTGATTTTTGTCACAACGTTTCAAAATGCATGCATGGTACGAAAAATATAATAATTACCTTGAATCCTCGAACAAATCACTCCTGAGACAATCCTTCCTGTTTCTATGCGGTACAGCTTTCGCACTTTTTAAACCTAAATCCGGCGTTGGATCCCTGTATGTGTTCACTAACTGCGACCGACTGCAAATAACTGAAGCGGACTGTAGGACAGTCCCCTACTTGAAGGCATTGCGCAGTGGCTGATGGATGTGACCCGTCAATACAATTATGAAGTCTATGGTCAGACTTGGTATCTGCAGAGGTTTTGGACATAGCAGCCACGGTTCCAACACCAAGATCAACTCCTGAAGCAACCCCCAAAAGAGTATGCTCTGAAAAGGCACCAGCCACTGATCAGTATGTTGGATCCGACTGTGACATTTGTGGGTGACATTTTTGTGACATTTTGTCCTAATGGGGCCACCGAGGTAAGCATGGCATGCATTAAGTACTGTGTGTGAGTGTCTCTGTGCGTACATGTGTGTTAGGTGACTCGAAAGGTGAATACAGTATGTAGTGTTCTGAAAATTGCAATTCCCACAGTAACATCAAAAAGTTGAGCTTGTAGTTTTGTCCTGTTCCTTCTTTTAATGGATTTCAGTAGGGATAGAGCTGTTAGATTCCGTGTTTACGTGTGGGTTTGCGGTCACTGATGTGGGCAGGAAGGCTGTGGTTTCCTTGACAACCCTGGCACACTCACCAGTGGTTGTTGGTGTGATGAATAATTTAGAGTGGTCAGATCTGGCAGGCTAGTGTGTTCCAATGGCTCACCTGTACCAAGAGTGCCTACATAAATTGTAGTATTCAGTCTTGCCAATAAATCTACTGTTAAGATTACATATCCCAAGACAGATTATAGCATGAATAGGTAAAACTCTGTCTTTACCCTGAAGAAGAAACCTCAAAAAACTTTTTGAAACTACAAAGAACTACATCTGTGCGCCGTTTTTGATACTTGAACAATGGCTTGTGACAGAAGCACATGCGGTGAAAAATGTGCGCGGGAGGTGAAAACAGCCCATTTCTTGCTGCTTTTATTAGTATTGTCGACTTATCGTCATGTTAGCAGTCCTGGCCTGAGCAGCTGCGTGTAAACGTTCCATTGTTGCAATAAATTCTATTTTAAATTCCAAATTGATGCTCACACAGAAAAATCTAGAGAAAACACAAGGTAGGTTTGTGCAGTTCATTCTATAAATCAGAATTCCTAAATGATAAACTGGTTTGGATCAGGATTGAGGATGTCTTTCCATGCACATACAAAAAGAATAAATTAAATAATTTAAAGAATTAAAATTAAAGAAAACTTTCTATTTGGGTTTATATTAGCAATTTAATCTGAAACTAAAAGCCCAGAAAAAAGAAAATACAATGACATTATTCGAAACAGGATAGGATTTTGTCAAAACATGTCAAGTACGTTTCTTCCTAGAAATACATTACCAAGTAGCAATTTTAAAAGATATTCATGATGGCATTCCTAAAAATCATTAACTCTAGGGACAAATCGCTAACTTTTGTAAACTCGCTCTCTTCTGTTTGCAGTCATTTGAGTAGAGTCAGTAATACACATCAGCTGAGAAGCTTGTCTGCATGTTACAGTGCTGAAAGACTTGGTAATTAGTAGGTCTGCAGATTATTTATTTAAGTATTATTATTTAAATAATTGATTAATCTATTAATCAGATCGAATAATCCAATAGTAGGATTACGAACTTTTAATGCCTTGCAGAATAAATTTTAGGATATGTAAAAAAAAAACAAACAAAAAAAACAAAACAAAACAAAAAAAAAAGACGGTTTTATGCCTGCAATAACATTTATTTTGGCTTGCACTTTCAAAAAAAGCATTAAATGTGAACACAAAATAAAATTCCTGAGTGTTTCTTCAAACCATGCAGAATTCCTCTTTCATTTCACAAGAGCTATAAATGCATTTAAAACTAAATTAAAATACCTAATCTCAGCCTTAAACGGAATAAAAAAATAAATAAAAGAGGATCTAAGTACAACAAAACAATAATTGGTTAACTTGCAGTAGCAAAAGTTCGCTAGTTTAAAAGCTATAAAATGCAAGTTTTTTTTTCAACAATGCACTTATCAAATTGTTCAAACACATATTTCCACAGAAAACTGCTAAGTATACTTCTAAGCTAAATAACGAATGCATAAACAAACATATTAGCTCAAACAAAAACATACCTATTGTTGATCTTAACAGGGAGCAGCAGGATTCGGCCATGTTAGATGAATTGAGTCATATTCACTGTTGCAACTAGAAAGCAGTTTATCCACCCAAATCAATAAATCTAAATGCAATATTTTCAAAACAAACCATTACAACGTCACTCTAATTAAACGAATCCTCAAAGCAGCAAAATTTGATTCAAAGATTTACTCAAGTTAATGGGTTAATTGTTGCAGCACAAGTAATTACTGCAATTTTTGGACTGCTTGACCGCCTGCTTTTCACCGCACGGTTATAGTCCACTGTGGCTTTCGTGTCATGATTATTTCCATATAATGAATTACGTTTTACATCGCCTTTATTCGTCAAATTTGCTGTCATATCGTCGGAGTGCCTGTCTTTATTTGTAATGTTTTGTCACCCCCTACTGGAGCTTAAGCGTAACTAGTTTGTTAAGCTCATTCTACAGATGTCACATGTCAACTTGAGCTCACAGCTAACATGGAGTGCTAAAAGACGAGATAACATAGGAAGCTATTGTTTGCTGTTTCATCTTGCTGTTTGAGACTTGAGAAAGCATCACTTTTAGGTTATATTCTTTTGTATTCTTTTTGCCTCATAATTCGAACAATATTTTATACCAGTCCGTACTACGACTAAGGTGTGTGTCTAAACGCCATGCTCCTGCAAGGGACACCTGCGTTTGTGCAGACTACGCCTGCGCAATAAGGGGCAGCCTCGTGTGTGACGTCATCATCCGCGAGGGTCACATCTAGGGCTGTCCCAAACAACAAATTTTCTCCCGATTAGTCAGCTGACTATTTTTACGATTAGTCGACTAACCTAATAATTAAAAGCATTTTTTTTTTTTTTTAAGTAATTTAGCAATGAAATTTTTGTTGACGCTTATCAATTCACAAAAACATTTTGGAACACTTAAATTCTTTCTTAAAGTACAAATAAACATATAAATAACAATAATAAATCATAAATAAACAATGTTTCAAATGCTGATAGAATTAACTGGTGCAAAAGAATGGGATGTAAACAGATTCAGAACACTGACTTCGCCTTTCCAACATGATTCAAAACAGATCTTAAAAAAACACCATTAATATTACAGCATAGAACTATATACAATAGTATTATAATAATTAGAATAATTATTTATTGCCAGTCAGATTTTTCATAAAGGGTGTCATTTTAATAGTATTCTTAGTGAAGAATCTGAATTCTGAAGTATGTGGGATTAACTCCAGAAATCATTATTTATATGACGAACATGACATGCTTTTATTTTGAAATGTTCAACGGAAGTACGCTCGCTAAACAGCTAACTTAAGCTTTACGCTCTGCAAAAAAAGCACTTTTTGTCATTGCATGTGGTGTCAGTAATAGATTTTTTTCTTCATTTTTTTCGCTTGCAAATGCTGTTAACCCGCGATTTTTCATTTTTGAAATGTCACCTTTTAACCGCAAGTTTGCGTTTACTAGAGGACTGCCAATGTTTTATAGCAGGCTAAAGTAGGTTGCCTTTTTTTCCCCATTCACCTCAGTGTAGCAATGCTAACGTTACAGTTTTTAATATAGATGTGTTTCTTTTATTTTGTATGTCTGAACTTTAATTCTACAGTGTGTTAATAAGAGAAATATGCCATTAGCATGCACACACAAATGCATGCATGCACACGCGCGCGCAGCGATAAAACGCAGCCGTGAAAATTACCCCCTAACTTTTATTTGCCGTGCGATAAAATGGATTCATTGCATATCGCGACAAGCTTAGCAACTTTAATGAAACATGTCGTTAGTTAGTTAGATGGACTTACTCCTGTCGTCTTCGAAAATACAACTGGGTGACAGCGTAGGTGTTTATTCACGGCTAACGTGCAGCCAAGCTTAGCATTGAAGAGACAGGACACAACAGTGTACCCTCCTTTGTTTCTTTGAAAGAGGTCAATGTTTTGGACACTCTGGTGTGCTTTTTTGGCTTTGTGCCGCTTTCCCTTCTTGCATACCGAGCGTCCGACATTCTGAACTTTCCACGCATATATTTTTTTAATCCTTCATTAACTGTCGACGGGATGTTGTGCTCGTCGACGGATTTACGTCATCGATGACGTCGACTATGTCGACTAGTCGGGACAGCTCTAGTCACCTCTCAACCGGAAACTTATCATTTTTCGGCGTTGTTCGATGTCTTGTCCGGACATATTTAATGGGTGCACACTGGTCCGTTGTGTGCAGTGCAAAGAAACTTCCCTCCCAATGCTTTCAAGAGAGTGCGCTGGCAGCTAAAGCCTGGGCTTTTGACTCATTGGTTAGTGTGCTCGCCTGCTGTGCTGGACGCGTGTGTATGAGTCCTGACCTGAACGAGGAGGACGGATCGCGTCGTGCGGCGCGGCTCCATGCAGACTGGTTACGCATAATTAAGCATGAAATTTACAAGCTCTTTCAGTTGTAAAAAGAGGAGCAGAACAGCGTGTTTACCATTCACCTCCATTACCTACGATGCCATAATGCGTAATGGCGATCCGTGACGTAACTTCCTTTGTATCCGATTACAGTGGTACCTGGACATCCGATTGCTCCGACACACGATCTTTTTGACAGCCGCCGTAAAATTTGACTCGACAATTGTTTCTATATCCGACAACATGCTCGAAATACAACGATTTATGACAGCGCCACAGTTTCTTTGTTTTGCCGAAAGAACGACACACTACGGATTTTCTTGTGAGAGAAATCAACACAGGTTCCAGAAAGGAACGGGCAGTGAATAAAGGAAAAGGTGACGCTTACCATTGAAATGAAGATGGAAATGATAGAAAAATATAAGCATGGTGTGTGCATCCGTGAACTGGCTCGACAATACGGCTGTAGAATGTTGATCTCGACGGTCCTCCTCGATCTCCGTTCGCCATTCCTTAAAAGTTAAGGTGACGATTATTATTGTGGTAATCACCAAAGAATCGCCAGCTTCTTCAGGTTTCTAATCATTAATTCCATCAAATTGTTTAACACAACACGCCTACTATCCACTGCGGTTGACACCAGCAACAAAACATTAAAAGAGAAAGTAAAATAGAACCGCAATCTCTGTCTCACCATCACGACAGCCACGCGGTGCGTTCAGTTACAGCAAAAAACGTCCGCCACATTAGAACCCGATTCGTTACGTTATTACAGGAATCATTATCATTATCAGAGATGTCCCGATCACGTCATTTTCAAAGTATCGGAATCGGCAAAAAAATATCGGCCATACCTTTTTTAAATATATATATATATATATTTTAATTTGATCGTTTTCTAATTGTATTTAACGTTGCAGACATAATATGTTACACTTATCCAGAGTCTTTAGTTTAGGCTTAAAGAGCATATGACATGAGAAAAATAGTCTTAAATGGCATTATTATGTGAATTAGAATCATATTTTGAGACGATTCGACTATATACAACAATTTAGCAAAGTGCAGATGACGAGAAATTAGTCTTTTAATCTGCTGGTTACCCACGCCTACCATTATAGGGCTTTAGCGTCCCCAACAGGTGGATGACGTCAGCGGTAGACTGGGCTCATCGGTTTTACTATTCAGCCCATTGAGGGGGAATTATTCAGAACGAGGAAAACGCGACGAATAGAGCCACAAAATGTCATTGTTTTAGTCTCTCTACTCCAATATTTTTACAGAATATTCTTTTTATCCAAATATTTTTCCCCAATAGCTATATAAATGACTTGAGAAGGACCAGTCAGCCCGTCGAGGGGGAGCTATTCACAACGAGGATACGCGACGAAGAGAGCTGCAAAATGTCATTGTTTGTGTCTCTTTACGTCAACATTTTTGCAGGATATTCTTTTTTATCCAAGTATTTTCCCCAATTGCTAAATAAATGGCATGGTCATGACAAATAACATTAAGCTAAATGGAATATGAAATCATAAAAATGCATTTATTCAGGACGACATGGCTAAATTACTCCATAATGGTCAAAACTGTCGACTTCACCTTTACTGTCGCACCTCCCGAACCTAAATCAGACATATGTCATTTCCCTTCCCCGGCTTCGGAGAATGTAAACAAACCAAAATGCGTGACAGCTAGCCGACATGCTAACTCGAACCAAGTGATGTTTCAAAGTCTTCGAAGCGGAAAATCACACATAACTAGCCTGTATTATTTGACATAACGACTGAGTTGGCGATTGTCTTCGTGGATCGGCAAACCGCACGGCGGAGAGCTATTTTCAGTTCGTTCCTCGGAAGAGGGCGGCTGCACTTGTTGTGGAGCTAACATGCTACTAATGTGCATGAGGAGAGCTTTTTACATGCCTATCAATAATCAAACGTAAGTAGTCCTTTATTTGAAGAAAGTTTGTAGTGTTTACTTTGTAATAGCTGTATTAATATTTGACATAATACTAAACAGGATGTTTACTCACTTCCTTGTAAGTCCAATGCTCCCACTGTAGTCGGGCTTGTTTTGGCCAATATCCACGGTGAATGGGAACCTTTTGAAACTCCAAAAAGGCGCATACGCCTCTCCCTCATACGGAATGATTTTTCTTCAGCCGTTCGGCTGGCGTGATGCGAAAAACAAACGTATTAATCTGCAAAATCAGCTGAATCCTTCGTCCTCATACACAACAGTACGCTGTATAGTGAAGAGGACGCCTTCTACCGTACACGTCACAGCGCCCTCCTCCTCAATGCAAGACCGAAGCCGGAAGGCTGTCATTTTCATGGCGCGGGATTAAACAAACTAAATAAATATAGCGATCACTTCCACACACATCCAAGTGGTCCATATCATTCAGGAGCATAAAATAACGCGTGTATTATGAAATAAACATGCTTTTTCGTGTCACATGCACTTTAAGGTAGGATTATCAAATTTATCGCAATAACGGCGGTAATTAAGTTTTTATAAAATGTATCACGTTAAAATATTTCACGCAGTTAATCATGCGCTGCACGACCCACTCACGCATTGTCACGCTTCATCTGTAGTGGCGCCCTTTTGCCTATATAGAGAGCTAAAAGGCAGCGTTAAATGAATAGAATAAATTTTGGCAGCCTTTGGAGCCTTATTTTAATTAGCTAAAGCCTTACAATCCCTCTCCCTAAGATTAGAAATATCATGGGAAGCAATGTGGGGAAGCAAGGTAGCAATTGATCTTTTTCTTAATACCTTATGTTATTTCCCATCGCAGAGAAGATATATGAATTGGTAGCACTATGCACAGTCATGGTTCCACTTGTCATGGTTCCACTTCCCATCATGCATTTGGGCAAGGCCTTCAGTATCATTTACTGAAATCTCAACAAATACACTACATGGCAATATTTAGTCACATTATACAAAGTCACAAGTCTTTCTATCCGTGGATCCCTCTCACAGAAAGAATGTTGATAATGTAAATGCCATCTTGAGGATTTATTGTCATAATAAACAAATACAGTACTTATGTACTGTATGTTGAATGTATATACTTTTTCAGAGTTTTATTCATTTTTTTCTTAATGTATTGCCAAAATGCATATGATCAGGAAAAATTATCGGGAATGATTGGAATTGAATCGGGAGCAAAAAATAGCAATCGGATCAGGAAATATCGGGATCAGCAGATACTCAAACTAGAACGATCGGGATTGGATCGGGAGCAAAAAAACATGATCGGAACAACCCAAATTATTATTATAATATCATTCCGATTTTTTAAATAATTTATTTGTTTTGCTATTTGTAATTGCCAGTTGTATTTGTACCAGCAGTATTTATTAAGGATTTAGCGTAGGTTTTCGGGCTGTGGAATGAATTAATTGAATTATAATGTATTCTTATGGGAAAATCCTGCTCGACATACGATTTACAATGTCCTGGAAAGAAAGAACTTTGTGTGTAGAGGTACCAATGTATATGGATTAGGGGTGTGCCATCTTGGGCACCTCACGATTCGATTCGATTCCGATTCAGGGTGCGGCGATTCGATTATTGAACGATCACGGTATTGACGGTGATCACGGTTAACACGATTATCAATGCATCATGCATTACTAATTAATAAAATAGCCAAACAAATTTTATGTCCATTATTGATTTATAATATCCTAATGATTCAACAGGAACGATGGAACATGCCAATACAACAAAAAGCTGCCCTTAAACTGCTTTTGTTTTTTTTTGTTTACAAGAAAGTGAAAACACATTAACCATTTTAAAGGCAGTACTTATTTCTTAAAATGCCTATACAACAAGAAGGCACAAATACTTTAGCTGTTTTAAAGGCAGTAGTTATTTCTCTAAACAATACAAAAAAATGTACACTGGTAGAATGAATTCCACATTTTCTGGAAACAAACAAATTGTCTTTAGAAATAAGACTTTTGTTAACCAGTATACTTTGTTTTTACAGATTTTTGTACTATTTCACGTTTGTAGTGTTACAGCTGTACTTAATCCTGGTTCTGCATCTGGAGTACTTTTGCACACCACCAAAGAACATGCTAATCAGCATAGCGCTCAGCGCTAAATAGTAACATCTCAAAAACAACAACAATAAAAGCTAAACAGTACAAGAGGATTCGTGTACTCACCTCTGATAGACACGGGACATAGCAAAACACTACGGACTTTTTCCAATTAACACAACTTCAACCTACTGCTGGACAACTTAAATACGTGGAGCAACGAACTACAGTATCTCACTTTCCCTCTAATAGTAGGAGTAACATTCTTACAGGATGGCACTGCCCCCTGGCGGCCGGTGGAATTCTCTTCACATCCAACTTTGTGCGTGCGTCCGTTGAAGGTGTCCAGGCGGCAGACGTGTCTTGAATTTCTTTCCGCTACTAGCAGCTGCCATAAAAGTTATTAGTGAAAATCATCGTTTTTGAACATGAATCGTAATCAAATCGGCACGTGTCGAATCGCAGTGCATCTAATAATCGATTTTTTGGAACACCCTTAATATGGATAGCCTGGCTATATTAGTTGGCTTAGGCTTCGTTCATGAATTTACGTGCCCCCCTACCCCGTGTAATAAAATCACCGAGCAAGAGCTACATTAGTGTAACTCATTCACTCCCAGCCATTTTCACTGGAGCAAGGCCCTTCGCTCCCTGCCATTTTACTGGATTTTGACTGATTTTGCAAGGCCCACAGAAACTTCTGTTCTATTGCTATACAAACATGGAACCCACCAAAAGAAAGATTAGACTCTCTTCTTTCAGCAGAAAAAAAGGTAGTTCATATCTTTTCCATTCTTTAGAAATCAGCATTAGAAAATAGCTTAGTTTGAGCAATTTTCCAGTTTTGGATGAAAAAACGGATAAATTGAGCTTTTTGTGAAAGCATACTTTTCAAACATAACTTTGATTTATACACAGCTATTTTTTTGCTTTAGTTACATCCCAAACATCTGAATAATGTTTTCCTTTTACAAAATAAGATAAACAACAAGACAAATAAAGCTTTTGATAGCAAAGTAACCATTTATTTACACATAACTAACTGAAAGATGATGCTGTTCTGGCCGCGACAGCCGGTTAAACTTTTCCCTCATCCGTCTCATAAAGATGATTTTTTTTGAGTCTCTGCGGGTTTTGCTCGCGTGCAGCACGGACTCAAAGGCATCATCTGCTGCACTAGTGGTCCCGGTCGTTCTGCTCGGTCTTCCAGCGCCTGGCATCCCGGGCGTCCTCAAGGTTGTTCTCCATATGGTCGTCTTCCGCGGGCGCCCCGGCCGAATCGGGTCGCGGGTCTTACCAAATGCGCTACTGCCCTCCAGTGGCCAGTTTCATTGCTTTAATATGGATTTTCAGCTTTGTGCTTTGGAGCTAAATTCAATCAGAACCCAGAGATGTCTTTTTGGGCAAATACAAAACAAAATGTTGATGTTGAAATTTTGATAGCCATCTAAAGTCCGTCAGTAAATCTGCTTATTACCACCTAAACAATATAGCCAGAATTAAGGGGCTTCTGACTCAACAAGACTTGGAAAAACGTATGCATCCATTCATTTTCAGCAGATTGGACTACTGCAACGGTATATTTGCAGGTCTTGATAAAAATTCAGTCAGGAAGCTGCAGCTAGTACAGAATGCTGCAGCCAGAGTCCTCACAAATACAAAGAAACTGGACCACCTTACACCGGTTTTAAAATCATTACACTGGCTTCCAGTGAGTCAAAGGATAGACTATAAAATACTACTGCTCGTCTACAAAATACTTAATGGCCTTGGACCAAAATACATGCTTGATTTGTTAGATTTCTATTGAACATCTAGACCCCTAAGGTCGTCTGGAACCGGTCTCCTGTATGTTCCAAGAACAAGAACCAAGCAGGGTGAGGCAGCATTTAGTTATTATGCTCCTCACCTCTGGAACAAGTTACCTGAAGGTCTGAAGTATGCTCAAACTGTTAGCTCCTTTTAATCAGGGCTAAAAACGCTTTTGTTTAACACTGCATATCCATAACTGTCTATAGGGATGGGAATTGATACGATTTTTACGATTCCGATTCCATTATCGATATTGCTTAACGATTCGATTCTTTATCGATTCTCTTATCGATTCTAATTTCGGGAAAAAGAAGAACAAACATTTTGATTGGCATCAAGTTTGTTTAATCAGAAGTCACAACCTTACAAACTCAAAACGAGGTCAAAAGAGGCCCAAAGCCTCAATGTTAACTGTGGCAATAAGTGGCAAATGCACAAGAATGTGTAACATTTTACTAAAACATTTTTCTAATAGAAATAAAAAAATATTGGTATATTTTGGCATATAGGTCGTTGTTCTGCCTTTGGCAATGTCCCTAAACTTTTTCCTGTGAGGGCCAAATAACTTTTCCCTTCTCTGATGAGAGGCCGGGGTCAGTTTGTAACAGAAAAAGTGTGACGATTGCAGGAGTGCGTAAATGTAAAAAAAATATTGTTTTTCAGAAAGCCACAATCAAATAACCCTCTGTGGATTCTTCACGGAACAAAAGTAAATAAAATAAAAATAATAATATAATAATAATAAATAATAATAGCAGTACTAATGAAATAGATAATAACCAAATAACCCTCTCTGAGTTATTCACTGAAAAAGGCCAGGAAATAAATAACACTACTGAGGGAGAAAAAAACAAAAAAAAAATTCAAAATACTCTCTGGAATTGTTCAGGGGGCCGGACCAAATATGGAGCCACGGGCCGTAGTTTGGGGACCCCTGTTTTTATTTACCAGTATATTGAAATGCATGCCTTTTAGTTTTTATGGAGCTTTCACGCTCAAGTGGTGGCGCCCTTGCGCTTCCTCTCGCGAAGAAGAGTGCGCTCACGTGAAGAAGAGCGCGCTTACACGCGAAGAAGAAGAAATGCCGCATCCAAGCGAGTGAGCGAGTTAGTGAGAAAGGGAAACACTGCCACGAGCCTACGTTCTTTGTTAATGTTTGTAAAACATCTACAGAGCCAACGCCTGTAGTATGTATCATCTTCTGTGTTGTTGTTGTGTGTTTCCACTCGCGATCGGACACTTAAATCCAGTTGTGTAGTGGTTTAAACGATGTGCTAATGCTAGCGAACGCATGCTAACTGTTTGTTATTACTGTGTTAGCAGCTAATCATCGCTGATTTACGTTGATGCAAACCTGTTTGTTATTGGGGACGAAATTGATTTGCTTCATTTCTATTTTTAGTTTCAAATGATGGTTGAATAAAGTCAGCAAATTATTATACCAATGTCTTCTGCATCGTCATTTGGGAGTTTAGCTAGCTGTATAGCCAGGACTGAGCCTTAGCTTCACGGTGAGGACAGTGCAGTCTATTCCCTCCCGATGCAGTTATTTCCATCTCGCAATGACTGCAAGTCGCTTTGTTGTAATTTTTCCTCGTGAAGTGAAGACACACTTTCGAGCGTTCGAACCTACGTGCTGTCATTGTTGTCTACGGCGGCAATGCTCGTGCTAAACTATCGTAACCTTTCATTTTCACCCTTTTTCCTGGTGAAGTGTTGCCAAACTTTGAAGCCAGTGGTTCTTGGCGCCATGCTAGTTTGATGCGTCTGGACAACAAGACACGTCACGACGCAATATGCGTCTTTAGGGATCGTTAAGGCTTTTTCATTGTGATGTCAAGGCCTCGAAACACTCGGAACCGGTTCCGAATTGGAATCGGATTTCGATTCCCATCCCTGACTGTCTATATATGTCAATCTACAGTATTTGCTTTCCATTCCTCTTGTGCTTATCTTCATTGCTGATTTTAATTATTAACAGTAGTAGTCGTATTTGTTTTATTTATTTATTTATTTATTCTATTCGTGATTAAATGCGATTTTTATGTATAATTTTATTTCCTATTTCGATTGTCGTTGTTTTTACGTTCTATTGACTTTAATGTGATTTTTATTATCTTCATGTGATGTAAAGCACTTTGAATTGCCTTGTGTTGAATTGTGCTATATAAATAAATTTGCCTTGCCTTGCCCTACAGAAGCTTTCGTATCTTGAGGTACCACGGTCTCTTTTTCAAAAAAAAAAAATCCTGCTAATGTAAACAACGATCTATTTTTTTCCCCATGTTTTTCCACTTAAATACAACACATGAATTCTTAAACCTATGGCGAAGCTTGTCATGAATTGTTTACAATTTAAAAGTCACTTTAATCCTATCATCTTTTTAGTCAAGTTCAGCTGTCATGTCCTTAACTCACACGCGTATTTGGTCTGAAGCAAAAACATCACTTGCTGTCCCTGCGACCTGAGGGACCAGACTCGTGTCAGCTGATCTGTCGGAAGTGGCAGCGTCAACAATCGCCACATGCTCTGAATATGTTACCATGCCAGCTGGGCTCCCTGACATACACCTCATCCATAATGGAGTAATTCCATCGCTTTACACGTTGGCCTTTTAATGGCACCCATCGTCTAATTAGTCGACATTCTGCTTGTCAGGTGTGGTCTGAGCTTGAGAGGGAGAGTTGGTCTAGGGTTCACATCTTCTCAGTCCCTTTGTCAAACTCCCAGCGGGGACACGAGATCTGCGCATCTGTCAGTACAGTACTCTGCCCTTCCTTTCAACTTGAATGTTTTCTTGCTATTCGAAGTCTTGGGGTTTCTGCGACATGAAGTCAGAAGATAAGCCAAATGTTTTTGGACTGTCTTTTTGTTTAATTATATGAAGTATATTTTAGTGGCAAGATGATGGTTGGAGTGTTTTTTGTTTCAATGCTATAAAGCTTTTATTTGTCATTGCGTAACTGTGGAGAGGGTCAAAATATCTGGGTGAAAATTCATGACTAAACTCACAGTGGGGTGGAAGCAACTGTAGATAAGCCAGAAATAGCAACATTTCAGACTTGGCAGACTATTCTTTACCACTCTTTTCCTCTCTGTTTTCTTTCTTTTTTTTTATTTTAGAGAAGGTGGATTCTAATTTAGGCTTACAACAAGAATGACCCACAATGGGGCAGATTTAATGTGGTTAAAACATTTTCCCCCTCTTTTTTTAAATATAATTTTGGTTAGGTATCAGTACTAGGGATGTACCGAAAGAAAAATTCTTGGCCAAAACCGAATAGTGAAAATAATTGGCCTGAAAACCAAAAGGCCGAATAGTTAAACGATTAGGCGGAAATAAAATTTGGTCCATTCTCACAAGTACGCAACATCTTGTTCTAGGATCCCCGAGTCTAAATAATTTTGTTTGAAAGCTGCAGATTCTGAAACCCCTTGTGATGGTGCATTCCCATCAGTGAGCATTTTTCGGCAAACTCCG
Organism: Corythoichthys intestinalis; assembly: GCF_030265065.1. Classification (NCBI taxonomy): domain Eukaryota; kingdom Metazoa; phylum Chordata; class Actinopteri; order Syngnathiformes; family Syngnathidae; genus Corythoichthys; species Corythoichthys intestinalis. Next base: position 35,950,847 of record NC_080414.1, on the reverse strand, counting down.
AACGCATCCTATAGAAGAGGTTCCAGCGTCGTCGTAGCATTCTGTTCGGTGGACGTCACAGCCGATGAAACCTTGACAATTGCGCTTTTGTGGAAGTTTGAGACACTCGAAAATTGGGTCTCACGCCTTCAATTGCTAAGCTAAATGAAATCACGATGAACGTTTGTGTGGAACTGTAGTTCACATCAACAACAAAAACCTTTTCCGTTCTCGCCGAAACTAGTAAAGCTCTTTGCAAGGCTATTACTATCTCTTGTACAAAGTCAAACGAGAGGCTGGCGAGTGGGCAGTCCTATTGATGACGAAGCCGAGCGAAGTTGTTCCCCGTCGTATTAAACGGCGACTGGCAGAAGGGGTGTGGAAGTCGCGGAAAAAATGTGAGAAAAAGAGGACGTGGTCATGCCGTAAAATTATTGTAATAAACCATCGCAAATGCACGTGTATGCATTTAAATGCCACTTTATAGCCCTTTTCACACACATATCCAGGGAAATTCCCATGTTCGGTGACGCTGGATTTACTTGCGTCATTGCTTTCACGCATGTAAAGATGTCCTGAGAATGACGCGGGTTGGGCACTTTCACACACTTGTCCCGTGTTGCCCACTGGCGAGGGATGCTGGCACAATTTTATAACCCGGATATTGCGTCATTTTTGGTCGGCATCGGCTGACACAATGTTGGTCAAATCGTGTTTTGTTCCAGAGTGAGCGTTCCTGACATCGTAACTGCAGCCAATTCAAGCTCATCAAGTCTGTATTTAAGCTAGAGGTAAGATCGGGCCTAAAAAAATCCAGCGCAACCCGACCCGGATCTGCGGATTTGCAGGCCGAGCCCGAAAAAAAACCAAACCAAAATTTGATAATTTATTTGTAGGCCCGATCTCGGAAAAAAAAAAAAAAAGCGAAATGTTATATTTGTTGGCCCGAGCCCCCCCCCCAAAAAAACAAACAAACAAACAAAAACGAAATGTTATATTATATTTGTTGGCCCGAGCCCGAAAAAAAACAAAAACAAAAAAAACCCAAAATTTTATGTTTTATTTGTAAAGACTCAGGAGAAGGAGGAAAGGGAGGGGATGCGCCAGTCAGACCTGGACAGAGCACTGCTTAGAAAAAGATTGCGTTTTGTGTGATCATATTTGTGACGATGCCTGTGCATAATGATAACAAATTAAACCCTGTCTTTTGTAACACATTCTCAGTCGGCAGAAAAAAAATGCAAGTTTTCTTAACATTTAAATAGTCTACATACTTTTATGATCATTATAAATGCATTTAAACAATGAAATAACGCTGGAAAAGTTTGTTACATATATTTCTCGTAGGAGAGCAAAGCGCCACATTTGTTACACTCACATACAATTTGAAGCCTTTCCACACCCCACGGTGCGTCTTTGTCTTTTCAATTCCGCTGTCTTTAGTTTCTTTTTAACTTCTTGCTGCTCCATATCTAAATACCAGGTCAAAAATATGTAATAGATACGGTTTTCAATTGCCTTACAGCGCCTTCTCTTTTTTATCTAAATGATTTATTTTATAACAGGTATTCCTTAGTTTAACATCCATACATTGTTTTGGTATACAAATATAAATACCAGGGCTGTCAAACGATTAAAATTTTTAATCAAGTTAATCACAGCTTAAAAATTAATTAATCATAATTAATCGCAATTCAAACCATCTATAAAATATGCCATATTTTTCTGTAAATTATTGTTGGAATGGAAAGATAAGATACAAGACTGATATATACGTTCAACATACTGTACATAAATACTGCATTTGTTTAATATAACAATAAATCAACAAGATGGCATTAACATTATTAACATTCTGTTAAAGCGATCCATGGATAGAAAGACTTGTAGTTCTTAAAAGATAAATGTGAGTACAAGTTATAGTAATTTTATATTAAAAACCCTCTTAATGTTTTTGTTTTAATATTTTTTTTTTTTAATTTTCAAACAAAAAAATAAACTAGTAGCTCGAATTTGTTGATGTTAATAATTACACAATGCTCATGGTGCTGAAACCCATAAAATCAGTCGCACCCAAACGCCAGCAGAGGGCGATAAAACACCAAAAAAAACACAAGTAACAAATGGACATGACACTGTGCTGTCATTTTAATCTGTTTGAGTGGGGCATGTGCGTTAAATGCATCAAATATTTTAATGTGATTAATTTAAAAAAAAAAAAAATACCGCCCGTTAACGCGATAATTTTGACAGCCCTAATAAATACAAATTAATCTTAAAAAGTTAACGAGAGAGAGAACCCTGACCCAGCCCGACCGTAATAGTTGACATTTTGGATCCGACCTGACCGGGTCGGTTCGGGTTCAGGCTTAAGATCTTATTTCTAATTTGTTTTGTTGTCTTATCGGCTCTCTGCCTACCGCTTAGGTTAGTATTGTGTTTGATGTTTAGTTACCGCTTTTTGTCTTACTCCGAAGAGGAAGGAAGTGACGATCGGCCCGCCGTGATATTTACGTCATCAGCCATCGTAATGTGACCCGGGAATTTAATGCCTGCTTTCACGCACACCGCTTCCCAGGAAAGTCCTGGACATGATACATAGACGCGACCCATGAAATCGCCATGGGAAATTGTTTTCACATATAAATGCTGCACGATTAAATCCCGCGATATTCCCGGTGTTTCACAGTTTGTGAAAGGGGCTTATGTGTATTGCGCTCGCTTGTATAAAACTCTAAACTACTCACGTACAGGCTCATATGCACTGTACTTGACGTGACGTGGGACATCAATGGAAAGCAACTTCAGAATGTTCGTGTAGCAGCGATGAAGCAAATTCATTTTCCTTCATTTAAGAATTTATGTATTTCTTTGATACATAAAACCTATGCATCAATATACTTTCAAACTGCGGACATGTTGGCTATGAGCTGGTAGCGTTGCTTCTCGCCGTGTTTTGATGACATCATCATAAAAGAACTATGGTTCTTCAGACTGTTCGGTGGTAATTTTTCGGCCTTTTAACCGAAAACTTAAAATTTGAGCTATTTTCGGCCGAATGTCGAATTTTCGGTTACATCTCTTAACAGTACACTGAGTGACGTTCAATGATTGTATGGATAGGAATAGAATAGGTTTATAAGGGGCAAAATGGAAGCTCAAGACCAAGAAGACTTTCACTTCCTTACTAATTAAAAGCAACATTATTCTACTTAATAAGACACTAGTGTGGAAACAGAACATTAGTAAGTCTCTTCTGCTTGAAAAACAAGTTAAGTTCATTTGAAGAGCAAATTGAAATTGAAATTATGCCAAGGGTACGAGTACATGAATTTCAAATAATAATATCATAACAGTGAAAGAGCAGCAATCATGAATTCACAAAATAAATGATTAATAAAAAATATAGTATTATTATTGACTAAATTTTATTAATGGTTATTTATCTTAATTGTCAACTTAAAAAAATACGAGCTGATGAGATGCTGTTTCTACATCTAAGAATGGGATCTATTTGCAATTGTCACAATTGTGCTTTTTTATATTCAGATTATTATGCTGTTGCATGATCAAAGTAAATGACCCCCAACCTGTCAGTCATTCCCCTTTAAAAACTCAGAGTAAATGACTCATACTTGTTCTGCTTTTTGTTCCACGACCCTACTGGTTTGGCTAAAATTAGCCAGGATGACATATAGTTCATTCATATTTGATAGGCTGACAAGAAAAGATGAGCAATCATCCTGCCCAATTCCAAGCAACGAATGACTGTGTGTTGTTTCTAAACTATGAAAAGCCTTCTGAATTATATAAGACACTTATTATAGTTTTTGTTGTTGTTGTTACAGCGATTTAAAGATGTAGACTAGGCCTGTCGCGATAACAAATTTTAGTGTGCGATAATTATTCTCATAAATTATTGCGATATGCGATATTATTGCGCCCCCCCAATTTTGTTTAACCAATTTACAATAACAGAGTGCGAATACAGTATATATTAATAGATCAAGTACACCCATTTAAACGCGATAAATATTTACTCTTAAATTCAAATATACTTTTTAAGAAATCACAACTAAAAACAATAGACCATGCCTCTTAAGTAAAAAACAACAATATTGATACCATACAGAAACACAGAATAAATAAAATGTGTTTAAAAAAAAAAAATTGCACTTAATAACTTAAGCATTTAGACAAATGAAACATTTTCCCGTCATAGCTTCTGCAATGGTGTTCAATAGGGATGCAACGATACAGTTAAAGTCATGGTTCGGTACGAATTTTGATACGGGGGACACGATTTTCGATCCGATTCAATACATTTAATGCTCTGTAAAAAAAAAAAAAAAAAAAACAATTGTAATTTTTGTTTCTTTTTGTTTTGTTTTTTGTTTTGCTAATGAGCAAAAATTAAATTGCCATCATATAAACATGCATTTTAGTGCATAATATTTATGTGCTTACTTCTTACTGATATGAAAAAAAATTGTATAAAAGTGCTGAGAACAATCTTTACTGTTTGTAAAGTGAGGCAGGGCACACCGTTGATTGCTACAGCTCTCTTAGCAGCTAGGTTAACTACATGAGCAAGACATCCTATTTATGGTCCGAATCCATCTGTGTCACGTACTGAATTAACAATATTTGCAACATTATCTATAGTCACTGGTATGGATTGATTTGGCCTTCTTAACCTCATGTGACAAATGACAGTTTAGAATTCTAGTATATGGACTACATGTCCCATAATCACTCTGGGCTCACGTAGCCAATGGCATGGGACTTAGCACATCTAGTGTGCCATTTCATGATATCTAGTGTGTGCGCGCAACGCCCGCATTACTACTGCTCATTACTACACAACACCAGCATATGACAGCTTTCATAAACAAGACGAGTTTGAAGCACAGCACTCTTAATTTCATTCAGCTGTTTGTTGTCAAAGTGAGGTTATTCGTAGCAGCCAAGTCGGTAACAATGTTTTGGCGGACTTCGTTGTAAATATCCAGCCTTGTGCCGAAAAATAGCCGCCCCGCGTGAAATGTCACTCCTGACGGGAGCGCCCACACGTCAACAACACCGGCGCGCCATAGATGGTCCACAGTCACTCCGGAGCACTGACGCGGCCGGTATACGTTGAACAATAGGATATAATGGGAACGATTGGCTCCGGTGCTAGTTTTTGCCGGACCTGGAACGAAGATGCATTTTGCGCAGTTGGTAACGAGGAATCCGAACTTTTAACAGCACATCTGCCGCACGCGCGCACACACGTGCACGCGAGGCGATAAATTGCAGCGGAAAAATTACCACCTTCATTTTTATATATCGCGCGATAAATGGAATTATTGCATATTGCGACATGCTTAATGTAGACATTTATGAATAGAAAAATACATATTTCTAATGTCAAAAAAGTAAGGTAAGACAGCATTAAAGGTTTTGATCAAGCAGATCCCGGTGGATTCCGATGTGATTTTTTTTTTTTTTTACCTGTCCTGCTCAGCTGTTTGACACGGAGAATGGAAGTCTAAGTGCCCGGATAGTCTGAACAGTTTTAATGTTTCACATTGAGATGTGAAACCCATGTGAATCGTTGTATACCCTGCCTGTATTTGACAGGCATGTTGACCACTTTGCCTAAAATCAATGTTGTTTTTGTCAATGGTCAAATTTTTTATGACGATGATGAGCTAAAAACGTGCCTTGGGAGACTAAAACATAATGCCAGTTTTCTTCTGAGAGGACGAGAACGATTTGAAAATTCACTATAGTTTCCTTCATAAGTTCACAATGTGAGAGATTTTCTTATTGTATGTGGAGTTAGCATGCACTGTAGCCGTGTTTGTTCATGTCACTCATGTGACGTGCTACGCCGTAACACACACACACACAAACACACACACACACAGTAATGGCCGGTGAGTGTTCAAACCAGGCTCCTTTTGTGAAACGTGTCAGTTGCTGCTTGGTAAGTTTTTTTTTTTCATATCTTGGCTAAATATGCCATGTTGCTTTCGCCTTTAAAGGTCTGTGCTGAGTATTCATCACACTCTAAACATAACTTGTAGCGTTAGCGTAAGCAATAGCATTTAGCGTGGTGAGTGTCATCTTAAACGCTTACAAAACTTTTAACATACAGTTCAAGAGACAGTTTAATTAATTAGATGGGGCTTTGCCTTGCAAAGGTCCTACAACTTTTGACCAAATTTCAGAAAAATTCGAGGACTGTAAGGGGCATAAAAGTTGTATAAAGAATGTGGCGAAAACGTATGTACGTTTCTCACAAAATTTGCCAAAAACCTTTCATGTTTGTGCAATTTTCCCATTCATTTTCAATGGCAGAAAAACGTGTGGTTGTGATTTTTGACCAAAATCTTACCATTACAACCCATTGACATTTAACTGGCGCCCAAGTGAGTTGATGCCATTGACAGCCATGCAACAGGACAAGTCCCCGAAATGTCTCCAAATCAACAGCAACTTATCTGATATCAACAGAACGTGTCCCCGAAAGGTCCCCAAATAAACAGCAAGTGACCTGATAACAACAGGATGTGTCTTTGAAATGTCCAAAAAATCAGCAGGAAGTGGACTGATATTAACAGGACAGGACGTGTCCTTGAAATGTCCACAAACCAACAAGAAGCGACCTGATATCTCTGGGAAGTGCCCCAAAAATGTCCCCAAATCAACAGGAAGTGACCTGATAACAACAGGATGTGTCTTTGAAATGTCCAAAAAATCAGCAGGAAGTGGACTGATATTAACAGGACAGGACGTGTCCTTGAAATGTCCACAAACCAACAAGAAGCGACCTGATATCTCTGGGAAGTGCCCCAAAAATGTCCCCAAATCAACAGGAAGTGACCTCATATCTACAGGAGGTGTCCCCGAAATGTCCCCAAATCAACAGGAAGTGACCTGATATCAACAGGACAGGACGTGTCCCCGAAATGTCCACAGATCAACAGGAAGTGACCAGATATCAACAGGATGTGTCCCCGAAGGGTCCCCAAATCAATAGCAAGTGACCTGATATTAACAGGACGCGTCCCCAAAATGTCCAAAAATCAACAGAAAGTGGCCCAATATCAACAGGACGTGTCCTCGAAATGTCCCCAAATCAACAGGAAGTGACCTGATATCAACAGGACGTGTCCCTGAATTGTCTCCAAATCAACAGCAAGTGACCTATACGATAGTACGTGTCTCCGAAATGTCCCCAAATCAACAGCAAGTGACCTGATAACAAGAGGACTTGTCCCCAAAATGTCCCCAAATCAACAGCAAGTGACCTGATATCAACAGGACGTGTCCCCGACAATGATCCCAAATCAACTGGGCGGGTCTTAGACACACAGCAAAGCCCCATTGTAATTTCTTCAGAAATTGCAGTTTCTATTTGAAAATAATGTTCTGTTTTCGAGCTGTGTGTGCATTATCATCACGAATATAGTATGTCCTTGTTCACTCCAGTTATGTGCTCGTCTGTCGACGTTCATTCAAAATGGTTGGAAACCTTTATTTATTCATGGACTAAAACTTTTGAAGTTCCAGACAAAAATGTTTTGAGTCATTGTCGACTGAAACTAGACGAAATGCGTCTGAGTTTTCGTTGACTTAAACTAGACGAATATAACAAGTTTTAAAATGACTGACATGATTAAGACTAATAAGTATTTTTGTCCAAAAGACTAAGACAAAAATTTAAAGCGCTGACAAAAATAACACTGCCCAAAAATTAGCTGTGATAGGCTCTACCAACACCCACAACACACTTTGGCTGGATGCGCCGTACCATTTTTCTCCCTCTTTAGATTTCACCATTGAAGTAGTGGGATAAAAGCCAAATGCGGCTATGATTTTAAAAGAGGAGACACCAAGGAAAAACAGATGATTACAGGACAAGAAAAGGGAAAGTATGCATTAGATGTAAGATGAATAGGAGTGGAGAGTGATGCTAAAATATGAGATCTTAGAGCCCTGGAAACTATTATATTATTTCAGTGTACAAAGGAAGAGAGCTGTCAAGATTTATGGGAAGTATAAGATTGTGGTTTTGGACTATGTGAATAAAATCTGGAACACACAGATCTTATATGACCTTTTTCAATCCATTAACTACTTAACTCTGTTTGATGTATTCAATTTGAACTTCAACATGAAGAAACAACTATTTTTTTAAAACTTGCAGCTATACTTATATTTGCTCTGCTATGTGAGCGTTTGATCTTCAATGGCGGCTTGCACCACTTTTACTCCTGTTTTCAAAACATTATGTCAGAAAACCATAAGAGGCAACAGTCCAATTTTACATTGTAGACAGTGCTCATGTTTTGTTAAATACAGTAGCCCTGCTAGCATGAAAGCTGAAAGAGGGAAAATATCTGCCAGGCAGTTTATTAGTTGTTATTATTATATCTCCCAGGCATTTGATTTCCAGTCTCAGTTGGTGTGTTTATGTTTCCATGTCTGCACATTTGAAACACGTACGATGTACTGTTCTTTTATCGGTGAATTTTATATGTGTCATGAAATGCAGACGTTGGCCGTGGTATTTACTGTTTTGATGATGAGGAATACAGGGCGTCTGAGACTAGCCAAATCCCAAAAGCTCTTCTGTGGGAAAGCCCGACCGACCCCCTTCCTCCCCAGATCTGAGCAGTGATTCCCTTTGGCAGGATTTTATAGGGATGCCGAGAGCTCTATTATGGCAATTTCTTTTCCTGACAAGCCAAACAACACGATAAAAGATTGCATTCTGCTCTGTAAACCTTACATAGATTCTATTTTTTCCCCAGCCTCTTTCTCTTTTATTATGAACATGTTCTATAAAAGAGCGGGTCGGTCTGTCTTTTTGTGTTCTTTATACCAGTGGGAAGTGCGATGTAAATTCAATATTTATTTATTCATAGCTTGCACTGAACAATTTATTATAAGTTTCAAAGCCATGGCACAAATCCACAATAGTGGACATAGTCCTGTGAGTACAGTTAACACATAACTGTACTCAATCTGTTTTTTTGTTTTTTTTTGGTTACACTTTATTTGAACTCTGTGTCATAAGACTGTCATAATGATGACATGACACCTTTCATGAATATAAATGAGGGCTTACAGTGGTGGCCAAAAGTATTGGCACCTATGCAATTCTGTCAGATAATGCTCAATTTCTCCCAGAAAATGATTGGAATTACATATTCTTTAGAAGTTATATCTACATTTATTTTGCTTGCAATGAAAAAACACAAAAGAGAATGACAAAAAAAAATGAAATCATTATCATTTTACACAAAACTCCAAAAATGGGCTAGACAAAAGTATTGGCACCCTCATTCTAATACTTGGTAGCACAACCTTTAGACGAAATAACTGCAAACAGCCGCTTCCAGTATCCATCAATGAGTTTCTTACAATGCTCTGCTGGAATTTTAGAACTTTCTTCTTTTGCCAGGTCTTTAAGATTTGATAGGTGCCTTCTCCAGACTGCCATTTTCAGATCTCTCCACAGGATTCAGGTCTGGACTCATTGGTGGCCACTTTAGAAGTCTCCAGTGCTTTCTCTCAAACCATTTTCTAGTGCTTTTTGAAGTGTGTTTTGGGTAATTGTCCCGCTGGAAGACCCATGACTTCTGAGGGAGACCCAGCTTTCTCACACTGGGCCCTACATTATGCTGCAAAATTTGTTGGTAGTCTTCAGACTTCATAACGCCATGCACACGGTCAAGCAGTCCAGTGCTAGAGGTAGCAAAGCAACCCCAAAACATCAGGGAGCCGCCGCCATGTTTGACTGTGGGGACCCTGTTCTTTTCTTTGAAGGCCTCGGTTTTTTCCCCCCTGTAAACTCAATGTTGATGCCGTTTCCCAAAAAGCTCTACTTTTGTCTCATCTGACCAGAGAACATTCTTCCAAAACGTTTTTGGCTTTCTCAGGTAAGTTTTGGCAAACTCCGGCCTGGCTTTTTATGTCTCTGGGTCACAAGTGGGGTCTTCTTGGGTATCTTACCATAGAGTTCCTTTTCATTTAGACACCGACTGATAGTACGGGTTGACACTGTTGTACCCTTGGCCTGCAGGACAGGTTAAACTTGTTTGGATGTTAGTCGAGGTTCTTTATCCACCATCCGTACAATCTTTCGTTTGAATTTCCGGTCAATTTCTGTTTTCCGTCCACATGTAGGGAGGTTAGCCGTAGTGTCAAGGGCTTTACACTTATTAATGATATTGCGCACATTAGACACAGGAACATTCCGGTCTTTGGAGATGGACTTATAGCCTTGAGATTGCCCATGCTTCCTCACAATTTTGCTTCTCAAGTCCACAGACAGTTTTTTGGTCTTCTTTCTTTTCACCATGCACATTGTGGTACACACAAGGAAACAGGACAGTTGAGTCAACTTTAATCCATTTTAACTGGCTGCAAGTGTGATTTAGTTACTACCACCACCTGTTATGTGCCACAGGTAAGTAATAGGTGCTGTTAACTACACAAATTAGAGAAGCATCACATGATTTTTTAAAGGGTGCCAATACTTTTGTCCGGCCCATTTTTGGATTTTATTGTAAAATGATAATGATTTAATTTTTTTTTTTTTCCATTCTCTTTTATGTTTTTTCATTGCAATCAAATTAAATTAAGATTATACTACCAAACATTTGTAATTGCAATCTTTTTCTGGGAGAAATTGAACATTGTCTGACAGAATTGCAGGTGTGCCAATACTTTTGGCCAGCACTGTATGACATATGTCAGTGAGTGTCATGTAGTAAATATTGTCACTTTTGATGCAATATTGATCCTTTTTAAATGTCTTTGGGTTGGGATTAGAGTTAAGGAACTGTGTGAGGGACACTTAATGTTCATAACAGTGACATGTCATAATTATGACGGTCTTATGACAGTCTAATGAGACCGAGTGCAAATAAAGTGTTACCGTTTTTTTCCTCCATATCCACAAGAAAGCAAATAATTTCATTCAGACCTTAGTATAAGCCAAATAAAATAGTAAATTCTGACTTTTTAGGGTCAGTGAATGTACCGATATCTTCAACGAGCACAGCGCATGTGCACTTGGCCTTCTTATGGCTCGCACTTTTTTTCATGTAACCAGCTTCGACGAGTGTCAAACAAGTTAGGGTTCACCATTAAAAAGTTTTAGTCAAATAGGATGTACTAACATAATAAGAGCAGCAGCTACTGATTTTTAAGGAATCGATTATTCTATTAGTTAGTTAGTTCGAATAAACGAGTAATCGGATTATGAAGATATAATTCGTTGCAGAATAAATTTTAGGAGATGCAAAACAAAGGCTTGCTAAGATTGCGCTTTCAAAAGAGCATTTAATAAAGCATCAAATAAACAAAATTATATGTGTATGAGTATGCAGAATTGCACTTTCATTTCACGAGAGCAATAAATGCATATAAAACTAAATTAAAATACGGTGGTATGAAAAAGTATTTGAATCTGTTGGAACTTTTTGGGAAGTTTAAAAATATGCGAGTGAGTAATTTTATGAAGTTGTTTTTTTTTTTTTTTTTTAATAACTAAATATTAGACATCAGTTAATGATTCTAAGCTAAAAATGACGGACGTTTTGAATCATAAATATAATTATTTACCTTCTTTTTATGGCTGGGTGGAAACAAAAGCCGTTTCCCGATGTTTGTAAATGGGGGTCCCCAGGGTAAAACGGACAAATTAAAAATAGTTTGGGGGCTTAATGCGCCATGAAACTGCTGCGGCGTCGTAAAGACATATTGTTCTGTCAAACACAACAGTTCTTTTGGTTTAAAATGCAGCAGTTTCTTTTAAAGAGGGGTGTAAATGCAGAAACTGCTTTTTCAGCCTTGTCTGTCTCGATATATTTCCGTATATATATTTCTTTTTTTGTTAATATGTATAAAAAAAAAAATCAAATGGTATTACCTTTCTTGCTTGTACTGTATAAAAAATAAACAAAGTTTGTCAAAAAATACACCCATTTATTTTACATTCAGATAGAACAAATATTTAAAAAAAAAAAATGCTGGTTTGATCCTTCCTGTTTTTTTGCTTTATAAGCATGATAACAATCATTTCTAGTAATTACACATTACAGAGTGAATAAGTCAACAAGCTATTAACCTTGATTAACCTGTGATGTGTGATCTCTCCCCTCTCTTATTTGTATTTCTTTGTTCATAGACATGGCTCCAAAGGTATGGCTACCTCCCTCCTGCAGACCCCAGAATGTCAGTGCTACGTTCTGCCCGAGTCATGCAGTCTGCTATAGCTGCCATGCAGCGCCGCTACGGCCTCAATGTTACAGGAACTCTTGACAGCAACACTATCGAGTGAGTTACACATGTTTTATAAAGTACCTCAAAATTTGTTTCAAAGCAAAAATGGTGAACTGTTTTTAAATGTCTTGGTGGTTCATATAGTACGTGTGTGTAGGGTTTCAAAAGGATGGGAAAGGTTTTCAGTGAAAATCCATGTATGTTACAAGGTCATCTATAGAGGACCAAAAGGGACTATATTGGAATATATAAATACATCTTTAAATAAATATTAATTACCGTATTTCTTTGCACTATAAAGTGCACCTAAAAAGTGCACCCTTCAATTTTCTGAAAAGCAGACAGTGCGCCTTATAATCTGATGCGCCTTATATATGGATCAATATTGGTTAACTAATTCACTCCCAGCCATTTTCACTGGAGCACGGCCCTTCGCTCTCGGCCATTTTACTGGATTTTGACTGATTTTGTAAGGCCCGCAGAAAATTCTGTTCTATTGCTATATCAAAATGGAACCCACCAAAAGAAAAATTAGACTCTCTTTTTTCAGCAGGAAAAAAATAAGTTCATATCTTTTTCCATTCTTTAGAAATCAGCATTAGAAAATAGCTTAGTTTTAGCAATTTTCCAATTTCTGATAAAAAAACATAGAAATTAAGCTTTTTGTGAAAGCAGACATTTCAAACATAACTTTGACTTTAACAAAGCTATTTTTTGCTTTAATTACATCCCAAATATTTACATAATGTTTTCCTTTTACAAAATAACATAAACAACAAGAGAAATAGAGCTTTTGATAGCAAAGTAACAATATATTTACACATACATGAGATGACGCTGTTGTCGCCGCGACAGACGGGTAAAGCCGCCTGTCTCATAAAGTTTTTTTTTAGTCTCTGTGGGGTCTGCTCGGCGAACAGCACGGACTCAATGGCATCGTCCGCTGCACTGGTGGTCCCGGTCATTCTGGTCGGTCGTCCGGCGCCTGGCATCCCGGGCGTCGTCAAGGTTGTTCTCCATTCGGTCGTCTTCCGCGGGCGCCCCGGCCGAGCGGCCCCGCCGTTCGTTGCCGTTGAATCGTTGTCTTACCAACCCAATTCAACGGGTTTTCATACCAAATGCGCGACTGTCATCCAGTGGCCAGTTTTATTGTTTTACAATGGATTTGCAGTTCTGTGCTTTTGAGCTAAATTGAATCAGAGCCCAGAAATGTCAAAAAAAAAAAAAAAAAAAAAAAAAAGTCAAAGACGTATAAATACGTCTTTTGGACACTGAAACAATTAAAAATAGAACTTATTTATACATTTTTGGAGCAAATGAGTTAATCATGGTATGACATTCCCTTTAGCGCAGCACTATCTAGTGGATGTTTAAGGCTTCCCCAGCCACTACTATGACTACTGCGCCTTATAATGCGGTGCACCATATACGTATATGGAAACAGTTTCAAAATAGGCTATTCATTGAAGGTGCGCCATATACTCCTATGCGCCTTATGGTGCGGAAAATACAGTAATTGTATTTATATATATATATAAAAAAAATGGGATTCATTAAATATGTTATTCATTTATTAAAATACCAGCTCATTTAATGTAAAAACATATATAATCATTCAATATAATTTCATTACTTATTTCATGGACACATGTTGCAGCACTGCATGCATTTATTATATCTGTCAGGGCGCTTTTACTCTAGCACTGTTTGGTCCATTTTAAACAGACCAGAGTTCTTTTTCTCAGATAGTCCACTTCGCTTTGTAAATGTGAACGCACTCCGAACTGTAGTTCGGACCAAACAAACGAACTCTGGTCCGCTCAAAAATCGTGAGTCTCAATTTACTTTAAGCGCACCCTGCTTCGCTTTTGAATGCAACCGGTGGAGGGTGCACTTTTGCTACTTGTGTAGCGTCACAGCGCGGAGCTGTGATAGTCTAGGCTGTATTGGTACACACAGGACATCCTTGGAAGTGCAAGTACAGCACCGACGCGAGTCAAAATCAACAATGGCAAGATGACAGACGATTTGCCATGGTCAAATGTTGTTGTGCTGCGCTAAGCATTTGAATTTGATACACAGAATCGGGTACTAATGTGGTGATTGTGTTTTGCATGCTGTTGCTGAACGTACCGTGTCACAGTGACTGGTGGAGACAGGCGGAGCCTCTCGGGGCGGCTGTTTCCTGAACCATCTGTGGGCTTAAAAATACTCTTCGTGAGACAAAAACACGAGGAGCCTTGTGCTCATTTGGCTCAGACGTCAACCCACTTTAGCAACAATAACACCGTTGCGCCTGTGCACGTCATAGTACTGCGACACCCAAATTGAAACGTTATCAACAATAGGTCAATAGGAGAGCATGATGGAAATACTATGACCAATAGGGCAGCAGGATCTTATGGCACAACGTTTAAAAGCAGGAAGTACAGTACATACGTATCTTTTACAGTACTGCTTAGTATTTTTGCCTTTCATAAACTGAAATGTTCGTCTTAACAAGAGGCAATATTTTTCCGTTTAAACGTGTCGTTACCTGAAAATAACGTTTGTAGAGACATTCCTAAGTAGAGGTACCACTGTACTTGTTGTTCTGCTTTTTATATGAGGGTTGCGGAGTATGACATGTATATATTTGCATTGCAATTGTATTACTGGATTATTTTGTTACTTTTTAGCTGAAAAATGGCCCCATCGTCCAGATTTCCGATCACATTATTGGATCGGGGACTCTGTAATAAATTCTTCTTTCATGCCATTTTAGTTTCTATACATGCAAGGTATTTTCCATGGGAAGTGTTTTGCAACACTAATTGTGTGCTGGCATACCAAAAAAGCTGCATTAGGGTCTTACTTCATATTTTGTGTGTGTTGAATGTTAAACCTTTGTCCTGATTGACTGTGCCTTATGGCTTCGAAATGTCAAATGTTACATATATAACATGAAAATGAGGTGGAACACTATGTCTAAAATACTTCAGGTGTAACAGGCAAATTATTTTTTCAAAGGACTGACCAAGTGGGTAAGATTTGTTGGTGATTGGGAGTCCAGTGGGAGACGAGTTATCTCCTGATCTCCTGTTTTACATTCAGGTGGGAAGTGCAATTACTTTTCAAGATGCAAGGAATCCCAGCTTGATTTAATTGGGTAATTTTAACATGATCAAAGAGGCTTTGTATTGTTAAAAGGACACTTACATTTACATACCACAACCTGCAAAATGTCACTATAATGATATATTTGGAAAAGAAGCATTTTCAAAAACACACCGTTTCAGGTGGTCACTTCATTATAATTTGCCAACAATTGACGCACGATACACAGCATGTAACCAAATAGAAAGGTTTGCATGAATATGCGAAAAAATAAGTGATGGAACTTATGTGAATCTTTTTTTGAAACCTTGACACTTTGTTAGATGACTTTTTACCTGCACGTAACGCAAACAGTGTTCGCTGACATTTGTCCCCAGCGCTGTTGAAATGCCATCCGTGCTAGAAATGGCAATGAGCTCAATTTGGCCACTGAACTGTAACGTGGTAACGTCTCCACTCCACTCCGATAGAGTGACTGCTATCTAACCAGTGGACTGAAACAGGGTGAAATATGATCAGCTAACAGTGTGCCTGTTTTTCTGTTTCTTCTTTGCTTCTCTCCGTGCAGCAGTAACACACTAAGGTGAGGTGCCCTTTGAGTGTAATGTATATCGATTAGATAATGCATTCTTGAGAAATGTGCGAGTTATGAAAGACGTGCATGTTTTTTAGCCTTCAAAGCCTTTTGTACTGTGTTCATGCATTCTTTGTTTATCATTTGTGCATACTCAACTCTTTTACACATATTAAAAAAAATACACAGTTTACGATAAGGCATAGACTTCATAATGATATTGACGGGGCGCTGGGCCGATTAATAGGGGGCCTGCATTGTTGCCGTGGCCGTCAAAGCTGACTGAGTGGAATCACAAAGAGCTTTTTTCGTTGAAAATCCTTGTGAATAAATGCTTAAATTCCTGAATTCTTTTTAGATTTGGACGTAAAACAGTCTCGATTCTTTTACGTAAAAAATATCGAGTGCGATGCTAGTCTGTCAGTTAATGTCGCGGCCGCCTGATGTAAACACAGTGGTGCCCCCAGGGGGTGGCCACGGCCACCCCTATAAATTTGTTGGCCACCCCACTGGCCACCCCGCTTGCCAGTAAATCGTAGATTGTTGTAGCATCAGCTATGCATTCCATCCCAAATGCAAATCTGCCAGCACCTGCTTTCCCCCAGTAATTATTTTGTTTTGTTAAATGTACACCTTATGCCTAATATATACAGTACATAACACAATAAAACAGAATTGTTGTGGAACTCAAAATGTTGACTGGACAGTTATCAACTATGCATATTAAATCATTAGTAACATAAAATATTACACAATACACCAACATATATTAGTAGCCGTTAGAGGTGTGCAAAATTTCCGATTCTTAGATTATTCGCGATTCGGCCGTGGAAGATTCGAGAACGATTCACAAACATCCAAATTCCGATTATTGAAATATGTGAAGTAAAGCGGAAGTACACAACACTCAGCGCGCCATGCGGTCTTCAGGATACCTTATGTTGGTCTTAACAGGGAGCAGCTGGGTTCAGCCGTGTCAGACGAGTTATGGCATATGTACTGTTGCCACTAGTGAGCTGTGTATCCACTCAAATCAATAAAACTAAATGCAACACTTTCAAAACAAACCAGCACAATGTCTCTCTAATTAAACAAATCCTTGATGCAGCAAAATTTGAGTCGAAGCTCGAGTTAATCGATTACTCATTCCAGCACTAGTTAAATGTGTACATATTATCGTAGTAAATTGTTCGAGGACCTTCAATCGATTTAAATCGAATGGTGGCAAACTTTGGTAAGATCGACATATCATATCCAAAGAATCGATATGGGAGCGTATCATCATGAAAATGGTGATTTACACCCTTGGTACTGTACATAGAGCTCCAGTGGTCTATAAAGTTGAGGATAAATGGAACTTAACCAAATTTCCTTAAATGCTCTTTCCAACACAGTCCTCTCTGTTTATTGTCTTTTTTTTGTCACAAACCTCATTTGATTTTAATATGTTTCGTTCATAATAACAGTCCTCTACTCCTTCCTGCAGATGGATGAAGAAGCCCAGATGTGGTGTTCCTGACCAGATAGCAGGCGTATCAAAATTCACCGTCAGGAAACGGCGGTACGCCCTCACAGGACAAAAGTGGCAACACAAATATATCACATACAGGTGAGTGCAAATGTGGAAATCTCTCCATACACACCAAAAAAAACACACTCCCCATTTTTGCATGTCGCACAAAAGAATCTAACATGTACTAGGCTTGGACAATATATCATTTGAACATCACAATGTGCGCATGCGCACCCGACTTACATGATTTGGACTTGCGGAGTCTCGTCCGCCATTTTGTCTTTACTTGTTTTTTTTTAATAATGTTGACTTTTGTTTTGTGATGCATGCTTTTATTTTGGCGCAGGAAGCCTAGAGTAGGTAGTACTTCCACATGTTGGAAAGAGCGCATGTACACATGAAGAAGAATGTATTTGCGCACACGATGAAGAGCGTTTTTGCTCCCACCAAGAAGTTGCAAAGCCGAGTGAGAGAGACAGAGGAAAGAAAGCACATCTGTTGCTTGTGAAGCAGCCACAGAGGCAACACGTATACCGTAATTTTCGCACTATAAGGCACACCTAACTATAAGCCACACCCTTCAAATTTAGCACAAAAACGGCATTTGTTCATTGATAAGCCGCACTGGACCATTTGCCGCAGCTGTTTTCACTGTATTATGGGATATTTACACCAAAACATATTCACCGGTAACACTTAAATTGACAGTGGCATCATACGACTGTCATAAGACCAAATGAACCACCATGAAGCTTTTAACCAATTGGCTGCAAAGCTTCATTGCTTCAAGAAGCTTCGTTTGGCCATCACTGCTCCCTTGGGGGAGACAGTCGACCTCTGCTGCCACCTGCTGTCAACACTGTTGCCGTCCAACATGCCTCCTAGCATGCATTGCAGCTCTACAGATGTAAATAACAATCAAAATTCATGTTCAGTGGTATTTATTTCTTCAGTTATTGTTTGAGTTGTTTCATTAACTACTAGTTATGGTATTTGGTAACACTTTATTTGACAGTGGCACCATAAGAGTGTCAGTAGACAATCATAATTATGACATGACACTGTAATGGGCATTAATGAATGCTTATAACAAATGTCATTTTGTGTTATCCGGCAAATTATCTCACTTTTGAATGGATGTAAAAGATCCAAGCTGGACATGAATGGAGTTAGTGACATAATTTAATGAATCAAACTTAACTCATTTGCTCCCGGAAACGTATAAATACGTTCTATTTTTAAATGCTTCACTGTCCCAAAAACGTATTTATACGTCTTTTGTGTTTTTTTTTTAATAAGAAGCATATATACCTTCCACTGTATCTGAGAAACAAAGAACAACACTCCAAACCCCTTTTAAAGCAATAAAACTGGCCATTGGAGGGCAGCAGCGCATTTTGCAAGACCACGCAACCCGATTCAACAGCAGTGAACGGCCGGGCAGCATGGTCGGAGCGCTGCCGGCACGATGCCAGGCGGCGCTCCGACCGAACAAAACAACAAGAGGACGCCTGGAAGGCCAGGCGTTGGACGACTGCACAAAACGAATGAGACTCTCAGTAAAGCGGCTCGCCAAGCAGACCCCGCAGAAACGCAAAAATAATCCATCTTTGTGAGACAGACAACGATGAGGGAAAAGTTTACACGGCTGAAGTGGCGACAACGCCGTCATCTCGGCGACAAACCGTCATCTCTCAGTAGTCGTGTGTGAATAAATTGCTACTTTGCTATCAAAAGCTCTATTTGGCTGGTTGTTCATGTTATTTTGTAAAAGAAAAACATTACAAACAGATGTTTGGGATGTCACTGAAGCAAAAAATAGCCGTGTTAAAGTCAGACTTATGTTTGAAATGCATGCGTTTACAAAAAGCTCATTTTCTCCGTTTTTTCATCAGAAATTGGAAAATTGCTCAAACGAAGCTATTTTCTAATGCTGATTTCTAAAGAATGGAAAAAGATATAAACTTAATTTGTTTTTCTGCTGAAAGAAGAGAGTCTAATCTTTCTTTTTGTGGGTTCCATGTTTATATAGCAATGGAACAGAATTTTCTGTGGGCCTTGCAAAATCAGTCAAAATGACGGCCGGGAGCGAAGGGCCTTGCTCTGGTGAAAATGGCTGGGAGTGAATGAGTTAATGACATCTGTCATAAGCATTCAGTAATGCCCATGATAGTATCGTATCGTAATTCTGATTGTCTTATGATGCCACTGTCAAATAAAGTGTTACCAATTAACCCAAATAAATCATCAAATACGCTGCACTGGACTATAAGCCGCAGGACTCAAAATGAAAAGTAGCGTCTTATAGTCCGAAAATTATGGTATGTACACACATATCACCTTTTGTACTGTTTATCGTGCGCTTTCAGTTGTGGTCAAATACTTGGAGCGAGTTTATGTGATTGTTATTGATGATGTGCGGACGCTAGCTGATACATGCTAATCGTTTGTGTGGGTTGTTATTGCTGTATCAGCAGCTAAAAATCAATGCAGATTTGAAATGTTGTCATTAAAGATTTGACTGATTTAATTTAATTTTTGTTCTAGTTTCAAACTGCATGTGTTAATGCCATGAGCAACTGAATTAACGTCAGTGTAGCGTGGTGCAGACAAAGACGAAATGCATAGGTCTGTCGCTACACATTTATTTTATTTTCCTTTTTCTTGTACACAGTAACACAAGTAAATACTTTTTAACACAACGTTCGTCTGGCGTGGCTGTACAAGTGCTCAGACGGGTATTTCTTATTCTTCACACTAAAATAAGAACTCTTGTATAATTATATTATTAACAAACACAAATATCTGTGACAGAACATATTTAACTTTTTCATTGTAAACACTACTCGCATTCACTCGTCTTCCGCTCGTCCCCACAAGCAGCTCTGCATTTATTCACTAACACACTAAACTAACACATTTTTAAACTATAACTACACACAAACTACATCCCAATAACTAAACACAAACTACATCCCAATCAGTCCAAAATAAAGTAATTTGCTAATATACACAGTCAAATTCTAGCATTTTTCTCACCTGTAACACAAGAAAATACTTTTCAACACAACGTTCGTCTGGCCTGGCTGTACAAGTGCTCAGACGGCTATTTCTTATTCGCTCCCTAAATGCGACTTCCCATAGCCCATTCACGCCAAGCGGCGAACGCTGACACCTGCTGGCTAAAATCGGTCAGTACAATTTTTTTTTCAGGCTGAAACGTCTGTATATATTTTCCGAAACCCAATGAAATAAAATGAAACATTTTAAACATATGGTGAATCACATTGTAGACACAACAAAATAATAAAACTACTACTTTGATTTTAACTGTGTGCCACATCAGCAAACCACACGGACATCTGACATCGTCATTTCGGAGCCAGGCTCGCTATCAAGCCAGGACTTAGCTCCAACATCTTTGCGAGGACAGTACAATGATGTATAGTATAGGGCTCGGATATCGAATATTTTAGTAATCGAGTAATCGACTGAAAATTCTATCGATTAATCGAGTAATCGGGAAAAACATATATTTTTAGGTGAAGAGCAATTATAAATATACATGAGAAAACAAGACATTTACTCTAATATTGAACCATTTTCAGTCAATCAATGTCTTTATTTTCAATGTACATTGTTGAAAACAGTCAACAATTGCAACTCAGATGTAACTGGAATAAAAAAAAAAACTAATTCACTGCTTTCACTCCAAAAACTTTTTTATCTTATAAATACATATATATCTCTTACCTAAAAATGCCATTACGCTTGATAACACAGATCACTTAAAAGTCAGGTGTTTTTCCCACGTGTTTCAATTGAATTTCTATTTGTGTCAAGCTATTTTTAAGTTCTAGTTAAGTTTTAAGTTAGTCGAAACTGTAAGTCCTGGTAGGATTTTGAGTTTTTTCAGTGTTCAAAATAAATGTATGATACCTGCTGTATTGGAGCACATCAGGGACCAGTGCTACTTGGTGTTTTATCCAGCAATGACTACTGAGCTAAAATTGACAGTTAGTATTATTACGTTTTTATTTTACACCCTCATCACTCTACAATGCTATGTTTTCACAGATTAAATAAAGCCACGTTATGACACGTTAGCCACACATCGACAGTGGTCATAATTAATAGAAACCTAGCCCTCCGCAGGGCTAAGGTTACGTGAGCAAGTGACAGTAACGTTAATCTTATTTATTAGCGCTTAGGAGTCTACTGCTTTAAGATAGCGGCTGTTTACTAATGCCACTGACTCTGTGAGTTCGCATCTAGTTCAACATACATGTGATCTCTATGCGACGCATCAGACGCTACCTGCTACCACCGTAGCAACATGCGGGCTAGTTTTTAGCAACGTCGGCATCATTTGTAGCGGCTGTCGACTGCAGTAATTTTTTTTTTTTTTTTTTTAAATTGCTTCTTCCTCTACGCACGTGACATCAGCGCGTTGTCCCGCATTAAAAGTAGTCCAGGCAAAATGTGATGCTTAGAGCTGTCAAAATTCAACAATTACTCGAGGTGAATAAGATTACTCGGATCAGTTTTTAAACTCGAGTTACTCGAGTTGCTCAAGTATTCGTTTCAGCTCTAGTATAATACATGTTTTTGGATAATTATTTTGAGTTTTAAGGGGTACTTTAAAAGGTTTATTCCAGGTTATATCGCCAGCGTAGAAACTTGTTTTTAACCCAGGGACAACCTGTATATTCAAAGCGGATATATGGAAAAATCAATCTGACATGCCAGGTTATACTCAATGTGGACTTCTGTAACAACAAATAAGCTGAAAAACATGAAGGTCAGTGCAAGTTCAATCTTGCATTAAGGCGGGATTTAGGGTTGTGTTACTTAGCCCGCAATTTGTAAAACCACTTCTGTTTATTGTGTGGCTTGCTCTCTGGCTTTATCTTTCATAGGACAATCCTTAATAGTTTTTGTCTACTTTGAGGATAAATCAGTGGCTAATATTAGATTAGACATGCAGCTGTTTTGGGACTGTATATCATGCATGGTGGAATTGCTGAAGCTATTGCTATTTCAGGATTTCATTTCTGATTATATAGGGACTTACTTCAATTCAGAAAGTGATTTTAAAAAACCTTCGTTTCATTTGCGATGGTGCAGATCAAGCTAATGGTGCAAGAGTAGATATGTGGAAATGATACTGAGGAAGGAAGTAAAGACAACCAGCAGCAGTTACAGTAAGAGATGAGCTGCAAGAAGAGGAGGAATCCCCGGTGGAAAGTTAGAGGTAGATTAGGGTTATGTAATGGGATCGAAGGATTTTGAAAGTGTATTTGCTCTTTTGCGCATATTCGTAAGGGTTCTATAAGGCTGTGTACTTGGCTTAGTCAGCTTTGCCTCGAACTGTCAAACTGCTGCAATGCAAGTAGTGAATGCAGTGGGTTCTTTTTCTTCGTCTTCTAACATTGACACTGAAAATATGTTTGCCACCAAGCAGTAGAGTACAGTTAAGTTGTCTCACCATATTAAACGTAGGATGGAAAACGGCGGCGGCATTTAAAGACTTCTCCACAGGCACAGACACTCGCCAACAGCCAATCAGAACAAAGAGTTTTGCATTTAGCCCTTTTTATTTTTGTCTTAGTCTTCGTCTTTTGGACAAAAATACTCATTAGGGCACTTTCACACTAGCTCTAAATTGAAATCTTGTAAATAAATCAACGAGAAACAGCTCATTTGTATTTCACGAACTGATTCAGATTTTCAAATTATAGAACAGTCAGCTTGGGCGAATTTATCGTCATTTATTGTTATCGAAGTAAGTCTGCTCAATTTACCGTGATACGTACTTTAGGCCATATCGCCAGCCCTACTCCACGTACATTATGAAAATGTCACGCATTGTGAACATATGACAGAAAAAGATGTAGCATTTTCGTCTTGTCAGACGAAAATTGGCATTCACCTCGTTATGTTCAAGTCTCCCCAGCCACATTTTTAGCCCGTCACGTCATTGTCATGAAAAAAATTGTTCCTCAACGAAATATTTTCGTTGTCATCATTGTTGACGAAAACACTGATTAACAACATAAAAATAAATCAATTGTTTGTGCAAATTAATCTTTAATTTCCTACCAGCTGTTGGTTTGATTCAAACTTTGGTCATGGTTACAGTGCCTTGCAAAAGTATTCGGCCCCCTTGAATCTTGCAACCTTTCGCCACATTTCAGGCTTCAAACATAAAGATATGAAATTTAATTTTTTTGTCAAGAATCAACAACAAGTGGGACACAACCGTGAAGTGGAAAAACATTTATTGGATAATTTAAACTTTTTTAACAAATAAACTGAAAAGTGGGGCGTGCAATATTATTCGGCCCCTTTACTTTCAGTGCAGCAAACTCACTCCAGAAATTCAGTGAGGATCTCTGAATGATCCAATGTTGTCCTAAATGACCGATGATGATAAATAGAATCCACCTGTGTGTAATTAAGTCTCCGTATAAAAGCACCTGCTCTGTGATAGTCTCAGGGTTCTGTTTAAAGTGCAGAGAGCATTATGAAAACCAAGGAACACACCAGGCAGGTCCGAGATACTGTTGTGGAGAAGTTTAAAGCCGGATTTGGATACAAAAAGATTTCCCAAGCTTTAAACATCTCAAGGAGCACTGTGCAAGCCATCATATTGAAATGGAAGGAGCATCAGACCACTGCAAATCTACCAAGACCCGGCCGTCCTTCCAAACTTTCTTCTCAAACAAGGAGAAAACTGATCAGAGATGCAGCCAAGAGGCCCATGATCTCTCTGGATGAACTGCAGAGATCTACAGCTGAGGTGGGAGAGTCTGTCCATAGGACAACAATCAGTCGTACACTGCACAAATCTGGCCTTTATGGAAGAGTGGCAAGAAGAAAGCCATTTCTCAAAGATATTCATAAAAAGTCTCGTTTAAAGTTTGCTACAAGCCACCTGGGAGACACACCAAACATGTGGAAGAAGGTGCTCTGGTCGGATGAAACCAAAATTGAACTTTTTGGCACAATGCAAAACTATATGTTTGGCGTAAAAGCAACACAGCTCATCACCCTGAACACACCATCCCCACTGTCAAACATGGTGGTGGCAGCATCATGGTTTGGGCCTGCTTTTCTTCAGCAGGGACAGGGAAGAGGGTTAAAATTGACGGGAAGATGGATGCAGACAACTACAGGAACATTCTGGAAGAAAACCTGTTGGTATCTGCACAAGACCTCAGACTGGGACGGAGATTTATCTTCCATTAGGACAATGATCCAAAACATAAAGCCAAATCTAAAATGGAATGGTTCAAAAATAAACTTATCCAGGTGTTAGAATGGCCAAGTCAAAGTCCAGACCTGAATCCAATCGAGAATCTGTGGAAAGAGCTGAAGACTGCTGTTCACAAACACTCTCCATCCAACCTCACTGAGCTCGAGCTGTTTTGCAAGGAAGAATGGGCAAGAATGTCAGTCTCTCGATGTGCAAAACTGATAGAAACATACCCCAAGCGACTTGCAGCTGTAATTGGAGCAAAAGGTGGCGCTACAAAGTATTAACGCAAGGGGGGCGAATAATATTGCACGCCCCACTTTTCAGATTTTTATTTGTTAAAAAAGTTTAAATTATCCAATAAATTTTGTTCCACTTTACGATTGTGTCCCACTTGTTGTTGATTCTTGACAAAAAATTAAAATTTTATATCTTTATGTTTGAAGCCTGAAATGTGGCGAAAGGTTGCAAGGTTCATGGGGGCCGAATACTTTTGCAAGGCACTGTATGTCACCACCTTAAAATATCCGTCTTTTGCTTTCAAGCTTGTTAAATAATCATCAAAAAATAAAAGCTGGGATTTAAAAACGCATAATTAATGTATGGCTACCCAGTGTGTGTTTTTTTTCACTGTAGCTGCATACAGTATGTGCTGTTGGGTGGCCCTAATTAGCTTTGGCATCCCTACTGTTTTCCCAGCGTGCAAGTACTATTATAGCACATGAAATGCAACAAGAGTAATTATCACCTCACAACATGGAGTTAAATATTTGATATAGCCTTAGACGGGGTTGAATTCCTTTGTTTGGCAATTTGCAGCCACTTGTATTTTGCACTTAACTTATTTTCTGTCCTTGAAATGGGATGCACATATGGTTCTGGAATCAGCTGAGCCAACTTTTGGTCTTAATCAACTTGCAACATTTGTTGGTCCTGCTGTTTTTTATTATATTGAACAAGGACACATATTCGGGCAGACGACTTGCTTGTTGTATCCGTCCAATTTTAGTGGATAGAATAGAAATATTCTTCCATTACTCTTCTTGTTCTATTGAAATTTGAAATTCTACTTAGTTTTGAAAAGACATAAGTTCATTTTTTAAATAGAAGCCTTATCTTTAATATTCACGCTTCAACAAAATGAGTTTTGTTTTGGTACATGCCATAGATTTTCTCCCTGTCTGTTTTAGCATTTATGCTATCCTATTGCAAAAGCATGGTTTTGCTACTACAACCCCTAGCAAAAAGTATGGAATCACCAGTCTCGGACGAGCACTTGCTCAGACATTTGATCATGTAGAACAACCTCAGGTAAAAAGCTTGAAAAAAAATAAAGAATTAGTTCAAAAGTGCAACTCTTTAGCATTCAGAAACACTAAAAGAAATGAATAAAAAACATTGTGGTGGTCAATAAATGGTACTTTTATAGAGCAAGTGCATGGAAATATGTATAGAATCACTCCATTCTGAGGAAAAAAAAAATGGAATCATGAGAAACAAACAAAGAAATAACAATCAAAACTCTAGTATTTAGGAGCACCACCTCTGGATTTTAGGTCAGCTTGCAGTCTCTGAGGCATGGTCTTGATGAGCATTCTTCATCAATTTGGTGCCAACTCTCTTTGATTCCAATTGCCAGTTCATCCTTGCGTGTCAGAACCTTGCTGTGGACCTTTTTTTTTTTTTTTCAATTTTCAGCACAGGTTTTAAATAGGGTTGAGATCTGGGCTATTTGCAGGCCATGACATTCACTGGATGAGTCTGTCTCCAAGGAATGCTTTAAAAGTTTTAGCGCTGTGGCATGATGCGTTGTCATCTTGGAAAATGACAAACATATTTTCAACTGAAGGGATAAGAGAGCTGTCTAAAATTGTGAATTTATTGAAGGTTTAACCACAGCCATCTCCCCAGTGCCTTTGCCTGACATGCAGCCCCATATCATCAAGGACTGAGGGAATTTTGACGTTTTCTTCATGCAGTCATCTTTGTAAATCTCACTGGAACAGCACCAAACAAAAGTTCCAGCATCATCACCTTGTCCAATGCAGATTCTTTACTGTTGATAAGGTCAAAACTTTATTGTTGATGAAAATACACCGCAAGTCAGATTTTTTTTTTTTTTTAATATGTCCTCCATTTTGACCTTATGGAAGTGGTCACCTTAACCAACAGGTTGCTACCAAAATCAACGTTTCTCCATCAGCTCACTTTCTGACATTGACGGCACTCGACATCCAATTCATTTTGACTGGATTGGACGTATAGCGCCATCAATGGCACTGAAACCAGAGCATGTCTTGTTGGCATTTACAGGTCACTTCCTATTCATTTTAGGAAATTTACAAGTTACGTCCTGTTGATTTTGAGTCGCTTGTTATTCATTTGGGGACATTCTTGAGTCACTTCCTTTTTAGTAACTCAAAATGAATCGGAAGTGACCTGTGAAAGCCCCAAAATCAACAGGAAGTGTCCTGTAACTACCCCGTAAGGAAAAGGCAGTGAGCGAAAATCAAGATGAAGTGACGTGAAATGGCCCAAAATCAACTCATTGCCTGGCATTGACTGCCACTGACGACCATAGGGAATGGATTGACACATGGATTGGATGTCTACCAGTGATAAACTCATTTCAAATCACAACAAAAGGATGAAAAGAGCGTGCTTTTCTGTGTATGAGGTGTTTCGTAGAGCACTCAAATTATTTCCTGACCTGGATGTATCGATAATGGAGACTTTGCAGACACTGAAGGCTACTCACATAACATTTTAGATGTGAAAATTGATGGGTGATGTTTTCAGCAAGCTTTGGTGATTTCACAATTCAAGGTCCACTGCATTTAACGACTCTGTGGTAATCTCTGTCTATACCAGTACTTAAAAATATCAGTTTGTCTTCAGATAGCAGCAACAACAACAGCAAGCATGCATATCTTCTCATAAGCTGTTGGCAACTAACCCAGAGTGAAACCAAATTTTAAGACCATGACAAATATTTTCACTAAAGCATATAAATCAGAGAGCGGTTTCCCTGCCATGACAAACCTGACTTGGGCTTTCAGCAGGCAGTGGGCTGTTGATAAGCCTTAATTAGAAAGTAGATTTGCTAGGTAGAAAATTGTCCAATCCTCTCCACACCTGCAACATATCAGTGCTGGCAGGCTGGACTCAGGGCCATCCGCTCAAAAACTGCGTCATGTAGTTCTGTGTAAGCATGCCTGAATGAGCGTGAAATGGCAGAAGCTTATGTTGCTGCGAACTTCAGTTATTTATCTCCCATTAAATTATCAGAAATGCTGTATGAGACAAATGGTGATATTTAAAGTAAATACAGATACTTATTGTTGCCGGCCTCTTGACCTCATGCAACACTGGCCGAGATCAATCAATCAATGGCTGCATGATATTCATACTTTGAAAGTCTTGAATAATTTGTGTGTTGTCTTTTTGCAGCATAAAGAACGTGACACCCAAAGTCGGTGCCGAGGAAACGCATGATGCCATCCGGCGAGCCTTTGATGTTTGGCAAAATGTGACGCCGCTGCGCTTTGAAGCTGTGCCGTACAGTGAACTGGAGCGGACCAAGAAAGATGTGGACATCACAATCATTTTTGCCTCAGGTTTCCATGGTGACAGTTCCCCATTTGACGGTGAGGGTGGCTTCCTGGCCCATGCCTACTTCCCAGGGCCAGGAATTGGAGGAGACACACATTTTGACTCGGATGAGCCATGGACACTGGGCAACCCCAACCATGACGGTAAGCATTGCTTTGGTTTCTACTCGCTTTGTTTGTTGGGGATGACAAATGATGGACAAAATACTTAAAATGTATATGCTACAATGTAGATTGTAGCTTTTCATGAGTGGCTATTTGTCCTCATAAAGCCAAGTGAGCTTTCTTATACCTCTGTGAAGTCCCCCCACCCCCCTCAGAAATTTGGAAATGTATATAAAAATGATGTCAAATCGTTTGTGCCACGTTTGTTTGTTCGTACTGTAAAAAGTTGTATGTTAAGTATGTTAAAAATGATAGCAGCACAAACAAAACTTCTCACAGCACAAAGGTAACACAAACGATTTTTGACATTTTTATATACAGTGCTGGCCAAAAGTATTGGCACCACTGCAATTATGTCAGATAATGCTCAATTTCTCCCAGAAAATGATTGCAATTATAAATGCTTTGGTAGTAATATCTTCATTTATTTTGCTTGCAATGAAAAAACACAAATGAGAACACAAATAAATGTAATAATTATCATTCTAAACAAAACTCCAAAAAGGGGCCGGTCAAAAGTATTGGCACCCTTTGAAAAATCATATTATGCGTCTCTAATTTGTGTAATTAACAGCACCTGTTACTTACCTGTGGCACATAACAGGTGTTGGCAATAACTAAATCACACTTGCAGCCAGTTAAAATGGATTAAAGTTGACTCAACCTCTGTCCTGTGTCCTTGTGTGTACCACATTGAGCATGGAGAAAAGAAAGAAGACCAAAGAACTATCTGAGGACTTGAGAAGCAAAATTGTGAGTAGTTGTGTGCATGGGCAATCTCAAGGCTACAAGTCCATCTCCAAAGACCTGAATGTTCCTGTGTCTACCGTGCGCAGTGTCATCTATAAGTGTAAAGCCCATGGCACTGTGGCTAACCTCCCTAGATGTGGGCAGAAAAGAAAAATTGACGAGAGATTTCAACAAAAGATTGTGAGAATGGTGGATTAAAAACCTCGACTAACATCCAAACAAGTTCAAGCTGTCCCGCAGTCCGAGGGTACAACAGTGTCAACTCATAATATCCATTGGCGTCTGAATGAAAAGGGACTCAATGGTATGATACCCAGGAAGACCCCACTTCTGACCCAGAGAAATAACAAAGCCAGGCTGGAGTTTTCCAAAACTTACCTGAGAAAGCCAAAAACGTTTTGGAAGAATGTTCTCTAGTCAGATGAGACAAAAGTAGAGCTTTTTGGGAGAAGACATCAACAGAGTTTAGAGGGGGGGGAAATGAGGCTTTCAAAGAAAAGAACACGGTCCCCACAGTCAAACATGGCGGAGGTTCCCTGATGTTTTGGGAGGTTCCCTGATGTTTTGGGGTTGCTTTGCTGCCTCTGGCACTGGACTGCTTGACCTTGTGCATGGCATTATGAAGTTTGAAGACTACCAACAAATTTTGCAGCATAATGTCGGGCCCAGTGTGAGAAAGCTGGGTCTCCCTTAGAGGTCATGGGTCTTCCAGCAGGACAATGACCCAAAACACACTTAAAAAAACACTAGAAAATGTTTTGAGAGAAAGCACTGGAGACCTCTAAAGTGGCCAGCAATGAGTGCAGACCTGAATCCCATAGAACACCTGTGGAGAGATCTGAAAATGACAGTTTGAAGAAGGCACCCTTCAAATCTCAGAGACCTGGAGCAGTTGGCCAAAGAAGAATGGTCTAAAATTCCAGCAGAGCATTTTAAGAAAGCGGTTCTCACATTTATTTTGTCAAAAGGTTGCGCTACCAAGTAATAGGCTGAGGGTGCCAATGCTTTTGTCCGCCCCATTTTTTTGTCCGGCTCAGTTTTGTGTAAAATGATCATGATTTAATTAATTTTTTTCATTCATTTTAATTCAATTCAATTTATTCACACACACATTCATATTTACAAAGTGTACAATTCCCTTTTGTGTTGTTTCATTGCAAGATAAAAATGAAGATACTACTACCAAAGCATTTGTAATTGCAATCATTTTATGGCAGAAATTGAGTAATATCTGACAGAATTGTAGTGGTGCCAATACTTTTTGCCAGCACTCTAAATTTGCGTCTAATGGCGGGCCAACTTCACGGAGGTCTGTAAATGTCCTCAAATAACTGAAAGTGACCTGTAAATGCCATCAAGTCCTGTTGTGAGTGCTCTATTTTCAGTGCCATTGATGGCGCTAGACGTCCAATCCAGTCAACTTCATGGAGGTATTTCTTATAGATAAATAAATGTGTCACTTAAGTAGCCGCAATCAATGTTCATGTTTGCTATTTGGGCGCACTGTACAAAAGAAATGTAGGACTGTCTCTTTTGATGTTGAATTCAGTAGTATGTTCGCACGTGTCAGTAAAGCACCGGAAGCTAGTTGCAAATCAATTCCCTTCAGAATGAGCAGACTGCTTTTGAGCTTTGAAAGGGCTTTCTTTATGTTTGTCAAGAATAGATGATCAGGTAAAGTAAAAGCAAAGTGAAGTAATTTAGAATACATCTCTAAGAGAGTCAGAAGATTTTTTTTTATTGAATGCAGAGAGGCAAGTCTTCAACTGTAGGAGAAATTATCATTCTGGGTCATGAGTTAAAACAATGACACAGACTACTGAGCTGCAGAAACCAAAAAAAGTGAATGGAAGAAAGACATCAGCGGTAGGAGGGGTATTGAACGGAAGGGTAACCAGGAAAAACCCAAGTTTTTTAAGATAAATATTAGCCATTGAAGAGCTCACAAGTGCTGGGAGGGAGAGGCTGAGGCAGAGCCATAGCAAGAAACTATTAGGGGAAGTGGGTGAGAAGAGAGAACAGGAGGTGAGTGGGTGCACATTGTGATTTTCAGAAGCCAGGAAGTTTCTGTCTAAAACAGGAGTTTTAGCAGAAGCTAAGTGATCTTTCGGTAGTGCATGTGCACGAAAAAGCATGTTTATTTCATAATACAGGCGGTATTTTATGCTCCTGAATGAAATGGACCACTTGGATGTGTGAAGAAGCGATCGATGTATTTATTACATTTTTGGAATCCCGCGCTTCGAAAATGACATACCTCCGGCTTCGGTCTTGCATTGAGGAAGAGGGCGCTGTGATATGTACGGAGGAAGGATTCCTCTTCACTATACAACCGTACTGTTGTATGAGAAGGACTAATGATTCAGCTGATTTTGCGGATTAATTAATGGGGGGGTAATATCAGGTCATTTAGGGACATTTGGGGGGGGCGTTTCCTGGTCGTATCAGGTCATTTGGGGACATTTGGGGGGGTCGTTTCTTGTCATATCAGGTCATTTTGGGACATTTGGGGGGCCTTTCCTGGTCATATCAGGTCATTTGTGGACATTTGGGGGGCGTGTCGTTGTCATATCAGGTCATGTCCTAGTCATATGAGGTCATTTGGGGACATTTGGGGGACACGTTCTATTGATATCATTATCAATATTATATATTATATATTATTATATTATTATATATCATTTCCTATTGATTTGGGGACATTGTTTTTTTGCCATTGAAAATGAATGGGAAATTTGGTTGTCCATGGCCATCAATGGCATCGACTTACATAGGCTATGCGTCAATGGAATCCAAATACATTGGCATCAATAGAATTGACATACACGGCCATCAACGGCATTAGCCAAAGTAAATGCCATTGGAAATGAATGGGAAATTTGGACGTCCACGGCTGTCAATTGCATCGACTTACATATGCATCAATGGAGTCCAAATACAATGGCGCCAAGAGAATCGACATACATGGCCGTCAACGGCATTAACCAAAGTAAATGCCATTGGAAATGAATGGGAAATTTGGACGTCCACGGCCGTCAATGGCAACTACTTATATATGCATCAATGGAGTCCAAATACATTGGCGCCAAGAGAATTGACATACATGGTCGTTTGCAATGTAAAGCCCCAGATAATAATTCTGCTATTTGCCCCGACGATCCGCTGTTTCAGTGAATATCGACATGTATTAAAAAACAGACACACACACACATGCAGGTTAACAAAAACACCCACACACACCCTCCACAAGTGTTGCCAATGCCATCTTGCGCTGCCTTGGGGGAAGGGGAAGCATCTGTCATTGAAGGCTGTGATTCACTGACTTCAACTAACATGCATATATACACACTTGCTCTCTGTAATCCAATGCAATTTTAACCCCCCCCCCCCCCCCCCCCCCCCGTCTTTCTGCAGTACATGCTCACACTTTTAAAGACTTCACGTAATGCATGCTGACTGATTACACACTTTGCTTCAGGGTTCCTTGTCGAATATGAACATGCAAACTGGCTCATCCTGGCTTCTTGCCAGTTGAGGAAATGCTTATATTTTTGTATTATGTTTAGTCTATCTTTAGTGCCGAGATAGGAGTGTGATTACATATATTAAGAGTTTTAAGCCAGAAGCGCTTTGAATATTAGGTTAGTACCTAATCCCTCTCACCGTTAAAGGGAAAGACTTTATCATGTCCATTCCATTGGAAACAATTAGAGGATCGGCCAATACATGGGCATTTTTCCCAGCATTGGCCATCGGCCAATTAACAAAAACAAAAATAAGCCGATAAAAAAGGATTTTGATCTGGCATCTGTGTGGGCAACTGTGGCCGCCGCTGACTGATGGAAGGACACCAGAAGGACCCCGTAGCAGCTTGAAGGAGATGGGTCTGACTGCAGCCAGAGACACGCTACAAACCGCGTCTGCTGTTGGTACGGTAGCGCGAAGAATTTGTTTACTGTACTATGTGAAGTTCAAGGGTTTTTGGCACAATAGGCCCTATCCCAATTCTTTACCCTAAACTTAACTAGACACAGGAGTATTGTAAATACTGTGATAACTAGATTGTTACTTTTGCTATGTTTGGAAGTCATTTAATGTCGTGAATCAACCGTTAAAGTTGTTGAAATCGCTCCTGTTATTGCATTAATTCCCTTCTGTTTACTTTCGACTAGGCATGTGCCAGAATAGAACACGAAAATGGCGTAAATTAATGCTTAACGACACAGCGAAGTCGTTAAGTGAGAGAGCTACGTGCAGTTGTTGTGTGCAGCTAACATGGCAAACGTAAGTTAATATTCCTTTCTTTAAAGAAAGTTTGTTGTGTGTACTTTGGAATGGCTGCATTCGCGGTCATTTTTAACGTTACCCGCATGCCAAATTTGTCAGACCACCGGCAATTTGTGGCAGAAAAATACAGCAAACATAAAATAACATTTGTTTTTATCCCCGTCGTGTTAAGTGCAGGGAAAATACAACTCACCCTCTGAATCAGTGAGAGGCCTGAACTTGTTTCGTTGAGACGAGATGGTCCCGAGATGGGAGAGTGAGAGAAGCCCGCTTTACAAAGATACGATGTTGGAAATTGTAGCACAGTATTTAGTGCTCTCCTAGCGATGTCAGGATATTCCGAAATGACTTTAATCCAGAACCTTGGTAGAGTTGTTGTCTCAATTGTGCCTTTAAGGTCGCCATGATTTGCGATCTCTACAAGCTGATATTCCTGTTGCACAGACATGCTCGAATCACTCGGTTTATTCACATACGGGTCACGAATCCACTCCTTCGCAGTTCGTGGGTCTTTAGTGATTGGGAAGTAGCATAGATTTTGTTTTCTTCGAGGTTGTAGGCTCATCTTCTGGCTCGTCGGGTTCCCTTTTCCCCTTAAAAAATCTGTCCAAAGATGTCTGTTTTACAGTCATTCTAGTGTGGGGGCTAATTATTTCCGGGAACAAATGTGATGGGCGACGACCTACGTCATACGTTATTATCGAGGCCAAGCGCATATACAGTGCTGCTCGAAAGTTTGTGAACCCCCTCAACATTTTGGAATTTTCTATTATATCAACCTGATTTCCTAATCAATCAATTCAGTAGTTTTTTTTTGTTTTTTTAACAGTTGTGTTGTCGAGACTAAATTAAAAAGAGTTTTCATCAACTGATGTAGGTGCAAAATTGAACTGTTTGGTCACAACCAAAACCGCCATGTCTGGCGAAAAGTCAACACTGCATACCACCAAAAGAACCTTCTCCCAACAGTGAAGCATGGAGGTGGGAATGTCAAGATCTGGGCTTGCTTTTCATCCTCAGGACCTGGACAACTCCACATAGTCCAGGGAATCATGAATTCTGAGGAATATTGTCAAATCCTAGAACATAACCTGACGCCATCTGTTTTGAAGTTAAAGCTTGGCAGAAGGTGGATCATGCAACATGATAATGATCCAAAGCATTCCAGCAATACAACCAAGGAATGGCTGAAAAAGAAGAAGATTCGTGTTCTGGACTGGCCCAGTCAAAGTCCTGACCTAAATCCCATTGAAATGCTGTGGCGGGACCTGAAGCGAGCAGTTCATGCCAGACGCCCATCAAACCTCTCTCAACTGACTGCGTTCTGCAAGGAAGAATGGGCAAAAATCCCCCAAAGTAGATGTGAGAGGCTGATTAGTCACTACAGAAACCGTTTGGTTGAGGTAATCTCTGCAAAAGGAGGCGCAATATCCTATTAACTGAAGGGGTTCACATACTTTTGCACACATGATATCTGAGTTTTTCTTAAATCAACCACTTTTGTTAAATAAAGAATGACAATATAACTATTTCTTTTGTTTCAGTCCATTATTTGGAATGTCAGTATTGTGGATTTGGGTATAACTTAACATTTAATAAGGTTATTTTAGTTTTTTTTACACAAAATCTGACCATCGCTGTGGGGTTCACAAACTTTCGAGCAGCACTGTTGGTATACAAAACAAGATGTACTGCTAACAGTCCTATCAACCTATGACGACCTCCTATCCTGTAGTATCTAGAGTAGACAGGGATATTGGTGTGTTCAGGGGCGCTGGCCAAAGTAAATCGGCCAGAATGCAGTCGTTAATAAATTATTTATTATTTCTCCGTGGCCCGGTACCAAATGCGCCACGGACCGTTACTGGTCCGCGGCCCGGTCTTTGGGGACCCCCTCGTGCCGAGATATGAGTGTCATTACATGAATTAAGAGTTTTAAGCCAGAAACGCTTTGAATGTTAGGTACTAGGTATCTAATCCTTCTCACCGTTAAGGGGAAATACTTTATCATGCCTATTCCATCGGAAAGAATCTTGTTCAATATATTTTAAAAAACACATTTCGTTTTTCTGATGTCTTAAAGTGAAGAAAAACAGTATTTTCAGAAAGTGGCCACCTGATATGTAGCAGATATTTGACCAATTGCGGTTGGTATAACTGACCTCACAAAATGGCCATACCCATAAACCGTCATTTTTCTTTTTAACCCTTTAACACCGAACGTGTCGGCAGCGACGCGTTTACGCATGTCGTCTTTGAAGCTTCGTCACGCTGTAATTACATCACCCACCTGCCACTGGTTGGTCTCATTTGAAAGTGTGGAAGTTGATGTCCACACCAGTTTTTATTTGAAGTCAATCGATCAAGAAAAACGGGAGATAATGTCATTTGAGTTTTATAGTTTTATCGCACTCATAAATATGCATTAAAACGCTGCATGGACCATGTATCTATCTCCATATTTCCATCATTTCATGTCCTTTTTCAAAACCGAAAGCAGCACAAAAGACTACATATCCCAAGAGCCGTTGTGATGTCAAGAAGGACGAACCGAATGTGGACATTTTTAGTAAATTTCCGAGCGAGGCGCCAACTAAGGAAAAGGATGCATGCGAATCAAGCAACAGCCGGTTGGATTGAGCGAGCGACTTTGAAACGTGCAGAATGAATCTAAAACTAAATTTAGCGCAAGCTAATGCATTATTTCATTAACTCAAGGAAGAAGATGAGCCGTATTTGTTGTTGTTGTTTTCCTGGGATGAGTCGGCGTCTCGGCGAGTAGAAGTGACAGCTGCGCGCAAACGGCGAAATAGTAGGCTGCGTGACGTTCTGTGTGACGCAGCTCCGTGACCTGTTCATGCAGAAGCTTTATTGAGTGCAGAAAAAAAAAAAAAAAAAAAAAAAAACTTTATTGGGTCGTATGCCAGAAAAATTTGAATTAAACTGAACTACTTGTCAATATTTTTGAAAATACTTTTTTTCAATGTTATATATATTTTTTCTTCACGGTAATCTTTTCAATTTTTATAAAGATGAGTGTTCGAGAAGCTTGATTGCATGTACGTACAGTGGGGAGAACAAGTATTTGATACACTGCCAATGGGAAAACACATTGGCAGTGTATCAAATACTTGTTTTCCCCACTGTATATACTTTAGATAAGGTGATGGGTATAATACCTAACTTCACAAAGAGATATCATCCAAACCCTTTTTGTGTTGGATGATATATATATTTTTTCTCACTATTTTGCACTGTATATAACCTGTTTTGACCATAGTATGTGTAAAGGCCAAAAATGCCTATGACCATACTTGCTGTTTGTGTTGAATTGTCAAACATAAAACTATTCGATCTTATTTTTTTCTATTGAATGTTTATCCTAACCAGTTGAATAAATATTATCAAGCTTCAAAACGGTTGGTCGAGCATGTTTGATTGTTAATTGGACATCAACATTACAAATTTTGAAAAAAAAATTGGGATTTTTTTTGTCTTTTTGGGTCCAAAATGTGGATTATAATTGGTCAGTGAAGAAAACAACATTTTGGACATGAAGTTCAAGGTGTCCTTAAAAAGGGACCCAACTAGGCAATTGTGAACAATTTTTTCTTTGAAATATAAAGGCAACATCAAATGCATGCGAATTCGGCCAAAATAGGCTTAGGTATTAAAGGGTTAAACATTATTTTCTCCATTATCAGAGGTCTACAAATCTTGCTATTGGCATAATTAAATACAGTGAGTAACTGTCTTTTAATATGAATGCTTTCTACAAGGTGTTACCTTGCACTATATGGTGGCTGTTGTTACCAGCAGGCTGGCTGTGGATGTTACTTTTTGTTTTGTTTTGTTTCGGGATGATGAGATCCTCATTGAACACCGAGAAATTAATCCTGTTTGCTGAGAGATAAAGGCCTGCATACATGTGATTTAAGTACACACGTAGCTATTCTGTCATCTATGTTGACAGAATGTGACGTTTGTTTTGAACCTTTGCCCAGCAACACGGAGAATTGCAAACGGATTACTCAAAGGTAACATCCAGTGAGGAAGTCATTTGCATAACACACAAGAGACGTTGGCTCCTATTAAGATTAGTCCATGGCGTTTTAAAAGTGTTTTTATACAATACTGTACAACTCAGAACATATGCTTAAGGATCAACAGTAAGTTGTCAAAAGTAGCATTAAGTAAAAGGCATACAGTCTCAAAAAAATGTGTTGCTGCCTGGAAGTTTTGTAATCTTGCAGTACATATAGTTTTGTATTCATACATTTAGACGGAATGAAATGCGCCATGAAAGGAAGCAGAGGCACTACAACGTGCTACGGCCCACCAGGCTGCCACTAGAAATAGACAGCCACCTACTGACAGCAGCATTAACTTCCACATGGGCGGTGGGGCTCGCATCCGTCCACACGTACACACACAGACGCACACACATAGCATACCTGAGGAGGCATCCTTACCCGCTAGTCAGTCAGATGCCCATAAAAGACGCCCGTAATTCATTGAAAACACTTCATGCCTGGGTTTTTCTGTAATACAGCATGTACAGTTTTGTACAACCATTTTTGTAGCTGCCTGTATATATTACAAGATTCGCATGGGTCCTTGAAATCCTTAAAAATGCCTGGATTTTACTGTCGTGTTTTCAAGGTCTGAAGTCCTTGAAAACGCATGGAAGTGTTAAAGTGCGTATGACACCAAAAAAGCATGTTTATTTCATATTTCACGTGGTGTTTTATGCTCCTGGATGAAATTGACCGCTTGGATGTGTGTTTAAGCGACCATTTCATTTCTTCAATTTTTCTAATCCCGTGCCATGAAAATTAAAAACTTCCTGTTTTGAGGAGGAATACGAATGTGACGTCACCCGGGTCAGCATCTCACAATACAGCATTGCTTCATAGCATGCAGATGGACTGCGGATTCAGCTAATTTTGCGGATTAATTTGTTTATTTTTCGCATCACGCCAGCCAGACGGCTGCAGGCTTTTGTAGCTGCACCAGGGAGAGGCGTGAGAGTCTTTTTGGGTTTCAAAAGATTCCCGTTCACCGCGGATATTGGCCAAAACAAGCCCTACTACCGTGGGATACTGGAATCATGGCACGCGTTTTAATAAGGAGGTGGCTTGCATTTTGTGGCTGACATGCTCCTTGTCCGACGAGAATGCCACTCGGCCGACGACCGGCAGCTTGTCACACATCCCCCCCGCCTGGAGAATGCTATACTTGGCTTATGCCCTTTCTTTAAATAAAGGATGGACAGACATGTAGAGAAGTTGTCCTCAGACATATCCTGTCATGTTAGCTGCTCTGTGTTTATGTCTTATCCGTGTAGTAAAACATTATTTTACGCCATATTCGTGTTGACCATGTGGCAGCTACGTGCTCCTCCGACGTCGGCCGATTTGTCTGGTGGTACTCTCCAGCTGCTTCCCCGGTGAGGTCTCCTGTCTGTAGCAGGGCAGCGAGCTGTAACTTAGTTGCCGCCGGGCGGTTTGCCGATCAGCTATACCAATCGACAACCCCGCCGCCGTGTGAAATGACCTGGGATAGTTTTGTGTGATTTTTTGCTTCGAAAAGCGAAAATAAGACTTTGAGACGTCACTTGGTTCAGGTTAGCATGTCGCCGAGCAGGCACGCCTCTTGGTTTGTTTACATTCTCCGAAGCCGTGGCAGGGAAATGACAAAAGCCTGACTAACTACGGTGGCATAAAATATCGTTTGGGGGTTGCGACAATAAAGGTGAAGTCGACAGTTTTGACCGTTATAGAGTAATTTTGCCATGTCGTACTGAATAAATGCATTTTTATTATTTCATATTCCATTTAGCTTTTCATATTAACTTTCATATTCCATTTAGACTGTTATTTGTCATGATTGGGGAAAAATACTTAAAAGAATATCCTGTAAAAATATTGGAGTAGAGAGACTGAAACAATGACATTTTGCGGCTGTCTTCGTCGCATTTTCCTCTTTCTGAATAATTCCCTTTCAGTGAGCTGAATTGTAAATCAGATGAAACCATGACCCTGCCGACGTCATCCACCTGTTGGGGACGCTAGGGCCCTATAATGATAGGCGTGACTAAACGGCTGATTAAAAGACTAATTTCTCGTCATCTGTGCTATGCCAAATTGTTGTATATGGTCGAATCGTCTCAAAATATGATTCTAATTCACATAATAATGCTATTTAAGGCTTTTTTTTATCCTGTCGTACACACTTTAGGCACAAAATATGTCTCAGCACCCAGTCTAAAAATACAAATGATTA
Organism: Corythoichthys intestinalis; assembly: GCF_030265065.1. NCBI lineage: Eukaryota > Metazoa > Chordata > Actinopteri > Syngnathiformes > Syngnathidae > Corythoichthys > Corythoichthys intestinalis. The sequence goes on along the minus strand of NC_080414.1, from coordinate 35,911,041 downwards.
AATTCAGGAAAACTACACGCTCGTTCTGAAGTTGCTTTACCTTGATATTGCTCCCAAGAGTGCAGTGCATTGTAGTCGTATGTGAGTAGTTTGGAGTTTAATCAAGCGAATAGTATACAAATAAAGTAGAATTTAAATGCATACATGTGCATTTTCTGTGGTTTAGTACAATATTTTTATCGCACGACCAGTTCTTTTTTGTCACACATTTTTTCGTGACCTCCAAAACCCCTCCAGGAATCGCCTTTTAAGCTGGATGAGAGCCACTTCGCTCGGCTTTGTTGCCGCTAGAACTCTTTCGATCGACTCCACTTGTTGCATAAGAAAACAGCCACTTGTGTTATTTTTAAGGCGTGGGAGGGATTGCAATAGCCTTGTCAAGAGCTTTACCAGTGCTCTAGACTAACATTTTTTACTAGGAGCACAGTGCTGCCTAACTTAAAATTTTAGGGGCGTAAGCAGAAGATTCTGAGGCGCATACTGGAAGTCGACATGCAAAGTTTTCCTCTAATTTTCACTGTTTAGAGGAACCCTTGGTCGTTTTTCAGTTTTGGTAGATTTTAGCAACGCCGGTGGACAAAAGCCTGTTTTGTCTAAAGGAAAGACTGTTTCTCATGAGGACCAGCGCTGCGTTTCTCATGAGGACCAGTGCAAACCCGCGAAGTGTCGTAAAATCATCAATCCATCAAAAATCAATCTCCCAGTCGCCTTCATATGGATTAACTCATTCACTCCCAGCCATTTTCACCGGTGCAACCCCCTTCGCTCCCGGCTGTTTTACTGGATTTTGAGTGATTTGCAAGGCCCACAGAAAATTCTGTTCTATTGCATATAAACACTCTTCTTTCAGCAGGACAAAAAAGTAATTCATATCTTTTTCCATTTTTTAGAAATCAGCATTAGAAAATAGCTTAGTTTGAGCAATTTTCCAATTTCTGATGAAAGTACAGAGAAATTGAGCTTTTTGTGAAAGCATACATTTCAAACATAAGCTTAATTTTACCACAGCTATTTTTTGCTTTTGTTACATCCCAAACATCTGAATGATGTTTTCCTTTCACAAAATAACATAAAAAACAAGACTAATAGAGTTTTTGATAGCGAAGTAACAATTTATTTACACATAACTAACTGAGAGATGACCTTGTTGTGGCCACGACAGCCGGTTAAACTTTTCTCTCATCGCCGCCTGTCTCATAAAGATGGATTTTTTTGAGTCTCTGCGGGGTCTGCTTGGCGAGCAGCACGGACTTGACGGCATTGTCCGTTGGACTGGTGGTCCTGGTCGTTCTGCTCAGTCGTCCAGCGCCTGGCATCCCGGGCGTCCTCTAGGTTGTTCTCCATTCGGTTGTCATCCGCCAGCGCCCCAGCCGTGCAGCCCAGCCGTCCGTTGCCGTTCGTTGTCTTATCCAAATGCACTACTGCCCTCCAGTGGCCAGTTTTATTGCTATAAAATGGATTTTCAGCTTTGTGCTTTGGAGCTAAATTGAATCAGAACCGAGAGATGTCTCTTGTAAAAAAAAAAAAAAAAAAAAAAAGTGTAAGATAAACGTCTTTGGGACACTGAAACAATTAAAAATAGAACATATTTATACATTTTTGGGAGCAAATAGGTTAAACATTTCTGCTTCCAGTGGCTGTGTGAAGAATGAAGAGTAATAAGTTAATTAATCCAGTTGTGGCTAAACAATAGCATATAACGGTTAGCAAACATATGGCTTAGTGTGGCTACGTCCCCCCCAATCAAACTCGTATGGGGTGGGGGGGTTTGGTTGGCATCACGCCAGTGAGTGAAAGCCGGGCTTTTTTTTTTCCCTCCTCAGACAAAACCTTTTGTCTCTTTTGTTGCTCTGCCATCTTTGCATAATTCATGCAAATGCGTTCACTTCGACTTCTGTCTTTATAATGAATGGGAAAAGTGACTTATGCCGTAAAGCAGTCAGCACATTTGTAGTTTTTTTTGTGTGTGGCAGGTGTCCTGCACCCTCCTCAAAGTTAAATACTGTATTGGCCCGAATATAAGACGGTGTTTTTTTGCATTGAAATAAGATTGAAAAAAGAGGGGGTCGTTTTATATTCGCGGGCTAGACGTTATACCCATTCACGACGCTAGATGACGCCAGATATCATTGAAGCGATGTTCTTTTATGACGGATCCCAGCTACTCTCCCCGTTCACGACGCTAGATGGCGCCAGATATCATTGAAGCAATGTTCTGTCATGACAGAGCTTAGCTACTAGTTTAACCAGTTTGCATTATTTTGTTTGTTTTTCCTTATTCAGATTTGTTTCAAGACTACAGTTACAGTTAGATTTCACTTTGATGGTTAATGCAGTTTAGTGCTGCAACAATTAATTGGTTAACTCGAGTAATTGATTTAAAAAAAATATTCAAATTAAATTTTGCCGCTTTGAGTATTCGTTTAATTAAAGTGGCATTGTAATGGTTTATTTTGAAAGGGTTTGCATTTAGTTTTATTGATATGGGTGGATACACTGCCCTCTGGTCTGCCTCAAATCACATGGGTGAATCCAGCTGCTCCCTGTTAAGACCAACATAAGGCAAGTTTTTGTTTATGCTAGTGTGTTTTTTAATGCATTCGTAATTTAGTTTATAGGTACGTATATTTAGCCGTTTTTTTGTGGGAATATATCTGAACCATTTGTTAAGAGCATTGTAAAAAAAAAAAAAAAAAAAAAAAACAAGAGTATTGTAAAAAAAAAAAAAAAGTTAGCATTTTATAGCATTTAAGCTAGCGGACTTTTGCTATGAAAGTGAGCCAATTTTTCTTTTATTGTACATAGATCCTCATTTATTTTCTATACCGTTTGAGGCTGAGCTCAGGTATTTTAATTTTTCATGTTCTTATCCGATTACCCGATTATTCGAATTGACTAGTTCATTGATTAATCGACTACTAAAATAATCGATAGCTGCAGCCCTAATGCAGTTGTTGCAATTTTGTTGTTTTATCACAATAGATCGGTTTATATACATTTCAAAAACCAGAAGCCATTCATTTACGAATGTGATTGCACTTTAGTTTACATATTTAAATGTTCAGATACTAAGATTTGAATGAGGCAAAATAACATGCTTTTCCTCTCAAATATATTGTTATAATCAATTGTTTCAGATGTACTGTAATTATTTTCTGTATAAAAATTAATTTGGTGTTCAAAAAGTCTTTTTTCAAACTTGAGTCTTGAAAAAGAGGGGGTCGTCTTATAATCAGGGCCGTCTTATATTCGGGCCAATACAGTAGTACCGATGAAAGCGATATAGACCCCCTCAAGATATAAAAGAAGTGTCATTCAGCCAGTTGTCAGTTTACATTTTATCACAAATGTTATGAAAATATTTTATAAAGGTTGAGAAATTACCTAGATTTCCTTTAACCGATTAATACTTTCGTAATCAATGCATACTTTCGTAATCAATGCATAAAACTACAAACGGAATGTTAAACTGTAATCTTTCCCCTCTCACTCAGCTGCATGACTTCTTCGTGGGAGCAAATGAGCTCCTCCTCGTGTGTGCATTTTTGGTTTTCTTTGTGTGCGCAAATACGTTCTTCTTCGTGTGCTCTAGCGCTCTTATTCACGTGTGGTAGTACTCCCGGCTCTATGCTTCCTACGTCAAAATAAAAGCATGCATCACAAAGCAAAAGTCAACATTATAATCAAATACACATTTCGCCCAAGGCATATTAACAACAATGACGGTCATATTAATAAAACAAAGTCAAAAATGGCGCTGTGTATATATTTGGAAGCAGAAACCACAACCGGGGATGACAAGGGGGACACCTGGCCAATACAGGCGGAGCCTCTCCGGGCGCCCTATTGGTGAGTCTTGGTCTCCTGAAAGTGGTGACAATTTGACAGTCCAAAAAAGTCACAAAAGTGAAAGCGATCCCCTGCCTGTGTGACTTGGGGTACCACACGATTCCCTTTCATGGTTTAATTTTCCCCTATGCATTTTTTATATACTCCAGTTCGCTCGGCATCAAGTCGGGAGAGGCCGACCCCGCCGCTGGCTGAGCGGCGACTGCTTCACACATCGTCCACCATCTTTTCCTTCTGTTGTATTTTCCCTTGGCAAACCAGCTTGTTGCATTACCGCCAACTAGAGGATTTAACTGAAAGAAAAAACGCAATGTTACTACTCGTGCATGTGAAACTGGCTCTCATTTTAGTTGCAAAATGCGACCATTTGGTCGCAGTCTGGAGCCCTGTTTACTAGTTTTGGTGAAAACTGAATTTTTTTTTTTTGTAGTTGTTGTAAACTACAGTTCCACACAAATTTACATCGAGATATAATTTAGCCTAGCAACTGGAGGAGTGGGAGCCATTTTCGAGTTTCCCAAACTTCAAGAAAGCCCCTTTATCAAGGTTTCTTCGGCTGTGACTTATGTGTCCGGCCCCCGAACTACGCCAACAGCTCTGCTATTGCACGCGTTCAATATTCGCCACAAAACGCTCACTGCTACCAGGAGGGCAGCCTCCCAGGGGGGTTCAGAATCAGCACCTTTCGAACAAAATTTTCGAGCCTCCAGGACATTTTGGAGTAAGGCACCATACTTGATTTCTGCCTCATTGTTAAAAAACAAAAAAACAAGTTGACAAAATTTAGACTCTTTAACTTCAGGCTCTCTGGTTACAAAGCCGTCATCCATACGGATGAGCAGTTTATTTCAAAGCAATTGTTTTTTTTCGTTTCTTTGCGACTTTAGCAGAGTGAAAACTTTTCTTTTAATAACAGTGGCATCTTATTTGAAAATTATGTGCATCACATCTGCCTTTTCATTCCTACTCCCTAGTGTTTTCACTGGCATTATTATGGTTTGGGGTTTCCAAGGACACGTTTGGAGACCTGTTTTGCACGTATTTGTAAAGCCCACGTGCAAACACCCCTGCTTGGCAATGTATTAATGATGAATGATCACAATAAAAACGTACACCAATCCCCTGTCTTGCTCACAGGTGCCGTGCCGAGATAAACATGACAAGAATAAAGGATGTCCTTTCCTTGGCAGCATTAATTATATTCTCTATGCTTGTTTATTTACCTCGAGCCTAAAGGGACTGCTGATATTCGAATCAGTGGCAATTTTCCAAAGTCTGAATTTCACACTTTTGTCGTTTCTGTAAATAGATAATTACTCTACAGCACAATACACTAGGGGTGGGAACCTCTTGGTAACTCACCATACGATATGATTTGTGCTAGAAGGCTCACGATCTCATGATATGGCGATAAAGAAATTATCGATAAACGGGTCAGGAAATCATTCTACATAATTCTACTCTACAAGTAATAAAAAGGAAAAGAAGTTCTTTTTTTATCCTTCTGCTGTGAATTGGAATGAGTGTATCACTGGTAGTAAACGTCCAATCCATTTGAACGGATTGGACTTCAGATGGCCGTCAGTGGCCGGCAGTGTCAGGCAATGAGTCCATTTTGGGGCATTTCAAGTCTTTTACTATTGAATGTCCCCAAATGATCAGAAAATGACTCAAAATCAATGGGAAGTAAATGGTAAATGGTGTTACACTTGTACAGCGCCTTTCCACCTTTTAATACCTTCAAAGCGCTTTACACTGTCTCATCTACCTGCTGGTGATGCAGCACCAGGAGCACCGTGGGGTTCAGTAACCTGTGAATGCCCCAAAATGAACAGGGAGTGACCTGTAAATGGCTACCAGACTGGCCAATCCAGTCAAAATGAATTGGATGTGTAGCGCTGTCAATGGCAGCCAGTGAAATAATGTAGACACTATTCTAATGGAAGATTTTGGTAGCAACATCTTGGTTCCTTTTTTTGTTATTATTAAACTGTGACACTTTTTTAAAAAACAATGTATTTTTGGTAGGAGAATATCGCTAACCTTTTGGGCTACAAAGTATTGCGATATATTACCTTTTCGATTTATAGTCACACTCCTCCAATAAACACAGTACCATATGTTGCTATAAAGTACGATAGGCCCTTATGACCTCAAGCTCAGTAAATTGAGTATAGTCTATTCAATTACTATATGTACTATCCACGCTTGTGTCTTCAAAAATGAAGATAACTTAAAACTTATAGGCTTACACTAAAATGTTTTTGGTGCACTTGAAGAGAGAAAATAGGATAGCAAATACCATCATTATTTCCCATTAATGCTTATACTCAAAAGAGTCGCAAGAGTTCTGGATCCCTTCCCAGATGATGATGGGCAAGAGGCAGTGTACACCCTTAACTGGTTGCCAGCCAATGGACCTATCGCAAATCAGCTCATCACAGCGCATCACAGCTCCACGCTGTAACACTGCACATAAAGTAGCAAAATCATACTCTGCTCCGGTTGCATTCACAAGCAAAGCACGGTGCACTTAAACCGGAGCGAGAGCCACAATTTTTGAGCGGACCAGAGTTCGTTTGTTTGGTCTGAACTATATGGAGTTATATTGCTGACACTATTCTGAGCGAGCAATAATGGATATTGAGCACACTAAACTAGATTTCGAGCACAAAAAAATATATTGAGCGAGCAGTCAAAGATTTTAAGCGAGCAATCTTAGATTTTGAGCACAGTTAATAATATTGAGCAAAAAAAATTTTTTTACTCTGTGCCGCTCAATTCCCCCCTCCTGCTCTCGCTCGGTATCTCGACTACAGTGCTCGTCGGTTTGTTTTCTCTGCGCGCTGAGTTGAGCACACGTGTTACCAACGTGTCACAAAGCCAACCAATCAGAGAGCTGGCGGAAGTACACTTTGTCAGTCACAGGCTGAAGCTACTATCTTAAAATATGAGGAAACCCAGATAAGGCAGGCCTAATATTACATCACTAAAGTACACGAGACAATAATTATGATAATAAATAGTGTCATAAGTTGTTTCAACGAAGTCGCCGTTCTCCCGTTGAAGTCAGTCACCTTTGCTTTTTCCGGGCGAATGTAACAAGTGATCTAATTGGAGGGCAAACAGCCAACCTGTGTACTTCCAAAATGAACAGGAAGTGACCCTTAAGTACCCTAAAATTGCAAGGAAGTGATGCAAAATTAACTCATTGACAACTCATTAACAACGTGAAAAAGTGCATTTATCAAGGTTTCCTCGGCCGTGACTTGTGTGTATCTGTCCGGCGAAACAGCCTGTTAGCACAAATATCAGTACGTTTGCCCCTCTGCTATTGGATATGTTGTTGACGTCAGCGCGAGAATGGTGCGAAAATAGAACGGATTTCTATTTTTGGCTCCGACCCTCAGCAAAAACTCTCTCAAGACTTTCCGCTCCGTCTAAAACGGCCGCCAACGCTCCCTTTCGCCACACACACAATGAATGGGTTGCCGCTAGAGTGAAACAGACTTCTGTTAGGAAAATGATGAGAACTTTAAGACAATCTTATAAAACCTATGAGGCCAATAAGAAGTGGAACAACAGTTACACATTGTGGAGATGGTTAATGTTTTGTTAACAGAAGATTAGAGGCCCGTGGACCACTGACAAACTGAGCTACTGCTGTAGGACAGGATCATCTGGGGATATCTGATTTGTGGGCCTGTGAGTGTTTATCTTGTGTGTTTATGTCAGAAGCTTGTATTCCCACGTCACATGTGTCCCTAGCTAACAGATGGGCTGTAGCACCAGTGGCATGTGTAGGAAGTCTGTAAATTATAGAGCAAGCAACCAGAGGACTCTGGTTTCTAATCACAACTCCTGTCCTATTTACTGTTTACCATGACTACTGTGAGAAGATTCCCTTATTATCAATCTAAATGTAACTTGATCCCCTTCATGTTACCCCCCCACCTCCTTTGGTCACATACACTTTTATACAATTATAATCTGTTTTTAACACGTTAGTAAAATTCTCCAATGATATCTCACATATTTTTGCAATTGAATTGGTGTTGTTGCTTTTAAAAGAGGATCAGTAATTGCAGGGTCTGTCGCAATATGCAATAAGTCAATTCATCGTACGGTAAAATCGAGGAAGGTATTTTTTCCAGCTGCGATTTATCACGGTTTGTGTGCTAGCATGCATTTGTGCGTGCATGTGTTGATTGCATATGAGACTCCAGTTCCTTTCACAGAGGTTTATTGGTCATCAACGATTAAGGTTCAGACATACAAAATAAGGAAACACATCTATATTAAACATGGTAAAACATTAGCATTGCTACATCGGGGCTAATGGTAAAAACACAATGTACTAACCACTTTAGCCTGCTATAAAACATTAGCAGTCTTCTCCAAAATGCAAAATTGCGGTTATAAGGTGACACTTCAAACATGTTTGGTGCATTTGCAAACAATTTGAAAAAAAGAAAAACAAAATATTAATGACACAAAATGCATGATGAAAAAAAGCACTTTTTTTTTTTTTTGTTTGTTTGTTTTTTTTGTTAACGGAGTATAAAGCTTACGCTCAGTGGCTTAGCGAACGTACTTCCGATGAACATTTCAAAATAAAAGCACGTCAAGTTAACATGTAAATAAAGATTTCTGGAGTTAATCTCACATACTTCACTTCAGATTCTACACTAAGAATAGCTTTAAAACGACACCCATTATGAAAAATCTGATTGGCAATGAATAATTTAGCTTCAAATTTGCTAACACGTGCAATTTGCAGGACAAGATAACAGTTACTTTGGATCAAATAAACACTTTTGATGGGCTGTAATTGGCAGAGAAAATAAGTGGAAATGGGTTTCTCACATATTTCATATTCTGCACTTAGCTAGATTTCAAATGACACATTATGATTTGGGTGTGTGTTTTCTTAATATTTATTATTTTTAATATAGTTTGTGTTTTATTCAAGAATAATAATTTATTGCATTTGAATGGATTATTTATTAGAATGTATTGTCACTACATTATTGGTTAAATTGGTTAAAAATAATTGACAAAAATATTGCATATTGGTAATATTTTATAAATATAAACAGACAAAATATCACCTACTAAAATTTGTTCACTTGAAAGGCCTAGATGTGTCATCTATCATTCTTTTTTTTTTTTTTACGTTTACGTACATTTATCATTTTCTGTAATATTTTATGCTTCTCCCATCAAATTGTTCCCTTTGAATCTTAGTTTACATTACATGTTTGTTTCTTCCACAGTAAACTCCACTTGCAGGCTAGTTTTTTTTTTTGTTCATCTCACACCTGTCTTTCATCCTTACAATTCACAAGGCTGTAACCGAGTCCCCTCCGCTTTATTTATGTACCCCAAAGCCAACAGGACATCCCTGTCTTGCACAGCAAGACTTATCTTAAGACCTGAAATAAAGTGACACCACTAACCTCAAATGCCCCTGGTGGCCAAAGGGTTGGATCAAGAAGGCATAATTGGAAAAATGTTGCCTACTGTTTTTCCTGTAGTTGTCAAAGTGAAGTAAAAAAGGGTAACACTTTACAATAAGGGTCCTTTCATTAACATTAGCTAATAATCTTTTTAGACAATAACTAATGTTTAAGTAACATGTTAAAAATTCATATAATCTAACATTAATCAGTTCGTTCTGGATGTAGTTTCGTAACTTGAAAATTCTATAAGTAGAGACGCATTTTCCATGTAAATGCCAGAATCCTTTTCAAGCCCCCCAAAATTCAGACATAAATCTTAATAATGAATAAAAATGCATCAAAACATGTAACAAATACATGTTGCACAATAAACATAAAATCAGAGGTGTGCATAATGTAAAATATAAAGAATAATAGTTACACACTCATTTAAAGCTGTCGGAACACGAGGGGCGAATGAAGCGGATGCTGGGATACACACATACACATACAGTAGAGGACCTTCTTAGCCAATTGGATGCCAGGAATGCTCAGCAATAGCCAATGACAGAGAAGCTATAAGTATGTGACGTTCTCTGGTAGCTGCTAGTACCAGACATACTGCTTATTTGGCTTACGTATCCTGAAATTTCTTTCGTAACACGAGGCAATTTTTCCCGTTGAGGCATGTCTGTATCTCTATGTAGAGACACTGTATATTCATCAATATTAGTTAATGCATAAGATGACACCTCGAATAAAGTTTTATTGTTTTCCATAAAATATGTATTAGTATTTGGTTGTGATTGCTTCATTCATTAACTTCATTCATTTGAACTACCATAATTTTCGGACTATAAGCCGCCACCTACCAAATCTGACGGCGTTTGTTCATAGATAAGCTGCACAGGACTATAAGCCGCAGCTGTCCTGACTGCATTATGGGATATTACACGAAAAGATAGTCACAAGTAAAAATGTATTTAACAGCGGCATCATAAGACTGTCATAAGACCATCATAATTATGACATGACACTGTCATGAGCAGTAAAGAATGCTTGTGACAGATGCCATTTAGTGTCATCCGGCAAATTATGTCACTTTTGAATAGATGTAAAAGTTCAGAGCTGGACATAAATGGAGTTACTGACAAAATTTGCCGGATGACATCTGTAAACAGCATTCATTAATGCCCATGCAGTGTCATGTCATAATTATGACGGTCTTTTGACCGTATTATGAAGCCGCTGTCAAATCAAGTGTTGCCTATTAACCCAAATAAATCAACAAATAAGCCGCAATTCAAAACAAAATAAAAAAGTAGCGGTTTATAGTCTTAAAATCACGGTATTAATGATTTAGCATTTCTGCAACTCATGTGTTACGTGTGGTACACTTTGCAATAATGCATCCAATGACTCACGAAGCAATGTTTCCCAATTTGGAAGAATATACAGTGTTATGAAAAAGTATCTGAACCTTTTGGAATTTCTCACATTTCTGCATAAAATCACCATCAAATGTAATCTTATTTTTGTCAAACACACACAAATGAAAATACAGCATCTGCTTTAACTAAAACCATCCAAACATTTATAGTTTTTCATATTTTAATGAGTATGGAATGCAAACAATGACACAAGGGGGAAAAATAAGTTAGGAGACGAAGAGCAATTGAAACCCATTTTTACCAAACATTTTAAGTCAGGTGTGTGCCCAATAAGAGGTTTAAAGCTGCCCTGCCCACTATAAAACACACACCTGGTAAGAAATGTTTTGATGAGAAGCTTTTCTGATGTGCATCATGGTTCAGTCAAAGAGCTGTCTAAAGACTTGTGATCAAGGATTGTTGGTTTGTATAAAGCTGGGAAAAGATACAAAACCATCTCTAAAAGTCTGGATGTTCATCAACCGACAGTCAGAGAAGTTGTCTACGAATGATGAGAGTTTGGCACTGTTGCTTCTCTCCCAAGGAGTGGCTGTCCACCAAAGATGACGCCAAGAATCCAGCGCACAATACTCAGAGAGGTAAAAAGAAACCCTAGAGTGTCTGCTAAAGACTTATAGAAATCACTGGCACAGTCCAATATCTCTGTGCACACATCAACTATATATGTAAAAGTATGGCCAAGAATACTGTTCATGGGAGGACTCCACAGTGGAAGCCACTGCTGTCTAAAAAAACACTCCACAGAAGTTCTGGCAAAATAGTTTGCGGACTGATGAAACCAAAGTTAAATTGTTTGGGAGTAACGCACAACGTCATGTGTGGAGGAAAAATGGAACAGCTCACCAACATCAACACCTCATCCCCCACCGTGAAGCATGGTGGAGGGAGCATCATGATTTTGGGCTGGTTTGCTTCCTGGACAATTTGCAATCATTAATAGAAGAATGAATTCAAACGTTTATCAGGATGTTTTGCGGGAAAACCTGAGGCCGTCTGTCAGATAATGGAAGCTAAAAAGAGAATGGATGCTGTAACATGACAAGGACCCAAAACACAGAATTAAATCAACTTTAGAATGGTTTCTAGAGAACAAAATACATGTTCTCTAGTGGCCAAGTCAAAGTCCAAACTTTAACCCCATTGAGATGCTGTGGCATGACCTAAAGACAGTGATTCATGCCAGACATCCCAGGAATCTGACTGAAATACAGCAGTTTTGTAGAGAAGAATGGGCCAAGATTAGTCCTGATTGATGTACCAGACTGAATGTCAGCTATAGGAAGCGTCTGGTTGAAGTTATTGCTGCCGAATGGGGGGCCAAAAAATATTAAATGTAATGGTTCACTTACTTATTTTCCACCCTTCTGTAATTGTTTACACACTATCCTCACCAAAATATGACAACCTATAAATGTTTAGGTGGTTTTAGTTAAGCAGATGCTGTTTTTACATGTGTGTAATTTTGACAAAGATCAGATGACATTTGATGGTGATTTTATGCGGAAATGTGAGGAATTCCAAAAGGTTCAGATACATTTTCATACCACTGTATTCACTTACTCGAACAAGTATACATTGATAACTGTGTATTAATGCTCTAAGTTGTTTGTGAAATAGTGTTAAGTATTGCATCATATGATTTTTTTAATGGTAGTCAACCATTAGTTTAGTTACTGTTTGGTTATGCATTAACTAATGTTACTTGAACATTAGTTATTGTCTAAAACTGCATTAACTAATGTTAATTAAGGGACCCTAATTGTAAAGTGTTATCGAAAAAAGAATATACTGGACTTTCTCATGTTTTCCTCCTTGTTGTGGAAGGAAATGAATATTGCAATATCATCAATATCCTTATGTTACAAGTAATTAAGTGTTACAATTAACTATTGATTGCCCAGGAACACAGAAAACATTATAAGAAATAAAAGGGTTGTTTTTTTCAGGCTTACATGTATACTAATTTATTTTTTAACAGATTTTTCTTTAGATCACTGAGCACATCCATCCATGTATTTCTATTGCCTCCCTATGAAAAGGCCTTACGAATTGTCTTTGGCTGCAGAACAGTGTGGCGTTTCCTGCATAGCTGATTCTAAAATCACTGAGCCATTTCTCTTTTCTCTTTATCTTCTTTTCCCTCCCTTGTCTCTCTTTATTTGCTTTAAACCTAATCCCTAGACACTTGTTCAGTGTTACAAGCGCGCATAAATTTACTCTCAATTTTGCTGCAAAATCTCATTTTATAAAAGCCTCAACTTTCTTTGAAAGAATGCCAAGCCTTTTTAGCGAAATACTACATTATAGTTGAGATTGTGTGCCATGCATTATTGAACTTTACTTTCCTAAAGAGTTGCTGGCATTTACAATCATGCACATTATTGTTCCAGATAAATTGATATGTGGAACTATCATTAGTGAGATGAACAGCATTTAAGCTACTGATAGTATATCATGCAGAAATCATTTGACGTATCTGGGGCTGCAGCTAGTGATTGTTTTAGTCGTCGACTAATCTATCAACGAGTTCGTTCGAATAATCTACTTACTAGTAATTTCATAAGAGCATTGAATGCGAATACAAAATAGAATTCCCGAGTGTTTCTTCGAACTATGCAGAATTGCACTGATCTTAACCTCAAACGGTATTGATAAAATAAATAAATAAATAAAAGGTACAACAAAAGATGAATTGGCTAACTTAAATGCTATAAAATGCTCAGGTTTTTTCACAATACTCTTAACAAATTGTTCAAACACATATTTAATAAAAAAAAAAATTAAAAAAATAAATAAATAAAAAAAAAACACGGCTAAATATACCCATAAACCAGATTACGAATGCATAAAAAAATAGGGCTGTCAAACAATTAAAATTTTTAATCGAGTTGATCACAGCTTGAAAATTTATTAATCGTAATTAATTGCAATTAAAATCATCTCTAAAATATGCCATATTTTTCTGTAAATTATTGTTGGAAGGGGAAGATAAGACACAAGACGGATATACTATACATTCACCATACTGTACATAAGTACTGTATTTGTTTATTATAACAATAAATCCACAAGATGGCATTAACATTCTTTCTGTTGAAGGGATCTACGGATAGAAAGACTTGTAGTTCTTAAAAGATAAAGGTCAGTAGAAGTTATAGTAAATTTATATTAAAACCCCTCTTAATGTTTTTCTTTTAATAAAATTTGTAAAATTTTCAATCAAAAAATAAACTAGTAGCTCGCCATTGTTGACGTTGCTGAGCGGTGACGTCACAGCCGTTCTTCCACAGTGTCTTTAACTACGTAAGGTAGTTATTGAAATACACCACAAGGTGTGAATGGTGAGTATTAAATTACTGGTACTTAGAAATCAAGCCAATGAGTGTGTTTTGTCCCTGGACTGATGCCGTAGTTCCCTGTTTACTGGTCCATCCACGGTCATTTGAGTGCTGGCTTCACAACGTACGAGACCTCTGATAGTTTGTATATTGTGACTTAATATTGCCATCTAGTGTATTTGTTGAGCTAAATGTTTGAATAGAGTTTGACCAAAGTCTGAGTAAGTTTAATGTGTATTTTGCATAGCTATTTTGATTGGGAATGCCAGTTCTCTTTGCATGGTTGTTTAACTGTGTGAGAATAGGGCCTCATTATTTTTTAAGAGAGATAGGAATATTATTTTTTTTGTGCTTTCACTAAACGATACTTATGTTGTGAAGGATTTGCCGAAGCTTATGCCAATAAACTGCGTGGTCCAATGAACGACTGTGTCCACTCACCTTTCTCTGCCTCATAGCTCTCAATGTGCAAAAAACTGCATCATTGTAATCGGTTTGAGACAATACATGAGCGGATGCGTTAAATGCGTCAAATATTTTAACGTGATTAATTAAAAAAATTAATTACCGCCCGTTAACGCGGGCGATAAATTTGACAGCGCTAAAAAAAACCATCTCAAACAAAAACTTACCTTATGTTGGCCTGAACAGGGAGCAGCTGGATTTAGCCATGTTCAATGAGTATCATATTCACTGTTGCCACTAGAGGGCAGTGTATCCACCCAAAGCAATCAAACTAAATTCAAACACTTTCGAAACAAACCATTACAACACCACTCTAATTAAACAAATAATGAAAGCAGCAAAATTTGATTTGAAACTTTTTTCTAATCGAATTACTCGAGTTCATCGATTAATTGTTGCAGCACTTGACCCTATCCAGTTAGAAAGGTACTTACAAAACTGATTGCTTATGGAGTTAAGTACTGTGGTGCCTTGACATACGAAGTCAATTATTTCCAGGGCCTTGTTTGTAAGTCGAAATGGTCGTATGTCGAGCAGGATTTTTCGATTAGAATACATTATAATTCCATTGATTTGTTCCACAGCCCGAAAACCTAAATAAATCCTTAATACATACTGCTGGGACTATTACAAATGGCAATTACACATAGCAAAACAAATAAATTATTAATTAAATCAGGAATAATAAAATAATAATATTTCCTGTAATAATGTCATGAATCGGGCTCTAATGTGGCAGATGTGTTTTGTGTGCTGTACCTGAACGCACCGCAGTGCAGTTGAGAGTTTACTTTCACTTTTAATATTCTGTTGAGAACATTGTCAACTGCGGCAGACAGTGGGCGTGTTGTGTTGGACAAGTTCTGAAATAAGTGATAAAAACCTGACGGAGCTGGCGATTTCTATGGAGATGTTACCACAATAATAAGTGTCACCTTAACTAATAAAGACTGGCGAATGGAGGTCGGAGGAGGACAGTGGAGATCATAGACATTCTACGGCTGTATTGTTGAGCCAGTTCACAGATGTCCACCCCACGCTCATATTTTTCTATCATTTGCATCTTCATTTTAATGGTAAGAGTCACCTTTTTCCTTGTTTCACCACCTACTGTATACCAACCTCTATGAAACCTGTGTTGATATCTCTCACGAGAAAATCCGCCGTGTGTCTATCCCCGGTGCTGTCATGTCGTCGTATTTCGATGTAGAACAAATGGCGAGTCAAATTTTACGTCAGATGTCGAAAAGATGGTGTGTCGAAGCGACCGTATGTCGAGGTACCACTGTACTACATATTTAGAATGTGGTTCACGCTTTGCAAAACTGCCTGAACCCAATTTTATACTCATGATTTTCTTTACACTGAAATTATTTCATGCTTGAATCTGAGAAAATGATACTTCTAATTTTGGTCCATGTGATGTAAATTAAGGGGTTTTAGCGAATAAGTTGAATTGGGGCTCAACTGGCTTTGAACACTGTTCCACAAGTCAAACATTCAGACGTACTTTGGTTAACCTCTACTGCACACTAATTACAATGTTTGAGTGTATTTGTCTTGTTTCTGTGTAGTGCACTTTATCAGCGTCTGTAGCTTGTTTCATAATCCACTCAATTATCCGCATGTATAGTAAATGGTCTGTTTGGCTTGAATGATATTGGAAAAATTATAATTGCTATTTTTGGGGGGTATGTGATATATTGCGATATTAAAACAAGAAGAATTGTCACCAGATACCTTGAATAGCTATGTTTGGGATTGGCCTGAATGATATTTAAAAAAAAAAAAAAACATTGCGATGTATATTGTCAAGGCTCCACACTTACTTTTTGCATTGGTTCCACCTTACCTTTTTTCTTAAGGTGCACCAGCACAAAACTTTGATACTCACGCTGAGTTGGCACAGCACACTTCATACTGGGCTGCAAGTTTAACGATGATCAACAATTTGTGCCTTTGAATGTAGCTCTACCGAGGCTTCCCATGCTAGATCAAAGCTACAAACCTGTCCATCAACGTTAAGTACCAAATGCCAGCTGCAGTGGTGACCAAGAAAAACAGTTTGGTCACACTGCCTAGCATGAGGAAGGGAGGGTGAGAGGCTGTGACGCTGTACGAACATGAAGCAGAAAAACATATATTTTTTAAATTAAAAACCCGGTCCTTTTCACCTGATTCCAATCCTCTGAAAAATGGCACGATCAGCCAGATTTCCGATCACGTGATTGGATTGGGGACTTCCCTGATTTATATAATTCCGTTTAATCCGGGTTTGCTGGATATAAAATTGATCCAGGATCTGCACACTTGCTGCCTTTATGAAGTAAAACAAAAGTTTACATGTGGAAAAAACAAAACAAAAAAACTTGCACGTCCTGCGATGTGACTATTGCGCATAGGCTGGCATGGCTCAGTGGTAGAGTAGTTGTCCCCCAACCCAGAGGTTGTTGGTTCGATTCGATTATGATGAACTCGTCCAACTGTCCTTGAGCAAGATACTGAACCCCATGTTGCTCCTGGTGCTGCATCACCATTAGGTGGATGGCGAGATAGTGTAAAGCGCTTTGAGCGGCTTGAAAGGTGGAAAAGCGCTATATAAGTATAACACCATTTACCATGCGCACATATCGGTAGTAATGTTCAAATGATATATTGTGCTACACAGCAGCGGTTGGCAAACTAGTCCACAAATGGCCGCATAGGGGGCGGCTTCCCGTTCCAAATACAGATGTGACCGAAAATTCGGCGCCGCAAATAGCTATAATTGCATTTTTGGTTAAAAGGCCGAAAGTGTACCACCAAAATAGTGTGAAGAACCGTAATCTATAAATGATTAAACAAAGAAGAATAAAAATTAATTTGCTTCATCGCCGCTCGTATTGAAGTTGCTATTTTCCGTTGGCAACGAATTTCGCTGCCATCCCTCCCATTTCAAATGGATTAGACGTCTACTGATGATATTATCCTTCCAATTTACAACAGAAGAATGAAGATAGTTTTTATGTTTTTATTAATTGTATAGTAAAATATTGTAGATTTCCTGACCTGTGTATCGATAATTGTTGTATTGCCATATTGTGAGATCATCCTTATCGTGTGCCTTGTAGCGCAAATTGTATCGTATCTTGAGGTACCCAGAGGTTCCCACCCCACTCCGAGTATTATAAATTCCGTACTAGACTAGTGCTGCAAAGATTAATCGATTAACTCGAGTAATTTGATTAGAAAAAAAGTGTTGAATCAAATTTTGCTGCTTCGAGTATTCGTTAAATTAGAGTGGCGTTGTAATATTTTGTTTTGAAAGTGTTTGCATTTAGTTTGATTGATTTGGGTGGAGTGCGGCACGGTGGCTGAGTGGTTAGCACGTCTGCCTCACAGTTCTAAGATCAAGGGTTCAATCCCGGGCTTCGGCCTTCCTGTGTGGAGTTTGCATGTTCTCCCCGTGCCTGCGTGGGTTTCCTCCGGGAACTCCGGTTTCCTCCCACATCCCAAAAACATGCATGGTAGGCTGATTGAACACTCTAAATTGCCCGTAGGTATGAGTGTGTGCGTGAATGGTTGTATGTCTCCTTGTGCCCTGCAATTGGCTGGCAACCAGTTCAGGGTGTCCCCTGCCTACTGCCCCGAGTTAGCTGGGATAGGCTCCAGCACCTCCGCGACCCTCGTGAGGAAAAGTGGCATGGAAAATAAATGAATGAATGAATGATTTGGGTGGATACACTGCTCTCTAGTGGCATCAGTGAATATGACATAACCCATTTAACATGGCTGAATCCAGTTGCTCCCTGTTAAGTTTTTGTTTGCGCTAATATTTTTTCATGCATTCGTAATTTAGTTGTGAGATATATTTAACTGTTTTCTTGTGGGAATATGAGTTTGAACGATTTGTTAGCATTTTATAGCATTTAAGCTAGCATACTTTTGCTATGCAAGTTAGCCAGTTGTTCTTTTGTTGTACTTAGATCCTCATTTATTTATTTATTTTTATACCATTTGAAGCTAAGCTCATGTATTTTAATATATTTTTAAATGAAAGTGCAACTCTGCATAGTTTGAGGAAACATTTTACATCTCCTAAAATATATTCTGCAACGCATTTTATATGCCTAATCCGATGACTCGATTATTCGAACTAACTAGTTGATAGATTTATCGACTACCAAAATAATCGATAACTGCAGCCCTATTCCGTACTTTAAAGCACACCTGATTATAAGCCACACTACTCGAATTTCATAAAGTTAAAGAAAAATAAATGTAAGGATGTTGGTTTGTAGTGATTCATAAAAATCAGAGCCTGCAACAACTTAATTTGCTTAAAACTCCCGTAGTCTTAGTCTGTTCTGAAGGTGTTTGAATTCCGCAATGACTGAACTGATGCCCCTGTCTCTCTTTTCTTTCTTTAAACCTTTTAGGGAATGATTTGTTCCTGGTAGCAGTTCACGAGCTTGGCCACGCACTCGGGCTGGAACACTCCAACGACCCCACGGCAATCATGGCTCCTTTCTACCAGTACATGGACACTGAGAACTTCAAACTGCCTATGGACGATCTGCTGGGAATCCAGAAAATTTATGGTGAGGCTGGCTTTTTGATACTTGTACTTTGTCCTCTCTTATAGATGGCAAAACTGTAGAGTGTGTAGATACTGTATATTTATTCCCACATAATTGTTCATTTTACTTGGTCTATTCATTTCCATTTCTTTGTGTTATATACGAAATTTCCGGAAGCAATGGGAGCTTTTCTCCCAAGGTTATTGTAAGCAGATAACAACATACAGACAATGATCCAAAACACAATTCAAAAAGCACTAGAAAATGGTTTGAGAGAAAGCACTGGAGACATCTGAAATGGCCAGCAATGAGTCTAGACCTGAATCCTATAGAACACCTGTGGAGAGCTCTGAAAACGGCAGTTTGGAGAAGGCACCCTTCAAATCTCAGAGACCTGGAGCAGTTGGCCAAAGAAGAATAGTCTAAAATTCCAGCAGAGCATTGCAAAGAACTCATTGTTGGATATCGGAAGTGGTTGCTCGCAGTTATTCTGTCTCAAGGTTGTGCTACCAAGTTTTAGGCTGAGGGTGCCAATACTTTTGTCGGGCCCATTTTTTGAGTTTTGTGTAAAATGATAATGATTTAATTTTTAGTTTTCATTCTCTTTTGTGTTTTTTCATTGCAAGCAAAATAAATGAAGTTATTACGACCAAAGCATTTGTAATTGCAATCATTTTCTGGGAGAAATTGAGCATTGTATGACAGAAATGCAGGCGTGCCAATACTTTTGGCCAGCAGTGTATAAACCTTTCCTTTCATTTTAGCTGAAACCCTTCTATCACACCTCACACCTAACACTTTTCTCCACCCGTTCCAGCCTGCCTGCACACGCTTCTTCACTTCTTTTCCACACTCTCCATTCCAACTTGGTGGAAAGTAACTGAGTTTTCCGTCTTAGCCAGTTACACTTCACAGAGATGACTGTGGCCTCTCTCTCATTCTTTCTCTTTCACTTTTGCTCTTTCTCTCACAAAACAAACCTGCCATCTGTTTACATGGCCAGGGTATATACCTTTGGGAATGACAGACCTGGGCAAAGGATCAAATCTGTCCTCATCCCTCTTGTGTTTTACTCCTCTCTCTCTCTTGTACTGTAGAGTTGAAGGGCAGGACAAGTGGCAGCAGTTCCTCTCACGGCAATTCTTCTCTGTTCCCTCAGCAATTGGCCTCGTTCCCTTCATTTTTCACGTGGCAACTCACTGTTGAATCTAAATAAGGTCAGTGGTGGGACCTTGAGAGTTTAGCTCAAAGGGAAGTTGAGACTAAGACGAAAATTGGTGTCACAAAAGCAATGATCCATGGTGAGTTGGGACAAGACTGATGGCTGGGTATGAAAGACGGTGAGTCAGATGGTCCAAAAATGGAGAGAAATTGTGCAAAAGTGCCATTGCTGAAATTGAATTGGGGTGACTGGAATCGGATTTGGCTGTGATTTGCTCTCAAGTATGTATACCGCCTCTTGCCCAAGGTCAGCTGTGATAGGCTCCAGCTCACCCGTGACTTTAATGAAGATAAGTGCTATAGCTACATAGAAATAGGATGGGTGGACGTTATCAGAGGCAGGCAAGAGTCTCACGAGTGGAAATATCTTGATGCTATTTTACAAAGAAATGCCAGTTTTATATCTTACAAAAGTTGCTTGATATTAATTCCTGAATAATCAAACAATCCTATGCTTACTTCATGAACATCATGAAAAAAAAATGGCATTCTATCATTTAGACCAGGGGTGTCAAACTCATTTTGGTTCGCATGCCACATTCATGGCAATTAGCTCTCATGTTAATTTTTGGTCAAATTTGTGAACTCAATGGCCAGCATTGACGGCACAAAACATCCAATCCATTTTGACTGGATGGAATGTTCATTTACAGTCAAAATGTATTGAATGTCTCATGCCATCAGTGTCCCTGAAAGAAGAGCATCCAGTACCAGTCCTCCCAGACATCTATCATTGGAGATGGCAGCCACTCGGTTAATTTAGCATCACTTCTTTTAGGATAGTCACAGGTCCCTTCCTTGAAATACAGTGGTATGAAAAAGTATCTGAACCTTTTAAATTGTGTCACATTTCTGCATAAAATCACCATCAAATGTGATCTGATCTTTGTCAAAATCACACAGATGAAAATACAGTGACTGGTTTAACTAAAACCACCCAAACATTTATAGGTTTTCATATTTTAATGAGGATAGCATGCAAACAAAGACATAAGAAAAATAAGCAAGTGAACCCTCTGGCTAAGGAGACTTAAAGAGCAATTGAAACCAATTTTTACCAAACATTTTAAGTCAGATGTGTGCCCAAACAATGATTAATGGTTTAAAGCTGCCCTGCCCACTATAAAACACACACCTGGTAAGAATTGTCTTGATGAGAAGCATTGTCTGATGTGCATCATGGCTCAGTCAAAAGAGCTGTCTGAAGACCTGCGATTAGGGATTGTGGATTTGTATAAATCTGGATGTTTATCAGTCGACAGTCAGAGAAGTTGTCTATAAATAGAGAGAGTTTGGCACTTTTGCTTCTCTCCCAAGGAGTGGCCGTCCACCAAAGATGACGCCAAGAGTTCAGTGCAGTATACTCAGGGAGGTTAAAAAAGAACCCTAGAGTGTCTGCTAAAGACTTATAGAAATCACTGGCACATTCCAATATCTCTGTGTACACATCAACTATATGTAAAACTATGGCCAAGAATGGTGTTCATGGGAGGACTCAATGGAGAAAGCCACTGCTGTCTGAAAAAAACAAAAAGCATTGTTGTTCGTTTAATGTTTGCAAAAAGGCACTTGGACACTCCACAGAAGTTTTGGCCTAATATTTTGTAGGCCGATGAAACCAAAGTTGAATTGTTTGGGAGTAACACACAACGCCAAGTGTGGAAGAAAAATGGAACAGCTCACCAACATCAACACCTCATCCCCACCGTGAAGCATGGTAAAGGGTGCATCATGATTTGGGGCTGTTTTGCTGCCTCAGGGCCTGGACAACTTGCAATCATTCATGAAAGAAAGAATTCAAAAGTCAGGATGTTTTGCAGGAAAACCTGAGGCCATGTGTCAGACAGTTGAAGCTAAAAAGAGGGCGGATGCTGCAACAAGACAATGACCCAAAACACAGAAGTAAATCAACTTCAGAATGGTTTCAGAAGGACAAAATACACATTCTGGAGTAGCCAAGTCAAAGTCCAGACTTGAACCCCATTGAGATGCTGTGGCATGACCTAAAGACAGCAATTCATGCCAGACATCACAGGAATTTGCCTAAACTACAGCAGTTTTGTAGGGAAGAATGGGCCAAGATTAGTCCTGATCGATGTGCCAGACTGATCTGCGGCTACAGGAAGCGTCTGGTTGAAGTTATTGCTTCCAAAGCGGGGGCCACATAATATTAAATGTAATGGTTCAGTTACTTATGTTTCCTCCTTCTGTCATTGTTTGCATAATGTCATCATTAAAATATGAAAACCTTGTTTGGGTAGTTTTAGTTAAAGCAGACACTGTATTTTCATCTGTGTGATTTTGACAAAGATCAGATCACATTTGATGGTGATGTTAAGCAGAAATGTGAGAAATTCCAAAAGGTTCAGATACTTTTTCTTACCACTGTATTTATTTTTGGGGGGCATTTCAAAGTTACTTACTTTTCATTTGTGTCACTCCCTGTAGGTTTTGAGGCATTTTTAGGTAATTTCTTTGTTTACTCATTGGCTACTGTCTCATCGGCTTCTGTTTAGTTTCACGTAGTCAATGGCAGGCAATGAGTTAATTTTGCGTCACTTCCTTGTAATTTTAGGGTACAAGCAGGTCACTTCCTGTAAATTTTGGGTCATTTACTCCTGATTTTTGGGGCATTTCTCCGCGTGCTTCCTGTTTATTGGTCGCTTCCTTTTGATTTTGGGACATTTCAAGGCTACATCCTGTTGACATCCACCTAGAAACGTTTAATTAAAGCTTTAGCACTATTGTCACACTTAGCATTGAGATTGCACATTGTCACCTCTGCTTTACCATTCATTTTATTCTTCTACTTACTCATTCCACTGTACAAAAAGAAACATGCTGGAAAAAATGTTGCTTCTCTCCAGAAGCTGCCAATGTTCATATTTATGCTATAGCCAACGCAAAGGAGTTGTGTATAACACGTCTTGGAGTCATGTCTGATTCAATTTGCAGAACAAGTCCTCCAGGCTCCTTCCACACTAACAGGGTTTCTGTTTATTTTCATTTGACTGCCATGAGCGACTTATATTCATTTGTTACACTCTCTAAACAGTTCTGTCTTATCTTGATCACAAGCAAATACACCTCGAGAGTTGCCTTTTGGCATACGCTGTAAAACTAAGCTTGGACTGATAATGTTTCTAGTTGTGGAAAAAAAAAACAATAAAGCAGAACAAACATAGGCTTATATTCTGTTTGCCTTAGAGTGTACATAGGGCATACTCAATATTATACCTTATCATCAATTCAATAGAAATGCAGTGTATCACCAAAGTGAGTACACCCCTGCATTTCTGCAGATATTTAAGTATATCTTTCCATGGGACAACAATGACAAAAGGGCTCTTCGACACAATGAAAGGTAGTCTGTGTGCAGCTTATATAATAGTGTTAATTTATTTTCCCCTCAAAATAACTCAAAATATAGCCATTAATATCTCAACCCCCGGCAACAAAAGTGAGTACACCCCTTAGAAACTACATCCCTAAATGTCCAAATTGAGTACTGCTGGTCATTTTCCTTCCAAAATGTTATGTGACTCCTTAGTGTTACAAGGTCCAGGTGTGCATAGGGAGCAGGTGTGTTCAAATTTGTAGTGCAGATCTCACACTCTCTCATACTGGTCACTGAAAGTTCCAACATGGCACCACATGGCAAAGAACTCTCTGAGGATCTTAAAAGATGTATATTTGCGCTGCATGAAGATGGCCAAGGCGACAAGAAGATTGCCAAAACCCTGAAACTGAGCTGCAGCACAGTGGCCAAGATCATCCAGCGTTTTAAAAGAGCAGGGTCCACTCAGAACAGGCCTCGGTTTGTTCGTCCAAAGAAGCTGAGCGTACGTTCTGAGCGTCACATCGAAATGCTTTCTTTGAAAGATCGTCGCAGGAGTGCTGTCAGCATTGCTATCAGCATTGCTGCAGAGATTGAAGAGGTGGGGGTCAGCCTGTTAGTGCTCAGACCATACGCTGCACATCAAATTGGTGTGCATAGCTGTCACCCCAGGAGGAAGCCTCTTCTGAAGACAGTACACGAGAAAGCCCGCAAACAGTTTGCCGAAGACATGTCAACAAAACACATGGATTACTGGAACCATGGCCTATGGTCCGATGAGACGAAGATTAATTTGTTTGGTTTCGAAGGTCTCAAGCATGTGTGGCGGCGACCAGGTGAGGAGTACAAAGATAAGTGTGTCATGCCTACAGTCAAGCATGGTGATGGGAATGTCATGGTCTGGGGCTGCATGAGTGCTGCAGGTGTTAGATAGATACATTCCATTGAGGGAAACATGAACTCCAACATGTTCTGTGAAATACTGCAGCAGAGCATGATCCCCTCCCTCCAGAAACTGGGTCGCAGGGCAGTGTTCCAGCATGACAATGACCCCAAACACACCTCCAACAGCACTGCTTTACTGAAGAGGCTGAGGGTAAAGGTGATGGAGTGGCCAACCATGTCTCCAGATTTGAACCCAATAGAACTGTGGCCCTGGCCGTTTAATTACTGTTTTTTGAGAATTTCAGTCAGCTGATCGTCGCCTCCGCCAGCTGGCAACCAGAACATATTTGGGGGATCCTCAAGCGGAAGGTGAAGGTGTCAAATATCCGGCAGCTCCGCAATGTCGTCATGGAGGAGTGGAAGAGCATTCCAGTGACAACCTGTGAAGCTCTGGTCAACTCCATGCCCAGTGGTGGCCACACAAAATATTGACAGTTGACATGTTGTATGTTAATATAGACAACTTTCACTAAGGGGTGTATTCACTTTTGTTGCCAGAGGTTTACAGTAGATATTAATGACTATATTTTGAGGGGAAACTAAATTAACTCTATTATATAAGATGCACACAGACTACTTTTCATTGTGTCAAAGTGACATTTAGTCAGTGTTGTCCCATGAAAAGATATACTTATATATCTGCAGAAATGCGAGGGGTGTACTCACTTTTGTGATACACTGTAACCTTTCTGGCATATTTCACTTCTGTGGTTTGTAGTAATACAATAATACAGTGGGCCCGATTTGAGTTTTTTTCTGGCAGAATGATGTTGCCACTTTTACGCCTTTGAGTGTCCATCTGACTGTGATCGCCTCTATGATTACATAACTGCAGAGCGCTTTGCATCCTCTAATCTGGGATGTATTTCACAGGATTTAATTCAGTCAGTGAATGGAATCCTTCTCTTGTAAAACCAGAAGATCAGTTTTGTGGACTGGAAGATGTCTCTGCTTCTCATAATCCTCTCATCTGTCTGTCATTCAATTAGTTTGATGTATAGCCTGTCTTCCATCTGTTCCCTGTAGATTTCCTCTTTCCCTAAAACAATTGCTCTTTCAGTTTCCTAATCTGCTTTTCATTCACTCTTTCCATTAATAATCTGGGTCATTAGGGTTGTTTTAAATTCACTTTAATGGATTACAGAAATTCTACAGGAATAGGTAAGGTTACTCTTCATGAATGTGAATTGAAGGGGATATTACTTGTCATATTTGTGTCTCCATATTGTATTCATATATTCATACATCTTTTGAACTCGGTCAACGTCATATCCTCTTATTCACATTCACAGGGAATGTTATCCGTGCACCCTCATGTGTTCAATTATTTATGCTTGCAACCCACTCATGGTCCTCCTTTCTACTACTCTCTCTGTACTCACCATGTTTTATGTTAATCAATGTCAGCTCTCATGTTATTCATAAATATCAAGTAATGTCAACATTAGAGGTCGACCAATATGTATTTTTGAAAGGCCGAGCCGATCCGATATCTAAAAAAAAAATTCCAGCTGAGCGCTGTTATACTTCTTTTTAAAAAACATTTTTGAAGCACGTAGATTGTGAAAGGCAAGGAATTTTAGGAAATTGCTTGGTGTAAAAAAAGGTACACTGCTGGCCAAAAGTATTGGCACCCCTTCAATTTTGTCAGATAATGCTCAATTTCTCCCAGAAAATGATTGCAATTTCAAAAAATTAAATCACTATCATTTTACACAAAACTCAAAAAAGTGTTGGCACCCTTTGAAAAATTATATGGTGCTCTTCTAATTTGTGTAATTAACAGCACCTACAGTGCTTTGCAAAAGTATTCGGCCCCCTTGAATCTTGCAACCTTTCGCCACATTTCAGGCTTCAAACATAAAGATATGAAATTTAATTTTTTTGTCAAGAATCAACAACAAGTGGGACACAATCGTGAAGTGGAACAACATTTATTGGATAATTTCAACTTTTTTAACAAATAAAAAACTGAAAAGTGGGGCGTGCAATATTATTCGGCCCCTTTACTTGCAGTGCAGCAAACTCACTCCAGAAGTTCAGTGAGGATCTCTGAATGATCCAATGTTGTCCTCAATGACCGATGATGATAAATAGAATCCACCTGTGTGTACTCAAGTCTCCGTATAAATGCACCTGCTCTGTGATAGTCTCAGGGTTCTGTTTAAAGTGCAGAGAGCATTATGAAAACCAAGGAACACACCAGGCAGGTCCGAGATACTGTTGTGGAGAAGTTTAAAGCCGGATTTGGATACAAAAAGATTTCCCAAGCTTTAAACATCTCAAGGAGCACTGTGCAAGCCATCATATTGAAATGGAAGGAGCATCAGACCACTGCAAATCTACCAAGACCTGGCCGTCCTTCCAAACTTTCTTCTCAAACAAGGAGAAAACTGATCAGAGATGCAGCCAAGAGGCCCATGATCACTCTGGATGAACTGCAGAGATCTACAGCTGAGGTGGGAGAGTCTGTCCATAGGACAAAAATCAGTTGTACACTGCACAAATCTGGCCTTTATGGAAGAGTGGCAAGAAGAAAGCCATTTCTCAAAGATATCCATAAAAAGTCTCGTTTAAAGTTTGCCACAAGCCACCTGGGAGACACACCAAACATGTGGAAGAAGGTGCTCTGGTCAGATGAAACCAAAATTGAACTTTTTGGCCACAATGCAAAACGATATGTTTGGCGTAAAAGCAACACAGCTCATCACCCTGAACACACCATCCCCACTGTCAAACATGGTGGTGGCAGCATCATGGTTTGGGCCTGCTTTTCTTCAGCAGGGACAGGGAAGATGGTTAAAATTGACGGGAAGATGGATGCAGACAAATACAGGAACATTCTGGAAGAAAACCTGTTGGTATCTGCACAAGACCTGAGACTGGGACGGAGATTTATCTTCTAACAGGACAATGATCCAAAACATAAAGCCAAATCTACAATGGAATGGTTAAAAAATAAACGTATCCAGGTGTTAGAATGGCCAAGTCAAAGTCCAGACCTGAATCCAATCGAGAATCTGTGGAAAGAGCTGAAGACTGCTGTTCACAAAAACTCTCCATCCAACCTCACTGAGCTCGAGCTGTTTTGCAAGGAAGAATGGGCAAGAATGTCAGTCTCTCGATGTGCAAAACTGATAGAAACATACCCCAAGCAACTTGCAGCTGTAATTGGAGCAAAAGGTGGCGCTACAAAGTATTAACGCAAGGGGGCCGAATAATATTGCAAGCCCCACTTTTCAGTTTTTTATTTGTTAAAAAAGTTTAAATTATCCAATAAATTTTGTTCCACTTCACGATTGTGTCCCACTTGTTGTTGATTCTTGACAAAAAATTAAAATTTTATATCTTTATGTTTGAAGCCTGAAATGTGGCGAAAGTTTGCAAGGTTCAAGGGGGCCGAATACTTTTGCAAGGCACTGTATTACTTAACTGTGGCACATAACAGGTGATAGCCATAACTAAATCGCACTTGCAGCCAGTTAAAATGGATTAAAGTTGACTCAACCTCTGTCCTGTGTCCTTGTGTGTACCACATTGAGCATGGAGAAAAGAAAGAAGACCAAAGAAATGTCTGAGGACTTTAGATGCAAAATTTTGAGGAAGCATGGGCAATCTCAAAGCTTCAAGCCCATCTCCAAAGACCTGAATGTTCCTGTGTCTACCGTGACCAGTAGAGGTGGGAATTTTGGGGCACATAAAGATTCTTTACGATTACGATTCAGAGGCTCCGATTCGATTATAAATCGAATATTGATGTCAGTTCTGGTCAGATGAGACAAAAGTAGAGCTTTTTGGGAAAAGGCATCCACATAAAGTTTACAGGACAAAAAAAACGAGGCCTTCAAAGAAAAGAACCCGGTCCCCACAGTCAAACAAGGCGGAGGTTTCCTGATGTTTTGGGGTTGCTTTGCTGCCTCTGGCACTGGACTGCTTGATTGTGTGCATGGCATTATGAAGTCAGAAGACTACCAACAAATTTTGCATCATAATGTAGGGCCCAGTGTGAGAAAGCTGGGTGTCCGTCAGAGGTCATGGGTCTTCCAGCATGACAATGACCCAAAACACAATTCGAAAAGCACGAGAAAGTGGTTTGAGAGAAAGCACTGGAGACTTCTAAAATGGCCAGCAATGAGTCTAGACCTGAATCCCATAGAACACCTGTGGAGAAATCTGAAAATGGCAGTTTGGAGAAGGAACCCTTCAAATCTCAGACACCTGGAGCAGTTGGCCAAAGAAGAATGGTCTAAAATTCCAGCAGAGCATTGTAAGAAACTCAATGATGGATACCGGAAGCGGTTGTTCGCAGTTATTTTGTCTAAAGGTAGTGCTACCAAGTATTAGGCTGAGGGTGCCAATACTTTTTTCCGGGCCGTTTTTGGAGTTTTGTGTAAAATGATAATGATTGATTTTTTTTTTCCCTACTCTTGCATGTTTTTTTGATTGCAAGCAAAATAAATGAAGATATTACTACCAAAACATTGGTAATTGCTACCATTTTCATGGAGAAATTGAGCATTATGTGACAGAATTGCAAGGGTGTCAATACTTTTGGCCAGCAGTGCATGAACCCCAGTAAATTACAAATGAATTATTTAAAATAATTATTCAATGTGATTTCTTGATTTTTTTTTTTTTTAGATTATGTCTGTAGGAGTGGAAATTATCTATGAGTGATGCGGAATGTGTATTCTGATCATTTGACTTCATTCTCTCTAGGGCCTCCTGACAAGCTCCCACAGCCCACCAAGCCTTTGCCAACGGTGCCCCCTGCTCGTTCTCACCCCCCATCTGATCCACGCAAACCAGACAGGCAGACCAGACCTCCAAGGCTGCCTACCGGTGACAGACCATCTCACCCAAATTCTAAACCTAACATCTGTGATGGAAGTTTCAACACCTTGGCAATACTACGGAGAGAGATGTTTGTCTTTAAGGTAATGTAAAAAAAAAAAAGAAGAAAAGAAAAAAGAAGACACACACACGCAAAGGGATATTCAAGTTTTTTTTTTACTCTCAGAGAAGTCACAACCCTTAGCAAAAAGTATGGAATCACCAGCCTCGGACGAGCACTCACTCAGAAATTTTTATCATGTAGAACAAACTCTGATCAAAAGGTTGAAAAAATAATGAATTTGTCCAAAAGTGCAACTCTTTCGCATTCTGAAAC
Source organism: Corythoichthys intestinalis (assembly GCF_030265065.1). Classification (NCBI taxonomy): domain Eukaryota; kingdom Metazoa; phylum Chordata; class Actinopteri; order Syngnathiformes; family Syngnathidae; genus Corythoichthys; species Corythoichthys intestinalis. The sequence continues at coordinate 35,881,265 of NC_080414.1, read as the reverse complement.
ACTAAAAGAAATGAATAAAAACATTGTGGTGGTCAGTAAATGTTACTTTAATTGAGCAGGTGCAGGGAAATATATATGGAATCACTCCATTCTGAGGAAAAAAATATGGAATGAGAAACAAACAAAGAAATAACAATCAAAACACAAGTTTAGTATTTAGTAGCACCACCTCTGGCTTTTATGACAGCCTGCAGTCTCTGAGGCATGGACTTGATGAGTATTCTTCATCAATTTGGTGCCAACTCTCTTTGATTGCAGTTGCCACATCATCCTTGCAAGTCGGCGCCTTTTTTTCAATTTCAACCACAGGTTTTCAATAGGGTTGAGATCTAGGCTATTTGCAGGCCATGACATTGACTGGATGAGTCTTCCTCAAAGGAATGCTTTAACAGTTTTAGCTCTGTGGTATGATGCATTACCATCTGGGAAAATGACAAACATATTTTTAATTGAAGGGATAAGAAATCTCCCCAGTGGCTTTGCCTGACATGCAGCCCCATATCATCAAGGACTGAGGGAATTTTGATGATTTCTTCAGGCAGTCATGTTTGTAAATCTCACTGGAACAGCGCCAAACAAAAGTCCCAGCATCATCACCTTGTCCAATGCAGATTCTTGACTCTTGACACCTTGTCAAATGATTCTTGACTCTTGAGAGATGTGTTTTGATTATTTTTTTTGTTTGTTTCTCATGATTCCATATTTTTTCCTCAGAATGAAGTGATTCCATATATATTTCCCTGCACTTTCTCTGTAAATTTAACATTTACTGACCACCACAATGTTTTTTTATTCATTTTTTTTAGTGTTTCTGAATGCTAAAGAGTTGCACTTCTGAACTACCGTAATTTTCGGACTATAAGCCACTACTTTTTTTTTCATTTTGAATCCTGTGACTTATAGTCCTGTGCGGCTTATTTGTTGATTAATTTGGGTTCAAAGGTAACACTTTATTTGATAGCGGTGTCATAACACTGTCATATGACCGTCATAATAAAGACATGACACTTTAATGGGCATTATTGAATGTTTATGTCATTAAGTGTCACTCGGCAAATTATGTCACTATCTCCATTTATGTCATGTCATAATTATGATTGACTAATGAAATAAAGTGTTAGCAAATACCATGAATAGCAACTAATGCAACAAATGGAAGAGTAACTGAAGAAATAATTAGCACAGAACATGAATTTTGATTGCTATTTATATCTGTAGCGCTGCAATGCATGCTAGGAGGCATGTTGGACGACATCCGTGTTGACAACAGGTGGCAGCAGAGGTTGACTATCTCCCCCAAAGGATCATTGATGGCCAAATGAAGATTTGCAGTCAAAGCTTCATGGTGGTTCATTCGATCTTATGACCAGTGCTTAATAAATGTAAATAATAAGGTGCCGGAACACAAAGTACATATGACGGCGCAGGGATGACGAGACGGGCACAGGCCCCGGAACAAACACAGAAAATGGTGCTGGAAACAACACGCAAATGCCCACTTGCCATGGTGTGAGATTTACAAACCTCAATTTCAGATTATATTCATGATATAAATGTTATAACAACAATTATTTATTGGACAACAACAATGTTGACAGCAGATGGTAGCAGAGGTTGACAGTCTCCCCCAAAGGAGTAGTGATGGCCAAGTGAAGCTTCTTGAAGCAATGAAGCTTTACAGCCAATTCATTCAAAGCTTCATGGTGGTTCATTTGATCTTATGACAGTCTTATGATGCAGCTGACAAATATAGTGGTACCAGTTAATGCCATAATACAGTAAGGACAGCTGCGGCTTATAGTCCAGTGCGGCTAGTCTATGAACAAAAGGCGTTTTCGTGCCAAATTTGGTGGGTAGCAGTTTATAGTCACGTGCGCCTAATAATGCCAAAATTACGGTAAGTCATTATTTTTTCAAGCTTTTCATCTGAGTTTGTTCTACTGTACATGATAAAATGTCCGAGTGAGTGCTCGTCCGAGACTGGTGATTCTATAGTTTTTGCTAGGGGTTGTATGTTCCTTTTTCACCACCACTTCAGCTATGCTACCTCGGTCATGTGAAGGAAATGAAATGTATCCTTGGTTGAACCTTGTGAGCCTAAGACCACAGCACCAAGTAGTAAGGAACAGAGACAAACCTTGAGGCAACACACAAAGCAGCCCTGTGTTCTGTACACAGTGGATAAAGGGTGTCTCTCATGCTTTATATGTGACTGTTTTGGGGGGGGGGGGGGGGGGGGGGTTATAAATAGTATTCATTTGTTAAATAAAAGTCTTTGGTCGCTAAGGGGAAGAGAAGACTTTCCATCTCCCTTTATACCAATTTATTTTTTATGGGCAAAGATAATCAATTCGGTTTAAAAACCCCTGTGTATTATGCATATAGAGTAGGCTAACTGCATAATTCACTGTAATCAATGCCCTAGCAGCCTGTGTTTATTTGATATTTTGAAATGATCTTCTTTTGACAGTGGATATCACTTTCTTTAGCATTTGTACTTTTGCTCCCATCATGACTCCGGGCTGCTTGCTTGTGATGAAAATGGTGGGACATCTTTATAACTCTGATGGTTTCGATAGAAAAATGGGAGAGGAGCGGAGTGAATATGATGCAACAAATATTTGCAGGGATTGAAGAGGTGGGGGGTCAGCCTGTTAGTGCTCAGACCATACACCGCCCTCTACATCAAATTGGTGTGCATGGCTGTCACCCCAGGAGGAAGCCTGCAAACAGTTTGCTGAAGAAATGTCAACAAAGCACATGGATTACTGGAACCATGTCCTATGGTCTGATGAGACGGGTGGGCTTTCATGTGTACCATCTTCAGAAGAGGCTTCCTCCTGGGGTGACAACCATATTACTGGAACCATGTCCTATGGTCTGATGAGACAGGTGGACTTTCTTGTGTACCATCTGCAGAAAAGGCTTCCTCCTGGGGTGACAACTAGGGTTGTTCCGATCATGTTTTTTCGCTCCCGATCCGATCCCGATCGTTTTAGTTTGAGTATCTGCCGATCCCGATATATATATATATTTTTTTTGCTTCCGATTCAATTCCAATAATTCCCGATACGTTTTCCCGATCATATACATTTTGGCAATGCATTAAGAAAAAAATGAATAAAACTCGGACGAATATATACATTCAACATACAGTACATAAGTACTCTATTTGTTTATTATGACAATAAATCCTCAAGATAGCATTTGCATTATTAACATTTTTACTGTAAGAGGGATCCACGGATAGAAAGACTTGTAATTCTTAAAGGATAAATGTGACTCTGTATATTGTGACTAAATATTGCCATCTAGTGTATTTGTTGAGCTTTCAATAAATGATACTGTAGCCATTTAACTGAAGTACAACCATGACTGTGCGTAGTGGTACCAATTGATATATCTTCTCTGCGTTGGGAAATAACATAGGGTGTTAAGAAAAAGATCAATTACTACCTTTCTCGGGGTTTGGATATTAATGGCTATATTTTGAGTTATTTTGAGGGGAAAATAAATGAACTCTATTATATAAGCTGCACATAGACTACTTTTCATTGTGTCAATATGTCATTTTGTCAGTGTTGTCCCATGAAAAGATGTACTTGCTTAAATATCTGCAGAAATCGAGGGGTGTACTCACTTTTGTGATACACTGATTTTTTTTTTTAATTTCCAAACAAATTTAAATTGTGCACAGGGATTTCAGGGTAATAGAAAATTGCTGGGATGGCTTTCAATGTTCAATGTATCTGGGAATCTACTTGTTTTTTTTTTTTAATGGTTCCAAATGTACTGTGACTTTGACAATCTGTGCTTTTACAGTATTTGGCTTTTGAAATGGTTTATAAGATTTCTTGGCGGAGCTCTCTGTTCCTAGTGGGAGTATAGGATGCTGGGGTGGGGAAAAGCACTTTTTCTCTTTTATTAAGTCAAGCGGATTCAGAAAGGTCAGATTTCAGAGTTAAATCTGTTTTCAATTACTTGGCTGTTCCTTATACTAAAGAAAATGTGGAGCAGTTGTAATCTACGGAGGCTGTTGGTTTAAATTGAGTGAAGCATAGGACCGGTGAAAAAACGGTGAAGGTTAGGGAGAGAGAACAAGATTAACAGGAAAGAAAAGGGAGTAGTGCCCAGCTAGAGTGCGGTCCCAGGGAAACAATTGGATTAGATAGTGAGAGAAAAAGAGCAACAGAGTTTCTCTTTAATCAGCTAGCTTTCTTTGTGTGTGTTTTTGCATCCCGCTCAATAACAACTCAAAATCTCTTTTTGCGCAGACTGTGTATAATGTGTTCAAAAGATGGGTGGTTTTCAGCCAAAGGGTAGGACCTTATGAGCGAGTTGAAATGGCTTTCCCAGATGGGTCTCCCCTAACACTCGTTTCGGAATCAAGTTTCATTCCTCATCAAAAAGACACACCTTTCACTCCAAAATGAAATGGGAGAATCTGAGATTTCTAATGCTCCCAACATTCACATGCACGCAACTTCTGTGTGCATTGCAACAGATGTGCAATCCAGGAAATCTCCCAAAGCATGTGGTGGGTCCTACGCGCACTTTGATGTGAAAATCAATGGAAACAGCATGGTCGTAAATATATGGTTTCCGATTTTATACATCATGTTCGACAATGGGAAACTGCCGGATGCTATATTGTAGGGCTGCAGTCAATGGGCGTCACTAGACCTAGTACAATACTGGGGCACAGCGGGGAACTAGTGAGAAAGCAATTTTTTTTCGTATCAGAAAAACTTAGAACATATACTTCATAATGATATTGACAGGTCTGATTCCACCTTCACTGTGCCACGCCTTAAAGTAAGGGGCCATCCCACAATCCACTTCAGTTATTCGCAGTCGGTCGCAGCGACACATGCAGCGATCCAACGCCGCAGTACGAAAGCTATACCGCATACAAACAGGAAGGATTGTGTCAGGAGTGATTCGTTCGAGGATTCAAGGTAATTATTATATGTTTCGTCTTTTCACAAGAATTTTCAACGTAAAAAGCTCTTTGTTGTAAGGCTGTTGCCACATTGTCTAACAGACTAGCATCATTTTTAGACATATTTACACAAAATAAATGCCAACTGCACAGTATTTTGCTCTTTTAACAAAAAATCGAGATTGTTTTACGTCGATATCTATAAAAAGTTCGGGGATTTGAGCATTTATTCACAAGAATTTTCAACGTAAAAAGCTTTGTTGTAAGGCTGCCGCTACATTCGACTAACAGACTAGCATCGTACTTCGACATATTTACGTAAAAGAAATGCTAATTGCACATTTTTTTGCTATTTTAACAAAGAATCAAGACTGTTTTACGTCCATATCTATAAATAATTCAGGGATTTAAGCATTTATCACAAGAATTTTCACCAGAAAAGCTGTTTACGTAAGATGGCCGCCGCATTGACTAACAGACTAGCATCGTACTTCGACATATTTACGTAAAATAAATGCTAACTGCACGTTTTTTTTTTTTTTTTTTTTTGCTTTACCAAGGCTGTTTTGCGTCCCAAACTATCCATATCTAAAGAATTCAGGGATTTCAGCATTTTTTCACAAGAATTTTCAACGAAAAAATCTTTTTTTCTGTGGATACACTTGGTCAGCTTTGACGACCATGGGCCTTGACATGTGCTGTATTGCCAACAGTAACCTTGGAAACGGTGGTCCCAGCTCTTTTCAGCTAATTGACCAACTCCTATCGTGTAGTTCTGGACTGATTCCTCACCTTTCTTAGATTGTTGAGACCCCACGAGGTGATATCTTACATTGGGCTCCACTCCGATTGAGATTGTTTAGCGTCTTCCATTTTCTAATAATTGCTCCAACGGTGGATCTTATAATCATCAAGCTGCTTGGGAATTGCTCCGTTGCCTTTTCCAGGCTTGTGGAAGTGAACAATTTTGTCTTTGGACAGCTCTTTGGTCTTTAACATGTTACAAGTTTGAGTCTTACTGATTGTATGGGGTGGACAGGTGTCTTGATGCTGCTCTCGACCTCAGAAGTACTGATTCAGGATAATACATGTAGTGGAGGTGGACTTTTAATAGGCGGGCAGGGTCAGAATTCTAGCTGCTAGACAGGTGTTTAAATACAGCTGCAGCTGCATCACGCAAATAAATTGTTAAAAAAATCATGCATTGTGATTTCTGGATTTTTCTTTCTAGAATATCTCTTATACAGTGAACATGCAGCTACAATGAAAATTTCTGAGTCGTCCATGATTTCTAAGTGAACTTGCAAAATAAGAGTGTTCAAATACTTATTTTCTTCACTATATATCGATCGCTTCCACACACATCCAAGCAGTCCATTTCATTCAGAAGCATAAAATACCGTGTGTAATATGAAATAAACATGTTTTCTAGTGTCATATGCACTTTAATGCGTTGCAAAATCAATTTTAGAATATGTAAAATAAAGAAACAAGTGTTTATGCCTGCAATTACATGTATTTTGGTTTGCTAAGATTGCACATTCAAAAGAGTATTAAATGCAACTATTAAAAAATGAAATTCCGTTTTGTTCAACGATACAGAATTGCACTTTAATTTCACAAGAGCAATTTAAAAGTAAATTAAAATACCTGAACTTATCCTCAAACTGTATAAAAAATAATAAATGAGGATCTAAGTTCAACAAAAGAACAACTGGCTAACTTGACTAGCAAAAGTCAGCTAGATTAAATACTATTAAATGCTCACTGTCTTTTTATAATGCACTTAACAAATCGCTCAAACACATATTCCCACAAAAAAAAAAAAAAAAACTGCTAAATCTACTTCTAAACTATATAACGAATGCATAAGCAAACATATTAGCTCCTATGTTGATCTTAACAGGAAGCAGCTGGATTCAGCCATGTTAGATGAATTGTGTCAATTCACTGTTACCACTAGAGGGTAGTTCATCCACCCAAATCAATAAAATTAAATGCAACACTTTTAGTGCTGCAACGATTAATCGATTAACTCGAGTAATTCCATTAGAAAAAAAATATCGAATTAAATTATGCTGCTTTGAGTATTTGTTTAATTATATTGGCGTTGTAATGGTTTGTTTTGAAAGTGTTCACATTTAGTTTTACTGATTTGGGTGGATACACTGCCCTCTAGTGGCAACAGCGAATATGACATAACTTATTTCACATGCCAGAATCAGCTGCTAAGTTTTTGTTTGAGCTACAGTTTTTTAATGCATTCATAATTTTGTTTATTGGTATATTTAGCCCTTTTGGTAGGAATATGTGTTTGAACCATTTGTTAAGAGCATTGTATTTTTTTTTTTTTTTTTAAGTTAGCATTTAAGCTAGCGGACATTTGCTATATAAGTTAGCCTATTATTCTTTTGATGTACTTAAATCTTTATTTTTTTATACCGTTTGAGGCTCAGCTCAGGTATTTTAATTGTTTATGTTCATTATCCGATCACTCGATTATTCGAACTAACTAGTTCATCGATTAATCGACGACTAAAATAATCGATAGCTGCAGCCGTAAACACTTTCAAAACAAATTATTACAACGTCACTCTAATTAAACAAATTCTCAAAGAACCAACATTTGATTCGAAGCTTTTTTTCTAATGAAATTACTCGAGTTAATCGATTAATTGTTGCAGCACGACTGTATTGTTCTTTCTCGTCAGTTTTACGTTAATTCTATGTGCGGTCCTAACAAGCTGGTAATGTTTTGGAAGAAATTATGCTCACCAATTTTCAATAAATAATGGAGCACAATAGACAGAGAACAAGTACAAGAACTTATGGAACTTGGACTTCTGTTTTGACATGTAAAATAAATTGTTCAATATGTCAATCAAATCTCTTGATTCTTGGTAGGTTAAAGAAAGCATGAGTACATAACCACCAAGGCATCAGCAAGGAGTTCAATGCCAGCCATTTTCAGAAAATCTGTCTGATTTAGAGCAATTTGACTGATATTTCAAGGCCTACTCAATATCTTGTTTCATGACTATGAAACCACAGAGACTCTTGTATGAAAGATTAGACTCTTGATTCCCCCCAAGTAAATTGGTTTCTACATTATTTCGTCGTGCCTCCCCCTTTTTTTGTAGTCGTAATTCGAACATATGTTGCCACCAAAATAACCTGTTTTGGATAGAGAAACTGAAAAGTAGTTTTGGGATTTTTTTTTTTTTTTTTTTTTTTTTTGCTCAACAGTGACTGACACTAATATTTTTTGCTTTTCAATTTTGACTTCATGCCATTAGCACTGAAAGTTACCATGTGTTTTGGCATTGATATCCCACACAAAATGATTCAAAGCAAAAGAAAAAAAATACCCTTCTTGGCTGAGATAACTTAATAATCTTTGAAATGGTCACATTTGTGTCTTGCAGGACCACTGGTTTTGGCGAGTAAGAGATAACGCTGTCATGCCTGGATACCCCATGCTCATCAGTCTTTTCTGGAGGGGTCTGCCACCTAAAATCGATGCAGTCTATGAGAATAGTGAGGGCAAATTTGTTTTCTTCAAAGGTAAGGGTTTGTTTTAGCTGCTTTTACATACAGTACATACAGTACATACAGTACATACATACATACAGTACTGTACATATACTGTATATATATCTATACAGTGGTACCTCTACATACGAAATTAATTTGTTCCAGGACCTTGTTTGTAAGTTGAAATGGTCATATGTCGAGCAGGATTTTCTCATAAGAATACATTATAATTCCATTAATTCGTTCCACAGCCCGAAAACCTACGCTAAATTCTCATTAAATATTGATGTTAGTATTGCAAAAAAAATTTTTTTTAAATAATAGCAATAATAATAATAATACCTGTAATAATGTAACAAACCGGGTTCTAATGTGGCGAATGTGTTTTCATGGTGTACCTGGACGCATCGTGTGGCTGACTTAACAGAGTGAGCCTTTTTAGTTTCACTTTCACCGTGTTACTTGCCGTGGAGGACACTAGGCACAAGTTGATGGAATAAATGATAAGAAACCTGACGAAGCTGGCGATTACTTTGGTGATGTTACCACAATAATAATTGCCACCTTAACTTATAAAGACTAGCGAACGGAGGAGGACCGACATAGACCGTCTATGGCCGTATTGTTGAGCGAGCCATATCATGGATGCGCACTCCACGCTCATATTTTTTTATCATATCTATCTTCATGTCAATGGTAACGGTAAGCATCACCTTTTTTCCTTTTTTTCACCACCTACACTAGCTTTGTTGTAACCCATGTTAATTCGTCTCACAAGAAAATCTGCCATGCGTCCGTCTTGCGGGAAAATAAAGAAACTGCAGGTACTGTCATACATCGTCGTATTTAGAGCATGTCGTCAGATGTAGAAACAAATGGTGAGTCAAATTTTATGTCGGATGTCGAAAAAATCGTGTGTCGAAGCGATCGTATGTCGAGGTACCACTGCACTAGTATGTATACATACATACAGTATATATAAATTTGGCCAAATTTCAAAATTGTTCTAAATGCATGTGTGATACATCATTGGACAGCTTAAGATCAGAATTTTCTAGGGGAAGAAAGATTTTCAGCAGGAGGCCATTTTAAAAAAAATGTAAACCCCTAAACCAGTGGTTCTTAACTTTGCTGTTACCGAACCCCACAAGTTTCACATGTGAATTCACCGATCCCTTGGGAGTTAGATAATCAAGCAGTTTATTTCTAATTTAAAACTTATATATCTAAGGTAGCAACTAATAATTTAGCAAACTCCTGTTCAAAATTCTTCTCATTTTGACAGTATGTTTTATAGACGGGCAATATTTTAAACCACTCTGCCCATTGGTCTGTTGTATTCCCTCATACCAAGTTAGAGTCAACCTTCCACAGAGCAAACCAGTTCATCCTCATATCAGATCGAAGACTAGCTGTTAAAAGAAATGGATTAAGCATGTAAATTGGGAGCAAACTAGTCCAAATCTTGGTCTAAAAAGCCACTTTGCCTAGATTTAATCAGCATACGAAAATAGGGCTCTGCGTGCCCTTACCTTCGCTGAACCCCTTAGACTTGCTCACCAAACCCCTGGGGTTCAGTCGAACCCAGGATAAGAACCAATGCCATAAAAACCCTAACTCGAGGTGAGAGCAAGAAAGACTATTATTTATGACACCATTATTTCGATCCAAAACTCTGTGTAGCATGTCTCACCGAGTGTCAAGACACTGTTGTGAATGACCACAGCCGGACTTATGGGAGATTTTATGGGTTAAACACGGTAATATAACAAGGGTCGCAATGTAGAAATCGCAGACATCAAGGAGTGGTCGAGATTTTCCTTTTCAAATATTTACCCGTTTTAAACTTTTTTTTTTTCCAATTTTTCTTTGTTTGGATTGATTATTTATCATCTAAAACATCCTGAAAAATGCGACAATGAAAAAAAAATTAAGCGATAGTTATAAGGTAGATATCAGTGACCTATTTACAGATACTATTTTTTTCATTGTGATGTAATTTGTTTAAAAGTTTAAATTAAGCGAGTGAATAAGTTGATAAAGTCGGGGGGGTTTTTTTGTTTTTTTTTTAACTAAATACTGTATTGGACCTCAATTAATGATTCTAAGCTAAAAATGATAGATAATAAATACAGATATAGATAATAAATATAATTACTTACCTCCTTTTTATGGCTGAGTTGAAACAAAAGCAGTGTCTTTAAACAGGGGCCTACAGGGTAAAACAGACAAAATTAAACTAAAAAATAAAATATATTAAATTAAAATAAATAAATTATTTTAAATTACAAATAGTTCGGGGGCTTAATGGGCCATGAAACTGCTATGGCAGCATAAAGACATATTTTTCTATCAAACACAACAGTTGTTTTGGCTTAAAATACCACAATTTATTTTAAAGAAGGGTGCAAGAGCAGAAACTGATTTTTAAGCGTTGTCTGTCTTTTCAATCACATATATATATTTTTTGTTTTCAACTCCCAAGGTATCATACTGTCTAATTTGAGTGTTAATACAACTACCCACAGTTAAAGATAACTTTTGTGAGATGTTATATTTTATAAAGTTTATCACCGTCCATAAGTGTCTCTTACAAAAAAGTCTTCTTTGTTCTGACTAACGAAACTCCCTTGATCTAATTTCACTGTAAATCAGAAAGATTAAAGTACTGTTTTGCTCACTTGGTTGGAAAATCCACCGTAATCCTCAAGCTTGGACTTTTAATATAAATGTTGATACTGAGCTTAGTGCTGGTGGTATTAATGTCTCTCTTCAAATCTTTTACTCAAGGTCAAATTATTATAGTCTTGGAATTGACTGTCATGGAAGTATTATTGTCATTTGATGTTTTTTGTATGTTCTGTATCAATATACATGAGATCAAAGTTTAGGTGGAACAAACTACAAATTGTCACTCAACCTCATTTCTATTTTCAAAACTCAACAATTCCTGGAAACACAAAATACTCGGGCAGTGTGTGCCAATAGCTTATGTGCCTTTTCTCCACCCTGCTATCTTCCCAGACTGGCTAAAAACAAGATTGCTATATTCAATTCCAGTGCCTTTATTCACTTGAAACATACAACAGATTTCCCAGGAGTCCTTCTTTTGGCTGTCCTCATTCAGAAGAAAAAGGTTGTACAGAAAGGAAAATATTACACTTTGATTCCTCAGGTTGACAAAATACAAAAATAACATTTTTTTGTTCATTTTAAGGGCATAATTGCAAATCAAACAGTGATGCGGCCTTCCCTGACTTTATTTTTAATGCACTGTACTGTCGAAGGCATTGCTGTTTTCGTCAATGACGATGACAAGATGTTAACAAGCGTGTCTTAGGAGAGTTAACCATAATGAGACGAATGACAGTTTGATGAGAGTTAGATGAGAATGAGACGAAAATGCAATAGTTTCCGTCATACATTCACAATGTATGGCATTTTCTTATTGTACATGTAGTTAGTCTACATTGTAGCGGCGTTTGGTTGTGTCACTTATGTGACGTGCTGCGCACCGCCCACACTCACCGGTGTCGTTTAAGCTAGGCTTGGCTCAAGGCTTGCTTGTTTTAAAACAAATGGTAATACTTGCTTTCTAATCTTGGCAAGAGAGAATATGCAATGCTGTTTTAGCCTTTAAATGTCTGTGCCGAGTGATCGTCACACACTAAATGTAACTCGTAGTGTTAGCATAGAAATCACATTAGCGTCACTGTGGCTAGCCCTAGACTTCATAACCTATTGACATGACACGGTAAACGGGGCCGATTTGTAGGGGGCCTATTTTCAAAAACTTCAAATTCAAAACCAAAGATGCTATTGACCTAAAACCAAAACAGGCACCTACCTTAGCCATATATGTGTCTCCATGAACAGCGGCATCAAAAAATTCAAAGTTGTTCCCTTATAAAATCCAGATTAATTATATTTTTATATAAGTATAATACAAGTTAAAATGGCTATAAAAGTCTCAGATTTTACACTGGATGCACAAAAATCACCAAATGCAGAGATAATCACCTTTATTTTCTGGATCAATAGCAATATTTTACATATCATACAAGTTTTTGACCAAAATAGAATTTTTTTTTTCGTTTACTGCAAGTTTTCAACAGCTAATAAATCACTCAATTTAACATCAGAAATGTAATACTTGAGGAAAACGTAGAATCAATTAAAAATAATATTGAAATAGATTATTAATAAATTCTTTATACAATCACAACTTATTATATAATAGAATAGCCCTTTATTATCATTATACACTTATATACTGTTAGCGAATGAGGCTAGCGGCCGCCTGAAGTAAACAGAGCTTTTCTGGCGAAAATTCTTGTGAATAAATGCTTAAATCCCTGAATTCTTCATAGATATGGACGTAAAACAGTCTCGGTTCTTGGGTAAAAGCAAAAACAACCTGCAGCAGCATTTATTTTGCATAAATATTGCCAACTATGAGGCCTATCTATCTATCTATCTATCTATCTATCTATCTATCTATCTATCTATCTATCTATCTATCTATCTATTAATCTATCTATCTATCTATCTATCTATCTATCTATCCATCTTATTTTTATTTTTACTTTATTTTATTAATATGACGTATAATACATGTTTTTGGATAGTTAATTTGAGAAGATGTAACTAGGGGTATTTAATTGGTTAATCCTTACTCACGCGGAAATTCGGGTTACGTCGCCAGTGTACGAACGGAAGTCGTTCTTAACCCGGGGACTACCTGTATGTCAAAAACGATAGCAGCAAAAACGAAAATGTTTACAGCACAAACCAACACAAACCAAGCACAAACGATTGTCACCATTTTTAATCAAAATGGGGGCCTGGTTGACCTCAGATTGACCTGTAAAAGAATTGTTAATATCTCAAAAACAATAACAACACAAACAAGAATAATTCCAGCACTAACGAGAACACCTAGCACAAACGAATGACATTATTTTTCTATAATTTTGTGTCTGATGGGGGGGGGGGGGGGGGGGGGCAACTTCACGGAGGTAACGAAAACTACACAAAGACTAGCCCATTTTTAAATGACTAAAATAGAACTGAGACTATTTAGTATTTTCATCCAAAAGACTAAGACAATTTTTTTTTTTTTTTTTTTAAAAGCTTACAAAAACAACACTGGTAGCAGATAAAGGCGCCATTGGTATGGTACGGTATTGGTCTTTTGCATAATCATAGTCAAAAAGAGTTATTTATCAAACAAGTTTGTCATTCTTTGACCAACCAAAGCATTTTCTTCTTCTAGCCGTTAATGGTTTATGGTTTAATGGTGAATGTGACTGAGCATAGAGAAAAACTCTTGGGCGTCTCTTTAATCAGAGGGTGTGGTGTGTTTTTATGTGTGTCAGGGCCAGAGGAAGTGTGACATGGATTGATTGGGTCTTTGTCAGGGAAAGAGGTTAAATGAGTTTCCTCTCCAAAAAGAGGCCATCACTGGTCTCTGTGTGCATCTATTGAATCTTTGGGGATATTTTTGTTGCGATTTTTTCATAACAAAACGTAAATTACTTTTCCAGATTCCCCACATTTCAGATAAAATGCATATCACACTGATACAGTTCCAAAAATATTTCAACAAAGACTAATGACCTTTGCAATTTTGACTCAAATGAAAAACAACCACATTGCAGCAAATACGGTATATCTTAAGTTAATTCCGCCCCTACAACTGTCAATTAGCCTTTTCTTGTACGCAATTTTCCCTGATACACTCCGACCACCCCCACTTCCTCCTGCTCAACCCAACGCCCCCATGAGTGACTAAGAAAAGCGCTTCCTGGGGTCACACTGTCAAAAGTGTGCAATTTCACCTAATTAGTCCCCAGGAAGTCTCGCTGTTCCCTACAGAGAGAAACTTGTGAAGGAGAATCAGAGGAAGGGGAATAGAAAATTCAATAGAAAATGATTGTATTCTTTTTACATACAGGATATGCACTATGTTACATACATATGTTAGTATTTAAATACAAGACTTTTCGCTGTTCCAGTTGTCTGGGTGTGCTAAATGTATTTCAAAATAAATGGACATATGCTGCTTTTGTTTTGTCTTTTATTCAAGATCTTACCATAACGCAAATGTACTGCAGACTTATAACATCCATCCATTCATCCATCCATCCATCATCTTTCCCTTGCTCCGGGGTCGGGTTGGAGGGGCAGCAGCTTTAACAGGGAAGCCCAGACTTACCTCTACCCAGCAACTTCAACCAGCTCGTCCGGCGGGATCCCAAGGTGTTCCCAGGCCAGCCCAGAGACATAGTCTCTCCAGCGTGTCCTGGGTCATCCCCGGACCTCCCGCCACTGGGACATGCCCGGAACACCTCTCCAAGGAAGCATTACAACCAGATTCCCAAGCCACCTCAGCTGGCTCCTCTCAACGCGGAGGAGTAGCGGCTCAATGCCGAATCCCTCCGGGATGACCGAGCTTCTCACCCTATCTCTAAGGGAGAGCCCGGACACGCGGCGAAGGAAACTCATTTCTGCTGCTTGTACCTGGGTTCTTGTTCTTTTGGTCACGACCCACAGCTCGTGACCATAGGTAAGGGTAGGAACGTAGATCGACAGGTAAATCAAGATCTTCGCCTTTCGGCTCAGCTCCTTCTTCACCACTACGGACCAGTGCAGAGTCCGCATTACTGCAGACGCGGCACCGATCCGCCTTTCGATCTCCCGTTGCCTCTTACCCTCATGAACAAGACCCTGATACTTGACCTCCTCCACTTGGGGCAGGATCTCATCCCTGACCCGGAGAGGGCACTCCACCCTTGTCCGACAGGACCACGGTCTCGGATTTGGAGGTGCTGATCTTCATCCCAACAGCTTCACACTCGACTGTGAACCACTCCAGTGAGACTTGGAGGTTACGGCTTGATGAAGCCATCAGCACCACATCATCTGCAAAAAGCAGAGAAGAAATGCTGAGGCCACCAAACAGGATACTCTCAACGCTTGGGCTGCGCCTAGAAATTCGGTCCATAAAATTTATGAACACAGTCGGTGACAAAGGGCAGCCTTGGAGGAGTCCCACCCTCACTGGGAACGAATTAGACTGTCTGACGGTAATGCTGACACCGGTCGTACAGGGACCGATCAGCCCTTACCAAGGGGCTAGGTACCTCTTACTCCCGGAGCACCCCCCACAGGCCTTCTCCAGATCCACAAAACACATGTAGACTGGTTGGACGAACTCCCATGCACCTTCGAAGACCATGTGTAGAGCTGGTCTACTGTTCCACGGGCGGAAAGAAAACCACCCTGCTCCTCCTGAATCCAAGATTCGACTTCCCGACTGACCCTCCTCCCCAGCACACCTGAATAGACTTTACCGGGGAGGCTGAGGATTGTGATCCCTCTATTATTGGAAAACCCTACGGTCCCCCTTTTCCTCCTTCTTAAAAGGGGGACCACCACCCTGGTCTGCCAATCCAGAGGCACTGTCCCCCATGTCCACGCGATGTTGTAGAGGCGTGTCAACTTGTAACATTTTTAGGAATATTTTAAGAGTGTAAATGTATTTGTATTCGTCCCGTACTGTCATGGTACAGGTATCACGGTTCGGTGATCGCAGTCAGATGGCGAATAAGTTCTAGTAAAAAAAAGAATTCATGTCAGTCCTCATTTACCCCAGGGGGCAAGAGAGGTAGTGCGCCTAGACAAACAACCAACATTATGGAGAAAAGAAGACAACCCAAAACAGATGAAGTTACCTTTGACCACTACTAGGAAAGTTATGGCGAATGTATAGATTGGGAATGGCTACTCTAACACTGAACCATGCCACAATACGGTGAAAGAAAGTTTAGTGAACTAATGAAATAGGGGTTATTTCTGCCTTTACTTAGTTTTACTACTGTCTGAGTTTGAAATATATATTATAGGACACACATACTTTAGCAATCCCTAGCAGATCATTACTTATGCTGTCACATTATTAAACTCTTAACACTTGTCCGAGGCTGTGTTTTTTATTGCCTCTGCTAGCAGTTGTTTCCAGCAATTCCCGTGGTATTTCAAAGCAAGGGCAGGGAGAACTTGTCACTTTGCGTTTCCTATTTGAAGGAAACATCAAATACATAAGGCAACAGGTTTACTGCTTGGTATTTACGCCAAAGCTTGTGCTCGCCGTCCTTGTAAATTTGCCCTTCTTGTGTATTGCACCTGCAGGCTAACCTACGCCATTACTTGTCCTTCCTCCTCTCATTATGTTTTTCTTTTTTTTTTTCACAGGGAAGCAATTCTGGGTGTTTAAAGACACGGTGTTGCAGGCGGGATATCCAAGAGAAATCACTCAGTATGGCCACGGCATGCCAGCTCAGAGCATCGAGACAGCCGTGTGGTGGGAAGATGTGGCCAAGACTTACTTCTTTAAAGGAGATAGGTAACACTGAATATAGAAGTTGTTTGAGAATTTTTGTCCCTTTTGTTGTTACTTGTTCATACGTCAGCCTAAATAGCATGATATACTTCCGCTAGCCTATTAGAGGTGCTTTCTGAGGCTACGTCTACACTAGGATAGATAATTTTCTCCAGGGTATTTTTCCGACTATTTTTATACCTGTCCGTACTACGTTTAAGGTGCGTTTAAGGCCCCCCTGTTTCTGCATTTGCGCAAACTATGAGTGCATAGAAAGCAGCAGCTTCATGTGTTACATTATCATCTGTGCGGTTTACCTCTGAACCGGAAATTACTCACCGGTGGGAAATTTCGAAATTACTACACCTTCTAGACCAGGGGTGTGGAACTCTCTCTTTTTTTTTTTTTTGAACGCATTTGAACTCGTCACGCGGGAGCTAGAGTAAAGGGATTTCGGGCACACTCGGGTTGTACGAGCAGTCGCCGAGTTGATATTGAAATAAATCATTAGAAAACAACAACGAAAGCCTAAAATCGTTACTTGGGATGTTACAATCGATGCTAAGATGGGCACTCACCACTTGGAAAATACATTGTCAGTCTGGCGCTCCATATATTTCTTGGAAGTGGAAAACTGCAACCAGGAGTGCTTGTGCATAACAGTGGGGATCCTGGAAGTGGCAACAGTTTTGACAGGCGAAAATGTCATGAAAAAACTCATCGCGCGCCTCAGTGATTGGGGCTACCACGCAGTTGACTTTTCGTGGTTTAATTTTCCACTACGCATTTTTATATACTCCAGTTCGGTCGGCATTGAGTTGGGAGGGGCTAGCTCCGCAGCTGGCTGATCGAAGACTTAACGGGGGAGATGAGCTCTATAATAAAACACTAATCTCCGCGTAATCCGCGATGGGAGGACCAGCAATGGCCACTGAATTGAAGCATATTATTGCGAGATATGTTTGAAGTTTCAAGAAAAATGTGTGAATGCATTATCAGCTCATCACTGCTCGTTCAAGTCGGGCGAGCCGTCCGGTAAATTTAAAATTATGGGTTGGCGGAGAGGCAGAGGCACTCATCAAAGAGCTAGAAATAACTCGTGAGAACATAGGTTCCTGACACCTATTCTACACTCAAGATTAGTGTTTTTCAACCTTTTCTGAGTCATGGCACATTTTTACATTGGAAAAAATCTTGCGGCACACCACGAACCAAAAATGTTCCAAAATGACTTTCTGTACAGTATATTCAATTATAAAACAATTTCTTAATATTTATACTTACTCAGTGTGAAACGTTCGTTGAACACAAAGCATATCCTGGCAGGAATTGAAGAAAGACACACACGAAGCTGTTCTTCAACAGCTCTTAGTCTCTCTCTGTTTTTATTTTATTATAGCAATTCGCTTGAAAAGCTCAGAATTATCAGTTTAGGGGACTTCAGCAATGTCTTTAACCGCATCAGGGCCGAGCATCTCATTGACAATGGCTTTCCAGGCAGATAGCATTAATGTCTCTGCCACAGTGTGGGACTTTTTGGATCTAGCAGTTCAATAACAAGGTAACTGGCTTTCAAGGCTTTTTCATTTACCTTTCTTCAAAAAAAGTTGCCTGTTCCTCTGTGTTTCCAAGAAGGCGAACAAAATAGTCCATCGGCTTGTTTTGAAGCGACGGGTGGTTCGTTTGGATATGACGTTTAAGCTTACTTGGCACCATGGCACTGTTGGATAGCTGCTCGTCTCGCATTCAAGAACTGCTCAGATTTTTAGCCATCAGCCATCTTGCTGTCCTCGACAATGTGTTGGAATAACAAACAGGCGGAGGATTGACGGTCGTTGCATATGGATAAAATGGAAAGGACACTTTTGTGTATGTCAACACGTGATGAGTCTAATCAAATGATGTACAATAGACGTGCTGGGCTCCACATTGTCGCCGACAGCAAGGTAGATGATGGCTAGAAATCCGAGCAGTTTTTGAATGTGACATGAGAAATGCCTCGCACATCTGCACACAACCGAAACCTTCTACCTAGTGTGTCATTCTTACTGCAACTCAGCCCGACGACGTAAAAAAAAAAAAAAAAGAAAAAAAAGAAAATGCAATATTGGATAATTTCTCGCGGCACACCTGACAATCTCTCACGGCACACCGGTTGAAAAACACTGTTCTAGATGATAAACTGTAAACAGTGACTGTGGAAAAGAAAAGAGGAGCGGGAATGCCACGTCTTGATCGTCGACCATTGTTTACAATGCTTTCAAGCCGCACTAAAAATGGCAATGGCACGCTCCATGACGTCACTTCCAATTGTGTTGTATCCAAATGTTGTACAGAGACACTTGTCTATATTAAGTGGCGGGTAATATTAGCTGGCTAACTCATCCGTGTAAGTTCTTGCATGGATAAGAGGCACATTAGTGTAGTATATATGCTGTATATATTAGACGTTTAAGGCCATTATCTGTCCTAATGTAGACTTAGCCTGACAGAAAGTTGCCGCTCTGGAATAGAACATTTCTCCTTCTGGATTGTCTCCTTCATGCTAATTTACGCTTTAAGCCCTGCCCAAAATGCTTAGTCATGCTCATTTGCGTTGGTACCGCCCTTTCATCACATACCAGTGGCGGAACAAATGTGAACAGGGCCTGGATGTGATGAGTATAAACTAGGGCTGTCAAACGATTAAAATTTTTAATCGAGTTAATCACAGCTTTTAAGTTAAATTAAATTAAATTAATTTTAAAAAATTAAAAACTCTAAAAAAATTAATTAAAAAAATTTAAAAATCAAGTTAACAGCCAAAAACAATAATATACTCAAATCCCCATTCTGTATCAGCAGCTTTAATCTACATTCAATTAATTTAAAGCTGTAATGTGAAGTAATTTCATAACATGTCAGATAGGGTCACAATTAATGTAATTAAACATTGTCCAACAAATAAAGCATGAAAAAATAATTTATATGTTGTATATTTGACAAAATAATCGCGTTTCCGAAGTTCGAGCCTGAAAGGGGACGAACCCGGAAGTGATACGTCACACCGAGAACAGCGATGGCAGCGCTCCATACGGCCGCCATACAAAGTCCTTCAAACAATGATTCAAACAGCGATATAAGCGATAGATCGAGCACAAGGAAGGAGATCCATGTTTTTGAAGAGTTGAAGGAAGAGGAGGAGGTTGGAATTTTATGTTGGACCGTACATGGGATATTAGCCAGAAGCTAATCAGGATGCAAACAATGTGCTCAGACTACTTGACATGGAATGGAGACAAAACCCGTCGAGATTACAAGATTGGTAAGATATAGGCTGTTATTATTTTCATGATTTGAAGATGCAGGCATTTGCACATAATTTTATGTTTTTGTCTATCTGATGACATTGTTTAAAAAAATAATAATCAGACTGCATGTTCATTTTGGCAGATCCGGCAGCCCTCATGCATATAAAATAATAATATAAAAACTTTGGGGGAGGGGAGGATGAGTCGTTGATGGCTTTCTCCACTTTATTGTGGCAACAATAAGAAAACAAAATAGTAGCGGACTGCCGCCACATTCGACGGCGATGTTTTGCTTCTCGCACATCTCCACCTCGCCTCGTACTACCAGCTACTACTACTTCCAGTCCCAGCGTCTCTTAAACGGATCATGCATAGTGTCTTCTTATGAGCGTTTTGTTGACAAAGGTATCGAACACACGACGTGCTTACAACTTTTTTTCTTTATTAACACATGGAGCTAACAGTAGCTGGGGCTTTCGGCAGTAAGTGGCGTCTAATGGCGTGAGGAAATGTAGTTTTTTCACACAAGCGAACGGATTACAAAGCACCACTTCACTGTTGTCCCGAGACTACATTTCCCATGATTCACTGCGTGACTTGTGCCGCTCTCTGATTCGCTGCGAGATTGACTCAATACCAACACGCTCGCTGTCACCTGTCAGCGGCTCTCGCGAAACATAAACTAGAAGGCTACCAATAGTGACGGGATCTGTCGTTCACTTGAGTAAACGAATCCATTCCGGTTCGTTCAGTAAAACGATTCGTTCAAACGAATCGTTCAACGAATCGTTCGCCCCCCTCATCTCCCTACCCACCCAAATGAATCGTTCGGTTAGTGAACGGGAAGTGACGTTGCCGAACGAATCACCAAAGACCGCTTCGCAGTATAACTGAACGGGAAGTGACATTGCTTGGTCCCTCCCTCTCTTGCACATTGACCACTCGTCGTAGTTTCAGAAATGAGTGACAGGCGATATCATTCTGCTCTCAGAGACAGCCTCGTCTCCCTCCCGCTGCTGCAAAAGCGAGGGAGAACTTCCGCGTCGTCTGTCCTAGTTCTATGGGCTCAAAGTCATGGCTCGTGCTTGCATTTCGAATTAGGACACGGTTAAACATTTTCCTTTTGAGGGGGAAGTCGGGGTTTGGGGTCGGGGGCGCACGGACTTTCTTTAGCATGATCTTGCTCACATATACAATGCTGCTGCTAACAGCCAACGCGGCATGCTTGCTGTCACGAAAATAAAAATAAATCGAAAGTTTAATTTCTAATTATGGAACGGCCAACACATCATATTAACCTCTCGCTCTGTTGTATTTTTGTTTTTTATTATTAAGATGATCGTTTTGAATTTTTGCACTGGTATTAATAAATAAAATAATCCGGTCAGCTCCCCTGTCGTCCCCGCATCTCAGATCGTCAAATGCTGACGAGAAATAATTGTTTGCTTTATGATTTCGCCTTTCTACTCTCATTAGTCTGTTAAGAAAAATGTAGACATATTGCGACATCTCCCGTGTCCGCGCGCTTTGTTTTTGGGGCGCTTGAGTAGCACATGATGGACGGATTGACATAATTTGTCAAACCAACCGACACCCTCTGACACGGAGAAAAAAAAAAAAAACACTCGGAAAAAATTGACATGTATATACAGTTTCATTGCAAATCAGTATTATGGTGATCATACTAAATATTATTTTTTTTCTGTGCACATATGAGGTACATATCGCTGCCATGAAGCCTCCATATAGTGACAGTTCTCTGCCCGCTTCACTGCCGTCACGCGACCGCAGCTCAGGTTTTGCTTGCCTCGTAGCTACGCGTTTTAAATTACTGTAAATTTGATAGTATATCGTCATAGGCACAGTCCCGAGTCTGTTGAGAAAAGTAGAACACTAAACCATGCTCGCTAGATTTGTGTGGTGTTTTTGTCTTTTTGAGCAGCATTTGATAGGCTCCACGTTAACAAATATGTGACAAAGTCGTTTCCTTTCATTTTATGACTCGTTCACCGCATAGTCATTACTGGAAAGTCAAGTTAGCAGCAAGCTAGGTCAGGAACCGGAGGACCGAATCACTGAACGGGAAGTGACAAAACTCAGTCTTTCCCCCCTGCCTGCACGCTGGCTGCTTATTGGCCACACGTGGAAATGAGTGACATACGCCATGATTCTGTTTCCGCTCCCTCCCCTGCCCGCGATGAGGCTGGCGTCTGATTGGTCGTGTGCGATTTCAGAAGACGCTGCCGCTTGCTCAACGCCCTCCCACGCAGCGAACAAGCGCCACCAACTTCATAGAACGAATCAGTGCAGATGGTGATTAGTTCGGTCTCGTTCACCCAAACAATTCGTTCAAAAAGAACGAATCGTTCGCGACCGATACAACACTAGCTACCAAGCGATCACCGTGAAAGAAACGCCGCTACAAATGCAATGCAATGCAATGCTTGAAGCATGAAGGTGGAAATATATAATACAAATACAAATAAATGTGCACAAACTCACCGGCGGTGTAAACCTGCCGCTGTCAACGCTCTGGGAGGTCGCATTTCACAGCATTCTGCCTAGCGGTCCTCCTCGCCAGCTGTTTGCTCGCCATTCACGCTCGTTTGCATTTGATCGCTAGTCTGATAAACTCCCGCTTTTTCGGTGAGGTCTTTTGTGTTTATTCGTTATTGGATCGTTTTTGTTCACCACTGTAAATAAGAGCACTGAAGCAATAGGTGTAAGTCGCCATTTCTGTTCAACCCATTTTCTCCTGTTTTGTTTAGCGTAAGAAGCTAGGTTAGTGGCAGTCTTTTCTTTGTTCTTTTTCATGATCAGGGTTTAGTTAGCGGGTGGGGTTCAAGTGTAGATTCCTTTTTTATTTTGTTTTGTTTTGGCCTGGGCTTACCCTGAAGCCGCGCTTCATCCACAATTTGTACATATTCATTGAGAGTTTGATTGTTGTGTAAATAAATTTGTGCCACTTGTGAAATTGTGTGGCTCGTTTTATGTTACGCCCTTCGCGAGCCGTCCTTGGGACGTAACACTAGCGAACACAACAACAACTATGCCACGACTATTGCCACGAGTTGGCTTTCGGCTAACGTTGCTAGCTTCTACTGTACATTCCACAACAGTTGGCAGCTCTGCTTTGACAAAGTCATCAGTCATCTATCCAAAATTCACACTTACTTTTTGGCAAATCCTTGATCATAAGCAGACCGGTTAAGAAAGCAGGCATCTTCGAAGTGTTTGCAGCAGAGAACACTACTCGATGATGGCGTGAAATTCATTCGCTTCGTGCGAACGAAAGATGTCCATTTACGTGCCCTGCTATCCTTTGGCCACTCATACAACTTTTCGTTTGAGTGAGAACAAAACATCGCCACACACCGCCGTGGCATCTTACCGAGAAGCAATGCAACAAACAATACTGTTCTATGGCGGACTTCCCTCGCACTTCCCGGTGTGACGTAATTTCCGAAGATTTCCGAAGATTGCCGAAGAAAAGCATTTTCGTTGTCAAGGGTGTTGCTATGGGTTAAACAAAGAATCTGGAAGGGTTGCGTTAAAAAAAATAATGAAAATATGCTTATAATTGTTTAGCCATTGATATTATTCAAAAACATGGCTGGCCAACCTTAGTTCATATTTCCCCTTTAATGTTGTGAACCAACCGTTAAAGTTGTTAAAATTGCTCCCGTTATTCCATAATTTCCCTTTTGTCTACTTTCGACATGTGAAAGTTTTAAAACCATTTTAAAGATAGATTCAAGTCAATATTTTACCGATTTAGGAGTATTTTAGATAAAAAGTTAATTAGGTTCGCTTGGAAGGTTCGCTACAACAGCCTTGCAGTGAAGTCTACTGCTTTAAGATGGTGGCCGTTTGCTAACGCCCGCATCTAGCTTTCTGTACATGTGCTGCTAACGCCACCGAGTCTATCATGCATCTAGTCCTATATAAATATGATATCTTTGTAAAATTTTCAATCAAAAAACAAACTAGTAGCTCGCCATTGTTGACGTCGCCCTGCGGTGACATCACAGCCGTTCTTGCACAGTGTCTTTAACTACGTAAGATAGTGATTGAAATACACCACAAGGTTTCAATGGCGAGTTTTAAATTACTTAGAAACTAAGCCAATGAGTGTGTTTTGTCCCTCGACTGACGCCGTAGTTCCCTGTTTCCATTGTACTTCACGGTCATTTGAGTGCTGGCTTCACAACGTACGAGACCTCTGATAGTTTGTATATTGTGACTAAATATAGACATCCAGTGTATTTGTTGAGCTAAACGAAATGTTTGAATAGAGTTTGACCAAAGTCTGAGTAAGTTTTATTTGTATTTTGCATAGCTATTTTGATTGGGAATTGGGAAGATTTTTTTTTTTTTTTTTTGAGAGATAGGAAAATTATTTTTGTTGTGTTTTCACTAAATGATACTTAAGTTTGTTGTGAAGGAGTTGCCGAAGCTTATGCCAATAAACGGCGCGGTCCAATGAGCGCCTGTGTCCACTCGCCTTTCTCTGCCTCTTAGCTCTCAATGTGCAAAAAATGGAGTCATTGTAATCTGTTTGAGGCAATGCAATAATGTGCTGTATAATCATAAAAACAATTTCGTCGTTCGTTGGTTTGGTAGCACTAGACTGAATAAATCCTCTTCTCAGGTCATCATTGTAAATTTGAAGCTGTTGAAGCAATTTTTAAAAAATTGCCTTTATAATCTACCGTAATTTTTGGACCATAAGGTGCACCTGACTATAAGCCGCGACCCACCAAATTTGACAGAAAAACAGCATTTGTTCATAGATAAGCCACAACTGTCCTCACTGTATTATAAGATATTTACACCAAATTATATTAACTGGTAACACTATATTTGACAGTGGCATCATAAGACCAAATAATAAAATCAAATGAACCACCATAAAGCTTTGCAGCCAATTGGTTGCAAAGCTTGCTTCAATAAGCTTCATTTGGCCATCACCGCTCCCTCTGAAAGTCAACCTCTGCTGCCACCTGCTGTCAACACTGTTATCGTCCAACATGCGTCCTAACATGCATTGCACCGCTACAGATGTAAATAACAATCAAAATTCATGTTCTGTGCTAATCATACCTTCAGTTACTATTCCAATTGTTTCATTAATTGCTAGTTATGGTGTAAGACCATCATAATTATGACGCTACCATGAGCAATAATGAACGCTTATGTCATTTTGTGCCGTCCGGCAAATTATCTCACTTTTGAATGGGATGTAAAGATCCGAGCTGGACATAAATGGAGTTAGTGCTAAAATTCATAATTTCATTAATGCCCATGATAGTGCCATGTCATAATTATGACGGTCTTATGACGCCGCTGTCAAAGAAAGTGTTACCTATTAACCCAAATAAATAAACAAATTACCTTCACAGGACTACAAGCGACAGGATTCAAAATGCAGGAACAAAGTAGCGGCTTATAGTCCGAAAATTACGGTATATGCTTAAGAAAAAAAAGTATATAATACAAAATCGGCTTTGGATATTGGCAATCGGCTGAACGTTTTTTTTTTTTTTGTTAGATATCAGTAATCAGTCTCGGCATTTGAAAATCCCATATCGGTCGACCTCTACTTTACAGTTGAATTTGGATGGATGGATATTTTCTGTGAATTTTCTTGTGTTGGTTATTTCCTTTTACACTTCAAAAACATGCATGTAATATTTACGAAGATTCGTAGGTGTACATGAAAGATGAAAAGTTGTGTGTCTAACGGTACGCGTAAATGATTCAGGCTTTGATCAGAAAGTGCTCTCGGTTGTCAAGTGCCAAATTTTATTTGACATTCACAGCGACATTTCACTTCTTTTGCTCATTTTTAAATCTTTTGATCTCTTTTAGGTACTGGCGTTACAATGAAGAAATGAGAACCATGGACCCTGGTTATCCCAAACCCATCACGGTGTGGAGAGGTGTGCCTGAATCGCCACAGGGGGCCTTTGTCGATAAAGCCAATGGTATGATTTGTCCTTCCTGATACTCTAATTTGGCAGCAGCACTACAGTTCATGTGCCAACATGTATTGATTTCAGCTGGTCGCTGGTTCACTCTACAGGGGGCAAATCAGGGTAGCATTAATTTGAAATTTGCCCCTTTATGTTTACATTGTGTTGTTGCAGATGGCATGTGGTGTTTTAGAATTATAATTTTGGTTCTTGTGCAGTGGTAAAACAACCCCTAGCAAAAAGTATGGAATCACCAGTCTCGGACAAGCACTCACTCAGACATTTTATTATGTAGAACAAACTCAGACAAAAAGCTTGGAAAAAATTATGAATTAGTTCAAAAGTGCAACTCCTTGGCATTCAGAAACACCAAAAGAAATGAATAAAAAACATTGTGGTGGTCAGTAGATGTTAATTTTATAGAGCAAGTGCAGGGAAATAAATATAGAATCACTCCATTCTGAAGAAAAAAAATTGGAATCACTCCATTTTGAGTAGACAATGCAGACACACCCAGTCAATTTCCTTTCTTTAATTGGGCCCTGCCTCAGATTAGATCTGCTCGTTAGTCAGCAGTTAAAATATTGCAGTTATTGCACCTTGGAGGGCTGCTAGACCAAGTGGATTCACAAGAATCATGGCTCCAACAAGAGAGATGTCTCTTGAGACCAAGGAGAGAATTATCAAACTTCATGAAGAAGGTAACGCGACATGTATGCTTGCCAAAGATGTGGGCTGTTCACACGCAGCTGTATCAAAAATCTGGACCAAATACAAACAGCATGGCAAGGTTGTTAAAGTAAAGCGTAGTGGTAGACCGAGGTAGACATCCAACCGTCATGACAAACGACTAAAGGCGATATGTCTTGAAAACAGAAGATTTACAGCAATACAAATGAAGAAGAAATGGGAGGAAACTGGAGTCAAGGTATGTAACAGAACTGTGCAAAATCGCCTAAAGGAAGTGGGATTTTTATACAGAAAAGCTAGAAGGAAACCATCATTGACACTTAAACAGAAAAGAACAAGGCTGCAATGGGCTAAGGAGAGGCAATCATGGACTGTGGATGACTGGATGAAGGTTATTTTCAGTGATGAGTCAGGAATCTGCATTGGATAAAGTAATGATGCTGGAACTTTTGTTTGGTGCCGTTCCAGTGAGATTTACAAAGATGACTGCCTGAAAAAAACATCAAAATTCCCTCAGTCCTTGATGATATGGGGCTACATGTCAGGCAAAGGCACTGGGGAGATGGCTGTGGTTGAATCTTCAATAAATGCACAAGTTGACATTGAAATTTTTGACAGCTTTCTTATCCCTTCAATTGAAAATATGTTTGTCATTTTCCACGATGACAACACGTCATGCCACAGAGCTAAAACTCCAAGCCTTCCTTGGAAAAAGACTCATCCAGTCAATATCATGGCCTGCAAATAGCCCAGATCTCAACCCTATTGAAAACCTGTGGTGGAAATTGGGAAAAAAATGGTCCACAGCAAGGTTTCGACCTGCAAGGATGATCTTGCAACTGCAATCAAAGAGAGTTGGCACCAAATTGATGAAGAATACTGTTTGTCACTCATCAAGTCCATGCTTCAGCGACTCCAAGCTGTCATAAAAGCTAGAGGTGGTGCAAATAAATACTAGAGATGTGTTTTGATTGTTATTTCTTTGTTTGTTTCTCATGAGTCCATATATTTTTCCTCAGAATGGAGTGATTCTATATTTATTTCCCTGCACTTGTTCTACATGATAAAATGTCTGAGTGAGTGCTCGTCGGAGACTAGTGATTCCATAGTTTTTGCTATGGGTTGTAAATGCCGATATCTATTTCCAATAAGTAAATGCTGTAGGTCATGCTACTAGAGAATGTATATTTTTAAGCCGTTAATAAGTTAGTCTAGACCACGTTTCTCATTTGGAACAGGAGCAACAATACCACAACTGCATACATCTTTTTGTTTTTAACTAGCCTGAAACAAGTTTGTAGAGGCAATGTACAACTTTTGGAGATGAGAAAACCTTCCCTCGTCAAGCTTATCCAGCCAGGTGGGTTTGGGCCCTGAATTTGGCAGCACCTGGATTGGAAAAAGCAGGGCAGGTGGTGCCGAACGCTCAGGCCATCTGTTCCGTGTATCGGCAGCCAGATTCATAGCCCAATATTTCTGCCGCTGAGGCCAAGAGGCGCGTGAGCGTGAAGGGTGGGCTGTGGGGCTGATTAGTGGCCATGTTCATACCACGCACGTGCAGTTTTGAAAGATGGTGTGGCGTTACGTGCCTGCATATGTGGTATTAGATCGACCTAGATAAAGAGGCATAATTGAGTATGTGTCGTTGCCATGTGTATATAAATATATGTGTGATAACAGATTTTTTAGGGCCCCCTGGAGCAATGTTTTCCTGGCACTCAACAACAGTCACACGTTCTGCCTCACCTATAAACCCTAATCCACTTTAATATTACTGTTATAGCTGTCTTATAGCATTTGCAACAACATGTGTTAGATTAGAAATTCAGCACATACTGTATGCCGTATTTATAAGCAGTATTGTTCAAGTTGCTTTTCAAAAGTAAAGAGACATTGTTCTTTCTCAGAAAAAGGGAATTATTACTTTAATAGTTATTTAATCATTAAAGTAACTATTTTTATTTACCGTATTTGCAGCACTATAAGATGCACCTAAAAGCCTTCAATTTTCTCAAAAGTCGACAGTGGGTTTTACAATCTGATGCGCCTTACAGTGGTATGAAAAAGTATTTGAAACTTTTGGAATTTCTCACATTTCTGCATAATATCACCATCAAATGTGATCTGATCTTTGTCAAAATCACACAGATGAAAAAACAATGGCTGCTTTAACCAAAACCACCCACATATTTATGGGTTTTCATATTTTAATGAGGATAGTATGCAAACAATGACAAAAGGGGGAACAATAAGTAAGTGAACCATCACATTTAATATTTTGTGCCCCCCCCCCAGTAATATATGGCTATATATATATCTTTATATATATAATATATATATATATATATATATATATATATATATATATATATATATATATATATATATATATATATATATATAGTTTTTTTTTTGTTTGTTTGTTTTCTTTTTTAATAAAACTGAATTTTTCTATTCTGCGGATTCTCCTGTTTAGTGTCGCAGTGCGGATGCCCACCTTCAGGGTGCGCGCTGCTGTGACGTCATGCGGATAATCTATCATTTGGACTGTCAGATTGACGTTCAGCGGGCGCGATTGCTATGTGAATCTGGCAAGATGAGAGGCTGGATCCGGCACGCATTCACCTGCTATTGGGGTATAGACATATACGTCACAGAATGAGAAAATGTAGCGCTTACGTTAGAAATTACCGCAAAAAGTAGTTTCATTATGTAACATAACAAATGTAAGGGCATTAGTTCCAACACTGTTTATAAGTACCTGACAATTTTCTTCTGTGGTAAAAATATTTATTTATGAATGTGGAAGCTACCCCGTGTATTAAGATTTAAGAAATACTCCTATATCCATGTTCTTAGAAAAGACTCTCCACAGTCATTACTCTATTTTTTTTTTTTTTTTAATTGGGCGACCTAATGACTCCTTGAAGATGCACATGCTGCTTGTAAATGTTGCGTAGGATGAAGCATCTCTGCTACTTTTATGGAAATTGGTAACAGATAATTATGCTTGTGCAGTGTGCGTATGCAGTTGTGTGGCTGTGCTGTAAAATGAAGGATTCAAAGAATTCTGTGCTCACGGGATGGAGGAATTCACAGCATATACAGGGTGTTTCCACAACTGGAAGAAATGTGCTGTCTGTGTGGACTGAGGAATGCATTGTGCTGTGTATAAATTCAACAGGATATGCATAATATCCCCTGTTATAACCAGTCTTGTATTACAAAATTAGGAAATAACTTAAACGAGTTCAGTATCAGTTCAGTAATTTCTGCATTTTTGACTTAACATAAATGTAGCACATTTTGGGTTGATTTTATGTAAATTAACAGGATATGCATAATATCCCGTTTTAACCAGTCTTGTATTACAAAATTAGGAAATAACTTAAACAAGTTTAGTATCAGTTCAGTAATTTCTGCATCTTAGACTTAACATAAATGTAGCACATTTTTGGTTGATTTTATGTAAATTAACAGGATATGCATAATATCCCCTGTTTTAACCAGTCTTGTATTACAAAATTAGGAAATAACTTAAACGAGTAAAGTATCAGTTCAGTAATTTCTGCATTTTTGACTTAACATAAATGTAGCACATTTTGGGTTGATTTCATGTAAATTAACAGGATATGCATAATATCCCGTTTTAACCAGTGTTGTATTACAAAATTAGGAAATAACTTAAACAAGTTTAGTATCAGTTCAGTAATTCCTGCATTTTAGACTTAACATAAATGTAGCACATTTTTGGTTGATTTAATGTAAATGAACAGGATATGCATAATATCCCCTGTTTTAACCAGTCTTGTATTACAAAATTAGGATATAACTTAAGCAAGTTCAGTATCAGTTCAGTAATTTCCGCATTTTAGACTTAACGCAAATGTAGCACATTTTGGGTTGATTTTATGTAAATTCCTTTAAAAAGCTTTCAACTTTTGAGCAGTAGTTAATTTGCTTGTGAGGAAACAAGAGTTACACTGCTGGCCAAAAGCATTGGCACCCCTGCAATTCTTTCACATAATGCTACATTTCTCCCAGAAAATGATTGCAATTACAAATGCTTTGGTAGTAATCTTCATTTGTTTTGCTTGCAATGAAAAAACACAACAGAGATTTGGGGGGGGAAATGAAATCATTATCATTTTACACAAAACTCCAAAAATGGGCCAGACAAAAGTATTAGCACCCTTTAAAAAAATCATGTGATGCTTCTCTAATTTTAACAGCACCTGTTACTTACCTGTGGCACGTCACACTTGCATCCAGTTAAGATGGATTAAAGTTGACTCAACCTGTGTCCTTGTGTGTGCCACATTGAACATGGAGAAAAGAAAGAAGACCAAAGAACTGTCTGAGGACTTGAGAAGAAAAATTGTGAGGAAGCATTGGCAATCTAAAGGCTGCAAGTCCATCTCCAAAGACCTAAATGTTCCTATGTCTATGGTGCGCAGTGTCATCAATAAGTGTAAAACCCATGGCACTGTGGCTAACCTCCCTAGATTTGGACGGAAAAGAAAAATTGACGAGCGAATTCAACAAAAGATTGTGCGGATGGTGGATAAAGAACCTCGACACATCCAAACAAGTTCAAGCTGTCCTGCAGTCCGAGGGTACAACAGTGTCAACCCGTACTATCCGTTGGTGTCTGAATGAAAAGGGACTCTATGGTAGGATACCCAGGAAGACCCCACTTCTGACCCAGATACATGAAAAAGCCAGGCTGGAATTTGCCAAAACCTAACTGAGAAAGTCAAAAATGTTTTAGAAGATTGTTCTCTGGTCAGAAGAGACAAAAGTAAAACTTTTTGGGAAAAGGCATCAACATAGAGTTTACAGGGGGAAAAAAAAAACTTTCAAAGGTCTTCACAGAAAAGAACACGGTCCTCACAGTCAAACATGGCGGCGGTTCCCTGATGTTTTGGGGTTGCTTTGCTGCCTCTGGCACTGGACTGCCTGACCGTCTGCATGTCATTATGAAGTCTGAAGACTACCAACAAATTTTGCAGCGTAATTTAGGCCCAGTGTCAGAAGGCTGGGTCTCCCTCAGAGGTCATGGGTCTTCCAGCAGGACATTGACGCAAAAAGTGTTAGAAAACGGTTTGAGAGAAAGCACTGAAGACTTCTAAAGTGGCCAGCAATGAGTCAAGACCTGAATCCCATAAAACACCTGCGGAGGGATCTGAAAATGGCAGTTTGGAGAAGGCAACCTTCAAATCTCAGAGACCTGGAGCAGTTGGCCAAAGAAGAATGGTCTAAAATTCCAGCAGAGCATTATAAGAAACTCATTGATGGATACCGGAAGCGGTTGTTCGCAGTTATTTTGCCTAAAGGTTGTTCTACCAAGTATTAGGCTGAGGGTGCCAGTGTTTTTATCCGGCCCATTTTTGGGGTTTTGTGTAAAATGATGATTTAATTTATAATTTTTTTCATTCTCTTATGTGTTTTTTCATTGCAAGCAAAATAAATGAAGATATTACCACCAAAGCATTTGTAATTGCAATCATTTTCTGGGAGAAATTGAGCATTATCTGACAGAATTGCAGGGGTGCCAATACTTTTGGCCAACAGTGTAATATGTTTTCAAGTTTTTGTTTTTAAATTTATAAATTCATTAACTGTCTGCTTTTGTTTAATACAAATGAAGGGAAGCAATTTATTTAGACATACATAAATTAATAACTATTCCTATTTTTTGCCCTTGCGAGTGAGAAACTGTCACCTGTCTGCCATTTTTAAGAAGTCCTGTGTCCAATCTCCTTCGCTCTATTTACATATAGAGTATCTGCGTCCTCATTTTCCCTGAAAACAGCTTGCATGAATAATAAATAGCAATCCAAGCTGCCACATGCAGGGTTCGAGCCCAGTTTTACATGACATATATATTTTTTCAGGGACATTCTGGAGTCAACTTGAAAATGCCTAAAAACTCGTTGTATCGTATGTCCGAAATGTGATATCATTAAATCAATGGAATCTGTAGTCAAATGATTCAATTGTAATGAAATGCACTGTATTGTGCACGCAAAAGAAATATTTTAGTTATTTTTGCTCAACATTTGCATCGCTGTCTTCACAAATAATCCCACAGAGGGACAAGTGTTTTCAAGTGAATTCATCCTCCAGGGGGTTGGAATCAAAGATGAACACTGACTCGTTGTGACTTTCTTGTTTGCGTGACACCGCGACAATTGCCCACTCATTCTCGTGAGGAAAAAAAAAAACACCCAGTGTGTTTGAAAAACTCCAAAGCAGCTTGTTTCTGGATGACATTTATTGTGCTTTGTGTGATATTAGCTCTAAGGTATGAATCTTTTTTTTTGTTTTTTAATGAGGTTTTTTTTTTTTTTTTTTTAATTAATCTCCAGAGACAATGCTGCTATGCTGACGAGTGCACAGTGGCTCAACTGCAAAGTCATGTACAGTTCACGTTGAGTGGAATTGTTTATTATTTAAGCTACTTGAGAAGTGTGCCTGTCTAAACACAAATAATCTTAGATAATCTTTATTTGTTCTAGGTAAGATGGCCATGCAACATTTTTTAATATGTAGCGATGGTAATCCTGGACAAATTTGCTAGTTGATGGCAGCTTTCCATGTAATACAAAAGCAACCGTCTATGTTATTGCTTATATCTTTTTTCAATGGCGTTTCTTCGGCACACCATACAGCCCAAACTGTATGGCCCATCGACATTCTTCAAATACCGAAATGACGTAAATTCTCGTGCAATGCAGGGAATCTTTTGAATGAGCCCCAAAAATTACCTTTCGCGCTTTTGCAAACTTTTTTTTTTTTTTGAATGTACAGTGGCACTTTGACATACGATATCTTGGACACACAATCTTTTTGACATCCGACGTAAAAAATGACTCGCCATTTGTTTCTACATCCGACGACATGCTCGAAATACAACGATTTATGACAGCTCCGCTGTTTCTTTGTTTTCCTGCAAGACGGGCGCACGGCGGATTTTCTTGTGAGTGAAAATTTACATGGGTTCCAAGTAGAGCTGTCCCGACTAGTCGACATAATCGTAAATCCGTCGACGAGCACAACATCCCGCCGACGGTTAATGAAGGGTTAAAAAAATATATGCGTGGAAAGTTCAGAATGTGGGATGCTCTGTATGCAAGCGGGGAAAGTGGCACAAAGCCCAAAAAAAGCGCACCGGAGTGTCCAAAACACTGACTTATTTCAAAGAAACAAAGGAGGGTACACTCTTCTGTCCTGTCTCTTCAATGCCAAGCTTGGCTGCACGTCGGCCGTGAATAAACACCTCAAGTGCCGTCACCCAGTTTGTCCATTTTTTTTTTTGTTTTTTCATTTTTTTGTACACCAGAGGGTGCTGTCGCCTTACTAAATAATAATGTTTCATTTACAATGGGCCTATAAGTGCTATTAGTATTGTTCTTATGCTAACTGAAAGGTTTATTTCATGTTATGGTTTATTTTATGGTATAGAAAATAATATAAGGTTAAAAGGTCATAAATATATACAGTATATCCAGTGATTGCACTCAAGGGAGAGATTGTCAATGATAAGGTAATAAATTAAGGTAAAGGCAATTCATATAGGCAATTCATTGACATATAAATAAGGTTTAAAAGGAAAAAGGTGAAAAGTTTTTGTTAATTTGTTGTTTTATTTGTGTGCACCGTAGCTCTTACGGTGTGATTACATCAAGGATGGAATAAAAGTTGTAAACCATCAGTTTAAGAGACCATCTTTTCAATCGGGATGCTACACTAGTTAATTCTATCAGCATTTGAACTAATTGTTTATGTGTGATTTATTATTGTTATTTACGTGTTTATTTGTACTTTAATAAATAATTTAGTAAACAAAAAAGACAATTTTTTTTTTTTTTTTTTATTAGATTAGTCGACTAATCGTAAAAATAGTCGGCTGACTTATCGGGAGAAAATTAGTCGTTTGGGACAGCCCTAGTTCCAAGAATGATAGTGCAGGTGGTGAAGAAAGGAAAAAGGTGAGGCTTACCATTGAAATGCAGATGGAAAAGAGAAAAATATGGGCGTGGTGCACGCATCTGTGAACTGGCTCGACAAGGCCGAAGAATGTGTATGATCTCGATGGTCTTTATAAGTTAAGGTGATAATTATTATTGTGGTAAGATCGCCAAAACATCGCCAGCTTTGTCAGGTTTTTAACTGATTTGCTCCCAAAACGTATAAATACGTTCTATTTTTAATTGTTTCAGTGTCCCAAAGACATATTTATGCGTCTTTTACGGTTTTTTTTTTCTTCACAAGAGACATCTCTGGGTTCTGATTCAACTTAGCTCCAAAGCACAACGCTGAAAATCCATTTTAAAGCAATAAAACTGGCCACTGGAGGGCAATAGCGTATTTGGTAAGACCCGCACCCCGGAACGAACTGCTGGCCGCACAGCTGGGGCGCCGGCAGAAGACGACCGAATGGACTTCCAGGATGCCAGGTGGCGGACGACCGAGCAGAACAACCGGGAGGACGCCCGGGATGCCAGGCGCTGGACGACTGAGCAGAACGACCAGGACCACCAGTGCAGCAGACGATGCCGTTTCACCGGTGCAACCCCCTTCGCTGGCCGTTTTACTGGATATTGACTGATTTTGCAAGGCCCACAGAAAATTCTGTTCTATTGCTAAATAAACATGGAACCCACCAAAAGGAAGATTAGACTCTTTTCTTTCAGCAGGGAAAAAAAGTTAGTTCATCTTTTTCCATTCATTAAAAATCTGCATTAGAAAATAGCTTAGTTTGAGCA
The DNA here is from genome assembly GCF_030265065.1 of Corythoichthys intestinalis. Lineage (NCBI taxonomy): Eukaryota > Metazoa > Chordata > Actinopteri > Syngnathiformes > Syngnathidae > Corythoichthys > Corythoichthys intestinalis. The sequence goes on along the minus strand of NC_080414.1, from coordinate 35,845,680 downwards.
ATTTTCACATTTCTGATGAAAAAAAAGAGAAATTGAGCTTTTTGTGAAAGCATACATTTCAAACATAACTTAGACTTTAATACAGCTATTTTTTGCTTTAGTTACGTCCCAAACATCTGAATAATGTTTTACTTTTACAAAATAACATAAACAACAAGACAAATAGAGCTTTTGATAGCAAAGTAACGATTTATCTACACATGGCCGTGACAGCCGGGTAAACTTTTCCCTCATCGCCGCCTGTCTCATAAAGATGGATTTTTTTTTGTCTCTGCGGGCTCTGCTCGGTCGTCCAGCGCCTGGCATCCCTGGCGTCCTCTCAGTTGTTCTGCTCGGTCATCTGCCGCCTTGGATCCTGGACGTCCATTCGGTCGTCTTCCGCCGGCGCCCCGGCCGTGTGGCCCGGCTGTTCGTTGCCGTTGAATCGGGTTGCGGGTCTTACCAAATGCGCTACTGCCCTCCAGTGGCCAGTTTTATTGCTTTAAAATGGATTTTTTTAGCTTTGTGCTTTGGAGCTAAGTTGAATCAGAACCCAGAAATGTAACGTAAAAGATGTATAAATATGTCTTTGGGACACTGAAACAATTAAAAATAGAACATATCTATACGTTTTTGGGAGCAAATGGGTTAAATTCCAGTGGTGGATGAAGTACTCTTTTTTTTTTTTTTTTTTTTACTTAAGTAAAAGTACAGATACAGGTGCCAAACATTAAAAAAAGTACAAAAAGTACTTGCTTTAAAATTTACTTTACAAGTAAAATGTACACTTATTCTTCTCCTGACGCAAAAATGTAATATAGATACACAGAGAGCGGAGTCAATATTCAAAGAAAGAATCTGAAAAGTCATTTGACTCCTCAGTTTTATTTGAAACTGTGCCGAATTGGAAGAAAAAACAAGCAATAAAATTGACGGCACTTTAAACAGAAGCTTAACAAGTTCAAAAAGTCCAAAATTTAGCTTGTTTTCCTGGTGAGTGCGTATTATCATCATGAAGTTGGTGTTGTCCTTGTAGATGCTACAATATGTGTTCGTCTTATAATTTTCAATTGAAAATGTTTGTAACTTTTATTTATTTTTGGACCAAATCGTTTAAATTTTACAGACGAAAACATTTTGAGTAATCTTCGGCGAAAAGTTGACAAACACATTTTGAAATCACTAAAATATGACTAAGGCTAATAAGTATTTTAGTCCCAAAGACTTAGACGCAATTAAAAGGGCTCCCAAAAAACACCACTGCTTCGTCACTGCTCAAATTCAAACAAATAACATCGCTTCTCAAATGTAATCGTCCAATGCGCAGGCAGTCTTTTGGAGTGCTTGAAAGTTTTGTGCTCAATGATGAATTTACAGTTTCTATCTTTAAATAAGTGTCAAATAATATTTAGGAAGAACGCAGAATAATAACAGCAGTTGTTCAAGAACATTTTGATTATATGGTCATTATTGAAATGCTACCGCAATTCTTATTTGCCTGCTTTGAACTCCGTTAGGCATATGAACCCCGTTAGGCATATTCATCAAATTTCAAAGTAAAAGGACTTGCTTTATTGCTCTTAAAAGTCAAAATGGGTCAAAAGCCAGATTTTCACGGGATTAGTATTACCTCTGGACCTTTGGTAATTTGCCAATTACTGCCCAACCTCTGTTAATTGCTGCACATTCACAAGGGATACGCAAAGTCTGTAAATTAAATCTGTTTCACTGACATTTGTGCCGCCAAAGGGAGCCTTCTCGGGTCTTTTTTTCTGCTGACTCTGCCTGGAGGTCCACTGGGGTACTTTTGAGCGTCGCCTGCCCCCTAAGGAGACATTTTTTTAGGACATTTTCAGCTGACTTGACTGCCTGTGGAGCTAACGCCTTGAGGTCCACGGGGGTGCTTTATGTAGTCCAATATTGGGCCGTATTATCATTTGCCCCGAAAAAGCTGTCAAGACTGCTAATCATAAGGATACGGAAAGGTGCTCAATTATGTGGAAGGGATTGAAAGAGAAAAGAATACGTAAAGGTGTGCAAATACAAAAGCTAGCACTGTGATACAGACATGTGCGGAGTAGTGTTATCACCGAAAGTCTGTGCTTGGCAAATTATAGAAATTATTTGCAGAAGAATTTTGACTTTACAAATGACATACAGTGGTACATCTACTTACGAAATAATTGGTTCTGGAAGTAGTTTCATAAACTGAAAATTCCGTAAGTTCCATTGAAATGCCCTGATCCGTTCCAACTTCCAAGCCCCCCAAATTCAGAGATAAATCTTTTATTAAGCATACAAATGTGTCAACACATGTAACAAATACATGCTACAATTAGATCAGTACAGAACAGTAACTCGACTGCTAATATGCTTCTCCAGAACACAATACTAACGGACACTTTAGGGATCCCCGCACTTAAAGACTTGTAGACTCTAGTAAACCACAATTGTTCTCTTTTACTAAAGTATGTTATTAGAAACACATACTGGTCCTTCTCAAAAGATTAGCATATTGTGATAAATTTCATTATTTTCTGTAATGTACTGATAAACATTAGTCTTTCATATATTTTAGATTCATTACACACAACAGAAGTAGTTCAAGCCTTTTGTTGTTTTATTAATGATGATTTTGGCAAAAAAGTCAAGAAAAAACAAACATTCCTATCTCAAAAAATTGGCATATGAAAATGTACTCTACAGAAGCTACTAACGTCATCATCTGAATCAATGAATTAACTCAAAACACCTGCAAATGATTCCTGAGGCTTTTAAACACTCCCAGGCTGGTTCATTACTCAAAACCGCAATCATGGCCAAGACTGCCGACATGACTGCTGTCCAGAAAGCCATCATTGACACCCTCATGTAAGAGGCTAAAACACAAAGAAATTTTTGAGCGAAAAGGCTGTTCCAGAGTGCTGTATTGAGGCACCTCAGTGGGAAGTCTGTGGGAAAGAAAAAGTGTGGCAGGAAACGCTGCACAACCAGAAGAGATGACCGCACCCTGAGAAAGATTGTAGAGAAGGGCCGATTCCAGACCTTGTGGGACCTGCAGAAACAGTGCACTGAGTCTGGAGTAGAAACATCCAGACCCACCGTGCACAGGCGTGTGCTGGAAATGGGCTACGGGTGCCGCATTCCCCGGGTCAAGCCACTTTTGAATCTGAAACAGCGTCAGAAGGGCCTGACCTGGGGTACAGAGAAGTAGACTGTTGCTCAGTGGTCCAAAGAACTTTTTTCAGATGAAAGCAAATTTTGCATGTCATTCAGAAATCAAGGTGCCAGATTTTGGAGGAAGACTGGGGAGAAGGAAAAGCCAAAATACCTGAAGTCCAGTGTCAAGTACCAAAAGTCAGTGATGGTCTGGGGTGCCATGTCAGCTGCTGGTGTTGGTCTACTGTGTTTTATCAAGGGCAGGGTCAATGCAGCTAGCTATCAGGAGATTTTGGAGCACTTCATGATTCCATCTGCTGAAAAGCTTTATGGAGATGAAGATTTCATTTTTCAGCACGACCCTGGCACCTGGTCACAGTGCCAAAACCACTTGTAAATAGTTTACTGACCATGGCATTACTGTGCTCAGTTGGCCTGCCAACTCTCCTGACCTGAACCCCATAGAGCACAGGTGTCAAACCAATTCCAGAAAGGGCCAAGTGGGTGCTAGATTTTGTTCCAACCGATACCGCTCAGAGAGTTTAACCAATGAACTTTCTGCTGAAACAAGCAGCACCTGACAATGATTAACTGATTACACATGTAAAAGATCTGACTGGTACAAAGGTATCCTCTTCATTGGTTGGAAAGCAAACCTGCACCCACTTGGCCCTTTCTGGAATCAGTTTGACACCTGTGCCATAGAGAATCTGTGGGATATTGTGAAGAGGAAGTTGAGAGACAGCAGACCCAACACTGTGGATGAGCTTAAGGCCGCTATAGAAGCATCCTGGGTCTCCATAACACCTCAGCAGTGCCACAGGTTGATTGCCTCCATGCCACGCCGCATTGAAGCAGTCATTTCTGCAGAAGGATTCCCGACCAAGTATTGAGTGCATAGCTGATATAATTGATTGAAGGTTGACTTTTTTGTATTAAAAAACACTTTTTTTGTATTGGTTGGATGGAATATGCAAAATTTTTTAGGGATTTTTTGTTTTTCTTGACTTTTTTGCGAAATCATCAATATTAAAACAATAAAAGGCTTGATCAACTACTTCAGTTGTGTCCAATGAATCCCCCCCCCCCCCCCGGATTGGTCGGGGGGGGGGGGGGGCGTGGCGCCCGCTCGTCTGCGTGGGTATCGCATGTTTGATGGGGTTCGCGCATGGCTGGATGTGATTGGGCGCGTTCGGGAGGAGGACCTCGGTGCCGGAATTGGCGATGGGGCGGCCTAGAGTGGGTTGCCAACAGGCTCACACTCACAAGGGATTCACACAATTACTGGGTTCTAGATCACAGGGCTGATATGTGTACACTCCACTCCTCCCAATCACTTATGTTCTAGACCCCCTCACCCTCTCTTTACCTGGTTAACAGGCCCCCTACATGGTGTCAACCAGAAATACATTTAGCTAACGAAAGCACTATCTTATTCATAGTTAGTGTAGGCGTTCAATGTATTTCTTGTTGTTGTTTATGTGATACTGTATGTTGAATGATCACAATTGGAGAAGGTTATACTCCAATGTGACCATTTAAAAAATACTAGAGATGTCCCGATCGATCGGCATCCCGATCAATCATGTCCGATCACGTCATTTTCAAAGTAACGGAATCGGCAAAAAAATATCGGCCATGCCTTTTTTTAATATATATATATATATTTTTTATTTAAATTAAATCGTTTTCTAATTGTATTTAACGTTACAAACATAATGTTACACTCATCCAGAATCTTGAGTTTAGGCTTAAGGTAGGGTTATCAAATTTATCCGGACAACGGCTGTAATTAATTTTTTAAAAAATATATCACGTTAAAATATTTAACGCAATTAATGCATGCGCTGCACGACCCACCCACGCATTGTCGCGCTCAATCTGTAATGGCACCGTTTTACCTATATAGAGAGATAAAAGGCAGTGTAAAATGAGTAGAGTGAATTTTGGCAGCCTTTGGAGCCCTTTTTTTAATTGGCTAAAGCCTTACAATCCCTCTCCCTACGATAAGAAATATCATGGGAAGCAATGTGGGGAAGCAAGGTAGCAAATGATCTTTTGATGATGCAATGATGAACTTCTTATATTATTTCCCAATGCAGAGAAGATATATCAATTGGTAGCACTACGCACAGTCATGGTTCCACTTCCCATCATGCATTTGGGCATGGCTACAGTATCATTTACTGAAAGCTCAACAAATACACTAGATGGCAATATTTAGTCACAGTATACAAAGTCACAAGTCTTTCTATCCGTGTATCCCTCTCACAAAAAGAATGTTGATAATGTAAATGCCATCTTGAGGATTTATTGTCATAATAAACAAATACAGTACTTATGTACTGTATGTTGAATGTATATATTCGTCCGAGTTTTATTCATTTTTTTCTTAATGCATTGCCAAAATATATATGATCGGGAAAAATTATCGGGAATGATTGGAATTGAATCGGGAGAAGAAGAAAAAAAAGCAATTGGATCGGGAAATATCGGGATCGGCAGATAGTCAAACTAAAACGATCAGGATCGGATCGGGAGCAAAAAAACATGATCGGAACAACCCTTAAAAAATACATTTTAAAAAAATGAAATTAGTTGGTAACTAATTTATTTATCAATTTTAATCCATTTAATCGATTAGTTGTTGCAGCCTTATTAGCCTTATTGTAGTTTTGTTTTATGAGGCGAAGCTTTAAATCTTGTTATACTCTTTACAATGACAATAAAGGCGTTCTTTGCAGGGGTCGCGTTAACCGAATATTTTCCGTCGTTGACCGATTTTTTAAAACGGTGACGGAAAAAACTGAAGTCCATCTGTCATTTTGACAGGTTGCAATTCACACCCCAGACCACAGGGTGGCGAGTGAGCATATTAATTAGCTATTGTCTCTCTTGATGCATGACGTCGTTGGCCTTACTCTGAAAAATGTCAAGGCAACTGAGTGTCCGAAGTTTCTTCAAAAAGCCCCAAAACGACAATGGTGTTGATAAAAGAGGTGAAAAACAGGGACTGCACAAGCGGGCACGCAATTCAAGTCCATGCGCACCAGGAGGAAGGTGTAAGACTCCGTTCAGGCCACAGCAGGTGAACTGTGAACTGTTTTTTTCACTGCGGAGAAAAAGTTACATATTCATCTGCTTGATGTGTGATGGCACGGTGTGGATTCTCTGTTAAGCTTGTTCGGACAGAATATTAATTTAAAATGAATGAAAACTAAATACTATTGAATATGTTGAAGCGGTATGCAATGTTAAGAGTCTTGTTAGCTCGAATTGCTGTGTCCAGCCGCTGTAGCTCTGCTGCTCTCTGTGAACTCTCTATTCAAGCTGGAACGCGCGCGGCTCTTAAGTGTCTCTGTCACGTGACTGTGTCGCAGCCGGTAACGCGCTCGGCCAAATGGACACACAAGTACGGAAGGTGAATTATGCCAAACAAAGGGTCACCACAATGTCATTATCATCATTTAAAAAATTTAAGTGACGGGTAAAAATAGATTATGACTGGATTTTTATGACTGTCAGTCAAAATGACAGACAACGAAAAAGTCTGGCGCAACCTCTGATTCTTTGTATTCTATTTTATTCTATCAGCCACTCGTCCTCTATTCAATCCTTTTAATACATCTCTATTGTCTCTTTCCACCCTCTCAGGTTTCACATACTTCTACAAGGGGAAGGAGTACTGGAAGTTCAACAACCAATTCCTAAGAGTGGAGCCTGGCTATCCACGTTCCATCCTCAAGGACTTCATGGGTTGCGACTTGATGCCAATGGACCCGGGGCGCCCGCCCACCGGCGACGGCAACACAGACGTGGTCATCGAGCTGGACAATGAGGCAAACACGGTGAAGGCGGTTGCCATCGTCATCCCGTGCGTGCTGGCGCTGTGCCTGCTAGTGCTGGTCTATACTGTGGTACAGTTCAAGAGGAAGGGTACGCCGCGCCACATACTTTACTGCAAACGCTCCATGCAGGAATGGGTGTGATACATAAAGAGGAGAGAACAGAAGCAGATGGCGGCTGTCCATCCCTTTGTAGGATGGCGTGGACGTTTGAAACCGCAGCCTCTTTCGTTGGCCGATCTCACCTAAGAGTGGCCACTAACACACAAGGCATGACCTCGGGATAAGAGTGAAGTTGAATCTGCCTTTTTCCACTAACAAGAGGAGCAGAGGGACACTTTGTCGGGAATGTTTTCCTTAAAATGACCTTGAAACAGTTAGGAAAAAAAAGTTGAGGTCTGTTTCCTTTTTTTTGTTTGTTTGTTTTTATCTCTTGCCGGACTGCTCTTAATCACAATCAGGGGGAGGACTTTTAGCTGGACACGCTCTTCCCACAGGCAAGTCATCGTCATCTGTCATATCAGGTGTTAGGACAAAACAAAATCGGATTTCTGTGCCCAACCCACACCAAAAGATAATCACTCTTCTTGTTTTGTTTTGTTTTTTGTTTGTTTTACTTTTTCAATTTCTTTAAGGAGGTCGTCACTGTTCCCTTTAAAATGTTCCTGAGGAAGAGACCAAACTAAACCAAATAAAATCTCTCCAAAGAGAATCACTTATTTTGAGTTTTCAAATGTCATTTGATTCCTCCTCTGGATCCACGCGGTGATTTCAGCGCGGGAGCTCCGACTGTTGTGGCAGTCTGTTTGAGACACAGGGGCCAAATTATTCTGCAATATTTTAACTCGCCTTAATTATGCTTAATATTTCTTGTGCTGGGTTTTACTGTACTGTTGTGTTTCGTTCGGTTGTTTTTCTATACTGCTCTTACGTTGGTTTTATTTGTATGAGAAGCAGCTTTAAATGCTTCTTGTGATTTGGTATTTCTGGATTTTAATACGTGACCTAGAATGCTCAGCACTGGCTTGCTGAGCTCTTCTGGACAATAAAGTCCACTTGTATTCAGAGTAATGTTATTATATGTAGGAGGTTCCTGGAGTAAAGCCACTATTTTGTGTTTTATATTTGTTGACGGTAAAGGTTCATCATTTTCCTGTGGCAGATTTCTGGCGACTTGAACATTTTAAGATTTGTTGTTTGTTTTGTCATTCTGTCCAGTAGTCCCATTTTTTCGATAGTGTTTTTTCTGAATGGATTTTTTTTCCTCTCAAAAAAAATCTGTCAACTGCCTTTTTTTGCAAGATCTTACACATCCCAGAATGACGTCATCGTTCAGAGGACCTCAAAAATCAAGCTCAGTGCCTGTGTCAGCATGCATGCAAGCTTTTACAACCACACATCTGCTCAACGTGGCTTTGTTCTCCTTTAAAAGCTAGGAGGCCTTTTTTGTTGTTGTTTTATTTATCTTTTTTTTAAGTATACCACCATACAGGTACAGGTGAATCAAAGACCCACATCCAATTGGGTCGAATAGGTACATCGGGCAATCGATACAGTTGGTCAGCATTTTAATGTCTTCTCTGAATGTCTGTTTTCATGATTGCATTGTCTTACTTTCTTTTCAGGTAAAAGCAATTGAAACATCTCACATTTTTTTGTTTAAAACTTTGGGACAATAGAGACAAATGTTCTGACAGAATGAATAAATTGATCAAACCATGATTAAAGTTGCCTTGGAACTGTTCTTTATATTTTCCATGTGACTATTACAATAGTATGAAAAAGTAACTGAACCTTTTGGAATTTCTCACACTTCTGCATAAAATCACAATTTAATGTGATCTGATCTTTGTCAAAACCACACAGATGAAAAAACAGTGTTTTAACTAAAACCAGCCAAACATTTGTAAGGTTTCATATTTTAGTGAGGATAGTATGCAGTGACAGATGGGGGACAAAAGGTAAGTGAATCATCACATTTAATTTATAAAAACATGATTTTTGTCAAGATGTTAACATAGAAGTTTGTATTGAAAAAGTAATTACAAATCTGGAAAGTGCTCATCGTGACCTTTAATTTGAAGTGTGACTTGCTTCAAGTGATTTTTTTGGGTTTGGTGTTGGTAAATTGATTCCACTGCTTTAACTCATTTGCTTCCATTAAACTAAAGTGGTATGAAAAAGTATCTGAACATTTTGGATTTTTTCGCATCACCATCAAATGTGATCTGATCTTTGTCAAAATCACACAGATGAAAAAACTGTCTGCTTTAACTCAAACCACTCAAACATTTATAGGTTTTTTATATTGTAATGAGGATAGCATGCAAACAAAGACAGAAGGGGGGAAAATAAGTATTTGAACCATCACAACTTAATATTTTGTGCCCCCCCCCTTTGGCAGTAATAACTTCGACCAGACGCTTCCTGTAGCTGCAGATCAGCCTGGCACATCGATCAGGACTAATATTGGCCCATTCTTCTCTACAAAACTGCTGTTGTTCAGTCAGATTCCTGTGATGTCTGTGTCTGGCATGAATCGCTGTTTTTAGGGTATGCCACAGTATCTCAATGGGGTTCAAGTCTGTACTTGGACTTAGCCACTCCAGAACGTGTATTTTGTTCTTCTAAAACCGTTCGGAAGTTGTTTTGTATCATTGTCTTGTTGCAGCATTCATCCTCTTTTTAGCTTTAACTGTCTGACAGACAGCCTCAGGTTTTCCAGCAAAACTTTTGAATTCATTCTTCCAATAATGATTGCAAGTTGTCCAGGCCCTGAGGCAGCAAAACAGCCCCAAATCATGACGCTACCTCCACCATGCTTCACAGTGGGGATGAGGTGTCGATGTTGGTGAGCTGTTCCATTTTTCCTCCACACATAACAATTCAAATTTGGTTTCATCAGTCCACAAAATATTTGGCAAAACTTGAGTGGCGTGTCCAAGTGCCTTTTTGCGAACATTAAACGAGTAACAATGTTTTTTTTAGACAGCAGTGGCTTTTCGTGGAGTCCTCCAATACATACCATTCTTGGCCGTAGTTTTACATATAGTTGATGTGTGCACATAGATATTGGACTGTGCCAGTGATTTGTGCAAGTCTTTAGCAGACACTCTACGGTTCTTTTTTTTAATCTCTGAGTATTCTGCGCTGAACTCATGGCATCATCTTTGGTAAACGGCCACTCCTTGGGAGAGAAGCAACAGTGCCAAACTCGCGCCATTTGTAGACAACTTCTCTCACTGTCGATTGATGAACATCCAGACTTTTGGAGAGGGTTTTGTATTCTTTCCCAGCTTTATACAAATCAACAATCCTTGATCGCAGGTCTTCAGACAGCTCTTCTGACCGAGCCATGATGCACATCAGACAATGTTTCTCATCAAGATATTTCTGACCAGGTGCATGTTTTGTAGTGGGCAGGGCAGCTCTAAACCACTAATCAGTGACTGGGCACACACACCTGACCTAAATTGTTTGGTAAAAATTGGTTTCAATTGCTTTTTAAGTTCCCCTTTGGCAGAGGGTTCCCTAACTTATTTTTCCCCCTTCTGTCATATTTTGAATGCTATCCTCATTAAAATAAGAAAACCTATAAATGTTTGGGTGGGTTTAGTTAAAGCAGACATTATTTTTACATCCGTGTGATTTTGACAAAGTTCAGATCACATTTGATGGTGATTTTATGCAGAAATGTGAGAAAGGTTCAGATACATTTTTATACCACTGTACATGATTACACTAATGGATGTCAAGCTCATTTTGGTTCATGGGCTACATTTGTGTGGCATTTCAAGCTCATTTGGTCTAATGGACTAGTTTATTTTTGGAAAAAAAGTTAGTTTACCGGATGTCATTGAGGGCACATGACATCCAATCGATTTTGACTGGGAGAGGCTGAATGAACAAACCGATTGGACGTCAAGCGCCATGCCGTCGATGGCAATGTAAGATGAGCATTCACCGCCAGTCATCCCAGTATCAGTGCATTGGATATCTGCCATTTTTCAATGGCAAGTTAATTTTGTCACTTCCACGTAATTTTAAAGCGGAAGTTCACAATTTTTGACCGGGTCGGTACAGAGCCCTTTTTTTTTTTAGGTTGAGAGTTGTTTTATGTCCATATCTATAACGAATTCAGGGATTTAAGCATTTATTCTCAAGCTTTTTAACGTAAAAAGCTCTTTGTGGTGATAAGGCGGCGCCACAGCGGCTTAAAGACTAGCATCATACTTCGACATATTTACGTAAAATAAATGGTAACTGCCGGTTTTTTTTTTTTTTGCTTTTAACTAAGAATCGAGACTGTTTTAAGTCCATATTTATAAAGAATTCAGGGATTTAAGCATTTATTCACAAGAATTTTCAACAGAAAAAGCTCTTTGGTGTGATAAGGCGACGCCACAGTGAGTTAAAGACGAGCCGCAAATTCGACATATTTACGTAAAATAAATGCTAACTGCCCATTTTTTTACTTTTAATCAAGAATCGAGACTGTTTTACGTCCATATCTATAAAGAATTCAGGGATTTTAGAATTTATTCACAAGAATATCAACGTAAAAGCTCTGTGGTAATAACGCGGTGCCACAGTGGCTTAAAGACTAGCAGCACGTTCGACATATTTACGTAAAATAAATGCCAACTGCCCGTTTTTTTGCTTTTAACCAAGAATGGAGACTGTTTTTTGACCATATGTATAAATATTTCAGGGATTTAAGCATTTATTTACAAGAATTGCAACGTAAAAAGGTCTTCGTGTTGATAAGGCGGCGCCACAGTGGCTTAAAGACTAGCATCATACTTTTACATATTTACGTAAAAGAAATGCTAACTGCCCGTTTTTTTGTTGTTGTTGTTGCTTTTAACCAAGAATCGAGACTTTTAAGTCCATATCTATAAAGAATTCAGGGATTTAAGCATTTATTCACAAGAATTTTCAACAGAAAAAGCTCTTTGGTGTGATAAGGCGACGCCACAGTGGCTTAAAGACGAGCAGCACATTCGACATATTTACGTAAAATAAATGCTAACTGCCCATTTTTTTTTGCTTTTAACCAAGAATCGAGACTGTTTTACGTCCATATCTATAAAGAATTCAGGGATTTAAGAATTTATTCACAAGAATATCAACGTAAAAGCTCTGTGGTGATAACGCGGTGCCACAGTGGCTTAAAGACTAGCAGCACATTCGACATATTTACGTAAAATAGATGCTAACTGCCCATTTTTTTTGCTTTTAACCAAGAATTGAGACTGTTTTACGTCCATTTCTATATAAAATCAGGGATTTAAGCATTTATTCACAAGAATTCACACGTTAATATCTCTTTGTGTTGATAAGGTGCCACTACAGTGGCTTATAGACTAGCAGCACATTTGACATATTTACGTAAAATAGATGCTAAATGCACGTTTTTTTTGCTTTTAACCAAGAATCGAGACTGTTTTACATCCATGTCTATAAAGAATTCAGGGATTTAAGCGTTTATACAAAACAATTTTCAACGTAAAAAGCTCTCTGTGGTGATAAGGCGGCGCCACAGTGGCTTAAAGGCTAGCAGCACGTTCGACATATTTACGTAAAATAAATGCTGACTTCCTGTTTTTTTTTTTCTTCTTTTAACCAAGAATCGAGACTGTTTTACATCCACATCTATAAAAAATCATGGATTTAATTAAGCATTTATTCACAAGAATTTTCAACAGAAAAAGCTCTTTGGTGTGATAAGGCGACACCACAGTGGCTTAAAGACGAGCCGCACATTCGACATATTTACGTAAAATAGATGCTAACTGCACGTTTTTTTTTTTTTTTCCTTTTAACCAAGAATTGAGACTGTTTTACATCCATGTCTATAAAGAATTCAGGGATTTAAGCGTTTATACACAACAATTTTCAACGTAAAAAGCTCTCTGTGGTGATAAGGCGGCGCCACAGTGGCTTAAAGACTAGCAGCACGTTCGGCATATTTACGTAAAGTAATGCTGACTTCCTGTTTTTTTTTTTTTTTTTTTTTTTTTGCTTTTAACTAAGAATCGAGACTGTTTTTGTCCATATCTATAATGAATTCAGGGATTTAATCATTTACTCACAAGAATTTCAACGTAAAAAGCTCTTTGTAGTGATAAGGCGGCGCCACAGTGGCTTAAAGACGAGCCGCACATTCGACATATTTGCGTAAAATAAGTGGTATTTTGAATTTTCAACGTACAAAGCTCTTTGTCTGTGTTTCCACTCGGTCAGCTTTGACGGAGATAGGCCTCATATGAATTGGCCCCGCGCCCTGTTAATACATTTTGAAGTCTATGATCTCACTCCTGATTTTACTACAACTATTTGGTGTGGAATTCAAAACTCATCTCGGTTTTTTTCTGTCACGTCAGGTTTCTAACACTGCAAGTCCCAGGGTTTTTTTGGGGGGGGGGCTATAAAGAAATATCAGAAAGGCGTCAATGACCCCGATACCAAACTGACTACTGGGCTTTGTCAAACAATAGAATAGAATAGAATAGAATAGAATAGAATAGAATAGAATAGAATAGAATAGAATAGAATAGAATAGAATAGCCCTTTATTGTCATTATAAGGTAGTACAATGCAATTGTGGAGCATCTCCCCTTACATTGCAGAACAAGTAAAAAAATGTCGAGTGGCTTAAAAGAATAAAGTATCAAATCTAAATTAGTATAAAATATGTATGAGGTAGTCCTATGTTCAGGCAGTGCCACTCAAACAAGCAATCAAGCAGGCCACCCCCCTACACACTCTTGTGGAGTCGCTGCCTAGGTGGGGGGGTGGGGGGTTCAATCTGGATAGTTGCAATTTGGCATCTTGAATAAACGAGAGACGGGTGGACTTCTTGGTGGGTCTTGCAAAGGAATTGGCTCACTCTCATGTGCGCGCAAAGAAGGCGCAGGAAGAAAAAGTGCTTCGGCAACAACCTCCAATACCTCGCCCCGGGAAAAAGGCAAAGTGTCATATGTCACCACATAAAAAATGTTTTGTTTTTTTATTACACCGTCCCTTGTATAGGCAAACTGCAGCTTTTGGAATATGTAAAAAGGTTGTCCGCCCGATTGCCTGCCTGGGTGGTCCACTGTCCAACAAAGCCAAGGCAGCCCACACACTTAAGATGCTAATTGGAGAAATCCAACCATGGAGTTTCATGAGTGGGAATGGGAATGACTAATGAGGACCACAGTGCTCACAAAAAATATGCTGAATAGGGTCAGATGATCCATCTCTGGTTACAAAAGTGATTTGTATCAACTGATCCAGGTAGTTTTAGTGTTAAACTATAGGACAAAGCAACCAGTAAAACAGACATTCACACATATACTCTATGAAACATGTTCAATAAACTTCATGCGACAGAAACAGAAAATCCCAGACAAGCAGGTGTTTCTTGTAGATGTACTCTACAGTCCCTGACAAAAGTCTTGTCGCTTATCCATTTTGTAGAAACAATTGCTAATAACCTGACTTTTAATTATTCAATTGGTTTCAGAAATGGCTCATTTGAAAGCTAAGACCCTTGCTAATGATGTTGAATGTACAAAAATAGATTTGCTTCACTGAAATAAAGAGTTCACTGTTTTGTGGCAAAAGGTGGATTTTTCAGATGAATCTTCCATTGAATTACACCACAGTCGCCGCAAATATTGCAGGAGACCTACTGAAGCCTGCATGGATCTGAGATTCACTCAGAAAACTGTGAGGTTTGGTAGTGGCAAAATCATGGTCTGGGGTTCCATCCAGTATGGAGGTGTGCGAGAGATCTGCAGGGTGCAAGGCAACATAAATAGTCTGAAATATCAACAAATCTTAGCTGCCTCTTACATTCCTAACCATAAAAATGGACAAATTCTGCAGCAGGATGGTGCTCCATCGCATACTTCAATCTCTACCTCAAAGTTCCTCAAAGCAAGGAAGATCAAGATCCTCCAGGACTGGCCAGCCCAGTCACCAGACATGAACAGGATGAAAGAGGAAGCATGGAAGATGAAACCCAAGAATGTTGATGAACTCTGGGAGGCATGCAAGACTGCTTTCTTTGATGTTCCTGATGACTTCATCCATAAATTGTATGAATCCTTGCCGAACCGCATGGATGCAGTCCTTCAAGCCCATTGAAGTCATACAAAATTTTAAATTTAGATCTCACAGCACCACTACTTAATTAGCTTATGTTATGTAACATATTTTTGAATTTGAAGTACATTTTATGTTCAATTTTCACACTACTTGCTGTAGGCGACAAAACTTTTGTCTTGCCAAAATTTGACCTTTATGTCTTCATTAAATGAAAAATCTTTTTTTCAGTGAAACAAATATATTTTTGTACATTCAACATCATTTGGGCGGGTCTTAGCTTTCATATGAGCCATTTCAGAAACCAATTGTATAATTTAAAGTCAGGTTATTAGCAATTGTTTTTACAAAATGGATAAGTGACAAGACTTTTGCCAGGGACTGTATTCTTACATGATGGTTTATCTCTAAGCTAATAACCTACTTTACTGTGCATCTACGTGTGTTGCAATCTGGCCAAATGTGTGTTTAGTATGACACAAGACCAGCTGCTAGCGCTGACTTACATTTGCCAGACATGTTGTTCCATGTTGCTATTTTTGTCCGACCTCCTGCTCTTCCTCCTGTCGATAGAAATTGAGTGATTACATCAGCAATTGAAGGAATATATTTTCATTCAACCTAAACCCTTCAGGCACCCTGCTTAACGGCCCTTTCTTAGGTTAAAGACCATTTATCCTGGTAGTGGTTATTAGCCTCGGTCTGAGCAGCACCTCAGAGAGTCTGGTTAAAGGTTACCTAGGGTCAAGCTGTCGCCCTGGCCGGGAAGAAAGGAGAAAATAAACAACAAGGAAAGTTGAATGTTTTTCTACGAGCACTGTCAATAGATGGGGAAACTGCTACATTGTTATTCTTCATGTTTAACACTGTCATGTCACTTCTTACCAATGCTTTTTTTTTCTTCTAATTTACATCATTGAGTAAGACTACTTTCTCTGTTCTCTCTGTTTTCCTCAGTCAGTAAGTGATTTTCTCCCATCTCTATTAGTTAGTTGACCAAAACAAGTAATGCAATGGAGCGAGGAAAGTACATCCTGGAATGGCGAACCCCCTCTACATGACTCTGCTGTAATGACGTCACATGATGCATCGATGGATGCTCGCATGGGATTTCCAGTCAAAAACTTTCCTCCATCAGGAAAAGAAAAACTCTTGAAAAAGAAACTGCAAGTTACATCCTGGTGGTATCAGAACACTTCCTGTTGATTTCAGGACTTTTGGGTGAGGGATCAGCCCAGAACTACACGGCAGGACATGGTCAATGACCTGAAGAGAGCTGGAACCACAGTCTCAAAGAAAACCATCGGAAACACATTACGCCGTCATGGATTAAAATCCTACAGCACACGCAAGGTCCCGCTGCTGAAGCCAGTGCATGTCCAGACACGTCTGAAGTTTGCCACTGACCATCTGGATGATCCAGAGGAGCAATGCGAGAAGGTCATGTGGTCGGATGAGACCAAAATTGTACTTTTTGGTCTAAACTCGGCTCATCGTGTTTGGAGGAAAAAGAAGAATGAGTACAACCCCAAGAACACCATCCCAACCGTGAAACATGGAGGAGGAAACTTCATTTTTTGAGGCTGCTTCTCTACCTCCTTCTTTCAGTGAGAGCCCTGAAGATGGGTCGTGGCTGGGTCTTCCAGCATGACAACGACCCAAAGCACACAGCCAAGGCAACTAAAAAGTGGCTCCGTAAGAAGCAACTTAAGGTCCTGGAGTGGCCTAGCCAGTCACCAGATCTGAACTGGATAGAAAATCTATGGAGGGTGCTGAAAGTCCGTGTTGCCCGGCAGCAGCCCCAAAACCTGAAGGCTCTGGAGAAGATCTGCATGGAGGAGTGGGCCAAAATCCCTGCTGCAGTGTGTTCAAACCTTTTCAAGGACTATAGGAAATGTTTGGTATCTGTAATAGCAAACAAAGGTTTCTGTACCAAATATTAAGTTCGATTTTTGTGATGTATCAAATACTTATTTCATGCAATTAAATGCAAATTTATTATTTAAAAATCATACAAAGGGATTTTCTGTTTTTTTGTATTAGATACTGTCGCTCACAGTTGAAGAGAACTTATGATACAAATTAGAGACCCCTACATGCTTTGCAAGTGGGAAAACCAGCAAAATCGGCAGTGTATCAAATACTTGTTCTCCCCACTGTATAAATACTGATACACTGGTGCATACACACTCACACACAACTTCCCCCCCTCCAGTCTGCCACCGCCTTTTTGACCCCCCCCTTTACTCCAGCCATGACTGGTAGTTCTTTTTTTTCGTACAAAAAATTCCCTGCACATCGTCGTGTCATATCCCTGCTATGTTGCATGATATATGTGTGTACTGTCACTTCTGTAACTGCTCTACTTGTAACTTCCTCTGCAATTTCTGAAGAAGAGAGAGAAGTTGGCGGCGCGGAACGTCTGCAGTGGCCCAATGCTCACTCATCGAACGGAATTTCGTTGTCATCTGTCATTTGATGAGAGCTGGTGTCAATGACAAATAAATCTCTGAATCTGACCTCTGTAATTGTAAACAAAGGCTTCTGCACTAAATGTTAGCACTGCTTTTCTCAGGGGTACAAATACTTGAAAAATCATACAATGTGAGTTCCGTTTTTTTATTTTATTTTAGATTAAGTCTCTAAAAGTGGAAATGCATCTATGATTGAAATTTCAGACCGCTACCTATTTTCTAAGTGGGTGAACTTGCAAAATGACAAGGGGTGCAGATACTTCTGCTCCTCACTGTAAATGCTGTTCCTTTCTTACGTTCATCGGTTAAGAGCCCTGGCACAATATTGGTTCCCTTGAAAAAAGTGGCCATTGAAACACTGCACTTTCCATGTGGAATGAGACTGAGTGAACAAATAAATGAGGCCTCTAAGCAGTCCTCTCCTAATGGTTTAGTACAATGATCTGCGGGACTTGAATACGCAAGAAAATGTGTTTCTAATTCATTCCCAAATGGTTTTTCAGCAGCCGTTCACCTTCTTGCTCAAAAATGTCAACGCGTATAAAAACATACCGAAGGCTTACGGTACATTCCAGACACATTTTGCGTTTGTTGAAAGTATTTTTTTGCACTAACAGTCATACATTTCTCTTCTATTTCTCCAATTGGTGACACTTTGTTTAGCCTTCCTGCCATGTTTTGACTGAAAGCTTTCTCGTTTCACGTCTCCAGCTGTCTCCTGCAGAGCTGTTATGTGGGCTTTGTTCACGCCATCAGCGGTCTGGCACTGATGAATCCAGACACAAAGTAACAGCAGTTTAATGCAAAACAGAACCAAATGAATTCAATTAAAAAAAAGTTCTTCAAAGCCTGCTGGCTCCCGGCGAACATGTTTTGACAATCTCCAATCAGGATGACAAAGTTAGCGGCGCAATGATTTATTTTACTACCTGGATGAATGAAAATGAAATGGTTAGTTGCGACAGACTTCACAAATATCTCTGGATACCGCTTCTTACGCTGACTTTTACGACCTGTCAACTTTGATGTATAACTTTCATGTGCGTAATGCATTGAGCAATTGAGAAAGGGCCTCGTGCTATCAACTAAAACGATCTGTGTTCAGCAGAAATCAATGCAACTCTGTTTACTTTAAAAAGAGAAGACAACACCTAGTATTAAGGCCATTTCACACTAGCGTCAGCCCGATGTGAAAGGGTTTGCGGTAACCAATTCAGTGTTTATGTGGGAGGGGCCTTCTTGGCAAAAGTGAGTGATGGCGGACGTTTTGGATTGTGGTGGGAACCTCTGGATACCTCACGATACGATACCATTCGCCATAGACTTCATAATTATATTGACTTCACTGCGCCACGCCTTAAAGTAGGGGGCCATCCCACAATCTGCAGTGATTTAACGCCGGATGTAGGTTGAAAAAGTATGTAAGCTGCACCGTATACAAACAGGAAGGATTGTCTCAGGAGTGATTTGTTTGAGGACTCAAGGTAATTATTATGTTTTTCGTTTTTTTCCACAAGAATTTTCAATGTTGTTGTAAAGCTGCCACCACATTGTCTAACAGACTGGCATCTTTCTTCGACATATTTATGTAAAATAAATGCTAACTGCCCGTTTTGTTTTGCTCTTTTAACAAAGAATCGAGAATGTTTTAAGTCCATATCTATAAAGATTTTGGGGATTTAAGCATTTATTCACAAGAATTTTAAACATAAAAAACTGTTGTAAGGCTGCCACCACATTGACTCACAGATTAGCATCATTCTTCGACATATTTACGTAAAATAAATGCTAACTGCGTTTTTTATTGTTTTTAACCAGGAATCGAGACTGTTTTAAATCCATATCTATAAAGAATTCAGGGATTTAAGCATTTATTCACCAGTATTTTCACCGGAAAAGCTATGTTTAGATATGGCGGCCGCCACATTGACTAACAGACTAGCATCGTACTTTGACCAACAGACTAGCATCGTACTTTGACCTATTTATGTGAAATAAATGCCAACTGCACGTTTTTTGGTGTTCTTAACCAAGAATCGAGACTGTTTTACGTCCATATCTATAAAGAATTAACGGATTTAAGCATTTATTTTCAAGAATTTTCACAGGAAAAGCTCTGTTTACCTATGGCGGCCGCCACATTGACTAACTAACTAGCATCGTAGTTTGACTTATTCATTCATTCATTCATTTTCCATGCCGCTTATATTTATGTAAAATAAATGCTAACAGCACGTTTGCTTTTTTTGTGCTTTTAACCATGAATCAAGACTGTTTTACGTCCATATCTATAAAGAATTTTGGGATTTAAGCATTTATTCACAAGAATTTTTAACGAAAAAAGCTCTTTGTCTGTGATTCCACTCGGTCAGCTTTGACGGCCACGCCAACAATGTAGGCCCCCTGTTAATCAGCCCCGCACCCCGTCAATATCATTATGAAATCTATGCCATTTGCTATATGGCGACACAACAATTATCGATACATGGGTCAGGTAATCATTCTACGATACTCTACAATATAACTAATAAACAGCTGTGAATTGAAATTAGTTTATCATTCGTAAACGTCCAATCCATTTGAACTGGAAGGGTTCTTCCCTCCCACTTTAAACGGGTCGGATGTCTATGGCCATCAATTTCAACCATTGAGGTAATTATGGGGCATTTAATGTCATTTCTTATAGATTTTTCTAGCAATCCTGGGTCTATTCCTGTTGATTTTGGGGTACTGAACAGGAACTGACCTGGCAATGTTCCCAAACGTACAGAAAGTGATTCAGAAATTCCCCCAAAATCAGGAAGTAGTCATATTTGAGTGCCATTGGCAATCGATATTGTCATCACAAGTAACGGTGAACAATCTGATTTCGTCACATTTGATTTCAAAAACTGCACTGGGATTTATTTGGTCTGCCACCAATTATGATGGCCACTTCCCGGATATACTAGCTTTTATTAGAACTGAAAGTGCCAGTGAATCTAACTCTGTTAATACACAGAACAATTCCTTAGGATTAAGAGCATTTTATTCATATAACAGACTCCAGCTGTTCTTAATTAAAATGATAATGAAAGAAAAGAGTGCCATTTGAAACAAAATCAGACATCAATCAGTCCGTCTGTAAACCAAATAGTCTGTCAGCAAGACGGTCTGCCAACTAGCTAGCTAGCCAGTCAGTCAGGCGAAGTAGGTAGGCAGCCAGGCTCAGGGTGATGTGCTGTCAAATTTCTCTCTGGTCTTACTTACTTAAATGAATGATGAGTGCAAAACTGTCACTCAATAATAACAATATGCAAGGTGGCAATCACCTTGTCTGAACAAACACAAATATGCATCCTATGCAGTGAAGGTAACAACAGGTCAAACACATTAATGGGCCAATTAACAATGTGCATTTAGCTTAAATTTTCAAATGTACACCTTGTAGTGATCACTACATCCTCTACATAATTCACCTACAGAACTAATGTGGGGGATAGTGTGTTGCAGTAGAATGCTTTGACACGTGGTTTCCGAGTCAGACGGACTAGAGACAGGAGCGTCTGACACGTCGGCTCAACTCGCTGCCACCGACCACACATCATCCGCTGCAACCTATGCATTTTGGCAAAATGTTTTTGTATTAAAACAAAAAACAGCATGGCACTCTTTTAATTACAGTAATCTAGTAGCCGCAATCTTGACAGGAAGACAAGAGAGAGGGAGGGACACAAACAGCGAGACAGACAGACAGACACAAACACGCACACGCATAAACTTTCATACTTGTGGAATAGTGCAATATACACTCAGCCAGACGTGGCACTATATTATGGTCTGTTGTTCTGTTGTACATGAAAATGCAGACGAAGTAAATGAAGTGTTGAACGTTTTAAGGCTGCGTGTTTTATTTGACAATGCACTGCAATCTTTCTACATATACAACAATACTTTATCATGAGATAAGACGTCGCATTATGCAATTTGTGTCCAAAGTTGGCTGGGCAGAATAGCCATGGCTATGGTTGTTTAAGACGGCGCAGTCTCGTGGGAGGAAGCGTAAATGCAGAGGAAACTACGACGGCTTGGAAAAAACAAAATGGTGTGGTTTTGAAAATCAAACGCACTGCTTTGAACGGTTTTACATTGTTTTAACCAGGAAAGTCAGTTTCGCTTCAAAATCGATTATTTGAACAGCCTTAATATCTAGTGGAACCCCAAGATTTTCAGTACACGAAAAAATCCCTATACAGTTTTTCTAAGCTTTTTTTCACGTACCGTCATTCCCGCTCGCAATAATTGAATAATGTTACTACGTTTGACTATGAAGGTAAACAAATTAAATGTACACAGCATAATGTGCTACACAATGCTCATGTAAAAAAAGCAAAAGAAGAATATAACTTACAAGTGATGTTTGAAGGAATCTGACCTTCTAGCCAGACTGACGGAATCTTGCCAGACGAACCGCCGGAGCTGCGCAGGCGCAGCTCCAACAACCCAGGCCGGCGAGAACCGACAATCCGGCCAGAAGGCTAAACTCCGTGCGCTCACCCCAGTCCCAACCCTTTGCACTGACTCCATTCGGAAAGGCCCAAAGAAAACCCACCGAAAACAAGTTGACAACCCATTCAGGTCGACCGCCATCAAAACGGCAAGGCGAAACAGAAGCACCCAGGCTGGGAGGCAAGGTCACCCCATCACATGTCAACCAAAGGTTTCCGAGAAAAAATGACCATGATGAGTTAAACATTCAGTCCTTTGAAGGCTCTCACTGGGCAGGCCGTGGGCAGGAAGAAGGGTATGTTTGGGATTATTGTCTGTTTGTTATTTGGACAGGAGGATTCGGGAGTTGCTGTTGTCAGGGCAACGAGGGTTGCGGATTTAGCCACCTCAGCGTCAAAGGGGCCCTTGGAGTCTTATCAGTCGTGTAACCAGTTGGATATCGGGCGTTCTCCGGTGTTCCTTGTGTCGGGACAGGGCGTCCCGTCATTTGTTGTGGAGAACTGTTTGCGAGACTTGGTGGTGCAGACGTGGGCTTGTCAGCGTCAATCTTGCTGTTTATCTCTAATGCCCTATGTTCTGCTTGTTTTCTTCAAACTATGGTATAAGTGCTATTTATCTTATATTAGGTGTGTTAGAGTAATACAGTCAAACAGTAAATACAAGAAATGATACTATTCCCTGATTTAGTATATTAAGTGTGCTAGAGTAACGCATACAGTTAGACGGTGCCTACTAGAAAAGGTCCTTATCAAGGCGCAAACAGCGAGATGAAATCACAAGCAATGGCTGTCGAAGTTAGCTAGTCTTTTAGCACTCCGTGTTTGCTATGAGGTCGAGTAGCCATGTGATAACGTCTGTAGAATGAGCCTTACAAACCAGTTACCCTTAGAGCCACTAGGGGGAGGCAAAGCATTACAAATGAAGATGAATAAAAGCTAAAGACATGACAGTAAATTCAATGTGGTGTTTTAGTAGAGCTTGGAACAAATTAGACAATGTATATGTAAAACGCAAGTCATTGTATGAAAAGAATCATGATACGAAAGCCACTTTGGAGCAAATTAGTACCAGTGAGGATCCAGTGTATATTGTACAACCCCTAGCAAAAAGTATGGAATCACCACTCTCGGATGAGCACTCACTCAGACATTTTATTATGTAGAACAAACTCAGATACATAAATTGAAAAAATAATGAATTAGTTCAAAAGTGCAACTCTTTAGCATTCAGAAACACTAAAAGAAATGAATAAAAAACATTGTGGTGGTCAGTAAATGTTACCTTTATAGATCAAGTGCAGGGAAATAAATATTGAATCACTCCATTCTGAAAAAAAAAAAAAAAAAATGGAATCACTCCATTTTGAGTAGAAAATACAGACACACCCAATCAATTTCCTTTCCTTAATTGGGCACCTGCCTCAGATAGATCTGCTCGTTAGTCAGGAGTTAAAAACATTGTAGTTATCACACCTTGGAGGGCTGCTGGACCAAGTGATTTCAAAAGAATCATGGCTCCAACAAGAGAGATGTCTCTTGAGACCAATGAGAGGATTACCAAACTTCTTGAAGAAAAATCTGGACCAAGTAAAACAAGCATGGCAAGGTGGTTAAAGTTAACCGTACTGGTAGACATCCAAACGTCATGACAAACAACTTAAGGCCATATGTTTTGAAAACAGAAGATGTACAACAAGACAAATGATGAAGAAATGTAAGGAAACTGGAGTCAAGGTATGTGACAGAACGGTGCAAAATCGCCTAAAGGAAATGGGATTTTCATACAGGAAAGCTAAAAGGAAACCATCATTGACACTTAAACAGAAAAGAACAAGACTGCAGTGGGCTACGGAGAGGCAATTGTGGACTGTGAATGACTGGATGAACGTCTTTTTCAGTGAAGAGTCAAGAATCTGCATTGGACAAGGTGATGATGCTGGAACTTTTGTTTGGTGCCGTTCCAGTGAGATTTACAAAGATGACTGCCTGATGAAAACATCAAAATTCCCTCAGTCCTTGATGATATGGGGAACATGTCAGGCAAAGGCACTGGGGAGATGGTTGTTGTTAAATCTTCAATAAATGCACAAGTTTACATTGAAGTTTTAGACAGTTTTCTTATCCCTTCAATTGAAAATATGTTTGGGGATAATGAAATCGTTTTCCAAGATGACAATGCTTCATGCCACAGAGCTAAAACTGTTAAAGCATTCCTTGGAGAAAGACTCATCCACTTAATGTCATGGTCTGCAAATAGCCCAGATCTCAACCCTATTGAAAACCTGTGGTGGAAATTGAAAAAAAAATGGTCCACAGCAAGGCTCTGACTGATGATGATCTGGCAACTGCAAACAAAGAGAGTTGGCACCAAATTGATGAAGAATACTCATCAAGTCCATGCCTCGGAGACTGCAAGCTGTCAGAAAAGCCAGAGGTGGTGCTACTAAATACTAGAGATGTGTTTAGATTGTTATTTCTTTGTTTGTTTCTCATGATTCCATCTATTTTTCCTCAGAATGGAGTGATTCTATATTTTCCTGCACTTGCTCTATAAAAGTAACATTTACTGACCACTACAATGTTTTTTTATTCTTTTCTTTCAGTGTTTCTGAATGCTAAAGAGTTGCACTTTTGAGCTAATTCATTATTTTTTCAAGCTTTTTATCTGAGTTGGTTCTACATGATAAAATGTCTGAGTGAATGCTCGTCCGAGACTGCTGATTCCATAATTTTTGCTAGGGGTTGTATACTGCTGTGTCCAACATTTGAATAATACAACAGAACAAAGAGTTCTAATCCTAACAGTATTCACATACATTTACATATTTCCCTGTATTTATTTATTTTCACTTTTCCTCTCTAGTTTCAGGTAGTACAAGACGGTCTCTTCTGAATTGTTTAAAGTGCTTTTTGTGGCGAATTTAGGGTTTTACATACTGGGAGGCGCCCCACAAAGGTAAATACCACACTCTTCGGGAAGTGTAAAAAATGTGGTGGCTCAGCGCTTAATGGTGAGAACAAAACATAGCTGACTTTGACTGCCGCAAAATTATCCTAATAGCCCCGGTGGGCTTTTTTATTTTCTTTCTTCAAATGGTCAAAAGTTCATATTTTGTCTGGGTCGTTCTGAGACAAACACCACCCATGAGGGTCCTATTGTGATTGTATATGTTTGAGCTCAAGGTGAAAGACATCCAAAAGGTTGGGTGGTAATTTTGAACTTACACTGACCTTACATTTTAGCTGCAATACATGTTATATTTTCTGGAGGTGTGAATCTCTTACTTATACGGCATTTGATATTTTGCTCTGCTTTAATACAGCATGACAAAACCCACCAATCTCTAAAATTGCAATATTTATAGACTAGTATGCAGTTCCATTTTTCAACAAGGTGGACGCAGTACAGGTCATATTGTTCATGCTACCTGACGATGAAGATAGAATTTGTGCAGTTCCTGATGACTAAAGGCTTGTTCATACCTGACGCACAGCTTCACGGGGAAAACTGACGTCATGTCAGCGACTACACCTTTACGCAATAATACCTGACTGCAGCCCAAAGCCAAGCGACAGCCGCTACAAGCCACGCCTCGTACAAAGCGCGCCCAAAAAACACAGTGGGGCGGGAAGGGGTGTGCTGAGGGTGCTGCAGCACCCACTGGTGTTGGGGAGAAAAAAAGTGTTTTGGCAGATTTTTTTTTTTTTTTAAATAAATAAAACATATTGAAACAATAGCGTATTTAACTTTGGTGATGAAATATATATGATGAAAAGTTTTATTTATTTATTTTTTTGTTGATAAACACTACCTGACATCTTGCTTGCTACCTGATATCTTGCTTTCTACTGGGTCACGTTGAATAAGGCGCTATTGAAATGGAAAAGTAAACTGTTGACAGAACTTGGCACAAAAACGAATTAGCGATTTTTTATTTAAAAAAGCGGCAACATTTTCTAAAATTTAATTCGACGACGAAAAGGAAGATGATTGTCCTTTGGTGTCTTCAAATAGGTAAGACATGCTTTCATTGTAGCCATATTATTGTTTGTTCTTGCTGTTGAGCTGCCACCGTGCAGAGCGCTGCTGGATATTCAAGTGCAATTTATTTTAGTGTTTTGAAAAGGGGGTGTTTTAGTTTTCAAATGTGTCCGTATGTCATTGCCCCGTCTAGCTGCAGGGTTTTGCATTATAATATACGCATGCTTTTATCCAATATAAAAACTCGAACACACACTGTAGGTGAAATAGAACACTGTCTTTATAGTAGCCTAGTAGTAGTTCGTAAAGTATCCAGCATGTGTGTGTACTGCTATTGTGCGCGTCTTGTATTTAGAAATCGTGCGAGCATGACAAATTTGGACCGAAACGCTGTTTTTGGATGGAAAAAAATAAAAAAAGATCCTCAGCACCCCCTGTTGTGGGTGACTTCTAGCGTCCCTGCCTACAACCTACACTCACATGATGCTATGGTGGTCGCGTCTGATGCGTCTAATAGATATCACCAATCTGAATAGAGATTTTCCAAATAGCAGACGGAGATTGGAAAAAATGTTGATTTTCTATCAAAATCATTAGTAGGGTTGACATCAAAACTTTCGACGTCAAGTGATATTGGAACAACGTTCGTCTATGGTATGTCAGGCGATGGTTGGGTTTACATTGTTTTATGGTTGATGAACTAATGTTGACAAATAGTTGATTTATGACTGACCGGGAAATATGATTGAAAAGTCATTGAATTATGGGTGAGCCGGCGTTTTGGTCGAAAACATAACATTGACTCAGCGTTGTTCTAATATTATTAATAATGGAAATGACGTTTAGGTTCTATAAGGATTTCAACATTAAAACAACGTTAATCGAGGGTGCAAAAGTGACATTGATTCAATGATATAAGATCGAGAGCGGAATGTTGATCCAACATCTTTTCAAAGTCGGTCTGCTATCTGGGTTGTGTATGTTGCCCTTAAATGGAGGCCGCCATAAATTGAGTGTTGAAACACATAAGTAGCAGCTCAGTGTCAATCAATGCAGACTTGATTTCATGTGTTTCCAGGTAATGCAACCAGGATAACACATGGAGTCATGAAAGTGTGTGGACTCGAGGACTTTTATTATTGTGAATGAAAAAATACAATCATAAGTGGATAGAAGACCACATCTGCCATGTGAAGGTTTACTTTGAGCACTTGCTACTACTGGTGTCAACAATAATCGATGCGGCGATGCATCCCGATGCGGGGCATGGACGATTCGATTCGATGCGGGCAACAAGCCGAATCGATTCAGTGCATTTTAAAATATATAAGATACACCATTTACCATTTACCATAATAGCCTAGATCTTGAGCCCGAACCCGATCCAACCCGACCCAAATTTCGGGCCCAAAATGTCAATGATTTACGTTCGGGTCGGGTCGGGTGGACTTCTCGCTTGCTTTTTTAAAAAAAAAAATTTTTAACATATATTTGTATACTAAAACGAGGTATGGATGTTAAACTAATGAATATTAGTCATAACATGAGCCGCAGCAGAGCCAGTGCATTGTTTGCGCACATGAACGCCGTGGCCCCGCCCTCCTTTTAATCTTCCCCTCGCGCTTTGGCCTCTCCGCGAGTCTGCAACTGCATCCTCGTATTTCCTTTTAGAATTTTGATATAGAGCAGCAAGAGGAAAAGCAAACTAAAGACGGGGGGATTGAAAATGCAAGAATCCACGAGTGGTGTGTGGAAGATTTAAATCAATAGTGGAAGATGCTACAGAAAACTGTGTCGGCCTTGCCGAATGCAACAAATGTGGCGCTTTGCTCTCGTACGAGAGCAGAAAGAATGGCACCTTGACGCTGAGCAGGCATTTTAAAAACTGTACTGGCCTAAAAGATGATATTAGTGAAACATCGTTATTATCATTTGTTTCGATGGCTGCACCGCTTCGTGCTAAGCCGGACATCGTGGTGTTCCTTTAAATGTTATTATTTATTTTGTTTCAGTGGTCCTTAAGGCAGGTTGTTCTTTTGTGTGTTCTAATGCGAGTCATTAAAATAAAGAATGTTGTTTAAAAGTATTGTAGTTTATTTTTGTATGCTGCTGTTCCTCTCATTGTCATAGAGGTGCGTAGTGAGCAAAATATCCCGCACAGAAATATATTTAACAAACCTTTCCAGCGTTATTTCGTTGTGTAAATGCATTTATAATGATCAGAAAAATAGGTAGACGATTTAAACATTAAGACAACTTGCGTTTTATTCTGCCAACCCGAAGAAATTAAAATAAATGTCTATTGCATTTTGCCGAGGAAATGACGCATGAACTATCCACCTGATAGAACAGACACAAAAATATAAAACATACAAATGTTTATTGAATATGCATCTTACAGTCTTGTTTAACTGGGAGAATTTATTACAAAAGACGGGCTTTAATTTGTTATCATTATGCACATGGCATCGTCACAAAAAACGGAACCACGCATCGCATCCCCGCATTTCCTCCTTCACCTGAGTCCTCACAAATAAAACGGGCTCGGGCCTACAAATAAAACGTACATTTGCGGGGGTGGGGGGTTCCGGGCGCGGGCCTACAAATAAAACGTAAAATTTCGGGGGGGGGGTTCGGGCTCGTGCATACGAATAAAAAATGAAATTTGGGTTTTTTTCGGGCTCGGGCCTGCAAGGTAAGTTAATTGCTCGGGCCAGGTCGGGCGTTAATACTCGCGGGCCGGGCCAGGTCGGGTCGGGTCGGGTCGGGTTGGATTTTTTTAGCCCCAAACTAGGCTCGAATATAAGTACGTTCAAAAATCTTCCCTGTGGGTTTGGTTTCCCCATTTGTATTATTATCCTCATGTTTACCTGTAGAGGAAGCTACTTTACATTTATAAAGCATATAAAGCATACTTTACATTCAAAGCAATGCAGGGGCACGGGGAACCCAAATCTGCTTCCTCACCGGAGTAACGTCACAGACATGCGCAGTTGCAATCCAGAGAGCAGAGAGATAAGACATAACATACAGTGCCTTGCAAAAGTATTCGGCCCCCTTGAACCTTGCAACCTTTCGCCATATTTCAGGCTTCAAACATAAAGATATAAAATTTTAATTTTTTGTCAAGAATCAACAACAAGTGGGACACAATCGTGAAGTGGAACAAAATTTATTGGATAATTTAAACTTTTTTAACAAATAAAAAACTGAAAAGTGGTGCGAGCAATATTATTCGGCCCCCTTGCGTTAATACTTTGTGGCGCCACCTTTTGCTCCAATTACAGCTGCAAGTCGCTTGGGGTATGTTTCTATCAGTTTTGCACATCGAGAGACTGACATTCTTGGCCATTCTTCCTTGCAAAACAGCTCGAGCTCAGTGAGGTTGGATGGAGAGTGTTTGTGAACAGCAGTTTTCAGCTCTTTCCACAGATTCTCCATTGGATTCAGGTCTGGACTTTGACTTGGCCATTCTAACACCTGGATA
This sequence comes from Corythoichthys intestinalis, assembly GCF_030265065.1. Taxonomy (NCBI): domain Eukaryota; kingdom Metazoa; phylum Chordata; class Actinopteri; order Syngnathiformes; family Syngnathidae; genus Corythoichthys; species Corythoichthys intestinalis. Next base: position 35,816,173 of record NC_080414.1, on the reverse strand, counting down.
AGTTTATTTTTGAACCATTCCATTGTAGATTTGGCTTTATGCTTTGGATCATTGTCCTGTTGGAAGATAAATCTCCGTCCCAGTCTCAGGTCTTGTGCAGATACCAACAGGTTTTCTTCCAGAATGTTCCTGTATTTGGCTGCATCCATCTTCCCGTCAATTTTAACCATCTTCCCTGTCCCTGCTGAAGAAAAGCAGGCCCAAACCATAATGCTGCCACCACCATGTTTGACAGTGGGGATGGTGTGTTCAGGGTGATGAGCTGTGTTGCTTTTACGCCAAACATATCGTTTTGCATTGTGGCCAAAAAGTTCAATTTTGGTTTCATCTGACCAGAGCACCTTCTTCCACATGTTTGGTGTGTCTCCCAGGTGGCTTGTGGCAAACTTTAAACGAGACTTTTCATGGATATCTTTGAGAAATGGCTTTCTTCTTGCCACTCTTCCATAAAGGCCAGATTTGTGCAGTGTATGACTGATTGTTGTCCTATGGACAGACTCTCCCACCTCAGCTGTAGATCTCTGCAGTTCATCCAGAGTGATCATGGGCCTCTTGGCTGCATCTCTGATCAGTTTTCTCCTTGTTTGAGAAGAAAGTTTGGAAGGACGGCCGGGTCTTGGTAGATTTGCAGTGGTCTGATGCTCCTTCCATTTCAATATGATGGCTTGCACAGTGCTCCTTGAGATGTTTAAAGCTTGGGAAATCTTTTTGTATCCAAATCCGGCTTTAAACTTCTCCACAACAGTATCTCGGACCTGCCTGATGTGTTCCTTGGTTTTCATAATGCTCTCTGCACTTTAAACAGAACCCTGAGACTATCACAGAGCAGGTGCATTTATACGGAGACTTGATTACACACAGGTGGATTCTATTTATCATCATCGGTCATTTAGGACAACATTGGATCATTCAGAGATCCTAACTGAACTTCTGGAGTGAGTTTGCTGCACTGAAAGTAAAGGGGCCGAATAAAATTGCACGCACCACTTTTCAGTTTTTTATTTGTTAAAAAAGTTTAAATTATCCAATAAATGTTGTTCCACTTCACGATTGTGTCCCACTTGTTTTTGATTCTTGACAAAAAAATTAAATTTCATATCTTTATGTTTGAAGCCTGAAATGTGGCGAAAGGTTGCAAGATTCAAGGGGGCCGAATACTTTTGCAAGGCACTGTAACAATGGCTGAAGCGGAGAAAGAAGGAGTGCTACTGTGTGTAAAAAAAAGAGAAAGCTCTGGTCTCATTCAAAGCACAAATTAAATGCTGTGATCTTTTTTTTTCTTTTTTTTAATAATATATATATATATATATATATATGAAAGTATACTATTTTATTCAACCAGGAGTGACACAAGAGCCAATAAAAAGTTGTTTAATGTCTGACCGCTTGTGTTGCCTCATGATTCACAAAAAATATGCTTTGCTTTAGAATTTTAATGCATCGCGATGCATTGCCGAATCGAACCGAATCGTGACGCTCTGAATCTAATCGAATCGTGGCCCTCCGAATCGTAATCGAATCGAATCGTGAGGGCAGTGCCAATGCACACCTCTACTTGCTACCAGCAATTGCAACCAGAATATCACATGGAGTCATGACAGTGTGTGGACTCAAGTGAAGTACCAGTCTGGACTTTAATTAATGTGAGCAAAAAAAAAAAAAAATCAGGTTAAAATGTTATTTTATTTCATGCTGTTCACTGTTGAAACATTTTACATGTCATTAAAGAAAACTCACAGATGTCTCTATCCCCTGTGTAAAGAGACAGAAGAAAATATATGACATTTTTTTTAAAATGGGCTTTTCTCGCTTCTTCCCCATCCCATAATGTTCCTTGCCCCACGACCTGAGATAGGAATATGCCAGAAAAAGGAATACAACTTAAAAAATGATGTTTATGTCCTAAGTGCAATACTGAGTAGGGGTCCCCTTTACTTGGTCTGCCATCAATGAAATGTATTCCACACACCTTGAACAGTAAACAATAATACAATCAGTAAATACAGAAAAAGAACCCAACAATACACCATTAAATGCCCATTCCCACTGGCCCAGTTAAAAAAAAAAAATATGAAAGAGGTAAAAGCAGTAATGACGTTAGCCTATACGTTAGATGCCCACATTGAGAAATACAATTTGTAGCGTGAGGCAATTATGAGATTCAGTGTTGTACAACAAATATACATCTGCACATGCTGCATCGTCTCCGTTTTTATTCATTCGATCAAATATGAAGCACACAGTAGCCAACTACCTGCGTTTACAACTACTACTGGTGGCTACTGCTAGTGAACTTGATGATAAAGAGCATGAGATGATCCAAATGCAATGAGATTCAATTTTATTAACCAATACTCATCCTGCTGTTGTGTTTTGGAACAAAGTCCTTTCTGATGATATTTTTCACCCTCTTTTTCCTAACTACTTCATCCTCTGCGTGTCTAAGAAATCTATGCGAACTGTATGCCAACATCCACAGGCAGTCTTTTTTTTTTTTAACCTGTCCTGTTCAGGTGCTTGACACGGAGAATGGAGATCTGAGTGTCCGACTGTTCTGAACAGTTTTAATGTATCACATGCAAGCCCGTCGACAAGGGGGACAACCGGGTAGGTTGTCCCGGGTCTCAGGACCATAGGGGCCCTGAATGAACCTTAATTTATTTTACTTTACATTTACATATTTATTTTTTATTTAAATCACTGTCTGATTAAATATTATGTTCTACTCGATATATGCTTAAAAACTTTAACATATTAAATGTTTCAAATATATATTTTTTACTTTTTTTGCACAACGTCCCCCCGTCCCCCTCCGTCTTAGCAGAGAATGGTTTGACCCCGCTTTGGCACACTCAAGGCTACACTTCGTACGTGCCCTGAAGCGGGAAATTAAAATCTGTCATTGTTATAAACGCTATACATGGCAATTCGTCATAAATCGGGTGTGCAGAAAAGAAAAGAAAAAGAGATGAAGATCATAGAGGTGAATGAGAAAAAAATGATGAAGTTTTTAAAAGGGGGACAAGAAGCCAGAGAATTAGGGCTAGAGTTGCCTGTGGATGGTGATGTCGGTAAGTGAACAACAGCCGCTAACACTGAACATTTACAACCGCGATCACCGTGACCAAAGCCTGATTGGAGTCTGTCACCAGCCGCTTGTAGCCTATTGAGCTGCAGTATGACAAGACATGCTGCTCGTTGAGCCGAGGCAAGAGAAGGTGATAGGAGATGTGGGATATATGTTAGTCTGTGGGAAGCAGATGCGCGAGGCTGAACAGACTCGGGTCCGGCGGCTGGATTTATCTTGTGTTTACAACCCACTGTGCATTATAGCAAACGCTAATACGAATCCATCACGGGGAGGGTTAACAACCTAGCCATGCTGTCCACTGAGCGTGAGCTTGCTCAAAAACTGAATTTCACTGATGTTATAAATGACTTTGCTGTCAAAAAATCTAGGCGCGTCACTGTTTGAGGGCTTGATAACCCCAGGGATGTGGAGGGGGCAGGCACAGGATGTTTAGTTATGCTGTTTTGTTGCTTAGCAGGCAGGCATAGCACTCTCAGTTGTATTATATTGTAGCCTACATGGGACAATATAGATGGAAATTGTTTATATTCTGTCACATCACATTACGGTCTGTAAAATTTAGCTATCTATCTCAAATTAAATATTTTGAAAATTTACACTGTCATTGCTTGCAAAACGTTGAAAGTACTGCGTATGTTGTCTTGACAAGCCGGTGGCATGAGGGCCCTATAATGGTCTCTTTTCCCCGGGCCCCTGCAAGTCTGTTGACAGCCCTAAACACATGGGAGTATGACATACATCCATTGTGATCATTCAACGTACCTCATTTATTAGGAAAAAGCAGTGTAGAGGAAGGGGCTATGGGGGAACAAAATAGGGACAGAGAGAGACAGAAAAAGCACAATTAACAACCAGAAATACATTAAACGTCTACTCAAACAAACTATAAAAATGTTGGAGCTATCATTAGCTAGTTGTATTTCCGGTTTACACCATGTGTGGGGCCTGATAACCAAGGAAAGAGGGGTTGGGGGTGGTCTGAGAGATAAATAATTGGGAGCGGTGAAGTGTACTTAAATCGGCCATGTGGTCTAGAACCTAGTATTTGTGTGAATCCCTTGTGCGTGTGAGTATGATGGCATCCTATTCTATGCTGTCTCATCGCTAATCCTGACACCAAGGTTTCCTACTTGAGTGTGTCTAATTTCACCTTGTCATGCGTGAGCCCATCTAACATGTGATAGTCCAGCAGATGAGTGGAGATGCACAGGTAGTCTTGATGCAGGAACACTTTCTTCTTCCATCGTAAGATTTTCCTGCAATTGTTGACAGAGTTGATGATGGAACATGTAGGTTCACTCGACATCATGAAAATATATGTATACACAAAAAGAATCTGTGTAATTCCGCTGACAAATTCCGTAAACTGTAAAGTAAACTGCCGTTAGCTGTGTGCTGTGGGCGGGGCGGCGGCACACTCCTACAATGGCGGACGGGGTACTTCTGGTCCTTTTTCTTTGGAGTAGTCAACATAGAACCAGAGGTGAAAGTGGTGGAATTTCTTGGAGAAACTCCCTGACATAAAAGTCCCTACGGAGACAGATTTTTTTTTTTTTTTGTAACTTGTATTTTGGTTTGATTATACAGTATATAGTTTAAAGCTCAATTTTTATACTAAATAAGCGCTAAAAAAAAAAAAAAAAATGCTTGCTTGCTCACCAGTGTCCCACTGTGCCCCAGTATTGTATTACGTCTAGTGACACCCCTGGCACAGAGTATATATTCTGAAAAACGTGTGCCTGATAAACTCCTTGCGTTTTGTTTCTGCCTGGAACGTTCAACGCGTTAGGTTTGCCTTAAGCTTACCTCTTTTGTGTTTGTGTCAGCTCTTCATTAGATACGGTAAGTAAACACACTAATTTCTACAAACTCACTTCCATCTGTACATGTTAAAGGAAGAGAAGGAAGTAATGATCCACAATGTCCTGGTAAAATTATCTCCATTTATCACATCATTGATTGGTACGCCCTCACTTTCTTTGCACACCAGTTAGGAAGAATATGCCTCGCAAAATATCTGATCACCTGCAAGCGTTAATTTTGCTTAAATTAATATTTAATATAGGGTACAGAAATTAATAAATGTTTCATTGAAAAGAATAGGCAAGAAATGAGCATTGAAAAGTCCCCTCAGAAGATATTTACTGAATCAGAAAATAAATTAGGCCTGCAAGCAGGACTGAGTGGGCCCGCACAGTTTGGCACAATTTGGATGGCATGCAGCTCAGGGTGATGGCAGATCGTCGCCCTCTCATCAACTCATGAGAAACTTATATGTGCTGGAAACTCGCCTGTTTTTTTTGTGTGTGAAACTTCTTTTGCGTTGTGTTGTTTTGTATATTCTGAGATTAGAACAACTTTCACACACCTGGGTGAAAAAACCCTTATTGAAGAAGGTCCTACAATAAAGGAGGCGCTACTGAGCTGTACAGCGACGCCCTTACTCAAAGCCAATATGAATCTTCTGATTGGGCAAATTCGATCAAGCGTGCCAAATTTCTTGGCGCTATGAGCTGCCTAAGGCCATGTCCACACGTAGCAGGGTATTTGGCAAAAAGAAGATATTGTTCTACGGTTGGACCTATCATCCACATGCGCTCGCAGATTCAAACCAGGGTTCTTAAAAACGACGGGGAAGGTGAAGATTTGTGAATTCTGCGTTAGTGGCTCCATCATGTGGACACTGATAACCGAAGATTTACGTCACTGGCTGCGACAAATATTGTCCTCACGTCACATATGAGACCAATTTTTACATTTGGAGTTTATCAAATAGGCGCTTTTTTGATTTTTTTTTTTTTTTTTTTTTTTACAAACTCTTGCTGTGCTTCTTATTGAATAATGGGTATTTTGGACAATTATTTTATGGTTTTGAATGTACTTAAAAATGAATGAAAGCAGTTGGCTGTGGAAGTTTTTTCTTTTTTTTCTACAGAAACGTGCAGGTTTGGACGCAATTATTTTTCGCCGATGCATTAGGGCAGAGTCCTCGTTTTTAAAAAACCCTGCTACGTGTGGATATGGCCTAAGTCCCTGAAGATATCTACTCACTTTTAATAGGGAACAAAAGGTCATCATGGCAACAAGTTTGGTGGAGACATGTATTATATCTGCCAAGTTATGACTGTTCAAAATTTGTGGTGAAATAAAATGGCGACGGTCATTTTCACTTTCCGGTTTGGACCCCCCCTGCTTCTAAAACCTCATTTTTTTCATCAGGTGCTGGATCACATGTCTTAAGGCTCCCGATACAGTTTTAAGGTCAATAGATTTTTTTTTCGTTGGAGGAGGAGCCTTTCGGGTAAATAATAGGGTTGGGAATCTCTGGCATGAAGCCGATTCGATATGTATCTAGATACACAGGTTACGATTCGATTAAGAAACAATACATTTTTAAGGCCGAGCGATTCGATACAGTTTAAGAACAATACGGTTCAATACAGAGTGAAAACGATACCATAGTAAACATTTGTTGTGTGTGTTCGCACAGTATTTTAAACATATAAAAAAAAAAAAGATTAAAAATTAAATTAAACAACAAAATTTAAGCGCTACATAAGTATAACACCATTTGCCATACCAATTTTATGTTTTATTTTATTTTTTTTATGAAAAAAAATCAAATAAAGCTTACCATATGACCGTCATTTTGTTGGATGGGATTGATCATAAAATAAAACTCCAGTGACAGACAACAATAAAGTGCAGTAATTACTGTATTTCCTGGTGTTTTGAACACAATAGGTAAGTAATTTAAGTGCAAACTGTCACCGTAAACATCTTACAAGCAAAATATATTAATTATATGCAGTAGCTCTAGAAAAAAGAATTAAACCTGTGTGTTATCATAAATAAATTTTATGCTTTACCACTGGTATAACTGGGGGAATAAAAACATGGCATTTTAGACAGACAGGTCTATAATCATTACTTTAAAGGGATCCTCTATTTTTAAGACAAGTAATTCTTATAAGATAAATGTTAGTATAAGTTATCATAATTTGTTATTAAAACCCCTCTTAATGGTTTGGTTTTAATAAAGTTTGTAAAATTATTTTAAGTGATAGGTCGCCATTCTTGTTACGTCGCAGTGCGTGACGTCACTGGCCCCGATGCCGAAATTCCAGCGTGTCAATAGTTAGCTTTCCCAACATGTCGTCAGTTCTACCCTTCCGATTTGAACCAGATCTGAAAAGTGAAGAGCAGGACAGCACTGTCGGTCGTTCACATGACGAGCTTCAGGGGAAAATGCGTGCAGCAAATACCTGATCAGACAAAAGTTGGACAAAACTGGTGATGCACTCGCTGTCTCAATGGCAACAGGGCGACAGAGTGCTATTGGGAATTGGTTGGGAGCGAGTGTTGGGAACTCCGGTTTTATTAGCAAATATTCAAGGTAAGCATATTGCGTTTTCAAACATCCCAATATAATTATGTAGATTGTTAGCATCCAGAGCTGTCGTGTGCTTACAGTACAGGCCAAAGAGCACACCTTGTGTAATCCATGTCTTGTACATTGTAACGCGTGGTAGCTAGGATACGTGTATAAAAGTACCAAAAAGGGGGAAAGCTTCCACTTATGCACATTTATTCACAAAAAATAATATTTCCACCTTCACCACTCTTCACTGGGGAGCTCAGCAGTACGCAAACCCGTGTTCCCTGACGAACTCCAACATTGTTGTAAGGTCCACGTCAGTCACTGTCGCGTGCCATAGTGCTTTAATTATTTAGTATGATTTGGGGAAAACTCCCACGAAGAATAGTCAACAAAAAAGATAGCAATAGTAATCCAAATCCGCGTTTTTTACTCACTCGAAGATCCAGGAATTAGACCGATCCCATGGCAATGTTCCAGCCGCGATCAGGCCATCGATTCCACAAAATAGACTGATCCGAAAAGCCGCGGTGGGACCGACGAATCAAAACAATGGACCGATCCGAAACCAATATTGCAGACACGGTGGGACCTTGCTTGACTGAGGATCCAGGATACATGTTTGGGCGCCAGTTGCAACGCGTGGTGGGTAGGATACGTGCACACAGGGACCAAAAAGGGGGAGAAGCTTCCACTTATGCACATTTATTCACTAAAAATAATAATTCCACCTTGACCACTCACTTCACTCCCCTTGTTGCCATTTGACTGGAAATTGCATCCAAAAGCAGCACATCATGGCATTTTACTTTGCGAGTTTAGGCAGCAATAAGCAATTTTTGAACACGCTACACATTTGGAAAGATGCCATTGACATCATCACTGCGAGCCCGCAAACCATGGCGTGAACTACCGGTCAAAATATGTACTAAATATTATAAAATATTGCCATTGATTTAACATTTTATGTGTTTCTAAAAACATATTTTAGTACAAGAGAACAATTGTGGTTTATTAGAGCCTACATGTATTCAAGTTAGAGGATCACTTTAACCCTATACACAACAAAGTCATTCACTTATGCCTGTGCTTCCACATTTTTTTTATTCCTCATCACTGTCTATATCTTTTTTGAAGGGCAGATTTTTCTTGAGGAAGATCAACTGATCCGCATGTTCATGTTTAAGTAGACTGCATTTCGTGGAAACAATGTGCCGCCCTTTCCATCATTGTAGTGGGTTATTTTTCAGGGTTAAAAACTCACGATCTCTGTCCAATACAAATCTGGGTGCCTTCATCACTTCAAAGTCCGACTTTGTTTTCCTGGGTGCGTTGAAAATCAATCGCTGCATGTCGCTGGCGTGGTGCGCAAACTGTCCATTGTTTTAGCATGTTGCTTTGTTGCCACTACTAGTTGCGTTTTGGGCTGTAAAGAAAACGCTACGGAGCGTGCCTTACAGTGGTTTTGTTAGCTCTCGTGTTGTTTTGACACGCCCGTGACGATCGGGTAATGACGGCGACTGCTAGCAGTTCTGCCAAAATGAATGGGAAGTTGAGGCAACCACGACGGCGGTCACAATCTAAGTGCACTGTGTGGTGAATGACACAAGCGCAACATGTGAGGTAAAAGCTAAATTATTATCAAATTAAGCAATGCATTGAACTAAGCATTCGAAGCCGATTCTTGTGCTCGCGATAGCCAAATTCTGTCTCTACTATCAGTTCATTGAATATTTAATGGCAAATTACTGTCGAATGGTAACTTTACTATCGATACAGCTGTATCTCTCACCTGTAAAACCGGATATCTGTTCGTATGGGTTTATCGTACTCAAGTTTAGTAAATAAGGGTGTTTTTTGTACCCGGCAGGGGGCGCCAGGCCTCATGGGTAATATTTCAATGCAGTCGTGTTCAGGCTAGGGATACCTCTCATTCAGTTCTGGCCAAAAGTATTGGCACCCCTGCAATTTCTACCAGAAAATGATTGCAATTACAAATGCTTCTGTAGTAATAGCTTAATGTATTTTGATTGCAATGAAAAAACACAAAAGAAAATGGGAAAAAAATTAAATCATTATCATTTTACAAAAAACTCCGACAATGGGCCAGACAAAAGTATTGGCACCCTTTGAAAAATTCTGAGATGGTTGTCTAATTGGTGTAAATAACAGCACCAGTTACTTACCTGTGGCACATAACAGCTGGTCGTAAATATGAAATCACACTTACAGCCAGTTGAAATGGATTAAAGTTGACTCAACCTCTGTCCTGTGTCCTAGTGTGTACCACATTAAGCGTGGAGAAAAAAAAGAAGACCAAAGAACTATCTGAGGTCTTTAGAAGCAAAATTGTGAGGAAGCATGGGCAATCTCAAGACTACAAGTCCATTTTCAAAGGCCTGAATGTTCCTGTGTCTGCCGTGCACAGTCTTATCAATAAGTGTAAAGCCCATGGCACTGTGTCTAACCTCCCTAGATGTGGCGGAAAAGAAAAATTTGACAAAAGATTTCAACAAAAGATTGTGCGGATGGTGGATAAAGAACCTCGACTAACATCCAAACAAGTTCAAGCTGTCCTGCAGTCCGAGGGTTCAACAGTTTCAACCTGTACTATCCGCCAGCGTCTGAATGAAAAGGGACTCTATGGTAGGATACCCAGGGAGATCCCCACTTCTGACCCAGAGACATAAAAAAAGCCAGGCTTGAGTATGCCAAAACTTACCTGTGAAACCCATAAACGTTTTGGAAGAATGTTCTCTGGTCAGACGAGACAAAAGTATAGCTTTTTGGGAAAAGGCATCCACATACGAGTTTACTGGAAAAAATTGAGGCCTTCAAAGAAAAGAACACGGTCCCCAGAGTCAAACATGGCGGAGGTTCCCTGATGTTTTGGGGTTGCTTTGGCCTCTGGCACTGGACTGCTTGACCGTGTGCATGGCATTATGAAGTCTGAAGACTACCAACAAATTTTGCAGTGTATGTAGGGCCCAGTGTGAGAAAGCTGGGTCTCCTCAGAGGTCATGGGTCTTACAGCAGGACAATGGCCCAAAACACACTTCAAAAAGCACTAGAATATGGTTTGAGAGAAAGCACTGGAGACTTCTAAAGTGGCCAGCAATGAGTCCAGACCTGAATCCCATAGAACACCTGTGGAGAGATCTGAAAACACCAGTTTGGACCCTTGAAATCTCAGAGACTTGGAGCGGTTGGCCAAAGAAGAATGGTTTAAAATTCCAGCAGACCATTGTTGCGCTAGCAGTATTAGGCTGAGGGTGCCAATACTTTTGTCCAGCCCATTTTTGGAGTTTTGTGTATTGTTTTTTTTAAATTCTCTTTTGTGTTTTTTCATTGCAAGCAAAAATAAATGAAGATATTACTACGAAAGCATTTGTAATTGCAATCATTTTTCTGGGAGAAATTGAGCACTAGCTGACCCAATTGCAGGGGTGCCAATACTTTTGACCAGCACTGTACATGCCAGATATGAAAAAGATTGAACCTTGGATCAGGTAGTTATTGGTCATTTACTGCATAGTAGTGTTGTATCAGTTGTGAATGATTCGTTCTTTTTGAACGAATTGTTTGGGTGAATGAGACCGAACTAATCACCTTCTGCAGTGATTCGTTCTATGAAGTTGGGGCTTGTTAGCTGCGTGGGAGGGCGTTGAGCAAGCGGCAGCGTCTTCTGACATCGCACACGACCAATCAGATGCCAGCCTCATCGCGGGCAGGGCAGGGAGCGGAAACAGAATCAGGGCGTCTGTCACTCACTTCCATGTGTGGCCAATAAGCAGCCAGCGTGCAGGCAGGGGGCAAGACTGAGTTAATGTCACTTCCCGTTCACTTACTCGGTCCTCCGGCTACTGCTGCTAACTTGACTTTCCAGTCATGTGGTGAACGAGTCAAAAAATAAAAGGAAATGACTTTGGATTTGTATACTTTGTACTTTGTATATTTGTTAATATGGAGCTTATCATATGCTGCTTAAATAGACAAAAACACCACACAAACCTAGCGAGCATGGTTTAGTGTACTACTTTTCTCAACAGACTCGGGACTACATATGACGACATACGATCAAATTTACAGTAGCTTAAAACACTTTCGCGGGTAGCTACGAGGCAAGCAAAAGTTGAGCTGGAGCCGTGTAACGGCAGTCCAGGGGGAGAGAACTGTCACTGTATGGAGACTTCATGGCAGCGATATTTACCTCATGTGCACAGAAAAAAAGAATATTTAGTATGATCACCATAATACTGATTTGCAATGAAACTGTATATACATGTCAATTTTTTCCGAGTGTTTTATTTTTTTCGTGTCGGGTGTTGGTTGGTTTGACAAATGATGTCCATCCGTCCATCATGTGCTACTCAAGCGCCCAAAAACAACGCACCTGGGCACGGGAGATGTCGCAATATGTCTACATTTCTCTTAACAGACCAATGAGAGTAGAAAGGTGACATTGTGAAGAGCAAACAATTATTTCTCGTCAGCATTTGACGATCTGAGATGAGGGGACCACAGGGGAGCTGACCTGATCATTTTATTTATTAATACCAGTGCAAAAATTCAATACGATCATCTTAATACTGATTTGCAATTAAACTAATATCAAATTGTATTCATTTCAGAGCAACACATTTGACAACTAGCTATTTACACTTTAGTTTTAACAATAGTTACCAAAAGTAATCGTGATGAGCATAAAAAAAAAAACACAACAGTGCGTGAGGTAAATATGATGTGTTGGTCGATCCATATTTAGAAATTCAACTTTCGATTTATTTTTATTTCCATGACAGCAAGCATGCCGCGTTGGCTGGTAGCAGCAGCATTGTATATGTGATCAAGATCATGCTACAGAAAGTCCGTGAGCCCCCGACCCCAAACCCTCACTACCCCCACAAAAGGAAAATGTTTAACCGTGTCCTAAATCGAAATGCAAGCACGAGCCATGACTTTGATCCCATAGAAATACGACAGACGACGCGAAAGTTCTCCCTCGCTTTTGCAGCAGCGGGAGGGAGACGAGGCTGGGAAAGCAGAATGATATCGTCTGTCACTCATTTCTGAAACTGCGACGAGCGGCCAATGAGAGGGAGGGACCAAGCAATGTTACTTCCCGATCAGTTATACTGCGAAGCTGTCTTTGGTGATTTGCTCGGCAACGTCACATCCCATTCACTAACCGAACGATTCATTTGGGCGGGGAAGGGGATGAGGGGGGCGAATGATTCGTTGAACAATTTGTTTTGAACGAGTCTTTTTAATGAACGAACTGGAATGGATTTGTTTCCTCAAGTGAACGACAGATCCCGTCACTACTGCATAGGTGTCAAACCAATTCTACAAAGGGCCAAGTGGGTGCTGGATTTTGTTGCAACTGATACCGCGCATACAGTTTAACCAATTAATTTTCTGTTGAAACAAGCAGCACCTGACAAAGTTTAACCGATTACACATGTAAGAGATCAGATTTGTCAAAAGGTGTCCTCTTCAGTGGTTGTAAAGAAAACCTGCACCCACCTGGCCCTTTATGGAATCAGTTTGACACCAGTGATTTACTGAATTTGGTGTTTTGCCAATAAAAGTCCAACTCTGGCACCCCACCCAGGTCAGGCCTGTGAATGAAAACTCACCAATCATAATAACTTTAGATCTCATATGTCTCATGACCAGTATCACCAATTTCGAGGAAAATCTCACAAGCTCCCTAGGCGCCAATGTCTCAAATGTGCAAGCTGGGGGGAGGATCCCAACGCAGCCAATGGGGAAGCAGAGTAGGTTGATGCCACGTTTATTTGGCACAGTTTTTTTTTCTCAGGTGGAAAGAGGGATTGTTGCGGTGGGCACCGTAGATGCCAACGTGAGTAGCCGGCGGTTGTCTGGTTGGCAGTTCACCGGGGAAGCGGAGGTATCCGACAAGGGGAGCGATGATCATGTCCTAGAGGCAAGAAAAAGAGGTCATGAGCCGGGTATCAAGAGCAAATATGTATAATAGGAGTGCGAGAACAACTGACTGGAAACACGACAAGTTGATCGGGCTATGTGGTGGTGTGTCCGCTGGGCTTTTAAAGCTGGCTGATGGTAATTGCCCACAGCCATGGCCGCTCCACCCATCTGACATCAGATCTGTAATCAGGCAAAATCTCCTTACTTGAGGCAGGTCTCAGGAAGGAGGGGCAGAGGCCCTAACAAAGTCGACTAAAATTGCATATTTCTCACATTCAATCCAAAATACCCTATTTCCTGATGAGTTTGGGATATGGGTCCAAGAGACTTTTTGGTGCAGTTTTGCACAAGGTGCTCAATTTCATCGCTCTACATTGAAAAAACTTAAAAGAAGAGGCCTTTTGAAATATTCAAGGGAGCGCTGTTGAGCCATTTTTTTTCCGCAAGGTCGCACAATTATCGAAATTTACGCCAAGCCGCATGTGTCTGCAAATTTTGCAAATATTTTCCGTATTAGTAATATCATTCTGCTTTGAAAACTACAGCATAAAGTAAGTGTTGAATTTTGATGCTGACAATTCCATGGGGTGTTTTTGAGATGAAATTTTCGATCTCATCCTTGGATATGCTCGGGTGCTCATAGTCCTTGCCTTAAATTGAATCTTTATCCAGCAAAAGTAAGTACCGGCACTCTCACTTTAATCCCCGTCTGGTTTAAATTTAAATGTGTTTTCCTATTGAATAGAGTCAAGACTTGTTAGTTTCATGCAGAAACAATGGAACTGATTGTGATCATTTGCTTTACTCTAGAAACCGTGTTATGTTTCTAGTTTGCTTTGTTTTTCACCAAGTGTATTAAAAAAAAAAAAAAAAAACTCAAAATGTCATGTTAATGAAAATGCTTTCATTTACTGATTGACAATATGAGTGAGGGAGAAAGCGTGCTACTGGTGCGTAGCAGTGTTTTGCATTCAATTAGGTCATTAAAATATTAGAAACAATGCAACCTAAACGTCAATAAGACAACAATATTAAAAACTTTTTTTAATGAATTCCTATATTTTTAAGTGTCTAATTAAATTGAGCACGTGTCTGTTAAGAGTTTATGAATAAACATTTGAAACTTTCTAAATAACCAACATTATGTGAAGAAAAACATTTTTTTCCCCTTATGTTGTTTCTCAAGCTGTTGGCCGTCTCACATGTTAAAAACCACTACACTGTATTTGATAAACTGAGAAACAGATGTTAATAATCACTGCTTTCTTTTTTGATAGATAGCTACAACATGCTTGGATGTATAACCACTTTTCAGTTCATTTACTGTCTGAGGAGTGTGGCTTTTGATAGCAGTCACACACAATTTGGAGCCGTTCTTCACTACTATCCAACCAAAACATGTCACTGTCAGAAGCAGACGCTGACAGGTTTGCGTCTCGGTAGGGTATGTAAATGACAGGAAGTGGGGGGTTTTAAAACAGATGACAGCGGGGCCTGTGAGACAATCGACTGTGAGAACAGGCGAAGGTTCCATGAAGTCGTCAACTTGATCTAAATTGCTTTTTACACACCGTGGCCTTGTAAAGCAAAGAGCATGTTCTCTGAGATCACCAAGAGAGCAACTATAAGCGCAATGAAGTGTATACACTATCCACATCTTTTCACAGGATGTGTGGTCAGTGGCCTGAATCTCCTCAATGTCTCCTTGTGCTATCCTGCGCTATATGGAAACATCCCTCACTAGGATGCCATGCACTTTACACAATAAAATTCCTCTATGGCAATGTAAATGACACATTGTGAACAGTCAAACGTGTTGTTTGCTGGGATAGACTTCAGCAAGAACGGTATTGGGAATGGATATTAGATTGGATCTCATTAGATCTTGCATGTGTCAGTACTGCAGGGGTCGACAATATAAGTGGCCCAGTGGCTAGGACGTACATTTAAAACTGTCAGGGCCACCAGAATGCTCCAGAGTCTGGGGACTCCGAGGAGGGCTCTCCCATCTCTGGGGTTGAAGTCACTGAGGTGGTTGGAAAGCACCTTGGTGGCAAGGCCCCAGGGGTCGATGAGATCCGCCCGGAGTTCCTGAAGGCTCTGGATGTTGTGGGGCTGTTGTGGCTGCCACGCCTCTACAACATCTCGTGGACATCGGGGACTGTGCCTCTGGATTGGCAGACTGGGGTGGTGGTCTCCATCTTTAAGAACGGGGACCGGAGGGTGTGTTCCAATTATAGAGGGCTCAATTCAATTCAATTCAATTTTATTTGTATAGCCCTGGATCACAACAATGTTGTCTCAAAGGGCTTTGCAGAGGCAATATGATACACAATCAGAAACAGCAAATGAAGCAACAGAGATGAATAAATAAAGTTCAAGTCCTGGGTATCCACCATCCTTAGACCCTACATGTCGGCAAGGAAAAACTCCAAAAACTCCAGAGTCTTTGGGAGAAAATGAGAAACCTTGGGGAGTACCACAGTCAGGAGAGATCCACTCCCAGGACGGATAGACAGGAAGCCCCAGGACTACTAATGGGAATTAGCAGGCAAAGTTACAGTCCGCAAAGATGCAGTGGAGTAAAGGAACGAGAAGAGGTCCATCTAGCCAGATGAGACGGGGGTAGCAACGAGGACGTCCATCCAGCCAGGGGTCCGGACAGTCAGGAGGCTGCAGCTGAAAAATAGCCCCTCCCCAGAGGGGAGGAGGGAAAGGGAACACCGGGTGACTAGTGATGAAGAGACTAGACAACTAGATATTAACATTGGAAAATAGAAATAAAGTAAGACAAGTGGTAGGTAGAGTGAGAAAAAGGAGATAGAACTCAGTGGCTGTACTTCCCCCAGCATTATAGCTTCTAGTGCAGCTTAGACTAAACTGTGAGTCTACTCCGACTTCAAGTAGCCTGACCATAAGCTTTGTTGAATAGGAACGTTTTTAATCTAATCTTAAAGGCTCACACTCCTCAGCCTCCCCGGTGAAGTCTATTCAGCGGGGCTGGAGAGGAGGGTCCATTGGCAAGTCGAATCACGGATTCAGGAGGAGCAGTGTGGTTTTCGTCCAGGCCGTGGAACAAAGGACCAGCTCTACACCCTTGGCAGGGTCCTTGAGGGTGCATGAGAGTTCGCCCAACCAGTTTACATGTGTTTTGTGGATCTGGAGAAGGCGTTCGACCGTGTGCCTCGGGGAGTCCTGTGGGGGGTACTCTGGGAGTACGGGGTACCGAGCCCCTCATTAAGGGCTGTAGGTCCCTGTACGACTGGTGTCAGAGTTTGGTCCGCATTGCCAGCAGTACGTCGAATTCGTTCCCAGTGAGGGTTGGACTCCGCCAAGGCTGCCCCGATTCTGTTCATAATTTTTATGGACAGAATTTCTAGGCGCAGCCGAAGCGTTGAGGGGGTCCGGTTTGATGACCTCAGCATTGAATCTCTGCTTTTTGCAGACGATGTGGTGCTGTTGGCTTCATCAAGCCGTAACCTCCAACTCTCACTGCAGCAGTTCACAGCCGAATATGAAGCAGTTGGAATGAAGATCAGCACCTCCAAATCTGAGACCATGGTCCTCAGTCGGAAAAGGGTGGCGTGCCCTTTCCAGGTTGGGGATGAAATCCTGCCCCAAGTGGAGGAGTTCAAGTATCTAGGGGTCTTGTTCACGAGTGAGGGTAGGAGGGAGCGAGAGCTCGACAGGCGGATCGGTGCAGTGTCTGCAGTAATGCAGACTCTGCACCGGTCCACAGTGGTGAAGAAGGAGCTGAGCCGAATGGCAAAGCTCTCGATTTACCAGTTGATCTATGTTCCTACCCTCACCTATGGTCACGAGCTGTAGGTCGTGATCGAAAGAACAAGATACCGGATACAAGCGGCCGAAATTAGTTTCCTCTGCAGGGTTTCCGGGCTCTCCCTTAGAGATAGGTTGAGAAGCTCGGTCATCTGGGAGGGACTCGGCGTCGAGCCGCTACTCCTCCGCCTTGAGAGGAGCCAGCTGAGGTGGCTCCTCTCAAGTTCTCCTCTCATCTGGTTCGGATGCTTCCTGGACATCTCCCCTGAGAGGTGTTCCGGGCAGGTTCCACTGGCTGGAGGCCCCGGGGATGACCCAGGACACGCTAGAGAGACTATGTCTCTCAGCTGGCCTTTTTATAAATTTTTTTTACGCGCGAGCTAACAACACTATTGTGTGCGATTGATGTAATGGTCACGCTTGCGTTACAAGCTACAGCAAAAAGGGTTTTCGTTAAGTAAGGTAACGAATGTAAGGGCGTTAGTGGTTTCCACTTCTCATGACAAAATCTTGAACAAGATAATAAGCAACAATTGCTGACTCTGCTTGATAGTAGCTGGATGCAATCGTGAATGTCTTTGGTACTTGACACGGCCTAATGAATCAGATTACGATTCTAAGCCTATAAAATGAGTCATTAATGGACCGATGGATGTTACATCCGAATCCAGTCATTTATTGAACCGTAAGTTCTCTTCTCACGACAATGCAGGAATTGCTACAAGTTCAATGCAAACGTGCAGCCTTAACAGAGAGTTTATATTTATAGGATGTGGCGGTGTTAGCGGTGAGTCGCTGTGATTCTCTGACAGTTACTTAGCAAGGCCCCTGTGGGCTGCCGCCTTTTTTCCCCTCCCTAGAAAAGTCATTATAGAAGTGGATTATACACGACAGCAGAATCTCATTCTCAAACCTCTCAGGAAGTGCAAGGCTGAAACATTTGGATTAAAAACACTCGGCCAAAGCGCCGTTCAAATATAAAGCATACATTTGGAGTCCTTTGGAAATGCTGTGTGTGCTTTTATGTTTCAACTCTAAAGCTTGTAGTTTTCAATAAATGCATGTGTTTATCAGTGGATAGACTCATCTGCATGTGTTTCCTTGGACTCAAAAACTTCCTACATGGGGTTTTATCTCAAATTGACTTGTAACCATAGTAAAAGTCACCCTTTAATCACAAGGCCAATATAAAATGATTGACTTTGAAATTCATTGCAAGACCGGCAAGTGGATAAAAATTGCTGAGATGATTACAGTGAATTTTTTGCATGATTCCTTTTAAAAGGAACCACGGGTGTAAAGAGTTGTAGGCCCTAATAAGCCCAAATTGATCTCTTTTACTAAAATATGTGATTCGAAACATAAAATACTGACATTGAATCAAAAATCTTTAATATTTAGTACACATTTTGACATACGGAGACCGTTACAGTATGTAACGAAGTAAGAGTACTTTGTTGATGGGATGGATGGATGGATGGATGGATGGATGGATGGATGGATGGATGGATGGATGGATGGATGGATGGATGGATGGATGGATGGATGGATGGATGGATGGATGGATGGATGGATGGATGGATGGATTAGATAGCATTATTGATGGGGCGCGGGGCCGATTAATAGGGGGGCTGCATTGTTGGCGTGTATGTATGTAACGAAGTATGAATACTTTGTTGATGAGATGGATGGATGGATGGATGGATGGGTGGATGGATGGATGGATTGGATTAGATAGCATTATTGATGGGGCGCGGGGCCGAGTAATGGGGGGCTGCATTGTTGGCGTGGCCGTCAAAGCTGACCGAGTGGAATTACAGACAAAGAGCTTTTTCTGTTGAAAATTCTTGTGAGTATATGCTTAAATCACTGAATTCTTTGTAGATACGGATGTAAAACAGTCTCGATTCTTGGTTAAAAGTACAAACAATGTGCATTTAGCATTTATTTTACGTAAATATTGCAAACTATGATGTTAGTCAGTAACTTTTCCAGGGAAAATTCTTGTGAGTAAATGCTTAAATCCCTAAATTCCATATAGATATGGACGTAAAACAGTGTCAATTCTTGGTTAAAAGCAAAAAAAACGTGCAGTTAGCATTTATTTTACGTAAATGTATCAAAGTACAATGCTAGTCTGTTAGTGAATGTAACTAGTGCCCGCCTTATGTAAACAAAGCTTTTACATAGAAAATTCTTGTGAATAAGTGCTTAAATCCCCAAATTTTTTATAGATATGAACGTAAAACAGTCTCGATTATTTGTTAAAAGAGCAAAAAAACGGGCAGTTAGCATTTATTTTTACGTAAATAAGTTGAAGAATGACGTCAATGTCGTCGCGGTTAATTTCTCCCTTTGATATTTTTCACAAGGTTTCAAAATGCATGCAATGTACGAAAAATATAATAATTACCTTGAATCCTCAAACAAATCACTCCTGAGACAATCCTTCATGTTTGTATGCGGTACAGCTTTCGTACTTTTTCAACCTATATCCGGCGTTGGATCGCTGCATGTGTCGCTGCGACCAAATGCAAATAACTGAAGCAGAGTGTTGGATAGGCCCCTACTTGAAGGCGTGGCCCACTGTATGTCGACTGTGACCTGTTAATATCGTTATGAAGTCTATGATGGATGGATGGATGGATAGATAGATAGATTTGGGCAGAAAAGGATACAAATAGCCAGCAATCAAATAAAGTTTAATATTTTCATTTATCCGTTACCGGGTCACGGGGCACGCTGAAGCCTATCCCAGGATTCTATGGGCAAGAGGCAGGGGATACCTTGAATGCATTGGCAGTGCATCACAGGGACACATGAAAGACTACAAATTGTATAAAAACCGTCAAATTTATATATTTTATCAACCAGATATTCATATCAAATTATTGTCTATGTTATACAGTAGGCAGAGTGGTTAAGACGTTTCCCTCACAGTTCTGAGATCAAGGGTTCAATCCCGTGCTCTGGCCTCCCTCTGTGGAGTTTGCATGTTCTCCCTGTGCCGGCGTAGGATTTCTCCATATACTCCAGTTTCCTGACACATCCCCAAAAAAAGATGTATGGTAGGCTGATCGGACACTCTAAATTAGCACGAGGTATCAGTGTGTGCACGAGTGGTTTTTAGTCTCGTTGTGCCTTGTGATTGGCCGGCAACCGATTCAGGGTGTACCCCGCCCACTGCCCATAGTTAGCTGGTGAGGAGAAGCGGCTCAGAAAATAAATAAATGAATGAAAGTCCTCATAGCAGGAGTTCCTCTAAAGTGAGGCAAGGCAAATTTATTTATATAGCACAATTCAACACAAGGCAATTCAAAGTGCTTTACATCACATGAAGATCATAAAAATCACATTGAAATCAATAGGACGTAAAAACAAAGACAATCGAAATAGGAAATAAAATTATACATCGCATTTTATCATGAATACAAAAATAAATAAATAATAATAATAATAAAAATAATAAAAAAATAATAATAATGCACAAGAGGAATAGAAAGCAAATAGATTGAAATATATAGACAGTTATGGATATGCAGTGCTAAACAAAAGTGTTTTAGCCCTGATTTAAAGGAGCTAACAGTTTGAGCATACTTCAGACCTTCAGGTAACTTGTTCCAGAGGCGAGGAGCATAACTAAATGCTGCCTCACCCTGCTTGGTCCTTGTTCTTCAAACATACAGGAGACGGGTTCCAGACGACCTTAGGGGTCTAGATGTTTCATAGAAATCCTAACAAATCAAGCATGTATTTTGGTCCAAGGCCATTAAGTGTTTTGTAGGCGATCAGTATTATTTTATAGTCTATCCTTTGACTCACTGGAAGCCAGTGTAACGATTTCAAAATCGGTGTAATGTGGTCCAGTTTCCTTGTATTTGTGAGGACTCTGTCTGTAGCATTCTGTACTAGCTGCAGCTTCCTGACTGATTTTATATCAAGACCTGTAAACAGCAGTCCAATCTGCTGAAAATGAATGCATACATAGGTTTATCCATGTCTTTTTGAGTCAGACGCCCCTTAATTCTGGCTGTATTTTTTAGGTGGTAATAAGCAGATTTTGTGACGATCTTTAGATGGCTATCAAATTTTAGGTCTGAGTCAATAAATACGCCAAGGTTTCTGACTTGATTTGTAGCTGCAAGTGACATTGTGCTAAGGTGCCCGCTTATCTTTGACCTTTCCTTTTTTGGCCCAAAAACGATCACTTCTGTCTTCTCCACATTTAACTGGAGAAAATTCTGGCACATCCATTCATTGATTGGATGAATGCAATTACTCAGGGAGACTAAGGGACTATTATCATGTGGGGACACAGAAATGTAGAGCTGTGTGTCATCTGCATAGGTGTGATAGGAGATAGCATATACAGTGCCTTGCAAAAGTATTCGGCCCCCTTGAACCTTGCAACCTTTCGCCGCATTTCAGGTTTCAAACAAAGATATAAAATTTTAATTTTTTGTCAAGAATCAACAACAAGTAGGACACAATCGTGAAGTGGAACAAAATTTATTGGATAATTTAAACTTTTTTAACAAATAAAAAACTGAAAAGTGGGGCGTGCAATATTATTCGGCCCCCTTGCGTTAATACTTTGTAGCGCCACCTTGTGCTCCAATTACAGCTGCAAGTCGCTTGGGGTATGTTTCTATCAGTTTTGCACATCGAGAGACTGACATTCTTGCCCATTCTTCCTTGCAAAACAGCTCGAGCTCAGTGAGGTTGGATGGAGAGTGTTTGTGAACAGCAGTCTTCAGCTCTTTCCACAGATTCTCGATTGGATTCAGGTCTGGACTTTGACTTGGCCATTCTAACACCTGGATACGTTTATTTTTGAACCATTCCATTGTAGATTTGGCTTTATGTTTTGGATCATTGTCCTGTTGGCAGATAAATTTCCGTCCCAGTCTCAGGTCTTGTGCAGATACCAACAGGTTTTCTTTCAGAATGTTCCTGTATTTGGCTGCATCCATCTTCCCGTCAATTTTAAACATCTTCCCTGTCCCTGCTGAAGAAAAGCAGGCCCAAACCATGATTCTGCCACCACCATGTTTGACAGTGGGGATGGTGTGTTCAGGGTGATGGGCTGTGTCTCCCAGGTGGCTTGTGGCAAACTTTAAACGAGACTTTTTATGGATATCTTTGAGAAATGGCTTTCTTCTTGCCACTCTTCCATAAAGGCCAGATTTGTGCAGTGTACGACTGATTGTTGTCCTATGGACAGACTCTCCCACCTCAGCTGTAGATCTCTGCAGTTCAGCCAGAGTGATCATGGGCCTCTTGGCTGCATCTCTGATCAGTTTTCTCCTTGTTTGAGAAGAAAGTTTGGAAGGACGGCCGGGTCTTGGTAGATTTGCAGTGGTCTGATGCTCCTTCCATTTCAATATGATGGCTTGCACAGTGCTCCTTGAGATGTTTAAAGCTTGGGAAATCTTTTTGTTTCCAAATCCGGCTTTAAACTTCTCCACAACAGTATCTCGGACCTGCCTGGTGTGTTCCTTGGTTTTCATAATGCTCTCTGCACTTTAAACAGAACCCTGAGATTATCACAGAGCAGGTGCATTTATACGGAGACTTGATTACACACAGGTGGATTCTATTTATCATCATCGGTCATTTAGGACAACATTGGATCATTCAGAGATCCTCACTGAACTTCTGGAGTGAGTTTGCTGCACTGAAAGTAAAGGGGCCGAATAATATTGCACGCCCCACTTTTCAGTTTTTTATTTGTTAAAAAAGTTTAAATTATCCAATAAATGTTGTTCCACTTCACGATTGTGTCCCATTTGTTGTTGATTCTTGACAAAAAAATTAAATTTCATATCTTTATGTTTGAAGCCTGAAATGTGGCGAAAGGTTGCAAGATTCAAGGGGGCCGAATACTTTTGCAAGGCACTGTACATATTAAATAAGAGTGGTCCAAGAGTTGACCCTTGAGGGACTCTACACGTGAATTTGGTTCGTTCTGACTGATGGTTTCCGACTGACACAAAGAAATCCATATCATGTAAATAAGATGTGAGCCACTGAAGAACAGTGTCAGTAAGCCCTGAGGGCCAAATATAATCACGCTACTGTAGACAATGTAAACTAGAATATTTTGCTTCCATTGTTTGCAGCTGCCTATGCTGAAGTCACATTTCACCCACACAAGTATAATGGATGTGAATTGATATGCAGATGAAGTATGATAAATATAACATAATTTACAAAAACAAAGTACAGATTAAAATCAAGGATTACTCCATAAAGCTAAAAATAGAACTAACTAAATTATACAGTATGCAGAGTCTAAACACTGGGATATAGGAGTGCATAAAGAAATTAATACATTTAAAAAATTAAAAAAAAAAAAAAAAAAAAGACAGTTACCCGGCATCCTCCTTCAGCCCCCCAGCACGGATTGCGAGTGTCACCCCTCCCAGGTGGGGGTCCTGTCCTGCCCCGGGGCGTGGGAGTCCTGCAGTGTGCCACGTCAAATGGGGGGTTGTGGCGGTGGCTGGGGGTCCGGGTGGGCGGTCCTTTGTGGGTAGGGGGGTGGTGGTGCGTTTCCCCATCCCTTTCCCAAGATGCAGTTAATGGTGACGCAGATGGTCCGGGGGACCGCCCTGGGTCCTGGGGGGCTGGTGGAGGTCACTTTGCCGGAGCTGCTGGAGAAGGGGTGGGCTGCGCTTACTCACTCCCCTGGTTAGCTGGGGCGGTGCCAGGGCACTGTGGTGGCTCCCGCGCATCACTTACACTTTTGTGCAAGATTATTACACATCTGAGTGGGTTCACGCATGACTCGGTGCAATTAGACACTCAGGTAGAGAGATTGTCGGTGCCAGGATTAGTGATTAAGTGGCATAGAATTGGATGTTAACATATAAGAATTTTCCGGGAAAATATTGTCTATAAAAGTTGTAAAGCAACAAAACAAACAACAAAAATGAATGAAATGAACATAAAAATGTATTTTATAATGGGTCAAAAATATTTTTCGAACAGATCATGTGACTAGCACCTTAGAGGGTCATTTGCTTTGCTTAGCCAAAACCACCCGAGGACCGAAGAGGCAAGATGGAGATACAGTACGTCATTTTTTTTTTACCTAAGCTTTCAAAACCGACAACAACTACTTAGCAAGAACAAAGGACTGAAAATGTGGACCATGAAACGCTAGAGACCTCTGACAAAATGGTGACAGGAGTTTCAATTTGCCCCACTACAGACACTAATTGTACAACAGAGCCAACACCGCTGTCTTGCCAGTGTAGTTACCCCCGTCAACAATTGTGTCCCCTGGCCGCGGGAGCGCACACACACACATTAGTTATGAGTTATGTCGACAATTAATTGAAGCCAGAAAAGAACCAGTTATATACAGTATGTTGGACATCAATGTTTATTAAACTGGAGAAACTTCATACAGGATTTGAATTACAGTAATAACAGTGATAAGTCATTATACGAGTAAAACTGTGAAACATTGCCTTTTTTATGTTCAGAATGTATGTTACATTATACAACAGAAAAAAAAGTTTTTTTGTTGGTTTTTTTTGTTTGTTTTTATAAATATGCCATGTTTTACAACCTCGTAGATAACTACATCACCAAAACAAAGAAACCAAGGAAAACAGTGCAGCGCAGTGGCTCCGCCCAGGGGATACAATTTTGACTGGGGTAACTACATTGGCAAGACACCGGCGAGCGCACCATATTCAATGAATGACGATCTTGGCGAAAAGTATAGCCTAAGCAGCCTCATTTTGAATTCCGCTCAAGCATGATGGGAAACAAAAAACGCTCATTGTCAACTTACTATAATAAATATACTTGTAAGTTAATTTTATTGATGACACTGCGTTTTGGGGTCATCAAGATGTTGTGCCCCCCCCCCCTTCCCCAAAGTCAAACTCCGCCTATGCCAGAGGTAAATATAATTAGCACGACTATGACGTTCATTTACGTGAAATTTCGTGCTTATCCACATGCACACGCAGGCCAGTGATGGAATATAAGAAAATAAGAAATGGTTCTATTTCTTTCTCTGTCTCCTGGCACTACAACCAATCAGCAATGGATTTTTTGATTGACCAAGTCTCATAAAAACGTTTTTCTGAAATTGTTTTGTCCCGACTCAGTGAGGGATCAGTATTATTTATTTATTTTTCTGAATTACAAAACAGATTTTTGTTCTCAATATTTCTTCTATTGTCCTTTCTTCTTCTTTTTGTAATTGCAGTGTTTTTCTGTTCGGCAGTAGTAAAAGTGTCACCATTTAAAGCAGTCCATTCCTTCCTCTTGAGCGCTCCCCTGAGCTGTTCCCACTCAGAGCTCCCAAAAAAACCCTCCTTCACTCATGCCGTCTCTTCATCAAACTCACCTCCATATAAAAGAGGCTAATTAAAAATTGCACTAATTCTGACGCTTAACTATGGGCCTTATCGTGGACGAATCTATGCATTGCGTCAAAAGCAATTAAGGCTACCGAGTTGGCTTTTGTTCCCCAGTCAGTTCAATTAGCCAAATGAGAATCGTGGCAGAGGAAGCAGCATAAAAGAAGATGAAATTGTTGTCTTTACATTAAAATGTGATACATTTGTCTTTTCTACTGCTGTGGTTGAACTGTCAACACTAGGGGTGGGAACCTCTGGGTGGCTCACGATACAATAGAGCCCCTTTCATACACATACCCCGGTAAATTCCTGTGTAAGGTGACGCAGGATTTACTCGCGTCATTGTTTTCAGGATTTACGCGGGTTGGAGATTGATAGGATAATTATTAAATGGTTTTTAAATATTTGCTTTTACCAATGAAGGCTCATAATAAAGTATTGATTGCTATAATAGGATGTTCCATGATTGATTGAAGTAAGAGACATATTTGTGATTGATAACTATAGACATGTTTAGCTCTTGATAGAACTGCCCTGTCATTCTGGGACATTTAAGAAATCATGTTGCATTTTATTACTTGCCAAATGATATTGCTTCATGAAATGTATTTGATGAGATAGTCATTAAGATGTTGTCATACAATTGCTCTAATCAATAGCTGCTTGCAATGAAGAAATGCTTATGCCGCTGGCAATGAAGAAATGCTTATTGTTGCTTACAAAGAAGGAATGTTTTGTTTTGAACAAGCATTGAAGAGGCCTCTTGCTTTTTCAAGGGCAGACACAAAAGATAAAGCTTTGCTGAAATGTGCTGACACACATGTATATAATTCTACATGCACACACATAAACAAACCAATTCAAGGGGTTTCGCCAGCTTGCTTCCCCTTTCCCTTTTAGGGCAAGACACCCGTCTGTTGCTAGGGCCATTCCAAATAAAAAGCGAGGTGAAGCAGGGGCTAGATAGAACGATTGCGGAAGCTGTATAGTTTCCCCTCTTTTTCCTTGCAAGCTTTTCATCTAAATTGAGTGCCTTCTCTCCTTATTTTGGGCAATATTATAAATGTCTATCTCAGGATTCATATTTGAACTTTACAGTGAGTTTTACAGACACTCCTGTTTTGCGACTTGGCCCTCTCTGGCCCGCTCTGTGCGGGGGGCGCTGCTGACATTACGTCATTTTTGGCTGGTATCGGCTGTCACATTCTGTTGGTCAGATCGTGTTTTGTTACAGAGCATTGTGGGACGAGCACTGCCAGCCCGTCATGGCCGCAGCTAAACGAGGAGCCGTAATTTGCTCACCGCCAGGGACTGTTCGATCGGTAAGGACAATCAACTCCGCTGCCGTGTGTGACATGAGTCGGGATAGTTTTACGTGATTTTTCGTTTTCGAAAGGCGAGAGTAAGACTTGGAAAAGTTGCTCGGCTCGGGTTACCATGTCGGCTAGCTTTCACACCTCCTGTTTTGTTTATGAACGTTCCTCTGTCTCTGAAGCCAGGGCAGGGTAATGACAAAACCGGACTAACTCTGGTGGCATAAAATCCTGTTCGGGAGAGGAAGAAGTCGGCAGTTTTGACCATTATGCAGTAATTTTGCCCTGTCGTACTGAATAAATCTCTTTTTAATATTACATATTACATTTAACACAAGACTGTTATTCGTCATGACCATACCATTTATTTAGCAATTGGAGAAAAATACTTAGATAAAAAGAATATCCTTTAAAAATATTGGAGTAGAGAGATTGAAACATCACATTTTGCTGCTCTCTGTCGTATTTTCCCCGTTCTGTATCTTCCCCCTCAATGGGCTGAATTGTAAATCAGATGAAATCGTGACCCTGCCGATGTCATCATCCAGTTGGGGATGGTATATAATGACAGGCAGGTCTAAACGACACATTAAAAGACGTTTTGCCAAATTGTTGTATATAGTCCAATCGTCTCAAAATATGATTCTAATTCACATATTAATGCTATTTAAGGTTTTTTTCACAATTTCAATTCAAGAAAACAATTCTGAATATGTGTTTCCAAACAAGCAAGATGGAGCACAGCCTAGCTTGAGACACATCCTAAACACCGGTGTTGAGAGAGAGGCTCAGCACATCTCACATGAGTGACACGAGCCATACGCTGCCAACGATGCAACCTGATGTACAATATGAAAATTTTACGCATTGTGAACATATTACAGAAACAATGTCGCATTTTTGTCTCATTGTCGTCTCGTCAGAAAAAAACTGGCTTTTGCCTCGTTATGTTGTAGTCTCCCGAGCCACATTTTTAGCTCATCACGTCATCGTCATGAAAAAAAATTGTTCATTGACAAAAAATTTTCCTTATAGTCAATCTTGGTGAAAACAACACTGGTTGGTTGTTTTTTATTTTTCAAATGACACCATTTAAAAAGGATTCATCGATTCTTGGTGGGAGCATATCGATAACCTTTTGGGACACAAAGTATCGCGATATATCTCCATTTCGATATATTGTTACACCCCTTGTCAACACCATCCTGAATGAAATATTATTTTAAGTAAATGTTCTATTGATTCGAACACCTAACAACCGCATATTTGAGTGCCCAATGCTATTGAAGCCAGAGAATTACGAGGTATGACATGAAATTAGTCTTGCTCAGAATTCGCCTCCTTTAGTATGTAGTGCGTGTGTTCTAATTTTGTCATCTCTCCCGGTCTTGAACAGCATGTTCACTTCCATGCTCCTTTTCCCTCCAAAGCCTTAATAATTCAAACACTCGTCTGAAGCGCTGGTTTTGGTCACTGTGGCCCAGAAGTGGTCTATGATGAGGTGTATTCAACAATCTTAAACTGCATGTCTCGTCCCCATTGGTTTCTTCTGGGTGTTCCGTCAAAGTAGAAGACTTGTGTAAAGAATGTAAAATGTGCATTAGAAGGGTTAAATAATGTAAACTGGCATCCAGATAAAAGCTGTTGTTGCCAAAGTGAATGTCCTGACTTGTGTGTTCATGTTGAGGTTTATGCTTTGGTTTTGTCGCTCCAAATAGCAGCACCATTGCTGAGAGAATTGCATATGAGAATGAAGGCCTCATGCAAGGAAAGTATACTGCTCACAGTGTCTATAGATCTCATGAAGCTAACCTAAAGTATGTCTTTGTAGATTTTAGAGTTATAGCCAGGAAAACCTGAAATAGTTCAATTTAAGTTGAGTCACTTGAGTCAAACAAATTGAAATTGGGTCACTTCAGCCTGCAATGTGGACATAGAACTACCAAGGGTGGATCAGTTGATACAAATCACTTTTGTACCCAGAGAAGGGTCATCTGACTCTAATCAGCATATCTTTTGTGAGCATTGAGGTCAAGAGTCATTCCTATTCACACTCGTAAAACCAAAGGTTTGGATTGCTACAATTAGCATCTTCAGTGTTTGCAGGGCAAGGCTACCTTGGGGCAGGCAATCGGGCGGACAACCTTTTTATAGTATAAAATTAGTAACATTTATTTAACTAAAAGGCTGCCATTGTTGTTGACGTCGCAGGGCGGTGACGTCATTGGGTTACGCTGCTTGGCTTCCAGAGTATGACTCTGGCGACATAATCATGTCATCTGTTCAGCCCTTTCAATTTGAACCCGAGAGGAGCATTCATGAGCAGGACAGCAGTGGCGATATTTCACAAAGCGAGCAGCAAGAGCAAAATGAACAGGAAAAACGGGATGAGACGAGAGTAGCACAAAACTGTTGTTCTGCCAAAATGTCCTACACCGGAAATGTCCTACAAGAAGCGAATTTGACACCCAAAGTGTGCTTTCAGCTTGTTTTGTTTAAATGTATTCCAGCAGCCTTAAGAATGAAATAAAAATGCCTTAAGCAAATACTTAAACGTAGTAATATCAAATAAGGGCGGTTTAAATACACTATGTGACTAATCTGGTCAACACATCAACAACCTGCTTCAAAGCTACCACAAGAAAACAGAGCGCTTAAAATATGAGAGGGAAACACAGGCAAAAATATTTTGAGGTAATGAAACGGTAATAAAATACTCAGTAAAAACACAAATAGTAAGTATTCGACGCTTTTCAACCGATGTGCGCATGTGTAGGACGTCTTGCCGCTAAGAGGGAATTGCAGAACACCGGTAGTGTTCATGTGGCAAGTTCGTCTTGTCACAGTGACAGCTGCATGCAGGAAGCGTTCAAGATCACGCTAACACATTAACTAACACTATAAGGACCATGTTTTTTTCCTACGTCAATAGTATGTGTATTGTTTATCGATCTATTAGCTGCAATCAGTAACTCAAGTCCTCAGATGAAAACCAACAAATCTGTTAGGTCCGCGAATGCTGAAGCCAGCTAGAAGCAGAGGCGTAGCAAGGGTCCTCAGGGAACCCAGGCAACAAGCAACATGGGGCCCTTCTGAGTCACGTGACACATATACATACTCGGGCAGAATAATGAACACAAAGGTGGTGGGGTGCGAGTGCGTGCTGCATGCCCGTGCGGTCATCTTGGCTATAAAAGTGGCGAAAATTAAGCACTTTACACTGAGTCATATGGATGTACTTACATTCGTTCATGGACGCACACATTTTAACAGGTGGCCGTCCTCTGCTCGAATTGCGCACCTTACGCCTCTTCTCGCTCCCAGAATATGCAGCGCTCGTGACGTAGGACAATAACAGGACTGGTTGCTATGGGAACGTACGCATACCCAAGGAACCTTGCTAAAAGGAGTATTAAAAGTGCTAATAAAATCATTTAGGATTATTTTAGATGCATATATTTTTCTTATAGAGTATTCGACGAGGAATATGATAGACCCATTAATAGACTTTTTGGGAAAAATCACAATTTATTTAAGTAGTCACATGAATAATGAGGTGGCCTGTGAAAATCAACGTTAACAACTCGGCAAGGACTTTCCAGAGAGTACTTGGTGAGTCACTCTTTAAACAATCGTGGTAAAAATAGCTGATTGGACTTTCTTAAACATGTATAATCTACTTGCCGTGGTTAGCGCTGATTGGGATTGACAACAGAATCATTAGATAACCTGCCAAATGATTTCATGGTACTGAAACACTTCCTATACTTGTCACTGGAACAGTGCAGTAAAGCTGTGTGTGCTAAATCAGTTGGTCCTCTGGGGGCCCCTGCTATCTGGGCACCCTAGGCAATTGCCTGGTTTGCCTAATTAGACGGAATGCCTCTGGGTAGAAGAAAACAGAGGGATTGCGTACAAGGATTTATTGAACAAACAAACAAAAAAATTGATCGCGAAAAGGGAGACAAAAAAAGGTCAGTGACAGTTGGTCGGGATCAATGAATTAAAAAAACAAAAAAAACCCTGAGGAAAAACCGCAGTGAGTATTTTAGTAAAAGAGAACAATTGAGGCTTATTAGAGCCTACAAATCTTCTGTCCGAGGTACACTTTTCTGTGTAGCCAAAGTAAAATTCTGAGTAAAGACAATGAAAGTGTCACGGGGGGAATGGCTGAATGTGATATGTAAAAACAAGTTGTCTAAATTTGTGGCCAAAAAGGAGTAAATGATGAAACAGAGTGGAGAGCCACGCCGTGTGACCAAGGAGATGATTGAGGCTTTTCTCAAGTTAGAATGTTTATCAAAATTAGGCTCTACTGCTAAAACATTTGTCCATAAGTCCAAATGACTACGGTAATTTTCACACTATAAGGCGCTCCTGACTATAAGCCCCACCCTTCAAATTTTGCACTATAACGGCAGTTGTTCATAGATAAGTCGCACTGGACTATAAGCCGCAGCTGTCCTCAGTGTATTATAGGATATTTACACCAAAAGATATTAATATTTAACATTTCATTTGCCAGCGGCATCATACAACTGTCCAAAGACCAAATGAACCAACATTAAACTATGAACCAATTGACTGCAAAACTTCATTGCTTCAAGAAGCTGGCCATCATCGCTCCCTTGGAGAAGACAGTCAACCTCTGCTGCCACCTGCTGCCAACACAGTTTTTCGTCCAACATGCCTCCTAGCATTCATTGCATTGCTGCATTGCTACAGATGTAAATAAATTCATATTCTGTGCTAATTATTTCGTCAAAGGGGGAATGAAGGAATAGTGTCTTTTCTCGTATTTACTGTTTGACTGTTTGATTACTCTAACATACCCAATGTAAAATGAATAGCGTTTATACCATGGTTTAAGGAAATCAAGCGAAATATATTTGACGCAGAGCATAAGAAATACATGACGCCTTCTTATCACAGAAGCCCAATGGGTGCGTCATGCAACTTATTGAGCAAGATTGACGTTGACGAGGCAAGACATCGACAAGCCCACGTCTGCACCACCAACTCCCGCAATCAGTTCTTCCAGACAGTCCAGAACAAATGGCGGGACATCTTGTCTTTACAAGGGACATCTGATGAGGAGGAACCCGTGACCAAGAAGTGATCTCTCAGCACTCCCGTGGCGCTGAGGTGGCAAAATCCACAACCCTCGTTGCCCTGACAACAAGTCCCGAATCCTCCTCTCCAATCCACAAACAGACAATAATCCTAAAGAACGCCCAAACACACCCTTCTGCCCACAGCCCGCCCCGCGAAAGACTGAATGTTTAACTAATCGTGTTCATTTTTCTCTCGGGAATCTTTTGTTGACTTGTGATATGGGGCCCCTGGAACCAGTCTGCCTCCTCGCCTGGGTCTGTTGCTGATTTGCCTTGCCGTTTGATCACTGTCGATCTGTATAAACTGTAAGCTTGTGTTTCAAAGCCTTTTTCCAGCTTTCAAAATTGAGTCAGTACAAGGGATTAAGACTAAGGTGAACGCGCACGCGCGTGAACGAGTTTGGCCTTTTGACCAGGTTGTCGGATTTCTGCGGCCCGGGTCGTCGGAGCTGCACCAGCGGTGTTCCGGTGGTCCGGCTGGTGTGATTCCGGCAATCTGGCTAAAAGGTCAGATTCCTTCAGTTAGCCTTCCAGTTGTTTCGTTAATTGCTAGTTATGGTATTTGGTAACATTTTATTTGTCAGTGGCGCAATAAGATTGTCATTAGACAATCAAAATTAGGATATGACACTGTCATGAGCATTAATGAATGCTTGTAACGGACGTCATTTATTGTTATCCGGCAAATTATCATACTTTTGAATGGATGTAAAAGATCGGAGCTGGACTTAAATGGAGTTAGGCATAATTTGCTAGATGACACTTAATGACATCTGTCATAAGTAGTGTCATTTCATAATTATGATGGTCTTATGACAGTCTTACGACACCGCTGTCAAATGAAGTGTTGCTTATAAACCCAAATAAATCAACAAATAAGCCGTACTGGACGATAAGCCGCAGGATTCAAAATGAAGGAAAAAAGTAGCGGCTTATAGTCCGAAAATTACGGTAATATGAAATGCTAAAAAACTAAAAGGCTAAAGAGGCCCAAGTACAAAAGTTAAAACCATAAAATCACGAACAAAACAGTAAGAGGACGCTGAAGTGGTTGTTATACTGGTGGAGTCCAATGTCTTTCGTGGCTGCAGCTCCCGTTGGCTCTCTCCACTTAGGCAGGCAGCCCTGGCAGAGCCTCTTGCCCTGCCGCTGTGGTTGTCTCACACTGTGACACGTTGGACAGGGCCGCAACGCAGTTGTCTGTCGCCTGTCCATTGCTGCCTGTCCTCTCACCTTGGCTTCCTTCTGGCTTTTTCTCTCCCCTTGTGTCCATCTGACCTGTGCCCTTTATCAACCAGGGTCATTCCTTTGTTCCGCCCCTGTCGGACTCCAATTGGCTTATTTCTCAGTCTATTTCAGACATGTCCAAAGTCCGGCCCGGGGGCCAAATGCGGCCCGTGGTCAAATTTCATCCGGCCCCCAGCCCCTGTCATAAAATCAATAACGTCTGGCCCGCACAGAGACTTAATAAATCAGTCAGCAGTACAGCTACCAGCATATGAAGTAGTTCACACACTAAATGCTGCTCCTCATTTTCCCACCGAAAGGCAGCAGCACTCGAAGCAAAATTACCCTGTGTAACCCTTTAATTCCAATTTTCTAAAATGGCGAGAGTCAACAAAAAAAAAAAAAAGTTGACTGCGACGGCCGACGCTTCAAGGATAGTTGGAAATTGGGCTATTTCTTTACTAAAATACGCAACAACTGTGCCTGCCTCATTTGCAAAGAGACAGTCGCTATTTTTAAAGACTTCAATGTGAGGCGATATTACCAAAAAAGACACGCTGACATGTACGACAAGATTACAGGGAAGACACTCAGCGAGAAATTGAAGCAACTTGAATCTAGTTTAATTTCACAGTAGCAGTATTTCGCAAGAGCCCGAGAGACTGAACAGAACACCACAAAGGCTAGTTCCGAGATTGTTGAAATTATTATTTTAAAAAAATAATAAAGCAAATGTGACACACAGAATGGCTTGCTAAAATTTGCTTAAATATATTGTTCTACGTAAAGGACGTCAGCCAAGGTCGGCCCCCCACATTTTTACCACACCAAATCTGGCCCCCTTTACAAAAAGTTTGGACACCCCTGGTCTATTTAGAATAGCCAGAGTGCAGACTGCATAAGTATTCTAATTGGGGTCAGACTAACTGAACACTACTAAACACTACAACTGTAGTAAATACAGAAAGCAAACAACATCACACAAAACCAAACACCAATCAAGATAACATTACAACACTTCCACCCTGTGACAAAAGTATACATAGGGCCTATTTTTCACCTTATTGCTAATCTACATTGGGTCCTGAGAACACCTACTCTTGTCCTATGTGGGTAGCGACATCTATTTTAGTCCCACTGCTAATGTTCTTGGAGCACTCCTGTTAAATGATGCAGCGTGCCCTAAAAATGAAAGCCCACATTCAATGCTGTGAAATTCATCTTGTGCTAAAACACTTTCCTTAAATAGACATAAACACTCAGCAAGCACAACAGTGGCAACACTTGTATAATATAATGAGATTTGATTGTCAAATATTGTACTCAGTTTATGGAAAAACCATCTTAGGTTAAGTGAATACTCTAATGTCTGAATTGTCGTTTAAATATGTCACAAGTGTCAAATGCAATGTTCGGCCGCCACATGTGCACTTCAGGATCAATTTGACAAAGTAAATCATGTGCATCCATTTAAATAAAATGTATGTTGTCCTCCACCAGGGGTGAAAGTGGCTAGAATGTCTTGCTGGATCTCTCTGACATGAAGGTCACCACAGAGCCAGAATTTTTAGTTTTTATTTATTTATTTTATTTTTTTGAAGGGTGTGTGGTCAAACCTCCTAAAACCACAGGAATGCAAAGAAAACGGCTTTTGGCAGTTATACCTGTAACACACATTAAAACACAACAGGTTTTACATATGCATTAGGCTACTGCATTACACTTGCTGTAACAAGGCATACATGTGAAACTGATTTTCATTCAAAATTGTATTTTTTTCAGTGATGTGCAAAACAAAAGTTAATAAAAACACCATGCAGTAATCCCAGCCTCCATCTCCTATTTTTTATTTTCCCTCAATTCCTCGCATCTAAATGCAAAATCTTAATTTCAACTACATGAGAACATAGGATGTAGAGTACATTAAAATTGAAGCTAATGTAATCATTAACTTATATTCATTCATTCATTCGTTCATTCATTCATTCATTTTTCAAGCCGCTTATACTCACTAGGGTCACTGGCATTAAGTTATATATTATTTAAAAAAGGAAAGTAACATACATTAACAAAAATAGGTACAAATGACTTACATTACACAATTAAATGGAATATATTTTGAAGGTAACGCAAACATTGACTTTTTTTTATATTATAAAGAAATAAATAAGTAGCCTAACTTAGGAAAATGAACAAAAATAAGTCCAAAGTGCACATTAACTACATTGCCAATTGTATTACATTTGAGACAAA
Organism: Corythoichthys intestinalis; assembly: GCF_030265065.1. NCBI lineage: Eukaryota > Metazoa > Chordata > Actinopteri > Syngnathiformes > Syngnathidae > Corythoichthys > Corythoichthys intestinalis. The sequence continues at coordinate 35,780,684 of NC_080414.1, read as the reverse complement.
CATTTCTGGACCTTATTGCAGTAAAAAAAAATGTTTAAAACCTTATTGTGTTCAATCTGACTTTAGTTATATTTGTTTGACCACGTCTTAAAACCTTTTATTTTTCTTCAGCTTTCTCATCTTTTATTTTTTTATGTGTTTGTTTTATCTTTGAAGGTTAACTTATTTTGCTGTTTTATGGTATGTAAAGCACTTTGGACTCCTTTGCGGATTTTTCAAATGTGCTATACAAATAAAGTTGATTGATTGATTGATTGATTGATTGATTGATTGATTGATTGATTGATTGATTGATTGATTGATTGATTGATTGATTGATTGATTGATTGATTGACTGATTGATTGATTGATTGATTGATTGATTGAGAACTGCACGTAATGCATAATGGATCATTTGGTTTCTCGACTTCCATTGTTGAATAGCAAGCCTAGTTCGGCCCCATATGGGATGTGTTGCCGCTAGCCTAGGAGGCCGGTACGGTATACCCGTTCAAATAAGTGTTACAGAAAAAGTACGATTTCCCTATTAAAAATCCATGTCCAAGATCCAAGATTTTTTAAAAACTTGCAACAGTCATAAAAGCCAATGTTGATGTATAGTTTGTCAACATCACTGTTTCTGTTTTGTAAATATATATGCATAATATAAATGTATGCTTTGTAAATCAATGAAAATGATAATCAATGAAAATTTTGGACATTTTGTTTCTGTATATTTTGTAAATACTTGTAGTATTTTATCTTTTAACTATAATGTGTGTTATAGTCTATATCCGGGGTCCTCAATTAGCGGACCGCGGTCCACGACCGGACAACGACACACCTCTCTGCTGACCCACGGACGAACGAAAAAAACGAAAAAAAAAAAAAACTTTTTTCAACATATATCATTTGTATGAATTGCCGATCTATCACTATGTGCTACTATTCTATTGCTAAATTCAGTTTGAATTATGTTTAATTTTTACTTAAATAGCTTCCCTCTTCTGTTGTCATCTCTATGACAACGATGCGCTGTTTGGCTGAGAGATCGTGCATGGATGCGCTGATTGGCTGAGAGAGTGTGCATGGATGCGCTGATTGGCCGAGAGAACCTGCATGCAGCTAGCTAGCGTGGACGGACCGTAGCACTGTGAAACACGAGTCGCACCCGGCAGTTTGCAATCTGTTTGTTTACATGCCACCAGTAGAAGACTGAATCTAACAAAATGGCATGCTCAAAGTTGACCGACAGAAAAAAAGTGGAAAACAAAAATCGCTGTTTCAATGAGGAATGGAATGACGAATATGCGTCGATTTTACCAACTGCCAAAGTACCCAACCTATGTGCTCAATACGCTTAAAAACAATTGCTCTGATAAAAAGTGAAAATGTGAAACGCCATTATGTTAAAGAGCACAGCTCTTTTGAAGCTAAGTTTGCTCCTAAATCAGAATTCAGAAGGCAAGAAATGAACAGGTTGAAGCAGTCATATCAAGAGTCAAGCAAGGTTATTGTTAAATCTATGATACAACAATAAATTGCAACAGAGTGCTCACTCAGAGGGTCGTGGGTGTTGGCCAAACATATGAAGCCGTTCTCTGATGGAGAAATAATAATAAAGTGTATGAATGTAGTGATGACAGCAATGTTCAAAGGAAAAGGAGGAAATAACAAAAATCAAGCAAATATCACTCTCAGATTCATCAACCACAAGATGCACTTTAGTACTGGCTGATGATGTGAGTAAACAGGTTTGTGACTAAATGCAATTTCTCTCATTGAGCAGTGTTTTACAGTTAAAGTTACTGTTAATAATTGTTATGTTTGCACCTTAATGACAGAGCTTGTCATTTTTTCTGAACAAGTGAACATGTACTGTCCTACTTGCACGTTTTCTTTTTTGTCCAGCAGTGTTTTACAGTTACAAAATGTACTGTCAAGAGTTATTTTTTGCACCCTAATGACAGATCTTTTCAATTATTTAATGTACATGTGTAAACATTGTATTTTTGTTTGGTCAAAAGAAAACCACCTTTACCACCTTCGACCTGCCTTGTACTTGACCGACATTAATAAATGGACCCATGCTTCTATGAAAAAAATAATTGAGGACCTTCCAGATTAGTATTTGAGGGCCCTTGGTCTATATTAAAACAAATGCTTGGCCTTTTGTTTTAATACAAGTTCTCCCCTTCCATCCGACTCTGTGGCGAGCTTGAAGCACATTGGATTCATAGTTTGCCTTCATGGTATTCTCTCATAAGAAACTCCCCGATAATGGAATAGAAGTCTTTATTTGTCATTTCCAAGAAGTACAATTATGCACTATATTATGCAGGTAGTCCCCAGGCTACGAACGACGTAACCCGAATTTCCAAATTTTAACCCTTTAGGTACCCATACAAAATACCTGTCCAAAAAGTCTCAAAGTATTGTATTTTATTTAATGATGGAGGATACACTGCCCTCTGGTGGCAGCGCTGGGTCTGGCTGGACTGTCGCCTTTTATGATTGAGAAGCAGACTCAGTTGTGTGACATGGATAAAGGATAGCTGTGCTCTGGTTTGGCCCACATAAGGCATTAGTTGTTTCAGCTTATGTTTGTGTATGTATTTGTACTTAGGTTTACAGCTAGTTTGTGGAGTTACGTGTGAGAGATTTGCCATGAGAATTGTAAATACGTTAGCATTTGTAGCATTTAAGCTGGCGGACTTTTGTTCGGCAAATTAGGCTAATCTAAATTTACATATGGATCAGACTAGTTGGTTGTTTGGACACCAATTGCTTTGTGTCAAGTGTTTTATTGTTCAAATGTGTGTTGTTTTGAACATGAGTGTACATATGTGTGTTACTGCTTTACAAAAGTGAAGGAAAGGAAAAGCTTCAAAAAGTACAATTGCTTTCTGTCAAGCTGAATAACTTCACGTTTAGTAAGGACAAAGCACGTCATTATTATAAAGAAAAAATAAGATACTGTGAGACACAATAAGGTACTGTTTATGCGACAAATGGTGGACAAGCCTCGCATAAGTCGAGTACGTCGTAACCCGGGGACCACCTGTATATGATCATATTATATACTAAATATCAAACGTTACATATCTTGAATATTAAGCTCCTGAGATCCAAGCTTTTTAATTTTTGTGTTTTATTTTTTGCAATGCATTTTTCCAGGGGTGGCCAAGTCTCGTCCTCGTAAGCCTCAATCCAGCCTGTTTTCCAGGTTTCCCTCCTCCAACATGCATGATTCAAATAATCAGGGTCTTGAGAGGAGGTTAAGATTTTTTTAGGCGATGGGAACACATTTCCCAGAATGTTGACATTGATTTATTCAACTTCACTGTCAGTGATCACTGTCAGTGAAAAAAGGCCCACATAACACCGGTCAGTAGTGCAATAAAGGTTGGGGACCCCTGACATAGGAGAAATACATTGAGAAAGCTTAACTCTCACGGTGGCCTTGTTTGACCCGCCACGAGATAAATGATGCATTTTTCATGCCTATTGCCAATGTCCTATTTGTGTGCGCTCACATTCAATCATTAGAACAATGCAGAGCTGAATATAAAACTCAAGAAGATGGATGATACACACATCCTCCATGCACATACAGTCTGTGTGGTGACAGACAGCTGGCATTCTTCCTATTAGACGATGCACGCTGTTCCAGCAAGTATCACCTTGCAGGTCAACAACTCCATCTAAATTTCAATTTCAGTTGTGGCTGATGAGGACCGAATGAATTCGGATGCATATTCGTCTGTAGGTTCGGGTCTCAACTGTTAATTGAGAGAGGGGAAATAAGCATTTGAGCAATTATTTCATTATCGCAAATCCAACTGCCTGTGAGCCGGGGTCGCAGCTCTGGTCGAGATTAGTGGCAACCACAATTATTATAACAATTAGAAACCAGACAGCAGTGGTGTGGCCCGCGGGAAAGTGAAAAATCTGAATGTCAACTTTAAGAGCGTTATTAGAACGCTGAAGGTGACGCGAAGATTGAGGATATCGAGAGGGACATAGTTGAGGGGATGTTTTCGATTCTGTTCAGAGGCGACAGAATGCAATTAGTGCTTCATGCAAACTTGTTAGACTTTATGACAACTTCAATAAAACAATTTCATAAGAGAGAGATTTATAGTTTATGAACATTTTACTGTGTCATATCCTTTGAATCATACTGATGGTGTAATGGCTGCCGTGCCTAACTACTGTGCAGGCAGCATGGGTTGTGAATAGTTTTCTGTCCTAATATGTACCCTGTGATTGACTGGCGACCATTCAAGGGTGAAGTCCGCCTTTCTTCCAAAGTCAGCTGGGATAGTCTCCAGTTTCCTGTGAGTCTGAAAAGGATCAAGTATAGAAAATGGATGAATGGATGGTTAAATCATGCTCTAATACATCACTTTCCTATTTCCGTATCTATTCACAGTCTTAAAATCAATGAAGCATTGCCAAGGGCAAGTAGTTCACTTTGAACCTCTATTCAATTTCTTTGTTTAATAGCCAGCCAGCAGTCTTTCACGTGCTCTTCACTCAATTTTGAATGGTCGTTGTTCATAACAAGCAACTGTAGTCAACAATATTGTGAATCGAGTTAACATGATTATAGTATATAAAATAGAAAATGCAATTTCTGGAGAAATTGCAATGGTAGCTTTGATGCGAGTATTGGTATATTTTTAAAGTGGGAATTTCACAGCAAAACTAATGCCCAGATATTTTAAAATTATACAATAAATCTTCCAATATCCAAACCTGTTTTGAAAGAATACAGTTGGCATATTGTATCTTGAATAGTATATTTTTTCATATTTACCATTCGACCCTTTGTATTACTCTAAAACACAATATGATCAATCAGCGAATAGTATCTTTTCTTGTATTTACTGTTTGTATTACTCTAACGTACCCAATATAAAATTAATAGCATTTATATCATAGTTTAAAGTGTGTACGACAGGAGAAAAAAATGTCTTAAATTAGCATTATTATGTAAATTAGAATCATATTTTGAGACGATTCAACTATATGCAACAATTTGGCAAAGTGCAGATGACGAGAAATTAGTCTTTTAATCTGCTGGTTAGCCACGCCTACCATTATAGGGCTCTAGCGTCACCAACAGGTGGATGATGTTGGTTTCATCTGTTTTACTATTCAGCCCACTGAGAGGGAATTATTCAGAATGAGGAAAATGCGACGAAGAGAGCCGCAAAATATCATTGTTTCAGTCTCTCTACTCCAATATTTTTACAGGATATTATTTTTATCCTAGTATTTTTCCCCAATAGCTAAATAAATGGTATGGTCATCAGTGCTGTTAATTTTACTTTAAAAAAGTAATTAATTACAGTTACAAATTCCTTCTCCCAAAAAGTAATTGCGTTAGTAACTCAGTTACCTGAATGTAAGAGTAATTAGTTACTTGGCAAAATAACTAGTGATAATTTTCATGTTTTTTTTTTCTCAAAAAAAAAAAAAAAAAAAAAAAAAAACAGGTAACACAATGTGAAGTTTAAAGGGTTTTTGGGACAATTGGCCCTTTACCCTCCACTTAACTAGACACAAGGGTATTGCGATCACTAGATAGTAACCTTTGCTATGTGTGGAAGTCATTTAAAGTTGTGAATCAACCATTGAAGTTGCTCCCGTTATTGCAGTAGTTCCCTTCTGTCTACTTTCAACATGTGTAAGTTTTAAAACTGTTTCATCATTTAAAGATAGATTTAAGTCAAGATTTTGCCGCTTTAGGAGCATTTTAGATAAAAAAAAAATAAGTTACTTAGGTTCGCTAGGACGGAACTCTACAACAGAGCCTTCCTGAGAGGTCTACTGCTTTAAGATGGCGGCTGTTTACTAACGCATGTAGTCCTTAAAACATGTTGCCAATGCAGCCGTGTCTGTCATTTGCATCTAGTTCTATAAAATGTGATATCTACCGTATCATGTGGGCGTAGTTTGTTGGCTATCGGCTACAGTCAGGTATTATTGGAGCCACCTAGCATCGCGTTTGCAACGGCATCTTCCCCACTCCTGCTCTACTCTCTCGTCTCCGTGAGTCCGTCTCTCTCAGACTTTTTTTATTCAACCAACTTAGTAACGCATAGTAATGTTCACCTTTCCCGCCTCAGTAACAGTAACGGCGTTGGCAATTGAGAAAAGTAATTAAATAGATTACTCACTACTAAAAAAAATAACGCCGTTAGTAAGGCCGTTATTAACAACACTGATGGTCATGGCAAATAACAGTGTCAAAATGGAATATGAAATAATGCAGAAATGTGATAAATTCCAAAAGGTTCAGATACTTTTTCATACCACTGTAAAATTTCAATGTATTGTGTTTTCAAAGTATGTGTTTGCCTAAAAGAAATGATTACTGGAGTATAAATCATACTTTTTTTCCTGTAGTTTGGCTGGGCCTGTGACTTATAATCAGGTCATTCATTCTACCAATGAAGCAACGGGTACTCCAGTACTTAAGTAATAGATACTCGAGTACTTAAGTAATGAGTACTCGAGTACTCGAGTAATGAGTACTCGAGTACTGAAGTAATGAGTACTGGAGTACTTGAGTAATGAAGTAACGGGTACTCGAGTACTTAAGTAACAAGTACTCGAGTACTTAAGTCATGAGCACTTAAGTAATGAGTACTTGAGTACTTAAGTAACGAGTACTCGAGTACTTAAGTAATGAAGTAACGAGTACTCGAGTACTTAAGTAACGTGTACTCAAGAAATAGCGACGGCATGACATCCCTTCCTGATTATCCGAATGTTGTACGGAGACAGCAGTTCATATAAATAACAGTGTCAAAATGGAATATGAAATAATGCACGAATGCACAAATATGAAACAATGCCGGCGCGTAGGCGGAAGGTAACATTACGTATGCATTATGTATGCTCAACAATCCCAGTGGTGATAAACAACAAAAAAAGGGCTAGGCTGGTGAGAAATAAAAAAACGTTCAATCAACTCAGCCAACCTGTTAAGCATAGTATGTCATTCCCAAAACTCACCAGTGAATCCAGTCTGGCATCTCCAATTGGCTCTGCTAAATATTAGATCTTTAGCTGGCAAATCTTTCTTAATTAATGATTTTATCAGCAAACATAACCTTGACATGTTGTTCCTAACAGAAACTTGGTTATATCAAGATAAGAGTTCGACAGTTCTGATTGAGGCAGCCCCCACAAACTTCAATTTCTTTAGTGCGCCAAGAACCCATAAGAAAGGAGGTGGGGTTGCCAGTCTGATCAGGGACAGTTTTCAATGCACGAATATTTCATGTGGTCAGTTTGATTCCTTTGAATATATTGTCATTCAGCTAAAAAGCCCTTGCAGAGCTGCCTTGGTAACAATTTACAGACCACCGAAGTATAACACAATGTTTTTTGATGAGCGTACCAAAATACTGTCTTCTGTCTGCATGGACTTTGATTGTGTTGTTTTAGTGGGTGACTTTAACATTCATGTTGATAATCCTGAAGAAGGATGTGCTAGAGAGCTTTTAAATATTTTGGATACATTTGGTTTATCTCAGCATGTCACAGTTCCAACACATAACAGAGGGCACATACTGGACTTAATAATATCCAAAGGTCTTAACATCTCTGAGGTCACAATGAATGATGTTGCTCTGTCTGATCACTACTGCATTATGTTTAAAATGACCACCCCTGTCCATCCTCTGAAAAGGGAAACAGAGGCGATTAGGAAGCGTTACATAAGTGATAACACATGTGCGTTATTCACACAGGCTTATGCCTCATCATTAACCCCTACAATAGCTCCAGTGGAAGAACTTGTAAATAGTTTCAGTTCCAGTGTGATGACTGTAATGGACACTATTGCCCCGGTTAAGACAAAAACTTTGTCAAGAAAGAAGAGGTCACCCTGGAGAAATGCCATACTAGCTATAAAACAAAAGCAAGTTTGTAGACGAGCAGAACGCAGATGGCGAAAAAAACAAACTCCTAGTTTTTTATGATATCTACAAAGAGAGTCTTCGCAAATACAACCAGGAACTGAAAAATGCTAGACAATCATATTTTTCAGAGATCATTAGTAGAAACACCAACAATACTCGCGCACTATTTTCTGTTGTTGACAAACTGACAAACCCACAAGCATCAATACCTCAGGAATTGGCATCTGAGGTGTCCTGTAATAATTTCGCAGCATTCTTTCCACACAAAGTACTAAAGATCAGACAGACTGTGTGCAACTCCGGATTAACAAATGTTACACTAAACGCCTCCCAAAATGTCCCCCACGTCAATCTTAGACAGTTTAGCCTCCTGGACTATGCCACTTTAACAGAAATTGTGTCGAAATTAAAGCCCACAACATGCTGCCTTGACATCCTTCCTTCAAACTTTTTCAAAACTGTTTTTCATTGCATAGCCCCAGACATACTTCAGATTATAAATACTTCCCTCCAAACAGGAGAGTTTCCTCAGACTTAAAAACTGCAGTAATAAAACCTCTCCTAAAAAAACCTAATCTGGATGCCTCAACCATTAGTAATTACAGGCCAATATCAAATCTGACATTCCTGGGGAAAATTATCGAAAGGGTTGTGTTTGAACAGATCCAGACTTTTATGATGCAAAACAATCTTTTTAACTCATTTCAGTCTGGATTTCGGCCACAACACAGCACCGAGACCGTGCTTATCAAAGTCCTAAATGATATTCGTCGGAATACCGATGCAGGCAAATCATCTGTTCTGCTACTATTGGATCTCAGCGCCGCATTTGACACGGTTGATCACAACATACTACTCAGCAGATTGGAACAGTGGGTAGGGCTTACTGACACTATTCTTCAGTGGTTCACATCCTATTTACATGATAGAGATTTCTTTGTGTCAATTGGAAACTATCAGTCAGAACGAACCAAATTCACGTGGGGAGTCCCTCAAGGGTCAATTCTTGGACCACTCTTATTTAACATCTATATGCTTCCGTTAGCTCAGATAATGGAACAGTATGACATCTCCTATCACGCCTATGCAGATGACACACAACTGTACATTTCTGTGTCCCCACATGATTATAGTCCCTTAGTCTCCCTGAGTAAATGCATTCGTCAAATCAATGAATAGATGTGCCAGAATTTTCTCCAGTTAAATGTGGAGAAGACAGAGGTGATCATTTTTGGGCCAAAAAAGGAAAGGTCAAAGATAAGCAGCCAACTTAGCACAATGTCACTTACAGCTACAAATCAAGTCAGAAACCTTGGCGTAATTATTGACTCAGACCTAAAATTTGATAGCCATCTAAAGTCCGTCACTAAATCCGCTTATTACCACCTAAAAAATATAACCAGAATTAAGGGGCTTCTGACTCAACAAGACATGGAAAAACTTATGCATGCATTCATTTTCAGCAGATTGGACTACTGCAACGGTATATTTACAGGTCTTGATAAAAAATCAGTCAGGAAGCTGCAGCTAGTACAGAATGCTGCAGCCAGAGTCCTCACAAATACAAGGAAGCTGGACCACATTACACCGGTTTTGAAATCGCTACACTGGCTTCCAGTGAGTCAAAGGATAGACTATAAAATACTACTGCTCGTCTACAAAACACTTAATGGCCTTGGACCAAAATACATGCTTGACTTGTTAGATTCTTATGAGACATCTAGACCCCTAAGGTCGTCTGGAACGGGTCTTCTGCATGTTCCAAGAACAAGAACCAAGCAGGGTGAGGCAGCATTTAGTTATTATGCTCCTCACCTCTGGAACAAGTTACCTGAACGTCTGAAGTATGCTCAAACTGTTAGCGCCTTTAAATCAGGGCTAAAAACACTTTTGTTTGGCACGGCATATCCATAACTGTCTATATATTTCAACCTACCTGCCTTCTATTCCTCTTGTGCTTATCTCCATTGCTGATTTCAATGATTATTAGTAGTAGTAGTTTTTGCTTTATTTTTGTTTTATTTTTATTTATTTATTTTTATTCTGTGATTAAATGCGATCATTTGTCTTGGTTTTTACGTTGTGTTGATTTAAATGTGATTTTTATGGTCTTCATGTGATGTAAAGAACTTTGAATTGCCTTGTGTTGAATTGTGCTATATAAATAAATTTGCCTTGCCTTGCCTTGCCATTACATTACGCCTACATTATCCGTCTAACAACTAATCCGGATGATGGGCATACTACTGTAGCCGACATGCCGTATAGTCCAACTAATTACACGTTTAAGGCCATTATCCGTCCCAGTGTAGCGTAGCCTAAGTTGACCATGATTTTAACGAGCTGTTATGGCGTACTTACCTTGTTTCGATCCAAAAACTCCATGTAGCATGTATCACTGACACAAGCTCAAATATCAAGCGCAAGTATGAAGACACAGCTGTGAATGGCTACAGCTGGATTTTTTGGGGATTTTATGGGTGAAACAAGGTAATATAACAAGGGTCGTGATGCCGAAATCGCAGACATCAAGGAGTGGTCGAGATTTCCTTTTTCATATATTTACCCATTTTTTCAATTTTTCTTTGTTTGGATCGATTATTTATCATCTAAAATATCGGAGAAAATGCAGTAGTAACCAAAACAATACAATTTAGCGATAGTTATGAGATAGATATCTGTGACTTATTTGCAGACATTTTTTTTCATTGTGACATAATTTGTTTAAAAGTTTATGACAGACATTTTGAATAATAAATATAATTAATTACTTTCGGTTTATGGCTGGGTTGAAACAAAAGCGGTAGCGCGACGTCTGTAAACAGGGGTTTCCAGGGTAAAATGGACAAGTTAAAAATAGTTTGGGGGGTTAATGCGCCATTAACACTAGAACTACTAGGGGTTTTGGTGCTTCCTAAAACTACCAAGGGTGTCCAATTTTGGGACACCCTGGGATCCGCCCCCAAGCCGAGCCCATCTCATTTCTACCCCTTGGCCCACCCCTCGGCCCACCCCTTGGCCCACCCCTTGGCCCTTCAAACGAAGCAATAAGGGGTAGGGGTAAGGAGTAGGGGTAAGGTGTAGGGCTTGAAACATCAGCCCTAAGAATTGGGACACCTCTTTACACTCGCGTACGTCATAAGTCCATTCGGCCAGTTGTTACGTAAACAAAAGCGACGATAAAAAGTGCACTAAGTGCACTTGTGCGTTTAGCAAAACTGAAAAACAAAACAAACATTACAAATGAAGAAACACAATGAACAAGCATTACAATAAGTGGTGTCGATTTTTTTATTTAGTACACCCCTAAATAGTGCACTTTTTATCGTGATTAATCTTTTTTAACTATTACTTTTCTGACTGAAGAAAACACATTGAGAGTAGATAATACTGGTCATCAGCTGTTAGAGTATTATTTGGATGTATCAAGCTTGTTTCATTGAATTTAAGCAAAGCAAACAAAACAAACACTTGTAACAAACGGAAGGGTCCACGGGGGTTGCACGGGGCTTTATCCATTGCGCTGGAGGCATGAAAACGAAACTATCAATTCACAGTGAGAAAAAAAACAAAGTGTAAAACGTTTAACGCAGGCAACAATTTGAAAAGTAGTGGAGTATAAAGTACAGATACTTGCTGTAAAATGTAGTGAAGTAAACAGTCAAAAGCATCATTTTATATTTGTACTCAAGTACAGTAATAAAGTGGTATGTTTGATGAGTAACCTTTTTTATTTACCGTATTTATTTTTTGTGGGATTTTTATTTATTTATTTTTTTTTTTGTGGGATGAGTAAAAACAAGATATGTATTGGGAAAATGCTCAACAAAGTCAAACAACAAATACCTACTGTGTGATGGTAGTGTTACTGTGAAATGTGGATGTGCAATAACATAAAGGCTCATCTATTCGCACGATTAGTGCAATATTCTTGCTCCTTCTTCTATGACTGATGATGATTATGATGAAACTAGTGCTGAGTTTCACTGCAGCCCTGAAGATATGTCTATTAAAGAAAAAAATGAAAGAGACGAGGGCCGGTTATTTCCTTTCTTTGATCTGAGCTGGAGCAGATGTGTAATGCAAGTTCATAACTTAATATTTCAGCCTTGGAACAGGTAGTCTGTGAATAGAAACTCCCACTTCTCGTGTGTGTGTGTGGTCGGATGGAAATCCCCAGCAATTAACTTTAGCAAAATGCACGCATTCATGCTCTTCCATTACTGTCTTCCCATTTAACGACACAATTAAGACACTATTAGAGCAGAGTTGCATCCAATAAAGGCTTTTTAGGGACACCATAATTGCACATGTGAAGAGGTCATCCTTGCTAATTGACTGCAGCATGTATGAGGATCCCAGTCAACAGTTTCTTTGCTGGTTTCCTTCTCTACTGTCGGTATTATGTCAGTGTGAGGCTGTGAAAACGTTGTGCTGCGACTGGAACTGCTCTCTGATTTGTCTCACAGCAAGGGAGGAAAATAGAATGAGTTTCCCAACGCTTTTGTGGTTGTGTTTTCAGCATGCAAAATGATAACCATTATCATAAACCTCAGCATTTAGACATGCTGATGTTTGGTACAGTAGATGAGCTAAAAGGAGCATAAATGACCAGGTGTCTATTTAGTGTCATTCTTTTCACCTGCATTGGTTTAAAGCTAGGGTCTCCAACCTATTCCACCAAGGCCCACTGTGGGTGCAGGATTTCATTCCAACCAAACAAGATGACTTCACTTTTTCACCAATCTGGTGTTTTACAAGCGCAATCAGTTGATTGCAGTCAGGTGCTGCTTGTTTTACCAAAAACCTCATTGGTTCAGCTATATGTGCTAGATCGGCTGGAACAAAAAGCCAGTGGAGACCACTGGTTTACAAGAGCAACAAGAAGAACAAGAAGCTTTATTTGTCATTTACACAAGAGACAATGAGATGAAATCTGATGAGTGAGCATCGAGCTGCTGCAGATTAACCATGCCGCCACTACTCTCTCTTATTCAGGCATTACAGAGCAGTTACAAAAGTTACAGTACACCAGTGTTGTCAGTAACGCGTTAGTTAGCGTTACTGTAATCTGATTAGTTTTTTTCAGTAACGAGTACACCAGTAATCTGATTAAAGTTAGTTTCCTTAGTGTCTCTGCGTTACTATTTTTTCACTGCCTCATAACGTATGTCAAATGAAGATTATTGTTGTCATGTACGAAGAGCATTTTGAATAGAAAATGCTAAAATAAAAGGTTCCCGGTACGTGTTTCCATGACAATCTCTTAGCTATTTCCTGTTTTGGTCTTGTGTGACATGTGTTGTGGGACTGAAGGCGTGGGCCAGGCGGGTGGACATTGGAGCCGAGTTGTAACAGTCACCTCCTTGAGTGGTCTTCCTCCCGACGTCCACCGCGCGGTGGCGCTGCTTTATTTATGTTGTATATGTTCTTCTTCTGTTATTGCTTACTTGTGTTGTGGGAGTTCGTCTGGGAACGCGTGTGTGCGTACCGCTGAGCTCCGAGTGACAAGTGGTAGAGCTGGAGTTATTTTTGACTATTAAAAGTGCATGGGTGGACGTCTGCTTCCTTTTTTTGCCTTTTATGCGCTCATCCTGCCCTGCCAAGCGTTACAAGTGGCGCCCGAACATTTTTTTCCTGGATCCTCAGTCGAGTTGGTATCCGTCTATTTTCTGGATCCGACGGTCCCGCCGCCGGTGCGATATTGTTTTCGTCTGTCTATTATCTGGATTCGACGGTCCCACCGCGACTTTTCGGATCCGTCTATTTTTTGGATTTGACGGTCTCATCGCGGCTGCAGCATTGCGATGGGATCCATCTAATTCTTGGATCACCGTGTGAAAGCTAGGCGGATTTGGATTATTTTTTTCTATCTTTTTTGGACTTTATTCTTCGTGGGAGTTTTCTCCAAATCATAACAAATAACTTAAGCACAATGGCTCACTACAGTGACAACAGTGAGTCTGACATGGAACTTACTCCATTACCAGCGTGCTGCATTTTTGAAAATTGTGACCAAAATCTTAGGCAAGAAATAATGGACTTGAGAGCTGAAGTTGGCAAAGTTAGTGACTGTTTACGTGACTCGCTGAACATACAGCAGAGTTTGCTTGGTCAGTGGGACCGCCTTGCCAGGGAAAACCCTATTTCTCCCGCAATCCAACAGTTTGATGTTTCGCCTGTTGCTGCGTCCACTCCTCATATAACTGCTGGGGCCACAGCGGAACCCACAGTCATGGCGACGAATAGCAACCCATTTTTGCCAACTAATCCCTTCCTGCCTTCCAATCCATTTTCACCGGCGAGGCCTTTTCTTCAGTCGCATGCATGTGAGCTGAGCAACACCTCAAGAGCAATTGCTGCAGCTTTGCACCACGCCAAACTGGAGCCTCCTGTGTTTTCTGGGGATGGCAATGTGAATCCTGAGGACTGGTTACAAGCTGTCGGTTCATATAAATGTTCGTTGAGCCTGTCAGATGACCAGATTCTGTATGAACTGCCTCACTTCCTTGCAAGGGAACCCAAGAAATGGTTCAAGGCACTGAGCTCTCACATAACCTCATGGGCTCAGTTTTGTCAGCTCTTCAGCTCTGTTTTTTTGCCCTCTGACAACCAAGAACGCATTCTGAGAGGACTTTTGGATCGTGTTCAAGCTCAGGATGAACCTCTTCCAACCTTTGTTGCACACATGCTGAGTGAATTTAATAAACTTAAAACTCCTCCGCCTGAGAGAGAACAGATCGACCTAATTGGTAAGCACTGTCTTGAGAAATACAGAGTTGCTCTGTATGGTGCCAACATCAATTCTGTTATGGAACTTTTGCTGCATGCTCATGAGCTCCACTCAGTGCTTGGACCTAGTGGACCTCCGTCTTCTTCATGTCTTAAAGTGCAACGTGAATCGGAACCCTACTGCTTCAGATGCTCACGTCCGGGATTCACAGTACGAACGTGCCCGAACTGTTATGGCCAACCTTCCTCTAGGCGACGTGCTGCCGACGTTACGGAGCCTGGCTCTTCTCAGTCCTCTTCAGCACCTGGTCCCCCTGGCTCCGACAGTCAAGGGACCGATGGACTCAGCACCCCGTCGCCACAACTTAGCAGACAGTTGGGAAACTACAGAGGGGGGAGGTCGTTTCGCAGAGGCCAACCTCCCCCCTGTCGCTGACTGAGCCTCATCCTCCGCCTCAACCTCGTGATGGACAAATTCTTGGTCACTTGGAAGACCATTTTTCTGATGTACATTTGAATACTCCTCTGAGGGCCAAAGTGAACTTCCATGCCTCTTCTGTGGATGCTACTCTAGACACAGGTGCTTCGCTTTCGGCCGTATGTGCGGATCTTGTTAAAAATAGCAATGTCAAGACACGTTCATGGGACGGCCCTGCTGTCAACCTTGCCAATAATGCTCCGTGCATCCCAGAAGGTGTCGCATGGCTACATATTGGATTCATGAATAAGGACTTTTACCAGCGGTTTGCAGTGATTCCTCAGTTGTCGTCTCCTTTTGTCCTGGGAATGGATTTTATGACAAGAGCTTCCGTGTCCATACACATTCCCACTAGGACTGTGTACATGGATGAAATTCCCTACCCTCTGTCAGAGGATGAGGACTATCAGGATTTCCATTCCCATTCAACGGTGGCTGCGATGTCGGTGGGATCTTTTGACGTGGACTTGGCTGCTAAAGTGTCTGAGGCAAATCTCTCAGATAATAACAAGGACACTCTGCTTGGTGTGATCTCTAAGTATGGTTCCATGTTTGATGGCCATCTTGGCAGAACAACTCTCACTGAGCATGAAATTGAGACGGGTGATGCAAAACCCGTGAACCTTCCACCTTATCGCACGTCACCCGCTAAGAAACGTGTGATCGAAGAACAAGTTCAACAAATGTTAAAAGACAACATCATCGAGCCTTCCACCAGTCCTTGGGCGGCTCCGGTGGTTATCGTCAACAGAGCAGGCGCGGACCCAAGATTCTGTGTGGACTTCAGGGGTCTCAACCAAGTGACTCAAAAGGACTCCTACCCCTTACCCCGGGTGGATGAGTCCTTGGACTTTTTGGCAAGGGGGAAATTTGTTTCGACCTTGGACTTAGCACGAGGCTATTGGCAAGTTGCAGTGTCTGACAACTCTAGGCACAAAACTGCTTTCATCTCTCATTGTGGCCTTTTTCAGTTTCGGGTATTACCGTTCGGGCTCTGCAACGCACCCGCGACTTTTCAAAGGCTCATGAACTCTGTGCTTGCCGGCCTCACTTACAAAACATGTGCTGTCTACCTCGATGACATCGTCATTGCTTCGCCTACGTTTGATCAGCATTTGTTGGATCTTCAGGAAGTGCTGGACTGGCTGCGAGCGGCTGGCCTAACTCTAAAGCTCAAAAAGTGCCAGTTCTGTCTCAAAGATTTCACCTTCCTCGGTTACCGCATCACTTCATCAGGCATCGAACCGGATGTGGACAAGGTCAAGGCAGTCATGGAGTTCGCCGCCCCCACTACAGTGAAGCAGGTCCGGCAGTTCCTCGGCTTGACTGGATATTATCGTCGTTTCATTCAGGATTATGCCCGACACGTCGAACCTCTTCATGCTCTCACAAGAAAGGACGCCGCTTTCCTCTGGGACGGCGACTGTCAAAAAGCCATGGATCTCTTGAAGGATCGTATTACATCTGCACCTGTCCTGTCATTTCCCAATTTTGAGGAGCCTTTTTTCATTCATACCGATGCTTGTGACGTCGGCCTCGGTGCAGCTCTGATGCAGAAAGATCTCAAGGGGCGTGAGTATGTCGTGGCCTTTGCTAGTTGCTCCCTTCACAAATCCGAACTGCCATATTGTACTTCGGAGAAGGAATGCCTTGCTGTGATATGGGCCCTGGAGCACTTTCGTCCGTATGTCGAAGGTGTCCATGTCACAATTATTACTGACCACAACAGTCTCAAATGGCTTAGGTCTCGCCAAAACCCCACTGGCCGGCTTGCCCGCTGGTCACTTCGTCTCCAGGACTTTGACTTTTCAATTGTGCACAAGCCTGGCGCACACAACAAGGTGCCTGATGCACTGTCTCGGAATCCTTTGCCTCTTCCTTGTGACAGTCCGACTGATCTATTGCCTGCACATGCTGTCATTGGCAGCTTGGACATTCGTGCTCTGCCCCTTGTTTTGCTGGCAGATCGTCCTCAACTAAGGCAACTTCAAGTGGATGATCCGGTCGCGGGTCCTCTACTTCGAAGCATTGAGGAAGACTTGCAGACTAGCCCGGACAGTGTCGATCGTTCACAGTATGTCGTTTACGATTCTCTGTTGTATTACAAAGATTCTAAATACAGATGTGGTTTGCATCCTTTGAAAGAACTGAGACTGTTTGCACCCACTTCTATGAGAGGCACTTTGCTGAGTTATTATCATGACCACCCTACAGCAGGTCACCTTGGTGTTTCTAAAACTCTGACTAGACTTCGTTTGAGGTTTTTCTGGCCCAAAATGGCCGCTGATGTCAAACGCTATTTGTCTTCATGCTCAGTCTGCCAGTTCACTAAGCCTAGTCAACGCAAACCTGCAGGTCTCATGGTTCCGATTGTACTTCAAAAACCTTGGGAGTACGTGGGTGTTGATTTTGTTGGTCCTTTACCCCGTACCCCAGCTGGTAATGCTTATGTGATTGTGTTCGTTGACTATCTGACTAAATGGATTGAAGTCAGTGCAGTTAGAGAAGCCACATCTCAGGTGGCAGCAGGTAAATTTGTTTCCGACATTTTTGCTCGTCATGGCACACCTACTTACCTGATTTCCGACAGAGGGTGTCCTTTTGTGAGTGAACTGTTTGAACATGTCGTTTCTGCTTTAGGCTCTGTACACAGACTCACCACTGCGTATCACCCTCAGACAAACGCAACTGAACGTGTCAACCGGACTCTTAAAACTGCCATTCGCGCTTATGTAGGTGACAAACACACTTCATGGGACAAATACCTCCCTCACATTTGCTTTGCCCTACGTACAGCCCCTCATGATAGTACTGGACTTAGTCCCTCTATGATGCTTTATGGTCGTGAGCTGGACACCCCTCTTGACCTCATCACTCAGCCCTCCTCAGACGGTGTTGATGACCCAGGGGTACCTTACCCTGAGTCTCTGAGAGCCTCCTTGCTGGATGCTCATGACCATGCCAGAGCAGCTTTAGACCTTAGTCATGAGAGACAAAAGCGCTACTATGACTTGAGACATCGACAAGCCTCATTTTGTGTTGGTGACCTTGTCAGAGTTAAGACACACCCCAGGTCAGACGCTCTAAACAATTTTACAGCCAAACTTGCACCTTTGTTTGAAGGTCCGCTTCGTGTGTCTCAGAAATTCAGTGATGTTAACTACAGACTCACGAGGGTGGACTCTGGTACTGACGCTGGTGTTTTTCATGTTGTTAATATGCAACCGTTCCATACTTGGGACTCTCTCACTTCTGATGTTCGTTCGGGTTCCTCTCTTGCTGTGACTGGGGGCGCGGAGCTTTTAGACTCTGGTGCTGCTGCCCCGCCTGCAGGTGATGAACCTAGTTTGGGGGACATTGATTCTGCTACTGATGTGGACTCTGTTGGTGACATCAACCCAGTTCCCGTAGGGCCTTACGTCCTCAGGCCCAGGCGTTGCCCCAGAGTAACGTCTGGTTGGGCTGATTGCAAATGGACTAATGCATTTCACACGGACAGACTCGACCTGAAGTGAGGCATTTTCTGACTGTTAGCACTATTTTGTTATGCTTGCTTCTTTGTATTTGCCGTTTGTTATTGTTTATCGTGTTTGCCCATGTTAGCGATTGTTATTGAGGTTCATACTTTTACTGTTCAAAAAAAAAAGAAAAAAAAAATCACTGTGCACTTTTGTTTTTTTATGTGCTCTTTGCCGTACTTGCCTTTACTGTTGCCTATGTATAGGATGCTGTTAAGGTGCTTTCATGGTTCCTCTTCAGCTGTGTACGGCTGTGGACAGCCTTTTTCTTACCTCCTCACCTCCTTGAGTGGTCTTCCTCCCGACGTCCACCGCGCGGAGGCGCTGCTTTATTTATGTTGTATATGTTCTTCTTCTGTTATTGCTTACTTGTGTTGTGGGAGTTCGTCTGGGAACGCGTGTGTGCGTACCGCTGAGCTCCGAGTGACGAGTGGTAGAGCTGGAGTTATTTTTGACTATTAAAAGTGCATGGGTGGACGTCTGCTTCCTTTTTTTGCCTTTTATGCGCTCATCCTGCCCTGCCAAGCGTTACAGAGTGTTGACACGTTGCGAGGGAATGTTGATCTGTGGATATCCATTAATGAAGGTGAGTATTTTCCCTTCATTCTGGAGGGTATCAGCAAAACGTTGGACTTCCTACATCCGCGGCCGTTTCGAAGCTTTGCCGTAGCAACGACAGGCAGTCATCGCTCCAAGTTGGCAAGCATTGTTTACATCATATGTGTGTTGCACATTTATGACGTGAGGTGATGTGTTCGTTTAGCATCTGTGGGATGTGTTGTAAGTCCGATTGAGTGTAAACTGCTTAGTTGCCGCCACGTTTTGTGGCCAAATTGACCGCATGTGTGTTGAGAGGAGTACTTCCAGGTTGTGGACGCGCATCCACGCCCGCCACAACCTTTGCAATTTTGTGCAGTCAGTTTGCATAATTTTACATTGGCACTAATATGCTGTTAACCATAACCCGAAATTCAGAAGTTTTGACATTAGGCTTAATCTTAGAGTTAGCAGGTTTAATTGGTCGGTGGAGTTGATTTCAACAAATTCCAAGCAGTTTGTCAGATATGTGTTAGTTTCATGGCTCCGGAGTGGGTAAACTAGTGCGGAATTCTGATATTCCCATTTAAATTCAATCATCGGAAAGTCAATTACATGTGATGACATTTTTCTGTTGTCATTCTTATGTTGAGGCGGCAAAGGGAGAAAAATGGGTAAAAAGTAACTGACAGATTACTTTTGAAGTAACTTAGTTACTTTGATAATGAAGTAATCAGTAAAGTAACTAGATTACTTTTTAAAGGTGTAATCAGTAATTAAATTACTTTTTCAAGTAATCTGTCACAACACTGCAGTCCACACATATATAATACAACATAGCAGGGATATGACACGACGCACAGGGATTTTTTGAACGAAAAAAAGGAAAACTACCAGTCATGGCTGGAGGAAGGGGGTGTGGGCAGAGATAGTAAAAAAAGGCGGTAGCAGACTGGAGAGGGGGAGGTCGTGTGTGAGTGGGTGTATGCACAAATGTATCAGCATTTGTATGTGTCTGTAGACAAAATAAGAGTCGCAGGGCCCTGCGACCGGCCTTGGGAAGAGAATCAAGGGCAACACATAGGGCCATCTGTGCGGCTCTCTCCAAGAGAAGGGAAGGCTGGGATAAGGGTGTTCGGTAAAGGGAAAGGAAACGTATAATCAAATTAAGCCGAATAAGTAACTTAATATGTCAAAATACAGTTGATCTTCAGTCAAAATCGCGCTCCTCAGGGCATAAGTGAGACCTCAGGTTCCTTAAGTCTTTGCCAATAGTCGCGGTCTGCCTTGACAGTTCTGCCACCTGGCGCCAGGTAGCATCCACTTTTCTCCATCCTTCCTCGGACTGAACCATGAATTCACGGAGCCAGTTCACAATCCGAGTCTCGACACGGTCCTCCAATGCCTTGAATAGTACAGTTTGATCCGTGGTCAATTTGTTGATTTCCTTGAAAGCTGCCGTCTTGGAAAATTTCCGGTTCCGGCTCTTCTGGTGCACCGTGTCTTGTTGAAAAAATATTTTGCGCTGAGAGACCAACTAATCAAATCCATTTTTGTATGAGAGACCAGAAAGAGTTGATCCACAGAGGAAAAAAATACAAAAAAAGCAGACTGACTAGACTGATGAAGATAGCAGCAGCAGAAGCAGGGAGGAGACACATCTGCCCCTGTGGAAGGCAGGAAGAAGAAGTGCCAAAGACAGCAAAGAGCATGTTTATTTCATATTTCACATGGTATTTTATGCTCCTGAATGAAATGGACCGCTTGGATGTGTGTGGAAGCGATCGATATAGTTATTCGATTTATTTAATCCAGCGCTATAAAAAATGAGTGACTTCCTGGATTGAGGAAGAATGTGAACGTGACATCAGCGGACTACAGAACACTACAGTATGCGGAACGACTGCGGATTCAGCTGATTTTGCGGATTAATTTTATTTTTTGCATCATACCAGCCCAATGTGTTGGTTTTCAAAAAGATCTTGCTCACTGCGGAGAATGAGCAAAACAAGTCCGACAACTGTGGGACCATTGGACCGACGAGGAAGTGCGTAAGCTACGTGTTTTATATTGTGTCAAATACAGTACATGGCATACATTTTTATAAGGAGGTGGCTTGCATTTTGTGGACGACAATGCTCCCTGTCCACCGAGAAGGCCACTTGGCTGACGACCGGCGGCTTGTTGCACACCATGGTTGCTGGCCGATAAAGGCGTGCCTCGGCTTGGGCCCGGAGGACCCACGCTCTCATCTTTGGTTCTCAATTGTGTCTAGACTTTCACCCCCATCGGTCCACTTCATGTGCCCGCCAATAGAGCACTATCCTCGGGTTGGGCTCGGGCAGCCACGCGCTCCGACGTCGGCCGGTTTGACCGATGTTCATTTCCAGCTGCGTTGCTGGCGACGAGTCCTGCCGGGGCCGCAGCAGGGGAACGACGAGCCGAAACTTGCTCGCCGCCGGGGGCAGGCCAATCGGTGAAGGCTGTCACCCTCGCCACCATGTGTGACATGAATCGGGGTAGTTTTGTGTGATTTTTTTTAATTAAGAAAGGTGAGAAAACACTTGGAAAAGCCGCTTGGTTTGGGTTAGCATGTTGCCTAGCTTTCACGCCTTCTGCTTTGTTTACGCTCTTTACCCCGTCTTCCAAGCCGGGGCAGGGAAATGACAAAAGCCGGACTAACTCTGGTGGCATAAAATACTGTTAGGGAGGTTTAAAAAGCCAGCAGTTTTGACCATTATGCAGTAATTTAGCCCTGTTGTACTGAATAAATGCATTTTTAATATTTCATATTCCATTTAGCACTAGACTGTTATTTGCCATGACCATACAATTTATTTAGCAATTGGGCAAAATATTTAAAAATAAATGAAAAGAAAAAAGATAAAAGAACATCCTGTAAAAATATTGGAGTATAGAGAAATTAAAACAATGATGGCATCTTGCTGCTGTCGCATTTTCCCCGTTCTGAATTTTCCTCTCAGTGGGTCAAATTTTAAATCAGCTGAAATCGTTACTTTGCCGACATCATTACTCAGATGGAGGCGCTAGAGCGCTGCAATGACAGGCAGAGCTAAATGGCAGAAAGACTCTTTTCTCATCATCTGTGCTTTGCTATATTGTTGTTTATAATTGAATCGGCTCAAAATATTACTTTAATTCACATAATGATGCTATCTAAGATTATTTTAGGGTGTCACAGGCACTTTAAGTAAAGCTGCATTTGGAGAGTACAAGTATAAATACTAAAGATGCCGATCGATCGGGTCCGATCATGTCATTTTCAAAGTATCGGAATCGGCAAAAAATTATCAGACAGTCCTTTTTTATTTTATATATATATATATATATATATATATTTTTTTTTTTTTTTTTAATTAAATCATTTTCTAATTGTATTTAACGTTACAGACAAAATGTCTTACACTCATCCAGTCTTTAGTTTTGGCTTAAAGTAGGGCTGTCAAATTTATTGCGTCAACGGCGGTAATAAGTTAAAAACATTAATATATTTAACGCAATTAACGCATGCGCTGCACTACCCACTCACGCATTGTCGCTTTCAATCTATAATGGCACCGTATTACGTATACATAGAGCTAAAAGGCAACGTAAAATGTGTTGAGAGAATTTTGGCAGCCTTTGAAGCCTTTTTATAATTGGCTAAAGCCTTACAATCCCTCTCTCAACGATTAGAAATATTGTGGGAAGCAATGTGGGGAAGAAAGGTAGTAGTTGCTCTTTTTCTTATCACCCTATTTTATTTCCCAACGCTGAGACGATATTTCAATTGGTACCATTACGCACAGTCATGGTTGCATTTCCCATCATGCATTTGGGCAGAAGTTAAATGGCTGCAGTATCATTTACTGAAAGCTCATAAAAATCCACTAGATGGCACTATTTAGTCATAATATACAAAGTCACATTTATCCTTTTTTTTATCCATTTATCCTTTTTTATTACAAGTCAATTACAAGTCTTTCTATCCGTGGATCCCTCTCACAGAAAGAATGTTAATAATGTAAATGCCATCTTGAGGATTTATTGTCATAATAAACAAATACAGTACTTATGTACTGTAGGTTGAATGTATATATTCCTCCGAGTTTTATTCATTTTTTTCTTAATGCATTGCCAAAATGTATATGATCGGGAAAAATTATCGGGAATGATTGGAATTGAATCGGGAGGGGGAAAAAAGCAATCGGATCGGGAAATATCGGGATCGGCAGATACTCAAACTAAAACAATCGGGATCGGATCGGGAGCAAAAAAACATGATCGGAACAACCCTAATAAATACACACACCGTAATTTCCCGAATATAAGGCGCACCCATGTATAATGCGCACCCCAAATTTACTTGTAAAATCTAGGGAAAATTATTGTACCCGTTTATAATGCGCACCCTAATTTTAGAAGAAAACAGAGCTTGTGTACAGATACAGAGATGTCATTTTACTGACTGGTGAAACACAGCACAAGCATAGCACATTGGTAGTTCAAAACATTACCGTAAACTGACAATATTTACGGTAATAATATGATTTGACAACTTCTCCAACTTACCAGAATCTAGGAGAAAACAAAACAGATGTGACTTTTCTTTTAAAGGCTGCTGTATAACTTGCTCGTTTCCTCATGATGAATAAATGTTTCTTCCATGTATTGATACGGTAAAATGAAAATGAGAACGTAAGTCGGAAATCCGTGAGAGCTCATAGCTGTCAACACGACAGTAACAAAAGGAACTATTGTTATTTGGGTTTGAGTTTCCCGAGGGACCGATATAGTTGACCGACATAGGAAGTGTGTGTCCTTGCATTTGTTATGGTCCGAATTGCGGAGCTGCAATAAACGTCGACTCAAATGAGTTCAAGAAACTAAATTCTGTGCTTTATGAAGAGTGAAAAAAGCAGAATTTAACACAGACGAAATCATTCGGCCGATTAGAGTGAAGTATTACCGAAACAAAACGGTGACGTCACGTACCGTAATGGTGAGCAACGGGTCGCCGCATACGTTTCTTCAACACAACGTGGCCGTGTCAATGAAAAAAAATCGGTTTATATATATATATATGTAATACATATATATTTCTGTCTACATCCATGTACCCGTTTATAATGCGCACCATGAGTTTACAAGTTGATTTGGGGGGAAAAAAGTGCGCGTTATATTCGGGAAATTACGGTAAATCTACTTTTTCAAGCTTTAAATTCCAAAATATGAATGGTAGGACCAATGAATGTCATGTACTGTAATTCATTGGTTGCCATTGAATGCGCTAGATGTTTTGACCGGGAGAGCCTGGCAGGTGGCCTAAAGGTACCGATTCAAATTAGAGGTCGACCAATATGGAATTTTCAAAAGCCGATGCCGAGTTAAAAAAAAAAAAAAAAGTTCAGCCGATTGCCAATGTCTAAAGCCAATTTTGTATGCTGATATTCGAGGCCGATATGCTTTTTTAAAAAGCAGGTTGATTTTGAAAAGTAATTGAAACACTCATTATAGATATACAGTATATTAGAGATAGCCTATATATTATATAGGTTCAATTTTTCTTCTGCTACTTTTATAACACTGGCGGCCACTAGGTGGTACAAAATCATAATTAACAAAGATCTTCACCCAAATAGTGAAAAAAAACTAGGGCTGTCAAAATTATCGCGTTAACGGGCGTTAATTAATTTTTTAAATTAATCACGTTAAAATATTTGACGCAATTAACGCAGATGGCCCGCTCAAACAGATTTAAATGACAGTGCAGTGAAACGCTCACTTGTTGTGTCTATGGAGTTTTGCCGCCCTCTGCTGGCGCTTGGGTGCGACTGATTTTATGGGCTTCAGTTCCCATGAGCATTGTGTAAGTAATTATTGACAACAATGGCGGGCTACTAGTTTAATTTTTGATTGAAAATTTTACACATTTTATTAAAACGAAAACAGTAAGATGGGTTTTAATATAAAGTTTCTATAGCTTGTACTAACATTTTTTAAGAACTACGAGTCTTTCTATCTATGGATCGCTTTAACAGAATGTTAATAATGTTAATGCCATCTTGTTGATTTATTGTTATAATAAACAAATACAGTCCTTATGTACCGTATGTTGAATGTATATGTCCATCTTGTGCCTTATCTTTCCATTCCAACAATAATTTACATAAAAATATGGCATATTTTATAGATGGTTTGAATTGCGATTAATTGTGATTAATTACGATGAATTAATTTTTAAGCTGTAATTAACTCGATTGAAAATTTTAATCGTTTGACAGCCCTAAAAAAACAGTTAACAGTTTTCATGTTCAGGTGTTATTCAAGATTTGGGGACAAGGTACCTATAGAGGGAATTAGTCATGATTATTATTATATTAAACTCAGTGAACTAGAAAAGTGAATTTTAAAATTACAACTACTGTATTTTCCACACTATCTGAGTATAAGGCGCAGCTTTTATGAATGGCCTACTTTAAAACTGTTTTTGTATATAGGGCTACTGCATTATAAGGCACAGTAGTACGAGTAATAGTACTAGTAGTAGTGGTGGTTAGGGTTGCGTTATGCATCCACTGAATGAATGTTGGTCCATATACAGTATAAGGCTCATCATTTTATAAGGCGCACAGTTGGATTTTTGAGAGAATATAAGGCTTTTAGGTGTGCCTTATAGTGCGGAAAATACGATAAATAGTAAGTAAAGAGTCCCATGCTGTTGTGGGAAGGTAAATTTCAAGGCTGAGAAAAAAGTCATGTTGTTTGCCTCTGGGACACCCAGGTAACATTTGAACAACTTGGTCTTGGCTCACCACAGCAGCACCTTTGGCTTGTCCTGCCACTTGGATAATTAAATTGTTCAAAATCCTGCTGGAGCCTGTCTCTTTACCATTTACTGGCTCTCCCTCACCTACCAAAGTTCCAAATTCAGAAATAGAAGACAATTTAAATGAATTAATATGATGGATTAATTTCATTCAGAGCAGTCATCCGTTGCTGGTCTCGTCCTCATCTTCAGGCCAAAAACACCAAGAGTAATGAGTCAATGTCTAAATCCCTCATCTTCAGGCCAAAAACACCTAGAGTAATGAGTCAATGTCCAAATCCAAGCCACAAACCATATATGTTTACACAGACATCGAATACAACAAAAACATTTGCCTAGATTTTACTTTGTCACTGATTCTAAAGGGTTCTCTTTTGCAGTTCTCCTGTTGCATTTTAATTAGCAGTCAAACTCCTCGCCAGCCATCTCAGCATACAGCGTCAGGAAATAATCAGTCGGAGGCCGATGCAGCAGGTCGGCGTGCAATCAACGGGCAACTTCCTGGCTGTCTGACAGAATTGACCTTCAGCGGAAGATCTCATTAGCAGAGTTTACACAATTGTTGTTAAATTCACAGTGTATAAAATATTCAACTGCTTTCACAGGTAGTTTTCTGTGTTCAGCTTTATTGAGTCGCAATGTTTTGGGGTGCCACTTGAAACAAACAGCTTTTAATTGCAATCATGCAACAATGTTTGCTTAATGTATAAGCAGGGGTGCACATAAGTGGTCCGCATGCGCGCGTGCGTACTGGACGTAGACAAACGCGCTGGCCCTCAACGGTTTCCATACGCTTTTGCGTACCGATGGCTGACCACTGTATTTGCGGCAGATACGAGAAAATAACTTCTCAAAATGTCGAAGAGGCAGGCCACACTGAGAAATTACTTCCGTGTTCCCCCACCCCCGTCAAAAGACAGACAGACGACAGAGACGTCACCGGAGCTACCGAAAAAAAGGACTTTTGCTGAAAAGTGGCTACTGGAGGTTCCATGGCTAGAAGCAAATGATGCTCGCACGGAAATGCGGTACAAAATGTGCCGTGAGAATCCCAATGTCGCCGATAAGAGCAGCGCATTTTATGTAAGGTCAAAGAATTTCAGCCATCCAAACTTTGAAAAGCACAAAAAAAACAGAGAGCATGTGGCAATTAAGCAAACTATCGATGTCAAACAGGACCCCACTCGCCCTATGGACAAGTGGCGGAATAAAGATAATGAACAGCGACATGCACTGAAAAACGTGTTTTTGCTCACATTTTACAAAGCTAAACATGCACGTTCAATGAAGTCTTATGAGGAGGACATCCCACTTTTAAAAAGGCTTGGAGTTAATGTGGGAGCCGCATAATGCCCTTTATTTTGAATTGGTGCTTTTTATTTCTTTACATTTCACTTCAAAGTAATGGCAATTTTGTTGTGCCAGTTGATGTTAATCAAGCATTAATTGTTAATATAATTAATTAAAGTTAATTGGCTCTAGTAAAGCTTGTCATAAATTTATCGCATCAGGCGGGTCGGCTCTCAAGCTCAATGAGGACCAAGTCACATCTCCAGGTCCTCCTCTGAGAACCTGGTCAAAAAAATTATGTGCACCCCTGTGTATAAGCCTTCAAACCTTCAAAAACCAATGTAGCTGTTCCAGCAATCTGTTTTCTTTCATTACAGCTTTTGTTTAGGAATCTGGAAAAAGAAAAATGTTGAGAATGTTGATCACATTGAAGAAATGAATGAGTACAATAGTATGAAATGAGTTTAGGCTTGAAAAAGTGTGTCTGAGCTTTGGATATGCATAGGTACCGAAGGACATGAAAGTTTCGGTACATGAAAATGTCATTTACAAAAAGTTTTCGAAGCTTTTTTGCTTCATATTATGAAAAAATATTCATCCATCCATCCATCCATTACCTACCGCTTAACTCATTCACTCCCAGCCATTTTCACCGGTGCAACACCCTTCGCTCCTGGCCGTTTTACTGGATTTTGACTGATTTTGGAAGGCCCACAGAAAATTCAGTTCTATTGCTATAAAAGCATGGAACCCACTAAAAGAAAGATTAGACTCTCTTCTTTCAGCAGGAAAAAAAGGTAAGTTCATATATTTTTGCACACACATTATAACTTTGGCAATTTTGCCACATGGCAAAATCTATTTTGCCACATGGCAAATACCACTTTTGTGCGTGCTCTCATCTTTGTGCTCGCCGACGTTTCCTACGGTTGTCTCCTAGATGGATCATTTTGATTTTTGTACTCTGTTTGCTGTTGGACTTTGTACTCCCTTAGTTGTACTTTATTATATTTGCGTATTTTTTGGCGTGCTCCCTGAGTTGTACATTGTTATACGCGCATAAGTTTGGTGTGCTCCCCTGGTTGTACTTTTTATTAAATACAAACATTCACTATTCCTCGTCTCTGATTCTGTGATTGGGGTCCACATCAACGGCTCGCCATTTATTACAATGCGGACCAAACTCTGAGACAGCCTTACCAAGGGGCTCGGTACCCCATACTCCCAAAGCACCACCCACAGGACTCCCCGTGGGACATTGTCGAACGCCTTCTCCAAATCCACATAACACATGTAGACCGGTTGGGCAAATTCCAATGCACCCTCGTGGACCGTGCCGAGGGTGAAGAGCTGGTCCACTTTTCCACAGCCAGGGCGAAAAACACACTGCTCCTCCTGAATCCGAGATTTGACTTCCCGCCGGACCCTCCTCTCCAGCACCCCTGAATAGACTTTCCAGGGGAGGCTGAGGAGTGTGAGCCCTCTATAGTGGGAACACACCATCCGATCCCCCTTCTTAAAAAGGGGGAGCACCATGCCGGTCTGCCAATGCAAAGGCACTGCCCCCGATGTCCACACAATGTTGTACAGGTGTGTCAGCCACGACAGCCCCACATTCCCATGTTATTCATCCTACAAAAGATTGTAAGTACTGTAATAGATAATTTCTCCCTTAATTTCTCCCAGCACTGAAATAATGTAACTAAATTTGACTAGACATGTAAATAAAACAAATAAACACAGCACAATGTTCATGTATTATAAACAAAAAAATTGACTAGACATGTAAATAAAACAAATAAACACAACACAATGTTCATGTATTATAAACAAAAGAAGAATATAATTTACAAGCGACACTTTTTCAAGACAAGATCGAGATGAAATAGCAAGAAATTGGTGCCACTTAGCACGTGTTTTAGCACTCCACGTTTGCTATGAACTCGAATAGTCATTTGAAAACATCTGTAGAATTAGCCTAACTGAAGGAGATAGTACCTTTTCTCGGAGGCACTAACTGTTTGCGTTACTCTAACACACTTAATATAATCAGTCAGGGAATAGTATCGTTTCTCGTATTTACTGAATGACTGTTTGTATTACTCTAACACACCTAATAAAAAATAAATAGCACTTATACCATAGTTTAATGAAAACAAGCAGAATATAGGGCATAAGAGATAAACAACGCCTTCTTATCACAGAAGCCCAGCGCGTGCAAGATCGACACTGACAAGCCCACGTCTGCACCACCAAGTCTCGCAATCAGTTCTCCTGGACAGTCCACAACAAATGGCAGGACGGTCTGTCCTAACACGAGGAACACAGGAGAACACCCGATATCCAACTGATAACACGACTGACAAGACACCAAGAGCCCCTTTGACGCTGAAGTGGCAAAACCCACGAACTTAGTTGCCTGGAAAACAGTAACTCCCAAATCCTCCTGCCCAATCCACAAACAGACAATAATCCCAAACACACCCTTCTTCCTGTCCTCCGCCCGCCCCACGAGAGCCTTCGATAGACTGAATGTTTAACTAAGCGTTGTCATTTTTCTCGGGAATCTTTTTTGTCCGCCTGAGTGTTTCTGTTTCCTGTATTGCCCTTTGAAAAGGAAGGCATATGTAATTAATCGATAGATTTAATTTTCCGCCTCACAATATTTCAATTCTGTTATAAAGCATTAAGGCTAAATGAAATGTACAACTTGTTCAGTTGATACTCACACCAAAACAGACATTTAAAACATTCAATGAGGCATTCTTCCATCCCATTAAAATGACATCACTAAAAAAAGCATCACTTGAATCATTTAATGTTCCCTTTGGTAAACGGTTACATTTTGAGCAGTGGGGTGACACGAAACACAGCCAGCCATTTATTCAATGACATTGTAAAATTGAGCAATTTGTTGTCTTTGGTGTCTGATAATGAATTTGCCGGGGTGATGATTGGTGATTTTCTTTGTTGTAATCAAAGTGCACCACGGTTTTGACCACAATAGCCTGCAATAACACAATATGAAAACACACACACTTGCCAGTATGTAACTGCATCTCCATGAAGTGATCCATTCTCGTCCTGCTCTGGCACCTCCGTGAATATTTTTTTCCCCTAATGTTGCCATCAGTCCGTATTGAGGCCGTTGCCCGGCCTCATCACGCAAAGTGCCACTGGCTGTGGCTGAATGCATCTCAGTGGGTTCGCACTGCAAAGCAGGAGACGGGCCGGAGGACACATCTGCCATGACACTAATGCACTGACTCAGTGCTCAGAGCTTAACACTGCAGCCAGGATGAAACCCAGAGGGGTTTTGACACTTATACTACAGGGATCCGCGTGATGGTCCATTTTCCAGCAAGCACCTCTAATGCAAGCAACAGCCTCTTTCCACCTGTGTTCTCTCGATATAACATCAGTTTCCTTATTTGACACAAAATGTATCTCCTTCACATCACTGATTTTTTAAACATGCAGAATGAAACACAGGGGCTTTTGGAAATTTGTAAACTTGGGGGACTATGGGAAAACACTATAGGCCTTATTCAGACTAGGAGCCAAAATTCGATTTTCAGCCCATTCATATTGAAACTAGAGCGACAAAGCACAGATACCCATTTTTCATTCGAGATATATCAAAACTACTTAAGAGATGTTTCATATCCGATATGGACAAAATCCTTCTCAATCTGAAAAGTTCAGATGGGATATGACCAGTGGTGGATGAAGTACTTTTTTACTTAAGCTGCAAAAAATTACTCACATAAAAGTACAAGTATCTAAGAAAAAAATTATTCAAGTAAAAGTACAACAAAAAAAAAAGTAAAAGTATTTTCTCCCAATACAAAAATGTAATATAGATATATACTGTACATATCTACATACATACATACATATACAGAGATCTGAGTCAATATTCAAAGAAAGAACCAGAAAATTCATTGACTGCTCAGTTTTATATGAAACTGTGCAGAATGTAAAAAACAAGCAATAAATCAACTGCATTGAAAACAGAAGCTTAACAAGCTCAAAACTCCAGAACTTAGCTTATGGCGGATTGCAAGCAACTACTGTATCGGGTGCATACCGCCACCTACTGTTTGTATTGGTCAATATCTTGTTCACCTGCTTAATCTTGCTTGTACTCATGTTTCTGCTTCTGGTGCTCAGTTACGGTATAGTCGCACGGGGCTTATCGATTGCACCGGGGCATGAAAACGAAACTATTAATTCACAATGAGGAAAAAAACAACAACAACAACAGTAACGTGTAACGCAGGCGACAATTTGAAAAGTAGTGGAGTAAAAATCAGGCAGGTAACTGCGGTAAACTACTCTGGATGCAAATTGAAGTAGCAAATTAGCTGCCGTCTTTTAGCTAACTGCCTGGCTATGAATGCAATGACAATTAAATGAGATTTGAGTCAAAGGCTCTGACTCAAGAGCTTTGTCTAATATTGTGTTAACATGATATGTGGTATTTGA
The DNA here is from genome assembly GCF_030265065.1 of Corythoichthys intestinalis. Lineage (NCBI taxonomy): Eukaryota > Metazoa > Chordata > Actinopteri > Syngnathiformes > Syngnathidae > Corythoichthys > Corythoichthys intestinalis. The sequence continues at coordinate 35,748,893 of NC_080414.1, read as the reverse complement.
ACTTGAAGGAATTTGCCCCCCCCCCCCCACCATGCCAAGCCGCGGAAACAGCGCCAGCCAAACGAAATACTGTTCCGCTGGCACTGCTCTCGCAAGCCAACCAGTGGGGGGCCAAGATTCCGCGCGTTCACTCCCGTGCTAACCCTTAGGACTGACTCCATGTTCCAAAAGTTTGAAGAAGGCTCACCGAAAACAGGTTGACAATTTATTCGTCAACAATGGTCAAAAACAAGGCAAAAAACAGATGACGGAGAGGCAGTGTCGGATCCAAGGTCGGCAAAACAATGGACACATTTGAATGTTCCCGAGCAGCGACCGTGTTATCTAAATGTTGAGTTCTTTTTGAAAGCTGCGAGCCGAAGGCATGGCTAGGTGTTGTCTTGGGATCATCCCTCAGGTTCGTGCGTCATCCTTCGTGGTTGCCTCGCCGACCGACGCAGGTCTTGACGTCCAAGGCGCCCGCGCTATCAACTTACTGTTCTTGGTTAGGCGAGGGTGCTCTCCGATGCTACTTGTTTTAGGACAGAGCGCCCTGCTCTTTGTCCTGGAGTGCCCAGGAGAACTGATTGCAAGAGTTGGTGCGTCAATCTTGCTCATGACGCGTTGGGCTTCTGTGATAAGATGGCGTTGTGTATCCTCTATATTGCTTCTTTTCATTAAACTATGGTGTAAGTGCTATTTATTTTACATTAGGTGTGTTAGAGTAATATAAACAGTCCTACAGTAAATATGAGAAATGATACTATTCCCTGATTGATTATATTATGTGTGTTGGAGTAATGTAAACAGTTATAATGTGTGTGCGAGAAAGGAAACTATTCCCTTCAAACTGTATCAATAATGATGCTATTTATTGCTATTTTTTTATATGACCAAAATAAATAGAATCAATCAGTATGAATTAATTGCCTAGCTTTGGGATATAACCTCTAACAATTTTGTATGTATGCTCATCATAATTTCCAGTTTTATAAGCATAATTTCCAGTTTTACAAGAATTTTATTTGTTACTGCAGTCCCTGTATATTAGAAAGTTATTTGCTCGCAGCAAGGTATAATCAGCCAAGGAGGAATGAGAGACGTAAGCTAGGTAACCCACCTAGGCAACATAGACCACGTTTTGATCACAACCTAGGAAGAGGTGAAGGAGCGATGAAAGTTGATGAGCATGAGCACAGGTGAATTGACTATCAACAAGGGATGTCCCAATTTGATTTTGGATACTGATGGATGAATATTGAAATATTTTTTACAGAAACATGTATTTTGATATGACTATTTATATTTCAAAGCGCTATTTCTGACCTATATGGATAAGTGCTGAAAAATATTTTGCTCGCTCGCCAGTGCCCCGCTGTGCCCCAGTTTTGTATTAGGTCTAGTGATGCCCCTGCTATGGACTGTATGATAAGACACTACATGCATCTCGTTCTTGTATGTGTTGGAAAATTAGGCCACATCGGTACACATCGTTGGCATTCATTATCATCTACAGTGTAATGACATTACCAGTAATTGCTCATGTTGGACTTTATATTGCATTAAATGTGGTTTGGGAGTTGGACATGTGATTCATTAAAGCAAAGTTATATTTAATGTTGTGGAAGTCAAAATAGCCGCACAAAGCGTTTAATTAAGGTATAGTACTATTGTAGTTATAAGGTGTGTACTAATACACTTAGTGACTAAACTGTTAAGTCGAATACAATGCATATTATTCTTTGTTACAACCAATTAGTGAGCTGTTCGTGAGACAATACCTCACACAATCTTAAAAAGTACTTGAGAGTATTGTTATTAAGTTCTATTTGTCTCTAGTTGTGCTATAAAGGAATAGCGATTAATGAGTCAAGGGATTCAAAATGTGTTATAGCTTCAGAAACAAACCGCAGCGGAAACTAATCGTGGTATTAGTCTCCATCCATCCATCCATCCATCCATTATATCTACCGCTAAATCTAGGTTTGGGTCACAGGGCCGCAGCTTTAGGAGGGAAGTCCCGACTTCCCTCTCCCCAGCCGCTTCGGCGGGATCCCAATGTGTACATAGTCTCTCCTAGCATGTCCTGAGTCGTCCTCGGGGCCTCCCGCCGGTGGGACATGCCCGGAACACCTCTCCAGGGAGGCGTCCAGGAGGCATCCGAACCAGATACCTGAACCACCTCAGCTGGCTCCTCTCAAAGTGGAGGAGTAGCGGCTTGACCCTGAGTCCCTCCCGGATGACCTAGCTTCTCCTCCTATCTCTAAGAGAGAGCCCGGACACCCTGTGGAAGAAATTCATTTTAGCCGCTTGTATCCCGGATCTTGTTCTTTCGGTCATGACCCACAGCTTGTGACCATAGGTACATAGGAACATAAATCGGCTGGTAAATCGAGAGCTTTGCCTAGTAGCTCAGCTCCTTTTTCACCACAATGGACCGGTGCAGGGTCCACATCACTGCAGACACTGCACCGGTCTGCCAGTCGATCTCCCACTCCCTCCTACCCTCACTTGTGAACCTTCACTCGAGAATAAGACCCCAAGATACGTAATTCCTCCACATGGGGCAGGATATCATCCCCGACACGGAGAGGGCATGCCACCCTTTTCCAACTGAGGACTATGGTCTCGGATTTGGAAGTGCTGATCTTCATCCCAACCGCTTCACACTCGGCAGTGAACCAATGCAATGCTGATGCTTTCAAACCGGATCCCCTCAACGCTTCGGCTGCACCTAGAACTTCTCTCCGTAAAAGTTAAGAACTGAATCGGTGACAAAGGGCAACCTTGGCGGTGTCCAACCCTCACTGGGAACGAATGCAACTTACTGCCGGCTGTCATGGTTGTGTTCTCAGTTGTTCTTTTTTTCATTCCAGCATCCGAGCTGGATGGGTGGGGTCATGTGACACACCCGCATCAGAAGCACACGGTATTTAAGGACGCCTGTGTCTCGCAGCTGTGTTGGATAATTGCCTTTCTTACCGCTGTGTTTGCCCTAATCTTCGTGCTCTTCGACGTTCCTACGGTTGTATCCTAGCTTGATCATTTTGATTTTTGAGCTCTATTTTTTGCTGGACTTTGTACTCCCTTAGTTGTACTTTATTACATTTGTGTATTTTTTGCCGTGCTCCCTTAGTTGTACATTTTTATACTCGCATAAGTTTGGCGTGCTCCCTTGGTTGTATTTTTTATCACTTACAAACATTTACTATTGCTTGTTTCTGAGTCTGTAGTTGGGATCCACATCAACGGCTTGCCATTTATTACAATACGGACCAAACTCTGACACCAGTCATACAGGGAACGAACAGCCCTTACCAAGGGGCTCCCGAAGCACCCCCCCACAGGACTTCCCAAGGGACACGGTCGAACGCCTTCTCCAAATCCACAAAACACATGTAGACCGGTTGGGTGAACTCCCATGTACCTTCGAGGACCCTGCAGAGGGTGTAGAGCTAGTCCACTGTTCCACGACCAGGACGAAAACCACACTGTTCCTCCTGCATCCGAGATTTGACCTCCTGACAGACCCTCCTCTCCAGCACCCTTAAATAGATTTTACCAGGGAGGCTGAGGAATGTGATCCCTCCATAGTTGAAACACACCCTACGGGCCCCCTTCTTAAAAAGAGGGATGTTATTATTGTGCCTATGCTTCGAATAGCAGCTCAAAGTACCCAACCTTTTTGGAGTCCTTTGACGTGTGCTGGAGCGCACCCCCTCTGGGGACTCCCTCGTTCTGCAGGGGGACTTCAACGCTCACGTGGGCAATGACAGCAAGATCTGGATTGGTTGATTGGTTGCTATAAGTCTAAAACCTTAACATCGGATTCATATTCAAACCATGTTCATTTTCTCAAGTCCCTATGTCTGTCGGGATGAGTTATGTAAGCGGATGCAATAAAGATTCGGAATGAAAGAAAAATCTAATCGATCAGTGCCAATTTACATTGGTGCAGGTGCAATACATCACAGTTATTATTTCTTCCCAGAGCTTATCTTCTTTTTAATACGGACCAGTGTGCATCTGGCTTCATGCTCCTCCACATTTGCTGTCCAGGGGGACAGTGCTGTCAGACCCCAGTTTGCCAGTGAAAAAAGCCTGGTGGGATCAGGTATTTAAAAAAATGTAATCAGCTTTGGGGCAGTTTTGTATTAATAATTCTGCCTGGCAATAAGCGGCTTTTTAATTGAGAGATGTGACTTGACAAAAAAATTGAGAAGTGCTGTTGATGCACTTACTAAAATAATATAAGTTATTAAATTCCTCACTATGAATCACAGGAAGTTTTAATATTAGTGTTGGGGGGAAAAAATCAAAGTAAAATTGACTCATTCCGCAATAACGTAACATATATGTATGTATGTGTGTGTGTGTGTATATACATAGCTGAGCAAAGGCGTGAAACCTAAGAAGGAACTACCCAAGAAATATAGAAAGCTGTCTACAGCTGACGCACTGGAGACTGCTAAGCAAAGGCTCACAGCCCTAGCTAGCCGCCTAAAGAGGTACACAGGAGAAGTAGAGGCCAGAAGAATAAACACTATGTTCTCCAATAATCCAGCTAAGGTCTACTCTCAGTGGCAGGGTAGCAAGACCACAGCAGATCCACCCAGGGGTGAGACTGAATGATACTGGAAGAGTATCTGGGAAAAAGATCCATCTCACAACACTAATGCCCAATGGCTGGCAGACCTGCAGTCAGAACATTGTAACATCCCAGAACAAGACCCAGTAGTCATCACAACAGCAGACATCCAGACAAGACTGTCCAAAATGAAGAACTGTACAGTTCCAGGGCCCAACAGGATTCATGCCTACTGGCTTAAGAAGCTAACTGCACTCCATGAACGCCTAGCAGCATAAATGAACCAGCTGCTGAAGTTGGGGACCCACCCAGAGTGGCTAACCCAAGGTCGGACAGTCCTCATCATCAAGGACCCTCAGAAGGGAACAGTACCATCCAACTACCGGCCTATCACCTGCCTCAGCACCACGTGGAAGCTCCTATCAGGCATTATAGCGGCTAAAATGAGCAGGCAAATGGAGCAATACATGCACGGGGCACAGAAAGGGATTGGCAATAACACCAGGGGAGCCAAACACCAACTACTGGTGGACAGGGCAGTCGCCAGAGACTGCAAGGCCAGGAGCACCTACCTGTGCACTGCCTGGATTGACTACAAGAAAGCCTTTGACTCAATGCCACACACATGGATACTAGAATGCTTGAAGCTGTATAACATCAACAGGACACTAAGGACCTTCCTCCAGAACTCAATGGGGCTGTGGAAGACAACTCCAGAAGCCAACTCAAAGCCAGCTCCACATGTGAGCATCAAATGTGGTATCTACCAAGGAGATGCTCTGTCACCCCTGCTGTTCTGCATAGGCCTAAACCCCCTCAGCCAGATCATCACCAAGAGTGGGTTCGGGTACCGGTTCCGAAGTGGAACAACCATCAGTCACCTCCCTACATGGATGATATCAAGCTGTATGCCAAGAACGAGCATGACATCAACTTCCTGATTCACCTCACGAGAATATACAGCAATGACATTGTGATGTCATCCGGACTAGATAAGTGTGGGCGAATGGTAAATACGTGGGGATCCCACAGGCAAATGGGAACTATGAGGAAGCAACTAGGAGGTCTGCCACAACCAAATACTTACAGAGGGTGAGGCAGGTCCTCAAGAGTCAGCTGAATGGCAAGAATAAGATCCAGGCCATTAACAGCTTTGCCCTACCAGTAATCAGATACACAAGCTGAATAGAGGCTGGGGTCTATCACACTAGACAGGACCCCAGGTGCAGGCTATGCAAAGAGGCCCCTGAGACAGTCCAGCACATCACAGCAGGGTGTAAGATGCTGGCAGGCAAAGCAAACATTCAACGACATAACCAGGTAGCAGGCATAGTGTACAGGAACATCTGTGCCGAGCACAGACTGGAGACCCTGGAGTCAAAGTGGGCAACACCTCCAAAGGTGGTCGAGAACAACCGAGCCAAGATCCTGTGGGACTTCCAGATTCAGACAGACAAACTGGTGATGGCCAACCAGTCTGATATAGTGGTGGTGGATAAACATCAGAAGACAGCAGTAGTGATCGATGTAGCAATCCCGAGCGATAGCAACATCAGGAAAAAAGAACACGAAAAGCTGGAGAAATATCAAGGGTTGAAGGAAGAGTTGGAGAAAATGTGGGGAGCGAAGGCAACAGTGGTGCCAGTTAGGGATGGGAATCGAAATCCGATTCCAATTCCGAACCGGTTCCTAGTGTTTCGAGGCCTCGACATCACAATGAAAAAGTTTTAACGATCCCTTTGACGATTCCTAAAGACGAGTATTGTGTCGTGACATGTCTTGTTGTCTAGACACATCAAACTAGCATGGCACCAAGAACCACTCGCTCCAAAGTTTGACTACACTTCACCAGGAAAGAGGGTTCAAATGAAAGGTTACAATGGTTTAGCACGAGCATTGCAGCCGTAAACATAACAATGACAGCACGTAGGTTTAAATGCTCGAAAGTGTGTCTTCACTTCACGAGGAAAAATTACAACAAAGCGACTTGCAGTCATTGCAAGGTGGAGATAACTGCATCAGGAGGGAATATGTCTGCACTGTCCTCACCGGGACGCTAAGGCTCAGTCCTGGCTATACAGCTAGCTAAAGTCCCGAATTACGATGCAGAAGACATTGGTATAATTTGCTGACTGTATTCAACCATCACTTGTAGAGTGAAACTAAAAATACAAATGAAACAAATCAAATTCGTCCGCAATAACAAGCAGGTTTGCATCAACGTAAATCAGCCATGATTAGCTGCTAACACAGTAATAACAAACAGTTAGCATGCGTTCGCTAGCATTAGCACATCGTTCAAACCACTACACAACTGGATTTAAGTGTCACAACAACAACACAAAAGATGATAGATACAGGCGTTGCCTCTGTAGATATTTTACAAACATTAACAAAGAACGTAGGCTCGTAGCAGTGTTTGCCTCTCTCACTAACTCGCTCACTCGCTTGTGACAGCTGCACTTCTTTTTCACGTGAGGAAGCGCAAGGACGCCCCCACTTGAGCGTGAAAGCACCATAAAAACTAAAAGGCATATATATATTTCAATATACAGTAATGGTAAATAATACACTTTAACACAGGGGTCCCCAATTTGGTCCGGCCCCCTGAACAATACCAGAGAGCATTTTGAACTTTTTTTTTTTCTTCTAAATAGTGTTATTTATTTCCTGGCCTTTTTTTGTGAAGAACTCAGAGAGGGTTATTTGGTTATTATCTATTTAATTAATAGTGTTATTATTATATTATATTATATTATATTATATTATATTATATTATATTATATTATATTATATTATATTATATTATATTATATTATATTATATTATATATTATATTTACTTTTGTTCCATGAAGAATCCAGATTTGTGGCTTTCTGAAAAAAAAATAATTTTTACATTAGGCACTCCTGCAATCGTCACACTTTTTCTGTTACAAACTGACCCCGGCCCCTCATCAGAGAAGGGAAAAGTTATGTGGCCCTCATAGGAAAAAGTTTGGGGACCCCTGCTTTAACACATATTGCCAAAGGCAGAACAACATCCCATATGCCAATATATACCAATATTTTGTATTTCTATTAGAAAAATGTTTCAGTAAAATGTTACACATTCTTGTGTGTTTGCCACTCATTGCCACAGTTGACATTGAGGCTTTGGGCCTCTTTTGATCTCATTGTGAATTTGTAAGGTTGTGACTTCTGATTAAACAAACTCAATGCCAATCAAAACATTTGTTCTTCTTCTTCCCCAAATTAGAATCGATAAGAGAATCGATAAAGAATCGAACCGTTAAACAATACCGATAATGGAATCGGAATCGGAAAAATCGTATCAATTCCCATCCCTAGTGCCAGTAGTGATCGGAACACTAGGGGCAGTAACCCCCAAGCTGGGTGCATGGCTCCAACAGATACCAGGAACAACGACCGACATCTCCGTTCAGAAGAGCGCAATCCTAGGGACAGCTAAGATCCTGCGCAAAACCCTCAAGCTCCCAGGCCTCTGGTAGAGGACCCGAGCTTCAGAGGAGAGACCATACCGCCCGGGTGGGCGAGATAAAGATTTTTTTTTATATTTACATATATATATATATATACTGTATATATGGTGGAAAACACTCAGGCGACTTGAAGTTCTGCTCTGCGACCCCCAATTTGGCCAAATTTCAAAATTGTCCGATATGCACGTGTGATACATCATTGGAAAGCTTAAAATCTCAATTTTCTGGGGGAAGAAAAATTTTGAACAGGAGGGTATTTAAAAAAAAAAAAAAAAAAAAAATTTAAACAGCAAAACCCTAACAGAATTAATGCAGAATTAAAGACGCCACAATTTTAACGAGATATTAACGCGTACTTACCTTGTTTCGATCCAAAAACTCCATGTAGCATGTATCACCGAATGTCAAGACACAGCTGTGACTGGCCACAGCCAGATTTTGTTGGGATTTTATGGGTGAAAAATGGTGATATAACAAGGGTCGCGATGCAGAAATCGCAGACAACAAGGAGTGGATGAGATTTTCTTTTTCATATAGTTACCCTTTTAAACGTTATTTTTCAATTTTTATTTGTTTGGATCGATTATTTATCATCTAACATATCGGGGAAAATGCGACAGTAACAAAAAAAAAAAAAATACAATTAAGCGATAGTTATGAAGTAGATATCCGTGACTTTTTTACAGACGCCACATTTTTCACTGTGACATAATTTGTTTAAAAGTTTAAAATATGTGAGTGAATAATTTTTTAAAGTCGTTTTTTTTTCTTAATGAAATATGAGACATCCATTAATGATTCTAAGATAAAAACGATGGACATTTTGAATAATAAATATTATTAATTACCTTCGTTTTATGGCTGGGTTGAAACAAAAACGGTTGTGCGATGTCTGTAAACGGGGGTTTTCAGGGTAAAACGGACAAATTAAAAAAAGTTCTGAGGCTTAATGTGCCATGAATCTGCGACGGCAGCATATAGACATATTGTTCTATCAAACACAAAGTTCCGTGCCATGCATAATTTCAAACCATGACGTCTAAGTATATTACCAACAGTAACATTGGAAACGGTGGTCCCAGCTCTTTTCAGGTCATTGACCAACTCCTGTCGTGTAGTTCTGGGCTGATTCCTCACCTTTGTTAGGATCATTGAGACCCCACGTGTGATATCTTACATGTGGCTCCACTCCGATTGAGATTGACCGTCATGTTTAGCTTCTTCTATTTTCTAACAATTGCTCCAGCAGTGGACCTTTATTCACTAAGCTACTTGGCAATTGCTCAGTAGCCCTTTCCAGCCTTGTGGAGGTGAACAAATTTGTCTCCAGTGTCTTTGTACAGCTCGTTGGTCGTGACAATGTTATAAGTTTAAGTCTTAGTGATTGTATGGGGTGGACAGGTGTCTTTATGCTGCTATCGACCTCAAACAAATGCATCTGATTCAGGATAATACATGGAGTGGAGGTGGACTTTTAATACTAACTTTTAGGACTAATTTTTAGAGTCAGAATTCTAGCTGATAGACAGGTGTTCAAATACTTATTTCCAGCTGTATCACACAAATAAATCGTTAAAAAAAATCACACATTGTAATTTCTGGATTTTTATATTTAGATTATCTATTTCACAGTGGACATGCACCTATGATGAAAATTTCAGAATCCTCCATGATTTTTAAGTGGGAGAACTTGCAAAATAGCAGGGTGTTCAAATACTTATTTTCTCCACTGTGTGTGTGTATGTATATATATATATATATATATATATATATATATATATATATATATATATATATATATATATACATACATATATAGTGGTGTCAAACGGTTAAAATTTTTAATCGAGTTAATTACAGCTTAAAAATTAACTAATCGTAATTAATCGCAATTAATTGCAATTCAAACCATCTATAAAATATGCCATATTTTTCTGTAAATTATTGTTGGAATGGAAAGATAAGACACAAGATGGATATATACATTCAACATGCGGTACTGTATTTCTTTATTATAACAATAAATCAACAAGATGGCATTACCGTTATTAACATTCTGTTAAAGCGATCCATGGATAGAAAGACTTGTAGTTCTTAAAAGATAAATGTTAGTACAAGTTATAGAAATTTTATATTAAAACCCCTCTTCATGTTTTCGTTTTAATAAAATTTGTAAAATTTTCAATCAAAAAATAAACTAGTAGCCCGCCATAGTTGATGTCAATAATTACTTATACAATGCTCATGGGTGCTGAAGCCTATAAAATCAGTCGCACCCAAGCGCCAGCAGAGGGCGGCAAAACTCCGAAAAACACAACAAGTGTGTTGTCACTGTAAGGTAATTTTAATCTGTTTGAGCGGGGCATTTGTGCGTTAATTGCGTCAAATATTTTAAAGAGATTAATTTTAAAAATTAATTGCCGCTCATTAACGCGATAATTTTGACAGCCCTAATATATACAGTATACATGGTATCAGTTCTATACGCTTCTTTAGGCTCATGAAATGAAAACAATTCATATTAATAACTGTCTAAAATGTATTTATTTTTATGTCATTCTACCACATTGAGTGTTCGGTCCGTAATGCAATAACTGCAGTAGCCCGGCCACCTTTAACACAGACCCTTAATGAGTGGTTGGTTGCAGACTGGTGGGGAACAAGGGAACTCTGTGAAATGTGAGTGAAAGTCAATGCAATAGAATGAGTCCTATTGATCTCTGTTGAAATACACGATGGGAGTGCAGACACGGCCAGCCAAACTGACCCCATTTAACTATAATCTGTATAGGCACACTTACTGAATCTTCCCTTCCACACACAAGTCAGTGTGTGCAAATCAAATAACATAGAAAGGTTAGAACTAAATGTTCTTCATTTTTTGTTGGGAATGCCATCAGCTGTAAATCACTAATACATGCTTGAAATGCAGAACCAAAGAAGGTTATATTTGATGAAATAAAATGAATGTTAACATTATACATTATTACATTTCCCACAATGACAAATCATTTGTTTGATTCTTGTCGTGCTCCAGTGGTTTCATTTACACCACATATTGGTGTCATCAACTCCTTCCCACGTTGCAATTCTGGCGTGTTTACCCAGAAATTGTCTGCGTTCACATTTATTTTCAGTAGACATTTCATTGGCACCTTACCGAGGCGTGATCTTGTCTAAGCCCACTAAATTACAAGCAAAGATGATGCTGTTGAATTGATCATTCTTTCCCTGCGAAGTTTGATTTTAACCAAAGTCAAAACTCGACTCATCCTTACATAAACAGTGAAAAACAGCATTCATACAGTATTTTCAAAAAACAGTATTCAATCATTATAGCTTCTCATCTGCTTAGGGTTGCCAACTGTCCCTTGAAAAATGGAATTGTCCGGTTTTCAGAAAAAAAGTATGCGTCCCTTATTGCGCTTTCAAGGGGCTAGCTTTTTCCCTTATTATACTTGAAAAAATTGTCTTATTTGTAGAACGGCCGAATACTGGTATGGTGTTTTACAAGAATATGCAGGGAAACGAATACCTCTGCCTCAGTGCTTTTTACAGCCCACTTAATTTTTGTCTTAGTCTTTTGGATGACAATACTTATTAGTCTTAGTCATATTTTAGTCATTTCAAAATGTTTTCATCTTTGTGTAGTTTTAGTCGACGACATCTCATACACATTTTGTGTAGTTTTAGTTTGTGTATGTGTGTGTAGTTTACATGGTGACTCTCCGAGAATTCGAAAAATTTCATTTATGCATTTGTATGGTTCCGTCTCCATTCGAACAATGTCCAATGCTGCGTGAAAACGATGTAGTATTCATGCCAGACCCTAAGGGGCAGTGCAGATTCACAAGGCGACAGCCAATGATGCACTTTGACGCCAACAAAATCCTCAGCCCAGAAAAACAACATACCCGCCCACTCCAAGCAATGGCATTTATATGGTTCGGTCTCCATTTGAACGATGTCGCAATGCCGTGTGAAAACGATGTAGTATTCATGCCAGGCCCTAGGGGGCAGTGCAGATTTACAAGGCGACACCCAATGATGCACTTTGACGCCAACAACGTCCTCAGCCCGGAAAACAACATGCCCACTCCAAGCAATGGCATTTCTCTTTTGCTCCAAAAGGCACAAAAATGGAAAAATACAACATATTTGAATTAAAAATGTTATAAAAACAGTCAGTTAAAGCCGACCTTCCGCAATATTTGCTGTTTTTAACTCATTTGCTCCGAAAAACGTATAAATATGTTCTATTTTTAATTGTTTGTGTCCCAAAGACGTATTTTTTATTTTTTTTTAAAGACATCTCTAGGTCGTGATTCAATTTAGCTCCAAAGCACTAAGCTGAAAATCCATTTTAAAGCAATGAAACTGGCCACTGGAGGGCAGTAGTGCATTTGGTAAGACCCGCAACCCGATTCAACGGCAATGAATAGCCAATCCGCACGGCCGTGCGCCGGCGGAAGACGACCGAAAGTATGCCAGGTGGTGGACGACCGAGCAGAACAACCGGTAGGACGCCCGGGATGCCAGGCGCTGGACGACCAAGCAGAACGACCGGAACCACTAGTGCAGCAGACGATGCCTTTGAGTCCTTGCTGCTTGCGTGCAGAGCCCGCAGAGACTCAAAAAACTTCATCTTTATGAGACAGACGGCGATGAGCGAAAAGTTTAACCGGCTGTCATGGCCAGAACAGTGTCGTCTTTCAGTTAGTTATGTGTAATTAAATTGTTACTTTGTTATCAAAAGCTCTATTTCTCTTGTTGTTTATCCTATTTTGCAAAAGGAAAACATTATTCAGATGTTTGGGATGTAACTAAAGCAAAAAATAGCTGTGTATAAGTCAAAGTTATGTTTGAAATGTATGCTTTCACAAAAAGCTCAATTTCTCCGTTTTTTTCATCAGAAATTGGAAAATTGCTCAAACTAAGCTATTTTCTAATGCAGATTTCTAAAGAATGCAAAAAGATATGAACTAACTTTTTTTCTGCTGAAAGAAGAGAGTCTAATCTTTTTTTTGGTGGGTTTTATGTTTATAAAGCAATAGAACAGACTTTTCTGTGGGCCTTGCAAAATCAGTCAAAATCCTGTAAAACGGCGGGGAGCGAAGGACCTTGCTCCGGTGAAAATGGCTGGGAGTGAATGAGTTATTGTTTAGTAAAACCACTGCGCACGCATGTGATGTGTGCAAGTGCTAACGTTATCGGTGCGGGAGCTTTCCAGCGATATGGATGCGGACCAAGCCCTACAATCTAATCCTTCCACTTTGGAGGCAGGATTCAAAGGTTTGCATCTTCGCCTTCCATTTTCGCCGACACCATATAAAGGGGAGGCCATTCGGCAACACAGTCATTGCGTCTTTGTGTCGCAGAGTCGCTATTTAGTCGCCTTTAGTCGATAGTTACCCAAAATGTTTTTGTCTGTAAATTCAAAAGTTCTAGTCCCAAAATAATAGTGCGAATGCCATGCTAACGCTAGGATTACATTTAGCGTCTGATGATCACTCAGCACAGACCTTGAAAGGTAAGATAAGAAAACTAATCTTACCATGTTTCCAAACAAGCTAGATGGAGCGCACCCTTGCTTTGGACACATCCTAAACTACAGTGAGGAGAATGAGGGAGAGGTCCCGCACATCTCACATGAGTGACACGACCCAAACATGGCTACGATGCAAGCTGATGTACTCCACGAGCAATATGAAAATGTAACATACTAGTATATGAACATGACAGAAATGATGTCGCATTTTCGTCTCGTCTGACGAAAACTGGCATTCGTCTTGTTATGTTTTAGTCTCCGAAACCACGTTTTCAGCTCGTCGTCATCATGAAAAAATTGTTCATCGACGAAATATTTTTGTTATCATCATTGTTGACGAAAACAACACTGCCCTGCTCATCCTGCTTTTTTACCAATGAGCTGACGAAATAATGGCAATATGAAATTTCATCATATCTCATTGGTCGAAGTACTGTCACTAACGAAAACAACATACGAACAGGGGCGGACTGGTACTAAAAAGCAGCCCTGGACTCAGTCCAGCACACAAGAATCGTTGTACGAAGGGAAACAGAGACCATGCCACCCCGGGAGAAATTTTTCTTACATTTTATTGTAAAAGGCATCAATTTCGTGCACTTTGAGAGAAAAATGAAGCGGCTATGAAGAACTACACATTGCTTTATTATACATTTTAACTTGAATACTCACTGAGAAATGAAGAGCACAGTCCCGGTCTCAATGTAGAACCAGAAAAGGCAGGAGACTGCCTGAAGCACAAATAAAACGGTATGATTTATGATAAATCCCAATGAAAAGAGGCTGTAATTATACATTTTAACTTGAATACTCACTGAGAAATGAACAGAACACTCTCAGGATCTCTATGTAGAACCAGAAAAAGTCAGGAGACTATATTTCTTCTGAATTAATATTGCTGCTGCGTGTGCATACGTTGTTTTACAGCTAAAATATTTTTTCTTAGGAGAGGAATAGTAGGACTAGCATACTGTAACTTGACACGATTGCAAACGGGGACATGGACTGGACATGGACTAACTGGCACTAACCCTTTAATTGCCATTTATTTCATTTAAAATGTAGCTACCTGGTGGATAACAATTGCCAAATATACCAAGCAAGTAACCCTCTTCATCCCTACTTACTTGCCCTGCGCTTGTCTGGGGAACTTCCACCAGCTCATCATTTCCCTCTCCCTCGTCTGTTGTCTTTCTCTGCACCGGCTGCACGTGAGAGCGGCTGCCGGTCCCACTCTCACCATCACCAGGGGCTGGGTTGTTGCTAGCCGGCGTGGCCGTTGCAGCCAGACAGCACCGATGCTTTGCTCTTGAGTTTCTTCAGTTTTTTTCTCTGTAAACTTCGCCACGCTTCTCTTTTTTTGCCTCTACCATTCATATTGTTTATCCACGCTCATTGCTATTTTGCTTTCACAAGGAGTAAGGCTTTACCAAAGTAGGCTACTCTGTGCTTTCTTCGTTCTTCTCCTATCAGATTGGCGGTTAACAGCCAGGCACATTGCTGCCACCTGTCGGATTGGATGCAAACTGTAGGGGACTTTGAACACACCTAAAAAAACACAAAAAACAAAAAACAAAAAAAATAATATAACAACTTGAGAGATTTTTTAAATACTTTTGCAAAGAAAAAGCCAAAAACACACACATAGGCTAGGTTCATACCGCAGGTCTTAATGCACGAATACGATTTTTTGGTGTTTTTATGACTCGAGTGAGGCATTAACCTGACGCCCTGAACAGGAAATGTCGCATAAAAGTTGGACCATCTCAAATCCGATCTAGGTCACTTTCGTGTTTGGTTAAAATCTGATCTGGGCCACATTTTTTCCAGAATGTGGCTGCGGTCTGAACTGTCAAGTCCCTCAAATTGGAATTCATGTAGAAATTAGGTCAGCAAAGAGCAAGAGAGACAGGGCGCTACGGTAGCGTTAGCGCCTAGCTTAACGCGGCTTATAGGGAAGAGGCAAAAAGGTGGGCTTGACAACAGTCATAAAAAGATAAAGTGGGGGGATAAGCCTGAGAATGCTCTGTTTTCTCTCTATGCTCCAAATAAGCAATATTTCAAGATTGTTTACACGGCTGAGAGTCGGGGCAAACTGTCCGTATGTGTGTGCGCCATGGACGCACAGTGCGTGCATACGATCTTTTTCATGAATTTACCCTTTTAAATGTTTTTTTTTCTTTGGATCGATTATTTATCATCTAACAAATCGGAGAAAATGCGACAGTAACAAAAACAATACAATTAAGCGATAATTATGAGGTAGATATCGTGACTTTTGTACAGATACCATTTTTTTCAATTTGACTTAAATTGTGAAGTTTAAAATATGTGAGTGAATATTTTATTAGTCGTTTTTTTTTTTTTTTAACGAAATATTAGAGATCAATTAATGATTCTAAGCCAAAAATGACATTTTGAATAATAAATATAATTAATTACCTTCATTTTATGGTTGGGTTGAAAAAGTAGAGGTTAAACGACGTCTGTAAAAGGGGGTGTCCAGGGTAAAACGGACAAATTAAAAATAGTTCGAGGGCTTAATGCGCCATGAATGCTGTGGTTGTTTTGGCTTAATATACAGCAGTGTCTTTGAAAGAGGAGTGCAAGAGCAGAAAATGTTTTTTCACTCTTGTCTGTGTTTTCCGCCATATATTTATATTTATTTATTTTTTATTAAAGATACATTGCTGATAAGAACTTTTTTCCATGTGCTTATGTAACACAAATGTGTTATGTTAATTAATTAAGTTTTGAGTAAAATTATTATAATATTATAATTATAAACAAAAAATGAATTTTCATATGCAAAAAAAATTATAATTAAAGGGTGACGGTTATCGGGCCGGCCGGCTCTACCAATGAGGCGTCCCCTTGTTTTTTTGTTTTTTTTGTCAGGCAACCTTCCATATGCTTCATCACAATTACCTCATCAAGCTGACTGGCGACTAAAAGCAAAATTCCTGGAATCAAAAAATAGATTCAATGTAAGAATTGATATGGGATGACCATACAGTCATAACACAGGAGGCTGTGTGTGCACCCTCATGCGAGATATGACGGATTCATTGTTTTTCTGGCTGCTTGCCCTGCCTTTAGGTCATGCTAGGTTGTCCTGGGTGACACATCCATCTCTCTCGCAAAGCCTGGTGCTGCAATCTGAAGCGGCAGATCTGGTTACCTGAGGGTCCTCCCTTGAGCTCTGAGCCCATATCAAAGTGCACACTTGAACAGAGGGATGGAGGGGGGAGGGGGGGTTCACATCTCAGACGTCTGGGAAAAGAAAGGAAGGGGGTTGAGACTGTTTTACTTTACCTTGGATATATTCGCTACAGAGGTAAAGCTTGTTCAAATAAAGAATATCTTCACTGAAGTAACTCATAAAAGATGTAGCAAAGAATCCCGGGTGAGCTAAGGTGAACGCTATAGTTGGCTCAAGAAATGGCCTTTGTAAACAGTATAATGGGAGAAAATCAGCAGGTGTTGACTGTAGTCAGCCATTAATCAACAATGATGAGGTGATTCACGGACACAATTGAACAAGTGCTGGAAAAAAGGTTTCTGTAGGGTGAACATTCTGCATGCAACCATAGTGATTATCTCAGCATGGATGTGGACTGAAGAAAAATGTCGATTTTCTCTTTAAACAGGTTCTTTTAATTCTCTTAAATGAACAGGAGATTGCATCACACAATTCAGGAGCAAAAAGAAAGAAATAATCACTTAAGATTAGTATTGTTTTCATCAATGATGATGATTACGAAAATACCTTGTCAACGAACAAAAAATGTGGCTTGGCAGACTAAAACATAACGAGATGGATGCCAGCTTTCGTCTGAAAGGATGAGAAGGAGATGAAAATTCGCCATAGTTTCCGTCATAAGTTCACAATGTGTGACATTTTCTTGTCGTATGTGTAGTTAGCACGCATCGTAGCAGTGATTGGTCGTGTCACACATGTGACTAATTGACCAATATAAACCAGAGATATGATCCTGTTAGTTTCATAATAAGAAATATGTTTTCTCCACTAGAGGGCACTCATTCTCTTTGGACAAATTATTCATTTCTGCATTGTTTTTGTATTGTTGTTGTCCACAATTCTTTGCAGACCTCGGACAAAATGCTGGACACAGTGCTCGACGCCAGTTGGAAACTAGCCGCCACAGCTTGCTGGCTTCCACCCGAGGCTAGAATTCATAATGTGATGGCATCACAGTCCGACAGACTGCCTCCGAAACCGACTTCTGCGTCGCCTGCGCCTCAACATTTGTATGATCAACATTTGTTGTTCAATGTTGATGAGCTGAAGATCCACATTCAAGGGTTTTATCTCCGTTAGCATTTTAGCATAGCAGTGCAACCGGAAGAAAACTAGAAGTCGTCGAGTCCCCCAAAACCCTACAAACACAACGCCTCTAATGGCTTGGCGGTGAATACAGAGCAACGCCGCAGAACTATTGAATGCTCATTGCCGCCGTCGTCGCTTCGCCGTCACCGCAACACAGTATCAAAACTCAGGCTTAATGCGTTAAAAATGAAATGGTTGTTTTGACAAACTCGTCAAAGTTTATATTCGTAAAATTACAACGAAATCCGAAAAGCTCTTTAGCTGCCCTTTAATTAGTGACGGTGAAAGCGATACAGACCCCCTCAAAATATAAAAGAGTTGTCGTCATTCAATTAGTCATCAGTCGACATGTTATCACAAAATGTTATGAAAATATTTTATAAAGGTTGAAAATCTACTTAGTGTTGCTTTAATGAAGTTATGTAGTAGGTTATAGTCTTCTTTTTCAAAGTATAATAATAACATTTCATATAGATAACTGATAAGTTCATAGTACAGTTCATATAAATCACTTAAGATTTGTGTTGCGAAATAAAATACCATTGCTCATAAATAAAAATCAAACATTGTAAGCAGTAACTCACAAGTTACTCAGTACTTGAGTATTTTTTTCACCAAATACTATTTTACTTGTACTTCAGTACATATTTTAGCTGACTAATTTTACTTGATTTATATTATTTTGAAGTAACACTACTCTTACTTGAGTAAAATTTTTGGCTACTCTACCCACATCTGGTCGCCAGCATAGGAACGAAACTCATTTGTAACCCGGGGACTACTTGTATAAAATTTTGGCCCACATGAGATCAAATTGCCATGAATGTGGCGCGCGAGTCAAAATGAGTTTGATACACCAGCTTTAAATAATTGACCTACATTGGTATGAAAAAGTATCTCAACCTTTTGGAATTTCTTACATTTCTGCATTAAATCACCATCGTTGTCAAAATCACACAGATGAAAATACAGTGTCTGCTTTAACTAAACCCACCCAAACATTTTCAGGTTTTCATATTTTAATAGCATACAAACAATGACAGAAGGGGTGGGGGGAATAATAAATTAACCCTCTGCCCAAGGAGACTTTAAACCAACAATTGAAACCATTTTTTACCAAACATTTTAAGTTAGGTGTGTGCCCAATGAGAGGTTTAAAGCTGCCCTGCCCACTATAAAACACACACCTGGTAAGAAATGTCTTGACGAGAAGCATTGTCTGATGTGCATCATGGCTCGGTCAAAAGAGCTGTCTGAAGACCTGCGATCAAGTATTGTTGATTTGTATACAGCTGGGAAAGGATACAAAACCATCTCTAAAAATCTAGATGGTCATCAATCGACAGTTAGAGAAGTTGTCTACAATGGAGAGAGTTTGGCACTGTTGCTTCTCTCCCAAGCAGTGGCAAAGATGACGCCAAGAGTTCAGCACAGAATACTCAGAGAGGTTAAAAAAAAAAAAACCTAGAGTGTCTGCTAAAGACTGTCACTGCCACAGAGCAATATCTCTGTGCACACATCAACTATATGTAAAACTATGGCTAAGAATGGTGTTCATGGAAGAACTCCATGGAGGAAGCCACTGATGTCTAAAAAAAACATTGTTGCATCTTTAATGTTTGCAAAAAGGCACTCGGACACTCCACAGAAGTATTAATGAAACCAAAGTTGAAATGTTTGGGAGTAACACACAACGTCATGTGTGGAGGAAATAATGGAACAGCTCACCAACATCAACACATCAACCCCACCGTAAGGCATGGTGGAGGGAGCATCATGATTTGGGGCTGTTTTGCTTCCTCAGGGCCTGGACAATTTGCGATCAGTAATGGAAGAATGAATTCAAAAGTTTATCAGGATGTTTTGCAGGAAAACATGAGGCAGTCTGTCAGACAGTCGGAGCTAAAAAGAGGATGGATACTGCAACAAGCCAATGATCCAAAACACAGAAGTAAATCAACTTCAGAATGGTTTCAGAAGAACAAAATACACATTCTTGAGTGGCCAAGTCTTAGTCCAGACTTAACCCCATTGAGATGCTGTGGCATGACCTAAAGACAGCAATTCACAACATATTAAATGTCATGGTTCACTTCCTTATTTTTCCCCATTCTGTCATTGTTTGCATACTATCTCCATTAAAATATGAAAAACTATAAATGTTTGGGTGGTTTTAGTGAAAGCAGAAACCGTTTTTTTTTATCTGTGTGATTTTGACAAAGATCAGATCACATTTGATGGTGATTTCATGCAGAAATGTGTGAAATACCGAAAGGTGCAGACTCTTTTTCCTACCACTGTCACATCAATGTTTCTGAAATGTGGTTGTATGACATGGTAGGACCTTGGAATACCGTGAAAAAAAATACTCATGCAAACTGATATCTGAAAGCAGAACTGAATGGTAAGTGTGCCAACATGCTTGCTAACAGCATGTATCGAACCGATCTCATTTTTGTCTCAGGCCACTTTGTAGCGCACATTGAGTGGATGACTAAATGTGGTGACCATATGCTCTATTCTCTCCCTGCCACCCATATTGGTTTTCCTCATCTCCGACTTCCCCTTTGTTGGTTTGTTCTGATTAAGTCCACTTTGTGCTCTCTTACGTTGTTGGACTGCACCATCTGTGTGTAGCTGAGCCACGGGAGGGTCATCAGAAGATCCAGACATGTTCCATTACAGAATGTTTCAGTGGAATTGCGTTTCAAGCAACCATGTAAAGAAGGATTGAGCTGAACGTAGTCCAGTGCTTCGCCACCAAAACACCAGCTGGTGTGCATTTCACAGCCCATTTGTTCCTAAGGGGCATTTCTTTCCCTATCCGGGAGGCTAGCACAAGAAAAAAAAGCATAATTTTGAATATATGCGACAACACCATTAAGTCTAACTGAATGGTATGATCTAAAACCGTAGTTTTCCTTTGAAAATGCATTTAGCGTTGCACTAAATGAGACTCAAGAAAATGGATTCTTTGCATCATACAGAAGACTGATTATAAACATTTCAAGAAGTGCTCGGTTAGATCCATCCCTCATGTCCCAGTAGGAATGGGAGGCATCTTGCTGACACGTATGTAATGTTGTGGAACAAACTCCTTCTAGGTACAGAGTAGCAACCCTTTTTTATCCGCTCAATCTTGCAGTCAAATGCTGACAGTGAGATGAATGAGGCAGCCATGGGCCTTGGGTAAACAATGGAAGTCTATACGTCAAAGATAAGAATACACTTTGATAAAAAATTTATGGCGCTCTTTAAAAAAAGAATAACCAAAAAACAGGCTCACATCTACGTGTCTACAATGCATCGCAAAATATATAAGCTAACCTAAGGGGAATCTTTTGGGATCCAGCAAAAAGAAGAAAGGAATGGAGAACTATTAAATATGGTGTGGTGGGAAATGGACAGCTTGATAGCACACCTTTCAAGATGTTAGAACAGCGAATAAAAAATGAACATTCATTTCTCCTGCAGGAACAATCCCTCTCAATTGTATCCGTTCACCAGATGTGAAAAGATTGTCGCCAACATTGTACAAAGAGCCAGCCAGAAAGTGGGTTACACAGATCTTAATGGAGACCAGACATGATTAAAAATGACAGTTTTGTAGGAAGTGGCAGAAGAGAGTTGTTCAAAGAGTGAAGACTTCACCAAACATTGATTCAATCATTTCCAGAGAATATTGAAATGGACAGTTTTAATCCCTCTAACCTCCAATATTCTTCCGACTAAAGTCCCATAAAAACCCATAACACATTTTCATAGACAGAAGTATGTACGACAGTAATGTAAGATAAGCTTGAGCCAAAGGGCTGAGCCATATGCCATATGCGTGACAAGGGTGTAAATCACCCAGGGGTGGGTAGAGTAGCCAAAAATTTTACCCAAGTAAGAGTAGCGCTTCTTCAAAATATTACTCAAGTAAGAGTGAAAGTAGTCATCCAAAAAATGTATTTAAGTACAAGTAAAAAAGTATCCAGTGAAAAGACTACTCAAGTAATGAGTAACATTTTGAGTAACTGCTTCTTTTTGATTTTTTTAAAACAATCATATCTACATGAATGCCTCAACGATATAAAGTCGTGGCTCTCATGTAATTTTTTAAGTTTGAATGACAGTAAGTCTGAAGTCATGGTGTTCAAACCGAGTAGCCAGGCCTCCCTGAATGTTGACCTCGGTTCATTGTCTCCGTTTCTTAAGAATTATGTCAAAAATCTAGGGGTCCAATTTGATGCTGATTTTAAATTTGAGAAGCAGATTTCTTGTGTTGTTCGGGACTGTTTTTATCAGCTTCGCCAGATTGCTAAGGTGAAATCTATTGTTTCACGCTCTGATATGGAAAAATTGATTCATGCTTTTGTCACAACTCGGCTGGATTACGGTAATTCTTTGTATGCAGGTGTCGGTCAGGCGGCACTGGCCCGTCTGCAACTTGTACAAAACTCTGCTGCTCGACTCCTAACTAGAACCCGCAGGCGTGAACATATCACCCCAATTTTAGCATCTCTTCACTGGCTCCCAGTACATTACCGAATACATTTTAAGATATTATTATTTGTTTTTAAATGTTTGAATAATCTTGCGCCGCCATATTTGTCAGAACTGCTTCAGCCTTACAGTCCAACCAGAACCCTCAGATCAGCTGACCACCTGCTTCTAGTAGTCCCAAGATCAAGGCTGAAGCTTAGGGGTGACCGTGCATTTGCGGTGATGGCGCCCAGGCTGTGGAACCAATTACCACTTACTATTAGACAGGCCCCCTCACTTACGGATTTTAAATCACGTCTTAAAACATTTTATTTTTCTTCAGCTTTTAATGTGCAATGACAGTTTATGACCTCGTCTTTTATTTATTTTATTTTATGTGTTTGTTTTATCTTTCAAAGTTGACTTATTTTGCTGTGTTTTGCTATGTAAAGCACTTTGGTCTCCTTGGCGGATTTTTAAATGTGCTATACAAATAAAGTTGATTGATTGATTGATTGATTGATTGATTGATTGATTGATTGATTGATTGATTGATTGATTGATTGATTGATTGATTGATTGAACAGTTGTTATAATGATACTGTACAATAACGCATTGCATAACCGCATTAAGCCAAAGAAATAATAATTTTTAAAAATCATTACATTAAACAGGAAAAAAAAACAGTCATGAAGAATTATTCATTCAAAAAGCATGAGTGCCTTGCCCTCTAGAGCAGGGATCCCCATCTGCCGGGCCACGGAGCGCGCATTTGCTACCGGGCCGCATAGAAATAATAATTTAATAACGACCGCATCCTGGCCGAATTAACCATGTGCCCCTGCTTAACACACCAATATCCCTGTCTACTCTAGATATAACACTACGAGATAGATTAGAATGTCGTCACAGAAGTCAATTGATTGGACTGCTAGCAGTACATCTTGTTTGTGTATATAATATATCTAATTGCGCTTGTCCTCGATAATAACGTATTGCTAGGCCGCGGGAGCAGCACATTTGTTCCCGGAAATAATTAACCCCCACACGAGCGAATATGACTGGAAAACAGACGTCTTTGGAGATATTTTTACGGCGAAAAGGGCACCTGACGAGCCTACAACCTCGAAGACCCACGAACTGCGAAGGAATGGATTTGTGACCCGTTTGTGAATAAACCGAGTGATTCGAGCATGTCTGTGAAACAGGAAGATCAACTTGTAGAGATCTTATTAAAAGTACATTTGAGACAACAACTCTACCGAGGTTCTGGATTAAAGTCATTCTGGAATATCCTGACATCGTTACAAGAGCATTGAAAACCTTGCTACAATTTCCAACATCGTATCTTTGTGAAGCGGGCTTCTTAATTAATGTTTAACGACAAGTCGAAGTCGTTAATGGTGACAGCGGTGTGCAGTTGTTGTGTGCAGCTTACATGGCAGGATGTATCTGAGGAGAACTTTTCTACAAGACTTTCCATGATCAAACGTTAGTTAATATTCCTTTCTTTCAAGAAAGTTTGTAGTGTTTACCTTGGAATCGCTGCATTTGCGTATTTTACGGCTATGTTTAATGTTACGCACCTGCGCAGAACCGCATCGTTGCAATTTTTGATGGGTTGCAAAATTTGTCAGAACACCGGTCCGTGAAAAAAAGACCCAAATAATACCGGTCCGTGGTGCAAAAAAGGTTGGGGACCCCTGCTCTAGAGCAGTAGTCTCCAACCCCGTCCTCAAAGGCCCGATGTGGGTGCAGGATTTTATTCCAACCAGACAAATGACAACACTTTTTCACCAATCTGATGTTTTACAAGTGCAATCAGTTGAGTGCAGTCAGGGCCAGATAAAGAGGGTTGCGACACTCCCATAGGGATCCATTATACAATTTTACATCCGGGTTTTTCAGGTAGTGGCGCCACGGGTAGTTCCAAACATGGCTTCGGCGAGGGCGGACCGTATTCATACGAATGGCTGGCTGTAAAGTGTATTCGGAGGTAAGTTGATGAAAAAAACGATCCCTTCTGAATTTTCAGCAGTCTGGATTCTATCAGAGGCGCTTTATGATGCATATGTTGAGCTTTATTTGTATGTGCGTGGCGTAATTAAACCTATATTTTATCTTGGTTGATACGCGATCTTCTCCTACTTTTTAAGCTGAGTCTGCTAACTAGAAATGTTATCGCCAGGGATAAATTCATTAAGTCACTACCTCTTTTAAAATGTCAACTCTCTGAGAGTTGTGACCTACACACTCATCTGTATTTGTGAGTATTGATAGACGAGCGGCTTTCGAGTGCTAATTAGCTCGATTTTGTAAGCTTTGAACTAGGGTTCCCCTCATGAAAAGTACCAAGTCAATGCATGACAACCTGTATTCTTTACACCAAAAGTTTGACATGATTATATTTCAGAGATGTATATAGGTTGAAAAGTGATGTCAACAAACAATTTTTTAATTAAGAACTAATTTAATGTATATTATTTTTTTAGGTTACACATCAAGCTGTTGTTGGTGCCTGCTGATGGTGATTGCTGGCTGTGGGCACTAAGCCTATTTTCAAATAGCAACGGACAAACAAACAAACAAACAAAAAAAGCCTTTTATTTCATGTTTTGATGACTGACCATTGCCATCCATTTTTTTCTGCTGCTCTTGGTCCTTGGGGAAACCATGCTGCACAAGCAACCATCACAGGCCACTGATCTATAAGATGTTAAGTGTAAACAATGAACCATGACACCAATTTCACCAAATGTTGAATAAATAATGTGATTTTCTTTATTAAAGGGTAATAAGTTGTTATTGTTATACATTACGCCATGTTGGGGAAAATCATCGTTGTTCCTGTCTTTTAATCGTTTTGTGTTGCTTGGGTCCAAAATGACAAATGCCTTAAAAGAGGTACAGGTTTGGTGTTGCTTAAATTAAAGGCTATATTCAAAATTTAGTTAAGTTATGCAGGAAATATTTGTTAAATATCAGTTCTTTGTGTTTCAGGTCAAACTAGTAAGTCTATAATATTAAAAGGAAAATGTACACACACACACACATATGTGTGTGTATATATATATATATATATATTTTTTTTTTTTTTTCTAAAGGGCGTGACCACAAACCCAAACTTTTTGGGAAACAGCAGTGTTTTTATATGTCAATGTGACAAAACAAACTTGGAACTACCACTGAGAACTTGGGAACAAAATATGTTATGCATGGCGTTGTCTTTAATATATTACCACAGGTAGGTGAATCAAGGAAATCTAGACATTCTCTGGAAAAACAGCATTCTTGTTGTGAAAAAAGAAAAGCCTGAATCATCTTGCATTTCAATGTAAAAGTTGATATCCTGTGCTAATGCTAACACAAACATGAAACTTTCACTCCACATGGGAAAGTTCCCTTCTGCGTACGTTTACATAGTTTTCAGTTGTCGCCTTACCCCTCCAAATGAGAAACTAGCATTTAAATATATGTTATAATGCAATGACATAATCAAACTAGTACTTAGATACGTTATTTTATCCATTTTCTCATAAATGTCGCAATTATGTTATATAAATGTTATTTCCTAACGCAGAGAAGATATATCAATTGGTAGCACTACGCACAGTCATGGTTCCACTTCCCATCATGCATTTGGGCATGGCTACAGTATCATTTACTGGAAGCTCAACAAATACACTAGATGGTATTATTTATCACAATATACAAAGTCACAAGTCTTTCTATCCATGGATCCCTCTTACAGAAAGAATGCTAATAATGTAAATGTCATCTTGAGGATTTATTGTCATAATAAACAAATACAGTACTTATGTACTGTATGTTGAATGCATATATTTGTCTGAGTTTTAGTCATTTTTTTCTTAATGCATTGCCAAAATGTATATGATCGGGAATGATTGGAATTGAATCGGGAGCAAAAAAAAGCACTCAGACCGGGAAATATCGGGATCAGCAGATACTCAAAATAAAACGATCGGGATCGGATCGGGAGCAAAAAAACATGATCGGAACAACCCTAGTAAATTGTTTGGCGTTCACCTCGACTGGGAGAGCCAGAAAAAGGTACAGTAACCTGGGGAGTATAATCATTGTTATTATTGCGTATTCTCTTCACTGGATACTTTTTTTACTTGTACTGGAGTACATTTATTGGATGACTACTTTTACTTTTTCTTGAGTAATATTATTTTGAAGTAACGCTACTTTTACTTGAGTAAAATTTTTGGCTACTCTACCCACCTCTGGCCAGAATAGCTTGACGTTGTGAGGTTGGATGCAGGAAACTCCAGCCCAATTGATCCATGAATGTTGTGTTCTTCATTCTTGGCCTGTAACATGCACATGTTGAGTAGAAATCTGATTGATTCTTGAACAAAAGGCCGCATTCTTTTCTTTTTGCAGACTAAAAATGGAAAGGAAACATACTCATTAATGTTGGATGTATTTTGCTGCTCTTTTCCAGATGAAAGCAGTAAATACTCCAGTGTAAAGAAAACTCAAGCAAATATTTGCACCAGACAGTTTTTTCTTTCTCTCTCGCTCGCTGTTTTTTTTTTTTTTTTAAACTTCCATTAAGCCGTGAATGGATGTTGACACTCTCCTATTTATTCATTTGCATTTAGATGCAGCAGAGCCTATGCTACTCCAAAGAGTGTGGAATCATTTTATTTTCCTACGCAGAGTTCTTTCAATTTTAATAATAAAGAGTGCTTCATTGTAAGAGAAGTATCTTGTTTTCCTTAACAAAATGTGAAGTTCAGCTGTAGTTCATGTCATTGGCTCCATTGAACTCAAAACTTACCGTTGAGACGACGACGTACGGAGAAGAAAGTCTGAGTGTTATCCTCCTGGCTTGACTCAAACTATAAAACAGACCGACCAAAGCAGGTGCATGGACTTTTTCATGTAACATTTCTGACATATTGTCATATTAAATTGTGGTGCAGATTAAGTTCAAGGGCCAGATGCATGAATTCTTTCGGTTGAGTTTGAAGTGCTACCCCAGGGATTTCGAGTAACTCAAATAAAACATAAGCATGTGCCTTTCACAGTAAAGAAATATAAGACATTTTAAGGTTGATGTGACTGCGAAAAGACTATTATTTGCCTGCAGCGAAGGAGGAAGTGGGTGTTTTGGAACCGCAAAGTCCGATGGGACTCGGTGGATTGATGGATTGATCAACAAAACGTCAGACTTAAACAAGAGGGATGAGGTTTGGATCTCGTCCCCTGTCAAACGCGTATAACAAATGACCTCAAACTTGAAATGATAATGACAAAATAGCATATTAAAGTATGATTTTACACACTCTGTGCGCACATTTGGCAGAATTTTATGAACTTCTCAATGCCATAAAATCATCTGGGCCATCCCAGAACTGGGTCAAGGATATTATTTGGACCCATTATTTCTTGAAGTTTTAAAAGGTTCATGAGGTCCAAGTAAAGACAGGCTAATATGATTTCCCTGCTAGCTAATTATATCATGAATAATTTGTAGTGCAGCGCACTGGCAACTACTGTATGTGCATGTATGTGTAGGTGGAAAAGATAATGGAAGGGGAAATGAAGAGACAAAAAAAAAAAGATCAGTCTTCGAGACAGAGCCGACAAGGTTACTGATGTTCCAATGGGCTAAAAGGGGCCATAAAAGACGGGCCGTTCGCCCGACTTAAGATGGTAATAAGACAAGATAATACATAGCTTTCTAATGAAACCTTTTTGAGTTTCCATCTGCTCAAGACTCTGGAGTGAACTTCTTTTAATTTGTCACTAAAATGAAAATTACCTGAAAAGGGCACACTTAGTTGTCAGATTTGCTAATAGTTTTTTCTGGGTTTGCACTTTGGGTATACAAAGTATAATATATCTGTGATGCAGTGAGTAGCATTTAGCAAGACGCCAAACACTTAGGAGCTAAGCCTTGTTTGCATTAAAAAGGGATGAAAGTGGCTAGAATTTCTTGCCAGAACTCCCTGACATGAAGGTCGCCACGGAGCTAGATTTGTTTGTTTTGGGGGGTTGGGGGGCAGGGAAAAACCTCCTAAATAAAGTGAAATGCAGAGAAAACTACTTTTGCCACAGTTTCAGTGCTGGCCAAAAGTATTGGCACCCCTGCAATTCTGTCAGCTAATGCTCAATTTCTCCCTGAAAATTATTGCAATTACAAATGCTTTGGTAGGAATATCTTCATTTATTTTGCTTGCAATGAAAAAACACAAAAGAGAATGGGGGTGGGGGGGGGGGGGGGTTAAATCATTATCATTTTACACAAAACTCCAAAAATGGGCCAAACAAAATATTGGCCCCCTCGAAAAATCATGTGAAGCGGCTCTAATTTGTGTAATTAAAAGCAACTGTTACTTACCTGTGGCGCATAACAGGTGGTGGCAATAACAATCACACTTGCAGCCAGTTAAAATGGATTAATGTTGACTCAACCTCTGTCCTGTGTCCTTGTGTGTAGCACATTGAGAATGGAGAAAAGAAAAAAGACCAAAGAACTGTCTGAGGACTTGAGAAGCAAAATTGTCAGGAAGCATGGGCAATCTCCAAAGACCTGAATGTTCCTGTGTCTACCGTGCACAGTGTCATCAACTAGTGTTAAGCCCATGACACTGTGGCTAACCTCCCTAGATGTGGACGAAAAAGAAAAATTGAAGCGAGATGTCAACAAAAGATTGTGCGGATGGTGGATAAAGAACGTATACTAACATTCAAACAAGTTCAAGCTGTTGCAGTCCGAGGGTACCATAGTGTCAACCCGTGCAATCCGTCGGCGTCTGAATGAAAAGGGACTCTATTGCAGGATACCCAGGAAGACCCCACTTCTGATGCAGAGAAATAAAAAAGCCCAGCTGGAGTTTGCCAATACTTACCTGAGAAAGCCAAAAACGTTTTGGAAGAATGCTCACTGGTCAAATGAGACAAAAGTAGAGCTTTTTGGGAAAAGGCATCAACAAAGACTTTACAGGAAAAAAACGAGGCCTTCAAAGAAAATAACACGGTCACACAGTAAGTTAAATAAGGAAAAACTAAAGAACAGTACAGAATATAGAGAGAATCAAAATCTAAAAACAATTTTGCTTTATTTATTAGTGAAATTCCGAATTTTTCGGACTGTAAGTCGCAGTTTTTTCATAGTTTGGCTGGGGGTGCGACTTATACTCAGGAGCGACTTATGTGTGAAATTATTAACACATTATGATATCATTTTACATATTATTTTGGTGTTTTGGAGCGACACCGATGGTTTGGTAAACTTGTTAGCATGTTCTTTATTCTATAGTTATCTGAATAACTCTTAATAGCTATGACCACGTTCGCGTTCTGCCTTTGGCAATGTGTGTTCAATTGTATTATTGACTTTTTTCTACTGAAATGTGTGCTAACCGTTTGTGTCATTGCTGTAATAGCACCTAATTATCATTTATTTACGCTGATGCGAACCTGTTTGGTATCGAGGACGAAATCGATTCAGCAAATTATACAGACGTCCAGCATCGTCATTTGGGAGTTTAGCTCGCTGTATAGCCATGAACGAGCAGTAGCGTCCTGGTGAGGACAGTATATTCGCATTTCGTTGTTCATGCATCATGTAACATCATTCATACTGTACACTTATTCGGCATGTTGTTCTCTATTGTATTTTTATATGAAATTGCCTTTCGAGATGACATATCTATTCTATGTGTTGGATTTTATCAAGTACATTTCACCTAAAAATGCAACTTATACTCCAGTGCGATTTATAGTCCGAAAAATACAGTACTCCTTGACATTCTTTTTTTAAAATATTGGATATGTCGTGTCAGATCAGAAGAAATTTTATTTCAGAAACTCTCAATGTCCACTCATTCAATATAAATAAATACTTGTGAATTCCTTTTATTATCACCAAACAACATAAATTTTGTTTTTACTAAGTTTAAACATAATTTATTATAATCAAAACCAAGTAATCAAACCAAAAATATTTGTGTCATCGGCAAAATGAACCAATTTCAAAACTTTCAAACTTACACACATTGCAAATATCATTAATTTATAAGATAAACAATTTGGGCCCCGACACCGATCCTTGTGGGACCCCACACACAATATTCAGTTAAGAAGAACAAAAATCCCCTAGTTTAACAAATTGTCTCCTCTTAGATATATAGCTCCTAACCAAATCTAATACTATTCCCCTAATGCCATATTTATCTACTTTGCTGATTAATAATTGATGATTAATGGTATTAAATGCTAATTTTAGGTCAATAAATATTCCTATTGCATGTTGTTTCACATCTAGGGATTTTGTGATTTCTTCTATTGTTTCAGTGCCATTGTTGTTGCACATATATCAGTATCGGTTTGATATCAGTATCGGATTTTTGCAGTTGGACAAAATCAGGATATCAGTTATCAGTTAAAAAGTGACTATTAACAGACAACTCTAGAAATTACAGTAATAATAATTATCTGTCAAAGAGAGGACTTAGTAGTTGTAAAAGTCCGCATTGTTTTTTTCTCAGAAGCATCAGTACATTAAATGTGTTTGTTTTCTTGTTTGCCTGCAAACAAGTCGGGCGACTAATTAGTCTTTTAGCTGCATAACTTTGGAGACAATCTGTGAGGCAGCACCACACATTGTTGTCGTCCCTTTGGGTGTTTTTGACACGGTTGCGGACACAGTGCAATTTGTTCCCTTTCTGCCGTTATCATTTTGTCATCCATCAAATTGCGTCAGCGCATCCTTGTGTTTTCTTCCATTCCGCCAACATGTGCCTTTACTTTTTTTCTTGCCGTCTATAGAAGATTAATAGAAACTGTCTGCAAAGTCCCATCTTAAACTGTTGCAGTGTGACATTGAATTGGTTTGTAGTTCAAAGAGATGACTGAGTCAAGAAGCTGAGTGTTTTGAATTTGGCTGAAGTATTCGAGGGCTTTGTGCTGGCAAAACAACATAGCAATACATAGACAAAGGTATTAAACAATAGAAAAATAAAGGCTAGCCCACATTTTAGGCTCAATCGATCAACTGGGAAGCTAATTTTATGTCCCACATCCAGAGGTGGGTAGTGTAGCGAAACATTTTACTCAAGTAAAAGTAGTCATCCAAAAAAGTACTCAAGTACAAGAAAAAGTCTTCGTTGAAAAAATTACTTGAGCAATGAGTAACATTGTGAGTAACTGCTTACAAAACCTGATATTTCCTTTTTTTTTTTTTTTTTTTTAAATAATGGTATTTTTTTTTCTTAGCACAAATTCATGTATATGAACTGTTATTATCATAATGTACTATAGCCCAGTGGTCCCCAACCTTTTTTTGCACCACAGACCGGTGTGATATGGGCCTTTCTTCCACAGACCTAGACGCCATATATTGTATGCAAAAAAAAAAAAAAAAAAAAGTTGTTGTTAAAGTGCATGCGACACTATAAAAAAAATCTTAAATACCATTATTATTGGAATTAAAATCATTATTTTGAGACAATTCAACAATTTGGCAAAGCGCAGATGATGAGAAATTTGTCTTTAAATCTGCCGTTTAGCTCCTCCTGTCATTATAGGGCTCTGTCGCGTCCATCTGGGTGATGACGTCAGAGAATCAGTGATTTCAGCGGAGTTAGCATTGAGCCCAAAGGAGGATGTAGCGTTTTCAGCGATTCTGGTTAAACTGAGGATTTTTTTTAACAGTATTGTCGATCCTGAAGGAATATGGCCTTCTAGCCAGACCGCCGGAATCACAACAGCCGAACCGCAGGACCCGCGCTGGCACAGATCCAAGGAGCCAGGCCGGCAGGACCCCGGCAATCCAGCCAGAAAGCCAAACTCTGCGCGTTCACCTTATTCCTAACCCTTTGTACTGACTCTATCTTGAGAGGTTTAAAGAAGGCTCACCAAAACCAAGTTGAGATTTTATTCAGATCGACAGAGATCAAAATGGCAAGGCGAAAGAAAAACACTTAGGCCGGGAGGCCAGGTCACCCTATCATATGTCAACAAAAGGTTCACGAGAAAAAATGAAAACGCTTAGTTAAACATTCAGTCTTTTTAAGGCTCTCACGGGGCCAGCCGTGGGCAGGAAGAAGGGTGTGTTTGGGATTATTGTCTGTTTGTTGATTGGACAGGAGGATTCGGGAGTTACTGTTGTCCGGGCAACAAGGGTTGTGGATTTTACCATCTCAGTGTCAAAGGGGCTCTTGGAGTCTTGTCAGTCGTGATATCAGTTGGATATCGGACGTTATCCTGTGTTCCTTGTGTTAGGACAGACCGTCTCGCCATTTCTTGTGGACTGTCCGGGAGAACAGATTGCAAGACTTGGAGGTGCAGACGTGGGGTTGTCAGCATCAATCTTGCTCAGTTAGTTGTATGACGCACGCGCTGGGCTTCTGTGATAAAAAAGCGTTGTTTATCTGTTATGCCCTAAATTCTGCTTGTTTTCCTTAAACTAGGGTATAAGTGCTGTTTATTTTATATTGGGTGTGTTAGAGTAATGTAAACAGTCATACAGTAAATACTCTTCCCTGATTGATAATATTAAGTGTGTTAGAGTAATACAAACAGTTAGATGGTGCCTATGAGAGAAGGTGCTATCTCTTTCAATCCAGAGGAAGTTTGTGGGGGATCGCGGAACCGGTGGGGGATCCCAACACAGACAACAGGGAAACGGAGTGGGGAGTTGCCAAGTTCATTGAACACACACGAGTATTGCTCAGACTGAACGAGGAGTGGTTGTGGTGGGCACCGTAGTTGCCAACGTGGGTACCCGACAGTTGTCGGGTTGGTAGTTCGCCGGGTAAGTGGAGGTATCCGGCGAGGAGCGCGCCTATCAGGTCCTGGAGGCGAAAAAATGATTTCACGAGCCGGTTGTCAAAATCGGTATATATACAGTATATATTAGGAGTGCGAGAAACAACTGACGGTGAAACCAGACAAGTTGATTAGGGGACGTGGTGTTGCGTCCGCTGGGCTTTTCTGCTGGCTGATGATAATTGCTCTCAGCTGTGGCCGCTCCACCCGTCTGACGTTCGACCTGTAATCAAGCAAACTCCCCTCACCTGAGGACGGGCTCAGAAGAGAGGGGCGACGGCCCTAACAATGTGACATACAGCCATATATTTTTTAATCGTATTTGGAGGAGGAGGAAGATTCAGAACGAGAAAAGGACATGACATGAGCAGACTGCAAAATGTCCTCATTGTTTTTATATATCAACTTCATGTATCTAAGTGTTTTTCCCCCAATTGCTAAATAAATGGTATGGTCATGACAAATAACAGTCTTCTGCTAAATGGAATATGAAATATTCAAAATGCATTCATTCAGTACGACAGGGCTAAATTACTGCATCATGGTCAAAACTGCCGAACGGTATTTTATGCCACCGAGTTAGTCCGGCCGGCTCTTGTCATTTCCCTTCGGGAACTCGGAGAATAAAAGCTAGTCTACATGCTAACCCAAACCAAGTGGCTCTTCCAAGTCTCTTCCTCGCCTTTCGAACACGTAAAATCACACAAAACTACCCTGACTCATGTCACACATGGCGCCGGAGGCGATTGCCTTCACCGATCGTCCAGTCGCTAACAAATGTCGCTCTTTGGGGATATTCCGATGTGCTCGTTGTTTTGCTGACCCTGGATCCAGAATTGCCTCTCTGTCGGGGACCTATTTGCGGTTTGCCTTGCTGTTTAATCGCTGTAAACCTTAATAAATTGTCAACCTGTGTTTCGAAGCCTTCTTCCAGCTTTCAAAAAGGAGTCAGTACAAAGGGTTAAGACTAAAGCCTGAGATATGCTCCTGCATTGTGGTGACGGCAAAGTGACTACGGCGTCAATGAGCATTCGATAGTTCTGCGGTGAGAGAACGCGTTGCTCTGCAATTCACCGCCAAGCCACTAGAGGGGTGTGGCGTTGTGTTAGTATGTTTTTTGGGCACGCTTGTCGACATCTCCTAGTTTAACGGAGAAAAAATAAATAAACAATGCAAGATGGAACGCTTGGATGTGGACCTTCAGCTCATCAACATTGAAAACATTTTGATTATACAAGTATTGAGGCACAGGCGACGCAGAAGACGGTTTCAAGGCGGTCTGTCCGACGTTTGATGCCGCACAGAGAGTTCTAGCCTCTGGTGGAAACTAGAAAGCTGTGGAGGCTAGCTTCAAACTGGTGTCGAGCACTGCGTCCAGCGTTTTGTCTGACGTCTGCAAAGCCCTCCAGCCAGATTTGTTTGCCGTGTCCTACAACCAGCCAGTGGGAAGCCATAGCAGATTTCTGGCGGCTATGGAACTTCTCAAACTGCGTTGGAAGCCTTGATTTTATCTTTATCATAAACACACTGAGGCACTCTCAATCAGTGATGATGTATCGAGTGTGAACTGTCTGTTGTTCAAAATTAAACATCAAAACAACTCTTTTTACACCAAACCCGTGCTTTAATCTTAATATACTTGAAGTGTGACATGTAAATAAGTCACAGACTCACAGCAAACATATGTACACAATAAATGATGAAGTGCACCAACCAAAAATACGACATAAAGTGATAAACGCTGGCAGTTTTTAGCCGACTGGGTCACCGCTTCGTGTGGCCATTCGCTTCTAAACACACACATACTTGTCTCGGTGGTTCTTCGATTTTTTTATTCAGTCGCTGGCTGACCTCCAGCCCTGTATATTAAGCAATCTCCTCCCACGAATTGCTTGTCATTTAGCAATTTTTATAATGTCTTGACGAGACATTGTAGAAGTTGTTGTACTTGCTCTTCGGTGATACTCTCGTCGGCTCGGTCCATTTTTGCGTGTAGCAAAATCATGTTTGACAATAGCGGTGATTTCGCACTGAACCGGAAACAGCAGTCTGAGCGGACCAACCACAGTCCATGTCCGCCACGTCACACGCGGAAAATTGTGAAGGAACAAAAGAGGCTACGGCGCAGGCTCGAAAATCGGGTCTTCCTTGACGGCGCAGGTCTGCCACGGAAGCATAACTCGGCCTTTAGGTGAACGCGCGGAGTTTTGCCATTTGGCCGGGTTTTCGGGGTTTCGCCGTCCCGAGTCTTTGGAGTTGCGCCAGCACGGGTCCTGCGGTTTGGCTGGCATAATACTGGCAATCTCACCTCTGCAAAAATATGACCAAGACTAATCGGTATTATCATCTAAAACATTAAGACTAAGAAGAAAATTAAAAGGGCTGTCAAAAACAGCACGAATTTGGCCTCAGGACAAGTACATTTACCGTACTTATATACAGTAAACTGCGTGTGCTAGTATTTTGCATATGGATTGTAAATTATGGTGTTATTTGATGGGCGGGATCTAAAATGTCCTGCAACTGCATATGACAAGTAACCACACTCTAGGTTAATCAAATTTGAAAGTGATTGCACCATTGTCACATTCATCAAACCTGCTTTTGTGAACATCTGCTATACAGTCGTTAAATTTTTTCGCAGCCAAGTGGATTGTTTTGCGTTCATTGAATGTAACAGTAGGACTTTTCTTCAATAAAAGACCGAGCCACACTATGAGCAACTTTCCCGAGAGTTTTTTTTTTTTTTTTCTTAAACCAAATGTATCCTCGTTTCTTGCGTGTTTGCATGCTTTGGAGCATTCAATGTCTTTATATGTCACTGAAATTTGCCGGCTAAGTGACAGATAGATGAAGCGAGCAGAGGTAAATGACACACAGGGCAATAGGACTGTGAAGTTAGAGATGGCAGTATAGTACAGGAAGCTGACAGCTCCTTGGGAGGACGGGCAGGCCATTGTGGGAATGAGAAGGAATAGCGTGCTCGCCATGAGACGAGTGGAGCAGAGCGCATCAGTGACACTTGGGTAAAGAGATATGTGGACAAAGGAACGCTTGCACGAAGAGAAGGGAAGGCCTATTCTAGCAGATTAATGTACACTGAGGAGATGTTGTCTTCTGTCTAAGAAGCAAATCAACAATGAGTCAAAGACTTTAAAGTAGGAGTGTCCAGCTCGTATAAATCCGCAGAATACATTCACCGCAGTTTGATCTCCAGCAGGCTGGACCATTAAATATGAATCTTGATAAACAACGAATAACTTTTTAAACGTGTTTTTTCTGTGTACATTTCATTCTCCTTTTAAAAGATTGTGTACATTATCTCACTTTAGCCATATTTAACTGAGCAGCCAGGACAGGTACGTACTTGTATTTTTCCACTATAAATTCCATTTTACCATCTTTGAGATTCAGCCTTAGTTCCGGGGTTTCCTATGTGGAGTCCGATGTTATACTTTAGCTATAGTAATTAAAACACAAGGATGGGTTCACTACAATAAACTCAACATTTTGTGTTCCCCACAATCTCAGCCATGAATGACCTGGCCATTATGTTCATTTTAAAATTTAAAATGTTTGCCCACCCCTGCTCCAGAATTAAAAAAAAAAAAAAAGTTCATAATTTTAATTCTCAACTGTTTGATTGGCAAACTGTTACACTTTAGTGCACATATGTCAAAGTCAAGGCACGCGGGCCACATCTGGCCCACGAATCAAGTATAGCAGGCCCTCGGAATGACATTGAATTAAGATGCAGCGGTAAGCCTGTCGCAATATGCAATACGTCAACAAATAACACGGTAAATAAAAATAAGGTCTGTAATTTTCCATGCTGCGATTTATTGCCGCATGCGTGTGTGCATAGACTTGTGCGCGCGTGTTCACGAGTACTGCATATTGATTGCATGTGAGACTCCAGTTCCTTTCATAGATGTTTATTGGTCATCAATACACTTTAGAATTAAAGTTCCGGCATACAAAATAAGGAAACACATCTATGTTAAAGGGAACCTTGGACTTAAAGACTTGTAGGCTCTAATAAACCACAATTGTTCTCTATTACCAAAATGTTATTAAAAACACAAAATTGATTGATTGATTGATTGATTGATTGATTGATTGATTGATTGAGGGTCCAATTCCTGTGTGGAGTTTGCATGTTCTTCCCGTGCCTGCGTTGGTTTTCTCCGGGGACTCCGGTTTCCTCCCACATCCCAAAAATATGTGTGGTAGGCTGATTTAACACTCTAAATTGTCTTTAGGTTTGTGTAGATTTGTGTGTTTGTGTGTATGGTTGTATGTCTCATTGTGTCCTGCAATTGGCTGGCAACCAATTCTGGGTGTACCCCGTGATAAGATTATTATTATATGGTTATTAAATATTTGCTTTTAACCAATGAAGGCTCATAATAAAGTATTGATTGCTATAATAGGATGTTCCATGATTGATTGCAGTAAGAGACATTTTTGTGATTGATAACTGTAGACATGTTTAGCTCTTGATAGAACTCCCTTGTCATTCTGACCGGTTTAAACTGGCTGAGGTTCCACAGGTCAACTTCAAGGACAAGCCGGAGACATTGAGAAACTAAACTGTCTGGGACATTTAAGAAATCATATTGTTGCATTTTATTACTTGCCAAATGCTATTGCTTCATGAAATGTATTTGATGAGATAATTATCAAGATGTTTATTAAGCTGTATTTTGTAGTCCAGAATTGCATTGTATAGTTTCCCTCCTTCTGCTTGCAAGCTTTTCAACTGAATCAAGTGCTTTCTCTCCTTATTTTTGTTACTGTTTATAATTGTCCTTGTAAAGATTGTTATTTGAACTTGACACCCTGCCTACAGCCCGGAGTTATCTGGGATAGGCTCCAGCACCCTCGTGAGGAAAAGAGGCATGGAAAATGAATGAATGAATGAATGATTTAAAAACTCTTTTAAAAACTACAAGTCTTTCTGTCTGTGGGTCTGTTTCAACATTGTAAAACGTTAGCGTTGCTATATTATAGCTAACGGAAAAAAGACAATGTACCGCTGCAGCCTGCTATAAAACAATGGCGGTCTTCTTCAAAACACAAACTTTCGGTTGAAAGTTTATACTTCAACCATGAAAACTCGCTGGTTTACAGCATGAGCAAACGATGCGAAAAAAAAAGAAAACATTTATTACTGACACCACTTGCGTGAAGAAAATGGAAGATAAGTGAACTTTTCATTTTAAAAAAGCTTATGGTTAGTACGTATGTACTTCCGATGAACATTTCAAAATAAAAGCATGACATGTTCAACATAACTGGAGTTAATCTCACATACTTGCGAATCTACACTAGGAATAGGTTTGAAATGACACCCATTATGAAAAATCTGATTGGCAATGAATAATTTGGCTTCAAATTTGCTAACATGTGCACTTTGCAGGACAAAATGGCAGTCATTTGGGATCAAACAATCACATTTAATGGGCTCTAATTGGCAAAGAACAAAAATGGCGTTGGGTTTCTCACCTCTTTCACATTCTGCATTTAGCTAGCTTTCAAATAACTCGTTATGCTTTTTGTTTTTTTTTAATATATATTTATGGTTGAATTGTTTTTTTTTTTTTTTTTTTTTTTTTAATTGACAATAATATCACTTATCGGCAATAATTTATGGGACAATACATCGCTTATTAAAATTTGTTACCGCAAAAGGCCTATACAGCAGCCCACTGGTGGTTTGCACGCGCCAAGACTACATTACCAATAGACCCTACTCACCAACGTCACAGAATGACGTGTCGCTGTAACCGGCCGCCATATTGTCCGTCAGTGTTTATCCGTATTCTCAATGGTTTCAATTTGTCGTGCAATTTATAGTGCAATTCATGGAAGCCCCGGTGCTTTCAGACGCTGTAAACTTATTGGATGCGTTGCATAAAAAGCGTTATGTGGAAAAGCTTCAGTCTATCCATTCGCCAGATCCATATTTGATGCCTAAATCGATATTTTTCGACCCGCTGTCTTCGCCGTCTCTGCCTGACATCTGCTACCCTGATATCTACAACTATTTTGTCCACACAAAATCAGCCTATTCTCACGAAAGTTTGAAAAACTTTAAGAGCAGCACTCTAAGCAAAATTACCCCGTGTGACCCTTACTTCCAATTTTCTAAAATGGCGACAATCAATAAAAAAAAAAAGTTGACTGCGATGGCCGACGCTTCAAGGATAGGTGGATATTGGACTATTTCTTCAATAAAACACGCAACAACTGTGTCTGCCTCGTTTGCAAAGAGACAGTCGCTGTTTTCAGAGTTCGATGTGACGCAATATTACCAAACAAGACACGCTGACATGTACGACAACATTACAGGGAAGATACGCAGCGAGAAATTATAGCAACTTGAATCTAGTTTAATTTCACAGCAGCAGTATTTCGCAAGAGCCCGAGTGTCGAAAGAGAACGCCACAAAGACGAGATTGTTGAAATTATGAATTAAAAAAATTATAAAGCAAATGTGACACACAGAAGGGCTTGCTAAAATTTGTTTAAATATATTGTTCTATGTAAATGAGCCAAGGTAGCCCCCCCGCATTTTTACCACACCAAATCTGTGGCCCCCTTTGCAAAAGGTTTGGACATACCTGTTTAATTTCTTTCACTTGGTACCAGCTAAATATTATTCAAAAAATAATGATGGTGGAAGAAGTAAGCATCTTGAATTTGAAACTGTATGATGTCGGCGATTAGCCTCGCAATGATCTTAATTGTGGTTGTGCATCTTATCAGATATAAAATGACTACTACATAATCTGTAGTGATCGTTTGGTGCCCAGTTTTCTCGTTGAATTGCAGCAGTCCATTTCGCTCTCCTCTCCGGGTCTATCGGAATACGGTAGAACTTCAAGTCTCTCCGTCTATCTTCTCTGTTATTGCAACCAACTGCCACACACGCCTTCACCATTTTGATTATTAATGTTAACGAGCAGAAAAACACGCCATAATAGGAGGAATTTACGTAGCGGTAATGCTTAAACCCGACGAGCTGACAGAATATGGCGCGGAGGTGTGGTTGGAACGTCATGTGAGTAGGGTCTATAATGCAACGATTGCCGCTACCTCACAACAGTGTAGCTACCAGGCTTCGGCTTAATTATTCAAGAGCAGTCCAAGTGGATGTCTATTTTTAGCTACATCCTCCCCAAAAATGTTTAAACAAAAGGTGGATACCAAAAATAGGGGGTTTCAAGCCACTGTGGAAAGCAGAGTAGATGATCGTGAAGGTAAAAGGCAAACCAGTGTGTCTTCTGTGTCAGTCTCAGCCTCACACGAGAGAGCATGACAGAGCATTGATTTATTTTATTTTTTTTCCACTTTCTTAATTCAGGCGGCACGGTGGCTGAGTGGTTAGCACGTCTGCCTCACAGTTCTGATATCAAGGGTTCAATTCCGGGCTTCGGCCTTTCTGTGTGGAGTTTGCATGTTCTCCCCGTGCCTGCGTGGGTTTCCTCCGGGTGCTCCGGTTTCCTCCCACATCCCAAAAACATGCATGGTAGGCTGATTGAACACTCTAAATTGTCCGTAGGTATGAGTGTGTGCGTGATTGGTTGTATGTCTCCTTGTGCCCTGCGATTGGCTGGCAACCAGTTCAGGGTGTCCCCTGCCTACTGCCCATAGGTGGCTGGGATAGGCTCCAGCACCTCCGCGCCCCTCGTGAGGAAAAAGCGGCATGGAAAATGAATGAATGAATTTTCTTAAATCAGTTAAATTTTTACATTTGTTTCGACTTTTTAGTTAATAATGTATGCCATTTTATTTGTGCTTTCATTTTGATATTAATCAAGATGTTTTGTTTTTGAAGGACATTTTTGCCATTTGGCTTGTGAAAATGTTTTCACTAGCAGTGATTAGAAACCTTTTCCATGGCCCAATTCAAGCCCTTATTAAAGACTTTCAAGACCAATTTTTCAGTTTTTCCAATGTTGTCCCATTGTTTTTGTTTTGTTTTGAATTGTGCTATGCAAATAGATTTGCCTTGACTTGCCATTTTTTTACGAGGAGTCAGAAATAAAATATGGTGCCTTCTCACAAGTACGCAAACCTCTTCCAAAATGTTCTCCGACCCAAAAGACTTGATAAATTTAGTTTCAAAGGTGCCGATTCTGAACCTACGTGGGAGGATGAGTTCCCAGCAGCAGCGAGCGTTTTGTGGCAAACTCTGTCCAATAGCAGAGGTGCTGGAGAAGTGCCATTTGGTGGACGGAGACACACAAGCCACAACTGAGGAAACCTTGATAGATGCGCTTTCTTGAAGTTTGGGGCAGTTGAAAAATGGCTCTCACACCTCCAATGGCTAAGCTAAATTAAATCTCAATGTACGTTTGTGTGGAACTGGAGTTCACACCAACACCCAACAAGTATTCCGTTCTTGCCGAAACTAGTACTGCTCTTTACAAGGCTAATAAAATCTCTTGTACTCCTTAAAATAAGCTAAGTGGCTGTTTTCTTGCGCACAAAGGGAGTCGATGGAGAACCAGGCAAGTAGGCCGAGTCCTAGTGGCGACGAAGCCGAGCGAAGTGGCACCCTGCCGAATTAAACGGCGACTTGCAGAGGGGGTGTGGAGGTAGCGGAAAAAATGTGGAAGAAAAGAGAGCAACTGGTCATGCGATAAAAGTATTGTACTAAACCACACATTCAAATGGACATATACAGTGGGGAGAACAAGTATTTGATACACTGTCAATGGGTTTTCCCATTGGCAGTGTATCAAATACTTGTTCTCCCCACTGTATGCAGTGAAATGCTACTCTACTTATATACTGTTCACTTGATTAAACTCCAAACTCCTCAAGCATGGACTCAAATGCACTGTACTCTTGGGAGAGACGATGTGACGCGGGACATCAAGGGAAAGCAACTTCAGAATGAGCTCGTAGCAGCGATGAAGCAAACATATTTTATTTTCCTTCATTTAATCATTTCTATTTTTAGACACGGTGCTGAGAAATATTGTGTGCCTGGCACTTCCAAGCATTTTCAATGACTTTACTCAAAATTCAAGAATTTTTTAAAGCTTGAAATCATGACAGTAAAATTCAAGCATTTCCAAGGATTTCATGGACCAGTACAAACCTTACACTAGAACTTATTGACTGAGCCATGAGAAAATATTGCTTTGGCTGTCAGTCGGGGACCTGGCAGGCACAGTAATAGGTAGGTCCCGCACTTTTCTCTATGGCGTGGGTCCTGGGGCTTGGCCTCCTCATCGCCTGGACTGTGGGGGTGGGGGTGTTGGGGCTCCGGTCCTGCGCCAGCTTCTCGGTGCTCTTCTGCTTCCATGTGTCGCCCACTCCGGGTGGGGATCCTAGTGAAGTGTCGGTTGGGGGGTTGCCGCGAGGGCTGGCGGGCTGGGTGGGCGGATGCATGGGGACAGAAGGTGATGATGCTGGAACTTTGGTTTGGTGCTGTTCCAGTGAGGTTTACAAAGTTGACTGCCTGAAGAAATCATCAAAATTCCCTCAGTCCTTGATGACATGGGGCTGCATGTCAGGCAAATGAACTGGGGAGATGGCTGTGGTTAAATCTAAGAAATGCACAAGTTTACATTGAAATTTTAGACAGCTTTCTTATCCCTTCAATTGGAAATATGTTTGTCATTTTCCAAGATGACAATGCATCATGCCACAGAGCTAAAACTGTTAAAGTATTCCTTGGAGAAAGACTCATCCAGTCAATGTCACGGCCTGCAAATAGCCCAGATCTCAACCCTATTGAAAACCTGTGGAGGAAATTTGAAAAAAATATTCCACAGCAAGGCTCCGACCTGCAAGGATGATCTGGCAACTGCAATCAAAGAGAGTTGTCACCAAATTGATGAAGAATACTCATCAAGTCCCTGCCACAGAGACTGCAAGCTGTCACAAAAGCCAGAGGTGGTGCAACTAAATACTAGAGATGTGCTTTAATTGTTATTTCTTTGTTTGTTTCTCATGATTGCATTTTTTCCTTAGAATGGAGTTATTCCATATATATTTCCTTGCACTTGCTCAATAGAAGTAACATTTACTGACCACCACAATGTTTTTTATTCATTTCTTTTAGTGTTTCTGAATGCTAAAGAGTTGCACTTTTGAACTAATTCAGTATTTTTT
Source organism: Corythoichthys intestinalis (assembly GCF_030265065.1). Lineage (NCBI taxonomy): Eukaryota > Metazoa > Chordata > Actinopteri > Syngnathiformes > Syngnathidae > Corythoichthys > Corythoichthys intestinalis. The sequence continues at coordinate 35,705,514 of NC_080414.1, read as the reverse complement.
CAAGATTTTTATCTGAGTTTGTCCTACATGATGTCTGAGTGAGTGCTCGTCCGAAACTGGTGATTCCATACTTTTTGCTAGGGGTTGTATTTTCCTTTCTGTCCCTCCATAACCCCTTCCTGCTCATTGCTTTCTCCTAATGAACAAAGAGGAAATATTGCTTTATTTATGTAATTGTTAATTATATACACTGTGTAGAGTTTGAATTTAATGGGTTTTGTGCAATTAATATTATGTTATAATTAATGCTGAACCAGTTCAGCCTTCAGGATATTATGTGTATATATTTGGTGGATTTTTAGGTCAAAAATATACTGGTCCACCCTTCTTGAGATCTAATTGCTGTGAATGTGGCCCGTGAACCAAAATAAGTTTGACAACCCTGCTTTAGAGGTTGCATTGCACTGTGCTTTATGTACACCACAAACAACAACACAACACCAGATGATGAACAAACACAAAGTAAAAAGCCAGTCTAATATCTGGCTAGGCTCTGAGATAGTCGCAGACACACAAAGGAAAGCATTTACATTAATCTCAGACATAGTGTACCTGCAAATATTATTCAAAATTTTCCATGCACCTGCCCAGGAATGTCTGCCAAATTAATCAGTGTAGAGAGATGAGCTCGGGATGAATTCATCTCAGATGGATGAGGAACTTCTCCCATATGTTTGAACCGTTGCAAACCTGAGAGACGGATCCTTATTTCCCCCGAGGTGGTGGATGTGGATCCTAGACCAAGAGAAGGCATGGCAGAACTAAATGGAGTGTAGATAGGGGACATTTATCTGTGAAGACGACTGAGGATACAAGCACAGACGTTCGCACTCGCATGCACACACACAGCTAGCAGCAGTTCATATCCTTATCATGACCTATTTCTCCTTATGTTACCTGGTATTATGAAAACTCCTTATCTTCAGTGTGTGAGGCGACGAGAAAGGCGAGGTCAGCTATTCTGAGGGAGATTACCTTGAGTTCAAACCAACAGGAGCAGAACAAAGCGGCAGACAATGTTCCCGCGAATGTTCCAGAAAATGGAAAGAAAAAAGAAATGTGTGAAATTGGATGACACATATCTTTTGAACAGTTTCGATTTCGCATTAACGTTATATTACAGGTAAGCTAAAATTACAATAAAAAGCTAAGATATCTTTTTTATATGAAGACATTGAATTCATAGTCAATAGTTCCATGAGCCTCAGAGGAATCTGACTCTGATGGTCAATATCCGGATGTTTTACGTTATGTTCAGCTTTTAAAGAGTCATCAAGTCTTTTTAATAGTTGTCATCTTGCTTACAGTGGGGCAAATAAGTGTTTAGTCAACCACTAATTGTGCAAGTTCTCCCACTTGAAAACATTAGAGAGGCCTGTAATTGTCAACATGGGTAAACCTCAAGCATGAGAGACAGAATGTGGGGAGAAAAAAAAAATCACATTGTTTTATTTTTAAAGAATTTATCTGCAAATCATGGTGGCAAATAAGTATTTGGTCAATACCAAACGTTCATTTCAATACTTTGTTATGTACCCTTTGTTGGCAATAACGGAGGCCAAACGTTTACTGTAACTCTTCACAAGCTTTTCACACACTGTTGCTGGTTATTTTGGGCCATTCCTCCATGCAGATCTCCTCTAGAGCAGTGATGTTTTGGGGCTGTCGTTGGGCAACACGTACTTTCAACTCCCTCCACAAATTTTCTATGGGGTTGAGATCTGGAGACTGGCTAGGCCACTCCAGGACCTTGAAATGCTTCTTATGAAGCCACTCCTTTGTTGCCCTGGCTGTGTGAAGGAAATTTTCACTCAAAATCTCTCGATAAATGGCCCCATTCATTCTTTCCTTTACACAGATCAGTCGTCCTGGTCCCTTTGCAGAAAAACAGCCCCAAAGCATGATGTTTCCACCCCCATGCTTCACAGTGGGTATGGTGCAATTCAGTATTCTTTTTCCTCCAAACAGGAGAACCTGTGTTTCTACCCAAAAGTTCTATTTTGGTTTCATCTGACCATAACACATTCTCCCAGTCCTCTTCTGGATCATCCAAATGCTCTCTAGCGAACTGCAGACTGGCCTGGACGTGTACTTTTTTCAGCAGGGGGACACGTCTGGCAGTGCAGGATTTAAGTCCCTGGTGGCGCATTGTGTTACTGATAGTAGCCGTTGTTACTGTGGTCCCAGCTCTCTGTAGGTCATTCACTAGGTACCCCCGTGTGGTTATGGGATTTTTGCTCACCGTTCTTGTCATCATTTTGACGTCACGGGGTGAGGAGGGAGTTGAAAGTCCGTGTTGCCCAACGACAGCCCCAAAACATCACTGCTCTAGAGAAGATCTGCATGGAGGAATGGGCCAAAATACCAGCAACAGTGTGTGAAAAGCTTGTGAAGAGTTACAGAAAACGTTTCGCCTCCGTTATTGCCAATAAAGGGTACATAGCAAAATATTGAGATGAACTTTTGGTATTGACCAAATACTTATTTTCCACTACGATTTGCAAATAATTCATTCATTCATTCATTTTCCATGCCGCTTTTTCCTCACGAGGGTCGCGGAGGTGCTGGAGTCTATCCCAGCTGACTACGGGCAGTAGGCAGGGGACACCCTGAACTGGTTGCCAGCCAATCGTAACGATCTTTAAATATCAAACAATGTGATTTTCTGTTTTTTTTTCTCTCCACATTCTGTCTCTCATGGTTGAGGTTTACCCATGTTGACAATTACAGGCCTCTCTAATATTTTCAAGTGGGAGAACTTGCACAATTAGTGGCTGACTGAATACTTATTTGCCCCACTGTATGTCACGGCTACCAGTGGTCAACATCAGGTACTTCCAAGAGTGTGACTTTGAGATTCCGCCTGAAACAGGTCTGAGGACATAACCTGACATACCATTAAAAAAAAACTTTAATACCTTAAATCAGTACTGCTCAAATAGTGGGGCGATGCTGGGGGTGGCCTCAGGTAACCTCAGGGAACATAATTTTTTGCCGTACTAGAATAAAGTGTACCTGCACATCCACTCATTGGGTGGCAGCGGCGCTCTCATTTTCAGAGTGTGGGCAGTATATATAGACCCTACCCACCGACGTCACAAAACCACGTGCTCGCTGTATGGTTCCGCCCACTTGTCCGTCATTTTGTCTCTGTATTAGCATTGGTTTCAATTGATCGAGGAATTTAAAATGCATTTCATGGAAGACCCGGTGCTTTCTGATGCCGTAAACTCACTGGATGTGTTGCATAAAAGGCGTTATGTGGAAAAGCTTCGTTCTATACAGTCGCCAGATCCATATTTGATGCCCAAATCGATGTTTTTCGACCCACTGTCTTCGCCCTGTCTGCCTGACATCTGCTATGCTGATATTTACAATTATCTTGTCCACACAAAATCAGCCTATTCTCACGAAAATTTGAAAAACTTCAAGAGCTTGGAGGCTTATAAATTAGGGCTGTCCCAAACGACTAATTTTCTCCCGATTAGTCAGCCGACTATTTTTACGATTAGTCGACTAATCTAATTTTTTTTTTTTTTTTTTTTACTAATTTAGCAATGAAATTTTTGTTGACGCTTATCAATTCACAAAAAACATTGGAACACTCAAATTATTTATTAAAGTACAAATAAACACGTAAATAACAATAATAAATCACAAATAAACAATGAGTTCAAATGCTTATAGAATTAACTAGTGTAGCCTCCCGATTGAAAAGATGGTCTCTTAAACTGATGGTTTAAAACTTTTATTCCATCCTTGATGTAAACACACTGTAAGAGCTACGGTGCACACAAATAAAGCAACATAATTAGAAATTAACAAAAATTTTTCACCTTTTTCCTTTTAAACCTTATTTATACATCAATGAATTGCCTATATGAATTGCATTTACCTTAATTTATTACCTTATCATTGACAATCTCTCCCTTGAGTGCAATCACTGTATATACTGTATATATTTATGACCTTTTAACCTTATATAATTTTCTATACCATAAAATACACCATAACATGAAATAAACCTTTGAATTAGCATTAAGAACAATAGTAATAGCATTTATAGGCCCATTGTCAATGAAACATTATTATTTAGTAAGGCGACAGCACCCTCTGGTGTACAAAAAATGAAAAAAAAAAAAATTACAAACTGCGTGAAGGCGCTTGAGGTTTTTATTCACGGCCGACGTGCAGCCAAGCTTGGCATTGAAGAGACAGGACAGAAGAGTGTACTCTCCTTTGTTTCTTTGAAATAAGGCAATGTTTTGGACACTCTGGTGCGCTTTTTTTTGCTTTGTGCCGCTTTCCCCGCATGTAAACAGAGCATCCGACATTCTAACTTTCCACGCAGATATTTTTTTAACCCTTCATTAACCGTCGACGGGACGTTGTGCTCGTCGACGGATTTACGTCATCGATGACGTCGACTATGTCGACTAGTCGGGACAGCTCTATTATAAATACTTCGTTGCTGGTTGGGTGAAACAGGTCCTCGTCCACGAAAATTCGGCCGGAATCTATCTTGTGCTTGGAAAGGTGAGTTACGAAATTTTCAATTCAAAATCTTTTGTTATTGCTAACATCCACTGTCAAGTCTAATGTATTTCATGTCGTTTGTCAATGGAGTTAAGACTTTTAATGTTTATATGGTTTAGCGATAGCACTCTCACTACATACATACGTGTATGTTGTCGGCGATTAGCCTAGCAATGATCTTAATTGTGGTTATTTGTCAGCCCAAAACCCTCTAAGTATATCTTAAATGCATCTTACCGGATATAAAATGACTACTACACACTCTGTGGTGATTTTTTGGTGCCCAGTTTTCACGTCGAATTGCAGCCGTCCATTTCGCTCTCCGCTTTGGATCCCTCGGAATACGGTAAAACTTCAAGTCTCTCCTTCCATCTTCTCTGTTAGTGCAACCAACAGCCACACACGCCTTCACCATTTTGATTATTAATGTTAAGGAGCAGAAAAACACGCCGTAAATAGGAGGAATGTACGTAGCCGTAACAGGTTAACACTATGTTTTGACGGACAATTGGGCGGTACCATTCAGGAGAGCGGAGTTGTGACGTCACATGGGTAGGGTCTATAGAACCGAACGAGCACACAGCAAAGAGCACTGGAGATATTAAAAGCTAAGATGAGGAAATATGACGAAGCGTACAGTATGATGTATTCGACATTTGGATTTTACTTTGAATACAGTGGGAGACGAGGAAAGACAGTCTGTTTACTAAGAGCGTGACAATATCTCGATACAGCGATATATTGCGATATTTTGCAACGCGATCGGTTATCGATATGCTCCCGCCAAGTATCGATACCTTTATTTGACATATTGGCCACTGGATGCTGTAAATTGCTTAATGTTTGTTGAGCAATTCCTTAGTGGTTCCAAAGGGCGCACAAGAGTGGCAGTGAAGGTAAAGTGCGCATAAGTCGCCTAGAGAAGAAGTGAGGAAGCTCCAAGTGGGTTGAAAAAAATAAAAAAGCTTCGTGGGAACGGTGGAGGAAAAAGTGACAAAAATATTGCTACACATCATACATGTGGACACAAGGACTTTGCTGTATGCAAGAATTGTCTAACAAAAATAAGGTTCACTGGCAGCTGGGGACTAAGTGGACACGGATTTCTTCACTGCTTCGCTTTCATCACTTGAGGTAAAGTTTTTCAATGTAATTGATTTTTTAATTTACATTTATTATTTTGATGACATTTGGTGTTGAGTGATACAAAATAAACAGGGCCCTAAAATGGATAAAAATGAATATCGAACAAGCATACATGAATTTACTGATTTATTTGATATTATTTGAGAACCACTTTCCATCTAGTTTACTACACAAACTGTTATCACTGCCATTTTGATGCAATAAGCTATAAAAACGGTTTGAATAGCTTCCAAGATATATAAGGTGATGTGCATGATAATTAATGTAGCCTGCATATTGAAAACATAATTATTGCATTTTTAATTTCTATACATTCAATTCATATTTTTTTTAATTCACTCAATACTTCCAACACAAAAAAAAAAAAAAAAATCAGGATTTCAACTCAAAAGCTATTAAGTAACTAATATTTTTTGTTTTATTTTGTTGTTTTTAAGGTGAGGAAAATTGTGTCTGAGTCTGACATCTCAAATGCTGAAGCAGATGGTGGAAGTGCTCAAACCAATGCTTTTGGCAACATAATTCATATACAAAGAAAAGACCCACCAATTTTATCATTGCCCTACTCCAAGCTCAAATGCTGACTGACACCGACAGACTGTTATATATATATGTATATTTTTAAAGATTTAAAACTTTAAAGTGATCCTCTAACTTAAATACATGTAGGCTCTAATAGACCCTACCCACCGACGTCACAAAATCACGTGCTCGCTGTATGGTTCCGCCCACTTGTCCGTCATTTTGTGTCTGTATTATCAATGGTCTTAATTGATCGAGCAATTTATAATGCATTTCATGGAAGACCCGGTGCTTTCGGATGCCGTAAACTCACTTGATGCATTGCATAAAAGGCGTTATGTGGAAAAGCTTCAGTTTATCCATTCGCCAGATCCATATTTGATGCCTAAATCGATGTTTTTCGACCCGCTGTCTCCGCCGTATTTGCCTGACATCTGCTAGCTACCCTGAACTTTACAACTATCTTGTCCACACAAAATCAGCCTATTCTCACGAAAGTTTGAAAAACTTTAAGAGCTTGGAGGCTTATAAATACTTCGTTGCTGGTTGGGTGAAACAGGTCCTCGTCCACGAAAATTCGGCAGGAATCTATCTTGTGCTTGGAAAGGTGAGTTACGAAATTTTCAATTCAAAATCTTTTTTTATTGCTAACATCCACTGTCAAGTCTAATGTATTTCATGTCGTTTGTCAATGGAGTTAGGGCTTTTAATGTTTATATGGTTTAGCGATAGCACTCTCACTACATACATACGTGTATGTTGTCGGCGATTAGCCTAGCAATGATCTTAATTGTGGTTGTCAGCCCAAAACCCTCTAAATATATATTAAATGCATCTTACCAGATATAAAATGACTACTACATAATCTGTGGTAATTGTTTGGAGCCCAGTTTTCTCGTCGAATTGCAGCAGCCCATCTCGCTCTCTTCTCTCCGGGTCTCTCGGAATCCGGTAGAACTTCAAGTCTCTCCGTCTTCTCCGTCTATCTTCTCTGTTATTGCAACCGACCGCCACACACGCCTTCACCATTTTGATTATTAATGTTAACGAGCAGAAAAACACGTCGTAAATAGGAGGAATGTACGTAGCCGTAACAGGGAAACATGATGCGTTGACGGACAATTGGGCAGCACCAGTCAGGAGGAAGGAGTTGTGACGTCACGTGGGTAGGGTCTATAAACCACAATTGTTCTTTTACTAAAATATGTTGTTAGAAACGCATAAAATGTTAAATCAATGGCATTATTTTATATTTAGTACATATTTTGACCGTTAGTTGGCGCCATGGTTTGCGGGCTCGCAGTGATGACGTAATTGGGATCTTTCCAAAAGTGTAGCGTATTCAACTATTGCTTATTGCTGCCTAAACTCGCGAAGTAAAATGCCATGATGTGCTGCTTTTGGATGCAATTTCCAGTCAAATGGAAACAAGGGGAGTGAAGTGAGTGGTCAAGGTGGAATTATTATTTTTAGTGAATAAATGTGCATAAGTGGAAGCTTCTCCCCCTTTTTGGTCCCTGTATGCACGTATCCTACCCACCAGGCGTTACAACTGGCGCCCGAACATTTTTCCTGGATCCTCAGTCAAGTAAGGGATCCGTCTATTTTCTGGATCGGACGGTCCCACTGCGTCTGCAACATTGGTTTTGGATCTGTCCATTTTTTTTATTCGTTGGTCTGACAGCGACTTTTCGGATCAGTCTATTTTGTGGAAACGACGGCCTGATCGCGGCTGCAACATTGCTATGGGATCGGTCTAATTCCTGGATCTTCGAGTGAGTAAAAAACGCGGATTTGGATTACTATTGCTATCTTTTTTGTTGACTATTCTTCGTGGGAGTTTTCCCCAAATCATACTAAATAAATAAAGCACTATGGCACGCTAAAGTGATGACAGTGACTCTGACGTGAACCTTACAACAATGTTGGAGTTCGTCAGGGAACACGTTTTTGCGTACTGCTGAGCTCCCGAGTGAAAAGTGGTCAAGGTGGAAATATTATTTTTTGTGAATAAATGTGCATAAGTGGAAGCTTCTCCCCTTTTTGGTACTTTTATACACGTATCCTACCTACCACGCGTTACAATGTACAAGACATGGGTTACGCAAGGTGTGTTCTTTGGCCTGTACTGTATGTAAAGCACACGACAGCTCTGGATGCTAACAATCTACATAACTATATTGGGATAAGTTTGAAAACGCAATATGCTTACCTTGAATATCTGCTAATAAAACCGGAGTTCCCAACACCATACACTCTTGCTCCCAACCGGAGTTCCCAACAGCACTCTCTCACTCTGTTGCCATTGTTGCAGGGAGTGCATCACCAGTTTTGCCCAACTTTTGTCTTATCAGGTATTTGCTGCACGCATTTTTCCTTGAAGCTCGTCTTGTGAACGACCGACAGTGCTGTCCTGCTTTTCACTTTTCAGATCTGGTTCAAATAGGGAGGGTAGAACTGATGACATGTTGGGAAAGCTAACGAGTGACACGCTAGAATTTCGGCAACGGCCCTGGTGACGTCACGCACTGCGACGTAACAAGAATGCGACCTATCACTTAAAATAATTTTACAAACTTTATTAAAACAACAACATTAAGAGGGGTTTTAATCTCAAATTATTATAACTCATACTAACATTTATCTTTTAAGAATTACTTGTCTTAAAAATAGAGGATCCCTTTAAAGAAATTAAGGGTGCCATTCATCATGATCTCTCCAAGAGATATCAGTGGTTGTGGTTTGTTTCCTCTATATGTGCAGATACACAATTTGCAGTAGATTCATATTTTACAGCAATGTTGCACAGAAAAGGTGTCACTGTTTAATAAATGACTTAAACAGTACTTTCTCTATTAATGAAATATCTTTTTTTTTTCCCCGTTTCAACAGTTATATCGTAGAATATCATGTATCAAATTTCTGACCAATATATCTATAATCGCTGTATCATGATATCGTGAGATAATCGTTATCGTGAGCCTTGTATCGCGAATCATATCATATCGTGAGGTGCCCTGAGGTTCCCACTCCTACTGTTTGCTGTGTCTAAAAATGTCAGCAGGAAGCCAAATCAATTAGGACGTCACTTAAAGACATTAGACCCCAATCACATTGATAAGTCGTTTGATTTTTTTTTTTTTCAGGGAAAACTTGCTGAATATTGCCAACATTCGTCCAGCTTCTTCAGGGTTTCATCAGTAAACCGGCGAACACTGTTAGGATCATATAAGGTTGCATACCAAGTTGCTCAGTGCAAAATAACCCTACACCATAGCGAAGGAGCTGATACTGCCTGCAGCAAAAATAAAACCTGTCGCTCTGTCCAATGACGTTTTTTTTTTTCAATTATTTCACTTTTCGATCAAATTGCTTGGCATATTGTCCCCATGAGTTAATGTTGCTAATCAATTTGAATTTATTATTATTTATTGATTTAGTTATTGTTTTTTCAGTATCAAATAGTCAAAAAATTGTTTTTTAAAAACTTTTTAAAAAATTCAGTCAAATTGATGCGCTTTAAGTGTTTTCTGTTACAAACAAACAATGTGAGTAAAGTTATACTTTATTGTAAGTTGATCGATATTGCTTTTTTTCTTTAATATTAAAGATGACATGATATGCAGAGGTGTACTTATAATAATAGTTTTATAGACCACTGACACTATTTATAGCGGCGGTGGCAGAGAGTTTGGGGGGCGCGAAACGTTTACGTCTTCATGGCCGGGGCTTGACAGAAAATAATTGAGAAGCACGATATATGTATATATATATAGAGAGAGAGAGAATAATCACATTTTTTTCATACTTAATGTATTGATTAGCACATTTTTCATCAAAACATTCCTTGTTTTATTTCTGTCCCATTATTTTATCAAATTGTAATACTAGTGGCGTCAAGCAGTTAAAATGTTTAATCGTATGCAGTCCATAGTTAACTCATGGTTAAACTCGCGATCTAAAAGCTTTAACAAAAACTGAGCTTAAACCGAAGATTGAACACGAACAGTGTCAAGATGTACAGTATGCATGTATATATATATATATATATATATATATATATATATATATGTGTAGATATAGATATAGATAGATACAGTACTGTGCAAATGTTTTAGGCAGGGCACCTGCCTAAAACCTTTGCACAGTACTGTATATTTTTATTACGTTATGTATATAAAGGATATACTGTATGTATATATTTTCCCCAAGTGGAAGCTTCTATGATCCTAATAAATTTAATAATTAAAAAATATATATATACACTGTTCAAAAAAAAAACAAAGGGAACACTAACGTAACGTTGTAGATCAGAATTAAATGTTTTTATTTAATACTTTGTTTTTTCCATAATTGAATGTGCTGACAACAAAGTCACACAAAAATTGAATTTAAATTTGTATGGTTTGTTTTGGCAAAATATACAAGGCTTGGCACATATATGAACTATTAAAACTGTTTCTGTGTAAAAACAACATTTCAAATTGAATTGCTGGAGTAACTCAAGTTTTCCGTGTTATAAATGATTAAAATGCGCCTGAGCATGCATTAAAAGGTGAACAGCTTGTTCAACATTTGGTTCTGGGCAATTCAGGCTTTTCATGAGTCCAAATAAAACAATACCATGAAATGAGCCATAACAGATACCTGAGGATATGTCATGAAAAAAAAGTGATCAAAATGAAATATCCTGAGTCTTGTGTTCATTCAGAAGGGATGTGAAACTCCCACTATGATAACGCAACATTAAATCAGCGTTTAATTCAAACGAAATTACTTTGAAATCATACTCAGCATTAATATCTTTATTGTGGCATAATCTTAAATTGAGATCGAGAAGTGATTCCTACAATTTCAATTGAGAATTTTGAATGATTTATCTTGCAAGTTGATCAACTTTTTTTCAACAATGTCACGGGACTACAAAATGAACCACACTGAGGAATTATAATGCAAGTTGTTTTTTACTGTTTAATTCAATTCAAAATTTGAATGCAGCAAATATATTTGATTTGACAATGCAGTGTTTTTGTCTAAATAAACTGCAAATGTAATAGGGGAAAAATGTATTCCTTATCTTTATATGAGACTGTCTAAAACGGGGGAACATGATTCAGTTTTAGCAGTGCTTTGCCTCCAGATAGGATCTAGCAATTACGGCTTTAGTCATCACTTTGATGCAGAGGTGGGAAACGGTCCTATCAGCAGAGATGCTAGATGAAAGGCAGATATTAGTCAAAGGCAAACGTAAGGCAGTTTGCATCTTACCGCAGCCACTGTTTCTGGGACTCATCACATGAAAGCCATTAATCTCAATGAAAATCTTTCTTTCAACAGTAATGTGGGAAGAATGTGTTCTTTTGACTTTGGTTACGAACAAAATAAAAGAAAAAAACAGTCTACCTCATGTGGTTGAATGATTTCTTAATCTTGTAGTTGTCATTATTAACGGTAATCCAAATAATATTACAAGTAGCCACTGGGCAGTGTTGTGTAATCTGATTACTTTCTTTCAGTAACGAGCAATCTAACGCGTTCATTTTTCCAAGCCATCTGATTAAAGTTAGTCCCTCCGTATAACCTTCAAAGTCGTTTCCAGGCTAGGGAATCGAAAAAGGATTTGAGGGGAGAAAATGTATTTAAACTTAACTATGCTAGAACAACACTAAAATCATTTTCTATTCCCTACAATGGTGTTCAACTTTGGAACAAATTAGATCCTGGAGTGACCACTCCAGGGTCGTTGGCTGTTTTTAAGAGGCGGTATAAACAAATTTTATTAAACAATTATGTTGCTGAATAAATCTCTTTTGGTCATGATAAGAACTGTACAAAAGGAGAATAATGTCTGGGTGACGAGTCAAACCTGTAAACAAAACCAAGTGTACCCCAAAAAAAAGAGGAAAAAGAAAAACAAAAAAAAATTTAAATTAAAAAAAAAAATAAAAATAAAAAAAAAGAAAGAAAAGCAAAGAAAAGAACCCAAAGCTAATGCAAACGAGACTCAACCAGACATCTGTCACAAGGACAGATAATATTTGGCTCTGTAAGCGTACAGACAGTTGATTGTTGATGGTAGTATTGTGCCATTCTGTAAAGACATGCAACTGGTCAATTGGTCACTGAGTGCTCTGGACAAGATCTTCTCTACAATGTGACCAGAACCTGGACAACGCCCATGCCCGGGAAACAACAAGTCTGGAGTTATGGAGGACAGCTGGGGAAAACTGCAGCCGCTGTGTCTGACCACTCGAAGTTGAAGACATCGAGGATGTGTATCTTTTTGTTGCGCTGCTGGCTTTGATTCTTCTGCAGGGGCTCGGAGCCCACTTGATTCGTCGGATCATCATGAAAGTACTGGAAAGCCAAAGGAGATTAGTGGAATTGGCCTCTACTGTCGTTAGCGCTATCGCTGGAGTGCACACCAGCCTCAACAAGGCCTGTGATGAGTATTACAGGTGAAGAACGACCTAGCTGCATCCAACACTGCCACAACCAGAATGGTAATGAAAATGACTACGGAGCTGCGAAAACTTGGAGCTGAGTGTTCGTCGGAATGCAGCAAGGAATGAAAACTGCGACTAGGATTAAATCGACGAAAGGTGGTAGCGGACACGGCCTGCCATCGGTCCTCAGCTATTCCCTATCTTCTGGATCAAATCAACAGAATGAACTAACCTCTGAATTATGAACTAATCTACTGGATTTAATCAACATAACGAACAAATCGCCGCGATCGACAATGACTATTGGGAAAATGAACGATCAAGGGGAGGGAAAAAAAAAAAAAACTTGTAATCACAATCTGAAATGTCAAAATTGTTATTCAATAATTCTGCGTCCTATGGTATACTGGGGGCGGGATTCAATAAGCTTCGGCTTCTCCCATCAGCCCTTTGCTTTTCGGGTTGAACTAAATGTAAACACAAATGAATGCTGTATGTTTGTTTGGATCTGTCACGCCTGAAAGAAAAATAACGAAAGAAAGAAATTTTCCTTAGTGCCTGTGCGTTACTATTTTGTTGTTGCCTCTTATTCTATGTAGAATGAAGAATACTGTAGTCATGTACGAGGAACATTTAAATAGAAAATACTGCTTGTTTGGGAGTGACATCACAACTCACATTTTCACATCGGGAAAAAAAAACGAGTTACGTGTATTACCATGCGAGCGCTGTCTGCCACGGCAGTCAACAACATAGCCTCGCTGCCTCGTCAAAATGCTAACAGTAAAAGGCAGGAGATACCACAAACGGCTGCATTTTATCGCTGGAAATACAGCCATTACTTCACATTTCTGCCCAGTAAAGATGACAATAATATCTCCGCGCATTGTAAACTTTGCGCTGGCTCAAAAACATTGTCCACTGCAAAAAACTCAACATCCAATTCAAGGAACCATTGGAATTACAGCACAACACGACAAAACTCGAAACAAAGCCTATAGGTTACGAGACAGCCAGCACTACAGTTTGTAACCCACCTTTATGTACATTTTATAGTTATAGTTTGTAACCATAGGCGGAGTTTGACTTTTGAGGGAGTGTGGGGCACAATATGTTGATGACTCTGAAACAAAAGTCAAAATTTTGGACAAACCTCATCATTTTTGCGTTTTTTATATTTTCACTACTATTGTAAATTCTCACTGAAGACATCAAAATTATGAACGAACAAGTGGAATGGCAAAAAAAAAAGAGAAAAAACTGAAAACAGGTTTTATATTGTACATTCTTCAAAGTATCCACCTTTGAGATGTGTCCAAACTTTTAGCCTATATACACTCAAAGGCCACTTTATTAGGTACACCATGCTAGTAATGGGTTGGACCCCCTTTTGCCTTCAGAACTGCCTCAATTCTTCGTGGCATAGATTCAACAAGGTGCTGGAAGCATTCCTCAGAGAGTTTGGTCCATATTGACATGATGGCATCACACAGTTTGTGCAGATTTGTCGGCTGCACATCCATGATGCGAATCTCCTGTTCCACCACATCCCAAAGATGCTCTATTGGATTGAGATCTGGTGACTGTGGAGGCCTTTTGAGTACAGTGAACTCATTGTCATGTTCAAGAAACAAGTCTGAGATGATTCCAGCTTTATGACATGGCACATTATCCTGCTGAAAGTAGCCATCAGAAGTTGGGTACATTGTGGTCATAAAAGGATAGACATGGTCAGCAATAATACTCAGGTAGGCTGTGGCATTCCAATGATGCTCAATTGGTCCCAATGGGCCCAAAAAGTGCCAAGAAAATATTCCCCACACCATTAGACCACGACCACCACCAGCCTGAACCGTTGCTACAAGGCAGGATGGATCCCTGCTTTCATGTCGTTGACGCCAAATTCTGACCCTACCATCCGAATGTCGCAGCAGAAATCGAGAGTCATCAGACAGGCAATGTTTTTCCAATCTTCTATTGTAATTTCGATGAGCTTGTGCAAATTGTAGCCTCATTTTCCTGTTCTTAGCTGAAAGGAGTGGCACATGGCGTGGTCTTCTGAAGCTGGAGCCCATCTGCCTAAAGGTTCGACGTACTGTGCATTCAGAGATGCTCTTCTGCCTACCTTGGTTGTAACAGATGGTTATTTGAGTCACTTTTGCCTGTTAAATCAGTTCGAACCAGTCTGGCCATTCTCCTCTGACCTCTGGCATCAACCAGGCATTTCCACCCACAGAAATGCCGCTCACTGGATATTTTTTCTTTTTCGGACCATTCTCTATAAACCCTAGAGATGGTTGTGCGTGAAAATCCCAGTAGACCAGCCCTTCTGGCACCAAAAACCATGCCACGTTCAAAGTCACTCAAATCACCTTTCTTCCCCATACTGATGCTCGGTTTGAACTGCAGGAGATTGTCTTAAACCATGTCTACATGCTTAAATGCACTGAGTTGCCGCCATGTGATTGGCTGATTAGAAATTAAGTGCTAACGAGCAGTTGGACAGGTGTACCTAATAAAGTGGCCGGTGAGTGTATATATATATATATATATATATATATATATATATATATGTATATATACATACATACAGGGGCGGACTGGGACTAAAAAGCAGCCCTGGACTTTGACTCAGCCCAGCCCATAAGAATCGCTATACGAAGGGAAACACAGACCCCATAGGGGGGTCCGGGAACATGCCCCTCCCGGGAGAATTTTTTTTTTTTTTTTTTACATTTTATTGTAAAATGCACCAATTTCGTGCACTTTGAGAGAAAAATGAAGAAAATGTGTCTAGACTGTGACTGTCTGACTACGGGCGCTCAAAGTACTGCAAGGCTGAACTGGAGTTGGATTCATTTTCTGTACTAGCTCTATGATCAACCTGAATAAACAAATGAAAGAATTTATTTTTCAAAGCAAGTTTTACGTATCCAATTGATTATAATATATCTCTATAGATCTCTGTCTATAAAATGACTTAATTGTTTATGCCATAATTCAGTGGTCTCCAAACTATTCCACATAGGGCTGCGGCGGGCGCAGGATTTCATTCCAACAAAACAAGACAAAACCTCTGCACCAATCTGGTGTCTTACAAGTGTAATCAGTTGATTGCAGTCAGGTGCTGCTTGTTTTAGCAGAAACTTCATTGGTTAAACTGTCGGTACTCGATCGGTTAAAACAAAAACCAGGCCCCACAGCGGCCCTTGAGGACCGGTTTGGAGACCCCTGCCATAATTAATCTTGCCATACAAATAATAAATTTCAATGAAAATACAATACACATTTCAAGACAAATCCTGTATACATAAACTTCATTGGAAAGTATTAACCAGAAAACAAAACGATATATAAATGATTAATAATGTATATAACATCAATTTAACTACCTAAACTTTAAAGTAAAACCATTCATTTTATTAATATTTTGTTATATTTCTTCTGAATTAATATTGCTATGCTGCGTGTGCATACATTGTTTTATGGCTAAAATATTTTTTCTTAGGAGAGGGATAGTAGGACTAGCATACTGTAACTTGTAACGGGTACATCGACTAGCTGGCACTAACCCTTTAATTGTCATTTATTTGATTTAAAATGTAGCTACCTGATGGATAACAATTGCCAGTTTACAGAGCAAGTAACCCTCTTCATCCCAATTTACTTGCCCTGCGCTTGTCTGGGGAACTTCCAACAGTTTATCGTTGCCCCCTCCCTCTTCTTTTCTCTCTCCCAGCACCGTCTGCACGTCAGAGCGGCTGCAGCTCCCTCTCACCATCGCCGGGAGCTGAGCTGTTGTTACCCGACGTGGCCGTTGCAGCCAGACTGCTGCTTGCGAAAATATTTGTCGATTTATGACATTTTAATGCTTCACTCTCCAGTTTCTTTAATTTTTTCTCTCTAACCTTCTCCGCGCCACCCTGCTCTTTTCAGTTTTTTTGCCACCACCATCCATATTGTGCATTAACACTCGTCGCTATTTTGCTTCCACAAGGAAGGAACCAATGAAGGCTACTCTGTGCTTTCGTCGTTCCTAGTCTATCAGATTGGCGGTGAAAAGCCAGGCGCATTGCTGCCACCTGTCGGATTGGATGCGAACTGTAGATAATCAGAGGATAGGGGGGATAAAAACAGTGATGCATAATGAATGGCGGCCGCCGGCCGTCCAGGGCACCGGCCGTTCTGTGATCCTCCAGAACCCACAGATTACCAGTCCGCCCCTGCATACATATATACATATATATATATATATATATATATATATATACAGTGCCTTGCAAAAGTATTCGGCCCCCTTGAATCTTGCAACCTTTCGCCACATTTCAGGCTTCAAACATAAAGATATGAAATTTAATTTTTTTGTTAAGAATCAACAACAAGTGGGACACAATCGTGAAGTGGAACAACATTTATTGGATAATTTAAACTTTTTTAACAAATAAAAAACTGAAAAGTGGGGCGTGCAATATTATTCGGCCCCTTTACTTTCAGTGCAGCAAACTCACTCCAGAAGTTCAGTGAGGATCTCTGAATGATCCAGTGTTGTCCTAAATGACCGATGATGATAAATAGAATCCACCTGTGTGTAATCAAGTCTCCGTATAAATGCACCTGCTCTGTGATAGTCTCAGGGTTCTGTTTAAAGTGCAGAGAGCATTATGAAAACCAAGGAACACACCAGGCAGGTCCGAGATACTGTTGTGGAGAAGTTTAAAGCCGGATTTGGATACAAAAAGATTTCCCAAGCTTTAAACATCTCAAGGAGCACTGTGCAAGCCATCATATTGAAATGGAAGGAGCATCAGACCACTGCAAATCTACCAAGACCCGGCCGTCCTTCCAAACTTTCTTCTCAAACAAGGAGAAAACTGATCAGAGATGCAGCCAAGAGGCCCATGATCACTCTGGATGAACTGCAGAGATCTACAGCTGAGGTAGGAGAGTCTGTCCATAGGACAACAATCAGTCGTACACTGCACAAATCTGGCCTTTATGGAAGAGTGGCAAGAAGAAAGCCATTTCTCAAAGATATCCATAAAAAGTCTCGTTTAAAGTTTGCCACAAGCCACCTGGGAGACACACCAAACATGTGGAAGAAGGTGTTCTGGTCAGATGAAACCAAAATTGAACTTTTTGGTCACAATGCAAAACGATATGTTTGGCGTAAAAGCAACACAGCTCATCACCCTGAACACACCATCCCCACTGTCAAACATGGTGGTGGCAGCATCATGGTTTGGGCCTGCTTTTCTTCAGCAGGGACAGGGAAGATGACTAAAATTGACGGGAAGATGGATGCAGCCAAATACAGGAACATTCTGGAAGAAAACCTGTTGGTATCTGCACAAGACCTGAGACTGGGACGGAGATTTATCTTCCAATAGGACAATGATCCAAGACATAAAGCCAAATCTACAATGGAATGGTTCAAAAATAAATGTATCCAGGTGTTAGAATGGCCAAGTCAAAGTCCAGACCTGAATCCAATCGAGAATCTGTGGAAAGAGATGAAGACTGCTGTTCACAAACACTCTCCATCCAACCTCACTGAGCTCGAGCTGTTTTGCAAGGAAGAATGGGCAAGAATGTCAGTCTCTCGATGTGCAAAACTGATAGAAACATACCCCAAGCGACTTGCAGCTGTAATTGGAGCAAAAGGTGGCGCTACAAAGTATTAACGCAAGGGGGCCGAATAATATTGCACGCCCCACTTTTCAGTTTTTTATTTGTTAAAAAAGTTTAAATTATCCAATAAATTTTGTTCCACTTCACGATTATGTCCCACTTGTTGTTGATTCTTGACAAAAAATGAAAATTTTATATCTTTATGTTTGAAGCCTGAAATGTGGCGAAAGGTTGCAAGGTTCAAGGGGGCCGAATACTTTTGCAAGGCACTGTGTATATACATATATATATATATATATATATATACACACACACACAGTGGGGAGAACAAGTATTTGATACACTGCCAATGGGTTTTCCCATTGGCAGTGTATCAAATTGTACTTGTTTTATCTAACATCTAACTTCATTGACTAATTAAACCCCAGCTAACTCAAAGATTATGCCTTTTGTGAACATTTCAATTACATGCGATGACTTTTTTCTGTTATTATTTTTGTTGAGGCAGCAAAAGGAGAAACATTTGTAAAAAGTAACTGATAAGTTACTTTTAAAGTAGTTACTTAGTTGCTTTGACAGTAAAGTAATCAGTAAAGTAACTAGATTATTTTTGAGGTGTAATCATTTATTAAATTACTTTTTTAAGTAATCCTTGAAAACACTGGACATACTCGACTTAAACGATTCCGACTTTACAACGCAGGAGTCTCGTCCGCCATTTTGTCGCCAGTCGTTTTTTTTTTTTTTTTTTTTTTAGTCCTATAAACAGTATCTTATTGTACCCCACAGTATCTTTATTTTTTAACTTTACTTTATTCATTACTTACTTACTAAATGTGAAGTTGTTCAGATGTACAGACAGCAAACGATCGTGCTTTTTGAAGCTTGTTACTTTCTTCACATTTGACAATGAATAAAGCTGTAGCACACATATGTACACTTACTGTATGTTCAAAATGAAACACATTTTAACAATAAAAAACCTGACACAAAACAATTGGTGGTCAAACATCTATCTAGTCTGATTAACATGTAAATTTAGCAGTTTAAATTAGCGTAAATTGCCTAACAAAACTCCCCTAGCTTAAATGCTCCGAATGCTAACGTATTTACAATTCTCTTAGCAAATCGCTCAAATGTAACTCCACAAAATGTAGCTGTAAACCTAATTACAAATGCATAAACGAACATATATTAGCTGAAACAACTTACAGCCTTATGTAGACCAAACCAGAGCGCAGTTATCCTTTATCGATGTCAGACATCTGAGTCTGTTTCTCAGTCATATTAGGCGACAGTTCAGCCAGATCCAACGCTGCTACCAGATGGCAGTGTATCCTCCACCATTAAACATAATACAGTAATTTTGGACTTTTGAATAGTTATTTTTTACGGGTACTTAAAGGGTTAATACCCACTTACGCGGAAATTCGGGTTACGTCACCAGCGTAGGAGCGGAACTTGTTCGATTACTTGTATTTTGTATGTTTGAAACATTTTCCACTGCCTTAGGAAATAAGGATAGGGGAAATGATCCATTTCTAGGTAAAAATATCATCAGAAAAGGCCATTTTCATTCCTGTAGTGTAAATTAAATTGTGTTTTGTGGTGAGTCAATGACAATATGTGCTTGTCCAAAACAGTTTATGGAGGAATAATTGAGCCTTTCGATTTCAGCCAAGCAGTAAGTGGCCACACAGATGCGTGACGTGACTACTCAATTGGAGTTATGCTGGTTCATCTCAGTTTGCCAACTATAAGAGTAGGTTTTCCAGCTTCATCGTAAATATTCAGAAAGCTCAAACTCATACATTCCTTTTGGCTGTAGTCCAGCTCTTCTAAGACATTTTGTCAATTCGTAGACATTAAGTCTTTTTGTCTTATTTGGGGATAAAGTCAAAGCTCCTCATTTTCCATCCATCACAAAAATGAGTGGAAATTAGCTTCTTTGTTATTTATATGCCTTGTTAATAAGTGTGTTACAGTATAACAGCGTTACGAACGGCGTTATTCTTTTTTCAGTAATGAGCAATCTAATTAATCACTTTTCCCATCTTTGCAACACCATTACCGTTACTGAGGATGTGAAGGAGCGCGTTACTACAATTGGTTTGATTGAAGTTGTCTGGTTTTGTCACACGTCTGCCTGCCTGTCTGTCTTGGAAGGTGCAGAGCGGGAGGAGGGAAGGGGAAGTGGCGCAGATGATGATTGACTAGGTGGCTCGGAGTGTTAGCATAGCATTCGTGTTCTCATTAGCATTTAGCGTGACGAGTGTCATCTTAAATTCTTAGCCAACATTTTTTTACATACAGTTCGTGGTGCCCATGTGGGTACAATTATTTGAAAATAATGTAATGTTTTCCTACTGAGCGTGCATTGTCATCACCGAGTTGGTGTTGTCCTAGTAAACGCTACAATATACTGTATATATGGCGGAAAACACAGAGAAGACTGAAAAAACAGTTTCTGCTCTTGCACTCCTCTTTAAAATAAACTGCTGTATTTTAAGCCAAAAGAACTGTTGTATTTGAGATAACAGTATGTCTTTATGCTGCTATGGCAGATTCATGGCGCATTAAGCCCCGGACTATTTTTAATTTGTCCGTTTTACCCTGGAAACCCCCGTTTACAGACGTCGCGCAACCGCTTTTGTTTCAACCCAGCCATGTAACGATGGTAATTAATTATATTTATTATTCAATATTCATTCATTCATCCATTTTCCATGCCGCTTTTCCTCACAAGGGTCGCGGAGGTGCCGGAGCCTATCCCAGCTAACTACAGGCAGAAGGCAGGGCACACCCTGAACTGGTTGTCAGAGCACAACGAGACATGCAACCATTCAAGCACACACTCATACCTACGGACAATTTAGAGCGTTCAATCAGCCTACCATGCTTTTTTGGGATGTGGGAGGAAACCGGAGTTCCTGGAGGAAACCCACGCAGGCGCGGGGAGAACATGCAAACACCACACAAGAAGGCCGGAGCCCGGGATTGAACCCTTGATCTCAGAACTGTGAGGCGGATGTGCTAACCACTCAGCCGCCTATTATTCAAAATGTTTGTCATTTTTAGCTTAGAATCATTAATTGATGTCCAATATTTCGTTTAAAAAAACAAAAAAAAAAGACTTAAATTATTCATTCGCATATTTTTAAACTATTTAACAAATTACGTCACAATGAAATAAATGGTGTCTGCAAAAAAGTCACGGATATCTACCTCATAACTATAGCTTAATTGTTTTTTTTTGTTGTTGCTCTCGCATTTTCTCCGATATGTTTGATGATAAATAATCGATCCAAACAAAGAAAAACTGAAAAACAACGTTTAAAAGGGTAAATATATGAAAACGAAAATCTCAACCACTCCTCGATGTCTGCGATTGCTGCATCGCGACCCTTGTTATATTCATTGGCGGACTTGGCAAGTTTGGGGCCTAAGGCGAACATATTCAGGGGCCCTCTTCATGGGTCAGGGGTTAAAAAGGTGAGAAGGGTGTGGAGGAAATAAGTTCTGGTACATTAGGGCTGTCCTAATGATTTCTCCTGATTAGTCAGTTTTACGATTAATCGACTAATCTAATAATTTTCTTTTTTTTTTTTACTAATTTAGCAATGAAATTT
This sequence comes from Corythoichthys intestinalis, assembly GCF_030265065.1. Classification (NCBI taxonomy): domain Eukaryota; kingdom Metazoa; phylum Chordata; class Actinopteri; order Syngnathiformes; family Syngnathidae; genus Corythoichthys; species Corythoichthys intestinalis. The sequence goes on along the minus strand of NC_080414.1, from coordinate 35,683,607 downwards.
TTGTTGACGCTTATTAATTCACAAAAGTGTTTTGGAACACTTAAATTCATTATTAAAGTACAAATAATCATGTAAATAACAATAATTAATCACATACAGTGAGGTTAAATGCTGATAGCATTTACTAGTGCAAAAGAATGGAAAGTAAACAGATTCAGAACACTGACTTTGCCTTTCCAGCATTAGTCAAAACAAAACTTTAGAAACAATTCGAGCAATATAATTATAGTATACTACTATATATAATAGTAGTATAATAATTATAATAATTATTCATTGCCAATCATATTTGTCATGAAGAGTTTCATTTGAAAGCTATTCTTAGTGTAGAATCTGTATTATGTAGTCTTTACTCAACATATTATAATATTATTTCTGAAGTATGTGGGATTAACTCCAGAAATCATTATTTATATGACGAATATGACGTGCTTTTGCTGTTAATCAGCTGTTGAGTGTTATTGTATGACTGATTGGAACTGTACTGCATTGTTTCGCCACAGGATGTGCTGTCGTGTATTTTATGTTCGGTGTGAAGAAGAAGAATAAAGTTAAAAGAGGCATTAAAGACCTATTCTCAACTTCTCCCTCCCTGCACTTTGGCTCTCATGGAGAGCACGTTCGCTCATGTGTTCGAAATAAACGATAGCCGACGTGCAAAGTAGCAAGTGAGCTGTAAAAATAGCGAGCTTAGTGGCGTGAAAACCGCGGGAGAGCTAAGTGAAGCTAACGAACAGCTAAGTGGAGCTAAGCGATGCTAAACGGCGCTAAATAAAGCTAAGCGACTGATACTCAGTCCGTCGTCGTAGAACAGTCCATTGTAGTGAGTGTGTGTGTGTGTGTGGGGGGGGGGACTATAAATGCAGCATTCAAGTGGCTTTCTTTTTTTGTTTTGTTATTTGTTTGTTTGGTGTGCTGACATAATTATACATGATGAATAGTTGGGGGTGCTGCTGGCTCCGGTGGCCCAAGCCATTGCTGGTTGGGGCAAGGGCAGCTGGTTGGGGGCCTAAGGCGAATGTCTACTTCGCCTGAATGGTAGATCCGCCTATGGTTATATTACCATGTTTCACCCATAAAATCCCCCAAAAATCCGGCAGTGGCCATTCACAGCTGTGTCGTGACACTCAATGATACATGCTACATGGCGTTTTTGGATCGAAACAAGGTAAGTACACGATAATATCTCGTTAAAATCATGGCGTCTTTCATTCTGCTTTTTCATGCTCTCACCTCCAAATAAGGTTTCGCTGTTTATTTATTTATTTTTTTCAAGTGCCCTCCTGTCCAAAACTTTTCTTCCCCCAGGAAATTAAGATTTTAAGCTTTCCAATAATGTATCACACATGAATATCGGACAATTTTGAAAGTTGGCCAAATTGGGTGTCTCAGAGCGGAACTTCAAGTCACCTGAGTGTTTTCCGCCATATCTTCTTTCAAACCATAAAAAAATGGTCTCTTGCCCTAAACTTTTCTTGAAATGCATATCCATGAACCTTTTGTGATGTATTTTTTATTTTAAAACATTAGAGCAAAGACAGGAGAGGCAGGAGATTCAGAACCTCCCCTGCACCTTTTTGAAACAAACAAGAGCACACAGCAAAGAGACCTGCATATATGAAGAGCTAAGATGAGGAAATATGACGAAGCGTATGTAGTGTTTGGCTTTGACTTTTAATACAGTGCGAGATGAGGAATGACCATTCTGTTTACTGTGTCTTAAAATGTTTGCAGCGGACAGCAGGAAGCCAAATCAATTAGGACGTCACTTAAAGACCCCAATAATATTGATTGGCAGCTTGATTTTTTTTTCAGCAAAGACATGCCGAATACTGTGAACAATCGTCCTGCTTTGTCAGTGTGACATCAGTAAACCAGCGGGCACTGTTAGCATCATATAAGGAAGTTGCTCAGTGCAAAATAACCCCCACCATAGCAAAGCAGCTGATACTGCTTGCAACAAAAATAAAAAAATAAAAACAACTAAGAAGCACTGGTGTAGCCCAAAGTAGCAGATTTATTAGTATAGTATTATTTCTTCTTCACAAATTCGCTTAAGTATAAAGTAGAGTGTGGTAAAACTACTCTTAGAAGAACATTTTTCTCAAAACGTTACTCAAGAAAATGCACCATAGTAAATGTAAAGTGTAAAACGTAACCCTTCAGTATGTTTGTAGCAGTGACGTGCGGTCAGGGGAGGCAGGTGAGGCAGAGCCTCACCTGTCATCATGACAAAAAAATAATTATAGCATCAAATTTATATTAATATTTGTCCATTGCTCTTTATTTATGACTCATTTCAAACATTTTTTATAGTCAAAATCGCTGAATTTGCCTATTTCCTGTTCAAATAAAGAAATGAAACGAGAGGTGCGGCAGCAACGAGTAAAGCCTCACCTCTGATTGCGCAATCCTTAACAAACTGGGTTGATACATGGAATTGGAGCATGCTGGTTGCCGTACATCTGCATGTCGCCATTATAATGTTTCCAGATACGTTTATTTGACCTGATTTTCCTCAGTCTGGCTAATGTCTTTAACCCTTAAAGTTTAATGTTTGTTAGCGACATAATTAGTTTTGCTGATGGGAAATAAAACCGCAGTGAAAAGACACAGGCTGCGGCAGATAGTACTCTGCCGCACTGCAAGAGGGCGTACGTGAAACTGGACTTTCCGTTAAAAGTGGACGCGGTTAACACAACGCCGGAGCTAAAAGGTTTGCTTCAAACTACGGGACAGAGGATAACTCGCGCTTTTCAAACGGACTGGTACACCCGAAAAGACTGGCTATGTGGCTGTCCTTCGAAAAATCGCCTTTGCTGCTTTCCCTGCCTTTTCTTCTCAACTTGTGCCAATGTCTGGACTAACACGAGATATTGTGACATTAAAAAACTACCACGAAGCCTCAGCAAACATGAGAGCTCGACCACTCACATTCAAAGCCTGTTTGCTTTAAAAACTTTTGGAAGCTCAAGGATCGATTTGGCTTTGACGAACAGCGGAAGCTCAACGGTAGCATCCTCAAAAGCTAAGGTAAAGAAAAGAGTTTGAAAGACCTCATTAATGCAACCTGCATCCTAGCTAAACAGGAGTTAACATTTCGTGGTAACGATGAGCGTGTAGCTCTTCTAAAAGTGGCATATATGTAGAACGATTACATGGTTTTGCTGAGAAAGATGAAAGGTTAGCTAGACATTTGGACACATCCACTGTGTTTTCTGGCGTGTCAAATAGAACACAGAACGATCTAATCGAAGCAATCCTCTCCATTGAGGCGGAGAGATTTTTTTTTTTAAAGTAAAGGAAAATAAGGAGGACTTTTACTAAAAGGGCGTAGGTTTGCATAGGGACGGTAGGGACATAACACTACCAACTTTTCAGCATGCTAAAATTGTCCCCACCAACTTTTAAGCAACCTTACCTTTTTTGCATGATATAATGTTCAGTTATATAGAGAATTTAGATCTTTCAATAGTTCCATATGTTGTAAGGATAGAATTGACCCTACCATTATTAAGTGAATTATTTTCACTATGTTTATGTTTGCTAATAAAAAACAGACATTTATTCAGGAAGTTTTCAAAATGTTTCTTTAGTATTTTTTGAAAACAAAGGTTTGAATTGAACAGTGTATCATCTAAACCAATGCACGTAAAAGTTATTATCAGTAGATAAGGATTTATTTTGCATTGATCATTTTGCCTATTAATTAATTAGGTTCATATACATTAGAAATGTGGCCCTTTGCCCCCTTCATCCAATCTGTTTGATCTAATTAATGTCCCGTCCCCAGCAAAAAGTGTACCTACATGCAGGTTATGCTGTTATATCGTCCCTACGAATGTTGAGGCAAAACCTATGCCCTTCCAAAGTAACACCGGTTTTTGTGGTGAAGGACAGGCGCAAGACCACAAACAGTTTTCATTTCAATCTTATTAAAAAAAAAATAAAAAAAATAAAAAAAAAGAGCTTGGACCAAGAAAAATACAATAGAATATTTAAAAACTAAATTTTGGCCTTAAATAAAATATTATTTGTGGTTTTGTACACCACTCTTTACTCTCATTTATGTTGCATTAATTATAGAATGGTGACGGCCAACACATTGAGGATGTAGAGCAAATGCATGTTATTTTCTTACTTTTACGTATCGATAATATCCGTGTGTGCCTGTTTTGTGAAGAATGCTGATGAGATATGAAATAACCAGTAGCCAATTGAATAAGCTACCCTTTTTGGTTTATATATTTGGAAATCTGACACTAAAGGAGTCAGTGCCTCACCAACCATGAACCTCACCGCACGTCACTGGTTTGTACCTTATTACAGTTTTTCTAAATTGCTTTAGTACATTTCTCTGATAAGAATTGAAATTCTCAAAACAGTTTGTGCATTTCTCAAAAGTCATCACACAAGTAGCAAAATAACATGGATTACCTGCAAAAGCCAGTTTTTTATGCAAAAATCTTAGTCTATTTCTCACCATTAAATTTATGTGTCAATGAGCATGTCAGTGCTGTCAGAATGACAAGTCCTTGTTTCATTGTGTACAGACAAGACAGTCAATTTGCTTAGTTATGCTATCAATTGAACAGTTACTCTGGTGGAAGGCTCTGATGCTCAAGATGGTGTACGTACGTTTTGATGAAAATTGCAAGTTACACCTTTGTGAGTGGGAGATTGATTGCAAGAGACTTGACACGATTCAGTTTACACTTTTACTGTTTTTACAATGTCTTGACAGACCATGTCATTGCGATAGAGAAAGCAAAGGACAGCACTGAATATCACAAAGAAAAGAAAAAGCTCAATTAGAAATGCGAACATCAGACAATCAGCACAATTAAAGTGAGTGCTACATGTCGGGATTTTTTTCCCCATTCTTTCGACACACATCTTGACGTTCCTCCCTGTTGGGCCACAAATTTTCATTCACGTCACAACGGATGTCCTTTTTTGCTGTACAGCGTGGAAAGAATCTTCTTGAATGCCTTATCCAGCCTCTGCAGGCATCCGCTGTGATGTCATTGTATGCTGCATTCATCGCATCCAAAAGAAGCATCTCCATGTGGAGAAAAATTCTTCTATGGGATTGAGGAATGGCGAGTATGGTGGGAGCATCCATACCATCCCTGATTATGTCGGAGTGGTGGAAACCCACGTTGTCCTAAACGATCACAAATTTTGGCAAGTTAAAATAAGTTACGTAAAATAATGAAAATGCTTAGAAATAAGCACACACATGTTGACATATTCTGACATGTTTATTCATTTCGCATGTAAAGACAATGACAAGACAATGCATTGAAGTCATGATTAAATGTTGTAGGTCGTGAGACTATTCAATAGAGACCCATGATAATCCATTTTGACCATCATGACAGATGCAGCTGCTAATGTAGGAAACAGCAGAGAATGGGACCAAAATATTTGCATGGACGTACAAAAAGATCAGAAACTTGTTGATAGAAATGAGAAACTGCTTTTTTGATGTGCACTAGTGATAAACTAGTAATGTGAGGATTGAATAAGTCGTTTTGAGAATTTCAAGTCTGAGCAGAGAAACGAACTATAGAAATTGAGAAAAACTAACTTCAATTCAAACCAAATGAGGGAAATGGTAGCAAAATGATTGACAAAAGTTATCCTATTTTTTAATTTCCAGTCTAAATGACATCATATCATTATTTTTATCTTTCACTACGTAGGTTAGTTGAACCTTGCCGGTTTCCCCAACCCACCCTGAGGCCCGACTGCTGACAGATGAGTGCACACATGGTGCAATAATAAACATAGTGTATGGAAGGAAACACAAAAGCGTCTCAATTTCCAGGCCTTTAAGGTAATCCATCATCTGGATGCTGACCGGCCAACTTTCACTGGCCTGACGAGTCAACACATAATCTAGTGGTGATTGTCAGGCCGTATAAAGGCTGTTTCGTGGCCCCTCCCGCGGCAGACATTGTTTCCCATTGGCTACAATAAGACGTGAAAGGATAAACAGAACAGAACTTGGCACGAGTTTGTCATCCCCCTAATGAAGTGCAACCTCCTGAGCACCGAATCCCATTTATCATGTTCTTGCTTTGCTTTTTCTGTGTGTGTTTGCATCTTTAGGACGCTTGACTGAATGTTGGATCGGCATCTTTGTGCAATTCCCACAGATTTTTGGAACTATTAGCTATAGCTGACAATTCAAAGCAAATAAGACAATTTTAGAATCCCACCTTATCCCACCCAAAATGTGTGTTGGGGTTTCATTCGGATAACTGAATGGTTGGAGTTTGAACACAACGGCACAGTGGTCATTGTTGCATGTTTAAATTCCCAGATTGTGGCAAACGTCCATGGCACACCTGTGACAGTTTCTTTCCCCAATGTTAGATTTTGACATACAGGTAGTGCTTGGTTACGAACGAATTCTGTTCTGCTGGCGACGTAACCCGAATTTCTGCATAAATCTGAATGAACCCTTTACGTACCCTTAAATACCCCCTAAATGTCAAAATAACTGCCCAAAAACATGTATTATAGGCCATATTCATAAAATAAAGTAAAAAATAAGATAGCTAAAAACATATTATTTCCCTTCTGGTAACAGCAATCCAACCATAGTTCTTCTTACAACTGACTAGGCATGTGCCGGTATGACATTCTGATGGTATGATAACCTTAAGCCAAAATATCACAGTTTCACGGTATTGCAATTACAGCTCTAAATTGTGTTACTTTGAGATATCTGGGTTTAAAGAAAACTTTCCATTGAACAGGTAGTCAAGAAGTGACTTCAAAACGCAATTATGACTTTGAATAAACCACTTAGCATAACATTTTCTGTACGCCGAGATGACGTGTCCTGGATCCACCGTGTTCCACTGTTTAGTGTCGCAGCAGATGCCCGCTTTCAGGGTGCGCGTTGTTGTGACGTCACACGTCGACCGTTAAATTTCAGATTTTTGGCGCGTCCGGTCTGCAGAGTCCGTCCCGGACCAGTACTTAACCTATCATTTGGACTGTCAGATTAATGATCTGGGCCGCATCTGGCACACTGATGTTCAGTGGGCGGGTTTGCTATGTGAATCTGGCGAGTTGAGGCTGGATCCGGCATGGAGTCACTTGCTATTGGGGAGTGATCCTCACACACTAAATGTAATTCATAGCATTAGCATAGAATTTGCTTTAGCATTAGGCTAATGCTAACGGCGAGTGTCCTATTCACCATTCGGACAATTTTTTTTTTACATACAGTTTGTGGCTTCTTGGTGGGTATAATTCATTGAAAACAATGTACTGTTTTCCTTCTGGGTGTGTATTATTTACCAAATTTACGTTGTCCTTGTAGACGCTACAATATGTGCTCGTATATCATTCGAAATAGTTGGACACCTTTATTTATTTATTTTTGGAGTAATTTTCAAAAATTTTACAGACAAAAACATATTTATTAAACGTCGACTAAAACTAGACGAAAATAGTCTTCAGTTTTCGTCAACAAAAAAATAGTCCAAGATAAAAACATTATGAGATCACTAAAATATGACTAAGACTAATGAGTATTATCATCCAAAAGACTAAGACGAAAATTAAAAGGGCTCCCAAAAACAACACTGCTGTGATGGTTAGTACAGTATATCTATAAATTTTTTAGTAACTTCTGTCACTTTCTGTTGATATCAGTTTACTTCCTGTGAATTCGGGAGCATTTCGGGGTCACTTCCAGTTGATATCGGGTCACTTCCTGTGAATTCGGGAGCATTTCGGGGTCACTTCCAGTTGATTACAGGTCACCTTCTGCCTGGAATTGGTAAATATTAGTAGTGGACCTCTTTGACAACTTACAAACTCAAAACTGCATTTTTACCATACCAATATTTTGAAAATTTGAACTAAATTGTCCGTAGGTATGAGTGTGTGCGTGAATGGTTGTGTGTCTCCTTGTGCCCTGCGATTGGCTGGCAACCAGTTCAGGGTGTCCCCTGCCTACTGCCCGTTGTTAGCTGGGATAGGCTCCAGCACTTCCGCGACCCTCGTGAGGAATAAGCGGCATGGAAAATGAATGAATGAATGAATTAAAAGTCCTACATGTGAACTTTGATCAGGTTACAGTTCTCTAATGGTTTACTCGTGTTATGGTTTATTGTATCAATGCAATACAATTACTACATGCTTTAAAATCACTACACTGTTGTAATTATTTTACTCTAGGCTAATTAAGGGCACGGGTTATTATTTACTGTACAATGGTATGAAAAAGTAAATGAACCTTTTGGAATTTCTCACATTTCTGCATAAAATCACCACCAAATGTGATCTGATCTTTGTCAAAATCACACAGATGTAAAAACAGTCTCTGCTTATAGGTTTTCATATTTTAATGAGGATAGCATACAAACAATGACAGAAGGGGAAAAATAAGTAAGTGAACCCTCTGCCTAAGAAGACTTAAAGAGCAATTGAAACCAATCCAATTTTTACCAAGCAATTAAGTCATTTGTGTGCCCAATCACTGATGAGTGGTTGAAAGCTGCCCTGCCCACTATAAAACACACAGCTGGTAAGAATTGTCTTGATGAGAAGCATTGTCTGATGTGCATTATTGCTCAGTCAAAAGAGCTTTCTGAAGACCTGCGATCGAGGTTGATTAGTATTCAGCTGAGAAAGGATAAAAAAAAAAAACATCTCTAAAGTATGGATGGTTATCAATCCACAGTCAAAGAGAAGTTGTCTACAAATGGAGAGAGTTTGGCACAGTTGCTTCTCTCCCAAGGAGTGGCCATCCACCAAAGATGACGCCGAGTTCAGCGCAGAATATTTAGAGAGTTAAAAAAGAACCCTATAGTGTCTGCTAAAGACTTACAGAAATCACTGGCACAGTCCAGTATCTCTGTGCACACATCAACTATATGTAAAACTGGCCAAGAATGGTGTTCATGGGAGAACTCCACTGAGGAAGGCACTGCTGTCTGAAAAAAACCAGGGCTGTCAAACGATTAAAATTTTTAATCGAGTTAATCACAGCTTAAAAATTAATTAATCATAATTAATCGCAATTCAAACCATCTATAAAATATTCCATAAATTTCTGTACATTATTGTTGGAATGGAAAATAAGACATAAGATATATACATTCAACATACTGTACATAAGTACTGTATTTGTTTATTATAACAATACATCAACAAGATGGCATTAACATTAACATTCTGTTAAAGCGATCAATGGATAGAAAGACTTGTAGTTCTTAAAAGATAAGTGTTAGTACAAGTTATAGAAATGTTATATTAAAACCCCTCTTAATGTTGTTGTCATAAAATTTATAAAATTTTCAATCAAAAAATAAAGTAGCAGCTCGCCATTGTTGATGTCAATAATTACACAATGCTCATTGTGCTTAAACCCATAAATTCAGTCGCACCAAAGCACCAGCAGAGGAAGACCAAAAACACAAGTAACAAGTGCACATGACACTGTGCTGTCATTTTAATCTGTTTGAGCGGGGCATGTGTGTTAATTGCGTCAAATATTTTAACGTAATTAATTTAAAAAAATACCGCCCGTTAACGCGATAATTTTGACAGCCCTAAAAAGACTTTTTTTTTCAGTTAAAAAAACAGTTAAAGCAGACACTGCTTTTTCATCTGTGTGATTTTGACAAAGATCCCCCCCCCCCCAAAACTAGTACATTTCAGAAAAATGTAATTACGTGTTTTCTCAATTTACGCAAGATTCTCTCCACTCAAATTATGCCCTAGCTAATGAAGATAAGCAGTAATACTGTGAAAAATGAATGGATTACAGTTCAACCTTGGTGGGGGTTTATAGTACTTTTTCTTTGTATTCATTGGCATGCGGAGTAATTTCCTGTCCTCTTAAATATTCTATAATTCTATAATCATATCTGTTGTTACACTGTAAAAGATATTCAAGGCAAGTTTCTTTTGTTGAGTTATTGTACATCACAACTTTGCATGCAGTTATTGATAAATTATCTGTTCCAGCTGTACCATTATGTTGTTTTGAAAAACGATTATCTATTGTTTAGTCTCTCTCACACCCCCCACCCACGCACATGCACAAAAACTGAGACACACCAAATGTTCTTGTGTGAAGGCACAACACTCACTTTCATCAACATTGAAAAATTTACCTTAAAACGTTTTAGATTAGAGTCTTTATAGTCAAGATTAGATTGTCTGAGGCAAGTTAAATCATTTGAAATGCAAGATTAATTGCCGTGGGAGTACAAAGACAAATTTTGAAAAATGTGTACGTGTCAAACCAGGCTGAAGATGTTTGATACCTTCCATATGGCTTTCAACCATTGAGCATAACCAGACACGACTTTCAGCCTAACATGGATGATTTCATTTCCAGTGGGTGCTTAACATTGCATATCGCTAAAAGTGAATGCACTGCACCGAAATTGGAAAGCTAATGCTATGAACACTAGGTTTGTTTTATTGTTTGGAAGGTTGAGGGGGTTTTCCAAAGCACAGTGACACATCCGTATTAGAAGTGCTAAATGATGAATGCATTTTCCATTTTGCAAGCTGGATGTGTTTCATGCCTTCAGCATTTACTAAGATCAAGAAGACAAAAATCATATCTAAAATCACATCATTATATCATGGATAGTCATTGTCACTGATGACCGTAGGGTGTTTGAAATGGACAGTTAAAATACAGCTGTTGTCAACAGCTGTGATGCAGTTTTAAATCTGCACTCAGCCTCCATGAACTAAGTTTTCGGTCCAACTGGGAAGAGAAATTGGAAGGGAAGTGACTTCATAGAAATAATATCGTCTCATTTCTGCTGTTGTTGTTCCAATTCTATTATTTTAAGTGATGGTTTCAGTAGATAACTAAAGACATTTATTGGCATTGTAAAGGTTTGAAAAGATGCCCCCGGTAATGAAATCTCATTCCACTTAATTGTGATTGTAAAGCTGTGTTTATTTTGTTTTATTGCTTTGCAAATGACTTTGCATCACAATAATTCCATTGTGCTACCATGCAAAACAGAAGGTCACATTATTGTTTACAATAGCTTGTCTGTGTGTGCTACAAGTTCTTATGTATCATTTTTGCAAATTATAGACTCTGGAACTACACAATAAAATGAAATGAGTTAATCTCAGTGGTACCTCTACATACAGTGTATCACAAAAGTGAGTACACCCCTTGCATTTCTGCAGATATTTAAGTACCGGTATATCTTTTCATGGGACAACACTGACAAAATGACACTTTGGCTAGGTTCATACTAAAGGGTCTCTTAATGCACAAATCCAATTTTTTTCGTGTTTTTCCGACTCGAGTGAGGCATTAACTTGACGGTCTGAACGTGACAAGTCGCATAGATCTGGTCCATTTCAAATCCGATCTGAGTCATTTTCGTATGTGGTTCAAGTCCGATCAGGGCCACATTTTTTCAGAACGTGACTGGCGGTCTGAATTGTCAAGACTCCCATATCGGACTTCATGCAGCAATTACGTCAGCAAAGAGCAAGAGGCACTGAGGACGGCAGCCATGTAGGCATTAGCTTCTAGCTTGAACTCTGCTTTTAAGCATGAAGCGGGCTTGAGTCATAAAAAAATGAAGAAAAGGATAAGCCTTACGATTTTTGGATTCTCATTCTGCGCGCCGAATAAGCAATATTTCATTACTGCACATATGGCCGAGTCGGGGATTATTAATGTCTGTTATTTGTGTCTTCTTTTTAGAAATCAAAATATGATCAGCCTGGAATGACATACAGCTAGCATGTGTAATTTGTTTTGATGCTTCCGCGCATGGGGGTATCTTTGCTGAGCGCATCTCGGACTTCAAATTAGTGCGCAGGCGTGATACTTGAACGGTTTCAATGGACAAAGGCAGTCTGAACAGGGACGCCAAAAAAAAAAAAAAAACAGATATGGCAGAAAAATCGGATTTGTGCATTAAGACCTGTAGTATGAACCTCCTAGCCTTAGACACAATGAAAAGTAGTCTGTGTGCAGCTTTTATAATAGTTAATTTATTTTACCCTCAAAATAACTCAAAATATAGCCATTACTATCTAAACCCCTGGCAACAAAAGTGAGTACACCCCTTAGTGAAAGTTGTCAACATTATCATACAACATGTCAACTGTCAATATTTTGGGTTGCCACCACTATTATCCAGAACTGCCTTTACTCTCCTGGGCATGGGGTTGACCAGAGCTTCACAGGTTGCCACTGGAATGCTCTTCAACTCATCCATGAAGACGGATATTTGAGACTTTGCGCACCTCCACATTCCACTTGGTGATCCCGCAAAGATCTTCTATTGGGTTCAAGTCTGGAGACATGCTTGGCCAGTCCATCACCTTTACCCTCGGCCTCTTCAGTAAAGCAGTGGTCATCTTGAACGTGTGTTTGGGGTCATTATCATGCTGGAACACCGCTCTGCGACCCAGTTTCTGGAGGAAGGGGATCATGCTCTGCTGCAGTATTTCACAGTACAAGTTGGAGTTCATGTTTCCCTCAATGGAATGTAACTCTCCAACACCTGCAGCACTCATGCCGCCCCAGACCATGACTTTCCCACCACCATGCTTGGCTGTAGGCATGACACACTTATCTTTGTACTCCTCACCTGGTCGCCGCCACACATGCTTGAGACCATCGGAACCAAACAAATGAATCTTCGTCTCATCAGACCATAGGACTTGGTTCCAGTAATCCATGTGCTTTGTCGACATGTCTTCAGCAAACTGTTTGTGGGCTTTCTTGTGTACCGTCTTCAGAAGAGGCTTCCTCCTTGGGTGACAGCCATGCACACCAATTTGATGTAAAGTGCGGCGTATGGTCCGGGCACTAACAGGCTGACCCCCCACCTCTTCAATCTCTGCAGCAATGCTGACAGCACTCCTGCGAAAATCTTTCAAAGAAAGCATTTGGATGTGACGCTCAGCACGAATGCTCAGCTTCTTTGGACGACCAACCCGAGGCCTGATCTGAGTGGACTCTGCTCTTTTAAAATGCTGAATGATCTTAGCCACTGTGCTGCAGCTCAGTTTCATGGTGTTGGCAATCTTCTTGTAGCCTTGGCCATCTTCATGTAGCACAACAATATGTCTTTTAAGATCCTCAGAGAGTTGTTTGCTATGTGGTGCCATGTTGGAACTTTCAGTGACCAGTATGAGAGAGTGTGAGAGCTGCACTACAAATTTGAACAAACCTGCTCCCTATGCACAATTGGACCTAGTAACACTAACAAGTCACATGAAATTTTGGAGGGAAAATGACAAGCAGTACTCAATTTGGACATTTAGGGATGAAGTTTCTAAGGAGTGCACTCACTTTTGTTGCCAGGGGTTTAAATATTAATGGCTACATTTCGAGTGGAAAATAAATTTACTCTATTATATAAATGCACACAGACTGTGTCAAAGCGTCATTTTGTCAGTGTTCTCCCATGAAAAGATACACTTAAATATCTGCAGAAATGCAAGGGGTGTACTCACTTTTGTGATACACTGTACAAATTTAATTTGTTCTAGGACCCGTTTTGTAAGTTGAGATGGTCGTATCTTCTGGAAATAAATGCAACCGAGGTAGAGGACGCTGCCATGGGAACAGAGAGTGGCCCGTAATAACTGCCACTAAGGTGGAGGGCGGCACCGGAAGACGCCCTCACCGCCACCACCGCGAGAGAAGGCAGAGAACGCCCCCAGAAGAAGCCACCTCAGCCGCCACGAGAGAAGTCGGAGAAGGGGTCTAAAAGAAGCCGGTGCCACAAGAGAAGGCGGAAGAAGCCGCCACCGCGACAAAGGTTGTAGCTCGGCCCCGGAAGAAGCCACTGCCGCGACAGAGGGATAGAGAACGGCACTGGAAGAAGCTGCCGCCCCTGTGAGAGAGGGCAGAGAACGACTCCGGAAGAAGCGGAGAGCGACCCCGGTTTCCGTCTCAGGGAGGGGCTGTATGGGGTTCTAGGGCCACAGGGCTCAGCACCATGGACGCTGAAACCCCTGGGCGGCGACCACCACACCTGCTAGCAATTGCAATCAAGGCTCTTTCCCATGAGAAGAGTCGCGGGACCTACCCCAAGCAAGCACCTGACAGGTATTCCACGGCGTGGCTTGATCCTAGGGCTGATTTATGCTTCTGCATTGCAGTCACGGCAGACCTACGCCCGGAACGCAGACCTGATTTGCCACCCTACGCTGTAGCCTGACGTGTACCTCCAAAAAATCCTGACTACGGGTCATGTGAACGCACATGACATGAACGTCGAAGGACTATGATTGGTCCACTCAGAACGTTGCTTCGTGTTCAGCACAACAACACAGCCATTTTTAAATATTCGCAAATGTCTTCTGTGTCGCCAGCGCTTCAACATTTTCATTAACAACATTTCTTGTTCAATACTGATTAGCTGCAGCTGCAAATACACACGTTCCTTCTCCGTTGCTATTGCTGTCAATGACCGGAGGAAAATTGTAGGAATTTGACAAGAGTCCCCCAAAACCATGCAAAGACAAAGACACACCCCTCTAGTTGCATGGCGGTGACGCAGAACTTCGAATGCTCAATGATGGCGTAAGGTCTACGCCGTTGCTCCGCCGTCAACAGAATGCAAACGCATTAATCAGGCTTAAGAGAGACATTTTGGTTCGTTTTGCTTGTTAATTGTTCCCTTATTGTTAAATAAAAGTGGGCCACGCCGGCCTGTCGTGGTCGCTACCTCCGCCAAACTGTCCTCTTTCGAACCCTGGTATTTTTCGTTTTTAAAAATCCTTGCCGATTTCAAAAACGGGTGGGAACGCAAACTACACGATTATCTTTGCTGATTATCCAAACAGGAAACAGACTACATTTTGACCACCTGCCTTTACGGAATTGGCTATTTCGTTACCACCATAAAGTGGTACATTTAGGAATGCAAGAGTGTGGTTTGGCCTCTTGTAGTGCCCTTGAGAAGAACGCGAGACAATTGAGATAAAGCACAATGAGTATATTGATAATCGGCAGTAAAGACGTATTGGTCTTTGATACAGTGGTATGAAAAAGTATCTGAACCTTTTAGAATTTCTCACATTTCTGCATAAAATCACCATCAAATGTGATCTCATCTTTGTCAAAATCACACAGATGAAAAAACTGTCTGTTTTAACCAAAACCCCGCACATATTTATAGGTTTTCATATTTTAATGAGGATAGTATGCAAACAATGACAGAAGGGGGAAAAATAAGTAAGTGAACCCTCTGCCTAATGAGACGTATATCCATTGAAGTCAGTATGCATCTTGCCCAATGTAATCATGTCCATAAATGGAGTTGTTTTTCATAGAAAACCGCTGACAGTTTTGCATCAGATAATCATGAACTCTTAACTGCCAACAATAATCATGGACTTTAACTGCCAACGCAGCAAGACTCATGACCTAATCACCAAACGTCCCAGACACACCTCCTTATCTGTACAGCATATGAGCAATGTCGAGTCATCTGTCTAGTGTGCATTTACATCTACACGGATTTTTCTGAAACGAAATGCACCCAGAAATTTCTTAAATTAAAACTGCGCAGTATTTATGATCTCTTGCCTCCAGTCTTTATTTAGCAATCCAGTCAAGCCGTCTCACCTGAACTAAAAACGAACACGCGGAGGACCTGAAAGACTGCCTCCAACACCATCTTGTCTCTTCGGTCCTCGGGTGGTTTTGGCTAAGCAAGGCAAATGACCGTCTAGGGTGCTAGTCACATGATCTGTTCGAAAAATAATTTTGACGCATTATAAAAATCTCTTTTTTAGTTCATGTCATTCATTTTTGGTGTTTGTTTTATTACTTTCCAACTTTTATGGACAATATTTTACCGGAAAACTCTTAATTTTAAAGTCATATATAGGAAAGTTAATTGCATGCAAACTTTCAGCCAACAGAGAGGGCTGGCACTCATCCATACTTCATAAAAAACTTTCAGATTAACATTCCGATTTTTATTAAATAAACAGGACTTTCAATTACCTTAACTAATTAGCATCATATCCAGTGTGTTTGAGAATAGGAAGCCTCTTTCTGCAGGTCATTGCAGGCACCAAATTGGCTACCCGTAAGCTCAAACAAGGATGAATCGATGTGGCGATGTTACCTCGGCTCTCTTGTGCACGTAGTTTGGATTAAAATTGCTGGAAACAGATACCTAATCATAGAGAGAATTGAAGACAGGCCACACAGGCACAATCATTTGTTCGTGGAAATAAACGAAGGAATCAATGTGCATTATGTTTATGAATACAAACGACCTCGCTGCAGTGGTTTCAGATTGGAATCATAGCATGCATGCTGTGCGCTCATTACGTGCTTTTTACAAGATACATGCTCATGCACAAACAAGTAGGCAGCTTTACACATATACACAAATCACTATAATGAGTGAGTGACAGGGGAGCACTTCAATATACAATATAATAGGGAAGGAACCAAACCCTTTGATTGGGTTCATTAGACCTTGTACATGTTTTTTGCTTATTTTATTCAAAATATGTATCATAAATGCAGGCGTGAGTGCAATATTAGATGGAATAAGATAGATTAAGCCTTTATTAGTCCCCTATGGGGAAATTCAGAGTCTATATATGCAAGGTGGACAGTCCTAGTGAGTAAAGGAATACAAAATCAAAGACAAAGCAATGGGAATGAGCATAATTAGAGCAGTACTGCATGTGTGAATTTAAAATGATAATATAAATAACTGAATGGGAACAGTTAAGCTCATTTCAGTCTACCGCAAAGCACTTGTGTGATAGCTTATGACACCAATTGCATGATTTGCATAAACAAATAAAGATCCAAATACAGAAAATAAAAGAACTCTGCAGGCAGTGCGACTTAGTTACACACAGCGACAGCACACACTCATGCACAACTTAAATCCATGCTCAACTGTTTAGCTTTGGTCCCGCTTGCTCCCCCTTAGCCACACTTCAATTAGCACCCCATTTGAATCATTCACACTGTAAAATTGTCCCCGTGAGATCCTTCATCTCGAATGAACTAAATAAAGTAGTCCAAACCTGCGGCTGTTGTGAAAGCACTATGTAAACAAAGTTGAGTTGAGTTGAGCAGTAACATTTTACAGTCGAGCTACTCTCGTGCAAGTTATAGTCCAAGGGATGATTGGCAAAACAAATGTTTCTTCAAATTTTAAGGAATTTTTTTATTTTTTTTATTTTTTGTTACAACAGGACATTTAGCTGTCCTGTTCAGCTGCTTTGACACACAGAATGGAAATCTGAGTGTCCTTTTGGTCTGAACAATTTTAATGTCGGATGTCGAATTCGGATGATTATTCATTGTGTTGCATTTAATAGGGGAAAACAGCAAGCAGGAAAAGTTATGGGGGGGGGGGGGGGGGACAGAACGGAAAATAAAAAAGGAGAGAAAGAGACAGAAGAGGAGAAGAACAAACAGCAAGAAGAAATACATTGAACGCCGACACTACCGATAAATACAGTGGTGCTACCGTTAGCTAATTGTTGGCGATGCGGAACATCTGCAGTGGCCCGATGCTCACTCATTAAACACAATTTCGTTGTCATATGTTGTCATCCTGTGATGGCTGTTGTCAATGACAAATAAATCTCTGAATCTTATTCTAGAACTCAGTCATACGTGAATCATTTGTACGTGTGAATATGTTGACATCCTATTATATGCTGACTGATTGCTAGTCCTGGAACCGACATTCTCTCTACTTGAGTGTGTCTGATTGCACACAGTCATGTGTCAATCCCATCAGATGTGTGATCCTGCAGAATTGTGAAAATGCTGCGCAAGGGCCGCCCAAGGGCCATGACCCCTCCCCAGCCAATTGGAAGGGTGAGCCAGCGCAGCCCATCCAAGAGGGCCCCCACCGTCTCCCTAGGGCCCAGGGTGGTGCCCTGTACCCTCCACGCCCCAATTAGCCGACCCTCATTATAGGAATGAGGGGAGGCGCTCCCACACCCGACTCTTGGCCCACCAGCCATCGCCACAACCCCCCAACTGACACGACACACTGTGAGGATCCCCAATGCCCTCTAGGCCCGGGGCAGGACAGAATCCCCACCCAGAGGGGATGACACCCCGCCGACCCATCGGCACTCAGCCAGCGCCAGGGCCTAAGTAGGATACCTAGGTGGAAAGAGAGGGGAAGGCCGATGAAGGAGAGCGCTGAGAAGCGGAGTAGGACCAAGGTTCCGACCCCCACAACCGGCAGCCCAGGCGACGAGGAAGCCACGCCCAGGAAGGAATTGTTTTTCAAATTACGAATTTGTCTGAAAATTGGTGTTTGAATCACAAAGTGTAAATATGAAATCAAGATCATGTTGGTACCTTTCATAAACTACACCTACAAGCAGGACTGAATGGGCCCTCGCAGATTGGCGCAACTCGGACGTCACACACCTCAAAGTGGTGGTATGTTGTCTCCCTTGAAACTCGCCTCTTTTATTGTGTGGAACCACTTTTATGTTGTGGGCATAGCTGACTGAAAATATATCTTTGTGTAATCCTGAGATGAGAAATTCATTCACGCACTTAGGTGAAAAAAACCCTATTGAAGAGTGTCCTACAAAAAAGGAGTCCCTACTGAGCTGTGCAGCCACACCTTCATTCAAAACCAAAATGAACATTCTCTTTGGGCGAGTTAAACCAAGTGGCCCAAATTTTGTGGCTCTGTAAGCTGCCTAAGTCCCTGAAGTGATGTACTTCCTTTTAATGGCGGACAAAGGGTCGTCATGGCAACAGACAGAGACATCTGGACATGGACCGTAAGACGTAGTATTACAAAAGGTCGTGTCACTACACTGACCAACCTGAAAGGAACTGGAAGTGTATAAGCAAAATGAGGGACTTTCTGTTACCAAGAGTTGGCGCTGTAGGGTTGATGCAAATGAACCCTACACGACACTTCAGGGTACGACTCTATTCAAGCATGGGAAATTTGGCGCAGATATGTTGGATATTTGCCAAGTTATGACTGTTCAAAATTTGTTGTGAGACAAAATGGCAATGGTCATTTTCACGTTCCTGTTTGGACCCCTCTGCTTCAACTAAATCTCAATATTTTCATCAGGCACTTGAACACATGGCTTAAGGCTCCTTTGATGCAGGTTTGAGTTAAATGTATTTATTTATTTATTTTTACTTGGAGGAGGAGCCTGTCTAGTAAAAAAGGGTGTTTCCTGTTCCCGGCAGGGGGCGGCCGGACCTAATGGGTAATATTTCAACGCAGTCATATTCAGGTTGGGATACCTCTCATAATTGCCAGATATGAAAAAGACCGTTTCAAGCATATTATTCTAGAAATGTACAGTCTAAGTGTTGAAGGAATCTGAACCTCTAGCCAGACCGTCGGAATGGCGCCAGCCAAAACACAGGACCTACACTGGCGCAGCTACAACGATCCGGGCTGGCAAGACCCCAACAATCCGGCCAGAAGGCCAAACCCCGCGCGTTTTAACCCTTTGTACTGACTCCATTTTGAAAGGTTTAAAGAAGGCTCACCGAAAAGAAGTTGACAATTTATTCAGGTTGACAGCAATCAAAACGTCAAAGCAAAACACAAACACTCAGGCAGTGAGGCAAGGTAACCCTAACAATCATCAACAAAAGGTTCCCGAGAAAAAAATGACAACGCATAGTTAAACATTCAGCCTTTTGAAGGCTCTCGCAGGGCAGCCCGTGGGCTTAAAGAAGGGTGTGTTTTGGATTATTGTCTATTTGTGGATTGGACAGGAAGATTCGGGAGTTACTGTTGTCAGGGCAACGAAGGTTGTGGATTTTGCCACCTCAGCGTCAAAGGGGCTCTTGGAGTCTTATCAGTCGTGTTACCCATTGGATATCGGGCGTTCTCCGGTGTTCCTTGTGTTGGGACAGGACGTCCCGCCATTTGTTCTGGACTGTCCAGGAGAACTGATTGCGAGAGTTGGTGGTGCAGACGTTGGCTTGTCAGTGTCAATCTTGCTCATGACGCACACGTTGGGCTTCCGTGATAAGAAGCCGTCGAGTATCTTTTATGCCCTATATTCTGCTTGTTTTCCATAAACTATGGTATAAATCAGGGGTGGGCAAACCGGTCCTCGAGGGCCGCAGTGGGTCCTGGTCTTCGTTCCAACTGATTCAGCACACACAGTATAACCAATGAGGTTTCAGTGGAAACAAGGAGCACCTGACTGCAATCAACTGATTGCACTTGTAAGAAACCAGATTGGTGAAAGGCTGTCCTCATGATGGGTATGAACAAAAACCCGCGCCCACTGCGGCCCTTTGTGGAAATAATTGCCCACCCCTGGTATAAGTGCTATTTAATTTATATTGAGTGTGTTCGAGTAATAGAAATAGTCAGACAGTAAATACGAGAAACAAGACTATTCCCTGATTGATTATATTAAGTGTGTTAGAATAATGCAAACCATTAGACGGTGCCTACGAGAAAAATCTCCTTCAGTATGCAATACATATGGCGGAAAACACTGAAGTGACTTGAAGTTCCGCTATGAGACCTCCAATTTGGCAAATTTCAAAACTGTCCAATATGCATGTGTGATACATCAGTAGCCACGTTTACATGCTGACTTTTATTCATACCGATTCAAATCATTCCGAATGGAAATTTCACATCAGCTGTTTACATGTCACTTCATCTATTCCGATCCAGCGTTTACATGTGACTGCCTTTATTCCGAAAGGACGTTTGACAACTGCCGTCTGACATGCGCAGATTAATCAAAACAAAGCGTCACGTTGCAAAACATGGAGATCGATCGTCAGATCAGCTGCTGTTTTAACTTTTCGAGTGGAAACAAAACTTCAGAATGATACGCCGTTCATTTAAAAAGTTGTGTGGGTGTGCTGTGCGTGTGCTTGGAAGCCATGTTGCAAGTGACGTTACTTACGTCATCAAGTGACGTCACCACGTCAGTACGGAGCATGCGCAGAAAGAACGCAACCAGACACCATTCCGCTTCCCTGTTTACATGATATAATTTTACTTCTAATCGGTTTGGGAAAAGGAATATTCCACCCCTGTGAATCGGAATGAAATTCCATTCGGTTTGGGCCTGTTCATTGCGAATGAGGTGTTTATATGGAACACATTTATTCGGTTTGAACAAATACAGTGGTACCTCTACATACGATCACTTCGACACACGATCTTTTCGACATCCGACGTAAAATTTGAGCCGCCATTTGTTTCTACATCCGACGAGTTGCTCGAAATACGACGACATGACAGCACTGCAAACGAACGCACGGTGGATTTTCTTGTGTGACAAATCAACACAGTTTTCAAAAAAAGTTGATACAGTTGGAGAAACAAGGAAAAAAGTGATGCTTACCTTTGAAATGAAGATGCAAGTTATAGAAAAATATGAGCTTGGGGTGCGCGTCCCTGAACTGGCTAAACAATACAGCTCCATGGTCCTCTTCCGACCACCGTTCGCCACTATTTATAAGTTAAGGTGACAATTATTATTGTGGTAACATTGCCAAGGAAATCGCCAGCTTCGTCACGTTTTTATCATTTATTTAAGAACTTATCCAACACAAAACGCCCATTGTCTTAAGCAGTTGACTGCTCTCAAGAAAACGAAAGTATTATCTCTACCGCACCGACCTATCTCACTGAGACGTCAGCTTCGCGGTGCGTTCAAGGGACAGTAAAAAGTGTCCGCCATATTAGAATCCGATTCGTTACATTATTTACAGGAATAATTATTAATTATTCTTCTTATTATTATATTATTCTGAATTATTTATTTATAACTTATTTGTTTTTCTATGTTTAATTGCCATTTGTAACAGTGCCAGCAGTATTTATTAAGAATTTAGTGTATGTTTTTAGGCTTTGGAACGAATTAATGGAATTATAATGTATTTCTATGGGAAAATCCTGCTCGACATACGACCATTTCGACTTACAAACAAGGTCCTGGAACGAATTAAATTCGTATGTAGAGGTACCACTGTATTCCGAATGTAATTGGAATATTTGGCTCCATGTAAACGTGGCAATTGGAAAGCTTAAAATCCCCATTTTCTGGGGGAAGACAAATTTTGAATAGAAGGGCGTATTTGGAAAAAAAAAATTTTTTTAAACAGCAAAACCTAACTTGAAGCGAGAGCACGCGAGAGCAGAATTAAAGACGGCACTATTTTAACGAGATATTATCGCATACCTACCTTGTTTCGATCCAAAAAACTCCATGTAGCATGTATCACCGGGTGTGAAGACACAGCTGTGAATGGCCACAGCCAGATTTTTTTTTAATTTTATGGGTGAAACATGGTGATATAACAAGGGTCGCGATGCAGAAATCGCAGACAACAAGTAGTGGTTGAGATGTTCTTTTTAATTTAGTTACCCTTTTAGACGTTATTTTTCAATCTTTCTTTGTTTGTTTGGATTATTTATCATCTAACATATCGGGGAAAATGCGACAGTAACAAAAAAAAAAAAAAAGAACAAAGAAGCAATAGTTATGAGGTAGATATCCGTGACTTTTTTACAGACGCCAAATTTTTCATTGTGACGTAATTTGTCAAAATTTTAAAATATGTGAGTGAATAATTTTTTTAAGTCGTTTTCTTTTTTAAACTAAATATTAGACATCGGATAATGATTTTAAGCTGAAAATGACAGACATTTTGAATAATAAATGTCATTACTTACCTTCTTTTTATGGCTAGGTTGAAACAAAAGCGGTTGCGCGACGTCTGTAAACGGGGGTTTTCAGGGTAAAACGGACAAATTAAAAGTAGTTCGGGGGCTTAATGCGCCATGAATCTGCTATGGCAGCATATAGACCCCACTCACCAACGTCACACAATGACGTGTCGCTGTATCCGGCCGCCATATTGTCCGTCATTGTTTATCCATATTCTCAATGGTTTCAATTTGTCGTGCAATTTATAGTGCAATTCATGGAAGCCTCGGTGCTTTCAGACACTGTAAACTCATTGGATGCGTTGCATAAAAGGCGTTATGTGGAAAAGCTTCAGTCTATCCATTCGCCAGATCCATATTTGATGCCTAAATCGATATTTTTCGACCCGCTGTCTTCGCCGTCTCTGCCTGACATCTGCTGATATCTACAACTACCTTGTCCACAGAAACTCAGCCTATTCTCACGAAACTTTGAAAAACTTTAACAGCAGCACTCTAAGCAACATTACCCGTGTGACCCTTTGCTTCCAATTTTCTAAAATGGCGACAATCAATAAAAAAAAAAAGCTGACTGCAATGGCCGACGCTTCAAGGATAGGTGGATATTGGACTATTTATTCAATAAAATACGCAACAACTATGTCTGCCTCATTTGCAAAGAGACAGTCGCTGTTTTCAAAGAGTTCGATGTGACGCTATATTACCAAACAAAACACGCTGACATGTACAACATTACAGGGAAGATACGCAGCGAGAAATTATAGCAACTTGAAGCTAGTTTAATTTCACAGCAGCAGTATTTTGCAGGAGCCCGAGTGAAATTATGAACTAAAAAAATAATAATAAAGCAAATGTGACACACAGAAGGGCTTGCTAAAATTTGTTTAAATACATTGTTCTACATAAATCAGCCAAGGTAGCCCCCCACACTTTTACCATTGAAAGGTGGAAAAGCGCTATATAAGTATAACACCATAACACCAAACTGGCCCCCTTTGCAAAAAGCTTGGACACCCCTGTTTAACTGATGATCCGGAGACGAGGCCAGCTTCTTTCACTTGGTACCAGCTTAATGTTATTCAAAAAGTAATGATGGCAGAAGAAATAAACATCTTGAATTTGAAACTGTATGTTGTCGGCGACTAGTCTCGCAATGATCTTAATCGTGGTTGTCAGCCCAAAACCCTCTATATATTAAATGCATCTTACCAGGTATAAAATGACTACTACATAGTCTGTGGTGATCGTTTGGTGCCCAGTTTTCTCGTCAAATTGCAGCAGTCCATCTCGCTCTCCTCTCCGGGTCTCTCGGAATACGGTAGAACTTCAAGTCTCTCCGTCTATCTTCTCTGTTACTGCAACCAACCGCCACACACGCCTTCACCATTTTGATTATTAATGTTAACGAGCAGAAAAACACGTCATAATAGGAGGAATTTACGTAGAGGTAATGCGTAAACACGACGAGCTGACAGACAATATGGCTACGTTCATACTACAGGTCTTAATGCACGAATCCGATTTTTTGTCATATCCGTTTTTTTGGCGTGCCCGTTCAGACTGCCTTTATCCATTGAGACCGTTCAAGTATTACGCATGCGCACTAATTCGCAGTCCGACACCCGCTAAGCAAGAAGACCCGCATGCGCAGAACCATCAAAACAAATGACAGACGTCATCCGTCATTCCAGGGATATCATATTTTGCTTTTCAAAAGGTGGACACAAATAACAGACATAAATAATCCCCGTTTAGGCAAATATTCAAAGTTTATATGGCTCGATAGCATGCACGCACTGTCCGTGCACGTCACACACACAGACGGGCAGTTTGCCCCGACTCTCGGCCGTGGAGGCAATGTTGAAATATTGCTCACTTGGAACAGAGAGAAAACTGAGCATTCTCAGGCTTATCCTCAACCCATTTTTATTTTTTATGACTGTTGTCAAGCCCAGCCCTTCCCCGAAAGGCAAGCTAGGCGCTAATAACACACAGGTGCATCGCTACGGTAACGACTCTCTCGCTATTTGATGACGTAATTGCTGCATGAAATCCGATTTGCGGGACAGGACAGTACAGACCGCCGCGACAGTCTGGAAAAATGTGGCCCAGATCGGATTTAGACCACATACGAAAGTGACCCAGATCGGATTTGAAATGGTCCCGTTCTATGCGACTTGTCACGTTCAGACCGTCTCGAGTCGGAAAAACACGAAAAAATCGGATTCGTGCATTAAGACCTGTAGTATGAACGTAGCCTATGGCGCGGTGGGGCAAATAAGTATTTAGTCAACCACTAATTGTGCAAGTTCTCCCACTTGAAAATATTAGAGAGGCCTGTAATTGCCAACATGGGTAGACCTTAACCATGAGAGACAGAATGTGAAAGCTCCCACAGTTGATTTCATTACACCAAGCGTTTTACCAGATTCAGTCTTCCCAGCCTGGTGCAGGTCTACAATTTTGTCTCTGGTGTCCTTCAACAGCTCTTTGGTCTTGGCCATAGTGAAGTTTGGAGTGTGACTGACTGAGATTGTGGACAGGTGTCTTTTAGACCGATAACGAGTTAAAACAGGTGCCATTAATACAGGTAACAAGTGGAGCCTCGTTAGACCTCGTTTGAAGAATTTAGACCTCTTTGACAGCCAGAAATCTTGCTTGTTTGTAGGTGACCAAATACTTATTTTCCACTCTAATTTGGAAATAAATTCTTTAAAAATCAAACAATGTGATTTTGTCTTTTTCCCCACATTCTATCTCTCATGGTTGAGGTTTACCCATGTTGACAATTACAGACCTCTCTAATATTTTCAAGTAGGAGAACTTGCACAATTGGTGGTTGACTAAATACTTATTTGCCCCAGTGTAGACATATTGTTCTATCAAACACAACAGTTGTTTTGGCTTAAAATACTGCAGTTCCTTTTGAAGAGGAGTGGAAGAGCAGAAACTGCTTTTTCAGTCTTGCCTGTGTTTTCCGCCATAAATAAAGCATAATTTAAATCTATACATTCACATTTTCTGTGGTTTTGTACAATACCTTGTCACGTTTTAAAATAAAACTTTAGTGCTACTTTAAGGTTTTTATTAGCAATGTGTAAAGTTTTTTTTCTTTTTTTTCTCTACACTTCATCAATGATCGCTCCATGGGGATGCTAAATAGTTATCTAGTTAATGAGGATGACATTTCCCAAATGTAATGTGACCTCTCACACTATTTGCACCTACAATTGGCAGTGATGGCTCATATTTAGGTGTTTCCTATGATTTCATCGTCAGTGTAATTTTTTTTTTCTTCAGCTAGCTCAATCTGTTTTATTGTGATCAGAGGCAGAGTTTGACTTTCTTAGGAGGGGGGCAAAATATTTTGATGACCCCAAAATGCAGTGTCAGCAACAAAATTAACTTACAATATATTACAGTATATATATAAATATACAGTGAGGAGCAGAAGTATTTGCACGTCTTAAGAGAAAATAGGTACAGGTCTGAAATTTCAATCAGAGATGCATTTCCACTTATAGAGTCATAATTAAAAAAAATGTTTTTAAATCTGGAACTCACATTGTATGATTTTTTTCCATAATGTATTTGTAATTGACTGGGGTTCATAAGTATTTGTGCCACTGGGAATCACCAATAATTGTGACACTCAAAAGAGTTGTCAGTCTACCTTAAAAAAAGTCCACCTTTACCCCATGAGTAACCACCCACCCACCACCCGTTTGAGCTCAATATTGTCACCCGTGCACCCCACAGTCAGTCATAATCCAACTGCTACCATGGGCAAGACTAGAGAGGGCCCCAAAACATCACTGCTCTAGAGGAGATCTGCATGGAGGAATGGGCCAAAATACCAGCAACAGTATGTGAAAAGCTTGTGAAGAGTTACAGAAAACGTTTGGCCTGCGTTATTGCCAACAAAGGGTACATAACAAAGTATTGAGATAAACTTTTGGTATAGACCAAATACTTATTTTCCACCATGATTTGCAAATAAATTCTTAAAAAATCAAACAATGTGATTTTCTGGGGTTTTTTCCACATTCTGTCTGTCATGGTTGAGGTTTACCCATGTTGACAATTACAGGCCTCTCTAATTTTCAAGTGGGAGAACTTGCACAATTAGTGGTTGACTAAATACTTATTTGCTGCACTGTATGTATGTATGAATGAATGAATGAAATGTTTATTGTCATCATCATCGGTATCATTGACAGTTGCAAAATGTGATATGATTAGCCCGAAGAAAGAAAGAACCGAAGAAAGACTAGGGCAGACGGGAGAAGCATATGCTTATGAAGACCCGTCCTCCTGCAGCCAAGGACGCACAATCAAACATGGTAGAGTTGCATACATCACATTACATGTCTTTTTTTTTTTCCACATGAATTTTCTTCCCAAAAGTTATTGATTTGCCATAGCACTTAAGCAATGTTGTCGATTAGTGTGAGTTCATTGATGAGAGTGATTGTCAGATTTGTGTAGGGAGGAATATCCAGACGTGAAGGTGTTGGCAGGATATGGGCATTGGTTTGGCATAGGTTGCATTGTTGAGAAAATTCTGTCCAGTGAACTCAGCATCCAGTCAAGCAGCGCCAATGTATACGGCTGTTACAGTTCAGGCAGCATGCACATAAACGAGCAGTTAGTGATCTGTGTTTTTACAGGGCATATTTTCAGGGCGTGCAATGTTATGACTTTGTCTCTGTCTCTGATATTCAATCATCTATTTGTTGTGGGAACATTATGTTGTGGCTGTGTGTGTAGCAGTAGTGTTATGTGTTAGTATAACTGGCGTTCAAGTAGCATCTCAAAATGCTTTCCTTATAGCTCCTTTTAAAGGAACCAAATGATTCTATTCATGTAAGTGCTGGGTCACTGGTATTCCATAGGCGAGCGCCAATGTTTTTAACCGAAAATGATTTTAAGGTTGTTCTGACTTTCCGATAAGAAAACAATCTGGTTCCTCTCAGGTCATAATTGGACTCCCTCAGTTGGAGTCGAACTTGTAGGTTAGGCGGGAGACAGTTTGAGTGGGCCTTGTACATCATCTGAACAGTTTTAAAGTTTATCAAGTCACAAAATTTTAATAGCTTGGATTTCATGTAGAGCTCATTTGTGTGTGCTCTGAACGGTGCGTTGTGAATGATCCGAATCGGTTTCTTTTGAAGGATCAGAAGAGGATGGAGGTGAACCATATGTGTGTGTCCCCAAATTTCTGAACAATAACTAAGATGCGGCAAGATAAGTGCACTGTAGAGAGTTTGGAGAGCCGTCTCATCTTGCATATTTTGGGCTCTAAAGAGAATAGAAATGCTTCTGGCAAGCTTGCTGCGCAGATGGTTCACATGGACCTTCCATGTTAGTAAATCATCTTGTACTACACCTAATACTCTGTGCTCCCTTACTCTTTGTATCATCGCATTGTTTAATTGTATGTCTAAGTGCTCCTCTAGACCTTTTCTACCAAATAGCATATATTTAGTTTTTTTGAGATTCAGAGATAATTTATTAGTGTCAAACCATTGCTGCAATTTTGCTAGTTCAGCATTTATTTGCTTAGTGAGACTTGTCAGGTCCTTCCCTGAACAAAAGATATTGGTGTCATCCACAAAAAGTACCGTTTTTGGTAGTTCAGATGCTTTGTATAAGTCATTTATGTATATGATGAACAGTTTCGGTCCCAGGACGGAGCCTTGGGGCACGCCGCATGTGATTTGACGTGTAGTTGATCTACACCCATTAAATGTTACATATTGCGATCGGTTATGTAGATAACTACGTACCCAATTTAGTACAACACCTCGAATTCCAAATCTGTCTAGTTTGTCCAGGAAGATATTGTGGTTAACTGTATCAAAGGCTTTTTTCATGTCCAGGAAAATTCCCACGGAGTATTGCTTTTGGTCAACAGCATCCGTGATCATTTTTACTGACTCTAAAGGTTTACCCATGTTGACAATTACAGGCCTCGCTAATATTTTCAAGTGGGAGAACTTGCACAATTCGTGGTTGACTAAATACTTATTTGCCCCACTGTAGTAAGTAATCATCGCTTTAACCAATGTGCATATGTGTCTATATACGTATACGTCTCGCTGCGGAGAAAGGAACTGCAGAACAGTGTTCATTTGGCAAGTTTATCTTGTGACAGTGACAGCTGCGGACTCCGCACTGTCACTGCATGCAGGTAGTGTTCATAACTACACTGTCTGGTAACATTAACTAACACCACAAGGACCATGTTATTTTTTTCTACATCAATATTATGTGTATTGTTTATCGATCTATAAGCCGCAATCGGCAACAAGTCCTCAGATGAAAACCATTAAATCTGTTACGGTTGGCGAATGCAGAAGCAAGAAGACAACAATAATTTATTGAACAAACACACGATCGCAAAAAGGGAGACAAAAAAGGGTCCGTGACTGTAGGATGGGGGCAAAAAAATGGAAAACTGCGATAAGAGGCAGACGGACGAAAAAAAACAAGGCATGGATGCAACTTGCAACGTAGAGATCGAGAATACAAACTGTCAAATGGCAGCAAGTTAACATCTCAGCATATATTTGGCACACTTGGTCTAATTGGCCTAATAGCCCAAAAATAATATTCATTCTGGTTTTGAATAAGGGCGTGGCTACACGGGGGAATAGTGCCTCCTTTTTTGTAGGACACTCTTCAATAGGGTTTTTCCCTCTAGCTGTGTGAATGAATTTCTCACAAAAACATCTCTGTCAGCCATGCTCACAACACAAAAGTGGTTCCAGGATGTAAAGAGGTTCCAGGATGTAACTAGCAATGAAGGGATCGAGAATATAAAT
This sequence comes from Corythoichthys intestinalis, assembly GCF_030265065.1. Taxonomy (NCBI): domain Eukaryota; kingdom Metazoa; phylum Chordata; class Actinopteri; order Syngnathiformes; family Syngnathidae; genus Corythoichthys; species Corythoichthys intestinalis. The sequence continues at coordinate 35,654,098 of NC_080414.1, read as the reverse complement.
TGTCAAATGGCAGAAAGTCAATATCTTGGCAACCTGCCTAGATCGGTTTGAAAACACTGCTGATGAGCTGGAATGGGATGCAGGTACGACGTTGGGAATTTATCCCACAGTTCTGTAACAAAACAATCTGAAAGCAGCAGAATGTGATAAAACCATGTCAGTCATCATACTAGCGAGTATGACGAATGGTGAAATCGGTGTGTCGGCGCCGCCCTGCGTTCCGCTCCCACCTCTGAGCAGGCCGGGACGCAAACTCGCGCGTCACGATGCTTCTACTCAGCAGGTAGGGACGTTAACCACTGCGCCAATAAGGCTTGAGCCAATGGTACTACTGTCAGCGTCCCTACATAAAGGAATCGGAAGGGAGGTTTCCACCATCCACTACGGACCTACGTGTACGCGTTACACTAGTATGCCCAATTATAGAGCATGGCTATTCTCCCAGTACAGCCCAACTACGTCATCAGCACCAGCGTGCATTGCGCGCTTAAAACATGGCGACCCCCCGTAGGTCATATCATGTACTAAATATTATAGATTTTTAAATCAATGACAATATTTTATGTGTTTCTAATAACATATTTTAGTAAAAGAATGTAATGGTTTATTATAGCCTGGAAGTCTTTAAGTCCATGGTTCCCCTTAAAGTGCCTACGTCAGGAGAAAAAAAGTCCTAAATAGCATTACTATGTGAATTAGAATCAAATTTTGAGACGATTCGACGATATACAACAATTTGGCAAAGCGCAGATGAGGAGAAATTAGTCTTTGAAACTGCCATTTAGCCACGTCTACCATTATATGGCTGTAGCGGTCCCAACAGGAGGATGACGTCAGCAGGGTTATGGTTTCATCTGATTTAAAACTGAAGGGGAATTATTCAGAATGAGGAAAATGTGATGAAGAGTGCCGCAAAATGTCATTGTTTCAGTCTCTCTATTCCAATATTTTTACAGAATATTCTTTTTATTGAAATACAGTATTTTTCCCCAATTGCTAAATAAATGGTATGATCATAACAAAGAAGTCATGTGCTAAATGGAAAATGAAACATTAAAAATGCATTTATTCAGTACGGCATGGCAAAATTACTCCATAATGGTCAAACTGTCGACTTCACCTTTACTGTCGCACCTCCCGAACAATGTTTTATGCCACCAGAATAAGTCCAGCTTTTGTCATTTCCCTGCCACGGCTTCGGAGAGCATAAACAAACCAGGAGGCGTGACAGCTAGCCGACATGCTAACCCGAACCGAGTAATATTTCAAAGTCTATTCTCAGCTTTCGAAGCGAAAAATCACTAAAAACTATCCGGGACATGTCACACGGCAGAGAGGTTGTCGATTGTCATCGCCGAACCGCAACCCGCCCGGTGGCGAGCAAGTTACAGCTCGTTCCCTGCTGCTGGAGGAGAGCATGTTTGCTGGGGAAGCAGCTGGAGGATTACCTCCGGACAAACTGGCCGACGTCGGAGGAGCGCGTACTGTAGCTGCCACATGGTCAACACGAATATGGCATAAATTAATACTTAACGACACAGCGAAGAACAGTGAGAGAGCGGCGTGCAGTTGTTGTGCAGCTAATATGGCAGGAGTAAATAGTCCTTTATTTAAAGCAAGTTTGTAGTGTACTTTGTAATCACTGTATTCGCGGCCATTTTTAATACAAAGTTGCAATTTCTGATCGGGCGGAAAATTTGACAGAACACCAGGCATATGAAGAGGCCAGTAAGCCAGGTATAGCGCTTTCCGGCGAGGGGATGTGTGACAAGCCACCGGTCGTCAGCCGAGTGGCATTCTTGGTGGACAAGAAGCATGTCAGCCACAAAATGCAAGCCACCTTCGTATTAAAACATGTGCCATGATCCCAGTATTTGACATAGTTCAACGATGTTTATTCACTTCCTTGTAAGTCCAATGGTCCCACAGTTGTCGCACACTTGTGTTGGCCAATCTCGGGGTGAACGGGAACTTTCTGAAACCCAAAAAGGCTCACACGCCTCTCCCTGGTGCAGCTACAAAAGCGTGCAGTCGTTTGGCTGGCGTGATGCGAAAAATAAACAAATTAATCCGCAAAATCATCTGAATCCGCTCTCCATCTGCATGCTATAAAGCAATGCTGTATTGTGAGATGCTGACCCGGGTGACGTCACATTCGCATTCGTCCTACACCTGAGACTGGAGCCGGAAGTCACTCATTTTCATGGCGCGGGATTCAAAAATTGAATATATAAAACGATCGCTTCCACACACATCCAAGCGGTCCATTTCATTCAGGAGCATAAAACTCTGTGTGCAGGGCCAGCGCTAGCTATTTTGGTGCCCTAGGCATAAATGCTTTGTGGTGCCCCCCCCCCCATCCACCAATACAAGACAAAACATTCAGGGACTATACGGTGAAATATTGTTTTGAACCATGGTACAAACATTTTTCTAAATTAATTATAGTATTATGCATGCCCATATTTAAAACACAGATACATGAAAACTTTAATATTATACCTTTATAGACATGGACTGATAGGGCACTATATAAACATTCTGGACATAATGTGGAAACAATGAATATGAAAGGGGAAATCTACATAGCTTTAAGATTGTTATTTTTTCTAATTAGTTTCACCAGTAGATGTCGCTCTTGGCCTCTGAACCTCTCGAAAATGACTACGGCTTCTTACTAATGGAAAAATTTCGGTATCAACATAGTCGTTGTATAAAACCACTACCGGTATGTCTCGTAACATTCCATTTAATTTTCATTGTGCAATGAATTTGCAAGTCACATCATTTCCACCACAGCGTTTTGGAGTGGTTTTTTTTGGGTGTGCAGACTAATAAACCGATCATAACCCGATTTCTGGAGTTACCAGATTATTCAAGTGGTCATGTAAAGAGCATGATCCGCTATCCTTTATCTGATAAACACCGCTATTTTATCTCTGAGCATGTGTACAAATGGAAAAACGGATGTCGCTAGAGAGGCCTTAGGGACGCCAAACTGATTCGCTTTCAGCCTATGGGTCTACTCTGCAGTTAGCGAGCTTGTGTAACGCAATCGCCACACTCGGATTCGAAGAGGTTCAGTGGGACAACTTCAAGCAAGCATGGGTTTTTGGTAAACATGGAGGAAGGCCTATGCTGAGACCAAGAGTTTTACGTCCGCACAGGAGATTCTTTTTTTGTGTAAATAATGAGCCTATGTTACTTATATTTGTATTACTTGCATTTATCAGGCTTTACAAAGTTTTATTTTAAATACTATATATTGTTATTATTATTACAATGACTATTTTTTAGGATTTTTTACAAACTTGATTTTTTTTTGTGCCCCTTCAGGCAGAGTTGGTGCCCTACGCGCAGTGCGTGTTATGCGTATGGGGAGCGGCGTGTCTGTCTGTGTGGAATATGAAATAAACATGCTTTTTGGTGTCATACGCACTTTAAATGTGTTTAAATTGTTTGAGAAGAAGCTGATACTATAGTGCTTAACTATACTCAATTGAGGCATAACCACGGGTAAGTAATACTAGGTAGATATTTATTCTTTGACCATTTATTGAGTGTAATGAGGCCAATAGAACTTTCGTGGGTCCATATTGTAAAGTGTCCTACTGCATGTGAATGTGAACAAGAAAACGACAGCTGAGACTCCTCAGACGAGGCCGGATGCCAACAACGCACAAGCTCGGGGAGGAAATTAATTCATTCCCAGAGGATGTTTCACATTACATCAGTGTATCCAGACGGCTGCTCGACCGCTGATAGCTCACTGGGAGCGGTACCGAATGCTACCGTGGCCGCACACAATACGTAGTGGATTGTAAGCTGTGTTCCCCTAAAGGCATCAGCCTGCTGCCATGGCGCTGAGCCTTCCCACCCTCTTGAAACCAATGCTACAGAATGGCAAGTTTACCCCTGGACTCACAGGATTAGGCAGCACGGAGACACGGTGAATTGATCAGTTCTGTCACTGTACAATATGAATTGATCAGCCCTTGGGAGGCTGCAGGGCTCACACAATTATAGTAGCTGCCTCTAGCTCTAATTAAAAAGTTGGTTCCAACCGTACTGGTACTTTCTCTTCCAAAAGAGCGGTTTCATGTAATTGATCTTGTACCTGTGGGGGTATCATAGAGATTATATACACAGCTATATGCTTTAAGTGAATATGACACCAATAAGTATGTTTATTTCATATTTTACGCTGTGTTTTATGCTCCTGAATGAAATGGACCGCTTGAATGTGTGTGGAAGCGATCGTTTTATATATTCAATTTTTGAATCCCGCGCCATGAAAATGAGTGACGTCTGGCCTCAGTCTCGGGTTTAGGACGAATGCGAATGTAACGTCACCCGGGTCAGCATCTCACAATACAGCACTGCTTTATAGCATGCAGATGGACTGCGGATTCAGCTGATTTTGTGGATTAATTTGCTTATTTTTCACATCACGCCAGCCAAACGGCTGCAGAAAATTATTGCCGCACCAGGGAGAGGCGTGTGAGCCTTTTTGGGTTTCCAAAGGTTCCCGTTCACCGTGAATATTGGCCAAAATAAGCCTTACTACTGTGGGACCATTGGACTTACGAGGAAGTGATTAAACATCATATTTCGTATTATACTGGGATCATGGCACACGTTATAATATGGAGGTGGCTTGCACACTGTGGCTGATTGTCCACCGAATATGCCACTCGGCCGACGACCGGCGGCTTGTCGGACTATGTTTACGTCTTTGCCGTGTAGTAAAGCATTATTTTACGCCATATTCGTGTTGACCATGTCGCAGCTACGCGCTCCTCCGTCGGCCAGTTTGTCTGGCGGTATTCTCCAGCTGCTTCTCCGGCGAGATCTCTTGTCTGTAGCAGGGGAACGAGCTGTAACTTGCTGGCCGCCAGGCGGGTTGCCGATCGGCAAAGACAATCGACAACCCCGCCACCGTGTGAAATGATCCCAGGTAGTTTTGAGTGATTTTTCACTTTGAAAAGAGAAAATAAGACGTTGAGACGTCACTCGGTTCAGGTTAGCATGTCGGCTAGCTGTCATGCCTCTTAGTTTGTTTACATTCTCCTAAACCGGGGCAGGGAAATGACAAAAGCAGGACTAACTATGTTGGCATAAAATGTTGTTCAGGAGGTGCAACAGTAAAGGCGAAATCGACAGTTTTGACCATTGTGGAGTAATTTTGCCATGTCGTACTGAATAAATGCATTTTTAATATTTCATATTCCATTTAGCACAAGACTGTTATTTGTCATGACCATACCAATTCAGCAATTGGGGAAAAATACTTGGATAAAAAGAATATCCTGTAAAAATACTGGAGCAGAGAGATTGAAACAATTACATTTTGCTGCTCTCTGTCACATTTTCCTCATTCTGAACCTTCCCCATTGGGCTGAATTCTAAACCAGCTGAAATCGTTACTCAGCCGACGTAACCAGATGGCGGCGCCAGAGCGCTATAATAACAGGAGTAGCTAAACGGCAGATTGAAAGACTCATTTCTCTTCATGTGCGATTTGCCAAATTGTTGTATATAGTCGAATCGTCACAAAATATGATTCTAATTCACATAATAATGCTATTTAAGACTTTTTTTATCCAGTCGTATGCACTTTAAGCGCACTGTGAGACAATGGTTACTGACGTCCTCACTTAGTGGCCATTTTAGAACAGGCACTACATCCCATAAAAGGTATTATACGAAATGTTTTTCTACTCCATGCATGTTACACCAATGCCCTGATGAATACCCTGACATTTTAAATGATACTGCCCCACAAAGCCCATTTCTTCCCCTCAGTAGCAAGTGTTCAGGGTGCATGCGCCCCATGCACATCCATGTGTGTCCTTGCGGCAGTAGCATTGTTTCACTGAGCCTTCGTCTAGTCTTTACTTGGCAAAAACACTTTTCTAACCCACCTCAAACTTGCTACCAACAATCAACATTTTTATTGTTTTTTTCAGTCTCTGGTGCTGATTTGATGGGCTGAACCCCCATTGCTTTATATTCAGACTTGTCAGAAGTGGGTAGTAACGCGTTACATGTACTCCGTTACATTTAATAGAGTAACCTTTTAAGAAATTCTAAGAGTAGTTTTACTAAGCTATAGTTTTTACTTTTACATGAGTAGATTTGTGAACAAAAAACACTCTTACTCCGCTACTTTGAGCTACACAAGAGTCGTTGCATTTTTCCTCTTTATTGTACATACAGTGATCCCTCCGCTAATTCACGCTTTAACTTCGTGCCCTTAGTCCATCGTGGATTTTTTTTCAATTAAAAAAAAAAGAAAAAATACAGATGAGCTTGCCCGAGCCGATCACAGTCTCACTCCCTCCCTCTCGCTGCTCTTTGTTTGTCAGGTACATCACTGGGGTTGCTTATTAAAATTAACGATGTTGACAGATGTTTCTGTTTGATCTTGCCATAGTCACGGACTTCAAAAGCACAATATGCGTCAATCATCATTTAACTTGTTAAACAGTTGCTGTGGCAACTGATTCTGCAAAAGTGAGGAGTTTGAGAGGATTTGAGTAGACTCACTATGAAGCATTTAATAAAGCCAAGCATCTTCCTACTACTTTATTCTTTATTCTAAAAGTGAAAAACATGTCTCATATTATGTATCTCTTTCCAATGCCAAATCTGAATAAATTAATTGAACACGCACACACACACACAAAAAAAAAAAAAAAAAGGGGGGGTGCGCTACTTCGCAGTTTTTCACTTTTCGCGGCAGGTTCTGGTCCTCATTAACCGCGAAAAATGGGGGATCACTGTATTAGATTTATTATTTTCTTTGCCAGCAATGCTGAGAGTACGTCTACCGATTTCACCAATGAGATGTCGCAACAATAATCACATGACTCCATTATTGAAAATCAAACGCAAGCTTGCCGTTCTATATTCACGCCAGCCTGTTCAATCATGTGGTGTTATTAAAGCACTTTAAAAAATGAAGTATTTGATATAAAGCGCTGCCGTCAACATGACTCGAATGCACGGATTATAACCTTTCTCCCAGTTTTTATTTGCCACCGATTGACCACTGAAAACCAGAGATATGATCCTTTTAATTTCAACATAGTAATTATGAAAGAATTCTTCTCTATTCAAACTAGGAACTATTTTGTCCACCAGAGGGCACTCATGCTCTTTGAACGAATAATGCTTTATTTATGATTTTTTTTTTTTCTCTCGTCTGAATTTTTTTTTTCTTTTTGTATTTCTTTGGCTATATCTGGTTCTGTAATGGGTTATTGTACAGGATCATTATAACAACAGTTCATATATATAGATAACTTTGTGCTCAGCAAAAAATACCATTGTAAAAAATTCAACAAAAATATAAGCAGTTACTCACAATGTTAATCATTACTTGAGTGTTTTTTTCACCAAATACTTTTTTACTTGTACTTGAGTACATTTTTTTGACGACTACTTTTACTTGAGTAGCATTATTTTGAAGTAACGCTACTCTTACTTGAGTAAACTCTTTGGCTACTCTACCCACCTCTGATGATTGTACAAGCATGCGCGCCATGCACGAACTTAACACAGGCTACAATTACGCTTTAGGGGGAGATGGCAGTCGCGAGTAAAAAAAAAAGTGACAAACTCCATTAAGCACCTTTAACAACGTAGTGTGTACTTTGAAATAACTACTTTGAAATCAGTTTGCAACCGATTGTCAAGCCTCTTGGTTTGTCACAAACGTCAGAGATGCAGTCATTTTGCTCCATACTATTTATTCATTTATTTTTTAACCTGTCCTGCCCAGCTGCTTGACACGGAGAAGGGGAATCTGAGTGTCCTATTCGTCTGAACAGTTCTGATGGATCAAAAGGGAGTATTATACAATATACCCCCATTGTGATTATTCATTGTGTTTCGTTTATTAGGAGAAAGCAGCGAGCAGGAACGGGTTACCGGGGGACAGAAAGGAAAATAGAAGAGGAGCGACAGAGACAAGAGGAGAAGAGAGAGACATAAGAACAAAGAAGAACAAATAACAGCAAGAAACATATTAAACACCTACACTAACTATGAATATGGAAGTGCTTTTGTTAGCTAATTGTATTTCCGGTGGGCACCATGTGGCGGGCTTGATGACCGAGGAGAAAATAGAGAGGGGGAAAGTCAGAAAGAGATGTGATTAAGTGAGGTAGAGCGTACACAAATCAGCAATCCGAGGTGTAGAACCCGGTGTAGAACCCAGTACGGTGGTACATCGACATACGATCGCTTCGACACACGATCTTTTCGACATCTGACGTAAAATTTGACTCGTCATTTGTTTCTACATCCTACGACATGCTTGAAATACGACGATTTATGACAACGACGCCGCAGTTTCTTTGTTTTCCCGAAAGATGGACGCACGGCGGATTTTTTTGTGAGAGAAATCAACATTGGTTCCAAGAATGTTAGTACAGGTGGTGAAAAAAGGAGGCTTACCATTGAAACGAAGCTGGAAATGATTGAAATATATGAGCGTGGTGGGCGCGTCCGTGAATTGGCTCGACAATACGGCCATAGAATGTCTACGATCTCGACGGTCCTCCTCGGACCGTTAACGTGACAATTATGATTGTAACATCGCCCAAAAAATCGCCAGTTTTGTCAGGTTTTTAATCATTTATTGCTAGTGTTGGGCACGTTACTTTAAAAAAGTAATTAGTTATAGTTATTCACTACTTCTTCCAAAAAGTAATTGAGTTAGTAACTGAATTAATTCAATTCAATTCAATTTTATTTTATTTGTATAGCCCTAAATCACAACAAGGTTGTCTCAAAGGGCTTTGCAGAGGCAATATGATACACAATCAGAAACAGCAAATGAAGCAACAAAGATGAATAAATAAAGTTCAAGTCCTGGGCATCCCCCATTCTTTGACCCTCCATGTCGGCACGGAAAAACTCCAAAAACTCCAGAGTCTTTGGGAGAAAATGAGAAACCTTGGAGAGTACCACAGTCAGGAGAGATCCACTCCCAGGACGGATAGACAGGTAGCACCAGGACTGCTAATGGGAATTAGCAGGCGAAGTTACAGTCCGTCAAGACGCAGTGGAGTAAAGGAACAAGAAGAGGTCCATCTAGCCAGATGAGATGGGGGTAGCAACGAGGACGTCCATCCAGCCAGGGGTCCGGACAGTCAGGAGGCTGCAGCTGAAAAATAACCTCTCCCCAGAGGGGAGGGGCGAAAGGGGACACCGGGTGATTAGTGATGAAGAGACTAGACAACTAGATATTAACATTGGAAAATAGAAATAAAGTAAGACAAGTGTTAGGTAGAGTGAGAAAAAGGAGATAGAACTCAGTGGCTGTACTTCCCCCAGCATTACAGCTTCTAGTGCAGCTTAGACTGTGAGTCTACTCCGACTTCAACTAGCCTGACCATAAACTTTGTCGAATAGGAACGTTTTTAATCTAATCTTAAAGGAATTACTCTATCGTAAAAGTAACTAGTTACCAGGGACAGTAACTATTTCCATTACTTTAAAAAGAAGTTGTTGTATGTCAAAGAATTTGAAATTTTCTGAGCAGTATTCGAGTCAGTTGAATAGAGAAGAACAGACAGGTAGTTGTGTTATAGAACCTTGTAATATTTATTGCACCTCACCAGCAACAGATTTATCCTACACTTGAAGTGCAACAAAAATAAACAGATTTGAATTGCTTACCACAGATGTCGTCAAAAGCTTTGCCCCGGGACATATTACGCTTTACGGTAAAGTTTTTTTTTTTTTTTTTAAACAAACAATATTAACAAAAAATACACATATACAAACATAGGGCGAGACAATTAACATATAAACAAACGGCTCTGGAGTACGTGCGCTGCTAGAGCGTTTACGTGACAGAATGGGGGATCACGTGAGATTTGACAACAACGCAGCCATATTAGAAGCAGGTCGGGTTCGCGGGACATTAAACTTAAACTTTCCAGTTCGATAAAGAGACAAACTCGTTACTAAGGCGAAGAACAGACATGTGATCAAACTTAAGGATGTGAACAATGTTGACCCTGACGAGCAAGCCGAAGACAAATGGAGTAAATATGTCGACGGGCTTCCACAATTACGTGAAATGGACATTCTGCTGTTTGGTGTATGTTACTAAACTCATTAGCGATTCCGAAATTACAAATCGCTACAAAGCTTCGAACAGTTTTGCTGCGGATGGGTGCAGGACCTGCACATTATGACCGTATCAAACGGCAACTCCATCATTCTTGCAAAGGTAGGCTATGTGTGTTTACTGTTTTCATTGCCATGAACCTGAACGCACCCCAAGTTTTGGATGACAAATAAACAGAGCAGAGTAGACTCGCTAATGCTGGTAGTTTCTTCAATTTATTCAAAGTAACTAACGCACCGCTTTTGACCGTCAGTAACGGTAACGGTGTTGTAACGGCGGAAAAAGTAATTAGTTAGACTACCCCGTTACTGTCCGCCGTAGCTGACCATAAAAAGTGAAAGTCCTCTCTCACTGTAAAGTCAGCCATGCAATGCATTCAGGCGCACCACGCAAAAAACATTCGCCACATTTCAAACTGATTTGTTTAATTATTACAAGTATTATCATATTACTATTATTATATTGTTATTCCTATTTTTATTCATAATTTATTTGTTTTGCTCTTTGTTATTGCTCTTTGCAGTGGTACCAACAGTATTTATTAAGGATTTAGTGTAGTTTTTCGGGCTGTTGAACAAATTAATGGAATTATAATGTATTTTTTATGGGAAAATCCTGTTCGAAATGCAATCATTTTGACTTACAAACAAAGTCCTGGAAGGAATTAATTTTCTATGTGGAGGTACCACTTTATTATGTAAAACGCTTGTAAGTGTGGATATGTTGACATGCTATTCTATGCTGCCTGATCGCTAATCCTGGCGCCGATAGTTTCTCTACTTGAGTGTGTCTAATTGCACCCAATGATGCGTGAATACCATCAGATGTATCATAGTCCTGCAGACAAGTGGAATTGCCGCGCAGAGGCTACCCCAAGGCAATGGACCCTCACGTGCCAATCGAGGGTTGAGCCAGCGCAGCCCGTCCTTCCGCAGCTCCGGCAAGGGGGCCACCGCCATCCCCCTGGGATCCACACCAACCACCGCCGCATTCCCCAACAGACACAGCACACCGTGGGACTCCGACCGCCCGGAAGGCAGGATCCCCACCCAGAGTGGGCGACCCATGGGCACTAAGCCACAACCCGCGCCAGCGCCCAAGGATGATACCCGGGTAGAGAAGACAGGGGAAGCCGGAAGCAGGGAAGCCGCCACAGGACCAGAGCCCCGATCCCCCCACCCGCGCAACCAGCAGACCAGGCGAAGAGGGGGCCCCGCCCCGAGCGCCAAGCCATAAAGAAAAGTGTGGCACCCACCTACAACCCTATTACTGTGGCTGTCAAGTCCAGCCAGGTTGCATACAATTTACAGCATCTGATCAAAATCCAGGCCAAATTATAGTCGCATTACTGCAGTTTATTATAAACCAAACTCTTTGTAAATCCATTACGTCTGCTACAACAGAGCCTACCAGAGAGGTCTCCTGTCCCAAAATGGCCACCATCATTAAAACCCTCACACACAAGCCACATGTACTCGCACACACTTACATTCTAACAGAATCACATACACATACACGAGTGCCATCATTAGAAGAGCCTGGACAAATTAGAGAACACCATTAAGATGGAGTTAGTGCCATCATGCATTGTGTGTTTGGGTGAGTGCATACATTTGTGCGTGTGTGGCAGCGGTGTCAGTCACCTGTCAGTCGCGAGTCCAGATAAGGCTAAAATCGACCTCCCCCAACAAACACACGCACACACACCTTGTCTGGTTGTTATCGCACTGTCCATTCATCCATCTCTGGATCTTTCTATTTTTTTCCACCAATCCATCTTCTGCCTCTTTGCACAAAGAAGGTGGCTGCAATAAATTGCACGTGAAGGTTAAACAAAGACAGTATACTAGGAACATTTTTTTGTTTTTGTACAGGTAGCCCCGGGGTTACGAACGAGTTCCGATCCTACGCCGGCAACGTAACCGAATTTCCGCGTACGTCGGAATTAACCCTTTAAGTACCCCTAAATACCCCCTCTCCAAAACACTATCCATAAACATGTATTATACATCAATGTAATGTCCTCGCCAAGACATTGGAGCTAAATCCTAGCGATACACCGAACTAAGCTGTAATCTTTCTTCTCCCTCTCTCACTTGGCTACGCGACTTCTTTGATGGACCAAATGCGCTCTTCCCCGTGTATGCGCGTGCACTCTTCTTCATGTGCGCAAACACATTCTTCTTTGTGTGTACAGTACATATGCTCTTACTCGTGTGAAGAAGTACTACTTGCTCTATGCTTTCTGCACCAAAATAAAAGCATGAATCACAAACCAAAAGTCAACATTATCATCAAATAAATATTTCGCCAAAGGGCAGAACAGTCGTGTTAATAAAATAAAAATTAGATACTGTGAGGGACACAAACAAAAAACACGACTGGGACAAAATGCCAGACGACACTCTGGCGTCATCATTTTGTCTGTTGTTTTTTTTTGTTTTGTTTTGTTTTTAAGTCGCGTAAACAGTACCTTATTGTACCTCACAGTATATTATTTGTTTACTTAATTTTATTAATGTGACGTGTTCTGTCCTCACTAAACGTGAAGTTGTTCAGCTTGACAGACAAGGCAGTTGTGGTTTTTAAAGCTTTTTACTTCCTTCACTTTAGACAATTTGTAAAGCTGCAGCACACACATGTACACTAATGTTCAAACAACACAAGTTTAAACAAAAAACACTTGACATCAAACAATTTGGGGTTCAAACTTCCATCTAGTCTGATCAATATGTAAATTTAGTAAATTAAATTAGGCTAATTTGCCAAGCAAAAGTTCGCTATATTAAATTCTATGAATGCTAACATATTTACAATTTTCATAGCAAATCACTCACACATAACTCCACAAACTGTAGCTCTAGACTTAATTACAAATGAATACACAAACATACATTAGCAACTTACAGCCTTATGTGGGCCAAACCAGAGCGCAGCTGTCCTTGTCTAGCCATGTTAGACGAGTCTGCTTGTGACGGTCCTGGCCATTTAATTATTGTTTTTTGAGACATAAAAGTAGATTGTGTTAAGTTGCTACCTGCGGGAGATGGAGTAAAATTCGATGTGGACTGTGATAAAGTAATAAGGGCTCAGCTTTGTAATCCAAATCAAAATTCATGTTTGAAAGCTGCTGCCCTGACGAGGCTCAATGGTTCGCCAACCAATTTAGTAAAAAATATGTTAGTTGTTGGGCCACGAAAATGTGCTGACGTTAATGTGCGCGCCCACTTTGCCTAAAGAAGGCCCTGTCATTGCTATCGGCCCTCCAAAATTTGGGAGTGTTCTTTGGGTCAAGCCCACTACGCTAGCTGTTACGGCTATTATGTAGGGTATACAGTAGGTTTGTTTTTAAGGTTGGGGGTGTGACGGCGCTGGCCGCTTAATTATTGTTTTTTGAGACTCTTTCAGTCAGCTGATCGTTGCCTCTGCCAGATGGCTGCTTCCCCTCCCACTGTGACTTAAGCTGATCTACGCCGGATGGACAGACGACGTCGCCGCCGCTGATTGGCCACGAAGAAAGGGCGCCAAGCTTGAAAAGTCAGAAGTTGTCAACTGACAGCTGAGGTCGCACTTGACAGCATTCGTGCCACAGTCCTCCTCGCCAGCTGTTTGCTCGCCATCCACTCTCGCGCGCTTTGATCGCTAGTTTGATACACTCCCGCTTTTTCGGTGAGGTCTTTTGTGTTTATTCATTATTGGATCGTTTTTGTTCACCACTGTAAATAAGAGCACTGAAGCAGTAGGGGTAAGCTGCCATTTCTGTTCAACCCGTTTTCTCCTGTTTTGTTTTGTTTAAGAAGCTAGTGTAGTGGCTGTCTTTTTGTTCTTTACTTTTTACGATCAGGGTTTAGTTAGCGTGTAGGGTTGGAGTGTAGATTCCTTTTGTTTGTTGTTTTGGCCTGGGCTTATCCTGAAACTGCGCTTCTTCCACATTTTGTATATATTGTTCATTGCCAGTTTGACTGTGTAAATAAATTCGTCCCACTTGTGAACTTGTGTGGCTAATTTTATGTTACGCCCTTAGTGAGCTGTCCGTGGGACATAACACTGCTCCTCAGTAAATACAAGGCGAGAGTCGGCAACGACACATCTACGCATATCATCTTTGAAGCCTCGTCACTCTGTGATAACGTCACCCACATCTCTCTGGTTAGTCTCATTTGAAAGTGCGGAAGTTGAGGTCCAAGCCAGTTTTTACTTGAAGTCAATTGACCAAGTAAAACGAGAGATAATGTCACTTGAGTTTTATAGTTTTATTGCCATCCTGTTTAAACATGGCATGGACCATGTGTTTATGTCATTATATCAATAATTTCTTGTCCTTTTTCAAAACAGACAGCACCACAAAAAACTACATATCCCAAGAACTATTGTGAAGTCACAAAGGACGGACATAATTGGAACATTTAATAAATTGCCGAGCGAGGCAGCACCTAAGGAAAGGGAGGCGAGGTAGCCAGCGACAGTCGGTTGGATTTAGCGAGTGACTTTGAAACATCCGGAATGAATCGAAAACTAAATTTAGCACAAGCTAATGCATTATTTCATCAACTCGAGGAAGAGGATGGTCCGGATTTGTCGTTGTTTTCTTTGGATGAGTTGGAGAGTGAGAAGTGACATCAGTGCGCAAACGAGTGTGTACGAAAGTGGGCTGTGTGACGAAGTCCTGTGTCCTGTTCAAGGGGAAACTGAGTAGCATGCCTTAAAAATTGAACTGAACAGGTTTATATATAAAAGGGCTGTCAAATTTATCGCGTTAACATGCGTTAATTAATAAATTTAATTAATCACGTTAAAATATTTAACGCAATTAACGCATGCGTGGAACGACCCACTTACGCATTGCCACAAATAGACTACAAAGGCGCTGTTTTGCATATCTACAGATCAAAAAGGCAGCATCAAGTGAGTAGATACAATAATTCATTGGGGTCGTGTTTTTAATTGGTAAATGCTTTGACATCTCTTCCACAACAACTACATCTATTGTAGGAAGTGAGGTGGGGAAGACTGACATCAGTTTCTTTTTTTTTAACACCCTGTACAGCTCCCAACGCAGAGAAGATATACTATTTGCAGCCGCCACACACAGTCATGGTTGCACTACTTCCCATCATGCATTTGGGCAGAAAAGTTAAATCCCTACAGTATCATTTACTGAAAGCTCAACAAATACACAAGATGGCAATATTTAGTCACAATATACAAACTCATATTTATCTTGTAAGAATTACAAGTCTTTCTATCTGGAAGATGACAGAAGTGATCATTTTTGGGGTCAAAAAATGAAAGGTCAAGGATAAGCAGGCACCTTAGCATAATGTCACTTACAGCTACAAATCAAGTCAGAAACCTTGGCGTTATTATTGAATTGATAGCCATGTAAAGTCCGTCACTAAATCTGCAGAATTAAGGGGCTTCTGACTCAACAGGACATGGAAAAACTTGTGCATGCATTCATTTTCAGCAGATTGGACTATTGCAACGGTATATTTGTGGGTCTTGATAAAAAATCAGTCAGGAAACTGCAGCTAGTACAGAATGCTGCAGCCAGAGTCCTCACAAATACAACGAAGCTGGACCACATTACACCGGTTTTGAAATCGCTACACTGGCTTCCAGTGAGTCAAAATATAAAATACTACTATTTTTTCTGTTGAATGTTCATCCTAACAAGTTGAATAAATAATATCAAACTACAAAACATTTCGTTGAGCATGTTTCGTTGTCAATGTGACATCAATAAAACAAATTTTGACGAAAAATGTTGGGTCTTTTTGGGTCCAGAATGTTGATTATGATTGGTCAGTGAAGAAAACAACAGTTTGGACATGAATGTTATGGTGTCCTGAAAAAAAGAGATACAACCAGGCCAATGGGAACACTTTTTTTTTCTTTGAAATATAAAGGCAACACCAAAGGCATGCAAATTCGGACAAAATAGGCCCAGGTGTTAAATGGTTAATTCCGATTTACGCGGAAATTCAGGTTACGTCGCCAGCGTAGGAACAGAACTCATTTGTAACCCAAGGACTACAGTGTACTTCAGTGTTTACAACGATCTCACATATTTGGAATTTTTCAAATCCACCATCCAATTGAGAAAGCCTATTTCTCTGAACTTATTTCTCGCCGTCATTCATTAATTTTGTGTATTTTTATTCCAGAGACTATTGAAATATTTTCAGAAATGATTGAAGACTTAAATCACACAATTAAATCAATCAACACTGTAAGCAAACATTGAAAGGGTTTGACAGAAGGACCCTAGAATGCTCACTAGTTAATCAGTTTTTATATAATGTTAATGCTATTCTTAAACTGCATGGACAGTATTTATTTGGTTCATTTCATTGTTCCATTAGGTTTGTCGTATTAAGGAATGAACTGTTGTCCATTGGGTTACAGTATATCCCCTAAAAATTAACTAAATAAATAGTGCACTTACATACGTTAAACTAAACATCTGATTTGGAGATCAATTTAGCTTCAACATTTCCTCTGGGAGGCACTCTGCTGTTAGGGCTGCACCCCTCCAGAGCAAGGAATGAGTCATAATGCAGCTACTTTGTGACTAAACGTCATCTTTGGAGGATTTAATAGCATGGCCTTCATCTAATGCATGAAACCATTACTTCAAATGCAATCCCGCTGTTCTTTTCTTTAAATTTTGCAAGTCCAACAATTTTCATATTTTTTTAGTAGAAAAAAATAAGTCCATTGTTTGCCAGGGATGGAATATATTCCAGGATTCAAGTTTCTCAAATTAAACTGAAACATGGAAAACTTTTGATCTACAAATGGAGTTCAGGCTGCTGAACACTTTGTTTAGTTTAATGAGTACCGTATTTTTGGACTATAAGTCGCGTTTTTTTTGTTTTCATATTTTGGCTGGGGGTGCGACTTATACTCAGGAGTGACTTATGTGTGAAATTATTAACACATTATGACATCATTTCACATGTTATTTTGGTGTTTTGGAGTGACACTGATGGTTTGATAAACTTGTTAGCATGTTCTTTTTTGCCATAGTTATCTGAATAACTCTTAATAGCTATGGCCACGTTCGCGTTCTGCCTTTGGCAATGTGTGTTCAGTTGTATTATTGAATTTTTTTATATACTGAAAACCTAACCCTAACCCTTTCACGCCCACGTGGGGGCGCACTCGCACTTGTTTAGGTGAAGAGCGCTTACACGCCAAAAGAAGACAGACAGCTCTGCAGCTCTGAGTGAGTGGGTGAGTTAGCGAGAGAGAAACACGTCTGCGAACTTACGTTCATTGTTTATGCTTTTAAAATATCTGTACAGAGGCAACGCCTGTGTGTATCATCTTTTCTGTTGTTGTTGTGTGTTTTCCACCCGCGATCGGACACTTTGAGCCAGTTGTGTGGGTGTTTGAACGATGTGCTAATGCTAGCGAACGCATGCTAACCATTTATGTCATTGCTGTAAAACAACCTAATTATCATTTATTTACGTTGAACCTGTTTGGTATCGAGGACCAAATTCATTCAGCAAATTATACGGACGTCCAGCATCATCATTTGTGAGTTCGCTGTATAGCCAGGACCGAGCCGTAGCGTCCTGGTGAGGACAGTGTATTCGCATTTCGTTGTTCATGCACTGTACACTGTACATTTATTCAACATGTTGTTCACTATTGTATTTTTATATTAAATTGTCTTTCAAGATGACATATCTGTTCTATGTGTTGGATTTTATCCCCCCCAAAAACGCGACTTATATGTGTTTTTTTTTCTCTTCATTGGGCATTTTATGGCTGGTGCGAATTATACTCAGGTGCGACTTGTAGTCTGAAAAATACGGTATTTGCATAGAATAAGTGACTAGAAAATGCAACGTTGTCGGTGGGTCAAACGGTGTGGGCTGTTCAGCGCATCGAACAGCTTTTGCATTTAAAGCTACCATCAACTATATTAAAATTTAAGCTAATGTGATGACTGTATTGCCCAGATATTTATACCTGTTTCAGTGTTTGCCTATTTTCATTCCTTCCTTCATATTTAAAAAAAATTGGATTCAATTATTTCTTCTTATATATGGAATAATAAACAGCCACGTTTACGTAAAGAATTCCTGCAAGGGGCTAAAAAGTGAGGGCGGTTTGGCTCTTCCTAATTTTCAGTTGTATTACTGGGCCGCAAATCTAAATTGTATGGCATATTGGTTATATTACCAATTTAAGGAGAATGGTCCCACTTGGGTGCAGATGGAAGCATGTGCATGTCTCCCAAATTCATTAGCTCTACTCATTTTGCGCTGCCTATTAACTCTCTATATAGGTAAAACAGCGTCATTACAGATTGAGTGCGACAATGAGTGAAAGGGTCGTGCAGCGCATACATTAATTGCATTAAATATTTTAACATGACACATTTTTTAATAAATTATATGCCACCGTTATCGGGATATTTTTGATAACCCTACCTTAAGCCTAAACTAAAGACTCTGGATGAGTGTAACATAATATGTCTGTAACGTTAAATACAATTAGAAAACGATTTAATAAAAAAATATATATATATATATACTGCTATATATGTGTGTATATATTAAAAAAAGGCATGGCCGATATTTTTTTGCCGATTCCGATACTTTGAAAATGACGTGATCGGACCCAATCAATCGGGACATCTCTAATGCAAACAATGACAGAAGTGTGTGTGTGTGTGTGTGTGTGTGGGGGGGGGGGGGGGGGGGGGGATAAGTAGAAACCAATTTTTACCAAACTATTTAAGCCAGGTCTGTGCTGAATCACTGATGAGTGGTTTAAAGCTGCCCTGCCCATTATAAAACACACACCTGCTAAGAATTCTCTTGATGAGAAGCATTGTCTGATGCAAATCATGGCTCGGTCAAAAGAGCCATCTGATGACCTGCAATCAAGGATTGTTGATTTTTTATAAAGCTGGGAAACTATACAAAACCATCTCTAAAAGTCTGGATGTTAATCAATCGACAGTCAGAGAAGTCTAATAATGGAGAGAGTTTGGCACTGTTGCTTCTCTCCCATGGAGTGGCCGTCCACCAAAGATGACGCCAAGAATTCAGTGCAGAATACTCAGAGAGGTAAAAAAAAAAGAACCCTAGAGTGTCTGCTAAAGACTTACAGAATTCACTAACACAGTCCTATATCTCTGTGCACACATCAATTATATATAAAATAAAGGCCAAGAATGGTGTTCATGGGAGGACTCCACGAAGGAAGCCACTGCTGTCTGAAAAACATTGCTGATCATTTAATGTTCGCAAAATGGCAGTTGGACACTCCACAGACGTTTTGGCCAGACATTTTGTGGACTGATGAAACCAAAGTTGAATTGTTTGGAAGTAACACACAATGTCATGTGTTGAGGAAAATAGAACAGCTCACCAACATCAACACCTCATCCCCACCGTGATGCATGGTGGAGGGAGCTTCATGATTTTGGGCTGTTTTGCTACCTCAGGGCCTGGACAACTTTCAATCATTTATGGAAGAATGAATTCAAAAGTTTATCAGGATGTTTTGCAGGAAAACCTGTGGCTGTAAGTCAGACAGTTGAAGGCAAGGCAAGGCAAATTTATTTATACAGCATAATTCAACACAAGGCAATTCAAAGTGCTTTACATCACATGAAGATCATAAAAAACGCATTAAATCAATAAAACGTAAAAACAAAAACAATCGAAACAGGAAATAAAATTATACGTAAAAATCACATTTAATCACAAATAGAATAAAGAAAAAAATACTACTACTAATAATAATTGAAATCAGCAATGGAGAAAAAGCACAAGAGGAATAGAAAGCAAATAGCTTGAAATATATAGACAGTTATGGATATGCTGTGATATATACCGTAATTTTCGGACTATAAGCCGCTACTTTTTTCCTTCATTTTGATACCTGTGGCTTATAGCCCAGCGCGGCTTATTTGTTGATTTTTTTAGGTAACACTTTATTTGACAGCTGTGTCATAAGACTGTCATAAGATCATCAAAATTATGACATGACACTATCATGGACATTACTGAATGCTTATGTCATTAAGTGTCATTTGGCAAATTATGTCACTAACTCCATTTTTGTCCATCTTGGATCTTTTGCATCCATGCAAAAGTGAGATCATTTGCCAGATAACACTTCATGACATCTGTTATAAGCATTCATGAATGCTCAGGACAGAGACATGTCATAATTATGATTGTGTAATGACAGCCTTATGGCACCACTGTCAAATAAAGTGTTAGCAAATACCATAACTAGCAATTGATGAAACAATTGGAACAGTAACTGAAGAAATATTTAGCACAGAACATGATTTTTTATTGTTATTTACATCTGTAGTGCTGCAATGCATGCTAAGAGGCATGTTGGATGACAACAGTCAACAACAGGTGGCAGCAGAGGTTGACTGTCTCCCCCAAGGGAGCAGTGATGGCCAAATGAAGCTTCTTGAAGCAATAAAGCTTTGCACTAATTAGTTCAAAATTTAATGATGGTTCATTTGGTCTTATGACAGTCGGTCGTATGATGCCGCTGTCAAATAAGGTTGTACCGGTTAATATCCTTAGGTGTAAATATCCCATGATACAGTGAGGACGGCTGCGGCTTATAGTCCAGTGCGGCTTATCTATGAACGAATGCCATTTTCGTGCCAAATTTGGTGGACTGCGGCTTATAGTCAGGTGCGCCTTATAGTGCGAAAATTAGGGTAAAAGCTTTTTTAGCTCTGATTTAAAGGAGTTAACAGTTTGAGCATACTTCAGACCATCAGGAAACTTGTTCCATACGAGCATAATAACTAAATGCTGCCTCACCGTGCTTGGTTCCTGTTTTTGGAAGATACAGGAGACCGGTTCCAGACGACCTTAGGGGTCTAGATGTTTCATAGGAATCCATTCATTGATTTGATGAATGCATTTACTCAAGGATGGATCGCTTTAAGAGAATGTTAATAATGTTAATGCCATCTTGTTGATTTATTGTTATAGTAAACAAATACAGTACTAATGTACCGTATGTTGAATGTATATATCCGTCTTGTGTCTTATCTTTCCATTCCAACAACAAGTTACAGAAAAATATGGCATATTTTATAGATGGTTTGAATTGGGATTAATTACGATTAATTAATTTTTACGCTGTAATTAACTCGATTAAAAAATTTTAATCGTTTGACAGCCCTAATATATGTATATATATATATATATATATATATATATATATATGGCGGAAAACACAGACAAGACTGAAAAAGCAGTTTCTGCTCTTGTACCCCTCTATAAAATAAACTGCTGTATTTTAAGACAAAACAACTGTTGTGTTTGATAGAACAATATGTCTATATGCTGCCATAGCAGATTCATGGCGCACTAAGCCTTCGAACTATTTTTAATTTGTCTGTTTTACCCTGAAAACCCCCGTTTACAGACGTCGCGCAACCGCTTTTGTTTCAACCAAGCCATAAAAAGAAGGTAAGTGCTTATATATATTATTCAAAATGTCTGGCGTTTTTAGCTCAGAATCATTAATTGATGTCTAATTATAGTTAAAAAAAAAACTTTAAAAAATTATTCACTCGCATATTTTAAACTTTTAAGCAAATTACGTCACAATGAAAAATTTGGCGTTTGTAAAAATGTCACGGATATCTACCTCATAACTATCGCTGGATTGTATTTTTTTTTTGTTTTTTTTTGTTACTGTCGCATTTTCACCGATAAATAAACGGTCCAAACAGAAAAACTGAAAAATAACGTTTAAAAGGGTAAATATATGAAAAAGAAAATCTCAACCACTCCGTGTTGTCTGCGATTTCTGCATCATGACCCTCGTTATATCAACCATGTTTTACCCATAAAATCCCCCAAAAATCCGGCTGTGGCCATTCACAGCTGTGTCTTGACACTTGTTGATACATGCTACATGGAGTTTTTGGATCAAAACAAGGTAAGTACGCGATAATATCTCTTTAAAATTATTAAGCTTTCCAATGATGTATCACACATGCATATAGGACAATTTTGAAATTTGGCCAAATTGGGGGTTTCAGAGCGGAAGTTCAAGTCACCCTTGATCTGGAGTGGTCAAGTCAAAGTCCACACTTGAACCCCATTGAGATGCTGTGGCATGACCTAAAGACAGCGATTCATGTAAGATATCCCAGGAATCTGACTGAACTACTGCAGTTTTGTAGAGAAGAATGGGCCAAGATTAGTCCTGATCGATGTGCCAGACTGATGAGCTACAGGAAGCGTTTGATTGACGTTATTGCTGTCAAAGGGGGAGGCCACAAAATATTAAATGTGTTGGTTCACTTATTTTTATTTTTAAAATATGAAAACCTATAAATGTTTGGGTGGTTTTAGTTAAAGTAGGCATTGTTTTTTCATCTGTGTGATTTTGACAAAGATCAGATCACATTTGATGGTGATTTTATGCAGAAATGTGAGAAATTCCAAAAGGTTCGGATATTTTTTTCATACAACTGTAGGCACTATACATCTGGATGCATATGGAACGATCGTCCTTACCTCAGCACGCTCTGTTTGCATTGCATCCCTCCGGTCCAAACTGCTGGATACGCAGGACAAACCACCCACTCGCTTGATACATTCAAATGGCTTTGGTAAATAGAATGAATAATAGATGGCAAGTGTATGTGTTTGGGGTTGGGTTTTTTTCTTTGTTTTTTTTTGTTTTGTGTTTGAATGACAGTAAGTGGAAACTAGAAATGAGACTGTCTGAGGGACTAAAATAAAAGCTTTCTGTTGAATTACAGTACAAAAAATATATCAGAAGATGTCGGTGTCCCACTGTGGTGAGAACAAAAACAGTACTTAAAGCATACAAACACACAGACAAAATGCAAGTTGTGGTGAGATTTTTACATTTATATTTACAGTACCTGTAAGTGTGTTTTCGTGTGCACATGGGCGATCATCATGATGATATTGTAACTCCTTTGCGAATGTGGCTGCCTGCTTGCTGAATAGGTCAGACACATCAATCATGGAAAAGCTCCATAATGTAGTCTGGGGGGAGACTGGCTTTTTCTTGGGGAGGTCTAAGAGCCTGAATTATGCATTTGTGTACTTGTAGCACTTTGTGTAATTACAACAGTGCAATAAAAAAAATTCTCTCAAGCAACATTATCTTGTCATTCATCAAAACGCCGTCTAATTTGAACGTATCTTGCAATGTGATTTGCTGTTTAGTTACTTTCCAAGGGCGTATGTTTGGTCTCAACATTGGTAGGGACGATATAACAGCATAACCTGCATGTACACTTTTTGCTTAGGAAGGGACATTATTAAACCCAAACAGATTAGGTGAACAGGGGTCAGGGCTACATTTCTCATGAATATGAACCTCATTAATTGATAGGCCAAATGATCAATGCAAAATAAATCTGTTTTGACTCATGCTAACTTTCATGTGTATTGGTTAAAGATGCACCGATACCGATACTAGTATCGGCAGGGGGCGCCGATCCAGCCCGAAATGGTGGTATCGGTATCGGCGAGTACCAACAAAGACGGCGCCGATACCATTTACCGGTCCATTATTATAACATTTGACCACAGCCTTTTTCTCCTCCTGGCGCTCACTACAATCTGTCTCTGTGTTGTGTGATGACACATGAACACCAAGCAGCTATCGCTATTGGCCTGCTCCAGACCAATGACAGCGGGCCAATAGCCATTCCTGACCAATCAAAAGGGGGCTTTTTTATATGGACGAAAAACAAACCAGGAAAAATGGCAGCGCCGTGGCGGTCGGGAAATATTTCCAAATAGAAATCCCGTCGATTAAAATCAATGGCTGCATGCAAGATTTGCGGCCTGAAAGTTTGGAGATGTGGAGTTAAATCGGCCAGTTTCAATACCTCGAATTTGATAAAACATTTGAAGACGAAACGTGAACGAACACAACGAGTTGGAGCCTGCAAGAGCAGGACTGCTATCCAGAGGAAGAAGGCCGCTGGACCGGAGCAACAATCTCTGGTCAGTTAACTTTGTCTACTTTACTTTTATTGTCTTTTACTGAAAGAAATGCCGCAGTAATTTGGGAAGAGTTTCCAAAGTATTGTTGCCACCTTTCAGAAATAGAAATAAGGGACTCCCACCTCCCGAAAAAAAGGAGAGACGGGATGCTGTGGTCAATTATTATTACTTATAATTGTTAGCGTCCGCAAATGCGGAAACAAGGTTGAACCTCGAAGCAGACAACAAGCGGGGGATACATAAAAGGGTTTAATGATTGCAAACAAAAAATAACATGCGATCGCGGGACAGTAGAAATAACAAAAGGAGTCCGTGACAGCAGGTCGACGGACAAACTAAGACGATAGGCAGCGATTACAAACGAGAGCAGCACACTAACAGAAAAACCCAATGCAGGGGCATAACAAGCAAATGTAGCGAGATTATTGTGCCAGATGTCAAATAGCTATCAGCAAGGCAAATATCTTGGCAGCCTTCTCTGAGATCACCCGTGCTTAAATGCTGCGTTGATGAGACTGCATTGGATTCAAGTGCCACGCCCCCACGCCCAGCAACAAAACACAATCTAACCAGCAGCAGAATGTGACAATAATTTCATGAAAGTTGCACTGTTTGGACTTTGAGAGGTTTAAAAAAGTTGATTCAGTTCATTCAGAGTTTATTATTATGAATTTATTTTTACTTTCTTACTGTTGGGCTAGTATTATACATGTTTTATTAATTTCACAAATTTAGCACTATTTTGGCCTTTGAGAGCGGAAGGTTTATTCAACTATTGTCTACTAGGGTTTAGTGTACTTTTTCCTATTTTGCAAAGGTAAGCAACAGCCTGACAAAGCCTTGATAGCAATGATTTCACATCCCATTATGTAGCTCTTTGGGAAAAAAAATAAATAAATAAATATATATATATATAATCGGGGTGGTATCGGTATGGTATCGGTATCGGCCGATACTGCACAGCCAGGTATCGGTATCGGGGCCAAAAAATGGTATCGGTGAAACACTAGTATTGGTACAGGTGATACACCGTTTGATTCAAACTTTTGTTTTCAAAAACTACTAAAGAAACATATTTGAAAACTTTCAGTATAAATTTGGATTGTATGAGCTAATTCAACATACACAATAAATACAAACCTATTAATAATCTCTTAAGTGTCCAGGAATGCAAAAAAAAACATTTGTCTTCCAACCACTCAACATTGTCTAAATTAATAAATATAACTGAAAAAAACTCATAAAGTTAACAGCAGAAAACACATACAGGACATTTCTCTTTAAGCAGCTTCCCACTCGAGTTTTGCAGGTTAGCATGTTTACACAGTTAAATGTTATGCTAACTATGATGCAGGTCGGACTTTCAGTAGCAAAATTAGTGATGTGTTTCCCATGTCCACAACCCTGATGTCTTTTACATTCCTTACAGTAATTGGTGCTGGCCGAAAAAATCTTCTAATATCCCTCCTCTTCAAAGGAGTCGAAGGAGGCGGCATGTTGTTGTCATTTTTGTCATTTTTGTTTTCTTACTGTACCGAAAATGAACCAACCACCTCAAAACCGAGGTACGTACCCAACCGAGATTTTTGTGTACCGTTACACCCCTAATAAATAGGGAACTAAAAGGAACTAGTATTTGAGGAACCTGAAAAGGTCGTAGTGTTATGTCCGTACCGTCCCTATGCAAACCTACGCCCTTGTTACTTTCAACAAATATCTGAAGTGGTTTGACTCAACTTGGGTGGTAAAGTGAATGTCATGGTTAAAGTTAGGTTCTGCTTAGTTAGTGCCCTCGTGTGTCTTGCCCATTGTTTTCACCTGTTGTGGCTTGTTCTTTGTGTATCCACCAATCTGCTTTCTCTCTTATCACCCACCTATGTCTGATTGTCTCATTACCCTTTCTCTGTGTATTTAAGCTCCCCGCTTTTGTTCAGTTCTTTTTTGCATCATTGTCGATTTCTTAAGTATGCCAGTGTGTAGGGATGGGAATTGATAAGATTTTTACAATTCCGATTCCATTATCAATATTGTTTAACAATTCGATTCTTTACCGATTCTCTTATCGATTGTAATGTGGACTAATGGACTGTATGAGGTTCTGAGTTCAGTTTTATGGTTCATTCGCCTCGGGGTGTCTGTTAGAACACAAGTAGCGGAGAATGGAGTTGTTCTTTGGCACTTTTAATCTAACTTGGCCATAGGCACAACTATATACAGGCAATGGCACTTGATATGAGAATCACTCAATAAGCAGATGAGAGCATGCGTGGAAAGATGTTGATGTATTTGTATGTGTGTGGAAGAAGACTGGAATGTGTCGATATATGTGTGGTTCTGAAAGGAAAGAAAATTACATCATATTAGTGCTGTTGCAATAAACAATGCAAATTGACTGTAAAGCAGTCAATAACGCACATACATGAGTCGCACAGTATAACGAACACAAAGGTGGGGGGGGGGGGCACGAGTGCACGCGCACAACCCAGAAGCACGCTGCGTGCATGTACGGTCATCTTGGCCATAAAAATGGTGAAAACTAAGCACTTTACACTCATATGGATGTACAACATCATCTTAAGATGCTAAACTAACACATTTCCTCATAACACAAATGTGCAACGCGAATATAATGTAAACAACGCTCTCCTCGACGCAGCGAGGACGAGCGAGAGCAACCATCCGACGTAACAGTAAAAACACGAAACGGTCGCGCTGATAAGGGATCTAACTTATCATAAGAACTTTATGACATGAAGAGGAAATACTTACATTCGTTCATGGACGCACACAAATTAACACTTCCTCACACACATCTTAACAGGTGGCCATTCTGCTCGAAATGCGCACCTTACGCTTTTTCTCGGTCCCAGAATACGCAGCGAGTGTGACGTAGGACCATAACAGGAAGCAACTGACTGGTTGCTATGGGAACAAACGCATACCCATGCAACCTTTCTAACAGCAGTATTAAATTTGCTAATAAAATCGTTTAGGATTATTTTAGATACATATATGTTTCTCAGTATTCGACGAGGAATACGATAGACTCATTACTAGACTTTTTTTGAAAAATCACTATTTCTTTAAGTTGTTTCATGAATAATGACGTGGCCTGTGAAAATAAGTGCAAAATTACTTGGCGACGACTCTTCAGATCATACTTGATGAGTGGTCCCTCTTCGAGTAACCATGTGGTCTTACTTGATGAACAAAATGTGTGTAAGATGAGTGAGTTATGTGACGAAAATCGTGCTGGTTGGAATCTGTAAGAGAATAGTTAGATAAACCGTCAAACGATTCCATGGAATTGAAACACACGGAACCGATTCTCTATAGGAACTGGTTCTCGATTCTCATCCCTACCAGTGTCCCTGCTCCTGTGCCCTATCCTATCAAAATCCGGTTACATAGGAAGTTGTTTTGTTTCCAAGTCTTTTGGTTGATCTCCCGAGTTTTTACAGGTACAGTGGTAGCTCCACATACGAAGTTAATTCGTTCCAGGACCTTGTTTGTAAGTCGAAATGGTCGAATGTCGAGCAGGATTTTCCCATACGAATACTTTATAATCCCATTAATTCATTCTACAGCCTGAAAACCTACACTAAATCCTTAATAAATGCTGCTGGTACTATTGCAAATAGCAAAACAAATTATGAATAGAAATCAGAATAATAATAGTAATAATAATAATAATACCTATAATAATGTAACGAATGGGGTTCTAATGTGGCGGATGTGGTGTATCTGAACGCACTGCGTGGCTGACTTGACAGAGTAGGGAGGGAGGACTTTTTACTTTCACTTTGTTCAACTGGGGTGGACAACAGGCATGTTGTGTTGACAAGTTCTGAAATAAATGATTAAAAACCTGACGAAGCTGGCGATTTTTGGCGATGTTACCACAATAATAATTGTCACCTGACTGATACCAAAATACAAGTTTCTGTAAAAAAGTTATGTTTTTTTTTTGTTTGTTTTTCAGCCATCAGTACTCAAAATCAAAATTTGACAGTCAGTTCAACTCTGCTCTTGCTCATCAACTTCCATATCTCCTTAACCTCTTCTTACACTCTCTCACACTCTACTTTGTGTCATGGTTTGAGTTTGCTTCTGTGCCCTAGTGTGTCTTGTCATGTGATCACCCATTGATTTAATCTGTTGTGGCCTGCTCCCTGTGTGTTGACCAATCCGCTGCCTCTTGTTTCACCTACCTGCGCCTCACTGTCTCATTACACCATGTCTGTATTTAACCCTTTAACACCGAACGTGTCGGCGGCGACCTTTGAAGCCTCGTCACGCTGTAATCACGTCACCTGCGTGCCGCTGGTTGGTCTCATTTAAAAGTGCGTAAGTTGACACCCACGCCCGTTTTTACTTAAAGTCAATCGACCAAGTAAAACGGGAGTAAATGTCACTTGAGTTTTATAGTTTTATTGCCGACATAAATAAACATTAAACCACTGCATGGACCATGTGTTTATGTCATTACTTCCATCATTTCTTATCCTTTTTCAAAACGGAAAGCACCACAAAAAACGATATATCCCAGGAGCCATTGTGAAGTCACGAAGGATGGATGTAATGTGAACATTTAATAAATTGCTGAGCGAGGCACCACCTAAGCAGAATGAATCAAAAACTAAATTTAGCGCAAACTAATGCATTTTTTAATCAACTCAAGGAAGAAAATGGGCTAGATTTTTCGTTGTTTTCTTCGGATGCGTCGGCGAGTGAGAAGTGACATCAGTGCGCAAACGGCGGAAGAGTGGGCTGTGTGACATAATGTGTGACGTAGTCCTGAGTCTTGTTCAAGGGAAAGTGAGTGGCATGCCTGAAAAAATTGAACTGAACAAGTGTACTGTCAATATTCTTGAAAATATTTTTTTAATGTTACATTTGATTTTTTTTTTTCACTATTAGTCTTTTCAATTTGTATATACAGTGCCCTCCATAATTAGTGGCACCCTGAAAAAGATGTGTTTTTTAGCTTCTAATACTTTTTTTTTTTTTTTTTTTTTTATTCAAATAATATGGGACCTTAATGGAAAAAATCCAACCTTCAATACAAGTGCATTCATTCAGTGGGGAAAAAGCTCAATCTTGGTCTCACACAAAAATACACAAGGTCCCAGGCTTCAACTGGGACTGTGTGCTTTGGTCAGATGAGCCCAAGATTGAGCTTTTTGTCAACAAACACTCTAAGTGGATCTGGCGTGCCACGAAAGATGCGCATGCTGAAAAGCACCTCATACCCACTGTGAAGTATGGGGGTGGGTCAGCTATGCTGTGGGGCTGTTTCGCTTCCAAAGGCCCTGGGAACCTTGTTAGGGTGTATGGCATCATGAATACTTTGAAATACCAGGACATTTTAAATCAAAATCTGTTGCCCTCTGCCCAAAAGCTGAAGATGGGTCGTCACTGTGTCTCTCAGCAAGACAATGACCCTAAACATATGGCCAAATCTAAACAGAAATGGTTCACCAGACAAAAAAAAAAAAAATCAAGCTCCTCCCATGGCCATCTCAGTCCCCAGACCTTGTTTTGTTGGCAAAAGGGGGTTGTACAAAGTATTAACACCAGGGTTGCTCACAATTATGACACACATTATTTGATGTCAAATAATTTTTTCTTTATGTGGGATTTTTTTCCCCACTGAATGAATGCACTTGTATAGAAGGTTGGATTTTTCTCTTTTTTTCCATTAAGGTCCCATATTATTTGAAATTTTAAAAAATTATTAGAAGCTAAAAAACACATCTTTTTCAGGGGTGCCAATAATTATGAAGGGCACTGTAGATGTATGTGTTCGAGAAGCTTGTTTGTATGTATGTAATTTTGATAAGGTGATGGGTGCAATATCTAACCTCACCCCAAGAGATATCCTCCAAACCATTTTTGTGACCATTTTTGTGTTATATGATATATATGTATTCATATCATGTTTTAGCAATGTTGGTCTACTGCAGTGCTTCTCAATTATTTTCTGTTACGCCCCCCCCCCTCCCCCCCCCCCCCCCAAGGAAGACGTAAATGTTTCGCGCCCCCCCAAACTCTCTGCCGCCACTGTAAATAGTATCATTTTTCTATGAAATTACTATTATAAATACGCATCTGCCTAACATTTGGTCCTTTTTTTCTAATAAAGAAAAAAAAGTAATATAGATCAACTTATAGTAAAGTATAACTTTATTAACATTGTTTTGTTTGTAACAGAGAAGACCTGACGCACATCAATTTGCCTGAATTAAAAAAAAAAGTCACATCCAAACTATAAAAAATACACTCAAGGTACATTTTTGACCATTTGATACAGAAAAATAAAATGTAATAAAATCAGTAAATAATAACAAATTAAAATTGATTAGTAACATTCACTTATGAGGACAATATGCCAAAAAATTTGACCAAAAAACAAAGCTGAATAAAAGAAAAAATGAGTGTCCTTCTGTCAAAGGACAGTTTTTATTTTTGCTGCTCACAGTATTACCTTCTTTACAATGGTGTGGCGTTATTTTGCAATGAGCATACTAACAATTCTCACTGGTTTACTGATATAACACTGACAAAGCAGGACGGTAGTTGGCAATATTCGGCACGTTTTCGCTGAAAAACAATCAAGCGGCTTATCAATGAGATTGGGGTCTAATGTCTTTAAGTGGCGTCTTAATTGATTTGGCTTCTGGCTGTCCGCTATAATTATTTTAGACACAGTAAAATGTGGTCTTTCCCCATCACCCACTGTATTAAAAGTCAAAGCTAAAAGGCAAACGGCGCGAAAAAAACGCACTCTCGGCGGCCGAGGTAGAACCGTAGGTCAGGGCGGTCGTCGTGACGATCCCAAGCCGAAAATGGCACTTCTCGGGCGGCGACGTGAGAACCGGACAAGACAGTGGGTCGCTGCGTGAGTGAGTCCGGTCGGAAAACGGCTTTCAAAACGGTGGCGGCACACTGCTCTTCATATCTGTTTTCTGTGTGTGCTGAGTGCTCTTCCTTAGTTCATAAATACTGCGTGCACTCTGAAAATGAGAGCGCCGCTGCCACCCACTGAGTGGATGTGCAAGTACACTTTATTCCAGTACGGGAAAAAAAAAAAAGCATGTTCCCCGAGGTCACATGCGCCCCCCCTGGCATCGCTCTGCGCCCCCCCAGGGGGGCGCCCCCCACTATTTGAGAAGTACTGGTCTACTGTATATGACCTGTTTTGACCATAATATGTATAAAGGCAAGGCAAGGTAAGGCAAATTTATTTATATAGCACAATTCAACACAAGGCAATTCAAAGTGCTTTACATCACATGAAGATCATAAAAATCACATTTAAATCAATACAACGTAAAAACCAAGACAATCAAAATCGGAAATAAAATTATATATAAAAATCGCATTTAATAACAAATAGAATAAAAATAAATAAATAAAAATAAAACAAAAACTACTACTACTAATAATAATAATTGAAATCAGCAATGGAGATAAGCACAAGAGGAATAGAAAGCAAGTAGATTGAAATATTTAGACAGTTATGGATATGCAGTGCTAAACAAAAGCGTTTTTAGCCCTGATTTAAAAGAGTTAACAGTTTGAGCATACTTCAGACGTTCAGGTAACTTGTTGTATAAAGGCCAAAAACGCCTGACCACACCTGCTGATTCTGTTTAATTGTCATACCTTAAACTATTCAGTCTTATTTTTTATGTTGAATGTTTCTCCTAACAAGTTGAATAAATACTATCACGCTTCACAATCTTTCGTTGAGCATGTTTGGTTTCTATATAAAAATTGTTATATGTATATACAATATATGTTTAGTATATACTTTGGTGAATAAGGTAATTTTAAAAAAACATGTCTTATATGTATCTGTATATGTACTGTATATGTAGCGCGGAGTGTATAGGGTTAACCCTTTAAGGTCTGGGCCTATTTTGTCTGATTTTGCATGCCTTTGAAGTTGCCTTTATATTTCAAAGAAAGAATTGTTTACGATGGCCTGGTTTGGTCCCTTTTTTTGTGACACCTTGAACTTCATGTCCAAATTATTGTTTCCTTCACTGATCAATTATAAATCATCATTTTGGGCCCAAAAAGACCAAAAATTCCAAAATCGTTTTGTCAAAATTTTTAATATTGATGTCCAATTGACAACCAAACATGCGTAACGAACCGTTTTGAAACTTTGTAATATTTATTCAACATGTTAGGATGAACATTCAACCAAAAAAAATTAGAATAAATAGTCTTATATTTGACAATTCAACATAAACAACAGGTATAGCCATAGGCGTTTTTTGCCTTTATACATGCTCCAGTCAAAACAGGTTATACACAGCAGACCTAACAGTGAAGAACAGTGAAAAAATATATACCATCTAACACAAAAAGTGTTTAGAGGCCATCTCTTTATGAGTTTAGGTATTGCGGCCCATCGCCTGATGAAAACTATGTACACACAATCAAGCTTCTTGAACACACATTTATATACACAAATTGAGAAGATTGATGTGGGAAAAAATATATATATATAACATTGGGGGGGGGAAAGAATTTTCAAAAATATTTACAATAAACAAGTTAAATTTTTTTCAGTCATGCCACTCCGAAAAGCAGTTTCGTCCTGGAATTAGACACGGCTACATCACACAGCTCACACTTCCATGGGGTGTCGGTCCTCTTTCCACCCTTCCATTTTCATTTCACTTTACTTTCACTGTCACTATAAATGTACATGAAAATAAGTCAGTATTTATGAAAATAATAAAGTATAAAATAAAAATATATACAGCAATAAATAATAATGGAAATCTGTATGTATGACAATAGAAAGAATACCATAGCTGAATATGTGCTACATCCCTAATCTTCATATAGAAAGAAGAACACCACAAATTATAAATTCCTGCCTGGGATACCCACAGTGCACGTACGACTTTGATCTGATATGCACATTTTATTATTATATACACAAACACACACTTATATTGCATCAAAATTAACTTTGTCTTGCAATATCAAAAGAAACTTTCAAAAGAAACGTTTTCAGCATGAAAAAAAAGAGTGAGTTGGTTTACCTCTGCTCGTCGATGGCGTCACCCACGTGTTCAAATCCGTCACTATCTTCACTCGAGGACTCTTCCGAAGAAGACGATGATGACGAATTTGGACCATCCTCTTCCTCAAGTTGATCAGAAGCACAATTGCTTGCGCTAAATTTAGTTTTCTGTTCATTGTCAAAGTCACACAAAGTCGCTGCTCGATCCAGCAGTATCCAACTGGCCGTCGCTCGCCACCTCGCTGCTTCAGAACACTCCTCCCTCTCGTTCGGTTGAACCTCGCACCGCAGTTATATTTATTAAAAAAAAAACGCATTTTGTGCTTCCACTGTGACTTCGAAAGGGTTCGTTTGATTTGTGTTTTTTTCATGGAGCTTCCGTTTTGAAAAAGGACTAGAAATGATGGAAATATAGACATAAACAAATGATCCATGCAGCGTTTTAATGTTTTTTTGAGAGGACAATAAAACTATAAAACTTAAATGACAATATCTCACGTTCTAGTTGGCCGATTGACTTCAAATAATAACGAGAGTAAACCGCAACTTCCACACTTTAAAACGAGACCAACCAACGGCATGTGGGTGACGTAATTAAAACGTGAGGGCGCTTCAAAGACGACGTGCGCTGAGGACGCGCCGGCGCGTCCTTCGACTCTCAAGGGTTAATGTATTTTTTTTAACTTAACTGAAATCAATTGGTACAATTAGAAGGTAATCTAAACTTTTACGTTTTTCAAAACTCAATATTTTTAAGTTTATAAACTTAGGAATTTGAATACCTGCAACTTATTGGGCTTTACAGTGAGGGTTTGCAGATGGGATACGCTCCAGCTAACCCGCAAGCCGGTTGAGGACAAGTGGTATCAGGGGCGCCATATAGGGGTGAAAAGTGATATTGATTCTAAGGGCCCATGCCCTGATGGGGCCCACAAAGAAAATGAGAACATTAGTTAATCGTTTGCTAATTTAAATATTAATCATTATAATTTTAATAGGTATAAAACTGAGGGTTTCTTTTTCTTGTTTTGTTTTTGGCAAAAAGTAAATACCCAGAGAGCATATGTATTGCCAGCCATCCCCATGGTTTGGTCCGTTCTTCCTTCGATCAGACCGGGAGCAGTGGTGCGCATTTACACCAGTCAATGACTGTGCGTGGTACTGCAGAAATGTTTTCAAAACAAAAATCGGGTTATCAAAAGAGGAAAGAAAAGATAGCAAAACAGGAGAGGTGTAGAAAAAGCCAACAGGATGTGACAAAGTACTTCACAAAGGAAGGTTGGTGTCTTGTGTCAGTGTAGTGCTGAAAATTGTTATCTTAGCCCACTCCAGCCCCATCTGGAACCTCGCGATGTCTATTACAAAGCTCCGAAACGAGGTCCCAGCTCACTCCTTAAGAAATACAGGATTTTCCCGGCCTCAATGAGCGACATTCACCTATTCAAAAACATGAATTCCAAATACTGACGGCATTTTTGGGTATCCTACACATGTTGAAAGTTAGGGTGGAAATTTTCTTTTTTAAAATCGGCTTGAATCCAGTTTGTCAATAATTTATTGAATTTAGTTTGTCATCAATTGAATTTAGTTTGTTAAAAAGGGACCTCGCTTCGGAGCTGTAGCCTATAGTGGAGATCACGAGTTTCCAAATGGGGCTAAGCCTACTCCATAATGAAATACTGTAATTGTTTGGTAGTGTTTGCTCCATTTTTAGCTCACGTTTAATCATTACAGCAGGCAAACCCTTAGCAAGCTCTTCATACTAAAACAAAACATTTATTCTAAGTAGAGCTGTCCCGACTAGTCGACATTGTCGACGTCATCGATGACGTAAATCCGTCGACGAGCACAACATCCCGTCAACGGTTAATGAAGGGTTAAAAAAATATATGCGTGGAAAGTTCAGAATGTCGGACGCTTGGTATGCAAGCGGGGAAATCGGCACAAAGCCAAAAAAGCGCACCAGAGAGTCCAACACATTGACTTATTTTTAAAGAAAGAAAGGAAGGTACACTATTGTGTCCTGTCTCTTCAATGCCAAGCTTGGCTGCACGTCGGCCGTGAATGATAACGACAGGAGATTGTAATTCCATCTAACTAACTAATGACATGTTTATTGAAGTTGTTAAGCCTGTCGCGATATGCAGTGATTCCATTTATCGCATGGTAAATAAAAATGAGGGCGGTCATTTTCACGGCTGCGTTTTATCGCTGCGCGCGCGTGCATGCTGATGGCATATTAAACTCCAGTTCTTTTCTGTCATCAACACGCTGTAGAATTAAAGTTCAGACATACAAAATAAGAAAACACATCTATATTAAACACTATGTACGTTAGCATTGCTACATTTAAGTGAATGGGAAAAAAGACGACCTACTTTAGCCGGCTATAAAACAGGCAGCCTTGTCCAAAACTTGAAGTTAAAAGGTGACACTTCAAACATGAAAAATCGCTGGTTAACAACATTTGCAAAAGGACAAAAAATCTATTACTGACACCACATGCAATGACAAAAAGTGATTTTTTTGTGGACTGTAAAGCATAAAGTAGCGGTTTAGCGAGCGTACTTCCGGTGAACATTTCAAAATAAAAGCATGTCATGTTCGTCATATAAATAACGATTTCTGGAGTTAATCCCACATACTTCAGATTCTACACTAAGAATACCTTTAAAATGACACCCTTTATGAAAAATCTGGCAATGAATAATTATTATAATACGATTATATATAGTACTACAGTATACTATAATATTAATGCTAGGTCTTTTTTTAAAGAATTGTTTTGAATCATGTTGGAAAGGTGAAGTCAGTGTTCTGAATCTGTTTACATTCCATTCTTTTGCACAAGTTAATTCTATCAGCATTTGAACTCATTGTTTGTGATTTATTATTGTTATTTATCTGTTTATTTGTACTTTAATAAAGAATTTAAGTGTTCAAAAATGTTTTTGTGAATTGATAAGCGTCTCAAAAATTTCATTGCTAAATTAGTAAAAAAAAAAAAAAAAAAAAAATTAAAAGATTAGTTGACTAATCGTAAAAATAGTTGGCTGATTAATCGGGAGAAAATTTGTCGTTTTTGACAGCCCTAATTCTAAGTCATTCATTATGGTATTTGCTTTGAGAATATTTCTAATAAAAAATATATTTTTATTGTAAAAAATGGCCTTCAGTACATTTCTTATAGATGATATGTCTATTCATTATTGCTCTGTACGCTGTATGTTTATTTTCATCTTAAATTAATGCAGAAAATCCACAAATTAGTGTGTAAAGATTCACCAGAATGCAGCAATTAACGTAGTTGATACTCTAAATGTGTGTGTGTGTCCCGGCTCTGCTTGTGGGGCCCAAAGTGATAACTTTTCATGGGGCCCAAAATCCCTGGCAGCGCCCCTGAGTGGTATGAAAGATAAACATTTCCACAAAATCACAAAAAAAGTATTTTCTTTTTAGTGACAGAATTTGAAACTGAATTAGTTTCCCCCCCAGCCATTTTCAGATCTGCCCTGTTTTAAGTTAGCCCAGTTCAACTTTTATCAGGCATTCATGAAAATGTTGAACAAATTCCGCAATTTTCCCACTACACTTGCACAAGCATGCGATATTTGCAATATTTGTCAATCACTTTTCGTGTGATAATACAAATAATAAAAGCCACTAATCCGTGCATATTCTTGTAATTATCCGGTGGAGAAGTTTATCTCTGAGAGAATAGAGAGGACTTAAATTATTCTGCAGCGTCAAGGATTTTTGCTTGGCGGACACGGGCACACGCTAACACACACTAAGGAGCTGAGCAAACAGAAAAGAGAATCGTGTAAGCACTGTGGCAGATTAATTTATTGGGTGCAGCATGCATGTGTGTGTGCGTGTGTGTGCACTCAAAAAAGCGGAGAGAAAGAGGAATGTAATCGAAGGACAGGGTGATAGTTGGCTCTGCCGGTTTGGTGTCAATTCTAGTTCAGTAGGCGGTTGCCCACAGTAAAGCAACAAAAATCATCGTTAAAAATCCATCTTGTTTTTGACAGTGTAGGTGTGGCTAATCTGTTGCCCAGTCCTGATCGCTCTGTCATCGTTGATAATCACAGTGTTACCGAATCCACCTCCACACATCATGCTCTTCCAGCTTGCGCACATTAAAGACCGACAAGCAACTCTCTGGGCGTTGAGTTGCTGGATCTGATTAGTTTGAAATACAACAGAGGGCACGATGTCTTTAAAGCGTCAGTATGAGAAAGAATCCCGCTCTTGATGAATGAACAGATCATAGAGGCACTTTTATCCCCACACCACTGCCCCATAAGCCCGTCCTTACTGCCGACAGCAGCTATCTGGATGAAAGTTGGGGGCAAAAGGTTTTACTCAGTTGGCTTTGTGCAAAATGGGATAAGGATTTTGAAAAAAAGAAAAAGGTGGTGAACTTCACTAAATGTTATTATGTGAAAACACCCTAGAGCAGGGGTCCTCAGTTAGCGGTCCACGACTGGACCACGGCACACCTCTGCGGACCTGCAGACGAATGAAAAAACGGAAGAAACGACAACTTTTTTCAACATATATCATTTGTATGAATCGCCGATCTATCGCTATGCGCTACTATTCTATCGCTAAATTCTGTTTCATTTTTAGTCACATATCTTCCATTTTCCCACTTCTGTTGTCATCTCTATGACAATGATGCGCTGATTGGGTGAGAGAGCGTGCATGGATGCGCTGATTGGCTGAGAGAGCCTGCATGCTGCTAGCTAGCGTGGACAGACCGGAGCAGTGTGAAACACATGTCGCACACGACACTTTGCAATCGGTTTGTTTACATGCCACCAGTAGAAGACCGAATCTAACAGAATCGCATGCTCAAAGTTGACCGAGAAGAAAGTGGACAACGAAAATCGCCGTTTCAACAAGGAATGGAATGACAAATATGCGTCCATTTTAACAACTGCAAACACCAAACCTATGTGCATAATATGCTTAAAGACAGTTGCTCTAATGAAAATGTGAAATGCCATTATGCCAAAGAGCACAGCTCTTTTGAAGATAGGTTTCCTCCTAAATTAGAATTGAGAAGGCCAAGAAATGAACTCATTCACTCCCAGCCATTTTCACCAGAGCAAGGCCCTTTGCTCCTGGCCGTTTTACTGGATTTTGACTGATTTTGCAAGGCCAACAGAAAATTCAGTTCTATTGCTATTTAAACATGGAACCCACCAAAAGAAAGATTAGACTCTCTTCTTTCAGCAGAAAAAAAGTTAGTTCATATCTTTTTCCTTTCTTTAGAAATCAGCATTAGAAAATAGCTTAGTTTGAGCAAGTCTCCAATTTCTGATGAAAAAACGGAGAAATTGATCTTTTGGTGAAAGCATACATTTCAAACATAACTCTGACTTATACACAGGTATTTTTTGCTTTAGTTACATCCCAAACATCTGAATAATGTTTTCCTTTTACAAAATAAGATAAAGAACATGAGAAATAGAGCTTTTAATAGCAAAGTAACAATTTTTTCCCCACATAACTAACTGAAAGATGACGCTGTTCTGGCTGCGACAGCCGGTTAAAACTTTTCCCTCATCGCTGTCTGTCTCATAAAGATGAATTTTTTTTAGTCTCTACGGGTTCGGCCTGCGAGCAGCACGGACTCAAAGACATCGTCCGCTGCACTAGTGGTCCCGGCCGTTCTGCTCGGTCGTCTAGCGCCTGGCATCCCAGGCGTCCTGCCAGTTGTTCTGCTCGGTCGTCCGCCACCTGGCTTCCATTCGGACGTCTTCCGCCGGCGCCCGGCTGTGCGGCTTGGCCGTTCGTTGCCGTTGAATCAGGTTCCGGGTCTTACCAAATGCGCTACGGCCTCCAGTGGCCAGTTTTATTGCTTTAAAATGGATTTTCAGCTTTGCGCTTTGGAGCTAAGTTGAATCACGACCCAGCGATATATTTTTTGAAAAAAAAAAAAAAAAAAAACGTAAAAGACGTATAATTACGTCTTTGGGACACTGAAACAATTAAAAATAGAACGTATTTATACGTTTTTGGGAGCAAATGAGTTAACAGGTTGAAGCAGCCATATCAAGAGTCAAGCAAGGTTATTGTTAAATCTATGACACAACAACAAATTGCAACAGAGTGCTCACTCAGAGTGTCGTGAGTGTTGGCCAAACATAAGAAGCCGTTCTCTGATGGAGAAATAATAAAAGCGTGTATGATTAAAGTGATGACAGCAATGTTCAAAGGAAAAGAAAAGGAGCAAATGACAACAAAAATCAAACAAATCTCACTCTCAGATTCATCAACCACAAGACGCACTGAAGTACTGGCTGATGATGTGAGTAAACAGCTTTGTGACCCCCAAATGCTATTTCTCTCATTGAGCAGTGTTTTACGGTTAAAGTTACTGTCAATAATTGTTATGTTTTGCACCTTAATGACGGAGCTTGTCATTTATGTTCTGACCAAATGAACATGTACTTTACTACTTGCACGTTTTATTTTTTGTCGAGCAGTGTTTTACAGTTACAAAATGTACTATCGAGTATTATTGTTTGCACCTTAATGACAGATCTTGCCAATAATTTAGTGTACATGTGTAAACACTGCATTTGCATGTTTTTTTTTTTTTTTTTTTGTGTGTTTTTATTTTAAGTCAAAAAAATGTTTTGTTTGATGTATTTTGCATTTAATCAGAATGTACATTGTGTATTTGTTTGGTCAAAAGAAACCCACCTTTACCACTTTCGTCCTGCCTCGTACTTGACCAACATTAATAAATGAACCCATGCTTGTATGAAAAAAATAATTGTGGACCTTCAAGATTTGTATTTGAGTATCCCTGTCCTAGAGACCTTTATATATGTATGTATATATATATATATATATATATTTTTTTTTTTTTTTTTTTTTTTTTTTTTTTAAATAAAACACTGATGGCCTCAACATTTTTCTCACATTATTTTCTGAAATATTTCTGACTGATTGAACATTGAATAATCCATCTACAAATTCCTGCATACACAACGTATACTGTATATTCAGTAGGAATGTAACAGTATTTATATTCGTCCTGTACCGTCACGGTCTGGTACATGCAGTCAGACGGCCAGTACGTTTGAGTAAAAAAATAAAGAAAACTCCATGCCGGAGTTAGTCCTCCTCCACTCCAGCAGGGTGGTAGAGGTAAACCTAAACCAACAACCTATATTACTGGAAAAAGAAGACAAACTCACAACAAGCAAAGTTAAGTTTCTGAGGTACTTCCGCTTCACTTCCTTGTGTCTGCCTACAACTTCGGTTTTCAATTTTTTTACCATTGACTTTAATGGCGCTGGAGTGGCATCACCTACTAAAAACCCTGAAACAACATGATTTGGAAATATCGCATCCTTCTGCCATCTCGACATGGGAAGACAACATAAATAAGTGGTCCAAGGTGACCACAAGTAAAATATGATCGTATTCTAACCAAGCCAGTGCGTCAAATTGAATGATTGGGAGGCTGTGGCTGGAGGTTTGATATGCTATTGAAGCTGCAATTACCAAGGACAGCGGGTTAAAGCCCGTCTGGATGCCGCCGAAGGTCTCCGTGATATCAGGTCAAAGTTTGGAGAAGCTACCTTAAGCTCTGCTGTCTGATAACACATTCCTCGCATGCTCAACCTTCGTTAATATTTTTTTAATAATTTTATAAATTGTGATTTATTGACCTGTTTTGCACATGCGCCAATCGTTTTAAATAAAACAAGAAATGGAATCATGTTGTCCAAATGTTTTATTGCGATACATGTCTGCAATAAAAACAGAAAGACATACTATTTTTGTTTATACAGTTGGGGCAAATAAGTATTTAGTCACCACTAATTGTGCAAGTTTTCCCACTTGAAAATATTAGAGAGGCCTGTAATTGTCAACATGGGTAAACCTCAACCATGAGAGACAGAATGTGGAAAAAAAACAGAAAATCACATTGTTTGATTTTTAAATAATCTATTTGCAAATCATGATGGAAAATAAGTATTTGGTCTATACCAATAGTTCCATCTCTATACTTTGTTATGTACCCTTTGTTGTCAATAACGGAGGCCAAACGTTTTCTGTAACTCTTCACAAGCTTTTCACACACTGTTGCTAGTATTTTGGCCCATTCCTCCATGCAGATCTCCTCTAGAGCAGTGATGTTTTGGGGCTGTCGTTGGGCAACACGGACTTTCAACTCCCTCCTCACCCCGTGGCATCAAAATGATAACAAGAACGGGGAGCAAAAACCTAGTGAATGACCCACAGAGTGCTGGGACCACAGTAACAAAGGCTACTATCAATAACACAATGCGCCGCCAGGGACTCAAATCCTGCACTGCCAGACGTGTCCCCCTGCTGAAGAAAGTACACATCCTGGTCCGTCTGTGGTTCGCTAGAGTGCTTTTGGATGATCCAGAAGAGGAGTGGGAGAATGTGTTATGCTCAGATGAAACCAAAATAGAAGTTTTTGGTAGAAACACAGATTCTCTTGTTTGGAGGAGAAAGAATACTGAATTGCACCATACCCACTGTGAAGCATGTGGGTGGAAACATCATGCTTTGGGGCTGTTTTTCTGCAAAGGGACCAGGACGACTGATCTGTGTAAAGGAAAGAATGAATGGGGCCATGTATCAAGAGATTTTGAGTTAAAATCTCCTTCCATCAGCAAGGGCATTGAAGATGAGACGAGGCTGGGTCTTTCAGCATGACAGTGATCCCAAACACACAGCCAGGGCAACAAAGGAGTGGCTTTGTAAGAAGCATTTCAAGGTCCTGGAGTGGCCTAGCCAGTCTCCAGGTCTCAACCTGTTGAAATTTGCCTCCCCAGTCAAGCCGCACAGAAACAACGACAGCCAAACAAATTGCCGCTCTGCCGATG
Source organism: Corythoichthys intestinalis (assembly GCF_030265065.1). Taxonomy (NCBI): domain Eukaryota; kingdom Metazoa; phylum Chordata; class Actinopteri; order Syngnathiformes; family Syngnathidae; genus Corythoichthys; species Corythoichthys intestinalis. Next base: position 35,611,999 of record NC_080414.1, on the reverse strand, counting down.
CTGCCTCGCGCGCGCCAACCGGGAAGGTGGAATTTCGCGCGTTCATCTCTGATGTTAACCCTTTGACTCCATGTTCCAAAAGTTTGAAAAAGCAGGTTGACAATTTATTCGTCGACAATGGTCAAAAACAAGGCAAAAACAGACGACAGAGAGACAATTCTGGATCCAAAACAAGGTTACATGTTTCCGAGCAGCAAAGTCTGTGTTATCTCAGTGTCCAGTGTTTTGAAGTCCATGATGTAGTGGGCCGGCTGAAGGTGTGTCCGGGCGTTGCTTTGGGATCATCCCTCTCTGGCCGGTTTCGGGCTGTTTAAGTTCGTGCGTGGATGGGATGTGGTTGCCACAGCAACCGACGCTGGTCTTGACGTCCCAAGCGCCTGCTATCAACTTTGTTATCCGGGCTGGCTCTACTTGTTGTCAGACATAGAGCGCTTTGTCCTTGCAGAACTGATTTGCAAGCTGTGGTGCGTCAATTTTGCTCGTGGCACACACGTTGGGCTTCTATGATAAGATGGCGTTGTGTATTTATTCTGCTTCTTTTCATTAAACTATGGTGTGCTGTCAGAGCAGTACAGTCCCACAGTAAATATGAGAAATGATACTATTCCCTGATTAATTGTATTCCGTGTGTTTGAATAATGTAAACAGTTAGACGGTGCCTACGAGAAATGGTACCATTTTTCCATTTCCCCCTCAGGAGCCCCGATAAGGTGATTAACTTTACTGTGTCAAGGCCACTGAGTGAAGTCTACCTAAACTATAGTTAATTGAATGTGTTAGACTAATGCATACAATTATATGGTGTATGAGAGAACGGTACCTTTTCCCTTGAAACCCCATAGAAAATCTGCGGGTTGAGTTGAAAGTCCGTGTTGCCCAACGACAGCCCCAAAACATCACTGCTATAGAGGAGAGCTGCATGGAGGAATGGGCCAAAATACCAGCAACAGTGTGTGAAAAGCTTGTGAAGAGTTACAGAAAATGTTTGGCCTCCGTTATTGCCAACAAAGGGTACATAACAAAGTATAGAGATTAACTTTTGGTATTGACCAAATACTTATTTTCCACCATGATTTGCCAATAAATTATTTAAAAATCAAACAATGTGATTTTCTGGGGGGGGCTTCTCCACATTCTGTCTCTCATGGTTGAGGTTTAACCATGTTGACAATTACAGGCCTCTTAAAAATGTTCAACTATGAGAACTTGCACAATTAGTGGTTGACTAAATACTTATTTGTAATTTCACCTCATTTTGGTTACTCAAGTGGCCGGCATATCAATCTATACCTTGCGTCAACACACGCTAACAGGTTGTCATAATTAAATAATCTAAACCCTTGTCCACGAATGATCAACAAAGTGATAAGAACAATCATCCAATCTCATCTACGTCTCATCTCCTCACGTTTCAATTTGGGTGTCGCAAGGCACAACAGTGTTATTGTCGCTATAGCGGGTCAATGTCTGAGCCAAATGAGCACAGGGCTCTTTTTGCTTTCGTTTCACAAAGAGTTTTTTTCAGCCCACAGACGGTTCATTACATTTGTACCAGATTAGAACATAGGTCTCCTTGTGTTTTGTGTCACGAAGAGTGAAATAGGTGATAGGCACCATCGATCTCACGAAAGAGGACATTGCCTCACTTGAAATGTAAGACAGAGGCGCTGGAAGTCACTCACAGCAGGGGCTGCTAAGGATCTTTTTTTAGTATTTCCCATCCAAAAACAGCCGTTTCGGTTCAAATTTGTCATGCTCGAGCATTTTCTCCATACAAGGCGTGCACAATGGCAGTGGCAATGGCAACACCAGGGGGTACTGCTGCACCCTCAGGACCCCACTTCCCGCGCCACTGAAGCTTTTTCTTTGCATTTTGTTCTATTATCTACTTCATTACAGCATAGACCTCATAATGATATTGACGGGGCGCGGGGACGATTAATAGGGGGCCTATCTCCATCAAAGCAGACTGAGTGGAAACAAAGAGCTTTTTGTGTTGAAAATTCTTGTGAATAAATGCTTAAATCCCTGAATTCCTTATAGATATGGAGATAAAACAGTCTCTATTCTTAGTTAAAAGCAAAAAACTGGGCCATTAGAATTTAAGCCACTGTGGCGCCACCTTATCACCACAAAGAGCTTTTTACCTTGAAAATTCTTGTTATTAAATGCTTAAATCTCTGAATTCTTTATAGATATAGACGTAAAACGGTCTCGATTCTTGGTTAAAAGCAAAAAAACTGGGCAGTTAGCATTTATTTTACATAAATATGTCAAATGTGCTGCTAGTCTTCAAGCCACTGTGGCGTCAGCTTATCACCACAAAGAGCTTTTTACGTTGAAAATTCTTGTGAATAAATCATAAATCAATAATCAATAAATAAATCACTCTCGAGACAATCCTTGCTGTTTGTATGCCGTACAGATTTCGTACTTTTTTAACCTAAATCCCGTGTTGGATCGCTGCGTGTGTGTGCTTGAGAATAACTCCTTTTGATGTAGGCAGGCCCCCTACTTGAAGGCATGGCGCAGTGTCTGACGGATGTGATCCGTCAATATAATTATGAAGTCTATGATTACAGGTATTAACAGTTAGGTTAGGTTTATGGAATGATTCAAATGTGTTTGGCTGTTGTTTGATTCCAGTTTTACCCCAATTAATTTAATGTGGAGTGTCAGTAGTGCTTGGAACAGATTAGGGCATTTACATGTAAGACGCGTCCTTATTTACAAAATGTTTGAGTTACGAGACTACTTCCTGAACCAATTAATGTTGTAAGTAGAAGTACCACTGTATTTGAACTTTTTTTTTTTTTTTTTAGCCAATAAAAATATATCTTCTGTGGGAGTGTATGTTCACTTCAAATGGTTTACAGTTAACTGTGTGTAATGCAACATTGAAAATGGTAATATCATATCTTTATATAAAAGTTACAATGGTAGCCAGCTAGCGAGCGCTCCCTGACTTTGTTACCTCAGTCGATCCCTACAAAAAAGGGGTGTGTTGTCTATTTTTATTTATAAATTGTGAATTAAAGAATGTTAGAACAATAAAAACACAACTTCACAAGTATTCTATTTATATTGCACTTATAAAAGGGCTGCTGTTAAGTTTTACACAATAGAAAAAAACTGTTTCCCGAACTGTGACTTGCGTGTACCGTTCCACCCCCGAATATTCATATATACTGTATATAGTATAATCACATAGAATAATCTGTACAAAAAGACTGATTAATTTCAAATAACAAATACAGAACAAAAGTCTCTAGTTCATCATATAGTTGTTTCCATTTGCACATACAGTGGTACCTCTACTTACAAATATCTTTACATACAGAATTTTTAGGTTAAGACACGCCTCAACGGAAAAATATTGCCTCCTGTTATGAAAGAAACTTCAGGATACAAAAGGCAAAAATACAGTATGGCTGGTACTCGCAGCTCTCAGAGCTTGGTGAACGAACGTAACACACAACTGCTAGCCAAAAGTATTGGCACCCCTGCAATTCTGTCAGATAATGCTCAATTTCTCCCAGAAAATGACTGCAATTGCAAATGCTTTGGTAGTAATATCTTCATTTATTTTGCCTGCAATGAAAAAAAAACACAAAAGAGAATGAAAAAAATTAATAAATCATTAGCATTTTACAAAAAACTCCAAAAATGGGCCAGACAAAAGTATTGGCACCCTCAGCCTGATACTTGGTAGCACAACCTTTAGACACAATAACTGCGAACAACCGCTTGCGGTATCCATCAATGAGTTTCTTACAATGCTCTGCTGGAATTTTAGACCATTCTTCTTTGGCCAGGTCTCTGAGATTTGAAGGGTGCCATTTTCAGATTTTTCCACAGGTGTCCTATGGAATTCAGGTCTGGACTCATTGCTGGTCACTTTAGAAGTCTCCAGTGCTTTCTATCAAACCATTTTCTAGTGCATTTTGAAGTGTGTTTTGGGTCATTGTCCTGCTGGAAGACCCATGACCTCTGAGGGAGACCAGGCTTTCTCACCCTGGTCCCTACATTATGCTGCAAAATTTGTTGGTAGTCTTCATACTTCATAATGCCATGCAGACGGTCAAGCAGTCCAGTGGCAGAGGCAGCAAAGCAACCCCAAAACATCAGGGCCATGTTTGACTGTGGGGACCGTGTTGTTTTCTTTGAAGGCCTCGTTTTTTTCCTGTAAACTCTGATGCATTTTCCCAAAAGGCTCTACTTTTGTGTCATCTGACCAGAGAACCTTCTTCCAACACGTTTTTGGCTTTCTCAGGTAAGTTTTGGCTCCAGTCTGGCTTTTTTATGTCTCTGGGTCAGAAGGGGGGTCTTCTTGGGTATCCTACCATAGAGTCCCTTCTCATTCAGACGCTGACGGATAGTACGGGTTGACACTGTTGTACCCTCGGACTGCAGGACAGCTTGACCTTGTTTGGATGTTAGTCGAGGTTCTTTATCGACCATCCTCGCAATGTTTTGCTGAAATCTCTCGTCAATTTTTCTTTTCCGTCCACATCTAGGGAGGTTAGTCACAGTGCCATGGGCTTGACACTTATTGATGACACTGCGCACGGTAGACACAGGAACATTCAGGTCTTTGGAGATGGACTTGTAGCCTTCAGATTGCCCATGCTTCCTCACAAATGTGCTTCTCAAGTCCTCAGACAGCTGTTTCTTTTCTCCATGCTCAATGTGGTACACACAAGGACATAGGACAGAGGTTGAGTCAACTTTAATCCATTTTAACTGGCTGCACGTGTGATTTAGTTATTGCCACCACCTGTTATGTGCCAAAGGTAAGTAAAAGGTGCTGTTAAATACAATACAACACAAATTAGAGAAGCATCGCATGATTTGCAAAAGGGTGCAAAATTTTTTCCGGCCCATTTTTGGAGTTTTATGTAAAATGATAATGATTTGATTTTTTCGATTCTCTTTTCTGGGAGAAATTGAGCATTATCTGACAGAATTGAAGGGGTGCCAATACTTTTGGCCAGCAGTATACAGCTGCTCTGTCATTGGCTATTGCCTAGCATCTTCCTGGCATACAGTTGGCTAAGAGGGACCTCTCCTGTATGCATATCTATGTATCCTGGGTTCATCCGCCCTCGTGTTCCAACAGCTTTACATGAGTGTATTAACTTTTATTCTTTCCTGTGTTGTTGATGTTTTACATTATGCAAAACTCTTATTTTCTGTTTATTGAGCAAAAATCTAATCGTAACATGTATTTGTTACATATTTTGATGCATTTTTATGCATTATAAAAGATTTGTGTCTGAATTTTGCTGAACATGGAGCAGATTAGGGCATTTACATGGAAAACGTGTCTCTACTCACGAAATTTTCAGGTTACGAAACTACCTCTAGGACCAACTAATATTGTAAGTAGATGTACAGTACATCTGTACTATTATAGGTATGCGTTGAAGAAGTCACAAGAACTGATTTTAACTAGAGTTGGTCAAACAGAAGTATAATGCACTAGCATCTTTTGCATGCATGAATGTTTTTGGAATGTGGGAGGAAGCCAGAGTACCCACGCAAGTGCTGGGAGAACATGTAAATCGCAGATGTTCCAGCAGAGATTCAAACACAGATTGCGTGACTTTGAGACAGACTTGTTGCAAACCCAGAATAACAACAACAAAAAAAGCAAATGGAAAGCTCACTGGATTTTTAGAAATTAATCCTGTATACTATATTAATATAATGCATTACATTTTGTTTCACTTGGCTCTCCTGATACATTAACTTCATTTACTGTAGTATCAAATAAATGTAATCAGCCCCCCAAAATCCACCATATACATATACAGGTAGTCCTCCGGGTGATTTCAATGCCCTCTGTTCGCTCTCTATTAGCCTGCTAGCTTATTAAGCAGTGTTCGTTTTCAAACTGGACCGAACAATGAAGACAAAACGTATGACAATTTCTGTCAAAAAATATTTATTACAGCTTTCTGACTTAACTGTAGTCTACAACTGTTTTAAGTACATAAAACGTATTAGTTAGTTTTAATAGTTTAGTTAGTTTCAATAAAGGTTTTGAGTATAAAACATTAAAATAATTTCTCAGTACACAAATCAGACAAAAGTCCTATTCATTCAAATAAAAAAAGTGCAACTGATTGACATTTTTATTCTTGTGGGGAAAGCCCTGATGTAAATTGTGTCAATCACTCATTTATTTTCTTTATACAAACTAAACAACAAAATCGAATAAGGAGGGGGCAGACTGTGATAATTTGTTTTCTTCAAACAGTTGTTCATGAATACAATCCAAATCCAAGTTCCAATCAGATTCCTGAATGACAGTTTATAGTTAGAGTTTGCATTGAAAGGAAACTCTAAACTGTTACATCAGGGGTCGGGAACCTATGGCCCACTAGCCAGATAAGGCTCTTTTGACAGCTGCATCTGGCTCACAGACAAATCTTTAATTATTTAAAAAAAGTAAAAATAAAAATAAAAAAAGCTTCGTTATACTCCTTTGCGCATTTATAATGCTCCGACAACACTTCCGCACTTCGCACAAGATATCATCAAAAAGCAACCTAGATGTGCTACGTTAGATCCCCCCAAGTCCCATGCCATTGGCTGCGTGAGTCCAGGTTGATCATGGGACACGTAGTCCATATACTACAACCGACGACTATAAAGCCGGTTCACAGTAATTTTAGTGGGAAAGTGGCAAACATACATGTCGTTGTGTCTGTCTATCTATTTATTTATCTATCAATCGCAAAGGCAATGCAGATGAGGCAGAGACACTGTTCAAGTGGGGTTATTTTCCTGTCAAAAATAGCGCCCTATGTGCGGGTGTGTGTGAGATCAGGAAGTAAACTCGTTTTCATTTTCATTTTCCATATTATCTAATTTATCTAAGTATGGTGTGATCATGGTACCGGAGGGAAGTAATATCTATCAATCTAATTTTTTTTTTTTTTCACTTCATTTTAATGCCGCAACGATTATTGATTAACTCAAGTAATTTGTTTAGAATAAAGCTTCGCATCAAATTTTGCTTGCCTGGTACACCAGACTCACCGCTGTTCCAGCTATTGAGTCTGGCCACCATTCAGCGGATACAATTTCCAGGGCGGAGCAAGCCACAGCAAACACATAGCGGAGTGGACCAATCAGCGACGGGCAGACGTGACGTTAGTAAAACGACGAGGGCAGGACGAGAGACTTGCGTGTGGAAGTAAACATACGAGGAGAGCGGAGTTTATTCATCATGGCTAGCGCGAGACGGACTGTTGTCAATGACTCGTGTCGATGTGTTTTTGGTAATTCAAAACTGATTTTACCGTGGATTGGAACATATTCTCGGCTCTCCTGTTCACCATCTGTGTTGTTGTGGAGACGCCTTCCGATGCGCAAGAGTGACGTTGGGCTGGTTCCCAGACTTTTCTCTCAGTGTTTGAAAAATACAGGGAGAACAGTCCGGCCGTGCCAGGCAAAAATTTTGCTGCCTCAAAGATTCGTTTAATTAGAGTGGTATTGTAATGGTTTGTTTTGAAAGTGTTTGAATTTAGCTTTTTTTTTTTAATTTTTATTTAGGTGGATGCACTGCCCTGTAGTTGCAACAGTGAATATGACATAACTAATTCAACATGGCTAATTCCAGCAAGGTAAGGTTTTGTTTGAGTTAATGCTGTTGTTTTTTAAACACACTTGTAATTTAATTTATAGGTATATTTAGTTTTTTATTTATTTATCTTTTTATTTTTTTGTGGGAATATATGTTTGAACGATTTGTTTAGAGCATGATAAAAAATGTTTGCATTTCATAGCATATAAGCTAGCGAACTTTTGCTACGCAAGTTAGCCAATTGTTCTTTTGTTGTACTTAGATCCTTATTTATTTATTCATTTATTTAGTGTCCTTTGGGGCTAATCTCAGGTATTCAAATTTATTTTTAAATGCATTTATTGCTATTGTGACATGCAAGTACAATTATGCATAGTTTGAAGACTCACTCGGGAATTTTATTTTGTATGCGCATTTAATGCTCTTTTAAAAGTGCAATCATAGCAAGTCTTTGTTTTACTTCTTCTAAAATGTATTCTGCAGCACATTAAAATGTTCGTAATCCGATCACTCGATTATTCGAACAAACTAGTTGATAGATTAATCGATTACTTAAATAATTGATAGTTCCAGCCCTACTTTATTTAATTGATATGATGTATAATATATGTTTTTGGATGGTTGTTTTGAGATTTAGGAGGTTTTTTGGGGGGCTTAATTCCGATTTATGTGGATATTCGGGTTACATCGCCAGCGTAGGAAGGGAACTCATTCATAACCCGGGGACTACTTGTATATTGGAGAAAAACAGTGCTGTTTTACAGACAATTGCATGAGTTACAAGTAAGTTCCGAGTCTTATTTGTTGTGAGGGAGTTGAGTCTCGAGGTCAGTCGAGTTAATTCGAGTCACAAGGTTGCCCAGATGAGTCGTGTCAAGTCAAAAAGTTGTCTTGTCACATGTTAGTAAGGGCCATCACCATTGTTCCCTAGCCCATCCACAAAGCACTCAGGTTTATCTTTGAGGGAAACCTTACTGTCAATGTAAAATTATGCAGGATAGTCTGTAGGGAATAAACCAGCATTGAGGTGTTACAGGCAAATCACTGACAGGTGATCCAACCAATCTACGATCCAAGGTTTTTTAGTCAGCTTGTGGGGTCTCAGACCCTCCCAGCTCAAGCGAGTCAAGTCCGAGTCTGCGATATTTTCTTCAAGTACAAGTTGAAGGAATCTGACCTCATAGCCAGACTGCCAGAACCACACTAGCCGAACCGCCGGACCCACGCTGGCGCAGCTCCAACAACCCGGGCCAACAGGAAACTCTACAACCAGGCCAAAAGGCCAAACTCCGTGCGTTCACCTTAGTCTTAACCCATTGTACTGACTCCATTTTGAAAGCTGTTGAAAGCCATTTCGAAACACAAGTTGACAATTTATTCAGGTTGACAGCGATCAAACGGCAAGGCAAAACAGTGACAGACCTAGGTGAGGAGCAGACTCAGGGTCACCATATGTAAGTCAAGTCAACAAAAGGTTCCCGAGAAAATGACAATGATTTGTTAAACATTCAGTCTTTTTGAAGGCTCTCGCAGGATTATCTTCTATTGCAGTTTGGGCTGTTTAGTTCGTGCGTCACAGTTGCTGAGTCATCGTTACTGAGGCAACCTGAGTGGGAGATTTTCCCCACCTCAGCATCAAAGGGGCACTTGGAGCCTTATCAGTAAAGTTATAAGTTGGATATCGGGCCAGTGTTCCTCATAGGACAGTACATCCCGCCATTTGTTCTGAACTGTCCTGAAGAACTGATTGTGGGATTTGGTGTTGGAGACTTGGGGTTGTAGTAGCCTGGAACTCCAGACTCAACGCTGTTCCAGCAATTGAGTCTGGCGACCTTCCAACGGATCAAATTCCCAGGGCGGAGCAAACCACAGCAAACAGACAGCGGAGTGGACCAATGAGCGATGGGCAGACGGGACGTTGGTAAAGCGATTCTAGCGCGAGTGGAGAACGGAGAAGTTTTTTTTAACTTGGCTAGCGCAAGACAAACACGTGACTTGTGTTGATGTTTTTTTGGTCATTTAAAACTGATTTTACCTCAGATTGGAACATATTCTCAGCTTTCCCGTTCGCCTTCTGTCTTGTTGTGTAGACCACAGGCGGTTTTTGCTATGGGCAATGTGGGCGACTGCCCAGGGCGCAATCTATTTGAGGGCGCACAATGGCCCTCCAGAAAAAAAAAAAGAAAAAAAAATCCGCTAGTTTTCTAGACTAATACCGCTCATTTCCACGTCAAGTTAGTAGAGTGGGCACTAGGGCGCCCCTTACTATCATGTCAACTGCTGCTGAGAGTCGTGTGTGTCAGGGGAAAGGGCAGGGGGAGACGGGAGGGGGATCAGCTGCTCGCAACTGCAGAATGAGTGAGCAGGACGAGTCTCAATCACTCTCAGAGGAAAAGCTAGGAGGGGGGCGGGGCTCCGTACCCTGTACAGCTTTTCACAGGCCACCTCATTATTCATGTGACTACTTAAAGAAATGGTGATTTTTTTCCAAGAAAGTCCATTAATGGGTCTATCATATTCCTCGTTCAATACTCTATAAGAAAAATATAACATATATGCATATAAAATAATCCTAAACGATTTTATTAGCAATTTTAATACTCCTTTTAGCAAGGTTACTTGGGTATGCGGTATGCCGCTGCGTACGTTCCCATAGCAACCAGTCCTGTTATTGTCCTACGTCAAAAGCGCTGCATATTCTGAGAACGAGAATAGGCGTAAGCGTAAGGTGCGCATTTTGAGCAGAGGACGGCCACCCCACCTGTTAGGATTAATCTGTGCGTCCATGAACGAATGTAAGTATTTCCTCTTCATGCCATAAAGTTCTTATGATAAGTTAGAGCCGTCATCAGCGCGACCGTTTCGTGTTTTTCCTGTTACGTCAGCTGGTTGATCCCACTCGTTCTCGCTGCGTCGAGGAGAGCGTTCTTTACTTTATATTCGCATTGCACATTTGCTTTAAGAGGGAAGGTGTTAGTTTAGCATCTTAAAATGATGTTGTACATCCGTATGAGTGTAAAGTGCTTAGTTTTCGCCACTTATATGGCCAAGATGACCGCACGCAGCGCGCACTCGAACCCCCCGCCCCCACCTCCGTGTTCATTTTACTGCACAAATATGTATTTGTGTCATGTGACTCAGAGTGAGTGGGCGGCGATCGGGCCCTTTTTTAATTGGCAAAATGAAAAGTTATCCATCTGGAAATAAAAAAAGAAAGAAAAAAAAGCAGAAGAGGAGAAAAGGAAGCAAGACAGCGGTGAGTGTACTATGTTACTGTAGTTTTATGTCCTAATGTAGTCGAAGCACTGCAGACTAGTAGTAGTAAACCAATTAACTGCCTTAACTTGTTGTAACTAGCTTGTTAGTGTTTGCTAACAGCATTGCAGCATGCTAGCGTTTCTTCATACATAAAGATGTTACCTAGAACATTAAATCAGTGTTTAGAATCACCATACACACTGATCAGCCAGACTGATAAGATGTTACATGATTCACTTCTGTGCCAGAATGTTATCCTTATTAAGTAAAAGCAATATAACTTACCAGATAGTCAGTAGAATACGGTATGTGTAAAGGTATGTGTACTAAGCACAATAATAATAATAATAATCTGAAGTACATTTTGTTTATTAAGGCAAATGTATGTATATAATTAAGGATAGTGTGAAGTGAATGAATAATGCAATGGGGGTGGGGGGGGGCACTTTGAGTGTCCAAAAAAGCGCTCTATGAGAGTGAGGCTTTATTAGACTTTTATTAAATATGCTATTGCTACAAGTCCAACTGTCCCCCTTACTTGCACATGCTCAAAGGGCCCCATGTTGCCTGTTGCCTAGGGCCCCCGGGGACCCTTGCTACGCCTCTGGGCGGGGGATAGACTATTTTAATAAAATAACGTAAAAAACGTAACACATTTTTGTTTTTGATTTCCGGGGGGGGGGGGGTTGGGTAGTTTGGATGTCTGTTGGGGGGGGGGGGGGGGGGGGTGCGCTGATGGGGTGGTTCGCCCAGGGCGCGAAAGTTGCCAGGACCGCCACTGGTGTAGACGACTTCCGACGCGCAAGAGTGACGTTGCTCATTAAGAACACATTATCAAAATAATCGAATCTGATTGGACGGATGATTTAGTTCCGCTCGAGAGGCCATTAAGGAGGTGGGTCCCAGACTATTCTCACAGTGTTTGAAAAATACAGGGAGAACAGTCTGGCAGTGCCAGGCAAGGCTTGTAGATGCCTTGCCTATCACCTGGTTGTCAGTGTCAATCTTGCTCAGACAGCTGCATGATGCACCCATTGGGCTTCCGTGATCAGAAGGCGTCATGTATCTCTTATGCCCTATGTCAAATACTGTATATTCTGCTTGTTTTCCTTAAACTATGATATAAATGCTATTCATTTTATTATTGGGTACATTAGAGTAATACAAACAGTCAAACAGTAAATACGAGAAAAGATACTATTCCCTGAGTGATTATATGAAGTGTGTTAGAGTAATACCAAACAGTATTTCGGTAAGTATGAGAAAACTGTTCCCTTCAAAGTCAAGTTGCGAGTCATCAAATTTGTAACTGGAGTCCGATTGTTTGCTGTTTTCTCCCAAAAACATGTTATAGGACAATGTCAATAAACAAGAATTTCATAAAATGTCATCACGGAATGCACGGAATTGTTGCATGTTGGCCTTTAAGGAGCGTGGCCTAGAGACAATAAAGACAGATGAGTCCCATTTGGGGGGGGTTAATCTGCATGGCATATATGAACTATGTACTTTAAATGTTGCTTTGGCTCGCAATAATATAAAGCCCCCCCCCCGAAAAAAAGGTCAATTTTAACAACTTGTAATTACCACACCATGATATCACTATTTACTTCTTCCAGTATTAATACCTCAATATGCCCCAGCCCAATTCTTTAGGTTGGATGTGTGTATGAAAGACCAGAGAAAAGAAATTTAAATTCCACTATAGATGTATCAAATGTTGCTGCCTGGCTGTGTCTTTAGGGAATTGTGCTGCAACCAAAGTCCTACCGAAGCCATTTAGAGATTTATCAGCACAAGCCAATCACTGAGGCCTCTGTGGAGTGGGAAGGGCCATCCATCACGGACAGCAGAGCACGGCCTGGGACGTTTCTGTCACCTGATAATGCATTGTGTGGACTAAAGGGAAGGAAACGTTTCAAGGGGAGGGCGAATGTCCGCCACGGTCTTTAAATGATTTAAGTCTGATGTTGTCTTTACTGATGCTTTGACTTGTACTGCACAACAAGGGCAGAGACAGAGTCTATTGCAAACAGCACAGCGTAGCTTCACACTGTGTTTCTTAAGGGCGCAGCCTGGAACAAATCCAAGATGCTGGGAATCACTGGGATTGATTCATGACCTTATTCCTGTAATTCATTTCTAAATACGTAATTCTTCATAATGATATTGACGGGACACATTCCACAGACACTGCGCCATGCCTTCAAGTAGGGGGCCATGTCACACTGCACTTCAGTTATTCGCAGTCGGTCACAGTTATTCAACACATGCAGCGATCCAACGGCAGATTTAGGTTGAAAAAGTACAAAAGCTGTATCGCATACAAACAGGAAGGATTGTCTATGGAGTGATTTGTTCCAGGGTTCAAGGCAGTTATTATATTTTTCTTACCATGCATGCATTTTGAAACGTAAAAAAAATCAATGGGAAAAATTAACCGCCACGGCATTGGCATCATTATTGGCAATATTTGCGTAAAATAAATGCTAAATGCCAGTTTTTTTTTTTTGCTTTCAACCAAGAATCGAGGCCGTTTTATGTTCATATCAATAAAGAATTCAGGGATTCAGGCATTTATTCACAAGAATTTTCAACGTAAAAAGCTCTTTCTGGTGATAAGGCGGCGCTACAGTGGTTTAAAGATTAGCAGCACATTTGACATATTGACGTAAAATAAATGCTAACTGCTTGGTTCTTTGCTCTTTCAACAAAGAATCAGGACTATTTTACGTTCATATCTATAAAGAATTCAGGGATTTACACATTTATTCACAAGAACTTTCAACATAAAAAGCTCTTTGTGGTGATAAGGCGGCGGGGCAGTGGCTTAAAAACTAGCAGTACAATCGACATATTTACGTCAAATAAATGCAAACTGCCCGTTTTTTTTTTTTTTTTTTTTTTTTTTTTTGCTTTTAAGCAAGAATCGAAACTGTTTTACATCCTTATCTATAATGAATTCAGGGATTTAAGCATTTATTCACAAACATTTTCTTTGTGTTTCCACTCGGTCAACTTTGATGGAGATAGGCCCACTATTAATCGGCCCTGCGCCCCATGCCCCATCAATATCATTATGAAGTCTATGGTAATGCATTATGATTTCAATGGCCAATTTTGCAAATGCAATTATGATTTCATGTACAGGATCTGACAAAATGTGTATTCCTTTGCTGGATTTGAAATTTCTCTCTTACACTGCTGACATCTGATAAAAAGAGCCCAAATGGCATTTCAGAGAACAAGTGATTCACTTATTTAGCAATGCACAGCATCAGTAAGTGCAATTATATATGTATATATATATGTAACCCGACCCGTGCGACCCCTCTCTGTACACCACGATGCTCTGCGTTGTGTATTTTTGTTGGTTCAGTGATGACGGGGTGTATGGCAGAAAGGACGAGTGGGCACGGGCGTTCTGATTTGCAGATTGCACCACGCCGTTTATTGGCACAAGCAACTCGGCAACTTCTTCTTCACCAACCTTCATGAAATACAATGGGGCATCATTGTCATATACAGTATTGCAAATAAAACAAAAATAATATTCGTATATCCCAAAAAATAAAGTTCATAAAAACAAAAGTGCTTCAATCTGCATAATAGAAGGCAATATACTCAGAGCTAAAGAACAATGAAAAGAAAACTACTGGCATTCACAGATTCACAGTCAAAATAAATATGCAAAATTCACATTAAACTCAATTAAACTTTGCTCAAACTCTTTGTAAACATGTTAGCAGCCCATTTAGCTTAACAAATAGACTGGATGGCAATATTTAGCCCCCAACTTCGATGCTGGGAGCCATTAACACACGTCTTACCTTCATGAAATACAATGGGGCATAAGGCCCAATGACGCCAGCACTGGAAGGCAGAGGAAGCTACGGCGTCAGTGAAGGGTCAAAATACACACATTGTCTTTATCTCCCAGTTAATCAAAAACTCGCCAATGACATCTGGTGGCGTATTTAAATCACTAGCCTACATCTATATATATATATTTGTATATATTAGGGCTGTCAAAATTATCGCGTTAACGGGCGTTAATTAATTTTTGTAATTAATCATGTTAAAATATTTGACGCAATTAACGCACTAGGCCCGCTCAGACAGATGTAAATGTCAGTACAGTGAAAGGCCAACTTGTTAATTGTGTTTTATGGAGTTTTTCCGCCCTCTGCTGGCGCTTGGGTGTGACTTGAATATGTTATGTGGCGTAATGTCGCCCTCTGCTGGCGATTCAGTGCAGCTGATTATTTGGGTTTCGGTGAGCTTTTCTGACGTGATTATATGTCAACGCGAACTCACACTAATAGACAGTGCTATTCAGACCAGCTAACGTCCGCATCCAGTATTCAGTGGCAGTTTTCATAGCCCCATCACACTGTTTGTGTCTAATACATGCATCGCTTGTGAGTTATATTCCTCCTTTGTTTATATTCATGAGCATTAGATAGTTATTGATGATGTGTATTTGAATTTGTTCACATATATGGTGAAATGCAGTTACATTGTTAGATGCTTGTGAGCTAATTGGCTAGTGCTACTGCTCAAATGGACACGTGTGTGTACATTTTATGTTATTTTGTGATTTATGCAAGTTGTTGACACATTGCCTTGTTATTTTCAGTTTTACAAAAATACAACAAACGTGCTCCTGTCAAAAAGAGATGACTTCAGTAAAGCCCATGCAACTTTGCCACACTGTCTGATTTCTTTTTGGAACTTATGTTCGCTATCTGTCAATTTGTGTACTCACACACATTGAGGACAGAATAGGGCTACTAGTTTATTTTTTGATTGAAAATTTTACAAATTTTATTAAAACAAAAACATTAAGAGGCGTTTTAATATAACATTTCTATAACTTGTACTAATATTCATCTTTTAAGAACTGCAAGTCTTTCTATCCATGGATCACTTTAACAGAATGTTAACAATGTTAATGCCATCTTGTTGATTTATTGTTATAATAAACAAATACAGTCCTTATGTACCCTATGTTGAATGTATATATCCATCTTGTCTTATCTTTCCATTCCAACAATAATTTACAGAAAAATATGGCATATTTTAAAGATGGTTTGAATTGCGATGAATTGCGATTAATTACGATTCATTAATTTTTAAACTGTAATTAACTCGATTAAAATCTTTAATCGTTTGACAGCCCTAATATATATACATATATATATATACAGTATATACATTCATATATGAACATGTACTATGTAATTTTTTGATAGCCCAGGAGGCTCTCGAGTCTTATTTGCATTTCATTAGCAGACTGGAAGGCACTCCATCGGCAATTGTGGAGTGAGGATGGGCATGCATTTGTAATGAATCAACTACAACCTCCTTTGGCCCTTTTGCAGAGTCCTCGGTTGACTCTATAACCCAGAAACCTGAAATAGTTTAAATGGTAAATAATACATTGTACACACTATGTGTAGCGTGACTGTAGGATATGAAGGATTTTTACTTGTCCTTCCGAGATGATGGGAGAGAAAGTTCAGTGCACATTCCTTTGCAATAAACATGTTTGTTTAATTACCATGATCACTCATTTAAACATCTAGTTAATTATTTTTACAGGTTTTTCATTATAATAAGTTCATTGGTCACCAGCACAAATATGTTAAACTGTACGTGTGTTTCAATATTCTTTTTGTTTTGTATGTTTTGGAGAGGGATGAATCTCTGAATTAGTTTAAATCTTTTCTTACTACCGTCATTTTTGCCGCTACTTTTTCCCCCTCATTTTAGTCCAGTGCAGCTTATTTGTTGATTTATTTGGGATAATAGGTTAACACTTTATTTGACAGCGGCATCATAAGACTAATGTAAGACTGTCAAAATTATGATATGACATTGTCATGGGCATTAATGAATGCTCGTGACAGATGTGATTAAGTGTCATCCATCAAATTATGTCAGAAACTCCAATTATGTCCAGCTCGGATCTTTTACATCAATTCAAAAGGGAGATAATTTGCCGGATGACACAAAATGACATCTGTCATAAGCATTCATTAATGCTTATGGCAGTGTCATATCGTAATTATGATGGTCTTATGACAGTCTTATAGCGTCACTGTCAAATATCGTTACCAAACTCCACAACTAGCAACTAATGAAACAACTAGAACAGTAACTGAAGAAATAATTTGCACAAAACATGAATTTTGATTTGTTATTTATATCTGTGGCGCTGTAATGCATGCTAGGAGGCATGTTGGATGACGACAATGTTGACAGCAGGTGGCAACAGAGGTTGAATGATTATCCCTTAAGACAACAGTGATGGTCAAATGAAGCTTCCTGAAGCAATGAAGCTTTGCAGCCAATTGGTTCAAAGCCTGATGATGGTTCATTTGGTCTTATGACAGTCTTATGATGCCTCTGTCAAATAAAGTGTTACCGGTTGATATCTTTTGATGTAAGTATCCTATAATACAGTGAGGACTGCTGCTCCGTTTATCGTATTTTTCGGACTATAAGTCGCGCCTGAGTATAAGTCGCAGCAGCCCAAAAATGCGCACGAAGAGGAAAAAAAAAAACATATAAGTCGCACCGGAGTCACATTTTGGGGGGAAATTTACTTGATAAAATCCAACACATAGAACAGATATGTCATCTTGAAAGGCAATTTAAAATAAAAATACAATAGAGAACAACATGCTGAATAAGTCTACAGTATGATCATGTTACATGATGCATGAACAACGAAATGCGAACCTGGCCGGTATGTTAACGTAACATAGCTATTAAAAGTTATTCAGATAACTATATCATAAAGAACATGCTAAAAAGCTTACCAAACCATCAGTGTCACTCCAAAACACCAAAATAACATGTGAAATCATATAATAAAATAATGTGTTAATAATTTCACACATGAGTCAAAGCCCCAGCTAAACTATGAAAAAAAATGTGACTTATAGTTCAAAAAATACAGTAGTCCAGTGCAGCTTATCTATGACCAAATGCCGTTATCGTTATCGTGTCAAATTCGGTGGGTGGCGGCTTATAGTCAGGTGCGCCTTATAATGCAAAAACTACGGTATTTAGTTACAGTATATACAGTAAAAGTATGCCCCTTACTGTGTTTTTTAAAATTCTTTCATGCTACAAAACTGAAGAAATATCACTCATCTGTAATGTACAAAGTCCGTGTTCAGCTTGCATAACAGCAAACCATAGACTTCACTATCAGTTGACGGGAAACGGGGGGCGGGGCCGCTCCGTAGGGTGCCTACTTTCAAAAACTAAAAATTCTAATATTTTCAAAACCAAAGCCGCTAGCGATCTAAAACCAAAACCTCCCTTAGGCACATATGAGTCTCCATGAGCAGCGGCATCAAAAAATTTAAAAATCACCTATATTTTCAGGATCAATAGCATTATTTAACATATCATATAAGTTTTTGCCCAAAATAGCGACTTATATCAAAATTGCACTAAAAAAAAAAGATTTCAGTTTTCAACAGCTAATAAATCACTCGATTTTCAAATTAGAAACTTAATACTTGAGGAAACCATGCAGAATCATCTTAATTTTACTCAACAAAAGCAAATTTTGCATTTTTCTATGAACAATCACAACTTCTTACAAAAATCACTGGTACAATCCAATATCTATGTGAACACATCAACTTCTAGTATATGTAAAACAATGGCCAAGAATGGTGTTAATGGGAGGACTCCACAGAGAAAGCCACTGTTGTCTAAAAAAAAAAACGTTGTTGCTCGTTTAATGTTCGCAAAAAGGCACTTGGACACAGATGTTTTGGCAAAATATTTTGTGGACTGATGAAACCAAAGTTGAATTCTTTTAGAGTAATACACAATGTCATGTGTAGAAGAAAAATGGAACAGCTCACAAACATCAACTACTCATGCCCACCCTGAAGCATGGTGCAGGGAGCATCATGATTTGGGGCTGTTTCTTACCTCAGGGCCTGGACAACTTGCAACCGTTAACGAAAGAATGAATTCAAACGTGTATGAGGATGTTTTGCAAAACCTGAGGCCGTCTGTGTTATAACCCTGTGGGTCATTTCTTCTTGTTTTGCTTTTTCCACTGCTGTGTGTGTGTGTGTGATTGCGTGAGTTGTGTGGCTGATTGAGTGAATTAGGTGCACCCCAAGCGAGAATCATATCCCTAGCCGGTCCTGATTAAGAAGCCTGCAACAAGCACTCTGCCTCCTCTCCAGCCATACCTATATTCAGAAATGCCAGTTCGCGTGTGTTGTGGTCTCAGCAGTGATTCCTGCTTCGTTTAACCTTTATATATGGTGTAAATAGTTTAGCAGTAATGTAGGAGGGAGATGCCTTTTTGTTGAGCACTGTTTTCTCCTGTTTTTGGTTGATAGGAGTTAGGTGAAGGAAATGTCTTTGATTTGATATTTTTCTTTTTGGACAGGGAAGGTAGGGTTTTGTTCGATGGTTTTGTTTGTTATTTTGGCGACTGTCTCCCTTTGAAGCCAATAAAAGAAACTGCTCTTTATTTTCTGTTTTCACTGGCCTTTCTAGGTGAGTGTTGGACGGGAGGAGCAACCACCCCATGTTACGTCCTGAAACCCCTAGACCGGGGCATAAGTCTGTCAGACAGTTAAAGCTAAAAAGAGGATGGATGCTGAAACAAGACAATGATCCAGAACACAGAAGTAAATCAACTTCAGAATGGTTTCAGAAGAACAAAATACACGTTCTGGATTGGCCAAGTCGAAGCCCAAACTTGAACCTCATTGAGATGTTGTGGCATGACCTAAAGACAGCGATTTATGCCAGACATCCCAGGAATCCGACTGAAACACAGCAATTTTGTAGAGAAGAGTGGGCCAAGATTGTCCTGATCGATGTGCCAGAGTGATCTGCCGCTACAGGAAGCGTCTGGTTGAAGTTGTTGCTGCCAAAGGGGGGGGGGGGGGGGGGGGGGTGACAAAATATTAAACGTGATGGTTCACTTAATTATTTTTTCCCCCCTTCTGTCATTGTTTGCATGCTATCCTCATAAAATATGAAAACCTATAAATGTTTGGCTGGCTTTAGCTAAAGCAGACCGTTTTTTCATCTGTGTGATTATGACAAAGATCAGATCACATTTGATGGAGATTTTATGCAGAAATCTGAGAAATTCCAAAAGGTTCAGATACTTTTTCATACCACTGTAGGCTTCGCAAGCAACAAATGTGCACGCAGGCTTGCAGCTGTAAACTGTCCCCTCTCTGTTGCTCACTCGTCTCTAACCCACTTCTTCGTTGGTATAAATGCGCTTTTCTTCGTGTGTGCGCATGCATTCTTCTTTGTGTGTACATGCGGTCTTACTTACTTACTTACCTGCTCTGCACTACCTGTCCCACATATGGAAGCATGCATCACAAAACACAAAGTCAACATTATAAAACGACTGGAGACAACGGACGAGACTCCGGCGTCATAAAGTCGAAATCACGAAAGTCGGGTACGTCGTAACCTGGGGACTACCTGTACAGATTGTCACAAAGTGTTGACAAAGTGTTCCATTTTTGTGGTTGTTAGCTTACAGCATAGCATAACCTTTTTGGGCATTGAGCTTCACTTTCACTCCTCCATGTCAGAGCTTCACTTTCACTCCTCCATGACAACGACACAGAGGAACACTCAATAGGGTTTAGGTCTGAATGCATGCTTAGCCCTTTGCCCTCAGGTTCTTTAACAAAGCACTTGTATTCTTTGTGATGTGTTAGGTTCCCATATCATGCCATGAGGCCCAGTTTCTGAAGGATAAGGATCTTTTGGTGGAAGGGGGGATCCTCAAAGAGTACTGTGCTATGCTGTATAGCAACTAGTCCTGTACTTGAAGATATATGGGAATTGTGTTTAATTCAATGTGGAATTCAGGTCATGTAAATATTCTGTAGCTCTTTGGTTTATTTCATCAATCAGAGAGACTGATGACTGAATTATTTTCACATGACACGAGGTGTCAAACCCACCCAAAAGTTCTGGCACCAATACTTTGTATATTTACCAAAAATTTTCAATATATTTCAGCCAAGGAGGGCTCTGGTTTCTGGGAAAACCCGGGGAAGTTTTTTGAGGAAACTGAAACTCAAGAGGGAGTTGTTTTCTCCCCCAAATTAGAGCCAATCAGTTTAGTTACGACAGTATACAAAACTACGTGCAGTAGAGTAGTTTGTCAATCACTACACAAAAAATAGTAATAAACTACAACATAAATTGATGCAAATTCCAAGTGACAGAAAGTGTCAATATTTATTGTAGATTGATTTTCTCGAATAGGTGTTTTGTTTGAAATAACCTTTGCTGTAAAAAAGGCAATCTAGTGTGGACTAGAGCAAGAGTGTCAAACAAGGGCCTGCGGGTCAGAAGCAGTCCACTAGGTGGTCCAATGGGGCCCTCAGAGTTGTTATGCCTGACAGGCACCTTGTAGCATATCATTGAAGGAATCTGACCTTTTAGTCAGACTGCTGGAATCGCGCCAGCCGAACCGCCGGACCTGCGCTGGCGCAGCTCCAGCGACCGGCGGGATGCTTGTACGGACTCCATTTTGAAAGGTTTAAAGAAGGCTCACCGAGAACAAGCTAACAATTTAAGGCGAAAAAGGAACATACTCAGAGGAAGAGGCAAGGTCACCCTATCACACGTCAACAAAAGGTTCCTGAGAAAAAATGACAACAATTAGTTAAACATTCAGTCTTTTGAAGGCTCTCGCGGGGCGGGCTGTGGGCAGAGGAAGTGTGAGTTTACGATAATCTTCCATCGCAGTTTGGGCTGTTTAGTTCAACTGAGGTGGGACGTTGGGCCTGCCTTGACGAGGCGCCGCGCTATCAAACTTAGTTCTTCTTGTTCTCGGGGGTTGTGTATTATAACGTATATTATAATTCTTATATCATAATATAATAATATATAACTATGGTTAAATGTTTTCTTTTTACTATATCGAGTGCGTTAGAATAATGCAAACAGTTAAACGGTGCCTACGAGAAAAGGTACTATCTCCTTCATCATTCATACTTAGACATGTGCCGGTATGGGATTCTGAAGTTATGATTGTTTCACGGTATCACAGTATTGCAATTACAGCTCTAAAATGTTTAACATTAAGATATTTCAGTTTAAAAAAAAAGAAAAAAAAATTTCAAAACTTCAATTGAACAGGAATTTTTATTTTTCTTAACATACTAGCAAATTGGAACATAAGTATAATGTTAAAATACATTAAAAAATATATATATTTATACGGCATACTAGGGCTGTCAAAATGATCACGTAAACGGGCGGTAATTAATTTTTTTAATTAATCACGTTGAAATATTTGACGCAATTAACGCACATGCCCCGCTCAAACAGATTCAAATGACAGCACAGTGCAATGTCCACTTTTCACTTGTCTTTTTTGAAGTTTTGTCGCCCTCTGCTGGCGCTTGGGTGCGACTGATTTTATGAGCTTCAGCACCCATGAGCATTGTGTAATTATTGACATCAACAATGGCGGGCTACTAGTTCATTTTTTGATTGAAAATTTTACAAATGTTATTAAAATGAAAACATTAAGAGGGGTTTTAGTATAAAATTTCTATAACTTGTACTAACATTTATCTTTTAAGAACTACAAGTCTTTCTATCCATGGATCGCTTTAACAGAATGTTAATGCCATCTTGTTGATTTATTGTTACAATAAACAAATATAGTACTTATGTACCGTATGTTAAATGTATATATCCATCTTGTGTCTTATCTTTCCATTCCAACAATAATTTACAGAAAAATATGGCATATTTTATAGATGGTTTGAATTGCGATTAATTACGATTAATTAATTTTTAAGCTGTAATGAACTCGATTAAAAATTTTAATCGTTTGACAGCCCTAATATATATATATATATACATATATATATAGCGCAAAACACTCAGATGACTAGACGTTCCGCTTGAGGCAACCAATTTGGCCAAATTTCAAAATTGTCCAATATGCATGTGTGATACATCATTGGAAAGCTTAAGATCTTTGAACATGAGGGCATTTTACAGAAAAAAAAAAGAAAAGACAAAAAAAAACAGCAAAACCCTAACTGGAGGCAAGAACACGCGAGAGCAGAATTAAAGACGCCACGATTTTAACGAGATACAATCGCGTACTTACCTTGTTTTGATCCAAAAACTCAATGTAGCATGTATCACCAAGTGTCAAGACACAGCTGGGAATGGCCACAGCTGGATTGTTGGGGGATTTTATGGGTGAAACATGGTTATATAACAAGGGTAGCGATGACGAAATGGCAGACATCAAGGAGTGGTCGAGATTCTCATTTACATATATTTACCCTTTTAAACATTTTTTTTCTCAATTTTTCTCTGTTTGGATTGATTATTTATCATCTAACAAATCTGGGAATATGCGACAGTCACAAAAAAAAAAAAAAATTAAGCGATAGTTATGAGGTAGATATCCGTGACTTATTTACAGACGCCAAATTTTTCATTGTGACGTAATTTGTTTAAAAGTTTAAAATATGCGAGTGAATAATTTTTTATAGTCGTTTCTTTTTTTTAAACTAAATATTAAACATCAATTAAATATTTTACGCTAAAAATGACAAGCATTTCGAATAATAAATATTCGAATATTTAATATCCGAATATAAAATAAATATAATAAATATTACTCACCTTCTTTTCATGGCTGGCTTGAAACAAAAGCGGTTGCGTGACGTCTGTAAACGGAGGTTTCCAGGGTAAAACGGACAAATTGAAAATAGTTTGGGGGCTTAATGCGCCATGAATCTGCTATGGCAGCATATAGACATATTGTTCTATCAAACACAAAAGTTGTTTTAACTCAAAATACAGCAGTTTATTTTAAAGAGGGGTGCAAGAGAAGAAACTGCTTTTTCAATCATGTCCGTGTTTTCCGCCATATATGGATTCTAAATAAAATTAAAATAAATGCAGTCCTTTAGGTGAGCCGAAACCCACAGCCACAACTCAGCATTTATTACCATCAGAACAAAAATAATTGAATTATTTTCCATAAAAAGCACATGTTCTCAACACAGTTGCCAGAGAGAAAAAAAGAAAACACGTTTTACCACCACTAGACACACTAAACATGGTGGAGTTAACTCTGGTAGCTTGTGGGAAACGTTCATGAAAGTGTTTACTAACCTTTAAGTTTGTATAAATGCAAAATCATATTGGAGGTATTGCCTCCTTGGCAGCCACCCTCCGCAAACATGTTTTAGGTCCTCCCCTAAACCGCGGCCCTCGGTAACTTTTCTGTAGCCCAAGTATCCCCATACAAGTGATTTCGTTTTATTTGATGAGGGGAAAAAGTTCAGGAGTTTCACCTCCTCCAGTCATCGTGCAGCACAGCTGCCTCACTGACACTGAGCAACAACCGGTGGGGGAGGGTTGAGCCTTGAAGGCACAAGTGAGGGATTTCTCCCTACATTTTTGGGACATCTATAATAGCTAATACCGTAGGGATGGTATGTCTGAAAATGTATGCGGTTTTGAAACCGGGACGTTTTCATACCATGGCATACCTTGAAATCGGTAATCAGCAAGTGTCATTTTCACGCTGTATATACAAAATCACATGCTTCTATTTTGATATGGGAGTCGTAAAACCAAAAATTTGTGATTTGTGTGATCGAGTGCGTATGCTACTGCACTTGGCTCAGTTTCGTGTCCGCAGTCACACTTAGTCTCTGATGGAAAACATTGTAGTCCATCATTAAAAAAATGTTTTTTTGTAGTTCAAGTTCTCAAATCGTATTCTATGACATCTCAAAATATATGTGCTGGTTCATTAGTTTTGTCTCATTTTTATTAGTGACGGGATCTGTCGTTCACTTGAGAAAACGAATCCGTTCCAGTTCGTTCAGTAAAAAGACTCGTTCAAACAAATCGTTCAACGAATCGTTTGCCCCCTCATCCCCCTCCCCGCCCAAATGAATCTTTCGGTTAGTGAACGGGAAGTGACGTTGTCGAACGACTCACCAAAGACTGCTTCGCAGTATAACTGAACGGGAAGTGACATTGCTTGGTCCCTCCCTCTCTTGCACACAGGCCCGTCGTAGTTTCAGAAATGAGTGACAGACGATATCATTCTGCTTTCCGAGCCTGTCTCCCTCCCGCTGCTGCAAAAGCGAGGGAGAACTTCCGCGTCGTCTGTCCCATTTCTATGGGATCAAAGTCATGGCTCGTGCTTGCATTTCGATTTAGGACACGGTTACACTGGGGGTTTGGGGTCGGGGGTGCACGGACTTTCTTTAGCATGATCTTGATCAAATATACAATGCTGCTGCTACCAGCCAACGCGGCATGCTTGCTGTCACGAAAATAAAAATAAATCGAAAGTTTAATTTCTAAATATGGAACGACCAACACATCATATTTACCTCACGCTCTGTTGTGTTTTTGTTTTTATGCTCATCACTATTATTTTTGGTAACTATTGTTAAAACTAAAGTGTAAATAGCTAGTTGTCAAATGTGTTGCTGTGAAATGAAAACAATACTACATTTTGATATTAGACAGTTTCATTGCAAATCAGTATAAAGATGATCGTATTGAATTTTTGCACTGGTTTTAATAAATAAAATTATCCGGTCAGCTCCCCTGTCGTCCCCTCATCTCAGATCGTCTAATGCTGACGAGAAATAATTGTTTGCTCTTTACGATTTTGCCTTTCTACTCTCATTAGTCTGTTAAGAAAAATGAAGACATATTGCGAAATCTCCCGTGCCTGCGTGCGTTGTTTTGGGGCGCTTGAGTAGCACACGATGGATGGATGTACATAATTTGTCAAACCAACCAGCACCCGACATGCTCTGAGACGAAAAAAATAAAACACTCGGGAAAAAATGACATGTAAATACTGTTTAATTGCAAATCAGTATTATGGTGATCATACTAAATATTCATTTTCCTGTGCACAGATGAGGTAAATATCGCTGCCATGAAGCCTCCATAGATTGACAGTTCTCTCCCCCATGCGCTGCCGTGACCTGTCCGCTGCTCAGCTTTTGCTTGCCTGCGACTAGCGAGAGTTTGTACTACTGTAGTCCCGAGTCTGTCGAGAAAAGTAGTACACTAAACCATCCTCGCTAGGTTTGCGTGGTGTTTTTGTCTGTTTGAGCAACATATGATTGGTTCCACATTAACAAATATGTGACAAAGTCATTTCCTTTCGTTTTTTTGACTCGTTCACTGCGTGACTGGCAAGTCTAGTTGTGTTTGTATTGTTGTTTATTCTGTCATGTTGTTGTTAATAATAATAATAATAAAAAAATAAAATAAAATTAAAAAAAATAGCAACAAGCTCGGTCAGGAGTCGGAGGACCGAGTAAGTGAACGGGAAGTGACATAACTCAGTCTTGCCCCCTGCGTGCACGCTGGCTGTTTATTGGCCACACGTGGAAGTGAGTGACAGACGCCCTGATTCTGTTTCCGCTCCCTCACCTGCCCGCCATGAGGCTGGCGTCTGATTGGTCGTGTGCGATGTCAGAAGACGCTGCCGCTTAACGCCCTCCCACGCTGCTAACAGGCCCCAACTTCATAGAACGAATCAGTGCAGAAGGTGATTAGTTTGGTCTCGTTCATCCAAACAATTCATTCAATAAGAACGAATCGTTCACGACCGATACAACACTAATTTTTATCTCCATAGAAATGTAATGAGTATGATTCTTCGTTGGAAACCATTTAAAAATTGAAAGTTGCTGTCACAGCAGCGGCATACTCAATTTACTTTTTTATTTTATTTTATGTTATTTAATAGTAAGGACAATACAAAGATTCCGAGAAACAAATTTTGAATGTCTGTCACATCTAGAAGAGTCTGTAAGACAACTTTGTAAGAATACATTTTCCCCCCAGCTTTCCAGTAATTGGCCCAGATAAATAGAAAATATTTTCTCACACCGGGATAAGCCGTCCCAAATCCCATTTTCAAGGGTTTCATTGTCAAACCTACTGTTGTTGCTGGCAATATCTAGGCAGCAAGTCAGTTACATATTGTAGATCAGTTACAATGACAGTGGTCCAAGCTAAAGACAGCAAACTGTACTACAGGGAAAAAAAATAATAGCATTCATTGGTTAGCATAGTATATAATAATATAATAATAGTTTTTTCTTTTGAAGTTTTTATTAAAATTATTGCAGCTGTTATGCATTTTACAGCTTTCAGTGTTTTCCATCCTGCATGTTGTTTTTGCATGCTCATTTAAGAAAATGCAACAGGTGCTCACCTTTACTTACACTTTCAAGTGGTCATGTCATTTGATGAACTCTAAACTCTGCCATATATGTTCTGACAAGTCGCATAGAAGTGGACCATTTTAAATCCGATCTGAGTCACTTTCGTATATGGTTCAAATCCGATCTGGGCCACATTTTTTCAGAACGTGACTGGCGGTCTGAACTGTCAAGACTCCCAAATCGGAATTCATGCAGCAATTACGTCAGCAAAGAGTAAGAGGCACGGAGGACGGCAGCCATATAGGCATTAGCGCCTAGTTTGAACTCTGTTTTTAAGCACGAAGCGGGTTTGACCACAGTCATAAATAAATAAAATTAACAAAAGAATAAGCCTTACAGTTTTCGATTTTCGTTCTGTGTGCCGAATGAGCAATATTTTATTATTGCACACATGGCCAAGTCGGGGCAAACTGACGCACCCATGTCATTTCACGCACACACGTCAAGGCTCATGTGTGTGCGTGTATGCGTTCTTTTAGTCTATATGAACTTTTAATATAAGACTAAACGGGGATTAATAATGTCTGTTATTTTTGTCCCTTTTTTGGAAATCAAAATATGATCACTCTGGAATGACATACAGCTAGCATGTGTGATTTGTTTTGATGCTTCTGCGCATGCGGGTCTCTTTGCTGAGCGGATTTCGAACTGCGAATTAGTGCGCATGTGTGATACTCTCAATGGACAAAGGCAGTCTGAACGGGCACGCCAAAAAAACAGATGTGGCAAAAAATCGGATTTGTGCAATAAGACCTGTTGTATGAACCTAGCCTTAGTTAAAACCACATTTATTGTTCTATTATTAAGAACTAGGAAGTCTATACTGGACGATGTGTGTGAGTCGGAGGCAGCGAGTTTAGCGGTGCTTTCCCACGTGTCAGCCTCTCACCCGGAAAACCGTGTATCCAAGGGCGTAGGTTTGTATGGGGACGGTAGGGAGCATAACACTAGCAACTTTTCAGGATGCTCAAATTGTCCCTACCAACTTTTAAGCAACCTTAGTTGCATTATATAATGACTTCAGTTATAAAGGTAATTTAGATTCTCTATCCATATGTTGTAAGGATAGATATGACCCTACCATTATTATGTGAATAAGAGTATTTTCATTATGTTCAGACCAGGGGTCGCATTAACCGGATATTTTCCGTCGTTGACGGGTTTTTTAAAACGATGACGGAAAAAACTGAAGTCCGTCCGTCATTTTGACAGGTTGCATTTCACACCCCAGACCACAGGGTGGCGAGTTAGCATATTAATTAGCTATTGTCTCTCTTAATGCATGACGTTGTTGGCTCTTCTGTCAGAGTATTGTAGCGTCGCCGGGGTCTGGCGGCGGCACCGTGATTGACACATCAACGCGAGGTTCTTATTGGTGCACCCGGTGTGCCAGCGCGTCATCCAATTGATGGACAAGATTGCCGCCTGTGTATAGACCCCAATCACATGACGTCACAACTCCGCCCCCCTGACTGGAGCCGCCATATTGTGTGTCAGCTCGTCGTGTGTACACATTACCGCTACGTACATGCCTCCTATTACGGCGTGTTTTTCTGCTACTTAACATTAATAATCAAAATGGTGAAGGCGTGTGTGGCGGTTGGTTGCAGTAACAGAAAAGATAGACGGAGAGACTTGAAGTTCTACCGCTACCTGAGAGACTCGAAGATGAGAGCGAGATGGACTGCTGTAATTCGACAAGAAATCTGGGCACCAAACGATCACCACAGACTATGTAGTAGTCATTTTATATCTGGTAAGATGCATTTAATATATATTTAGAAGATTTTGGGCTGACAACCACAATTAAGATCATTGTGTGACGTTGGTGATTGGGGTCTATAACGTTGCCTCTTTTCTCAAGCAAGCGTTACAATATTAATTGAAAATAAATGAAAACTAAATACTATTGAATATGTCATCATTATCATTTTAAAAATTTAAGTGACGGGTAAAAATAGACTATGACCGGATTTTTATGACCCTGTCAGTCAAAATGACAGACAACGAAAATGTCTAGCGCAACCTCTGGTTCAGACTTATACTGATCCCTTTTCACTTGCTGAATGTGCCAGTCCATTTCCCCCCCCCCCCCCCCCCGTCAAATGCAAGATTGATTGGCTAATGATTCCTCCGCCCCATTCAAAGACGAGGGATATTAGATTTTTTTTTATTTCCCGCCTGCAGCAGCAGCCACTGTATGTAATGTAAAAAGACGTCAATGTTGTGGCGGTGGGGAACACATCACTAATTTTGCTACTGAAAGTCCCACCTGCATCGGCGTTAACATGACATTAATCTGTGTGAATTTCTCGAACTCGAGGAGGCTGCTTTGAGAGAAATATCCTCCTGTATCTTTTCTACTGTTAATGTTAAAGGAAGTGACCGAAAATCAACAGGAAATTACACGAAATGGCCCACTAACTCAAAATCAACAGGATATGACCCATAAATGCCCTAAAATCAACGGGGGGGGGTGACCGAAAATTGACAGGAAGTGAACCGTAAATGCCCCAAAAGGAAAAGGAAATGGCCGAAAACCTATAAGAAATGACTTGAAATATCCCAAAATTTACTCATTGGCTGCCACAGACGGCTATAGACGTCCAATCCATTGAAGTGGGAGGGACGGCAGTTATATAAGTGTGAAAGTTCATATAAGCCAATATAGATTTATTTAGCATTAGTTTTTTAGCCTATCAATTAATTAGGTTCATATTGTTAGGAAATATAGCCCTGACCCCCGTTCACCCAATCTGCAAGTGCACATGCAGGTTATGCTGTTATATCGTCCCTACCGATATTGAGACCAAACCTACGCCCTTGCGTGTATCACTTATTTGTCATGAAAATTCAGAAATAGAGCTTTATATAATTAAAGTTTCTTTTTTTTTCTTTTTTAAACCTGTCCTGTTCAGCTGCTTGACACAGATTTGTCTAAACAGTTTTAATTTATCACGAGAGTATGACATGTTAGGTTTTGTGTTGGTTTTCTCCTAGTGTGACTTGTCCCTGTGATTGCCCATTGATTTTACCTGTTGTGTGTGTTCCTAATGTATCCTCCATACTGTATTACCCCTTGTCTGCGTGTGTGTATATAAGCTCCCATTTTCTTTTCATTCCTTGTTGCTTCATTGTCAATGCCCATGTGCTCGTCAGTGTTCTCAAGTTTTCTCCGTCCAAGTCCTTGTGTTCCTCGACGTAAGTTTTTTATATCAAGCCTTTTGTTAGTGACCTGAGTTTTGTTTGTTTCTGTGTTTTTTGGATCCCCACAATATTGTTTGATACTTCATCATCTTTTTGCACTGCCGGTCTGCCTCCCTGCTTAATTTTCCCTGCATTTGGGTCCACACAACCTGTCTGCCCACGTATTCCTGACATGACATACTCCCTTTGAGATCATTCAACATGTCTCTTATTAGTAGAAAGCAGCGGACAGGAAAGGGTTTTGGGGAGACAGAAGAAAACAAGAAGAGAGATTGACAGAAGTACAAACAACAATAAGAAATACATTGAACACCTACACTAACTATGAATATGTTGGTGCTATTATTAGTCAGTTGTATTTCCAGTTAACACCATGTGGGGGGCCTGATGACCAAGGAAAAAAAGAGGAGGGGGAGAGAGTCAGAAAGATAAGTGATTGGGAGGGATGGTGTGTACACAAATCGGCCCTGTGAAGTGTAGAATCCAGTATTTGTGTGAATCCCTTGTGAGTGTGAGTATGCTGGCATCCTATTCTATGCTATCTGATCGCTAATCCATACACCTTTTTTTTTCTACTTGAGTGTGTTTAATTGCACGTAGTCGTGCGTGAATCCCATCAGACATGTGATAGACCTGCAGACGAGTGGAAATGCTGGCGGGAGACTCCTCAGGGCCACGGCCCTTCCCCAGCCAATCGGGGGGGGGGGGCGAGCCTTCCTCCCGCAGCCCAGCAAGGGGGCCGCCGTCATCCCCCCGGGATCGAGAGTGGTCCTCCAGGCCATCAACGCCACAATCAACCGGCCTTCATTGATGGGACGAGCGGACGCACCACAACCGCCGCAGTCCACCAACCGGCACGGCACAAAAAAAAAAGGGACATTTTTTTGTTTTTCAAACATCAGTATTCAAACTCAAAATTGGGACTTAGGGTTTGTTGTAGTTGTAGTTAACATTCCCCTCCTTCACCACTGCACTCTTCTGCTCTGGTCAGAAATGGGAAGATATCGCTGTGACTGCTATGCAATTAATCAGTGTTTCTCAACTGGTAGGTTGTGACCTAAAAGTGGTTTATGTTGCCTAGGTCGGTTACCTAGCTTACCTCTCTCATTCCTTCTTGCTGTGAGCAAATAACTTTGTCCATTTTTATCCATTTGCAAGAGTAATGCTGTTTGAGTCAAATAAAAATAAACAAATATAATGCACCGTTACAGGCAATGGAGTAATAAATAAAACGCTTTTAAAACAGCTAAAAATTATGATGAGCACACTTACAAAATTGTTAGAGGTTATATCCCAAATCAATTCATACAGATTGTATTCATTTTTGTCACATAAACAAATAGCAATAAATATCATCAGTATTTATACAGTTCAAATTCCACATATCATATTAACACAATATTAGACAAAGCTCTTGAGTGAGAGCCTCTCACTCAAATCGCATTTAATTGTCAATGTATTGATAGCCAGTTAGCTAAAAGACGGCAGCTAATCTGCTGATTCAATTTGCGAACAGTCATTTACCACACTTAACTGCCTGATACGTAAAGAGTAAAATTGGATTATTTAAATTCTCATTTCATAGGAATAGGCGACCGAACAAACATCAACACAGAGGTAAAAACTAGTGTTGCACTGATACCATTTTTTGGGTCCGATACCGATACAGATACCTGGCTGTGCAGTATCGGCCGATACCGATACTATTCCGATACCACTGTTTGCAAAAAAATATATATATATATATAAATATATGTGTGTATAAGGGATGCAATGATACAGTTAAGTCACGGTTCGGTACGATTTTCGATACAATTCAATACATTTAATGCTCTGAAACAGAAAATACAACTGTTATTATTATTTTTATTTTTTTGGGGGGTAACAAGCAAAAATAACAGTGCCATCATATAAACAAGCATTTTAGTGCATAATATTTATGTGCCCACTTCTTACTGATCTGAAGAAATTTAGTATATAAGTGCTGAGAACAATCTTTACTGTTTGTAAAGTGGGGCACACTGTTGATTGCTGCAGCTCTCTTAGCAGCTATATTCACCATATAAGCAAAATATCCTATTTGTGGTCCAAGTCCATCTGTAACATGTGCTGAATTAACAGTATTTTCAGCATTATCTGTAGTCACTGGTATGGATTGATTTGGCCTGCTTAACTTCCATTCGGTCATGGCGGTTTCTAATTCATCAATGGACAATATGGCGTTGCCAGGCATGAAAATCTCTCACCTTTCGGCGAAATTCGCCGTTTTGAAGTCAAAAAGGGCGACCTACGTGAATTGCGTAGATCCGAGGAGAAATTCTTTTTTTTTGGGGGGGGGGGGGGGGGGGGGGTCGGGAGGTTTTGTTTAATTATTATTATTATTATCATCATGTGATTAACTTAGTACGTAAACTGAGCATTTAAGAACACAGTCAGCAAATCCTTCTAGATGCTTCGCTGACTAGAACCAATCATCGGCCCAAGCTGCGTTCCATTATTCCAAACGCGTGCACTCCTTACGCGTGTACATGGAGTGCTCGGAGAGCCTTCGGTTGCATTGCAAAGCTGCGAAAACAAAAAGCAGGCCTTATCCACATCGGGGCAGACCAGAGCGCAGCATACACACTTGCCTATATTTGCCAGCAGATTGAATTTGGTGAGTAATGGTTTCAATCGTTTTCACGTTTTGCGATATAAAAAAGTTACTGCCATTCATTGCAGCTTGCATTGAACACTGCCAGAGCTAGCCAAATCTCCCATGAAAAAAATAGCTCCCGTTAAATTGGCGTCAAGCTTGTGTATTTAGCGGTAATATAAACGAAGAAACACACTGTTGAATCAAATTAAGCGGCATGCTCTTGGATGGAGGGGGCGCCTCATATCGCTCCCGTCGTCCGCCGGAGACGCGTTATTTTCGGCTTGGATTTGAGCTGACGGCCGGTGTTCTGCCAAAATATGCTACATCGGCGAAACGTCCTACATTAGTCGAATTTGACACCTAAAGTACTACCGTGCGCTCTAAACTTGTTTTGTTTAGATGCATACAGGAATAAGGTACTAAAAAAATGCCTGCAGAAAATACTTAAGTGTAGTTATATCAAATAAGGACGGTTTAAAATACGCTACGTGACTAATGTGGTCAACTGCTTCAAAGCTAACACAAAAAAACACAATGGTTAAAAGTATGAGAGGGTAATACATGCAAAAAGTATCTTTGAGGCAGTGAAAAGGTTCTAAATAACTAAATAAAAACAAAAATAGTGAGTACTCGCCGATTCTAACCGATGTGCGCATGCGTGTGGATGCATTCGCAAGCGCCCTGAGCATTGTGTAGGACGTTTCGCCGCGTAGTAAGGAATGGCCGAACACCGGTGTCGGCACAACAGCGGCCCGACGAGTGGTGGGAATGAGTCCTGCTTCTTAAAGCGTTTCAGAAATACAGGGATCCCTCGTTTTTCGCGGTTAATGGGGACCAGAACCCGCCGCAATAAGTGAAAAACGCGAAGTAGCCCCCCCCCCCCCCCCCCCCCCCCCATTTTTTGGGTGCGTGTTCAATGCTTTTATTCAGATTTTACATTGGAAAAAAGATACATATATATAAGACATGTTTTTTCACTTTTTTCACCAAAGTATCATTTATAAATGGTTTTCAAGCACTTCAAAATGTAAGAATTATGAGTTTTAAACATGTTCCTGCCCCACCGAATTATTTTTAAACAAGAATAAAGTAGTTAGAAAATGCTTGGCTTTATTAAAAGCTTCATAGTGAGTCTACTCAAACCCTCTCAGGCTTTGGTAAACGGTGATTGGCACATGTGCAAAGTTTTTCTTTTTATATATATTTTTTTGTTTGAAGCAACTTATTTGATTGAATAATAAAGACACAAATGTCCTAGCCAAAATGTGGCCCAAACGCAAAACATTACTTAAATGGAAAAATTTGTTTCAATCAAGAAAAATAGTTTTCAAATGCTTTTTTTGTTTCAAATTTATTATTGCAATCAAAAACATTTTTTTTTATTGAAGCTACTTTTTGGGATTAAAAGTATATACTGTATTTTGATTGAAGCAACTTTGTTTTTGATAGAAGTAACTTTGTTTTTTGATTGAATACTAAAAACACAAATCTAACTATCGTTATTGAGTGAGAAAGAAATTAAGAAAGCTTTAAAACTAAAATCCACCGGGGAGTCTGTTTGTTTTTTAAAATATTTATATTTCATTACATAGACATGCGTCGTAGGGAAGGGAGATTGAGGGATAAAAAAAGGAGTTAGATGAGGCTGCTAAAGGCAGTGGATACCTCATCAGCTGGGTGAATAGCAGACCTGGTAAGAACAAGTTTGCAAGGATAGTCGGGTATTAAATCCAATTATAAACACAATTACAATGTTATTTTTCTATAAGATTTTTATGTCATTGCTTTATTAATCATTAGGTGCTAGAGTTGTTAAGTATGGATAATAATGAAATAATAGTTTTAAGAAAACTGTGCTGTTGGTGGCTCAGTGACCATCTGATGTGGTTTGTTCTCAGATGAACAAGTTGAGGAAGGAAGTTTTGATGCAGAGGTTGAAGGAAGAAAAGAGGCAGACTGACTGAGTCACAGCCAGAAAGTGTTGATGACAGTTTTGATTTCCATTCACTGTTGCCCCCTCCCAATTAAAGTATGTCACAGTCGCAGCCAATTATTATCTAAAGCTGGTTAAAATTTAAGTTATGTTGTTTTAAGGTGTATTAAATACTGGTTCACGTGCCCCTTTTGATCTACGAGCACCCACCCCTCCACCGGTCTCTGCATGGCCCTGCTGAAACACAGTGTGGGTCGACAGAGCTCAATATTTTGTTGGGGTGTACAATACAGTGTACTGGAACATATTTCCTCCACACCCTTCTCACCTTTTTAACCCCTGACCCATTTTCATGCCTGGTTGCTCTGGGCTCACGCAGCTAATGGCATGGGATCTAATGTAGCACTTCTAGGTTGCTATTTGATGATATCTAGTGTGTGCACGCGAGAGTTAGCATGGGATCTAACATATGACATCTAGGTTGCTATCTGATGATATCTAGTGTGCGCGAAGCGCCGCTTGAGTGTTTTCTACCCACAGAAGTCACTTCTGCTCATTACTGCACAGCAACAGCATATGAGAATCGACTTTCATAAACAGGACGAGTTTGAAGTACGGCGCTCTTAATTTGCCACTCATTGTTCATCATGAAACCATGAGTTTACTTAGTCTCTCACGGTCTTAACCTTTCTGATCCCATCGACGCTCGAACAGCGGGCGTTCGCTTACGCATGCTAATCGTTAGTGAATGCCATGTTAGAAAAGCAGTGTAACATCACAGATATGCATTGTAGTGAACATCCTGAGTATTGAAGACAAAGATGATATTTTCGTTTGGTAAATTCGAGACAAAAACATACAGATGTCATGCATCGGGATTTGGGAAGTTAGCTCACGTGGGGAAGACAGTTCATTTGTGCTCAAGAGACGACAGTAGATGGTATCGGCTCCCTAAATGTTGGCACTCGTCGATACCGATACCACCAATTCGGGCCGGATCGGCGCCCCCTGCCGATACTGGTATCGGTATCGGTGCAACTTTAGTAAAAACAAACAAGGTTGGTCGGTTTACTTGGCACTAACCGGTAAAGCTGGTGGTAGGATGTAATTTGCACCATCGACTGTATGATTGGCAGTTTGGCACACGCACCGTAATATTAAAGCTGCATTTATGTGTTGTGAGAGTAATTGAAAAAAAATATTTCCAAAGCCCCTTTCAGACTTAAATCCAGCTAAATTCCCTTGTAAGGTGACGCGGGATTTACGCGTGTCATGGCTTTCAGACATGGGAAGATGTCCCAGTAATAACCCAGGTTGGACACTTCAGATTGTGTGTGGGGATGGCGGGGAACAAGATTTTATTATCTGGTCATGACGTTGTTTTTGGTCGTAATCTGTAACAAAATAAACCACACATTTCCAAAGATGGACCATGGACTGTCTCTTCCTCAGCTCAACGATCCAGTAGCAATTTAATTTCGTTATATTTGCATTAGGCCTGTCAAACGATTAACATTTTTAGTAAAGTTAATCACATAATAAAAAATAAGTAATCGTAATTAATCGCATTCAAACCATCTCTAAAATATGCCATATGTTTCTGAAAATTATTGTTGGAATGGAAACATAAGACACAAGACTGATATGTACATTCAACATACTGTACATAAGTACTATATTTGTTTATTATAACAATAAATCCACAAGATGGCATTAACATTATTAACATTTTTTCTGTTAAAGGGATCCACGCTCCACGGATAGAAAGACTTGTAGTTCTTAAAAGATCATTTCCAATTTCAATTTTATTTGTATAGCCCTGGATCACAACAACGTTGTCTCAAAGTGCTTTGCAGAGGCAATACGATACACAATCAGAAACAGCAAATGAAGCAACAAAGATGAATAAATTAATTCAAGTCCTGGGTATCCCTGGGTATTCTTAGACCCTCCATGTCGGCAAGGAAAAACTCCCAAAACTCGAGAGTCTTCGGGAGAAAATGACAAACCTTGGGGAGTACCACAGTCAGGAGAGATCCACTCGCAGGACGGATCGACAGGAAGCCCCAGGACCGCTAATGGGAATTAGCAGGCAAAGTTACAGTCCGTAAAGATGCAGTGGAGTAAAGGAACAAGAAGAGGTCCATATAGCCAGATGAGACTGGGGTAGCAACGAGGACGTCCATCCAGCCTGGGGTCCGGACAGACAGGAGGCTGCTGCTGAAAAATAGCCCCTCCCCAGAGGGGAGCGGGGAAAGGGGACACCGGGTGACTAGTGATGAAGAGACTAGACAACTAGATATTAACATTGGAAAATAGAAATAAAGTAAGATAAGTGGTAGGTAGAGTGAGAAAAAGGAGATAGAACTCAGTGGCTGTACTTCTCCCAGCTTTATAGCTTCTAGTGCAGCTTAGACTAAACTTTGAGTCTACTCCGACTTCAACTAGCCTGACCATAGCGTTTCTATTCAACTAGCTTTGTTGAATAGGAACGTTTTTAATCTAATCTTAAATGTGCAGACTATCTCGGCTTCTTTAATGTTAGCTGGAAGCTGATTCCATAAAACAGGGGCTTGGTGGCTAAAGGCTCTAGCTCCGACAGTACTTTTAGAAACCCTGGGAACTACCAGTAGACTTGCATTCTGAGAGCGGAGTGTTCTGTTGGGGCGGTATGGAACCAGAGCATCGGTGAGATAAGATGGCCCCAACCCATTAATGGTTTTTAAATGTAAGAAGGAGGATTTTAAATTTAATTCTAAACTCGACTGGAAGCCAGTGAAGGGCCTGGAGCACAGGGGTGATGTGCTCTCTTCTATTGGTTCCTGTTAAAAGTCTTGCTGCTGCGTTTTGGACAAGCTGAAGACCTTTTACAGAACTTTTAGGACAAGCTGCAAGTAGGGAGTTACAGTAATCCAATCTCAATGTAACGAACGTGTGAATTAATTTTTCTGTATCGTTTTTAGATAAATATTTCTAATTTCGGCTATGTTGCGCAGGTGAAAGAAGGCCGTTCTGCAGGTTTGTTTATTGTGAGCTTTAAACGATAAGTCAGGGTCGAATAAAACTCCTTGGTTTTTAACTGTGGTGCTGGAAGCTACACTTACATTGTCCAGAGTGACTATCTGGGCAGCTAAAGAGTCTCTCACACTTTTCGGGCCTATTATAAGGACTTCTGTCTTTTCAGGATTAAGTAGAAGATAGTTAGTGCTCATCCAGGTATTTATATCTCGGACGCAGGTGCTTAGTGTGTCCACTTGCCTGATCTGCTCAGGTTTAACTGATAAATACAATTGTATGTCGTCAGCGTAACAATGAAAGTTAATGCTATGTTTTCTGATGATATTACCTAGAGGAAGCATATACAGCGTAAACAAGATGGGCCCGAGGACCGATCCTTGCGGCACACCATAACTAACTCTAGAGCAGGGGTCCCCAACCTTTTTTGCACCACGGACCGGTGTGATTTGGGTCTTTTTTTCACGGACCGGTGTCCTGTGAAATTATTGCATCCTTATCAAATTTTGCTCCCAAAGCTTTTGTGGCAGTGAAAAAAGCCCTCTTTTATATTCAGTTGGACTCTCAATGTTATCCAATGGTCCTAAAAAACTATTTACATCATAAACATACACGTGCAACACGGAAATGGCGTAAATTAATGCTTAACGACACGGCGAAGTTGTTAAGTGAGAGGGCTACGTGCAGTTGTTGTGTACACCTAACATGGCAAACGTAAGTTAATATTCCTTTCTTTAAAGAAAGTTTATAGTGTGTACTTTGGAATCGCTGCATTCACGCCTTTTTAACGTTACATGCATGCCAACTTTGTCAGAACACCGGCAACATGCGGCAGAAAAATACAGCTAATATAAAATAGCATTTGTTTTTAGCCCCGTCGTGTTAAGTGCAGGGAAAAAATACAACTCACCCGCTGAATCAGTGGGAGGCCTGAGTTTGTTTCGTTGAGACGAGATTGTCCCGAGATGGGAGAGTGAGAGAAGCTAGCATCACAAATACACGATGTTGGAAATTGTAGCACAGTTTTCAGCGCGCTCCTAGCGATGTCAGGATATTCCGAAATGACTTTAATCCAGAACTTCGGTAGAGTTGTTGTCTCAAATGTACGTTTAAGTCGCCGGGATTTGCGATCTCTACAAGCTGATATTCCTGTTCCACAGACATGCTCGAATCACTGGTTTATTCACATACGGGTCACGAATTCACTCCTTCGCAGTTCGTGGGTCTTTAGTGATTGGGAAGTAGCATAAATTTTGTTTTCTTCGAGGTTGTAGGCACATCTGTCCCGTCAGGTTCCCTTTGCCCCGTAAAAAGTCTGTCCAAAGACGTCTGTTATTCAGTCATTCTAGTGTGGGGGCTAATTATTTCCGGGAAGAAATGTGATTGGCGACGACCTACGTCATACGTTATTATCGAGTCCAAGCGCGCATAGATATACAAAACGAGATTTAGTGCTAACAGCCCAATCAATGCATTTCTATGACGACCTCCTATCCTGTAGTTTTATATCTAGAGTAGACAGGGATATGGTGTGTTAAGCGGCACAGGCCAAAGTCAACTGGCCAGAATGCAGTCGTTAATAAATTATTTATTATTTCTGCGCGGCCCGGTACCAAATGTGCCACGGACCAGTACCGGTCCGCGGCCCGGTCGTTGGGGACCCCTGCACTAGAGTACGGTGATGATTGCTGGTTTACATTGACAAACTGGTACCTATTAGATAAATATGATTTAAGCCAGCAGAGGGCTGCTCCTCTAATGCCTATGTCACATTCTAGTCTCTGCAATAAGATATTATGGTCGATTGTGTCAAAGGCTGCACTCAGGTCCAACAGAATCAGGATCGAGAGTAATCCAACGTCAGCGGCTAGTAACAAGTCATTAGTTACTTTGACTAATGCAGTTTCAGTGCTATGATGAGCTCGAAAGCCAGACTGGAAATGTTCAAATAAACTATTGTCCTGTAGGTGCTGACAGAGCTGTTCAATTACCACTCTTTCAAGGACTTTGGAGAGAAATGGTAAATTAGAGATAGGTCTATAATTGGCCAAAATATCAGGATCAAGAATGGGTTTTTTCAAAAGCGGTTTAGTAACTGCATATTAAAGGACTGCGGCACGTGGCCAGTAACTAATGAGGTATTTATTATATTTAAGATAATATCAATAGTTAGAGGCAGGATCTCTTTAAAAAGTTTGGTTGGGATCGGGTCTAGGAGGCACGTTGATGGTTTGGAGGACATTATAATTGAAATTACATCAATTTGTTCTACAGTGGTAAAGTTATTTAATATTTTAGAGGGGTTTATAGGAGATTCTGAATTTTTAATCTGCACTTTATCAGACCTAATAGTTGGAAGTAATTAATTTATTTTATTTCTAATAGTTGCGATTTTATTGTTAAAAAAATTTAGGAAGTCATCACAGCTAAGGGTGGTTGGGATATAAGATTCTATTGAGCTGTGACTGTCAGCCTTGCTACAGTGCTGAACAGAAACCTAGGATTATTTTTGTTTTCATCTATTAAGGATAAGTAATAACTGGTTTTAGTCGTATGCAAGGCCTGTTTATAGGTCACTAAACTGTGACCGATAAATGTTAGTACAAGTTATGGTAATTTTATATTAAAACCCCTCCTAATTTTTTCGTTTTAATAAAATTTGTAAAATTTTCAATCAAAAAATAAACTAGTAGCTCACAATTGTTGACGTCGCCGAGCGGTGACGTCACATGGGCTCCCTGCAGTTCTTCCACAGTGTCTTTAACTACG
The DNA here is from genome assembly GCF_030265065.1 of Corythoichthys intestinalis. Taxonomy (NCBI): domain Eukaryota; kingdom Metazoa; phylum Chordata; class Actinopteri; order Syngnathiformes; family Syngnathidae; genus Corythoichthys; species Corythoichthys intestinalis. The sequence continues at coordinate 35,571,299 of NC_080414.1, read as the reverse complement.
TGAGGTAGTGATTGAAATACACCACAAGGTGTCAATGGCGAGTTTTATATTATTTAGAAATCTAGCCAATGAGTGTGTTTTGTCCCTTGACTGATACCGGAGCTCCCCGTTTATTTTTAGACTGGGTCTATTGTGATTCAAGTTCATTTGAGTGCTGGCTTCACAACGTACGAGACCTCTGATAGTTTGTATATTGTGACTAAATATTGCCATCCAGTGTATTTGTTGAGCAAACGAAATGTTTGAATAGAGTTTGACCAAAGTCTGAGTAAGTTTTATGCGTAGTTTGCATAGCTATTTTGATTTGGAGTGCTAGTTCTTTACATTGTTGTTTAACTGTGTGAGCTTAGGGCCTCATTAATACAGATTGAAGCGCTTTTCGTTTTGTGAACATTATTTTTTTTTTGAGCGATAGGAATATTATTTTTGTTGTGCTTTGACTAAATGATACTTAGTTTGTTGTGAAGGAGTTGCCAATAAACAGCGTGGTCCAATGAACGCCTGTGTCCACTCGCCTTTCTTTGCCTTTTAGCTCTCACTGTGCAACAAAAGGCATTATTGTAATCTGTTTGAGGCAATGCCTGAGCGGGTCATTCCGCGCATGCGTAAAATATTTTAACGTGACTAATCAAAAAAATTATTTACCACCCGTTAACGTGATAAATTTGACAGCACTAATTTGCATTTAATTTTGCTATCGTTTGTTTACCACTTTTTGTCTTACTTCGAATAAAGAGGAAATGACGATCGGCACGATAATTACGTCATCAGCATTCACTGATGTCACCTGGGAATTCAACACCTGCTTTCACACTTGCCCCATCCCGGGTATGCCCCGGACACTATACTAGGACGCGACCCAGTAAATGTCCGCGTAATCTTTGTGTCAGTTAACCCGGGAAATTTCTTTCACACAGACGGGATATCGGTTTAGATCTCGGGATTTAAACGGTGTTCAGGTATGTGTGAAAGGGGCTTATAACATGTTGTCTATAAAATGCGCCAAACAGTCCCTCAACTTGTGATGTATCGTTGCAGCGTTAAAATAGGCTGCCCTTCTTTGTAGCAACCATGTTTTTATCCCGCATTACAACTTAACAACACATCAGAACAATTTTCCAACTTGGGAACTCAAATCTCCCGACACACTTGAACGCAGCATATTTCCTGAAGTTGCTTTGCGGAAGTATCAACTCATATGCCTATGACAGCCAAGGTTATGTGCATAAATTACCATATTAAGGAGCCATGTGCAGATTTTGTACGTATATGGCGTGAATAGAGTAATATGACCTTATTAAATTGGTGCATTCTTTCGATTATGCTGTGTAAATTTAAAAATCCAAAGTATGTTATTTATTGGTGAAATGTATACTGGGGCAGTGTAGATCAACACTGTGGCACGTGCCTGAGTGAAATATGTCTGGCAATGCCCATGATGTGTTTACATGTATTTTTTTCGGCTTTGAATTAGAATAGTAAGGTTTCTGCATTGAAAGCAGTGTTTTGATATGTTACTATAGCCGATCAGTAGCCTTGAGGTTTTCAATCAAGACTGACCAAAGAAAGGCAGTTTGTCGCCTGCCTGAAATGTTTACAGTCTGAATTATGTCTCTAACGGCACCTTATTTGCAAAAGTCTTTTCACAGACAACTCAACTTTGAGCTCATCAAAGCATATTTTTAACGGAAGCATTTTGAGGTCAGTCTTCAAAAATGTCAAGTGGGTTATTTTGATGAGAAATTGTGCATTAACCACGGTTAGAGCTTTTGCAAAATGTGATTACCTAGAACCAATTAATGTATTAGGTGAGTTTCATAAATATTTTTAACCAAAATAAATGGGAAAATGCATGCCTGTGAAGCCACTTCATCCAGACTCTCTTCTACTATTTAAAGTTCACCGTCTTTTGTTGGTTGAATAACATCCTGGTGATTTCTCATGAGAATCTGCTATGTGGCCATGAAGTATATATATAAAATATATATATATTGCCACAGCAATGAGTGTTTTCCCCTTTGATAGAAAATATTTTTGTTTGTTCCATCAAAGCCTTACAGTGCATTCACACATACAGAGAGGCATGACTGATTACTACTGGTCTCCATAGCCTGGATATAAGGGGGGAAAAGCTTTGCTGAGTTCTTATTCAGGAAGTGGAAGCAGCCGTAGGCCAGAAAATATGATCAATGACTCCATCTGTTGAGGGCGGCACAAGACAAGATGAAGGACACACCTTCCGTTGACCTTCACCCTCCTCTTCTTCATTCACAGACAGCAGTGTGTTTATGTGTGCTCATGGGAGCAAATACATTTGAGTTCTTAGGTCTTTTTACTTTACCTGCTGTACATTTATTACCCTATCTTTCTTGAATGTACTTTATTTTCTAGTGTTTAATGATCTGTGAATGGTTTAAGGCCATTTCCGGGGAGAGTAAGAGTGCCAATTCACAACAAAGTTTACCTCAAGGCACTTCAGTCATTGAGGTCAAGATCCAAAGTTCTCCCGCTGAAAGAAGCAAGGGAAAACTTAAACTTCAAACATAACCCATTCAAACATGGGGGGAGCTTCCTGCCTCAGTTGGTTGGGTTAAGTTAAATAGGACAGAGGGAAGTGAAAATAACGCTGTGGTGTCGTAATTATGGCGAATACCACTTGTTAAGTCTAAAATTGCATGTGAACATTGAATGTGTGGGATTGCATTATGCAACTTTTCAGGATGCTAAAATTGTCCCCACCAACTTTAAGCAACCTTATTTGCCTTATACAGTGCTGGCCAAAGTATTGGCACCCCTGGAATTCTGTCAGATAATGGTTAATTTCTCCCAGAAAATGATTGCAATTACAAATGCTTTGGTAGAAATATCTTGGCTTGCAATGAAAAAAACACAAAAGAGAATGAAAAAAAAAGTTAAATCATTATTATTTTACACAAAACTCCAAAAATGGGCCGGACAAAAGTATTGGCACCCTCAGCCTAATACTTGGTAGCACAACCTTCAGACAAAATAATTGCGAACAGTCGCTTCCAGTATCCATCAATGAGTTTCTTACAATGATCTGCTGGAATTTTAGACCGTTACTCTTCGGCCAACTGCTCAAGGTCTCTTGAGATTTTAAGGGTGCCTTCTCCAAACTGCCATTTTCAGATCTCTATACAGGTGTTCTATGGGATTCAGGCCTGGACTCATTGCTGGCCACTTCAGAAGTCTCCAGTGTTTCTCTCAAACTATTTTCTAGCGCTTTTCGAAGAGTGTTTTGTGTTATTGCCCTGCTGAAAGACCATTGACCTCTGAGGGAGACCCAGCTTTCTCACATTATGCTGCAGAATTTGTTAGTAGTCTTCAGACCTTATAATGCCATGCACACGGTCAAGCAGTCCAGTGTCAGAAGCAGCAAATCGACCCCAAAACATCAGGGAACCTTCACCATGTTTGGGGACTGTGGGACTGTGGGGACCGTGTTCTTTTCTTTGAAGGCCTCGTTTTTTTCCCCTGTAAACTCTATGTTGATGGCTTTTCCCAAAAAGCTCTACTTTTGTGGCATCTGACCAGACAACATTCTTCCAAAATGTTTTTGGCTTTCTCAGGTGAGTTTTGGCAAACTCCAGCCTGGCTTTTTTATGTCTCTGGGTTAGAAGTGTGGCCTTCCTGAGTATCCTACCATAGAGTCCCTTTTCATTCAGACACCGACGGATAGTACGGGTTGACACTGTTGTACCCTCGTACTGCAGGACACCTTGAACTTGTATGTTAGTCAAGGTTCTTTATCCACCATTAGCACAATCTTTCGTTGAAATCCCTCGTCAATTTTTCTTTTCCGTCCACATCTACGGAGGTTAGCCACAGTGCCATGTAGAGGTGTGCGAAATTTCTGATTCTTAGATTATTCACGATTTGGCCGTGGAAGATTCGAGAACAATTCACAAACATCCAAATTCCGACTTTTGAAATATGTCAAGTAAAACGGAACTAAAACACAGTCAGCGCGGTCTTCGGGACGCAATGAGGAACAGACTGCATTGAGTCCCGAGAGTAAACATCATGCTCGTCATTACCCGGGTAATGACAATGCTCAACTCACGGCTCTGGCTCAACTCATGCCGCTAGATAAAAAAAACAATAATACCTGACTGCTGCCAACAGCCGTTACAAACTACGTCCACATAATGCTGCGGCAGATAATAGATATCATACGTGTGTAGAACTAGATGCAAAATAACAGACTCTACGGTGTGAGCGGCACATATATAGAAAACTAGACGCAAAATCACAGACTTGCCGGCGTTAGTAAACAGCCGCCATGTTAAAGCAGGAGACTTCCCTAGAAGGCTGTTGTAGCGAACCTAACTTTTTATCTAAAATACTCCTAAATTGGCAAAATCTTGACTTGAATCTATCTTTAGAAGAGTTTTAAAACTTTCACATGTCGCAAGTAAACAGAAGGGAAATTATGGAATAGCGGTAGCAATTTTAACAACTTTAACGGTTGATTCACAACATTAAATTAATTAAATCTATAGTTTAAAGCTGCTGTTACAGAATAGGGACTTACGTTTTTTATTTACCATTTTAACTGTTAACTTTAACTAATAATCGAATCATTAGGTGCCCAAGATTCCCATCTCTAGTGCCTTGGGCATTACACTTATTGATGACACTGCGCACGGTAGACACAGGAACATTCAGGTCTTTGGAGATGGACTTCTAGCCTTGAGATTGCCCAAGCTTCCTCACAATTTTGCTTCTCAAGTCCTCAGACAGTTCTTTGGTCTTCTCTCTTTTCTCCATGCTAAATGTGGTACACACAAGGACACAGGACAGAGGTTGAGTCAACTTTAATCCATTTTAACTGGCTGCAAGTGTGATTTAGATTTTGCCACAGGTAAGTAACAGGTGCTGTTAATTAAACACATTAGGGAACCATCACTTAATTTTTCAGTGGGAGGCCAATACTTTTGTCTGGCCCATTTTTGGAGTTTTGTGTAAAATGATTTAATTTTTTTCCCCCATTCTCTTTTATGTTTTTTTCATTGCAAGCAAAATGAATAAAGATATTACTACCAAAGCATTTGTACTTGCAATCATTCTCAGGGAGAAATGGAGCATTATTTGACAGAACTGCAGGGGTGCCAATACTTTTGGCCAGTAGCGTACGTCCTTGGTATTATGATAGTTTCCGAGATGAGACTTTCAAAATGGCGAAGCGTTAACAAGAAGTTGAGAATGGGAAGTTTATTTTAAGAGGATTTATCGTCATTTTGCACTTTTTTCCCTTTTACGTAACATAGTGTACACATTTATAAAATTCATATTGTTTTAACCAAGTGTTTGCTAAAATGAGATAGGTAAATGAATACAGATAGTCGGCAGGTTACGACGTAGCCGACATTCGTGATTTCAACTTTACAATGCCTGAGTCCCGTCCACCATTTTGACTTCAGTCGTTTTGGGTATTGTTTTGCCACATATTCATATGACTGTTCTGCTCTTTGGCGAATGTGCATTTGATCATAATGTTGACTTTTGTTTTGTGATGCATGCTTTTATATCGACGCTGGAAGCGTAGAGCAGGTAATACTTCCGCATGCGAGTAAGAGCGCATGTAGACACAAAGAGCAACGTATATTCACACATGAGGAAGAGCGCATTTGCGCCAACGAAGAACTCGCACAGCCATGTAAGAGAGAGGAATGTTTAAGTTATATCACACTTGGACGGAATGGAGCGGGCTCACGTGGAGAATACATTCTTTTATAAACACAAACAAGAAGGAACAAACTGAGGGCCATCCAGAAGGAGAAAATAACGAGCTATGAAATGATATGAAACAGAAAGAAAAAAAAAAGAAACAAGGAACCCAGGCAAAATGCACTGGAGTAGGTCACTAACGCAAAGGACTTGGCATGAGGTATAAAATAACAAACTGTGATAAAACAATATGAACACTTACTAAGTACACCTCTTTAGCTATGGGGGCTGGCTATAGCGGCAACGAAGGACGAAGACACTTGGCACGAGACTATGTAGTGACAAACAATTTAACCCTTAGATGCACAAGTTACTGGACCCTACACTCTTCCATAAGTGGGTCAAAAATTACCCATATTAGAACCAATGTGTTTTTATGCCGTTTTGGTGAGGAATAATCACTTGAATATTAATTAGTATTAGATTTAGGGCCACACAAGAATGATTTCATGGTTGAAATATCTTTATAATTTAATTAACATTTTTTGAAGAAAAAAAAAAAACAGAACAGCAATAGACTTTATCCTTCCGTGTATTTTATCATCAATGATGAAGAGCTCCCATGCATCTTTTTGGTGAGACAGCGGTGCTAAGCCCTTGTGGAGGCACTGACCTATTTCTGAGGACACATAAGTGGAATCTTATGAGTCAGATTGATCCTGTTCAGTTGGATTTCCAGGTGGACAACTGCCACTGCTCTGAACAATAGTCTGGTTCTTCATCATTAGAGATTTTGGACACTTGAGTCCAACCCCGTCACCGCCTCTCCATCATCCAACATCTGTAGGACCATTTCAGCTGTAAATCTAGCAGCTATGACATTTTGGATAAGGAAACATAAGAGTAGTGTTTTCAATAGATCAATATGTAGCTGTAAAAATAAATATATACACACTATATATAGATACAGTAATGTTAGCTAACCTAGGCTAGGTTTGAATCCGATTTTTTCGTGTTTTTCCGACTCGACTGAACAGGAAAAGTCGCATAAAAGTGGACCATTTCAAATTCGATCAAGGTCAGTTTCGTATGTCGTTAAAATCCCATCCTGGCCACATTTTTCCAGAATTTGGCTGCGGTCCGAACTGTCAAGTCCCTCACATTGGAATTCATGCAGCAATTAACATCAGCAAAGAGCGAGAGAGACTGGGTGCTACGGTAGCGGTGCAGCTGTGCGTTAGCGTTAGCGCCTAGCTTGACGGCAGCTTTTGAGGAAGGAGCGGGCTTGGCAACAGTCATAAAAAAATAAAATGGGTTGAGGATAAACCTGACAATGCTCGGTTTTCTCTCTGCTCCAATGCGCCTGCGCATGTGGCCCAGTTTGCTCAGCGCATCTTGGACTGCGAATTAGAGGTCATGTGTGATACTTGAACAGGCTCAATGGACAAAGGCAGTCCGAACGGGTACGCCAAAAAAACAGATACGACATAAAATCTGAATTGTGCATTAGGACCTGCGGTATGAACCTAGCCTTAGTTAGCCAGCTAGTTATGAAGTAGATTAATTTGTTGATAAATAATAATAAAAAGAGTCATGAAAGACACACACACAAAATACTATATGGACATAATACTTACAGTACACGTATCAGCTCTTGGTGTGTAAAATAATCTTCTTAAGGGATGTCACTTTTTACATACCTAGTCTGTGTGGTCCACGGTAAATTTATTCCTGACAGCCAAAGTTGATAAGAATGAAAGATTCCCACTGGATTCCATAGAAAATGGATGTGGGTCATTTTTGACCCCTTTAGAGTAGTAATACAAAAATGACAATTTCTTCAAATGTATAAGAAAATTCATCGAAAATTTGAATGGCATTATATCAAAAACATGTTTTTTGAGGAATACCTGGAATATGAAATAATAAAAATGTTTCATTCCGAAGATATTTCAAGAAAACAACCTCAACGGGTCATTTTTGACCCACTTATGCATCTAAGGGTTAAGCACATGAGGCACAGGTGGAAACAATTGGTAATCACAATCAGAGACAGGTGAGGCAGCAGGAAGTGTGAGTGGTGGAAACAGGAGGTTGAGACTTCAAAATAAAACAGGAAGAGACGACAATAAACCTAGACAGGACAACCCTCACCCAGGCTTGACAGTTTAAAGTTTAATTTGTTGCTTGTGAAGCATCCACAGAGACAACACCTGTATATAACATATTTTAAACTGTTTATTGTACGTTTTCAATTGTGATCAAATACTTGGAGCGAGTTTATGTGATTGTTTTTGATGATGTTTTGACACTAACTGTTACATGCTAATCGTTTGTGTGGATTGTTATTGCTGGATCAGCAGCTAGTTATAAACACAAATTTGAATTGCTGTTTATTTAGGATGAAACTGATTTAATTTAACTTTTATTTTAGTTTCATTCTGCAAGTGTTGATGTTATTAGCAACTGAATAAAGTCAGCAAAAAACCACATGGACATCTGACATTGTCATTTCGGAGCTTAGTTCACTGTCTACCTAGGACTTAGCTCTACTGTCTTGGCGAGGACAGTACAATGACGCATAATCATGTTTTTAGATCGTTATTTTGAGACTTACAGGGTATTTAGGAGTACTTACAGGGTTCATTCCGATTTACGCTGAAATTCAGGTTACGCCGCCAGTGTAGGAACCTGTAGTAGAAAATAATATACTGTTTTCCTACTGAGTGTGTATAATCGCCAAGTTGGTGTTGGCTTCAATAAGTGCTCGTCTGTCAATGTTCATTTGAAATAGTTGGAAACTTTTATTTTATTTATTTATTTATTATTATTATTTATTTATTTATTTATTTTTATTTATTATTTATTTTTGGAGTAAATTTTATCTTAGAAACAAAAACATTTTTATTACTGTATTTTTTGGACTATAAGTTAGTTTAGTCATAGTTTGGCTGGGGGTGCAACTTATACTCTGGAGCGATTTATGTGTGAAATTATTAACACATCATTATATCATTGCACATATTATTTTGGTGTGTTGGAGTGACACTGATGGTTTGGTAAACTTGTTAGCATGTTCTTTCTGCTATAGTTCTGAATACCTCTTAATAGCTATGTTAACGTTAAACATACCGGCCACGTTCGCATTTCGCTGTTCATGCATCATGTAACATTATCATACTGTACACTTATTCAGCATGTTTTTCTCTATTGCATTTTTATTTTAAATTGCCTTTCAAAATGACATATCTGTTCTATGTGTTGGATTTTATCAAGTTAATTTTAACCAAAAATGTGACTTATACTCCAGTGCGACTTATATAATTTTTTTTTCTTCTTCATTGCGCATTTTTGGGCTGATGCGACTTATACTCGGGTGTGACTTATAGTCCAAAAAAAATGGTAAACGTAGACAAAACTAGATGAAGACAAACTCATATTGAGATGAATAACATATGACTAAGACTACCGTAATTTCCAGAATACACTTGTGAAGAACATAATGTCATGGCTCTCTTGAGTTTCCAGTTATTTCTACAACTCTGATTTTTCTCTGATAGAGTGATTGGAACAGATACTTCTTTGTCACAAAAAACATTCATGAAGTTTGGTTCTTTTATGACTTTATTATGGGTGAAAAGAAAAAAGTGATCAAATCTGCTGGGTCAAACATATACATACAGCAGCGCTAATATTTGGTAACATGTCCCTTGGCCATTTTCACTTCAATTAGGCGCTTTTGGTAGCCATCCACAAGCTTCTGGTTGAATCTTTGACCACTCCTCTTGACAAAATTGGTGCAGTTCAGTTAAATTTGATGGCTTTCTGACATGGACTTGTTTCTTCAGCATTGTCCACAAGTTCTCAATGGGGTTTAAGTCAGGACTTTGGGAAGGCCATTCGAAAACCTGAATTCTAGCCTGATTTAGCCATTCCATTACCACTTTTGATGTGTGTTTGGGGTCATTGTCCTGTTGGAACACCAACTGCGCCGAAGACCCAATCTTCGGGCTGATGACGTTAGGTTATCTTGAAGAATTTGAAGGTAATCCTCCTTCTTCATTATCCCATTTACTCTCTGTAAAGCACCAGTTCCATTGGCAGCAAAACAGCCCCACAGCATAATACTACCACCACCGTGCTTGACGGTAGGCATGGTGTACTTGGGGTTAAAGGCCTCACCTTTTCTCCTCCAAACATATTGCTGGGCATTGTGGCCAAACAGCTCGATTTTTGTTTCGTCTGACCACAGAACTTTCCTCCAGAAGGTCTTATCTTTGTCCATCAACAGCAAACTTCAGTCGAGCCTTAAGGTGCCACTTTTGGAGCAAGGGCTTCCTTCTTGCACGGCTACTCTCAGTCCATGGAGATGCAAAACACGCTTGACTGTGGACACCGACACCTGTGTTCCAGCAGCTTCTAATTCTTGGCAGATCTGCTTTTTGGTGATTCTCGGTTGAATCTTCCCCCTCCTGACCAATTTTCTCTCAGCAGCAGGTGATAGCTTGCGTTTTCTTCCTGATCGTGGCAGTGACAAAACAGTGCCATGCACTTTATACTTGCTCTTGGGACCTGCAGCTGCTTTGAAATGGCTCCAAGTGACTTTCCTGACTTGTTCAAGTCAATGATTCGCTTTTTCAGATCCATGTATGTATATTTTTGACCCAGCAGATTTGATCACTTTCTCTGTTAACCCATAATAAAGTCATAAAAGAACCAAACTTCATGAATGTTTTTTGTGACAAAGAAGTATCTGTTCCAATCACTCTATCGGAGAAAAATCAGAGTTGTAGAAATAACTGGAAACTCAAGAGAGCCATGACATTATATATATATATGTATAAACCGATTTATTTATTTTTTGACACGGCCGCGTTGTGTTGAAGAAACGTATGCAGCGATCCGTTGCCGACCATTACGGTACGTGACGTCACCATTTTGTTTCGGTAATACTTCACTCTGATCGGCCGAATGATTTCGTCTGTGTTAAATTCTGCTTTTTTCACTCTTCATAAAGCACAGAATTTAGTGTCTTGAACTCATTTGAGTCAACGTTTATTGCAGCTCCACAACTCGGACCATAACAAACGTAACAACACAGACTTCCTGTGTGTGTCCGTCAACCATATCTCTCCCTCGGGAAACTCAAACCCAAATAACAATAGTTCCTATTGTTACTGTTGTGTCGACAGCGATGAGCGCTCTCGGATTTCCGACTCATGTTCTCACTTTCATTTTACCGTATCAATCCATGGAAGAAACATTTATTCATCATGATGAAACGAGCTAGTTATACAGCAGCCTTTAAAAGAAAAGTCACATCTGTTTTGTTTTCTCCTAGATTCTGGTAAGTTGGAGAAGTTGTCAAATCATATTATTACCGTAAATATTGTCAGTTTATGGTAATGTTTTGAACTACCAATATGCTATGCTTGTGCTGTGTTTCACCAGTCAGTAAAATGACATTTCTGTATCTTCACACGAGCTCTGTTTTCTTGTATTCTTCTATTTATTGGTGCTAAAATTAGGCTGCGCGTTATAAACGGGTACAATAATTTCCCCAAGATTTTACAAGTAAATTTGGGGTGCGCATTATACACGGGTGCGCCTTATATTCAGGAAATTACGGTAAGTGTCCAAATGACGAAGACTAAGACAAAAATTCAAAGGGCTGCCAAAAACAACACCTGTTTGACAAGCTGGATATAGCCACCGGGCCATGAATTTGTCACCTGTGCATGAACATACACTTAAAGCCTTTCTATCAAATAATAGTGCCATTCATGCTGTGGCTTTTTAAGATTATAGTTTCTAATATCCTGCTGCTATGTCCACTTTACAGCCAAGATCATTAAAGTTCCATTTCATCACAAAAGCCAGTGAAAGCGCAGCTAATTCCGGAACTCTATTGACCGAGTCCGTAATATTTTTCAACAATTTGACCTTTGTCAGATGGAAAGTGTCGTAATGAGGTGACCTGTAGCTTAATGCAGGCTGGCAGGCTTGAACGTGTGACGTCTGATTGGTGGCAAGAGGTGGAGCTCACACAGCGACATTAAAAAGGCCAAGATGAAATTGCGCTGTTAACATTCATGAGAAATGATAATGGTGTCAGACGTCAGACATCAATATATCATCATTGCTTTCTTCTTCACTTTCTTTCCATTGATGGCGTCATTCATTCATTTCTCCTGTTCCTCCATGTATAAAGTAGACAAAATGATATTTTATTACTGTCTTGAATATGCAAAGTATAAGAGGCATAAAAAGGTGTAGCATGCAGTCTTACATCAGCAAGTTGACTTGAGGTAAGTGAGCGTGCTCCGGCAGCCAATGTTGTGACAGAAGCAAGCATGTGACCGTCAGCTTTAATTGGCTGGACTCATTCAGATTACCCATCATAGGCTACACCAGGCAGGCAACCTGGCATGAATCCACATGATACACCTCAGCACCATGTGCCTCACAGGAATAGACGGCTTGAAACACACATACATCCACACGCAAACCAGCAGCAACATACAAAACAAATAGTGACATTGATAGAACAATGTATTGCATCAGACTCTGTCAGTGACCTCCATTGCTGTTTCAATTCGGCACCATTCATCAAAAAGCACATGGAGCATACGAAATCTAGTCTCATGAGTAATGTGTTTGGAATCTTTGCAGTACAGACCTTGTTCATATTTTTTTATATTTATGGCCAAGTATTTAAAGGCATAAGGTATGCGTATATCACAGACTTTTATACAGTATGTATATGGCGAAAAACACAGACAATACTGAAAAAGCAGTTCCTGCTCTTGCACCCCTCTTTAAAATAAACTGCTGTATTTTAAGCCCAGAGAACCGTTGTATTTAATAGAACAATATGTCTATATGCTGCAATAGCAAATTCATGGCGCATTAAGCCCCCGAATTATTTTTAATTTGTCCGTTTTACCCTGGAAACTCCCGTTTACAGATGTCGCGCAACCGCTTTGTTTCAACCCAGCCATAAAAAGAAGGTAAGTAATTATATTTCTTATTCAAAATGTCTGTCATTTTTAGCTTAGAGTCATTAATCGATGTCAAATATTTCGTTTAAAAAAACACTTGATTACACTTGACTAAAAAATGATTCTGTTAGGATGTGCGTGAGCAGGAAGGGATCCCAATGCAGACAACTTGAGGCGAGCAGTATTTTATTAGCGATCGCGAGAAGAGCGTGGCGGGTGGAAGTTTGCTTGGCTCGGGGTAGTTGAGCTGACGAGGAAGCTCGGAAGGGAGGCAGGCGTGGAATCTGACGAGGGGCGGGCAGAAAACAGGACCTGGGACGAAAGCAAGGTAGTCGTGAGCCAGTGAGCAAAGATATCACGTAAGGAATATGAGATACAACTGACGTGCGTAACAGACGAGTTGATCGGGCGACGTGGTGGTGCGACCGCTGAGTTTTTAAGCTGGCTGATGATGAGTCACAGCTGGCCGCTCCACCCATCTGACAATTGACCTGTAATCAAGCAAACCCCCCTCACCTGAGGCAGGGCTCAGGAAGGAGGGGCAGAGGCCCTAACAGGACCCCCCCTCCCACGGGTGCCACCTGGCGCCCGACGGAGCGCACCGGGATGGGCGCGGTGGAAATCCTGGATGAGAGCCCGAGACAGCACCCACCGGGACGGGACCCAGGAGCGCTCCTTAGGGCCATAGCCCTCCCAGTCCACGAGATGCTGCAGCCCCCTGCCACGGCGGCCGACGTCCAACAGGCGCCGCACCCTGAACGCAGGACCCCCATCGACCGACAGAGGTGGAGGAGGGGGCGGAACAGGGGGGGACAATGGACATGAGGAAACCGGTTTGACCTGGGAGACGTGGAACGTGGGATGGACGCGGAAATGTCGAGGGAGCTTGAGACGAACGGACACGGGGTTGACCACCTTGACGATCTCATACGGACCCACAAACCGGGGGGTGAGTTTAGCCGAACCAGTCTTCACCGGCAGGAACTTTGATGACAGCCAGACCTTCTGGCCCACAGTGTAAACAGGTGCAGGCGTGCGACGACGGTTGGACTGGGCAGACGCTGTTTGTGAGGCCCGTTGGAGCGCCGTGCGGGCCTGGTTCCAGACCCGGGAGCACCGGTTGACGTGGGCCTGGACTGATGGGACAGCGATGTCTTGTTCCTTTGAGGGGAATAACGGCGGTTGATAGCCAAGGGAGCAGAGGAACGGGGACATACCGGTTGAGGCGTTCGGAAGGGAGTTCTGGGCATACTCAATCCACGGTAGCTGGTCACTCCAGGAGGCAGGATGGGCCTGCGTGGTGCATCGGAGGGCGGCTTCTAACTGTTGATTTGTACGCTCGCATTGCCCGTTAGTCTGTGGGTGATAGCCGGAGGAGAGACTCACCCCGATGCCCAGCGTTGCGCAGAAAGCCTTCCACACCTGGGAGGTGAATTGCGGTCCCCGGTCTGAGACGACATCTGCTGGGATACCATGTAGGCGGAGGACATGTTGTGTGAGCAGAGCAGCTGTCTCTGTGGCGGTGGGGAGCTTACGGAGAGGAATGAAGTGGGCTGCCTTGGAAAACCTGTCCACTATTGTGAGGATCACTGTGTTGCCGTCGGACGGAGGGAGACCGGTGACGAAGTCGAGGGCGATATGAGACCAAGGTCGGCTTGGGATGGGCAGTGGGTGTAGAAGTCCAGCGCTGGCCCTGGTGGACGTCTTGCTGCGTGCGCAGACCGTGCATGCCAGGACAAATGATCAGGTGTCTGACGCCATGGTCGGCCACCAAAACCGCTGCCGTAGCACTGCCAGTGTTCTCCTAATGCCGGGGTGGCAAAACAAGCGAGATGAATGAGACCATTCTAGTACCTTGGCACGCAGGTCCGTTGGAACGAAGAGGGTTGACTGTGGTCCATCACGAGGCTCGGGGTGGTGCTTGAGTGCCTCTTTCACCTTCCCCTCGATCTCCCACTCCATAGTGGCAAGAAAGCAGGTCGGTGGGAGTATAGTTGCGGGCTCCGCCTGTGACTGACTCCTTTGGAACTGCCGGGACAGGGTGTCAGATTTTGCATTCTTGGAACCTGGAATGTAGGACAGGTTAAAATTGAATCGGCAAAAATACATGGCCCACCGAGATTGACGCGGGTTGAGACGTTTGGCGGACTTGAGATATTCAAGATTTTTGTGATCTGTGAGCACGAGAAATGGTACGGCTGTGCCCTCCAGGTGGTGGCGCCATTCCTCCAGAGCCAGCTTCACAGCCAGGAGTTCTCTATCGCCGATACTGTAGTTCCGTTCGGCGGGGGACAGCCTACAGGAAAAATTGGCGCAAGGGTGCACTTTCCCGTCGGCCCTGCGTTGGGACAACACGGCACCCACCCCCACCTCAGAGGCGTCGACTCCGACGATGAACTGGAGTGCCGGGTCAGGAGTCACCAATACAGGAGCAGTGGGGAAACGGGCTTTGAGGTCACGGAAGGCTGCGCCGGCAGCATCAGACCAGCGGAACGGCGTAGCTGTGGAGGTAAGGGCTGTGAGAGGGGCAGCTATTCGGCTGTAGTTGCGGATGAACCGGCGGTAGTAATTGGCAAAACCCAGGAAGCGCTGGAGCTGCTTTCGGTCAGCAGGAAGTGGCCAATTCAGGACCTCGGAGACCTTGGCTGGGTCCATGCGTAGTTGGCCTTTGCCGATGATGTAGCCTAGGAATTTGGTTTCGGGGACGTGGAACTCGCACTTCTCTGCTTTAACGAAGAGCTTGTTCTCCAGTAGACGCTGGAGCACTTGGCGAACGTGTTCCTTGTGTTCCACGGGGGTGCGGGAGTAGACCAGGATGTCGTCGAGGTAGACCACAACGAATCGATTGATCAGGTCCGGTCCCCGAGGACATCATTCACGAGGTTTTGGAAGATGGCGGGGGCATTTGTAAGCCCGAATGGCATAACGAGGTACTCAAAATGACCTAGGGGCGTGTTGAATGCAGTCTTCCACTCATCGCCTTCCCTGATGCGGACGAGATGGTAGGCGTTGCGGAGGTCAAGCCTGGAGAAGATGGTGGCATCCTGAAGGGGGGTAAACGCAGACTCGAGGAGCGGGAGCGGATATTTGTTTTTCACGGCTATATCATTAAGGGATTGATAGTCAATGCACGGCCGTAAGCCGCCATCTTTTTTCCCCACAAAGAAAAACCCCGCACCCACTGGTGAAGAGGACGGCCGAATAATACCAGTGGCCAGGGATTCCTTCACATACTGTTCCATCGCCTCCCTTTCCGGTAGAGAGATTGAAAACAGGCGCCCCTTGGGGAGGGCTGCACCCGGCAGGAGGTCGATAGCGCAATCGTACGGGCGGTGTGGAGGAAGCGACGCGGCTTGTTCTTTACTGAAAACTTGCCCGAGATCATGGTAACACTCCGGGACCTTGGAGAGGTCAGGTGGTTCCACTTCTGGGACAGGGCAGGACGGCGTCAGTGAAGACACAAGACAGTGTGCGTGGCAATACGAGCTCCAGGCGGTTATCTTGGGATGGGACCAGTCGATGGAGGGATTATGTTTTTTCAACCAAGGCAGCCCGAGGACAAGGGGGGAGCGAGGGCTCCTGAAAACGAGGAAGGAGCTCACCTCCCGATGATTACCGGACACGAGGATATTGATGGCTTCGGTCTGATGGGTCACCCGGAACAAGACTTGGCCATCCAAAGCGGTGGTCTGCAAAGGGGCTGAGAGCATGTGCGTCGCCAGCCCCAACTGATGAGCCAGGTCCCCGTCAATGAAATTCTCATCCGAGCCGCAGTCCACTAAGGCGGTGATGGTGCGCGACTGACCCTTACAGGAGAGAGTAACCGGGAGTTGGAGCCGGCGAGAGGGAATGTTGCTCATATGGCTCACGAGTAGCCCCTCTGCTACTGGCGAGCCCGAGTTTCCCGGGCATATTGGGCAGTTGCGAAGGAAATGTCCTGCTGTCCCACAGTAGATACATAATTTGTTGTTGAATCTTCGCTCACGTTCACCTGTAGTTAGTCTGGTTCGTCCCAATTGCATAGGCTCCGGGTTGTTGACCGGGGGCGCTCTTCCGTGCACGCGCGCAGCGCTGGGTGGCGGACCGGGAGGCGAAAGTGGCCGGGAGAGAGAGACGCGGGCGGGCGGAGCCTCCAGCTGCTCCCGGCGCTGTCTCTGTCGTTCACGTAGCCGATTGTCCAGCTTGATCGAAAGAGCGACCAAGTGATCAAGCGAGGAAGCTTCTCTTGTGGCTAGTTCATCTTTGAGGGATTCACTCAGTGCCCGGATGAAAACTTCCTGTAGCGCCTCGTCATTAAATCGGCTCTCCGCCGCCAGCGTTCGGAACTCTATGGCGAACTCTGCAACGCTGCGGGCTCCCTGGCGCACCGACATGAGTCGCTTGGCGGCTTCTTTGCCCCGAACGGGGTGGTCGAAGACCTTCTTCATTTCGTCTGTGAAGCAAGCGTAGGAATAGCACACGGGGGAATTATGCTGCCACAGGGAGGAAGCCCACTCCAATGCGGCTTCGCGGAGGCGGCTGATCAAATACGCTATCTTCGCCCTGTCATCCCGGTAAGTAGATGGCTGTTGTTCGAACACCAGGCTACATTGCACCAGAAAGGCGCGACAAGTGCCGTCGTACGGGGCCGGTGCGGGGACATGAGGCTCTTGGCCCGTCGTCGATGACGCCGGGTTGCTTACCGGCATGTGGCACGGAGGGGTTAGCGGCGTGACGTGGGGCTGACTGGGCTAATCGGGCTGGTGGAAGTGGTGTGAGCTGCTCTTGTATGGCTTGGAGTAAACGGGAAATGTCCGTTACCTAATTGAAGAGGAATTCTATGGCTTGGTGGTGGTCGCGGAGTGACGTGGACGAGTCGGCGGGTTTGTCTGCGGAATCCATTATGGCCCGATCAAACTGTTAGGATGTGCGTGAGCAGGAAGGGATCCCAATGCAGACAACTTCAGGCGAGCAGTATTTTATTAGCGATCGCGAGAAGAGCGTGGCGGGTGGAAGTTTGCTTGGCTCGGGGTAGTTGAGCTGACGAGGAAGCTCGGAAGGGAGGCAGGCGTGGAATCCGACGAGGGGCGCGCAGAAAACAGGACCTGGGACGAAAGCAAGGTAGTCGTGAGCCAGTGAGCAAAGATATCATGTAAGGAATGCGAGATACAACTGACGTGCGTAACAGACGAGTTGATCGGGCGACGTGGTGGTGCGACCGCTGAGTTTTTAAGCTGGCTGATGATGAGTCACAGCTGGCCGCTCCACCCATCTGACAATTGACCTGTAATCAAGCAAACCCCCCTCACCTGAGGCAGGGCTCAGGAAGGAGGGGCAGGGGCCCTAACAGATTCCTTCGCATATTTTAAACTTTTAAGCAATTTACATCACAATGAAAAAAATGGTGTCTGTAAATAAGTCACAGATATCTACCTCATAACTATGGCTTAATTTTATTTATTTATTTTTTTGTTACTGTTGCATTTTCCCTGATATGTTAGATGATAAATAATCAATCCAAACAAAAATTGGGAAAAAAAACATTTAAAAGGGTAAATATATGAAAAAGAACATCTTGACCACTCCTTGATGTCTGTGATTTCTGCATCGCGACCCTTGTTATATTACCATGTTTCACCCATAAAATCCCCCAAAAATCCGTCTGCGGCCATTCACATCTGTGTCTTGACACTCGATGATACATGCTACATGGAGTTTTTGGATCGAAACAGGGTAAGTACGCGATAATATCTCGTTAAAATCGTGGCGTCTTTAATTATGCTCTTGCGTGCTCTCACCTCCAGTTAGGGTTTTGCTGTTTAAAAAAATTTTGGGGGGGAAAATGCCCTCCTGTTCAAAATGTTTCTTCCCCCAGAAAATTGAGATTTTAAGCTTTCCAATGATGCAAGGATCAGTCCTCGGGCCCATCTTGTTTACGCTGTATATGCTTCCTCTAGGTAATATCATCAGAAAACATAGCATTAACTTTCATTGTTACGCTGACGACACACAACTGTATTTATCAATTAAACCTGAGCAGGTCAGGCAAGTAGAAAAACTAAGCGCCTGCGTCCGAGATATAAATACCTGGATGAGCACTAACTATCTTCTACTTAACCCTGAAAAGACAGAAGTCCTTATAATAGGCCCGAAAAGTGTGAGAGACTCTTTAGCTGCCCAGATAGTCACTCTGGACAATGTAAGTGTAGCCTCCAGCGCCACAGTTAAAAACCTAGGGGTTTTATTTGACCATGACTTATCGTTTAAAGCACACATTAAACAAACCTGTAGAACGGCTTTCTTTCACCTGCGCAACATCGCCAAAATTAGAAATATTTTATCTAAAAGCGATGCAGAAAAATTAATTCACGCGTTCATTACATCGAGATTGGATTACTGTAACTCCCTACTTGCAGCTTGTCCTAAAAGCTCTCTAAAAGGTCTTCAGCTAGTCCAAAACGCAGCAGCAAGACTTTTAACAGGAACCAATAGAAGAGAGCACATCACCCCTGTGCTCCAGGTACTTCACTGGCTTCCAGTCGAGTTTAGAATTAAATTTAAAATACTCCTTCTTACATTTAAGACCATTAATGGGTTGGGGCCATCTTATCTCACCGATGCTCTGGTTCCATACCGCCCCAACAGAACACTCCGATCTCAGAATGCAGGTCTATTGGTAGTTCCCAGGGTTTATAAAAGTACTGTCAGAGCTAGAGCCTTTAGCCACCAAGCCCGTTTTATGGAATCAGCTTCCAGCTAGTATTAAAGAAGCCGAGACAGTCTGCACATTTAAGATTAGATTAAAAACCTTCCTATTCGACAAAGCTTATGGTTAGGCTAGTTGAAGTCAGAGTAGACTCACAGTGTAGTCTAAGCTGCACTAGAAGATATAATGCTGGGGGCAGTATAGCCGCTGAGTTCTATCTCCTTTTCTTACTCTACCTACCACTTGTCTTACTTTATTTCTATTTTCCAATGTTAATATCTAGTTGTCTAGTCTCTTCATCACTAGTCACCCTGTGTCCCCTTTCCCCCCTCCCCTCTGGGGAGGGGCTATTTTTCAGCTGCAGCACCCTGACTGTCCGGACCCCTGGCTGGATAGACGTCCTCGCTGCTACCCCCGTCTCATCTGACTAGAGGGACCTCTTCTTGCTCCTTTACTCCATTGTATTTTTACGGACTATAACTTCGCTTGCTAATTCCCCTTAGCAGTTCTGGGGTTCCTGTCTATCCGTCCTGGGAGTGGATCTCTCCTGACTGTGGTACTCCCCAAGGTTTCTCATTTTTCTCCCAATTGACTCTGGAGTTTTTGGAGTTTTTCCTTGCCGGCATGGAGGGTCTTAAGGATAGGGGATACCCAGGACTTGAACTGTATTCATCTTTGTTGCTTCATTTCTAATTGTGTATCATATTGCCTCTGTAAAGCCCTTTGAGACTTCTGTTGTGATTAAGGGCTGTACAAATAAAATTGAATTGAAATTGAATGTATCACACATTCATATTGGACAATTTTGAAATTTGGCCAAATTGGGGGTCTCAGAGTGGAACTTCAAGTCACCTTAGTGTTTTCCGCCATATATCTCTTCATAGACTTCATAATATATTAACATGACACTTCCGCCAGACCCTGCGCCACGCCTACGTTAGGGGGCCTGCCCACACTCAGCTTTATTTAAGGCTGAGTAATGCTTCACAGACAGTGGCAGTAATCCTTAAAACCATTGCTACGCCGGATTTAGGCTGAAATCTTTCCTGTTTGTATGTGGTACAGCTAAGCTGTACCACATACAAACAGGAAAGATTGTCTTAGGAGTGATTTGTTCAAAGATTCAAGGTAATTATTATATTTTTCGTGTCATACATGCATTTTGAAACGTTGTGAAAAAACCAATGGGAGAAATTAGCCGCTACGGCATTGGCGTTAAACTTCGCAATATTTACGTAAAATAAATGCTAACTGTCTGGTTTTGTTGGGGGTTTTTTTGCTTTTAATCAAGAATCGAGACTGTTTTACGTCCCTGTCTATAAAGAATTCAGGGATTTAAGCATTAATTCACAAGAATTTTCAACGCAAAAAGCTCTTTGTTATGGTAAGGCGGCGCCACATTGGCTAACAGACTGGCAGCACATTCGACATATTTACGTAAAATAAATGCTAACTGTCTGGTTTTCTGCTCTTTTAACCAAGAATCGAGACTGTTTTACATCTATATCTATAAAGATTTCAGGGATTTAAGAATTTATTTACAATAATTTTCAACATAAAAAGCTCTTCGTAGTGATAAGGCGATGACACAGTGGATTAAAGACTAGCAGCACATTCAACATATTTAGGTAAAATAAATAACTGTTTAACCATCTTTTTTTTTTTTGGTTTTTTTTTTTTTGCTTTTAACCAAGAATCAAGACTGTTTTATGTCCATTTCTATAAAGAATTCAGGGATTCACACATTTATTCACAAGAATTTTCAACGTAAAAAGCTCTTAGTCTATGTTTCTACTTGGTCAAAGCTCTTAGTCTATGTTTCTACTTCGTCAGCTTTGACGGAGATAGGCCCCCTTATAATCAGCCCCCGCTCCCCATGTCCCGAAAATATATTATGAAGTCTGTGACCTCTTTCTTTTCTATTCTATTTTATTCAATGCCATTGGATAGGGTGTCTAATCCGGCCCACGGGATGTACGTTGTAGCCCATTCATACGGTACCAGGAGCGCTGGAAACCACTCACAGCAGGGGGTGCTGAGGATCTTTGTTTTAGTTTTTCCCACCCAAAAACAGCTGTTTTGGTCCAAATTTGTCATGCTCATGCTTTTTCTCCATAAAAGGCGTGCACAATGTCGGTACAGTACACACACATGCTGGATAGTTTACGTACTACTACTAGGCTACCACAAAGACAGTGTTATATTTCACCTACAGTGTGTACAGTGTGAGTTTTTGCATCTGAAATAAAAATGCCCGTGTATTATAATGCAAATCCCCGGAGTTACAGGACGCAGTGACCCACAAATCTGGCCACAAACATGGACGTAAAACAGTCTCGATTATTGGTTATAAGCAAATATAAACGGGCAGTTAGCATATATTTTACGTACTGTAAATATGTCAGATGTGCTGCTAGTTTAAGCCACTGTGGCACCGCCTTATCACAACAAGGAGCTTTTTACGTTGAAATTATTGGGAATAAATGCTTAAATCTCTGAATTCTTTATAGATATGGATGAAAAACAGTCTCGATTCTTGGTTAAAAGCTAAAAAAAAAATTTTTTTTTAAAGGGCAGTCATCATTTATTTCACGTAAATATGTCGAATGTGCTGCTAGTCTTTAAGCCATTATGGCGCCGCCTTATCACCACAAAGAGCTTTTCATGTTGAAATTTTGGGGAATAAATGCTTAAATCTCTGAATTCTTTATAGATATGGATGAAAAACAGTCTCAATTCTTGGTTAAAAGCAAACAAAACCGGGCAATTAGCATTAATTTTACGTAAATTTTGTGAATTATGACGCTAATGCTGTAGCGGTTAATTTCTCCCATTGATTTTTTTCACGTCTCAAAATGCATGCATGTTACAAAAAATATAATAATTACCTTGAATCCTTGAACAAATCACTCCTGAGACTATCCTTCCTGTTTGTATGCGGTACAGCTTTCGTCCTTTTTCAACATAAATCCGGCGTTGGATCGCTGCATGTGGTCAATAACTGCGACCGACTGAAGAGGAGTGTAGGACGGCCCCCTACTTGAAGGCGCAGTATCTGGCGAATGTGACCCATCAATATCATTGTGAAGTCTATGATAAAACATAAACATTAAAGTGAATATAACTTTGGGAATTAAATATATATTTTGAATTTTTTTTTTTTTTTTTTTTTTGTAAATAACATGATCACCTGACACCTTGCTACCCGGTCACGTTGAATAAGGCGCTATTGGTGAAAAGGGGGCGTCAAACCGAGGCTTATTGGACCTTTTAGTTTTTAAATGTTGTTTGTGTGTCATTGTGACGTGTAGCAGGCACTTTTTTCCAATACAAAAACTCCAACACATACTGTAAGTGAAATAGAACACTGTCTTTGTAGTAGCTTATTAGTAGTAGGTTAACTATCCAGCATGCGTGTGTACTGCCATTGTGCACACCTTGTATGTAGAAAACGTGCATGATGAATTTGGACCGAAACAGCTGTTTATGGATAGGAAAAACTAAAAAAAGATCCTCAGCACCCCCTGCTGTGAGTGACTTCCAGCGCCCCTGTCTAGTGGTGTCAATGCCAGCCGGTGAGTTAATTTATTTGACCAAAAATAAACTAATCCGGACCACATGAGCTATAATGGCCATAAATATGGCCCGCGAACCAAAATGAACTTGACACACTTGGAATAGACAATACTATACTTAAACTGAGTTCAGTTTGGGTCAGATTACAGTTGTCTATCAACTGGATGGTCCCAGGGCCAATATCTGTTTATCATTGCGCAGTAAAGTGAACCTACAGTTTATGTGAATAACTTTATGAATGAGTGTATATTGTTTAAAAATATATATACATCAAAAAGGGTAGAAAGAAACTTTGTTTAACGACCCCTGGAAACCAGGCTTTGACAAAGAGAATTTTTACAACTTCGATTACTTCAGAGACTTAAAATGATTTGAGTCTCTTGGAACATGTTGTATCATGGCACCAGATGTTGGTGTCTTTTAAATGTTCATAAGTCAAACGAGAGTCTTTTCTATTTTCACTTGCCGGCAGCAGAGAATGCATCTCAACATCTGGCTAATTGGAGGCGAAACGGTTCCATTATCGGTTGTGATGAAGGTACTGGGAAAGTGGGGTGAAGAGTTATGTGGGCATTTTCTGCCCCCGTTTGGTGACTTTGAGAAATACAACCAACTGTGCTCTGATGCTTTTTTATGTATCACAAATGACCATAAAATATGTAGTAATTTTGATTAATTATGATTTTTTGACTGAATCAATTCAGTTGTTTAATTTCAAGTGTATGTAATGTCTACAAATACTGTATCTATCAGGTATACTCAATATACCGATGAACATATACATATGTATGATAATAAGGTATAACTGCACTAAAAAACCTGCCTATCTTTTTTAGTCACGGACACGACTCGATGATTTTGCCTCGACCAAGTAAAGTATTTTCTCATCGTTTCCACACCCCTAGATGAGATCAGCATCGGATTACACCAGTTCGAGCAGTGAGTCATACAGTATGTCAATGTCCTCTGGAGAATTCAGCCTCTTCCACTCAGTGCGATAAATTTACCTCCACCCGTTAGGACTGTCAAGGTCTATTGTCACTCGGCTGTTGACTGACTGATAGTCCTGCTACACTTGGGCATGATGGCAATGGATGAAATGTTGAAGTCTAAGGCTATGTACACCTAGCAGTTTTTTTCCCCCAAACCGAGGTTCCTGCCCCAATACGTTAGGAAAAAATAATTCCGTCAACACCAGCACGTCTGTAGAAAAAAAAGCTTCCACAGCCAACCACATTCATTCATTTTTAAGTACAGTACATTCATAACAATGCGTGAAGAATAATTTTCCGTAATACCCCAATCCTTGCATGTGTTCTTCAATATGTAGCCTGCAAGAGTTTTTAAATGAATAGACGCAAAAAAGCAGCTGTCTAATTTACTTTAAATGTAAACATTGGTCTCACATGTGACGTAGGGACAAAGTTTGTCGCAGTCAGTGACGTTTCTTCAATTAAATCTTCGGTTATCAGTGTACGCATAAACGCAGAATTCGCACATCCTCACTTTGGATGGCGTTTTTAAGATGTTTTTTTGCCAAATACCCTACTAAGTGTACCATCTTTACCTACATGATAAAGATGCACTGACACCGATACCAGTATCGGCAGGGGGGCCGAGCCGGCCTGAAATGGTAGTATCGTTATCGGCGAGTACCAACAAATACAGCGCCGATATCATTTACCGGTCCAGTATTATAACACTTGACCACAGTCTTTTTTTCTCGTGACGCCCACTGCACTCTCTATTTTGTGATGACACATGATCACTTTGCATGCCAAGCAGCTATCGCTATTGGCCTGCTCCAAACCAATGAGAGCAGGCCAATTGCCGCTCTTAACCAATGCCAGGGCAGCTTTTTCATATGTAGGAAAAACAAACTACGAGACAAAAATTTCAGCGGTCTGGACATATTTCAGTTTATAAACTTCATCGATTACAATAACTGCATGCAAGATTTGCGGCCTGAAAGTTTCGAGAGGTGGAGTTAAATCAGCCAGTTTCAATACCTCGAACCTGATAAAACATTTGAAGACGAAACGTGAACGAACACAAAGAGTTTAAGGCTACAACAGCAGCAGCTGCTACCATGAGAAAGGTCAGCTCATGTCGTCTATTATACTTTTACTATTACTATTGTCTTTTACTGAAAGAAATGCCGCAGTAATTTGAGACCTGTTTCAAAAGTAGAGTTGCCACCTTTCAGAAATAGAAATAAGGGATGCCCCCGTCATGCCCAAAGCCATACAGAGGACGAAAAAAAAGGGGCATCCCCTAAACTCCTAAAATGCATAGAAATGTATCTATTTATATGTATTCTGTATTGGTTCAACTATCAATTCCCTATTGGGAACGATTCCTTATTTCAAAGGACGGGTGGCAAGCCTATTCAAAAGTCAAGTAAGCTAAGCTAAGTGGCTAAGTGTGTGTTGCTGCTGGTGCACAGAGAGGGAGACTAATAGAGAGACAGGATGTTGTAGACAATTATTATTACTTATAATTTCATGAAAGTTGCACTGTTTGGCCTTTGAGAGTCAAAACTCAGGGTTTAAAAAAGTTTATTCATTATTCATTCATTGTATTTATACTTTCTTAATGTTGGGCTAGTATTATACATGTTTTAATTTCACAAATTTAGCACTATTTTAGCCTTTGAGAGCCAAAGGTTTATTATAACAAAGTGGTATCGGTCTGGTATCGGTACCGGCCAATATTACACAGCCAGGTATCGGTATCGAGGTGAAAAAAATCGTTGCAACACTAAGACATGGCCTAACACAGTAGAACCTCTACTTACGAACGTCTCTACATACAGACTTTTCAGGTTAAGACACTTCACAATGGGAAAATATTGCCTCTCGTCACAAAAGAAATTTCAGGATACAAAAGGCAAAAATACAGTTTGGCTGATACTCGCAGCTCCCAGAGTTCACTGAACGTAATATACTTATAGCTGCACTGCAATTGGCTATTGCCTAAGATTCCTGGCATCCAGTCAGCTAAGAGGGGCCTTTCCTGTATGTGTATGTGTGTATTCCAGCGTCCTTTTCATTCGCCCCTCGTGTTCCAACAACTTTACATGAGTGTATTAACTTTTATTCTTGTTTTTTTTTTACAATATGCTCAACTCTGATTTTATTTTTATTGTACAATAATCTGATTGTAACATTTATTTGTTACATGGTTTGATGCATTTTTTTGTTGTTGTTTTTTTACAAAATTTGTAAAAGTTTTATGTCTGAATTTTGGGGGGGAAACAGGTCTCTACTCACGAAATTTTCTGCTTAAGAAACCACTTTTAGGACCAATTAATTTCATAAGTAGAGGTGCCACTGTACTATGAAGACAAAAGGTTTGCGTTGAAGAAGTCACTAGTGAACGATTCCGATTTTCTGTCATATCTGTTTTTTTGGCGTGCCTGTTCAGACTGCCTTATCATGCATTGGCACTTATTCGCAGTCTGAGATGCCCTGAGCAAACTGACCCTTATATGCAAGACCATCAAAACAAATGCAGGGTTTCCATGACATAGAAAAGATTGTGGCGCACTGCCACACCAAAATAAAAGCCGCCACTCATTAAAATGAAATTTTTTCAAGATTCAAAGATACATTCTAATTTATAATTTGTATTATTTAAAATGATGTCTAAAAGAATATATGGCGGAAAACAGTCAAGGCTGAAAAAGTAGTTTCTGCTCTTGCACCCCTATTTAAAATAAACTGCTATATTTTAAGCCAAAAGAAGTGTTGTGTTTGATAGAACAATATGTCTATATGGTGCCATAGAGTTTCATGGCACATTATGCCTCCGAACTATTTTTAATTTGTCCGTTTTACCCTGGAGACCCCCGTTTACAGACACCCCGCAACCGCTTTTCTTTCATCCCAGCCATAAAAGAAGGTAAGTAATTATAGTTATTATTCGAAATGTCTACCGTTTTTAGCTCATAATCATTAATTGATGTTTAATATTTTGTCTAGAACTGATTTCAACTAGATTTGTGCAAATAGAGGTATAGTACACTAACATCTTTTGCATGCATGAATTGGCTAAGAGGGACCTCTACTGTGTGTGTATGTGTGTATCCCAGCGTCCTCTTCATTCGCCCCTCGTTTTCCAACAGCTTTACATGAGTGTATTAACTTTTATTCTTTATTCTTGGTTTTTTACATGATGCACAACTCTGATTTTATGTTTATTGTACAATAATGTAATTGTATGTTTATTTCTTACATGTTTTGATGCATTTTTATGCATTATAAAAGTTTTATGTCAGAATTTTGGGAGACTTGAAAAAAATTGGGGAATTTACATGGAAAATGCATCTCTACTTACAGAATTTCCGAGTTACGAAACCAGTTCCAGAACCAGTTCATTTCGTAGGTAGAGCTAGCATTGTATTATATTATCCTCTAACAATTGAAGTTAATCTTTTTAAAAAAATCTTCACTCTTGCAAATCAAACATTGAATTCTGCATTTTCTCAGCTGACACGAGCACATCAATAGAATCCAACTCCCTGAGATGTATCAAGCACGTTCACAGCACTGTCAGGCCTTAAGCCTGACAGTCAAGGCCTAATTAAATTAAACAGTGGAGAGGGGTAGGATCTAACAACCTATCTCCTTGCATCACTGGACAGCTGTAAGATTGAAAGGCTTGCAATAACTGCATTTGTATTCTTCTCTCTCCTCTTACAATCCCATCCACTACACCTGCGACAACCTAATGGTCCGTGAGGTACATCACACCAAGCCTACGGCTCATGCCAAGTCTCAACTGCATTACAATGGCATTTTCTCATGCGGCAAGTGGAATCAACAGCGCAAAACGAAACCCAAACATGCATTCGGGCCCATAAAAATCAGTACATCGACAAAGTTCTTGTTCATATTTTGGGCTTTAAACACTATAACAGTGGATTTAAAACAAACATGATATGCTTGAACTGTAGAATGTCAACTATAGCTACAGGGAATTTACATTCAAGTCACATGAACCGAGAAGGAAATACACCGCTTTGAAAACACTTAACACAAAAAGGGATACAGTCAGTTAGTGGCGTGCACAGACAATTTGTGAGGCAGGTGCTCAGAGGGGAAAAAAAGGGCAACATTTGCAGCGTATGTAACTGCCAGCCTGGCTGCCTCGTTAGTCCAACATGAATTAGTAAAAGACAGAAAAAACATTGCAGGTGTATTATGTTATTACGCACATTTTTATTTATGTATTCAAATCATAGACGTTATAATGTATTGACATGACATTCCCTATTTACTGCGTCATGCCTTCCCGAAGGGGGCCGTCCTACACTTCGCTTCATTTATCTGCAGTTGGTCACATGCAGTGATCTAACGCCGGATTTAGGTTGGAAAAAGTACGAAAGTTGTACTCATACAAACAGGAAGGATTGTCTGAGGAAGTGATTTGTTCGAGGATTCAAGGTAATTATTATATTTTTTGTACCATGCATGAATTTTGAAAAGGTGTGAAAATAATCAATGGGAGAAATTAGCCGCTACAGCATTGGCATTATACTTCACAATACAATATTTACGTAAAATAAATGCCAACTGCCTTTTTTTTTTTTTTTTTTTGCTTTCAACCAAGAATCAAGACTCTTTTATGTCCATTTCTATAAAGAATTCAGGGATTTAAGCATTTATTCACAATTTTCAACAGAAAAAGCACTTTGTTTACATAGAGCGGCCACTAATTTGCTTACTGACTACCTCACTGAGTAGCCTCATAGTTCGCAAGATTTACATAACATAAATGCTACCTGCACGTTTTTTTTTTTTTTTTTTTTTTTTTGCTTTTAACCAAGAATCGAGACTGCTTTATGTACATTACCATATAGAATTCAGGGATTTAAGCATTTATTCACAAGAATTTTCAATGGAAAAAGCTCTTTGTTTACATACAGCGGCCGCTAATTTGCTTACTGACTACCTTACTAACTAGCCTCATAGTTCGCAATATTTGCGTAAAATAAATGCTACCTGCACGTTTTTTTTTTTTTTTTGCTTTTAACCAAGAATCGAGACTGTTTTACGTCCATAGCTATAAAGAATTCAGGGATTCAAGCATTTATTCACAAAATGAAAAAGCTCTTTGTCTGTGTGTCCACTCGGTCAGCTTTGACGGAGATAGGTCCACTATGAATAGCCCCGCACCCCGTGTCCCGTCAATACATTATGAAGTCTATGTTTAAATAAAACTATCAAGGGTCAACAAAACACTTTAATTTTCTTGTTTCCTTTCGAAGCATGATTGCTGCTGCAAGTGATAAGTTTAAAATAACATCAATAATATTAATAAGCCTGCTTGGTGACAACAACAGGGCACACACTATACAGCTGATTTTATGTTTGGCATTTAGCAAATAAATGATGCTTATAGCCTACTTTAAAAGCTGTTAACAATGTTATGTAGAAGTTTACTTATAATATTTTTATAGACAAATGATACTATTTACAGTGGTGGCAGAGAGTTGGGGGTTTGCAAAACATTTATGTCTTCATGTTGGGGTGGCGTAACACAAAATAACTGGCTTAAAGTGCATGTGACACGAAAAAGCATGTTTATTTCATAATACACGCGGTATTTTATGCTCCTGAATGATATTGACGGCTTGGATGTGTGTGGAAGCGATCGCTAAATTTTTTATTTTTTTTTAATCCCGCGCCATGAAAATGTGACTTCCGGCTTCAGTCTTGCATTGAGGAGAAGGGCGCTGTGACGTGTACGGGTGAAGGCGTCCTCTTCAGTATACAGCCGTACTGTTGTGTATGAGGATTAATGTTAGGTTTTGTTTGTTTTCTCCTAGTGTGACTTGTCCCTGTGATTGCCCATTGCTTTCACCTGTGTGTGTTCTCCCAGTGTATCCTGCAATCTGCATCCACCTGTGTTACCAAGCTGTTCCTCGTTGTCTCGTTACCCCTTGTCTGCGTGTGTATATATAAAGACCCAGTTTCTTGTCACTACTTGTTGCGTCATTGTCTATGTCAATGTCAGTGTCTGTCAACGTTGAAGTCAAGTCCCGTCCAAGCCCTCGTGTACCTGCCCCTCCGTTTAACTAAGTTTTGTTGGAATATTGCCTTTTGATCCATAGTCCTTTTGTTTGTACTTTGTGATTTTTGTTCGATATCATTAAAACGTTTTTGAGTTCACCGCCACCTGCCTTGCCGCTTTTTTTGTTTCCCTGCAATTGGGTCCACACAACCTGCCTGCCTGCCCGCATCCCTGACAGAATGACGCAACCACCTGTGGACCCAGCGGGAAGATTCCGGCACCGGCGTGCTCGCCAACAGCTGTCTGCCCGTTCCCCCGATTTTGTGTTCCCTCGGCATATATTTTTGGACTCCGATTCTGACTCCGACCTGGATTTTGATTTCACCCCCTCTGTTTCCCCTGGTTATTTTTCTATCCACCCGTCGCACTTTGTGTCCTGTTCTGAAATCTTGGCCAAAGACTCCTACCTGGGATCCCGTTGGGCCATCTATCGGGGACCCCCCGGGGTGGTCTGCGGGGACGCCCAGGCTCACTGCGGCCTAATGGGGCTATTCTGCCGCCCCTGCCACCTGAAGGCACTCAGCAAAAGCCTCGGCTTGGCCGTCAACGCCGACAGCGTGCGGCGGTGCTGACGTCGTGGCTTCCCGAGGCTCCCTCGCCGACTCCCCGCAGTCAAGTGCCTCCCGCGCCGACTCCCCGCAGTCAAGTGCCTCCCGCGCCGGCTCCCCGCAGTCAAGTGCCTCCCGCGCCGGCTCCCCGCAGTCAAGTGCCTCCCGTGCCGGCTCCCCGCAGTCAAGTGCCTCCCGCGCCGGCTCCCCGCAGTCAAGTGCCTCCCGCGCCGGCTCCCCGCAGTCAAGTGCCTCCCGCGCCGACTCCCCGCAGTCAAGTTCCTCCCGCGCCGACTCCCCGCAGTCAAGTTCCTCCCGCGCCGACTCCCCGCAGTCCTGTGCCCACGCCGACTGCTCCTGTTTACTCCTGCGACCCCGCTGCTGTCCCGCCAGCAGACTCCTGCGACCCCGCTGCTGTCCCGCCAGCAGACTCCTGCGACCCCGCTGCTGTCCCACCAGCAGAGGACGACGACTCCGCTGCTGTCATGCCAGCAGACGACGACGACTCCGCTGCTGTCACGCCAGCAGACGACGACGACTCCGCTGCAGTCACGTCAGCAGACGACAACGACTCTGTTCCTGGTCCGCACGACGACCCCCGACTCTGTTCCTGGTCTGCACGACGACTTAGTTCCCGACCCTCGCCCCGACGATGCTGCTCCCCACTTCCTGCCACGACTTGGCGGCATGGACGACCGAGCACTACCTCGTCTGGGACGCCCGCCTGATCTGCCCGTGCGGTCGCCTAATGTCTGGCACCCCGTGCGCTCTCCCGATCGACCCGTGTGGTCGGCCCATGTCTGGCGACCAGATCACCCGCCTGACTAACTCTGATGGGCTGACGTTGCTCCCTCCTCCAGGCCCTCTTTCTGCCCGCCATGTTTAGGTCTTTGTGTTTTCTAGGGGACGTCTGGGATCCGTCCCTTGGGGGGGGGGGGGGGGGGGGGGGGGGGTACTGTTAGGTTTTGTTTGTTTTCTCCTAGTGTGACTTGTCCCTGTGATTGCCCATTGCTTTCACCTGTGTGTGTTCTCCCAGTGTATCCTGCAATCTGCATCCACCTGTGTTACCCAGCTGTTCCTCGTTGTCTCGTTACCCCTTGTCTGCGTGTGTGTATATAAAGACACAGTTTCTTGTCACTCCTTGTTGCGTCATTGTCTATGTCAATGTCAGTGTCTGTCAACGTTGAAGTCAAGTCCCGTCCAAGCCCTCGTGTACCTGCCCCTCCGTTTAAGTTTTGTTGGAATATTGCCTTTTGATCCATAGTCCTTTTGTTTGTACTTTGTGATTTTTGTTCGATATCATTAAAACGTTTTTGAGTTCACCGCCACCTGCCTTGCCGCTTTTTTTGTTTCCCTGCAATTGGGTCCACACAACCTGCCTGCCTGCCCGCGTCCCTGACAATTAAGGATTCAGCTGATTTTTCGGATTAGTACGTTTATTTTTCGCATCAAGCCAGCCAAACGGCTGCAGAAAAATCTTGCTGTATGAGGGAGAGGTGTGCGCGCCTTTTTGGAGTTTCATAAGGTTCCCATTCACCGTGGATATTGGCCAAAACAAGCCCTACTACTGTGGGACCATTGGATTTACGAGGAAGTGAGTAAACATCTTGTTTTGTATTATGTCAAATACGAATACAGCGATTACAAAGTAAACACTACAAACGTTCTTTAAATAAAGGACTACTTACGTTTGATCATTGATAGGCATGTAAAAAGCTCTCCTCATGCACATTAGCTGCACAACAACTGTAGCCGCCCTCCTCTGGGGAACGAGCTGTAAATTGCTCTCTGCCAGGCGGTTTGCCGATCCACAAAGACAAACGACAACCCAGTCGTCATGTCAAATAATCCGGGCTAGCTATGTGTGATTTTCCGCTTTGAAGACTTTGAAAAATCACTCGGTTCTGGTTAGCATGTCAGCTAGCTGTCACGCCTCTTGGTTTGTTTACATTCTCCGAAGCCGGGGAAGGGAAATGACATATGTCCGATTTAGATGTCATAAAATATTGTTCGGGAGGTGCGACAGTAAAGGTGAAGTCGACAGTTTTGACCATTATGGAGTAATTTTGCCATGTCGTCCTGAATAAGTGCATTTTTATCATTTCATATTCCATTTATTTAGCTATTGGGGAAAAATACTTGGATAAAAAGAATATCCTGTGAAAATATTGGAGTAGAGAGACTGAAACAATGACATTTTGCGGCTCTCTTCGTCGCGTTTTCCTCATTCTGAATAATTCCCCCTCAATGGGCTGTATAGTAAAACCGATGAGCCCAGTCTCCCGCTGACGTCATCCACCTGTTGGGGACGCTTGAGCCCTATAATGGTAGGCGTGGCTAACCAGCAGATTAAAAGACTAATTTCTCGTCATCTGCGCTTTGCTAAATTGTTGTATATAGTCGAATCGTCCCAAAATATGATTCTAATTCACATAATAATGCTATTTAAGACTTTTTTTCTCATGTCGTATGCTCTTTAAGGGAATGCTATTAATTGACTGATTTCCTTATTAGGTGTAAACCTCATCTATTCCTTTGTGAGTGTCTCGTGTGAGCTTTCGTGGTCAGCCCTAATCCTCTTGGGATCTTGTATGAGATGGTGATGGGCTTAGATGTCACTTGTGGTGGTGACGGGGGCTATTCTCTCTGCGAGCGTCTTAGTGGTGCTAAAAGAAGCAACAGCACTGCAACCAACTCGGCCAGTGGGGAAAGAGAAGAAGAAGAAAGAGAAGAGATCTTTCACTGTTTTGGAAATTGACAAATTCTACTTGGGGTGACTAGGTGCTTGCTAGATATGTTTGGGAAATTTAAGGGCTTGCTTAGTGGTCCACAGCCACCTCCAGCTCCTGGAAACCCAGCACCGACTCCTGCTCCTCCTACAGCTCCAGCTGTAAGCAAGGTAAACATTATTAAATAATAGCACCGGGCAACAAATGAGAAAATAAAAAGTTGTTTTTGTCTGTATGCTAATAGGTATTATCTGTGAAGCCCTTTAGGATCTTTTTTTTTAATGATTTAGGTGTAAAATAAATTGTACTTAACTTCTTCTTGAGTTCTGATAGCCGTTTATAACTGATCTTCTGGCTGCTGAATCCAAAACTGTCTCAGTTCTTTTCTATGAGGTCAAGTTTTTACTGCACAACTGACTTTAGTGTTACCAGTGGTGGGTGAAACACTCACTTTTTTTTTTTTTTTTTTTTTACTTAAGTAAAACTACAGTGACAGGTGTATAAAAAAGACAGTAAAAGTACAAGTATCTAAGAAAAAAAATACTCAAGTACAAAAGTCATTGTTTAAAATGTACTTTACAAGTATAAAGTACTTTTTCCCGATGTTATATATGTATACATATATAGATATTATACACATATCTAAATATATATATATACAGTATATATATAAATAAACAAATACAGTACGTATGTACTGTATGTTGAATGTATATATCCGTCTTGTGTCTTATCTTTCCATTCCAACAATAATTTACAGAAAAATATGGCATATTTTATAGATGGTTTTAATTGCAATTAATTACGATTAGTTAATTTTTCAGCTGTAATTAACTCAATTAAAATTTTTAATCGTTTGACAGCCCAAGTATATATTTATATATATATATATATATATATATATATATATATATATATATATATATATATATATATATATATATATATATATATATATATATTTTAGGGCTGTCAAACAATTAAAAATTTTAATCGAGTTAATTGCAGCTTAAAAATTAATTAATCGTAATTAATCGCAATTAATCGTAATTAATCGCAATTAATCGCAATTCAAACCATCTATAAAATATGCCATAATTTTTTGTAAATTATATATATATATTCTGTAAAATAAATTGTTGGAATGGAAAGATAATACACAAGATGGATATATACATTCAACATACGGTACATAAGGACTGTAGTGGGCATTTCATTTTCACATTTAAATCTCTCTTTGCTGTCCTCACTCCGAAGCGTCTACTTTTTCCAAAGCTAGACAGCTAGTGAACGACGTCTTAATAATCAGACTTCTTCCTTTTTCATCTGATTTATTAATAAAATGGCCTCAAACCATTGTCCTCCTTAGACCGTCGTAAAACTACAAAAAAAAAAGTACACAAGCATTGCATTGGCAACAACGTTAGCTTAGCACGCTACACAGGTTCACTAAACATAAACAAAAAGCGTCTTATACAAAAAATATAACATTTCGCTTACTAACATAATATGTACATTCTTTACAACAACCATACTTACGGACAAATATTGTCCAAGGATCATATAAGCACAACAGAGACGTCGTGCAGCAATATTGAACTGGCAAGGAATCAATAAACCATGTCGCAAAACGACCACAAGAGTTCGCTGTTAGACAGCGCAAAAAGCCTTGCTGTAAAACTTACCAAAAGGCAGAATACTGTCTGAGCGGGACATGTGCGTTAATTGCGTCAAATATTTTAACGTGATTAATTTAAAAAATTAATTACCGCGCGTTAACGCGTTAATTTTGACAGCCCTAATGTATGTATATATATATATATATCTTCCGCTTGCTCCGGGGTCGGGTCGAGGGCAGCAGCTTTAACAGGGAAGCCCAGACTTGCCTCTCCCCAGCCACTTCAAGCAGCTCCCAGATCCCAAGGCGTTACCAGGCCAGCCGAGAGACATAGTCTCTCCAGCGTGTCCTGGGTTGTCCCTGGGGCCTCCTGCCTGTGGGACATGCCCGGAACACCTCTTCAGGGAGGCGTCCAGGTCGCATCCGAACCACATGCCCAAGCCACCTCAGCTGGCTCCACCCAACGCGGAGGAGTAGCGGCTAGACACCGAGTCCCTCCCGGATGACCGAGCTTCTCACCCTACTTCTAAGGGAGAGCCAGGACACCCTGCGGAGGAAACTCATTTCGGTCACTTGTATCTGGGATCTTGTTCTTTCGGTCACGATCCACAGTTCGTGAACATAGGTGAGGGTGGGAATGTAGAACGACTGGTAAATCGAGAGCTTTGCCTTTCTGCTCAGCTCCTTGTTCAGCACTACGAACCGGTGTAGAGTCTGCATTACTGTAGACGCTGCACCGATTCGCCTGTCGATCTCCCGCTCCCTCCTACCCTCACTCGTGAACAAGACCCCAAGATACTTGAACTCCTTCACTTAGGGCAGGTTCTCATCCCCAACCTGGAGAGGGCACTCCACCCTTTTCCGACTGAGGACCACGGTCTCGGATTTGGAGGTGCTGATCTTCATCCCAACCGCTTCCCACTCAACTGCGAACCACTCCAGTGAGAGTTGGAGGTCGCAGCTTGATGAAGCCAACAGCTCAACATCATCCGTAAAAAGTAGAAGTCACCAAACTGGACACCCTCAACGCTTCGGCTGCGCCTAGAAATTCTGTCCATAAAAATTATACACAGAATCGGTGACAAAGGGCAGCCTTGGCGGAGTCCAACCCGTCACCTAGAACAAATTCGACTTACTGCCAGCAATGTGGAACAAACTCTGACAACGGTCGTACAGGGACCGAATACCCCTTACCAAGGGACTCAGTAGCCCGTACTCCCGGAGCACCCCCCACAGGACTCTCCAGCACCCCTGAACAGACTTGACAGGGGAGGCTGTGGAGTGTGTTCCCTCTATAATTGGAACACATCGCCCCCGGTCCCTTATGCCACTGACCAAATATGACACGAAAAACGCATTTGTTCATAGATAACCGCACTGGAATATGAGCCGTAGCTTTCCTCACTGTATCATGGAATATTTACACAAAAAGATATTAACTGGTAACACTTTATTAGACAGGGCCATCATAAGACTGTCATAAGACTAAACGAACCCCCATGAAGCTTTGAACCAATTGGCTGCAAAGCTTCATTGCTTCAAGAAGCTTCATTTGGCCATCACTGCTCCCTTTAGGGAGACAGTCATCCTCTGCTGCCACCTCCTGTCAACACTGTTGTCGTCCAACATGCCTCCTAGCATGCACTGCATCGCTACTTATGTAAATTGCAATCAAAATTCATGTGTTGTGCAAATTATTTCTTCAGTTACTGTTGTGGTTGTTTCATTAATTGCTAGTTATGGTATTCGGTAACGGCGGCACAGTGGCTGAGTGGTTAGCACGTCCGCCTCACAGTTCTGAGATCAAGGGTTCAATCCCTTCCTGTGTGGAGTTTGCATGTTCTCCTCGTGCCTGCGTGGGTTTCCTCCGGGAACTCGGGTTTCCTCCCACATCCCAAAAACGTGCATGGTAGGCTGATTGAACACTCTAAATTGCCCGTAGGTATGAGTGTGTGCGTGAATGGTTGTATGTCTCCTTGTGCTCTGCGATTGGTTGGCAAACAGTTCAGGGTGTCCCCTGCCTACTGCCTGTAGTTAGTTGAGATGGGCTCCAGCACCTCCGTGACCCTCGTGAGGAAAAAGCGGCATGGAAAATGGATGGATGGATGGGTATTCGGTAACACTTTATTTGACAGTGGCATCATAAAACTGTCATAAGACCATCATAGCTTTGACATAACACTGCCATGAGCATTATTGAATGCTTTTGACGGATGTCATTTTGTGTCTCCAGCAAATTATCTCACTTTGAATGGATGTTAAAGATCCGAGCTGGACATGAATTGATATAGTGACATAACTTGACACAAAATGACATTCGTCATAAGCATTCATTAATGCCCATGATAGTGTCATTTCATAATTATGATGGTCTTACAACAGTCTTATGACACTGCTGTGAAATTAAGTGTTAGCTATTAACCCAAATAAATCAACAAATAACCCACACTGGACTATAAACTGCAGGATTCAAAATGAGGGGGAACAGTAGCGGCTTATAGTCCGAAAATTACGGTCCACACATACATACAGAGATCTGAGTCTCAAGAAAGAACCAGAAAATTCATTGACTGCTCAGTTTTTATTCAAAACTGCGCAGAATACGAAAAACAAGCAATAAAATTGACTCCACTGTAAACAGAAGCTTAACACACTCAAAAACTCCAAAACTTAGCTTAATGGCAGATTGCAAGCAACTATCAGGTGCATACCGTCACCTTCTGTACAAGAGTGCGGTGGTTTGTATTGGTCAATACCTTGTTCACCTGCCTAATCTTGCTTGTACTCGTGTTGCTGCCTCTTGTGCTCAGTTACAATATAGTTGCACGGGGCTTATCGATTGCGCCGGAGGCATGAAAACGAAACTATCAATTCAAAATGAGAAAAAAAGAAAACAAACAAAAGTAACGTGTAACACAAGTGACAATTTGAAAAGTAGTGTAGTAAAAACTACAGATACCTGCTGTAAAATGTAGTGAAGTAAAAGCAAAAAAAGTTCCACTTCATATCTGTACTCAAGTAAAGTACAGATACACAAAAAAGTACTTAAGTACAATAATTTTGTTATTGTTACATGACAATAAAGACCTATTCCTATTCCAGTCGTGCCTGTTTCTTTCATATTTCATTGTATGTTAATATTTTTCATGAAGTACATGTGAACTATGGTATTTTCTATATTTTCTAAGAAAACAGATCCGATAGTTGGGGAAAAAAATGGTGCGACACTGAAAAACTAAGTTTAGTTTGGATTATGCATCCAGAAATAGGTCAAAATAGTTGGCAAAACTAAATCAAGTCATGTTTGTATAGCCCTAAATCAGAAAAGAATTGTGTTGTAGTAAGTGAAAAAAAAATCATAGGATGCCTCAACATCAAATGAAATCCAGTACAGCAACTATTAGGAGTAGCAGCATATATTACAGAGTTTGCAATAGTACACTTGATCATTCAAATACTTAATTGGAATATTCTCATGTTGATGTTATGATATTCTGAAAAGACAAAGAGTTTTCCCCACACACACTTGATTTACATTCTTTTTTTTTTTTTGTTGTTGTCTTTGTCTAGTTTCAAATTATAATTGTCACTCCAATAAATAAAACTGAACTAACACACCATATCACTTCCTGTAGGACAATAAACCTCCCAAAAAGGAAAATGCTGCCAAACCTCAAGGTGAGTTGATATTTATTATTTGACATCTAAGTCATTTTTGGCTTAGAATAATTAATTGATGTCTAATATTTAGCTTTAAAAAATGACTTTAAAAAATGATTCACTCGCATATTCTAAACTTTTAAACAAATTACGTCACAATGAAAAAATGAGCGTCTGTAAATAAGTCACCGATATCTACCTCATAACTATCGCTTAATTGTATTTTTTTTTTTGTTACTGTCGCATTTTCCTCAATATTTTAGATGATAAATAATCAATCTAAACAAACAAAATTGAAAGAAAAGAAACATTTAAATGGGTAAATATATGAAAAAGAAAATCTCGAACACTCAATCATGTCTGCGATTTCTGCATCACGACCCTTGTTATATTACCATGTTTCACCCATAAAATCCCCATAAAATCCAGCTGTGGCCGTTCAAAGCTGTGTCTTGACACTCAGTGTTACATGCTACATGGAGTTGTGGAATCAAAGCAAGGAAAGTACGCGATAATATCTCCTTAAAGTCTTGGCGTCTTTAATTATGCTCTCGCCTGCTCCTAACTCCATTTGTTTTTTAAATGCCCTCCTGTTTAAAATTTTTCTTCCCCCAGAAAATTGAGATTTTAAGCTTTCCAATGATGTATCACACATGCATATCGGACAATTTTGAAAGTTGGAAAGTAATCAGGTGGGGGGCTCACAAGGAGAATAGAACCCAAGCTGAATTTAAAAATATTTCTTCATAACAAGAATACTTAGAAGATAAGGTTATGCATAGTCATATTTTTATTACATATGATTTTTATTGCTGTCTCAGCCCATTCGTTCAAGTGTCAAAAATGAATTTCAGCACCAACTGCAACACCAGCTCCAGCACCACCAACAACTGCATCAGCACCAATGCCAGCCTCAGCTCCAGCACAAGCATCAGCTCCAGCACCACCAAAAACAACTGCATCAACACCAATGCCAGCTCCAGCACAAGCACCAGCTCCAGCACCACCAAAAACAACTGCATCAACACCAACGCCAGCCTCAGCTCCAGCACCTGCATCAGTACCTGCATCCACTACAGCGCCAGCTCCAGCACCCGCTACAGCCAACCTGGATCAAAATGGACCAGAGGGGTGAGAAATACAATCTACTGTCTTGATTTTGTATTGTAAACAACACATATAATCCAATGGATTTTTGCTTCAGCATTGCAATATAACACAGAACAAAAAAAGCATGCAATGGCAGATATTTTGTAGAGCAGTATTTCTATCTTCTCAGTTGAATCAACCAGGAACCAAAATACAGTGTGGCAGTATTGGCAGAGTCAAAAAAAACACACACACACAATCAAATTAATCACTTAGAGGGTAGTTAATTAATCAGATTCCCTGGCAAGATGACAGCTAGAGTCCTGTGAGATGAACACAGTATGTGAGATCTTGATGCCTTGGAGCAGCACGCATATTAAAGAGAGGATGAACCCAAAGTAGATTAAAAGCTTTTCAGCTTTTGTGATTTAAGAAGCTCACCATGGCCGCTTCTGGCCCAGCAATATAAACCAGTGGGTGACAGGCAAACCCAGATGCAGCTGATCCTTCTACTTTTAAACACTTCTCTAAATGAGTGGACCTCTTATTCACTTTTAATTAGATGACATAGATAGGATGACCGGTATATTGATGCCAGCTTGGTGGTTTAGAAACACAAACAACACATTCATGTGTCTTATGCTTTAGTGATAAACAGTGGCTGAAGATTTACATTGTACAGTACTACTTTTGCACCAATTAGTAGAAAGTTCATGTGAAAGGCCAAGGCCAGTGCATAGACTGCATAGACACAGGGCACAGAGCCGATAAATAGGGGGCCTGCATTGTTGACGAAGCCATCAAAGCTGACAGAGTGGAATCACAAAGAGCTTTTTTCGTTGAATATTCTTGTGAATATTCAAGAATATTGAATATTCAAGAAGGGATAAATGCTTAAATCCACAAATTCTTTATAGATATGGACATAAAACAGTCTCGATTCAAGGTTAAAAGCAAAACAAACAAAAAAATACGTGCAGTTGGCATTTATTTTACAGAAATATGTCGAAGTACAATGCTAGTCTATTAGTGAATGTAGCTAGCGGCCGCCTGATGTAAACAGAGCTTTTCTGGTGAAACGTCTTGTGAATAAATGCTTAAATCCACAATTTCTTTATAGATATGGAAGTAAAACAGTCTCGATTCTTGGTTAAAAGCAAAAAAAATGTGTAGTTAGCGTTTATTTTACGTAATTATGTCGAAGTACAATGCTACTCTGTTAGGGAATGTAGCTAGCGACCGCCTGATGTAAACAGAGCTTTTCCAGGGAAAATTCTTGTGAATAAATGCTTAAATCCCTGAATTCTTTATAGATATAGATGTAAAACAGTCTCGATTCTTGGTTACAAGCAAAAAAACGTACAGTTAGCGTTTATTTTAAGTAAATATGTCAAAGTACAACGCTAGTCTGTTAGTGAATGTAGCTAGCGACCGCCTGATGAAAGCAGAGCTTTTCCAGTGAAAATTCTTAAATGCCTAAATCCACGAATTTTTTATAGATATGGCTGTAAAAAAGTCTCGATTCTTGGGTAAAAAGCCAAAAAAAAAAAAAAAAAACTGTGCAGTTAGCATTTATTTTACGTAAATATGTCGAAGTACAATGCCAGTCTGTTGGTGAATGTAGCTAGCGGCCGCCTGATGTAGACACAGCTTTTCCGGTAAAAATTCTTGTGAATGAATGCTTAAATCCACGAATTCTTCATAGATATGAACGTAAAACAGTCTCAATTCTTGGTTAAAAGCAGAAGAAAAAAAAACAAAAAACGTGCAATTAGCATTTATTTTACGTAAATATGTCGAAGTAGAATGCCAGTCTGTTAGTGAATGTAGCTAGCGGCCGCCTGATGTAGACACAGCTTTTTAGGTAAAAATTCTTGTGAATGAATGCTTAAATCCATTAATTATTCATAGATATGAACATAAAACAGTCTCAATTCTTGGTTAAAAGCAGAAGAAAAAAAAAAAAAAAACGTGCAATTAGCATTTATTTTACGTAAATATTGCAAACTATGATGCCAATGCAGTAGCGGCTAATTTCTTCTATTGATTTTTTTCACAACATTACAAAGTGCATGCATGGTACGAAAAAAATAATAATTACATTGAATCCTCGAACAAATCACTCCTGAGACAATCCTTCCTGTTTGTATGCGGTACAGCTTTCGTACTTTTTTAACAGAAATCCGACGTTCAATCGCTGCGTGAGTAGGTTTGTGAATAGCTCTTATTTATGTGGGCGGCCCTCTACTTGAATGACCGATCCGAGCTGTCAATACATTATGAAGTCTATGGCCAGTAAGAATTCTAGATTTTTTTTTTAAAATAAGAGAATACCTTTTTATATACTGAGACAAGCAGAGAGTGGCTATTAACTACTTTGCTTTCATTTGACAGTGACTTTGACAGTGATAGAAAGTCACGCCATTTTGACTGGAAGTCTGACAATTACGGCTGTCATTGGCAGCTGATGAGTTAAGAAACGTTTTTTTTATATTTTCTAATACGCCCTACAGCAGGGGTCAGCAACCAGCGGCTCTACAGCCACGTAGCGCTGCCCTAGTTTCTCCCTGAAGCTTTTTCAAAAATGTTTGAAAATGGAAAAAGATGGGGGAGGGAAATATATTTCTGTTTTAATATGGTTTCTGTAGGAGGACAAACATGACACAAACATTCTTGTAATTAATTAATATTGTAATAAAGTTAAACTTGGGGCAGTATCGTAAAACAAAGTAGTCACGTGGTGCGTCATTCTCTATAGGATGCACTGCAGGGAAAATATTTCATCATGAAGGCTCATTATGTATTCGTAGCCAACTTAGTCAGTTTGATAGTCGACTAATATAGCTAATATAGATACATACACCATGTGTTGCCTTCATGATAAGGCTTTTAATTTTTTGCGAATCCAGACATATTTTTTCTTTTTTTTTTTTTTTTTTTTTTTTTTTTTGCTCTAATATGGCTCTTTTAACATTTGGGTTGCCGACCCCTGGCCTACACATACATTAAATTGACTGATTAATGTGTCATTTCACGGTTAATAAATATATGTATGTATATACAGTATATATGTAAATTTAAAAGGCCTGTTTACAATATTTACATCAAGTGACATAAGAAAACTGCATTAACAGTGCTAACTCAAAGTCAGTGTTTATTAGTTAAAAAATTATTTAACCATTTCCAGTAGTTGATAACTCCCATTCTTCTATTTTATGACAAGCGTGATGTTACTGAAGTTAACCACTTGAGGGCGCCATAGGCTCATGTAAATCCTTTGGGGGTTAGGTTAGGGTTTAATCCTAACCCTCCCATTGCAAACATCACTGTACTTGTCAGGGGAGAAAATCCATTCCCTTTGTTGTTAGAAGAAAAAGGCTCTCACTCCAGAAGTCTTTTAAAAGTTTACTTATGATCACAAGGAGAACATCCATCACACACGGAGTACTATGATGCTCTGACATGGCAGAGCTTTGAGGACTGTTATAATACTGGAAAGTGGAGGAAACTGGTAAAACAATGGTCCCATGATTATAAAACAAAATATGTCATATCATGAAGTGTGGGTGGCCAGGCCGCACTTTAACAAATTAAATGTTACATTGTAGATTTTCAGGAACAGCTTTACCCTTTGGAGCGCCTGCCTGCCCTCCCTCACCTCAAGATGTAGACTGCTGTGCTCAGAATTATGAATTTTTAGATAACACTTGTACAATAATAAAGCTTAAGCTATATATCAACATTTGAGAAGCATATGTTGGGAAGCATTTACTTGACATTGTACTATAAAATTTAACATGCAAACATGTAAAATGTTGTTTTTTTTATTCAGAAAAGAGGAAGCCCCCCCGCCACCAATCGTCATCAACGCTTATTCAGATGAGCAGCTTCGCTCTATAGTGAAGCGCATGAGAGAGAGACTTGATATCTACAAAGAGAAAGTGGCTGATCAGTATGCTTCATCGCCAGAAATCAGTCCCCCTGTCAGTAAGTACAAAAATATAACTATACTACAACAGAGGTGGGTAATAATGCGTTACATTTACATGAGTAACCTTTTGAGAAAAATGTTTTTCTAACAGTAGTTTTATTACGCCATACTTTTTCCTTTTACTTGAATAGTTTTGTAAAGAAGAAGCGCTACCCTTACTTCTTTGGGCTACACTAGTCGTTACATTTTTCCTCTTTATTCTTCATATTAGATTTTACTTTTGTTTCCAGGGAGGCCAACAGTTGCTCTGCCAGTTTCACCAATGAGACGTCGCAACAATAATCACATGACTGCATTACTGTATACTAATCAAATTTAAGCTTGCCATTCCATAATCACGCCTGTTGAATCATGTGGGGTCTTTAAGGCACCGTAAAAAATTAAGTATTTGACATAAAGCGCTGCCCTCAAAATGACTCAAAAGCGGAGATTTTATCCCCTCTCTCTCTCACAGTTTTTATTTGGCGCCGACTGACCATGGAAAACCAGAGATATGATCCTTTTAATTTCATAAAAGAAACTATGAAGGAACTGTAGCAAATGATGTGTGTGAGTCATCGCGGCAAGTTTAGCCGGTGTGTCGTGCGTGT
This sequence comes from Corythoichthys intestinalis, assembly GCF_030265065.1. Lineage (NCBI taxonomy): Eukaryota > Metazoa > Chordata > Actinopteri > Syngnathiformes > Syngnathidae > Corythoichthys > Corythoichthys intestinalis. Next base: position 35,527,044 of record NC_080414.1, on the reverse strand, counting down.
CAGCCGCTTGTGTGTCTTGTCCGTATGACCCCTAAATCATGCGTCAAAGCGTTCCCCTCTGGAACACAACATCCCCCACATTAGTTCCATGGGTGAATTATGTAGAGAGCACATAGTGGTCACTACACAGCCTCTCCCAGGATTCACCCTCACAGGACGCCTGGCGTAACCCGCCCAAACAGAACATCCGGGCGGACACACGAGGCGCCATGTGGAAGACGACCAAACAGGACGGTCAGGAGGACGTACAGGGGGCCAGGTGTTGGACGACAGAGCAGGACAAACGGGTGGACGACCAGAACGAGGAGCACGTTGTGCAGCACCGCCGGGCATGACCGGAGAAGCGGACGACCAGAGAGGCGGTACGTGTTGCCCAGCCGGGGGCGAGGGCAACTGGCGGAATAAATCAAGCCGACCGGTGGTCGCAGGAGTTCGCTGAAATCGCTGAAATCGGAGATGAATCGACGTCCTTTTTGTCTAGAAGCGAAACAGGAGAGACATCGGCGGCATTCGTAGGCGCTGGCAGAGGAGCGACATCAGAGACTTCCGGAAGAGCTGCCACTGGAGTGACACCCTTTGCATTTCTGCAGATATTTAAATATTCAAGTACAGTGCCTTGCAAAAGTATTAGGCCCCCTTGAACCTTGCAACCTTTCGCCACATTTCAGGCTTCAAACATAAAGATATAGAATTTTAATTTTTTGTCAAGAATCAACAACAAATGGGACACAATCGTGAAGTGGAACAAAATTTATTGGATAATTTAAACTTTTTTAACAAATAAAAAACTGAAAAGTGGGGCGTGCAATATTATTCGGCCCACCTTTTGCTCCAATTACAGCTGCAAGTCACTTGGGGTATGTTTCTATCAGATTTGCACATCGAAAGACTGACATTCTTGCCCATTCTTCCTTGCAAAACAGCTCGAGCTCAGTGAGGTTGGATGGAGAGTGTTTGTGAACAGCAGTCTTCAGCTCTTTCCACAGATTCTCGATTGGATTCAGGTCTGGACTTTGACTTGGCCATTCTAACACCTGGATACGTTTATTTTTGAACCATTCCATTGTAGATTTGCCTTTATGTTTTGGATCATTGTCCTGTTGGAAGATAAATCTCCGTCCCAGTCTCAGGTCTTGTGCAGATACCAACAGGTTTTCTTCCAGAATGTTCCTGTATTTGGCTGCATCCATCTTCCCGTCAATTTTAACCATCTTCCCTGTCCCTGCTGAAGAAAAGCAGGCCCAAACCATGATGCTGCCACCACCATGTTTGACAGTGGGGATGGTGTGGTCAGGGTGATGAGCTGTGTTGCTTTTACGCCAAACATATCGTTTTGCATTGTGGCCAAAAAGTTCAATTTTGGTTTCATCTGACCAGAGCACCTTCTTCCACATGTTTGGTGTGTCTCCCAGGTGGCTTGTGGCAAACTTTAAACGAGACTTTTTATAGATATCTTTGAGAAATGGCTTTCTTCTTGCCACTCTTCCATAAAGGCCAGATTTGTGCAGTGTACGACTGATTGTTGTCCTATGGACAGACTCTCCCACCTCAGCTGTAGATCTCTGCAGTTCATCCAGAGTGATCATGGGCCTCTTGGCTGCATCTCTGATCAGTTTTCTCCTTGTTTGAGAAGAAAGTTTGGAAGGACGGCCGGGTGTTGGTAGATTTGCAGTGGACTGATGCTCCTTCCATTTCAATATGATGGCTTGCACAGTGCTCCTTGAGATGTTTAAAGCTTGGGAAATCTTTTTGTATCCAAATCCGGCTTTAAACTTCTCCACAACAGTATCTCGGACCTGCTTGGTGTGTTCCTTGGTTTTCATAATGCTCTCTGCACTTTAAACAGAACCCTGAGACTATCACAGAGCAGGTGCATTTATACGGAGACTTGATTACACACAGGTGGATTCTACTTATCATCATCGGTCATTTAGGACAACATTGGATCATTCAGAGATCCTCACTGAACTTCTGGAGTGAGTTTGCTGCACTGAAAGTAAAGGGGCCGAATAATATTGCACGCCCCACTTTTCAGTTTTTTATTTGTTAAAAAAGTTTAAATTATCCAATAAATGTTGTTCCACTTCACGATTGTGTCCCACTTGTTGTTGATTCTTGACAAAAAAATTGAATTTCATATCTTTATGTTTGAAGCCTGAAATGTGGCGAAAGGTTGCAAGATTCAAGGGGGCCGAATACTTTTGCAAGGCACTGTATATCTTTTCATGGGACAACACTGACAAAATTACACTTTGACACAATGAAAAGTAGTCTGTGTACAGCTTATATAATAGAGTTAATTTATTTTCCCCTCAAAATAACTCAAAATATAGCCATTAATATCTAAACATCTGGGAACAAAAGTGAGTACGCCCCTTAGTGAAAGTTGTCAATATTAACATACAACATGTCAACTGTCAATATTTTCTGTGGCCACCACTATTATCCAGAACTGCCTTTACTCTCCTGGGCATGGAGTTGACCAGAGCTTCTTCCAGGTTGCCACTGGAATGCTCTTCCACTCCTGCATGACGACGTTGCAGAGCTGCCGGACATTTGAGACTTTGCGCACCTCCACCTTCCGCTTGAGGATCCTCCAAAGATGTTCTTTTGGGTTCAAGTCTGGATAAATGCTTGGCCAGTCCATCAACTTTACCCTCAGCCTCTTCAGTAAAGCAGTGGTCATCTTGGAGGTGTGTTTGGGGTCATTGTCATGCTGGAGCACTGCCCTGCGACCCAGTTTCTGGAGGGAGGGGATCATGCTCTGCTGCATCATTTCACAGTACATGTTGGAGTTCATGTCTCCCTCAATGGATTGATACTCTCCAACACCTGCAGCACTCATTCAGCCCCAGACCATGACATTCCCACCACCATGCTTCACTGTAGGCATGACACACTTATCTTTGTACTCCTCACCTGGTCGCCGTCACACATGCTTGAGACCATCGGAACCAAACAAATGAATCTTCGTCTCATCAGACCATAAGACATGGTTCCAGTAATCCATGTCCTTTGTTTGTCTGATCCTTCATGTCTTCAGCAAACTGTTTGCGGGCTTTCTTGTGTACAGTCTTCAGAAGAGGGGTGACAGCCATGCACACCAATTTGATGTAGAGTGCAGCGTATGATCTGAGCACTAACAGGCTGACCTCCCACCTCTTAAATCTCTGCAGCAATTCTGACAGCACTCCTGTGACGATCTTTTAAAGAAAGCATTTGGATGTGACGCTCAGCTCGCGTCCTCAGCTTCTTTGGACAACCAACCCGAGGCCTCCTCTGCTCTTTTAAAACGCTGGATGATCTTAGCCACTGTGCTGCAGCTCAGTTTCAGGGTGTTGGCAATCTTCTTGTAACCTTGGCCATCTTCATGTAGCGCAACAATACATCTTTTAAGATCCTCAGAGAGTTCTTTGCCATTTGGTGCCATGTTGGAACTTTCAGTGACCAGTATGAGAGAGTGTGAGAGCTGCACTACAAATTTGAACACACCTGCTCCCTATGCACACCTGGACCTAGTAACACGAGTGACGTGACATTTTGGAGGGAAAATGACAAGCAGTACTCAATTTCGACATTTAGGGATGTAGTTTCTAAGGGGTGTACTCACTTTTGTTGCCAGGGGTTTAGATATCAATGGCTATATTTTGAGTTATTTTGAGGGGAAAATAAATTAACTCTGTTATATAAGCTGCACACGGACTACTTTTCATTGTGTCAAAGTGTCATTTTGTCAGTATTGTCCCATGAAAGATATACTTAAATATCTGCAGAAATGTGAAGATTTGTGAGTACACGCGTGGCATTACCAGAAATAGCACGGAGGGCAAACTGCGCCTCTACGCACATGAGCCATGCGGCCGCAGCAGACTCACAAAACATCGAGCTCAAGATCATCAAGAAAGCTAGTGGCCGCCATTTCGTTCAATGTTCTTAAAAGGCATCAGAGACTTTGGCGAGGCAGACAATGGGGTCACCACTGTAGTGGATGATGTGTATGAGTCAGTGGCGACGTTGAGCCGGTGTGTTGTGCATGTCAGCCGCTCGTGTGTTTAGTCCGTCTGACCCCCGAACCCTGCGTCAAAGCATGCCCCTCCGGAACACAACATCCCCCACTTTAGTTCTGTAGGTGAATTATGTAGAAAGGATGTCGTGGTCACTACAGAAATATTCAATATGTAACTATTCAAACTAGGAACTATTTTCTCCACTAGAGGGCACTCATGCTCTTTGGACAAATAATGCTTCAGTTTTGCCAATTTTTCTCTCACCGGATTTCAATGATTTTTTTTTTTTTTTTTTTTTGTATTTCTTTGGCTTAATGTGGTTATGTAATAGGTTATAGCAAATTATAATAATATCAATTCATATAACGTAGATAACTTTGTGCCAAAGTACACCAAATACTATTTTACTTGTGCTTGAGTAAATTTTTGGGATGACTACTTTTACTCATACTTGAGTAATATTATTTTGGAGTAACGCTACTCCCACTTGAGTAAAAGTTTTGGCCACTCTACCCACCTCTGTACTACAGTGACCACAGATGTCTTTCTAATGTTGCATGTGTGGCTAAAAAACATGGGTTTCATGTTTGTGCTTTCAGCACCACTCATGCACAAACCCCACTATGCTAAACTACTAGAGGAGAGAAAAAAGCAAGCAGAGGAGGAGCGGATCAAAAAGGAGGAGGCTGACAAGAAGAAGAAAGAAGAGCAAGAGAAGAAAAAGAAAGAAAATGAGCAGAAGAAGAAGGAGGAGGAAGAGAAAAAGAAATTGGAAGCAAAAGAAGAAGAAAAGAAACGCGACTATAAGGTTGTCATGAAGGAGAAAATGTGGCTGTCTGTTGATGTCTTTCTGAAGCCCATAGAGGACAGTATGGACTCTGTGCTGGGGAGCACTATAGATCCTTTTACAGGTAAACAAAGATTGTGTTCAAACAAAAATCAGGTTACCTCTGTTACCTTTTAATTCAATTCTACACTTTAATTTACCTCCGTAGATCGTCGCTACATTGCCTGGTTGAGCCTGGTAACTCTTGCTTTCAACTACAACACCTGGTTCATTACTGCCCGTCTCTGTTTTCCCTACCACACCGAATGGTCGATCCCTTACTGGTTCATCGTGGACTTGCTGGCTGACTTCATCTACCTCACAGACATTATCATTTTTCAGTCCCGCAAACAATTTGTCAAAGCTGGAGACATTATTGTAAGTAGTCAGTTTTGTAAGCGGCTGAAGGCCTATCAATTCAACACTCGAATAGAATAGAATAGAATAGAATAGAATAGAATAGAATAGAATAGAATAGAATAGAATAGAATAGAATAGAATAGAATAGAATAGAATAGAATAGAAAGCCTTTATTACAGTGTTGTTTTTGGCAGCCCTTTTAATTTTCGTCTTAGTCCGAGTCTTTTGGACAATTATACTTATTAGTCTCAGTCATATTTTAGCCCTCTCAAAATGTGTTTGTCTAGTTTTAGTTGACGAAAAACTCAAGACTAATTTTGTGTAGTTTTAGTTGACGTTCACTAAAAATTAGGGCTGTCAAAATTATCGCGTTAACGGGCGTTAATTAATTTTTTAAATTAATCACGTTAAAATATTTGACGCAATTAACGCATGCACTGAATGACCAGCTCGCACATTGCCTCAAACAGATTACAATGAGGCCGTTTATGGACATTGAGAGCGAAGAGAATGCCACCGGCCGCCTGGGGGCAGCGCCGTTCCATACTAATGTTATTTCTTCTAAACGTGGGAGAATTAGTAGTTGTGAGATGTTTATGCTGTATGCACAATGCAATGCAAATTGCTATTTGTGCTCCACACATATTTCGGTTAAGTTTTCTTTCTTTTAGTGGCAATTATGTGTCTCTTGTTGTATTTTGGGTAAGATATGTGCAGCGATATATATCTTATAAAGGTGAGTGGACACAGGCGTTCTTTGGACCGTGCCGTTTATTGGCATAAGCTTCTCCTTCTCAACAATCATAAGTATCGTTGGGTGAAAGCACAACAAAAATAATATTCCTATCTCTCTCAAAAAAAATAATGTTCACAAAAAGAAAAGCACTTCCGTCTATAGTAATGAGGCCCTATTCTCACAGTTAAACAACAATGCAAAATGAACTGGCATTCCATATCAAAATAGCTATGCAAAATACACGTAAAACTTACTCAGACTTTGGTCACTCTATTCTTATTATTGTTATTTTTATTCTTATTATTATTATTATATTAACTCTACTTTTGATGGAAAATTTTACAAATTTTATTAAAACGAAAACATGAAGATGAGTTTTAATATAAAATTACTATAACTTGTAACTATAACATTTGTCTTTTAAGAACTACAAGTCTTTCTATCCGTGGATCACTTTAACAGAAAGAATGTTAATAATGCCATTTGTGGATTTATTGTTACAATAAACAAATACAGTACTTATGTACAGTATGTTGTATGTATATATCCGCCTTGTCTTATCTTTCCATTCCAACAATAATTTACAGAAAAATATGGCATATTTTATAGATGGTTTGAATTGCGATTAATTGCGATTAATTACGATTAATTAATTTTTAAGCTGTAATTAACTCGATTAAAAATTTTAATCGTTTGACACCCCTACTAAAAATGTTTTTGTCTGAATGGGTGCTTTGGAAGTACGGGGTATCAAGCCCCTTGGTAAGGGTCTTTCAGTCCCTGTACGACCGGTGTCAGAGTTTTGTCCGCCGGCAGTAAATCAAATTCGTTCCCAGTGAGGGTTGGATTCCACCAAGGTTGTCCTTTGTCACCGATTCTGTTCACAACTTTTATGGACAGAATTGCGAGGCGCAGCTGAAGCATTGAGTGGGTCCGGTTTAGTGTCATCAGCATGGCATCTCTCTCACTCTCACTGGAGTCGTTCACAGCCAAATGTGAAGCAGTTGGGTTGAAGATCAGCACCTCCAAATCCTAGACCATGATCCTCAGTCTGAAAAGGGTGGCGTGCCCTCTCCGGGTCGGGGATGAGAGCCTACCCCAAGTGGAAGAGTTCAAGTATCTTGAGGACTTGGGTTCACAAGTGAGGGTGGTAGGGAGCGGGAGATCGACAGGTGGAGCAGTGCAGCGTCTGTAGTGATGCTGTTAGGTTTTGTGTTGGTTTTCTCCTAGTGTGACTTGTCCCTGTGATTGTCCATTGATTTCACCTGTTATGCATGCTCCTAGTGTATCCTCCAATCTGCATCCTCCTGTGTTACCCAACTGTTCCTCGTTGTCTCGTTACCCCTTGTCTGTGTGTGTGCATATAAGCACCCAATTTCTTTTCAATCCTTGTTGAGTCATTCTGTCAGGGAACGGGCAGGCAGGTTGTGTGTGGACCCAAACGCAGGAAAAGGGAAGCGAGGCAAAAAAGGCGGCGCAATAATAATTGAATGAAAGCCAACCTAACAAAGTGCAAAACAAAGGCTCTGATGATCCAAAGAAAGTAAAGAGGCAAACAAAACTGTTACTAACAAAAGACTGGGTATCAAAAACTTACTGAGGAACACAAGTGCTTGGACGGCAAAAACTTGAGAACAAACACTGACGAGCACATGGGCATTAACAGAGGGGAGTCGGCGCAGGCACTTGACTGCGGGGAGTGGGCGCGGGCACTTGACTGCGGGGAGTCGGCGCGGGTACTTGACTGCAGGGAGTCGGCACGGGAACTTAACTGCGGGGAGTCGGGGCATCCCGCAGTCCCGTGCCCGCTCTCGCCAAAGGCGTGGTCGTCAACGCCAATGGCGTGCGGCGTTGCATACGTCGTGGCTTCCCGAAGCTACCATAGCGACGTCCCGGCCGCCCACGCCGACTCCTCGCAGTCAAGTTCCTGCGCCGACTCCCCTGAGTCAAGTTCCCGCGCCAACTCCCCGGAGTCAAGTGCCCGCGCTGACTCCCCGCAGTCAAGTGCCCGCGCCGACTCCCCGCTGTCAATGCCCATGTGCTCGTCAGCATTTGTTCTCAAGTTTTCGCCGTCCAAGCACTTGTGTTCCTCAGTAAGTTTTTGATACCCAGTCTTTTGTTAGTAACAGTTTTGTTTGCCTCTGTACTTTCTTTGGATCATCACAGCCTTTGTTTTGCACTTTGTTTTGTTGACTTTCATTAAATCATTATTGCACCGCCTTTTTTGCCTCGCTTCCCTTTTCCTGCATTTGGGTCCACACACCACCTGCCTGCCCATTCCCTGACAGATGCGAGCTCTGCACCGGTCCCTGTTGGTGAAGGAGCTGGAGCCTTTGGTAAAGCTCTCGATTTACCAGGCGATCTACATTCCTACCCTCACCTACGGCAAACAAAATCCCAGATACAACCGGCCACAGGGTATCCGGGCTCTCCGTAAGAGATAGGGTGAGAAGCTCAGTCATCCGGGAGGGACTTTGGAGCGAGCCGCAACGCCTCCGTTTTGAGAGGAGACAGCTTAGGTGGCTCGGGCATCTGGTTTAGATGCTTCCTGGACGCCTCCCTGGAGAGGTGTTCCAATTATGTCCCAACGGCGGGAGGCCCCAGGTCGACCCAAGAAACGCTGGAGAGACTACTGTATATCTGTCGGCTGGCCTGGGAACGCCTTGGAATCCTGGCAAAGGAGTTGGTTGAAGTAACTGGGGAAAGGGAAGTCTGGGCTTCCCTGCAAAAGCTGCTGCCCCCACGACCCGACCCTGAATTAAGAGATGGATGGACGGACAGATGGATTTTTTGTTGCTGTCGGTTGCAGCTTAGCCAGTAGAGAGCATGTGCACTGTTCGTCACAGCCCTCAACCTGTTGTGTGCACACGTGTGCTTGTTCATATTAAAAATAACACATTTTCTTTTCCCAGAAAGACAAAATGCTGACAAAGAAGAATTACAGAGAAAATGAGAGATTCATGGTGAGGTTTTGTGGGTTATTTTAATTATGTGAAGGGGAACTGATCTTTGTTTTCTCACTAAACTCCATAGAGCGACGTATTGTCCGTTTTACCCTTCGACTTACTCTACTTCCAGTTTGGTTTTAAATCCATTTTTAGAGCCAACCGCTTGCTGAAGGTAAGCATTTATGTTTTAATTTTAATGTGTTTTGTTTGTGCTCTTGACTTTTCAAATATATTTCCAAGGTAGATACATTTTTCGAGTTCAGCGACCGCCTGGAAAGTATAATGGCGAAGGCTTACATCTGGAGGTAAATTACCAGAGAGCAACTTCAACTATTGATTGATGGATTAATTTATGAATGGATATACTAAAGAAACTACCTTTCTTTTTGTGCTGTTAAGAGTTATTCGCACCATTGGCTATCTCCTTTTCATGCTCCACATCAATGCCTGCCTCTATTATGTAGCTTCGGACTACCAAGGCATCGGTAAAACTAAGTGGGTCTACTCTGGACTGGGAAGTGCGTAAGTATTTCTCTAATTTTACAAGCACTAGTATCTGTTTTTATGTATAATGTCTTATTTTTCTGTCAGTCAAGCCAAAAAATAGAGGAGAAAGATGGAAGTTAACTTTTGTATTTGAAATAGGGATTACTATCTTTTATACCAATAATGGATCTGTGCATAGGAAGTACACCCAAACAAATTAGAGATAATTCAGTGCTTTTTTTTTTCTTGCCATCATGGCTGCAGTTACCTCACCTGCTTCTTCTATGCGGAGAAATCCTTGCTGATGATCGCTGAGTTGCCAATTCCAGACACCATGTTTGGAATGATATTTCAGATGACAAATTACCTTTTTGGTGCATTGTTCATGTCCATCATTCTTGCCCAGGTAGATTTTTTTTTTTTTAAGAATCTTTTAAACTTTTCTTCTTTACAGTATCAGGTGTGACAGAAAAGTTTCAGGACTGGCATCACAAAAAATATTGAACAAACAAAACACATGCTAAAGCATTTCTTTGAAGAAGTGCTGTTTGATCTCCTGGGTCACATTGAATAGGAAAAGTCCAAACTTTTTGCTTGATTTTAGATGACAAAAAAATGTTGTTTTTTTCTTTCTAACACACCTTCTTGTTTTTCATGTTTTGGTATAGTCCCAATAAAGCTTGACAGAATGCGGTTATGATAATTGGAAATTACGCCAAAATTTGGTTCGACATTATTTGTGATTTTTTTTTGCTTTATGAGAGGAAAAGGCCTTTTTGTGCTGACAAAAACCATAAAGAAATGTGAAATGAAATAAGTGAAAACACTGGATATTTCGAGAATACCTGAGTGTGATTCAAAGTACAAGCGTGTTTGTTCAAATAAAGCATAAAATGCATGTATAGAAAAGTTCTCTCAGACAAATGTGTGACATCAGGAGAGCATCTGTTTAAAAGCCTCTGACGAGCACAAAGCTGTTTTTTGAAGCTGGAGTAGCAAGAACCTTTGAATGCACTCCACAGTCTTTCCAAACAGCCGTGGGAGACAATTATTGTGTCCCCAAATGTAATCCAGATAGAAACTACGCAAGTAATCCAGATAGAAACCACGCAGACATGAATCAAAGGCTAGTTTTGTACTGCAAATCTTAATGCACAAATCCGATTTTTTCATATTTTTTTCCGACTCGAGTGAGGCATTAACTTGACCATCTGTAACGGGTCAAGTCGACGCAGAAGTAGACCATTTCAAATCCGATCTACAGAGGGTCACGTCCGTATGTGGTTTGAAATCCAATTTGGGTCACATTTTTCAAAATGTGTCGGCGGTCTGAACTCTCAAGTCTCCCAAATTGGAATTCATGCAGTAATTACTAGTGATGTCCCGCTCCGGTCACGTGATTGGAAATCGGGCCAATCACACCAGTTTTCAGAGGATCTGAATCAGGTGAAAAGGATCGAGGTTTTTAATTTAAAATATTATGTATGGTTTTCTGCTTCATGCTCGTACAGCCTCTTACTGTCCCTACTGCTGCTTTTCATGGTCAGCAGTGAAAGAATCAGACTTTTTAGCCAGATTGCCGGAATCACGCCAGCCAAACCGCTGGAACTGCGCAATTCCAAAGACCCGGGCCAGCGGAAACCTGACAACCTGGACAAAAGGCCAAACTACGCGCGTTCATCTTAGTCGTACCCCCTTGTAGTGACTCCATTTTAAAAGCTGGAAAAAGGTTTCGAAACACAAGTTGACAATTCATTCCTAGTCGGCAGCAATCGTACAGCACAGAAAGACCCAGGCAAGGAGGCAAACTGGATCCAGTGTCACCATTATCACACGCGAACAACAGATTCCCGAGGAAAATGACAACGTTTAGTTTAACATTCAGTCTTTTAAAGGCTCTGGTGAGGCGTGCTGTGGTCCAGAAGAAGGGTGTGTTAGGGCGTTGTTTAGGATTATTGTTTGTTGGATAGGAGAATTCAGGCGTTACTGTTGTCAGGGCAATGAGAGTTAAGTATTTTGCAATCGATAAGCCCCGTGCACCTATACCGTAACTGAGTGCTAGTGGCAGCAACACGCGTACAAGCAAGCAAAGCAGGTGAACAAGATATTGACCAATAAAAACCACCACAGTCTTGTACAGTAGGTGGTGGTATACACCTGATAGTTGCTTGCAATCGGCCATTAAGCTGAATTTTTAGTTTTTTAGCTTGTTAAGCTTCTGTTTACAGTGCAGTCAATTTTATTTCTTGTTTTTTTCCATTCTGCAGTTTGAATTATAACTGAGCAGTCAATTAATTTTCTGGTTCATTCTTTGAATATTGACTCAGATCTCTGTATGTATGCACATATGTATATATTATATGTACTGTATATTTTACTTTTACTTTATATTTATTTTACTTGTAAAGTATGTAAAGTATAACTTTAAAGCAAGTACTTTTGTACTTTTACATGAGTTTTTTTTGCACCTGTATCTGTACTTTTACTAAAGCAAAAAAAGTGACTACTTCCTCCACCATTGGTAAAGTCAGCATGTGTAGTCATTTGTTTTGATGCTTCTGCGCATGTGGGTCAGTTCGCTCAGTGGGTTTTGGATGTGAGTTAGTGCGCATACGTCATACTTGAATGGGCTTAATAGAAAAAGGCAGTCTGAAGAGGCATGCAAAACAAAAACAAAAAAAATATGACGAAAAATCGGAATTGTGCATGAAGACGTGATCTGAACCTAGCCAACGCGGGGCTCCTTTGTTGACATGCAACGTGGTGTTCCCTGATTATATATCATTTGTTGTTGTACTGAGTTCATTTTGTCTACACTTATAGTTTAGTTGTTGTTGTTTTTTTAATTTTATCCCAGACAATTGTTTTAGGTTGTTTTAATCAACTCATACAACACTCCGCCAGATATTGGTCCATCCAAAGGACAAAATCCACAAAGAAAACAAATGTAACTCCATATATGAAATTCCATGCAAACCATGCAATAAATCATACATCGGCGAGACATAGAGGAGCTTTATTACAAGAAAAACAGTACACAAGAAGGAGTGTGAGAAGGAGACAGCAATAAGACAAACAAGGGCAATAAAAGAACAAGCACAACAGGAACATCACAAGTCAGCCATCACCGATCACTGCAAAAAGGAAAAACACATTATGGACTTGGAAAAGGCCAGAGTCATCCGTACCGATGAAAGCAAACATCAGCGCTGGATCAGGGAGGGCATTGAGATCCGCAAGTGGGGCCCGAGGACCATCAACAGGGACGAGGGGGCTTACATGCTCTCTACTACCTGGACCAGCATCCTGGAAGAGTGAATGGTCAGCAGAGGGTGTGACCCGCCTGTCTCTCAGATAGGTGAGTCACAACTTCATCCATTAGCTGATAAAGATGTCACTCCAACACCAGTGACTCTCTGATAAAGGCGGAAGTGCTGGCCAAAACATGTCAGTTATTTAAAACAACCTGAAACAAATGTCTGGGATAAAAGAAAAAGTAAACTAATATATCATTCCTTTTTACTACATGATCTCAATATTTATCATTACGGTTTATTGGAGTAAACAAATGGGGACTGCAAACAGGTTTTTGTTTTTATTGGAGTTTTGTATTCATATCAATTAGCGTATGTTCTGCAATAGAAGGCACAACAGTTTAAGAAACACCTTCAATTAATTTTTAAAACTTTTCGTATATCAGGCACACAGCATTATAAGGTGCAGTAGTAGTAGTAGTAGTAGCAGTAGTGGTTGTGTTATGCATTCTCTAGATCAGGGGTGGGCAAACCGGTCCTCGAGGGCCGCAGTGGGTCCTGGTTTTTGTTCCAACTGATTCAGCACTGACAGTTTAACCAATGAGGTGTCAGTGGAAACAAGAAGCACCTGACTGCAATTAACTGATTGCACTTGTACGAAACCAGACTGGTAAAAGGCTGTCCTCATGATGGGTATGAACAAAAACCAGCACCCACTGCGGCCCTTTGTGGAATAGTTTGCCCACCCCTGCTCTAGATGGAGCTGCACTCTAGGGTATGTAATGCCATGACTAACCTATTTTGATCCATATATAAGGCACGTCGGATCATAAATCGCACTGTCGACTTTTGTGAAATTGAATGCTTTTAGATGCGCCTTATAGTGCGGAAAATACGGTAATATTCTAATTGCCCATACTTCATAATTGGCAGTAAGATATCAAGGTAGCCGACTTAAAGCAAACAAGTAATTTAAGGACATGAACGGACTACTAAAGCATTATTCGATCAAAGAAGACACCAATGCGGTCCACAATGTTTAATGGCAAGCCCTTTAACATCCTCACCCTCCTTACAGGTACCTGCGTTGTTACTACTTTGCTGTCCGCAGTCTGATCAACATTGGGGGTCTTAATGAACCCCACACCGTCTTTGAGATTGCGTTTCAGATGACTAACTTTTTCACGGGCGTCTTTGTGTTCTCCAGTTTGATTGGCCAGGTAAAATAGAAAGACATCATCCCCGTAGCATGGAAACCGTACTATTGCCGTTGATTAGAGTAGTGATAGACAATAACAATCCATTTAGGAGTTACAGTTGGTTAGTCCTATCACTAGCATGTCATCCATAACTGTGGTTCCCTATGGCATCTTGACTGCCAAAAATCTTTTTAAAGGCAATCTGTTTCACAAAATAATGTATTTTTTTGCTGTTCCTCTCTAATTATTCTCACTACTTCAGATGAGGGATGTGATTGGTGCTGCCACAGCCGGACAAACATACTTCCGCTCGTCCATGGACAGCACTGTGGCATACATGGTGACCAATCGAATCCCATCATTGGTCCAGAACAGAGTTCGCACTTGGTATACGTACACTTGGGATGCTCAGGGCATGCTGGGTGAGTGTGATTTTATTTCTAGAAAGGATTGTTTTACCCCAAATAAGAAAAAATACAGGGGGGGGATCTTATCTTTGATTTTTATTCTCATGCTTCTAGATGAGTCTGAGCTGCTTGATAAGATGCCATTGGTGATGAGAACCGCTATTGCTGTGGACATCAACCTGGCCACTTTTCAAAAAATCGATCTTTTCAAGGTGGCTGCCGAAAGAAGTATTTTTAAAGTGGTATGAAAAAGTATCTGAGCCTGTTGAAATTTCTCACATTCCTGCGTAAAATCACCATCAAATGTGATCTGATCTTTGTCAAAATCACACAGATGAAAAAACAGTGTCTGCTTTAACTAAAACCACCCAAATATTTATAGGTTTTCATATTTTAATGAGGATAGTCTGCAAACAATGACAGAAGGGGGAAAAATACGTCAGTGAACCGTCACATTTAATATTTTGTGGCGCCACCTTTGGCAGCAATAACTTCAACCATATGCTTCCTGTAGCTGCAGATCAGTCTGGCACATCGATCAGGACTAGTCTTGGCCCATTCTTCTCTACAAAACTGCTGTACTTCAGTCAGATTCCTGGGATGTCTGGCATAAATCGCTGTCTTTAGGTCATGCCATAGCATCTCAATGGGGTTCAAGTCTGGACTTTGACTTTGCCACTCCAGAACGTGTATTTTGGTCTTCTGAAATCATTCTGAAGTTGATTTACTTCTGGTTATTTTATCATTGTCTTGTTGCAGCATCCATCCTCTTTTAGCTTCAACTGTCTGACAGAAGGCCTCAGGTTTTCCAGCAAAACATCCTGATAAACTTATGAATTCATTCTTCCATTAACGATTGCAAGTTGTCCAGGCCCTGAGGTACCAAAACAGACCCAAATCATGACGCTCCCGCCACCATGCTTCACGGTGGGGATGAGGTGTTGATGTTGTTGAGCTATTCCATTTTTCCTCCACACATGACCTTGTGTTTTACTCCCAAACAATTCAACTTTGGTTTCATCAGTCCACAAAATATTTTGACAAAACTTCTGTGAAATGTCCAAGTTCCTTTATGCGAACTTTAAATGAGAAACAATGGATTTTTTTAGACAGCAGTGGCTTGCTCCGTGGAGTCCTCCCATGAACACAATTCTTGGCCATATAGTTGATGTGTGCACAGAGATATTGGACTGTGCCAGTGATTTCTGTAAGTCTTTAGCAGACACTCCGGGATTCTTTTTTTACCTCTCTGAGTATTCTGCTCTGAACTCTTGGCATCATCTTTGGTGGACAGCCACTCCTTGGGAGAGAAGCAACAATGCCAAACTGTTTCCATTTGTAGACAACTGCTCTGTCTGTCGATTGATGAACATCTAGACTTTTAGAGATGGTTTTGTTTCCTTTCCCAGCTTTATACAAAGGGTTCACTTACTTCTTTTCTCCCTTCTGTCATTGTTTGCATGCTATCCTCATTAAAATATGAAAACCTATACATGTTTGGGTGGTTTTAGTTAAAGCAGACACTGTTTTTACATCTGTGTGATTTTGAGAAAGATCAGATAACATTTGATGCTGGTAATATGCAGAAATGTAAGAAATTCCAAAAGGTTCAGATACTTTTTCATACCAATTTAGTCATGTTTCTGACTTGTAAGACTAACATGTATTTTCCTACAGGGCTGTGATCAGCAGATGCTGGTGGATATGTTACTGAGATTGAAGTCCATCATCTATCTGCCAGGAGATTTTGTTGTAAAGAAAGTATGTTTCGAATACTTGTTTTACATTATAATGAATTACCAGTGTTTTGCACCTTCATTTTGTGAAATTATTGGACGCCTTCTCTGCAGGGTGACATCGGAAAAGAGATGTACATCATTAAGAGTGGAGCCGTGCAGGTGGTCGGCGGACCTGACAACAGCATTGTGTTTGTGACACTTAAGGCTGGCTGTGTGTTTGGAGAAATCAGGTCTAATATCTTATACTGTTTTAGGCTTTTCATTGGAAAACATTTTTACATGTATATTTTATATGTACATTTTCAGTCTGCTGCAGTCATCCAAAGATGGAGGAAATAGGCGAACTGCCAATGTCAAAGCCTATGGATTTGCTAATCTTTTTGTCCTGGAGAAGAAAGACTTGTTTGATATTCTTGTCCACTACCCAGAATCTCAGAAAGTATTGGCCAGAAAGGGAAGGTGAGACAAGTGCCTGCTTTCCGATTAAAAATGGGACTATATGGGATTTGAGAGTAAATTAAAATAGTTTTTTACTCCATGCATGCTTCAACAATGCCAAAGAGTACACAGAGCGCTGGAATTTGAACTGACACTTCCCCAAAAAGCCCTTTTTCTTACATCCAGTAGAGTGGGTTCGGGTCAACCACTCTGAGCGAACACGCATCTGTGAATTTTCACACGCTGTTTCACCGAGCCTGCGCCTAAACTCGGCAAAAACAATTTTCTAACCCACTTAAAGTGCCTTTGACAGCAAAAACATGTTAATTTCATATTTCACACGGTATTTTATGCTCCTGAATGAAATCGACCACTTGGATGTGTGTGGAAGCGATTGATATTTTTATTCAATTTTTTAAATCCTGCGCTACGAAAATGAGTGACTTCCGGCCAGAATCTGGATTGAGGATGAAGGTGAATGTGATGTCAGCGGAATAATCATCTTCACAAAACAGCCATAACCAGTGTTGTTAATAACGGCGTTGGAATATAACGGCGTTGCTAACGACGTTATTTTCTTATGTAGTGAGTAATCTAATTAATTACTTTTCTCCTCTTGGCAACGCCGTTACCGTTACTGAGGCGGAAAAGGTGCGTGTTACTATGCATTACGATGTTGGTTGACTGCCGCAAGAAAAGTCTGGAAAAAGACGTACTCACTCACGGAGACGAGAGAGCAGAGCAGGAGTGGGGAGGAGGCAAGGGAGTATGACGCCATTGCAAACGCGATGCTACTATGCTAGGTGGCTCCAATAATACCTGACTGTAGCCGATAGCCTACAAACTACGCCCAAATGACAGACACGGCGGCATTAGCAACATATTCGTATAATAAAGAACTAGATGCGTTAGTAAACAGCCGCCATCTTAAAGCAGCAGACTTCTCATGAAGGCTCTGTTGTAGCGAACCTTCCTGGTGAACCTAAGTCACTTTTTATCTAAAATGCGCCTTAATCGGCAAAACTTTACCTAAATCTTTCTTTAAATGATGAAACAGTTTTAAAACTTACACATGTCAAAAATAGACGGAAAGGAACTAATGCAATAACGGGAGCAATTTTAACAACTTTAATGATTGATTCACAACATTAAATGATAGCAAAGGTTATTATCTAGTTATTATTATTTTTATCTAGTTATCGCAATATCTGCAATACCCCTGTTGCCCCAAAAACCCTTTAAACTTCAGATTGTGTGACCAGTTTTTTTCTTTTTTTCTTTTCTTTTTTTTTTTTTTTTTTTTTTTTTTTAGAAAAAAAAAACATGAACATTATCACCACTTACTTTGTCAAGTAACTAATTATTTTTACATTCAGGTAACTGAGTTACTAACGCAATTACTTTTTGGGAGAAGTAATTTGAAACTGCAATTAATTACTTTTTTAAAGTAAGATTAACAACAATGGCCATTACTTTACTATGCAGAAGGATAGCAGATTCAGCTGATTTTGCTGATTAATTTGTTGTTTTTTCGCATCACGCCCGCCTAATGTGCTGCAGGCTTTTGTTGCTGCACCAGGGAGTGCGTGTGAGCCTTTTTGGGTTTCACAAAGATCCTGTTTACCATGAAGAATGGGTAAAACAAATTTGACAACTGTGGGACCATTGGACAGACAAGGAAGTGAGGAAGCTACGTGTTTTATATAATGTCAAATACTGGGATCATGGCACACGTTTTGATAAGGAGGTGGCTTGCATTTTGTGGGTGACAACGCTCCCTGTCCACGGAAAAGGCGAGAGTGGCCGACGACTGGCAGTTTGTCACACACCAATGTCGCCGGCAGATGAACGTCGTGCTCGGGCAGCCAAGCGTTCTTGTCTGCGGTTTTCGATTGTGTAGAGAATTTCAACCCTCTCGGCCCTCTTCGTGTGCCCGCTGAAAGAGCACTATCCTCGGCTTGGGCTCGGGCAGCCACGCGCTCGGACGTTGGCCGGTTTGTCCACCAAGAGGGCGCTCGGCATTCTACGATGAGCCAAAACTCAGATCAGTGAAGGCAATGACCCCCGCCGCTGTGTGTGACATGAGTCGGGGTAGTTTTGTGTGATTTATCGTTTTTGAAAGGCAAGGAAGAGACTTGGAGGAGCCGCTTGGTTCAGGTTAGCATGTAGTATTGCTCTCACACTCTTATGTTTACACTCTTTCTTTGTCTCCTAGTCCCCGCTGGGAAATGACAGGGGCCGACTAACTCCGGTTGCAAATAATACTGTTCGTGAGGTTTAAGAAGTCGGCAGTTTTAACCATTATGCAATAATTTAGCCCTGTCATACTGAATAAATGCATTTTTAATATTTAACATTACATTTAGCACAAGACTGTTATTTGTCTTGACCATACACATTTGTCATGCCCATACAATTTATTTAGCAACTGGGGAAAAATACTTTGATAAAAAGAATATCCTGTAAAAATATTGGAGTCGAAAGATTGAAACAATCGTGACCTTTTGCTGCTGTCAGTGGCATTTTCCTCATTCTGAATCTTCCCCCTCAATGGGCTGAATTATAAATCAGATGAAATTGTTACTCTGCTGACGTCATCACCCTAGATGGCAGTGCCAGAGCGCTATAATGACAGGATTAGCTAAACGGCAGATTGAAAGACTCATTTTTCATCATCTGCACTTTGCCAAATTGTTGTATATAATGTCTCACATTGCTGTGGACTTTGTTTCAGGTCGGAATGTCTCAAAATATGATTTTAATTTACATCATAATGGCATTTAAGATTTTTTTATGCTGTCACAGGCACTTTAAGACTTGCTACTAACTGTTTTTACATTCCTAGTGCTGATTTGATGGAACACTCGTTGTTTAATGTACGCGCTCATACAAGCATGCGTGCTATGCACGAGCTGCAGTTACGCTTTCGACCAGAAGCGGCAGTTGCGAGTAAAAAAGTGGAAAACTCGGTATTTTCCCTTTAAATTAAAGGCGTGTTAATTCAGGAGTGATGTAGGAAGTGATGCTGTCATGTGGACCTACATTAATCTGTTGTTAGAATACCTGTTTACATAAGATAAACATGTGTGTACGTCAGGAAACTAATGAAAGCAAAAGGTCCAGGAGCAGCTAAAGCAGAGGAGGAAAAGAAGAAAGGTCTCGCACTTTTTGGACCCAAACCACCCACACCCAAATTATTGCGAGCCTTCGGCGGTGGCTTCAACAGAAAAATGATTGACAAACTCAAGGTAGGACTTACTTTTTTTTTTTTTTTTTTTAAATATTTCTTGTGATCTTCATTTTAGCTATGCTAATCATCAACTTTTGTATCTTTTGTCTTCAGTCTTCTGGCAGCAATTGAGAGAAACTTCTATTGATTCATTTTATCAACTCCGTTTTGGGAGTGTATTTTCTGTTTTAAACTTCATACCTACTTTTTTTTTTTTCAAAGTATTTAATAGACAATGTATAATTTTAACTTAATGGTCAATGCATATATTGTATTTACACAAAAAATATCCTTAGAATTGCACTATACTGTTTGTTTATAAAATATTATCAACTTGTTTACACTTGCTTGTATTCATTTTTGTATCAATGTTCAGTTGTTGTGTGAACCTGATCATGTAATAACTGCTGCATTAAATGACTCCCAATATTTCAACAATGGCGTCTCTGTTACTACTCTAATCATTATTTTGGTTTTGTGTTTGTTCGCCATGTTTTTGTAGTTGAATTGTTAACATGACAGAAACAAGAGTGAAAGAGAAAAACAGAGAGAGAGAGGGAAAGAGAGCGAGAGAGAGAGAGAGAGAGAGAGAGCAGCGCTCCTGACCATAATCTCATTATCCAGACTGGGTTCCCTACAAACAGAAAAGACCAAAATAAATCCATGGAGTTAATTTGGATTCCACTTGGTGAACTTGAAACAACTTAATACAATGTTCACATGAGATTATTGATTTGATTAAGACTTTTAATGATAATATGATTACAATTTGGAACCTGACAAGTGACAGTTCAGCTTTTTGGGCACCGACTGATGTTAAGCGATGACTGATCTGGTGAAGCCTGGCAGAAAAAGGGCAGCGATCAAAGGGTATTATTCGGGTTAACGGAATTAATTGCGTCAGTCCGTTGTTTGTCGATGCGAGAGCCAGACGGCAGAGTACTATCTAAAAACGAATTAGCAGCAAGTCTGCTGAGAGCAGAACTGTAGACGACTCTGCCATGTTCGCACGGTTAAAGAGGATAGTGGGGGCTCCTGAGCCTCCACCAACCCAGGTTGATCCTGTACCCCCTCCAGCTGCTGCACCGGCTAAGGTAAGACTTGGATGCTTCTCATTTACTATAAAACTATATCTGTCAGTCTGCTCCAGTCTGGGTGCAACTGTTACATTTTCATAGCAGCAGTTTTCATAAACATGCTAACAGGTGTAATGGTTCAATCTTTCTTTTTTTTTTCTTTAGTTATAGTGCACATTAATGGCTGAATGATTTTTTTACTTGTCCAGCTGCTTGACATGGGAAATGGGAATCTGAGTGTCCTATTGGTCTGAACAGTTTTGGTGTATCACATGGGAGTATGATATACTCCTGAGTCCTAATGTGTATGTATGTATGTATCTATGTATTCATCGTGTTGCTTTTATTAGGGGAAAGCAGCGAGCATGAAGGGCTTAAGGGGGGGACCAAACGGAAAATAGAAAAGAAGAGAGAGACAGAAAAGAATAACAAACAACAATGAGAAATACAGTCAACGCCTACACTAACTCTGTTATGGTGGTGAGACAGTGTGACCCAAAAGCACAGCAAAGAGAAGTCAGAAATCCGAAGTCCAAGATGTGTTTATTAAACAAAGGAAATTTGGTGAGAAGTGGTGGCTCTGCAGTTTTCTTGAATGTGCTGGAAGGCTGGGTTGGCTCAGTATCGTTGTTCAGAAAATAAGCACAAATGAGTCGCAAGGTGAGCAAAAGGGTGGCCTGTACTTTTACCATGCGTGGTGAGGTGAAGCTCTGGTGTCAAATGTTGTGCAAACTGGTCTCTTATACCCCTTTCCCACTGGCCAAAAAGCCTATGTCATCCCACTAACAATCGACTTTTGGTGGCAGTGGGAAAGGTGCAGCGACCCGCCTCGACCCGTGTCAATCAACCAGCCAAGCGACCCGCGTTAAAATCACCTCGGCGCTGATCGTCATGCAGTGTGAAAGCAAAATCCCGGGTCAACAGTCAACACCCTAATCTACGTGGTGACGTAGGCTCTTACGTGATGCATCATAACTCCTTTGAATTTCAAACCAAAATTCACGTCGCCTACATTGCCTCAGCACAAGCCGAGTATTGCTGCATTTCGACCATTTTGAGGGAAGTAAAAAGCATGAAAACAGAGAACACAAACGGAAAAGAGGCTTCCATGTTGCTCTGCATTGTTTACTTCCTTGAACTGAATGAATTCGGTCGCAGTTGTCGACGTGCATCTTAGCGTGGTGACGTCACGTAACCTTACTCACGGCGGAGGAGGGTTGGGGGGTTAGACGGGTGAAAAAAACAAAAAAGACACGGCTTTTTTTGTCAATGGGAAAGGTGCCAAATGCCAATTGCTAGTGGGTTCTATCGGCTTGGGAAAAAATGCGCGTTGACACCATTGTTTCAGTGGGAAAGGGGCCGTATAGTGGCAGGTGGTTGATTGTGGAGTGGAGGCAGGTGTGGTGATTGGTGACAGGTGTGCAGAGCAGAGTCAGTGGGGAGAATGTCAAGGTGATAAGGAGTGAGCCCTATCGATAGCTAATTGAATTTCTGGTTGACACCATGTGGAGGGCCTGATGACCGAGGGGAAAAAGTAAATGGGGGAGAGTAGAAAGAGATGTGTTTAGGTGGGGCAGAGCGTACACAAATAAGCAATGCGAGGCATAGAAGTATAAAGTATTATGTGAATCACTTGTAAGTGTGGATATGTTGACATCCTGTTCTACACTGCTGGCCAGAAGTATTGGCAGCCCTGCAGTTTTGTCAAATAATGCTCAATTTCTCCATGTAAATGATTGCAATTACAAATGCTTTGGTAGTAATCTTCATTTATTTTGCTTGCAATGAAAAAACACAAAAGAGAATGAAAAAAAAAAAAAAAACTCAAAAAATGGGCCGGACAAAAGTATTGGCACCCTTTGAAAAATCATGTGTTGCTTCTCTAATTTGTGTAATTAACAGCACCTGTTACTTACCTGTGGCTCATAACAGGTGGCGGCAATACCTAAATCACACTTGCAGCCAGTTAAAATGGATTAAAGTTGACTCAACCGCTGTTCTGTGTCCTCGTGTGTACCACATTCAGCATGGAGAAAAAAAAGAAGACTAAAGAACTGTTTGAGGACTTGAGAAGCAAAATTGTGAGGAAGCATGGGCAATCTTAAGGCTACATCAATGTCCAAAAACCTGAATGTTCCTGTGTCTACCATGCGCAGTGTCATCAATAAGTGTAAGGGCCATGGCACTGTGGCTAACCTCCCTAGATGTGGACGGAAAGGAAAAATTGACAAGAGATTTCAATGAAAGATGGTGGATAAAGAACCTCGACTAATATCCAAACAAGTTCAAGCTGTCCTGCAGTCCAAGGGTACAACATTGTCAACTCATACGGTGTTTAAATAAAAAGGGACTCTATGGTAGGATACCCAGGAAGACCCCACTTCTGACCCAGAGACATACAAAAGCCTGGTTGGAGTTTGCCAAAACCTACCTGAGAAAGCCAAAACATTTGGAAGAATGTTCCCTGGTCAGATGAGACCAAAAAAAAGAGCTTTTCGGGAAGAGCCATCAACATAGAAACTCTATACTACTCTAAACTCTACAGGGAAAAAATGAGACCTTCAAAGAAAAGAACACGGTCCCCACAGTATAACATGGCGGCGGTTCCCTGATGTTTTGGGGTTGATTTGCTGCTTCTGGCACTGGACTGCTTGACCGTGTGCATGGCATTATGAAGTCTGAAGACTACCAACAAATTTTGCAGCATAATGTGTGAGAAAGCTGGGTCTCCCTCAGAGGTCACGGGTCTTCCAGCAGGACAATGACCCAAAACACAATTCAAAAAGCACTAGAAAATGGTTTGAGAGAAAGCACTGGTGACTTCTAAAGTGGCCAGCAATGAGTCAAGACCTGAATCTCATAGAACACCTGTGGAGAGATCTGAAAATGGCAGTTTGACGAAAGCCCCCTTCAAATCCCAGAGATCTGGAGCAGTTGGCCAAAGAAGAATGGACTAAAATTCCAGCAGAGAATTGTAAGAAACTCATTGATGGATACTGGAAGGGGTTGTTCGCAGTTGTTTTGTCTAAAGGTTGCGCTACCAAGTATTAGGCTGAGGGTGCCAATACTTTTGTCCGGCCCATTTTTGGAATTTTGTGTAAATTGATGATTTCATTTTTTGTTTCATTCTCTTTTGTGTTTTTTCATTGCAAGCAAAATAAATGAATATATCACTACAAAAGCATTTGTAATTGCAATCATTTACATGGAGAAATTGAGCATCATTTGACAAAACTGCAGGGGTGCCAGTACTTTTGGCCAGCAGTGTATGCTGCCTGATCGCTAGTCCTGGCGCCAATAGTTTCTCTACTTGAGTGTGTCTGATTGCGCCCAGTCATGCATGAATCCCATCAGACATGTGATAGTCCTGCAGAAAAGTGGAAATGCTGCGCTGGGCCCGCCCCCGGGCCAAGGCCCTTCCCTCCCCAGCCAATTAGGGGGGCTGAGCCTACGCAGCCCCTTCCTCCTCCTACAGCTCCAACACGGAGGCTGGCATCATCCACCTGGGATCCAGGGTGGTCCCGTGGACCATCCGCGCCCCCATTAACTGGCCTTCAGGGAAGGGATGAGGGGATGCGCCACCGACCCCCACGCCCGCCCCCATCACTGCCCACCGCCGCAACCTCCCAAACAACACGGCACACCACGGGACCCCCACGGTCCACTAGGCCCCGGGGCAGGACAGGGTCCCCATCCAGAGTGGGCGACACCCCACCGGCACTCGGCCAGCGACCCGCGCCAGAGCCCAAGGAGGATACCTGGGCAGAAAAGAGAGGGGAAGGCGGAAGCCAGCGAGCGCAGAGAAGCTGCCGCGGTGCAGCGCAGAACCGGAACCCCCCCCCACCCAGGCAATCAGGTGAATAGGAGGCCACACCCCATGAGCCACGCCATACAGAAAAACTGTGGGATCGACCTACCACCCTATTACTGTGACTGCCAGGTCCCCGACTGGCAGCCATTACCCAGCACCATGATGGGATTTTCTGGGGAGGGCAGTGCACTCTATACATTGAAATAGGAGAGCCCGAGCAGCGGGACTGCCGCATGGAAGTTCTTCCAAAATGCACATCCCACCGCCCCTCGCTGGAGCCTCCCCCATCCCACCCCACCCCACCCCAGGATTGTAATGTGTGAGGTGCATTAAAAAAGGTGCGGGGATGGCGGGGAGGCAACTGTCGCATCCCCCACTTTAAAATCAAGGGGGGGCTGGCCCGGGATTGTACGACCCCGTTCCAACTCTCCCCGAAAACATGAATGAGTGTGTAGGTGCCAGTGGAGAAAGATATTTACAGTGCAAAAGTAAAGAGTTTAAGAGGCAGGCTCCCACAGGCAGGGCCACATCCCCCAGGACCAATGGCCACAGGGCAAGAGATCCCCGCATCTCCGAAAAGGTGCCACACCATGTGCCAGAGACCAGGGGACAACCACCCCCACCAGCAGGGGACAACAAGTCCCACCCCAGATCCCAAGGGCCCCAGGAGGGCCCGCCGATGACCCTGCCGCCTTTCTGCCGCCACAGGCCCAGAAAGGCGGGCAGAGCCAGAGATAGACCCAAAGGACGAAGGCACCCCCCCCACCCCAAACCTCCTACGCATGCTAACAGGTGGTTCAAATTGGATTGATTTTGTGTCGATAGCCTCCTGAAAAGAAGGAAGAACCCACTCAACCGAAGGAGGATGCGAAGCAAGCAGAGAAAAACAAAGAAGAGCCAAAAAAAGAAGAAGAGAACAAAAAAGAGGAGGAAAAGAAAGAACCTTCAAAAGAAAAGCCAGAGCCAGGTAACTGCAGTTTTTTCACGGTAAATATTATACTAGAAATTAATTCAAACCTGTTCGTATTTTCAGTTTTTGAAAAATTATATTGCACCAAACAACATTTTAAAAAGTAATGTTAATGTTGCTCAGCTTTTTAAAGGAATATAATTTTTCTTTGTTTTTTGCTCTGGCTCATTTTTTTATAGGATGCCATTTGGACGTAACAGAGTGGACACTGAAGCCCCTTTCACTAACAGAGGGGACATTTTGTGCTAAAGTTAGCTATCAGCCTAGCTTTGCTGGCGTAATAGCTAACATGAATTTGGCTTATTGACGACAAATCTATAAGTTTACAAATAAACCTTTTGGAATGATTCGATTTCATTGAGCTTTAAACAGAGTGGACACGTTATGATCAATCGCACTGAAGGTACTTCATAAAACTGCCAAATCTGATTTTTATATAGTATATGGCGGAAAACACAGACAAGACTGAAAAAGCAGTTTCTGCTCTTGCACTCCTCTTTAAAAGAAACTGATGTATTCTAAGCCAAAACAACTGTTGTGTTTGATAGAAAAATGTGTCTATTTGCTGCCATAGCAAATTCATGGCGCATTAAGCCCCCAAACAATTTTTAATTTGACTGTTTTACCCTGAAAACCCCCGTTTACAGACATTGGGCAACCGCTTTTGTTTCAACCCAGCCCTAAAACTAAGGTAATTAATTATATTTATTATTCAAAATATCGTTTTTAGCTTAGAATCAATAATTGATGCCTCATATTTCGTTAAAAAAAAAAAAAAAACGACTTAAAAAAATTATTCACTCACATACTTTAAACTTTTAAACAAATTACGTCACAATGAAAAAAATGGTGTCTGTAAAAAAGTCACGGATATCTACCTCATAACTATCGCTTAATTGTATTTTTTTTTTTTTTTTTGTTACTGTCGCATTTTCTCCGATATGTTAGGTGAAAAAATAATCGATCCAAACAAAGAAAAATAGAAAAGAAAAAAAAAAACATTTAAAAGGGTAAATATATGAAAAAGAAAATCTCGACCACTCCTTGATGTGTGCGATTTCTGCATCGTGACCCTTTTTATATGACCATGTTTCACCCATAAAATCTCCCCCAAAATCCAGCTGTGGCCATTCACAGCTGTGTTTTGACACTCATTGATACATGCTACATGCAGTTTTTGGATCGAAACAAGGTAAGTACGTGATAATATCTCGGTAAAGTCATGGCATCTGTAATTCTGCTCTCACGTGCTCTCACCTCCAGAATGAGTTTTGCTGTTTAAAAAAGTTTTTTTTTTTTTTTTTTTTTTTTTTAAATGCCCTCCCGATCAAAATTTTCTTCCCCTCGAAAATAGAGATTTTAAGCTTTCCAATGATGTATCACACATGCATATCGGATGATTTTGAAATTTGGCAAATTGGGGGTCTCAGAGCGGAATTTCAAGTGACCTGAGTGTTTTCCGCCATATATATTTTGATTTAAAAAAAAAACAAAAAAACACATAATTAAAGGACAATCCAGGACAATAAAATTATAACAATTATTATTATACATTTTTTTCCTCATATTTGAATGAAACACACTGGGGGTATAGCAAATTCCATAACAACCTTTTACCACAAGTCAATTAAATTTAAAAAAAAAAAATAATAATAATAATATAGTAGCCTGCACTCTTGAATTTATAATAGACGCCCATTGATAACACACAAAAAAATATGTTGAATCAGTAATTGTCCAACTTTGTAGAAAATGCAGCTTTATTTATACCGGGGACATAAATGGCACCCTATTAAAAAATGATCTGTTTGATGTTTTTTTTTTTTATCATTCAGTTCCTGCCCCAGCAGCTCCAGTAGATCCAGTCAGTCCAGAGGGAGCAGGAGGGTAAGAAGTCCATCATTGTACATAATGCCTTTTTGAACCCTTGATGCATGCTCAAGCCACTCTGAAAACTAGAAGCTGACATTTAGTATGACTACAAATGCAAGTCTTGTTGAAGTCTGGCAGTGACTTTTAAGGTAAATGAACTGTACTTGACCTAACAAACCGGATTAAGCAATTCACTGGAAGGATTTTTTATGCCTTAATCTGCAAGTTCAATGACAATTTAAACAAAATGTGCTTTTCAACTGACTACAAACAGCACCATCCTGATAGTTTTACTTCTGCTTTTTGGTTATCCACATTGATGAAATACAAACATTGACTATTGTCAAATTGCAAGCCAAAAATGATCCAATCTTCCAAATGATCTTTTGTGAATATTTCTGGGCCATTCTAAAGACTGTACAAGTAGTTCCCGGGTTACCTCGTACCAAACTTGCATGATTTCGACACTACAATCCCTGAATTTCCCTTTTTTTTTTTGTTTTCTGTTTAATTTCAATTTTTTAATAATGATGAACTTTGTTTTCTAATGCATGCTTTTATCTTAGCGCAGGAATCGTAGAGCAGGTAGTACTAATGGCACTCAAGTTAGAATGCATGTACACACGAAGAAGAACGTATTTGCTCACAGGAAGAAGTGTGCACACGTTTCCTCCCACAAAGAAGTCGCGCAGGCGAGTGAGAAAGACAGGGGAAAGATGACAGCTTAGCTAGATGTCTCGATAGGACGTAGCTCCAATGTCTTGGTGAGAACAGTACAATGACATATAATACATGTTTTTTTGTTTAAATGTATTTATTCAGATTTGAGAGAATCCCCCCCCCCCAAAATCCAAATAAGACATCCCTCCTCCCAAAAAACAAAAAAGAACAAAACCAAAACAGAAAACCAAAAATAAATAAATAAACACCCTTTCCCCACTGTCACTGGTATGTACATCAAACATAGATATTTTAAGGCTATGAGAAACTGCAATTTCTGGAGAAATTAATCAAAGGCTTTGCTGTGTGGAGATACAGATCTTAGCCCCGCCCAGGTTAGTTTGGGGACTTTTGGGGGACACGTCCTGGTCATATGAGGTCATTTGGGGGACATGTCCTGGTCATATCAGGTCATTTAGGAACATTCGGGGTGCGTGTCCTGGTCATATCAGGTCATTTGGGGACATTTGGGGGGGCGTGTCCTGTTTATATCAGGTAATTTGGGGACATTTAGGGGGCGCGTCCTGGTCGTATCAGGTCATTTGGGGACATTTGGGGGGCGTGTCCTGGTCATATCAGGTCATTTGAGGGGCGTGTCCTATTCGTAACAGGTCATTTGAGGGGCGTGTCCTATTCGTAACAGGTCATTTGGGGGGCGTGTCCTTGTCAAATCAAGTCATTTGGGGACATTTGGGGGGCGTGTCGTCGTGGTCATATCACGTCATTTGGGGACATTTGGGGGGCATGTCGTCGTGGTCATATCACGTCATTTGGGGACATTTGGGAGGCGTGTCCTGGACATATCAGGTCATTTGGGGGACGTGTCCTGGTCATATCAGGTCATTTGGGGACATTTGGTGGGCGTGTCCTGTTCATAGCAGGTCATTTGGTTACATTTGGGGGCGTGTGCTGGTCATATAAGGTCTTTTGGGTGCATTTGGGGGGCGTGCCTTGGTCATATAAGGTCATTTGGGGACATTTGAGGGGCTTGTCCTGGTCATATCAGGTTATTTGGGGACATTTGGGGAGGGGCGTATCTTAGTCATATCAGCTCATTTAGGGGGCGTATCCTGGTCATGTCAGGTCATTTGGGCACATTTGGGGGTCGTGTCCTAGTCATATCAGGTCATTTGGGGACATTTGGGGGGGAGTGACCTGGTCATATCAGGTAATGTGGGGATATTTGGGGGGCGTGTCCTTATCATATCAGGTCATTTAGGGACATTTGGGGGGGCGTGTCCTGATCATATCAGGTCATTTGGGGACAATTGGGGGCCTGACCTGGCCTATCAGGTCATTTGGGGACATTTGGTGGGCGTGTCCTAGTCATATCAGGTCCCTTGGGGACCTCTGGGGGGGTGTCATGTTCATATCGGGTCATTTGGGGACATTTGGGGGGCATTAGCGTAAAACAGGATACAAATTGAATCTGCCTTTATGTAACGGAATTTTCATTCCTTTGTTGAAGGATGACCAACGTATTTCAGAAAGACACTTGATGGAATTCTTGTTCTGAGCCACTCATCACGTGTCTGATTTTTTCAAGTTTCAGATGGAATAACAAGTCTTTGATCCACTGTGTTATTGTCGGAGGGGCTGCATCCTTCAATTTAAAAAGGATCAGGCGGCGAGCTAACAATGTTGAAAAGGCAATAATTGTACGCCCCCCGTTAGGTAATGCTTATCTCTCATGGATGACCCCAAAGAGTAATATAAGTGGATTTAATGGAAGTTTGACCTTCATCATATTATAAAGTGCATTACAAATGCCTCCCAAGTATTGTTATATCTTGGGACAGTACCAAAACGTAATAATCCATGTTTTTGGATAGTTTTTTTTAGATTTAGGGGGTATTTAAGGGATCTAAAAGGGTTAATTCCGATTTATGCAGAAATTCGGGTTACATCACCAACGTAGGAACAGAACTCGTCCGTAATCCGGGGACTACCTATATAATATATTAAAATTATATTTCAATCATATTCTCAGCGAAGACAATGCCGCGTCACCTCCTACACCTCCAGTGGTCTACTCCCGTTACACGGATGAAACTATAAGATGGTTGATCAAGATGAAGAGGGAGAAACAAGCAACGCTCAAAGAGAAAGTCGATGATCCATATGCCAGCTCTCCAGAAATCAGCCCGCCTGTCAGTAAGTACAGACAAAAATGATCGATACCAATAAACAGGTAGTGTCACTGAAATCTTCTTTTTCCTCAGCGCCTATTCTGAAGAAGGACGAATATCACAGACTGAAGGAAGAAGAGCGGATAGCGAAAGAAGAGGCGGAAAAGAAGAAGGCTGAGGAGGCAGCCAAAAAGGCTGAGGAGAAGAAAAAGAAGGATGAGGAGAAAAGGCTGGAGGCGGAGAAAAAAGCAGAGGAGGAGAGATTGGCGGAAGAGGTACGGAAGAAAAACAAGATTCTCCCAGATATCAACTTTGCCTGGTTGGATGTCCTTTTTCGACCGATAGAAGAAAAGTTGGACACTGTCCTGGGATCCACTATAGATCCCTTCACTGGTGAGTGAACATCTACATACAGTACAGTGGTATGAAAAAGTATCTGAACCTCATAGAATTTCTCACATTTCTGTATAAAATCACCATCAAATATGATCTTTTTTAAAATCACACAGATGAAAAAACAGTATCTGCTTACTAGAACCACCCAAACATATCTAGGTTTTCATATTTTAATGAGGATAGTATGCAAACAATTACAGAAGGGGGTAAAAAAAAGTAAGTGAACCATCACATTTAATATTTTGTGCCCCCCCCCCCCCCCCCCTTGGCAGCAATAACTTCAATCAGACGCTTCCTTTAGCTGCAGATCAGTCTGGTACATCGATGAGGACTAATCTTGGCCCATTCTTCTCTACAACACTGCTGTTGTTCAGTCAGATTCCTGTGATGTCCGGCATAAATCACTGTCTTTAGGTGATGCCACAGCATCTCAATGGGGGTCAAGTCTGGACTTTGACTTGGCCACTCTAGAATGTGTATTTTGTTCTTCTAAAACCATTCTGAAGTTGATTTACTTCAACCAGACGCTTCCTGTAGCTGCAAATCAGTCTGGCACATCAATCAGGTTTTCCTGCAATGCTGATAAACTTGTGAATATATTCTTCCATTAATTTTTGCAAGTTGTCCAGGTCCTGAGGCAGCAAAACAGCCCCAAATCATGATGCTCCCTCCACCATGCTTCACGGTGGGGATGAGGTGTAGATGTTGGTGAGCTGTTCCATTTTTCCTCCACACATGACATTGTGTGTTACTCCCAAAGAATTCAACTTAGGTTTCATCAGTCCACAAAAATATTTTTCCAAAACTTCTTTGGAGAGTCCAAGTGCCTTTTTGCGGACATTAAACGATCAACAATGTTTTTTTCTAGACAGCATTAGCTTCCTTCGTGGAGTCCTCCCATGAACACCATTCTTGGCCATAGTTTTACATATAGTTGATGTGTGCATAGAGATATTGGGCTGTGCCAGTGATTTCTATAAGTCTTCAGCAGACACTCTAGGGTTCTTTTTTACTCCTCTGAGTATTCTGCGCTGAACTCTTGGCGTTATCTTTGGTGGACGGCCACTCCTTGAGAGAGAAGCAACAGTGCCAAACTCTCTCCATTTGTGGACAATTTCTCTGACTCTCGATTGGTGAACATTCAGACTTTTAGAGATGGTTTAGTTTCCTTTCCCAGCTTTATACAAATCAACAATTCTTGATCGCAGGCCTTCAGACAGCTCTTTTGACCGAGCCATGATGCACATTAGACAATGCTTCTCATCGAGACATTTCTTACCAGGTGCGTGTTTTATAGTGGGCAGGGCAGCTTTAAACCATTCATCAGTGACTGGGCACAAACCTGACTTAAAATGTTTGATAAAAATTGGCTTCAATTTCTCTTTAAGTCTCCTTAGGCAGAGGGTTCACTTACTTATTTTTTTCTCCCTTCTGTCATTATTTGCATGCTATCATCATTTAAATATTAAAATGTATAAATGTTTGGGTGATTTTAGTTAAAGCAGACAGTGTTTTTTCATCTGTGTGATTTTGACAAAGATCACATCACATTTGGTGGTGATTTTATGCAGAAATGTGAGAAATTCCAAAAGGTTCAGCTACTTTTTCATACCACTGGATAGTGAGTGAGCAAACAAATGCATTGAAATACTTAGAAAAGAATGTCGGTGTTTTCAGATCGCCGTTACATCGCTTGGATGGCCGTCGTAGCGGTGGCGTACAACTACAATCTTTGGTTCTGCTCAGCCCGCCTGGCTTTTCCCTACCATAATGACACGATAAACCGATACTGGATCTTCTTGGACATTCTGAGTGACGTGGTGAACGTCGTAGACATCATGGTTTGGCAGCCTCGGCTTCAGTTTGTCAAAGCTGGAGACATTATAGTAAGTGAAATCACTGTAAACAATATGTGGTATGAAAACATAACATCGTTAGACTTAATGTCCCTCTTATCTCAGAAAGACAGAGCCATGACAAAAGAACATTATCGAAAATCACCTCGTTTTAAGGTATGAAACATGATAAATTTAAAACACATATGTAAATGTTTCATATCTTTGACCTCATTCGCGTGTCTTTTTTTTTCGTATGTGTAGACTGATCTAATCTGCATCCTCCCTTTTGACGTTCTCTGCCTACATTTTCAATTCTCCACCGTTTACAGACTCAACCGCTTCATCAGGGTAGGCAGTCTTGTCTTCTCCGTCAAGAGTGTCAAACTCATTTTGGTTCGCGGGCCACATTGATGGCAGAATAACAACGCGGGCCAGATCGGACCCCTTGGTGTGCCGCTTCCAGCCCGCGGGCCATATTTTTGACACCACTCTTCTACATCACTATTGTTCACTCTTCATTTTCATTCTCATTCATCTGTTTTTGTCATAGATCGAGTCTTTCTTTGAATTCAGTGATCGACTTGAGAGCATCATGGCCAAAGCCTACATTTGGAGGTAAGAGGAAAAAAATGGCTGTCATACTTTACTAGTTTTCAGTTTTTCAATGGATTGGACCATTTTTCATCCTACAATATCTGTCAATATCTTTTTTATTATTTTGTTAGCATACACTTTTCATCTTGGTGTTTTTTCCCCCCGTCTTGGACTCATAACTGTTTCTCTCATGGTCTTTCTCTTTTTGACAAAGAGTGGCTCGCACCACAGGCTACCTGCTCTACTGCCTCCATCTTAACGCCTGTGCTTTCTATGTTGCGTCTGTAAACCAGGGCCTTGGTACCACTACCTGGGTCTATGACGGAAATGGAACAGCGTATGTCCTCTTAATTTTTCTTTTACACATTCACTGAAGTGAGGTTTGAATGTTTTTCACATATTAAAAAAGAAACAAAAAAATAACACACACACACACACAGCAACAAACAGACATGCCCATCTAAAGAAAGAAAAACCCCAACCCCCAATTCCCCACCACACATATCTCCAAGAAACTACACTACAGTTCAAAAGTTTGGGGTCACTTTGACATGTGTCTCTTCACACTTAGACCCCAAACATTTGAATAGTAGTGTATACGGTACGTACAGTGGGGCAAATAAGTATTTAGTCAACCACCAATTGTGCAAGTTCTCATATTTGAAAAGATTTAGAGAGGCCTGTAATCGTCAACATGGGTAAACCTCAACCATGAGAGAGCGAATGTGGAAAAAAAAAAAAAAAAAATCACATTGTTTGATTTTTAAAGAATTTATTTCCAAATTAGAGTGGAAAATAAGTATTTGGTCACTACAAACAAGCAAGACTGGCTGTCAAAGAGGTCTAACGTCTTCTAACAAGGCTCCACTTGTTACATGTATTATGGGCACCTGTTTTACCTCATTATCGGTATAAAAGACACCTGTCCACAATCTCAGTCAGTCACACTCCAAACTCCACTATGGCCAAGACCAAAGAGCTGTCGAAGGACACCAGGGACAAAATTGTAGACCTGCACCAGGCTGGGAAGACTGAATCTGCAAGAGGTAAAATGCGTGGTGTTAAGAAATCAACTGTGGGAGCAATTATTAGAAAATGGAAGGCATACAAGACCACTGATAATCTCCCTCGAGCTGGGGCTCCATGCAAGATCTCACCCCGTGGTGTCAAAATGATAAGAACGGTGAGCAAAAATCCCAGAACCACACGGGGGGACCTAGTGAATGACCTACAGAGAGCTGGGACCACAGTAACAAAGGCTACTATCAGTAACACAATGCGCCGCCAGGGACTCAAATCCTGCACTGCCAGACGTCTCCCCCTTCTGAAGAAAGTACACGTCCAGGCCCGTCTGCGGTTCACTAGAGAGCATTTGGATGATCCAGAAAAGGACTGGGAGAATGTGGTATGGTCAGATGAAACAAATATAGAACTTTTTGGTAGAAACACAGGTTCTCGTATTTGGAGGAGAAAGAATATTGAATTGCATCTGAAGAACACCATACCCACTGTGAAGCATGGGGGTGAAAACATCATGCTTTGGGGCTGTTTTTCTGCAAAGGGACCAGGATGACTGATCTGTGTAAAGGAAAGAATGAATGGGGCCATGTATCGAGAGGTTTTGAGTGAAAATATCCTTCCATCAGCAAGGGCATTGAAGATGAGACGTGGCTGGGTCTTTCAGCATGACAATGATCCCAAACACACAGCCAGGGCAACAAAGGTGTGGCTTCGTAAGAAGCATTTCAAGGTCCTGGAGTGGCCTAGCCAGTCTCCAGATCTCGACCCCATAGAAAATCTGTGAAGGGATTTGAAAGTACGTGTTGCCCAACAACAGCCCCAAAACATCACTGCTCTAGAGGAGATCTGCATGGAGGAATGGACCAAAATACCAGCAACAGTGTGTGAAAAGCTTGTGAAGAGTTACAGAAAACGTTTGGCCTCCGTTATTGCCAACAATGGGTAAATAACAAAGTATTGAGATGAACTTTTGGTATTGACCAAATACTTATTTTCCACCACGATTTGCAAATAAATTCTTTAAAAATCAACCAATGTGATTTTCTGGTTGGTTTTTTTTCCCACAATCTGTCTCTCATGGTTCATGTTTACCCATGTTGACAATTACAGGCCTCTCTAATATTTTCAAGTGGGAGAACTTGCACAATTAGTGGTTGACTAAATACTTATTTGCCCCACTGTATACTTTATAACAAGGGCCTATGCTTTGCATATGGACAATAGGGACATAACACAACTAACTTTTCAGGGTTCTCAAATTGTCCCCACCACCCTTTAAGCAACCTTAGTATGAAAAAGTATCTGAACCGTTTGGAATTTCTCACATTTCTGCATAAAATCACCATCAAATGTGATCTGATCTTTGTGAAAATCACACAAACGAAAAAACGGTGTCTGCTTTAACTAAAACCACCCAAACATTCAGAGGTTTTCATATTTTAATGAGGATAGGATGTAAACAATTGCCACGTTTACATGGAGCCAAATATTCCAATTACAATCGGAATATTTGTTCAAACCGAATAAATGTGTTCCATATAAACACCTCATTTGGAATGAACAGGCCCAAACCGAATGGAATTTCATTCCGTTTCACAGGGGTGGAATATTCCTTTTCCCAAACCGATTAGAAGTAAAAATTATATCATGTAAACAGGGAAGCGGAATGGTGTCTGGTTGCGTTCTTTCTGCACATGCTCCGTACTGACGTGGTGACGTCACTTGGTGACGTAAGTAACGTCACTTGCAACATGGCTTC
Organism: Corythoichthys intestinalis; assembly: GCF_030265065.1. Classification (NCBI taxonomy): domain Eukaryota; kingdom Metazoa; phylum Chordata; class Actinopteri; order Syngnathiformes; family Syngnathidae; genus Corythoichthys; species Corythoichthys intestinalis. Next base: position 35,491,230 of record NC_080414.1, on the reverse strand, counting down.
CAAGCACACGCACAGCGCACCCACACAACTTTTTAAATGAACGGCGTGTCATTCTGAAGTTTTGTTTCCACTCAAAGTTAAAACAGCAGCTGATCTGACGATCGATCTCCATGTTTTGCAACGTGACGCTTTGTTTTGATTAATCTGCGCATGTCAGACGGCAGTTGTCAAACGTCCTTTCGGAATAAAGGCAGACACATGTAAACGCTGGATCGGAATAGATGAAGTGACATGTAAACAGCTGATGTGAAATTTCCATTCGGAATGATTTGAATTGGTATGAATAAAAGTCAGCATGTAAACGTGGCTAATGACAGAAGGGGAGAAAATAAGTTAGTGAACCTTCTGCCTAAGGAGACTTAAAGAGCAATTGAAACCAGTTTTTACCAAACATTTTAAGTAAGGTGTTTGCCCAATCACTGAGTCGCCAATGAGTATTTTAACTGGAAGTCCCGTTTTTTTATTTTTTTTTATGGGGGTGGGGGGGGGTGGGGGGGGGGCTATAAAGAAAGGCCAGAAAGGCGTCAAATGACCCCCATACCGAACTGAGTACTTGGCTTTGTCAAACAATAGAACACTCAAGCAATCAAGCAGACAACCCCCCTACACACTCCTGTGGAGTCGCTGCCTGGGGCGGTCACTCTGGATAGCTGCAATTAGCATCTTGATTATTTGCAAATCCAGGGCTCCCTTGGCTATGTCAAACACGGAGATAGCCAGTCGCCGTGTTCTACAATATAATTGACATGGCAGCACTGCATATGTGTTGTATGAGGCATGCACCGGAAGGCAAGAGAGACGGGTGGACTTCTTGGTGGGTCTTGCAAAGGAATTGGATCACTCTCATGTGGGCGCAAAGAAGGCGCAGAAGGAAAATTTGTTTCGGCAACAACCTCCAACACCAAGCCCTGGGAAAAATGCAAAGTGTCATATGTCACCACATTAAAAAATGTTTTGTTTTTTATTACACCGTCCCTTGTAGTAGGCAAACTGGAGCTTTTGGAAGATGTAAAAAGGTTGTCTGCACAATTGCCTGCCTGAGCGGGTCACTGTCCGACAAAGACAATGCACCTCTGCCCTGCAAACACTCAAGATACTAATTGGAGCAATCCAACACTGTGGTTTTGCGAGTGTAAATGGGATTGACTAATGAGGACCTCAATGCTCACAAAATATATGCTGATTAGGGTCAGATGACCCTTCTTTGGATACAAAAGGGATTTGTATCAAATTATCCACCCGTTTGGTTGTTCTAGAACTACCAAAGGTTGGTTGGTTGGTTGGTTGGTTGGTTGGTTGGTTGGTTGGTTGGTTGGTTGGTTGGTTGGTTGGTTGGTTGGTTGGTTGGTTGGTTGGTTGGTTGGTTGGTTGGTTGGTTGGTTGGGTTGGTTGGGTTGGTTAGTTGGTTTGGTTTTGTTTGGTTTGGTTTGGTTAGTTGGTTTGGTTGGTTAGTTAGATTGGTTAGTTTGGTTTGGTTTGGTTAGTTGGTTTGGTGTGGTTTGGTTAGTATGTTTGGTTTGGTTAGTTGGTTTGGTTTGTTGGTTTGGTTTGTTGGGTATGGTTTGTTGGGTATGGTTTGTTGGGTTTGGTTTTATGTTCATTGGTTTTGGTTTGTTGGGTTTGGTTAGTTGGTTTGTTGGGTTTGGTTTTGGTTTGTTGGGTTTGGTTAGTTGTTGTTTTTGGGTTTGGTTTGTTGGGTTTGGTTTGGTTTGTTGGTTTTGGTTCGGTTTGTTGGTTTTGGTTTGTTGGTTTGGTTTGTTGGTTTGGTTTGGTTTGCTTTGTTTTGTTTGTTGGTTTGGTTTGGAATTTTGGTTTGTTTGTTGGTTTGGTTTTGGCATTACCACCCAAATCAACAAGAAGTAACCTGGAAATATCCCAAAATAAACAGGAAGTGACCAATGACCAGGAAGCAGCCCGGAAATGCATTATAATCAACAGGAAATGATCCAAAATGTCCAGGAAATGGCCCATAAATACATTAAAATTAACAAAGAAGTGACCCAACAATGCACCAAAATCCAAATCAACCAGACGTAACCTAATAATGCGTCAAAATCAACAGGAAGTGACCAGTGAACAGGAAGCAGACCGGAAATTCGCCAGAAATCAACAGGAAATTAATCAAATTGTTCAGGAAGTGACACTGCAATACTCCAAAATGTACAGTAAGTGACCTATAAGTACCCTAAAATTAACAATGAAGTGACCCAAAGTTAACTCTTATGCTTCCACTGACAACGATAGACAGCCAGTTGAATTTAACTGGGACGACTGGCTTCGCTCATTCGCCCCTCCCAGTCCAAATGGATTGGACGTCTAGCAGTGAATTAACTTATTTGGTGAAAAAAAAATTACATGAGATCATAGACTTCACTATCAGGTGGAGTTATAATTGGAATGAATGTGGCCCGTGAACCAAAATATCTTTGACAATTTTGTATTAAGTGAACAGGAATTCAGTTATTATTTATTGTTGTACTTGTGTCAAAGTGTTAGCCTAAGTGCCTTATTAATTTGCAGTAATTGTGTCTTTCACAGGTACATACGGTGTTACTACTTTGCCGTGCGCAGCCTGATAAACATCGGTGGGCTACCAGAGCCGACAACCACCTTTGAGATCACGTTTCAGATGACCAACTTTTTCATTGGTGTCTTTGTGTTCTCCAGCCTGATTGGCCAGGTCAGTATCATGTTAAAAAGTTGTTGTTTTTTTCTGTTAGACATATTTAATCTTTCTAAATTTTAGATGAGAGACGTCATTGGTGCAGCAACGGCAGGCCAGACGTATTTCCGGGCATCAATGGATGGCTGTGTAGCTTACATGAACACCTACACAATTCCAAAGTATGTCCAGAACAGAATAAGAACCTGGTACAACTACACTTGGGATTCTCAGGGGATGCTTGGTGAGATTGCACAGAACAATATACTGGAATTACAAGTTACCACATTACAATAGCATTTATAAAGTGGATTACCTTTAGATGAGTCTGAGCTGTTGGATAAGATGCCTTTGGTGATGAGAACTGCCATTGCCGTGGATATCAATTTAGCAACCTTCCAGAAGATTGCTCTTTTTCAGGTAACTTAGCATTTGGCCTGGGTAATACAACATTTTTTATTAGAGTTGTCCGATATTATCCAGTAGCCGATCATATTGCCCGATAAAAGCATTTTAAAATGATATCAAATCATATGGATTTTTAATAGGGATGTCCCTATCGCATATTTTTGCACCTGAGTCCGAGTCACCGGATTTTGAGAATCTGCCGTTACCGAGTCGATACCAAAAAATCCGATACCAAAAAAATGTTTTTGTTTTGTTTTTCATTTGAACTAAAGTTCCAAGCGTGTTACAGTACCGTATTGTTTACAGTACTTCCTCCTCTTTTTTGGGAGTTTTGTACAGGATAAAACTTTTTGGCAATGCCATTGTATGCCTGGATTATTTTGTTACTTTTTAGCTCTTAAAAACTAAAAAATATATATGGCGGAAAATGCAGACAAGGCTGAAAAAGCAGTTGCACCCCTCTTTAAAATAAACTGCTGTATTTTATTCCAAAAGAACTGTTGAGTTTCATAAAACAATATGTCTATGTGCTGCCATAGCAGTTTCATGGTGCATTAAGCCCCCAAACTATTTTTAATTTGTCCGTTTTACCCTGGAGACCCCCGTTTACAGGTGCGCAACCGCTTTTGTTTCAACCCAGCCATAAAAAAGGTAAGTAATTATAAATATTTGAATTATCTATCATTTTTAGTTCAGAATCATTAATTGATGTCTAATAGTTACTTAAAAAATTACTTGAAAAAATTATTCACTCACATATTTTAAAGTATTAAACAAATTACGTCACAATGAAAAAAATAGTGTCTGTAAATAGGTCATGGATATCTACCTTATAACTATCGCTTAATTGTATTTTTTCTTTTTTTTTTTTTTTTTTTTTGTTACTGTCGCATTTTCCCTGATCTTATCTTAGATGATAAATAATCGATCCAAACAAAGAAAAATTGGAAAAAAAAAAAAAAAAACATTTAAAAGGGTAAATATATGAAAAAGAAAAGCTCGACCACTCCTTGATGTCTGCCATTTCTGCATTGCAACCCTTGTTATATTACCATGTTTCACCCATAAAATCCCCAAAAAGTCCGACTATGGCCATTCACAGCTGTGTCTTGACATGCTACACGGAGTTTTTGGATCGAAACAAGGTAAGTACGCGATAACATCTCGTCAAAATCATGTTGTCTTTACTTATGCTCTCTCATGCTCTCACCTCCAGTTCGTGTTAAGGGGTTTAATTATTTTTTTCCTTTAATTTAATTTTTTTAAAGTACCCTCCTGTTCAAAAGAAGATTGAGATTTTAAGCTTTCCAATGATATATCACACATGCATATAGGGCAATTTTGAAATTTGGCCAAATTGGGGGTCTCAAAGCGGAGTCAGCTGAGTGTATTCCGCCCTATACAGTGGGGCAAATAAGTATTTAGTCAACCACTAATTGTGCAAGTTCTCCCACTTGAACATAGTAGAGGCCTGTAATTGTCAACATGGGTAAACCTCAACCATGAGAGACAGAATGTGGGAAAAAAACGCAGAAAATCACATTGGTTGATTTTTAAAGAATTTATTTGCAAATCATGGTGGAAAATAAGTATTTGGTCAATACCAAAAGTTCATCTCAATACTTTTTTATGTACCCTTTGTTGGCGATAACGGAGGCCAAACGTTTTCTGTAACTCTTCACAAGCTTTTCACACACTGTTGCCATTCAGATCTCTTCTAGAGCAGTGATGTCTTGGGGGTGTCGTTGGGCAACATGGACTTTCAACTCCGTCCTCACCCCGTGGCGTCAAAATGATAACAAGAACGGTGAGCAAAAATCCCAGAACCACATGGGGGGACCTAGTGAATGACCTACAGCGAGCAGGGACCACAGTAACAAACGCTACTATCAGTAACACAATGCGCCGCCAGGGACTCAAATCCTGCACTGCCAGACGTGTCCCCCTGCTGAAGAAAGTACACGTCCAGGCCCGTCTGCGGTTCGCTAGAGAGCATTTAGATGATCCAGAAGAGGACTGGGAGAATTCAATTCAATTCAATTCAATTCCTTTATTGTCATTGCAAGCAGAGCAAACAACGAAATTGGAAAGCTACTCCGTGGGACCATAAAACACAAGACTATAAAATAACACACAACTAAAACATCACTGAATAAAAGACAAGAATAAATTATTGTGCAAAAGTCGCTACATAGCAGCATCATGAGGAATTAGTGCTGTTCAGTATTAAGAACGCGGATGGCCCTAAGAACAAAACTATCTCTGAGTCTAGTTGTACGTGACCTCATCGCCCTATATCTCCTGCCAGAGGGCAACAGTTCAAACAGGTGATGGGCAGGATGGGAAGAGTCTTTAATAATGTTCCTAGCTCTTTTAAGGTGTCGCGCAGCAGCAATGTCCTCCAGAGGTGGCAGAGAGGAGCCAATAATTTTCTCCGCTGCTTTCACCACCCTCTGCAGTGATTTTTTGTCCGCTACCGAGCAGGTTCCATACCACGTTGGGATGCAGTAGGTGAGGATGGACTCAATAGCTGCTCGGTAGAAGGCAGTCATTAGTTCCTTGCCCGTGTTGTTCCTTCTGAGGCCCCTCAGAAAGTGGAGTCTCTGGCGAGCTTTCCTCACTATGGCCGAGCAGTTAGCTGACCAGCAGAGGTCATCAGATAGGTGTACGCAGAGGAATTTAAAGGTCTTTATACGCTCCACACGCACTCCGTTTACCCAGAGAGGTGCCGGTTCCAAGGCAGGCACCTTTCTGTAGTCCACTATTAATTCCTTGGTCTTGGTGGAATTCAGAAACAAGTTGTTCTCCGAGCACCACGCTGACAGTCGCTGTACCTCATCTCTGTAGGCGGTTTCGTCTCCTCCGGAGATGAGGCCAACAACAGTTGTGTCGTCAGCAAATTTTATGAGAATGTGTTATGGTCAGATGAAACCAAAATAGAACTTTTTGGTAGAAACACAGGTTCTATGAATACTGAATTGCATCCGAAGAACACCATACACCATACCGACTGTGAAGCATGGGGGTGCAAACATCATGCTTTGGGGCTGTTTTTCTGCAAAGGGGTCAGGACGACTGATCTATGTAAAGGAAAGAATGAATGGGGCCATGTATCGAGAGATTTTGAGTGAAAATCTCCTTCCATCAGCAAGGGCATTGAAGATGAGACGTGGCTGGGTCTTTCAGCATGACAATGATCCCAAACACACAGCCAGGGCAACAAAGGAGTGGCTTCGTAAGAAGCATTTCAAGGTCCTGGAGTGGCCTAGCCAATCTCCAGATCTCAACCCCATAGAAAATCTGTGGAGGGAGTTGAAAGTCCGTGTTGCCCAATGACAGTCCCAAAACATCACTGCTCTAGAGGAGATCTGCATGGAGGAATTTGCCAAAATACCAGCAACAGTGTGTGAAAAGCTTGTGAAGAGTTACAGAAAACATTTGGCCTCTGTTATTGCCAACAAAGGGTACATAACAAAGCATTGAGATGAACTTGTGATATTGACCAAATACTTATTTTCCACCATGATTGCAAATAAATTCTTTAAAAATCAAACAATGTGATTTTCTGTTGTTTTTTTTTTTCCACATTCTGTCTGTCATGGTTGAGGTTTACCCATGTTGACAATTACAGGCCTCTGTAATATTTCAAGTGGGAGAACTTGCACAATTAGTGGTTGACTAAATACTTATTTGCCCCACTGTATATATATATATGTATGTGTACTGCCCAATACATTCATTTCCTTGTGCACTGCCCACAGCAAGCTAAGATTGTATGTCCTCCAATAAAACACAAGGTTTGGTCTTTTCTTGTTTTTATATGAAGTAATTCGTTTAGGTTTGTGGAACAAAGAAACATGCATGCATTCAGCACAACTGCACAATACACGCCGGTATCCAAATACCATGTAGACATCACACTTCACTTTAGCTTTAAGCTATAAGTATAGGTTAGCTTCCATACAGCAGGACTTATTAACAAATTTTGTTCAGATAACTTTTCCCCATAAACACGCATAGACTGCATATTAACTGGTTGGTGTAGATGTAAAATACTCACAGATATTTCGTTTCCAAGGCAGAAACGTAACGTAAAGCCCTCAACAGTGTCAATGCCACTGTCAGGCTGTGTACAGTAAAAGTGAATGAGCATGTGTTTCAAACTGTGTCACACAGTGGATGCAGTAAATTATTATGACCGCAGGGTGGCAGTAACGTACTGTAAAATGTTAACTAGTTCCAAACCATGGCGACTATAGTCAGCACAATAGTTTTATTTAAAATTATATATAGCATAAATTTAAAAACTGATCCCTTTGACATGATTCGGATCCTTTGAAAAATGGCCTGATTGGCCCGATTTTTGATTACGTGATCAGATCGGGGACATCCTTACAGTAGTTTGTCATTATCGCTTTGTCATTTGTCATTGCGCCACGCCTTCCCATTAGGGGCCAACCCAGGCCGAGCTGAGTTGGCTTTCACTGTGATAAACTCAAACACGCTGCGTTCAAACGCCGGATTTAGGTGGAACGAGGACGAATGTTATACTGCATACAAGCAGGCAGGATTGTCTCAGGAGTGATTTGGTCGAAGATTTAAAGTAATTTTTATATAAAAGAACCCCATGCATGCACTTTCAACTTAAAAAGCTCTTTGTTTTGAAACGGCCGCCATATTGGGTTACGCAATAGCTTATTTTAGCTCTAAATATTTACATAAAATGAATGAGACCTGCCCGTTTTTTTGCTTTAAACCAAGAATCTAGACTGTTCTTTGTTCATATCTATAGAAATTCCAGTGATGTATGTATTTATTGACAAGAATTTTCAACTTAGAAAAGCTCATTGTTTTGTGATGGCCGTCATGTTGTTTTCTTACACAGTAGTGTAAGCTTACATTCAAATGATCAGGTAATTTTTGGTCAACTGCCCGTTTTTGTTTGGCAATAGTAATTTAGACATTTCTGTGTCCATACAAAAAAAAAAGCCTTTTATGTGTTTATTTAATGTAACATTTCAATCTAAAAACGATGAGGACCAGATAGCAAAATGTGCTGAGGCAATAGTAATATCGGAATTCAACCTAAATAAGTTAATTTTTTTCTTTTGTTAAATAAAATTAGGAAGATACTGCATGCTTTCCTCAAGTATTAAGTTTCTGATGTGAAAATAGAGTGACTTAATAGCTGTTGAAAACTTGCACTAAATTTTTAAAAAATTAAGTTGCTATTTTGGGCCAAAAGTTCTATGAAACGTTAAATATCGCTATTGGTCCTAAAAATATAGGCGATTATCCCTACATTTGGTGATTTTTGTGCATCGAGCATAAAATTTGAGAATTTTATAGCCCTTTTAAGTTTTGTTATACTTTTATAAAAAAAATAATTGTGATTTAATTAGGGAACGACTTTGAATTTTGTGATGTGCCTGCTCATGGAGACTCATATATGGATAGGGGAGGTGCCTGTTTTGGTTTTAGGTCACTGGTTGCTAGCGGCTTTGGTTTTGAAAATATTTGAATTTTAAGTTTTTGAAAATAGGCCCCCTACGGATCGGCCCCGGGCCCTGTGTCCCGTCAACTCAACCAAAATATGGTGCTTTGGATTTGTTACCATTTGCATTCATGGTGCAAAAATTAAACGAACAAAGCATGATTGAAAAATAAATTCTAAACTCATTACATTCCTTATTCACTGTACTGAAGCTGCGTGCCTTTGTTGTCATTTTGAGCCAGAAGCACTGTGTGAGCCATACGTGATGTGGTGGTGCCTTATTGGCACTTTGCGCTTGCGCTTGATATATAAAAAAAAAAAAAAAAACTGATGTTTGCACTATTTTGATTTCAACAATATAGTGGTGCAATATACCTTCAGTTGAAGATTTTCTTCATTTCACAGAATGTTTATTGGAAACCCTTGCAGTTGTTACATTTATCATTATTAAAGTATCCCAGTGGGGCATCACAATACAATTAGCCATAATATGTTAAGTCCACGATCGTATGTATTGGTATCAGTTTGATATTGGTATCGGATTTTTGGAGTTGGACAATATCGGGATATCGGTAAAGTCATTATCAGACAACTCTTAATATTATAAATTTGAGTTTTTAATTGCAGCACTGACTCAGTAGCAGTTCATCCTCATGTACAGATGACTTTTCTTCCAGGGCTGTGACCAACAGATGTTAGTGGACATGCTGCTGAGGCTCAAATCTATTATTTATCTTCCTGGAGATTTTGTGGTGAAGAAAGTGAGTATATTTACTTGCTTGGTAGTCTGTAGCATCTACATGCAGGCTACACACCTATATGATCTCAAATCAGACATCATGTGATCTCTGCAGGGTGACATCGGTAAAGAGATGTACATCATTAAGAGTGGAGCAGTGCAAGTCGTGGGAGGACCTGACAACAGCATTGTGTTTGTAACACTTAAGGCTGGCTCTGTATTTGGTGAGATCAGGTTAGTGTGCATTACAAATCTATTCAATCACTCATGGGTCGAAGAATGGGTCATATTTTCTACCCTTTTGTGTTTTATATCATAAAATAACAATTTTTACTTGTAACCAGGGGTTAATTTGTGCCGATCTTGCCGGAACAAGATCCAGCACCTCTTGATTTTGGCCTCACTGTATTCCGGGACTTATTTTCTATGCACCTCTCGTGTATAGAAAATAATAATAATATGAAAATGTTTTTTAAAAATTTATTGTAATAGCCCTGAATGGGAGGAAAAAGCTTTCTCCACTTTATTGTGGCAGCAATGAGAAAAAAATTAACAAAATAACAGCGGACTGCCGCCACTTTCGACCGCAAATTTTTGCTTCTCGCCCGTCTCCCTCTCGCTTCCTACTACTCACAGCTCTCTAGTCCCAGCGTCTCTTAAAAGGACCGTGGATAGTGTCTTGTTTTCAATTCAATTCAATTCAATTCAATTTTATTTGTATAGCCCTCAATCACAACAGAAGTCTCAAAGGGCTTTACAGAGGCAATATGATACACAATTAGAAATGAAGCAACAAAGATGAATGGATACAATTCAAGTCCTGGGTATCCCCTATCCTTAAGACCCTCCATGCCGGCAAGGAAAAACTCCAGAGTCAATTGAATCAAGCGCATGAGCCCGGACTTGCCCCAAAACGCGTGCCAGTTATCAATAAAGACTATATCGTTTTCTGGGCACCATCTAGACAACCAGCGGTTAAATGATGAGAATCTAGAGTACATCTCATCATTGACCTAACAGCACGAAACAGAACTTGTGGCCCTCAGCAGTCTGTGCCTCTCTATCTCACTCCCGCATCACATGACCAAAACAACAGTAACGTTGCGTGCACTTCTGGGTGCCTCGGAAAACATTATATCAGAATACTACACATAGTTACAGACATTACAGTAATAAATAAATAATATAATAATATGCATTAATCAGAAAAGCACAACGAAATGAAAGAAAAAAAGAAAAGTCCCACAGCATGACAAGTGGGCATTTGCGTGTTGTTTTCGGCACCCTTTTCTGCGTATGTTCCAGGACCAGTGCCCGTCTCGTCATCCCTGCGCTGTCATATGTACTTTGCGTTTGGGCACCTTATGATTTGCAAATTAAGCACTGCTCGTAACATATGTGAAGAAAAATGATCAATCGTTATTAAAAACAAGGTATTTAAAGAATATTTGACACATTCAAATATAAAATGCATGGATTTACAAAGAACTCATCCTGGATCAAATAACATGGGAAATCAATGTGGGTCATTTTTGACCCATGTTGTGCATTACAGGGTGTGCATATATGCTGTGCATCAAAGGGTTAACTAATCCAATTAATAATAATAATGATACAATTTAAACATCTTTATCTTACTTGAAACTTGGGCATCAGCTATCAATTATTTAAGTAATCGATTAATGTATTAGTTTGAATAATCGAGTAATTGGATTAGGAACATTTAATGCGTTGCAGAATCAATTATAGGAGATGTAAAACAAAAGCTTGCTAAGATTGCACTTTCAAAAGAGCATTAAATCCGAATACAAAACTTAATTCCCTAGTGTTTTTTTCAAAGTATGCAGAATTGCACTTTCATTTCACAAGGGCAACAAATGAATTTAAATATAAATCAAAATACCTGAGCTTAGCCTCAAACGGTATAAAAAAATAATAATAATAACTGAGGATCGAAGTACAACTCTCAGGAATGCAGGCAGGCAGGTTGTGTGGACCCAAATGCTGGGAAACGAAAAAGGCAGCGAGGCAGGTGGCAGCGAACTCAAAAAAAGGTTTTAATTATAACTAACAAAAGCACAACAAGTACAAGTACAAACAAAAGGACTTGGGATCAAAAAGGCAAGGTTCAAACAAAACTTACTTTACCGGAGGGACTAATACACAAGGGCTTGGACAGGACTTCGACATCTACATTGACGATGACGCAACAAGGGCTGAAAAGAAACTGGGAGCTTATATACACACGCAGACAAAGGGTAACGAGACAATGAGGAACAGATGGGTGACACAGGTGGACGCAGTTTGGAGGATACACAAGGAGCGGTACACCAGGTGAAATCAATGGCAATTACAAGGACATACTAGGAGGGAATCAACACAAAACCTAACAACAACATAAGAACTATTGGTGAACTTGCATGGCAAAAGTCCATCAAATCATACCTATGAAAACGAAAGTGAAACTTAAGTATCAACTCTGGTGGTTTTCCACAGAAAAACATCGTGACTTACAACCTTGAGAACCTGGCCGCGGCTGGCACCAAAGGAAGTGAAAATTAGATAGGAAAGTCCACAGGAACCCTTTTGAATTGTGTTCAAAGAAATACATGAAGCTACATATTTGGAACGCACGAACCTGAATACAGTCTCACATGCAAGTAAATAGTTTCACAGCAGTCAATAATCGTGTTTTATAAGCAGGGGTGCACATAAGTGGTCTGCATGCGCGCATGCGTACTGGACATAGACAAACGCGCTGGCCCTCAACGGCTTCCATACGCTTTTGCGTACCGATGGCTGACCACTGTATTTGCAGCGGACACGAGAAAATAACTTCTCAAAATGTCGAAGAGGCAGGCCACACTGAGTAATTACTTCCGTGTTCCCCCACCCCCGTCAAAAGACAGACGACAGAGACGTCACCGGAGCTACCGAAAAAAAGGACTTTTGCTAAAAAGTGGCTACAGGAGGTACCATGGCTAGAAGCAAATGATGCTCGCACGGAAATGCGGTACAAAATGTGCCGTGAGAATGCCAATGTCGCCGATAAGAGCAGCGCATTTTATGTAGGGTCAAAGAATTTCGGCCATCCAAACTTTGAAAAGCACGAAAAAAACAGAGAGCATGTGGCAATTAAGCAAACTGTCGATGTCAAACAGGACCCCACTCGCCCTATGGACAAGTGGCGGAATAGGGCGGAATAAAGGTAATGAACAGCGACATGCACTGACAAACGTGTTTTTGCTCGCATTTTACGAAGCTAAACATGCACGTTCAATGAGGTCTTATGAGGAGGACATCCCACTTTTAAAAAGGCTTGGAGTTAATGTGGGAGCCGCATAATGCCCTTTATTTTGAATTGGTGCTTTTTATTTCTTTGCATTTCACTTCAAAGTAATGGCAATTTTGTTGTGCCAGTTGATGTTAATCAAGCATTAATTGTTAATATAATTAATTAAAGTTAATTGGCTCTAAGTAAAGCTTGTCATAAATTTATCGCATCAGGCGAGTCGGCTCTCAAGCTCAATGAGGACCAAGTCACATCTCCAGGTCCTCCTCTGAGAACCTGGGCAAAAAAATTATGTGCACCCCTGTTTATAAGCATAATTAAAATATATTCAGTCTTATGATGCCGCTGTCAAATTAAGTGTTACCTATTAACCCGAATTAATCAACAAATAAGCTGCAATGGACTATAAACCCCAGGATTCAAAATGAGGGAAAAAAGTAGTTTATAGCTTATAGTCCAAAAATTACGGTAATTTGTTCCACAGCCCAAAAACCTACGCTAAATGTTTCATAAATACTGCTGGTACAATTACAAATAGCAATTACACATAGCAAAACAAGTTATAAATACAAATCGGAGTAATAATAATAATATAATAACAATAAGAATGTAATGAATCTGGTCCGAATGTGGCAGTTGTGTTTAGCATGCTGTTCCTGAACACACCGTGCGCTTGACGAGAGAATGAGAGCGGTGCGGAAGAGTGGGAAGTTATAACTTTCTCTTTTCATGTTCTGTTGTTGTTGGCGTCGGCTACGCCGGACAGTAGCTATGTTGCGTTGCACAAGTTCTGAAATGAATGATTACAAATCTGACAAAGCTTGCGACTTCCTTGCCGATGTTACAATAATAATAATTGTCACCTTAACTTATAAAGACTGGCGAATGGAAGTTGGAGGAGGACCGTCGAAGACATATTCCGGCCGTATTATCGAGCCCGTTCAGTGACGCCATGGGTCATATTTTTCAACCTTTTTTTTATCTTAATTTCACTGCTAAGTGTCACCTTTTTCCCCCTCTTTTTTCACCACATGCACTAACCTTCTTGTGTCCCATGTTGATTTCTTTCACAAGAAAATCCGCCACACGTCCGAGTTGTGCAGGGGTTAATTTGAGCCGGAACAAGTTCTGGCACCTCTTGATTTTGGCCTCCCTGTGTTCCGGGAATTATTTTGGCAGATCCGGCACCTCTCGTGTATAGAAAATAATAATAATATAAAAACGTTTTTTTTTAAATGTATTGTAATAGCCCCTTAAGGGAGTGAAAGAAGGAGACGAGTCGTTCATGGCTTTCTCCACTTTATTGTGGCAACAATAAGAAAACAATGAACTAAATAACAGCGGACTGCCACCACATTCGACCGCTAACTTTTGCTTCTCGCCAGTCTCAACCTCGCTTCCTACTACCTCACAGCTCTCTACTCCCAGTGTCTCTTAAATGGACCGTGCATAATTACGGATATTGCGCTATAAAATAAAATAATATTCATAATTTCATTTACAGAACAGATCCCAAGAATTACATGTTGTTTATAAAAAAATTAATAAATAAAATAAATAAATAAAGCCATTTGAAGGTAGCCGTGTGACAAAATATCGAAATGGTGATATATCGTGATACTTTGTATTCCAAAAGGTTATCAATATGCTCCTGCAAGAATCGAAATATTGTTTTAAAAAGGTGTCAATGTCTTTAAAAAAAAAAGGAACCAACATATTGCTAACAAAATCTTCCACCATAATAGTGTCTCAGGGGCAGTTTACATGGCGACTCTGCGACACAAAGACGCAATGACTAAGTAGCCGAATCGCCTCGCGTGCATATGGTGTCGGCGAAGACGAAAATTTCTGAATCCTGCCTCCAAAATGGAAGAATTCGATTGCGGTGGATTGAGAGGGGCTTGCTCCGCACGAATATCAAAAGCTCCCGCAGCGCGAGACCGCGCAGATAACGTCAGCACTCGTACACTATTTACAGTTTTAATAATATTTTTAAATTAAATATGTTGAATGTTTCTATTTTTGTGCTTTTTTGAACAAAAAAAAAAATGCCATTGCTTTGAGTGGCGGGCATATTTTTTTCCGGGCTGAGGAGCTTGTTGGGGTCAAAGTGCATCATTCCCTGTCGCCTTGTAAATCTGCACTGCCACCTAGGGCCTGGCATGAATACTACTTTGTTTTCATGCGGAATTTCGACATTGTTCGAATGGAGACGGGCCCATATAAATGCAAATTTGAAATTTTTCGTATTTTCGGAGAGTCACCATGTAAACGGCCCCTCAGTTAGGCCCCTCAAAAAATGTCATTGCATGTAACTGACTTTCCTATATATTTAAAAGTTGTTAAGCAATAAAACTGCAACAAAAATGAACCAAAAAAATATATTTTTATAATGGGTCAAAATTATTTTTCGACCAGATCATGTGACTAGCAACTTAGATGGTCAAAAAAATATATATATATTTTCAAAAAATGATTTTTTTTTCTTTGATTAAAATTTTTTTTTTTTTTTTGATTGAAGCAATTTTTTGGGGGAGTCAATGATTTCGACACAAATGTCCTACTCATAATATCGCCCAAATACAAATGGATTGCTTCAATCAAAGAAAACTTTTTCAATGAAAAATTAAGTGTTCAAATGCAAATTTTTCACAAATATTTTTCGCATTCAAAAACTTTTTCCACGAATGAAAACAATTTTTTTTTGATTGAAGCGATTTTTCTTCTTGAAAATATATACTTTTTTGAAGCAACTTATTTTTTGATTGAGTAATAAAGACAAAAATATCCTAGCCAAAATGTGGCCCGAACGCAAATCGACATTACATCAATCAAAAAAGTTGCTTCAATTAAAAAAAAAAAAAAAAAAAAAACTTCAATCAAAAAAAGAAAAAAATTCAATCAAAGAAAAATATCTTTCACATGCATTTTGTTTTAGTTTCAAATTTAGTTTTGCATTCAAACACATTTTTTTGTTTGAAGCGACTTTTTTTTGGTTGAAAATATGTATTTTGATTGAAGCAACTATTTTGTGATTGAATAATAAACGCAGAAATCTCCCTCCATATGGCTCCGCCCAGGGGAAACAATTTTTGACTGGGGTAACTACATTGGCACGACATCGACGGGCGTACCATATTCAATGAATGACAATCTTAGCAAAAAGTATTGCCTAAGCAGCCTGATTTAGAATTCCCCTCAAGAATGATGGGAAACAAAAAACGCTCATTGTCAACTTATTACCGGTATTATAATTATTCTTGTAAGTTAATTTTATTCCTGACACTGCGTTTCGGGGTCATCAACAAACTACAGACTCAAGGCACAAATATGACGGCGCAGTGATATATTTGGTGGTAAGACCCTAGCCATTCATTAATCATCTAGCCATGTTATATCGATTAATACACTGCAACTGTCCAATCAGAGAGCTTCCTCAAATCCACCCGTTATTATAATAAATAATAATAATGGGAGATTTGTGTTATTTATTGTAATCTCTGATTTTTACAAGTTAGACCTGTTGAGAAACTAATTGCTGACAGTGTACTTTAAGCACCACCTGTGGTTATGCAGGCAATTGCCCTTGCTGTGCAGAGTATAGCCTAAATAATTGTAAATTGTTGTCATAACATTTATACGATGGATATCATCTAGCTTGTACGTCCACAGCATTGCAAGTTTGCATTTGCGTGTTATTTCAGCACAATTTTCTGCACATGTTCCGGGACCTGTGACCATCTTGTCATCCCTTCGCTGTCATATGTACATTACATTCCTGCACCTTATGATTTACAAATTAAGCACAGGTGTTGTGGGAAAAACAACGAAATTGCGACGCAACGCTGTCATAAAGCATCGTATTTCGAGCGTGTCGTCATACAGTGCCTTGCAAAAGTATTCGGCCCCCTTGAACCTTGCAACCTTTCGCCACATTTCAGGCTTCAAACATAAAGATATAAAATTTTCATTTTTTGTCAAGAATCAACAACAAGTGGGACACAATCGTGAAGTGGAACAAAATTTATTGGATAATTTAAACTTTTTTAACAAATAAAAAACTGAAAAGTGGGGCGTGCAATATTATTCGGCCCCCTTGCGTTAATACTTTGTAGCGCCACTTTTTGCTCCAATTACAGCTGCAAGTCGCTTGGGGTATGTTTCTATCAGTTTTGCACATCGAGAGACTGACATTCTTGCCCATTCTTCCTTGCAAAACAGCTCGAGCTCAGTGAGGTTGGATGGAGAGTGTTTCTGAACAGCAGTCTTCAGCTCTTTCCACAGATTCTCGATTGGATTCAGGTCTGGACTTTGACTTGGCCATTCTAACACCTGGATACTTTTATTTTTGAACCATTCCATTGTAGATTTGGCTTTATGTTTTGGATCATTGTCCTGTTGGAAGATAAATCTCCGTCCCAGTCTCAGGTCTTGTGCAGATACCAACAGGTTTTCTTCCAGAATGTTGCTGTATTTGGCTGCATCCATCTTCCCGTCAATTTTAACCATCTTCCCTGTCCCTGCTGAAGAAAAGCAGGCCCAAACCATGATGCTGCCACCACCATGTTTGACAGTGGGGATGGTGTGTTCAGGGTGATGAGCTGTGTTGCTTTTACGCCAAACATATTGTTTTGCATTGTGGCCAAAAAGTTCAATTTTGGTTTCATCTGACCAGAGCACCTTCTTCCACATGTTTGGTGTGTCTCCCAGGTGGCTTGTGGCAAACTTTAAACGAGACTTTTTATGGATATCTTTGAGAAATGGCTTTCTTCTTGCCACTCTTCCACAAAGGCCAGATTTGTGCAGTGTACGACTGATTGTTGTTCTATGGACAGACTCTCCCACCTCAGCTGTAGATCTCTGCAGTTCATCCAGAGTGATCAATTCAATTCAATTCAATTCAATTTTATTTGTATAGCCCTCAATCACAACAGAAGTCTCAAAGGGCTTTACAGAGGCAATATGATACACAATTAGAAATGAAGCAACAAAGATGAATAGATGCAGTTCAAGTCCTGGGTATCCCCTATCCTTAAGACCCTCCATGCCGGCAAGGAAAAACTGCAAAAACTCCAGAGTCAATTGGGAGAAAAATGAGAAACCTTGGGGAGTACCACAGTCAGGAGGGATCCACTCCCAGGACGGATAGACAGGAACCCCAGAACGGCTAATGGGAATTAGCAAGCGAAATTATAGTCCGTAAAAATACAGCGGAGTAAAGGAGCAAGAAGAAGTCCCTCTAGTCAGATGAGACGGGGGTAGCAGCGAGGACGTCTATCCAGCCAGGGGTCCGGACAGTCAGGAGGCTGCAGCTGAAAAATAGCCCCTCCCCAGATCATGGGCCTCTTGGCTGCATCTCTGATCAGTTTTCTCCTTGTTTGAGAAGAAAGTTTGGAAGGAGGGCTGGGTCTTGGTAGATTTGCAGTGGTCTGATGCTCCTTCCATTTCAATATGATGGCTTGCACAGTGCTCCTTGAGATGTTTAAAGCTTGGGAAATCTTTTTGTATCCAAATCCGGCTTTAAACTTCTCCACAACAGTATCTCGGACCTGCCTGGTGTGTTCCTTGGTTTTCATAATGCTCTCTGCACTTTAAACAGAACCCTGAGACTATCACAGAGCAGGTGCATTTATACTGAGACTTGATTACACACAGATGGATTCTATTTATCGTTATCGGTCATTTAAGACAACATTGGATCATTCAGAGATCCTCACTGAACTTCTGGAGTGAGTTTGTTGCACTGAAAGTAAAGGGGCCGAATAATATTGCACGCCCCACTTTTCAGTTTTTTATTTGTTAAAAAAGTTTAAATTATCCAATAAATGTTGTTCCACTTCACAATTGTGTCCCACTTGTTTTTGATTCTTGACAAAAAAATTACATTTCATATCTTTATGTTTGAAGCCTGAAATGTGGCGAAAGGTTGCAAGATTCAAGGGGGCCGAATACTTTTGCAAGGCACTGTATGTTGAGACCAATGACAAGTCAAATTTTACGTCGGATGTCGAAGGTATCGTATTGTCGATTCAATTGTATGTATAGGTACGACTTTATTTGAAACGTGAATAAGATATTAATCATATAAATAACATTCAATAAATGTTTATTGATAATGTGTAAGTGTAAATACATGTAAGTAAAGCGTACATAAATATGCTTTTAGAACTGTTTTGTATAGTATATACTGTATATGGCGGAAAACACTCAGGTGACTTGAAATTCCGCTCTGAGACCCCCAATTTGGCCAAATTTCAAAATTGTCCAATATGCATTTGTGATACATCATTGGAAAGCTTAAAATTAAATTAAAATTAGCTTAAAAATTTGGAACAAGAGGGCATTAAAAAAAAAAAATAATAATTAAACAGCAAAACCCCATCTGGAGGTGAGAGCACGCGAGAGCAGAATTACAGACGCCATGACCTTAACGAGATATTATCGCGTACTTACCTTGTTTCGATCTAAAAATTCCATGTTGCATCGATCACTGAGTGTCAAGACACAGCTGTGAAGGGCCACAGCTGGATATTTGGGGGATTTAATGGGTGAAACATGGTGATATCACATGGGTCTCGATGCAGAAATCGCAGACATCAAGGAGTGGTCGAAATTTTCTTTATATATTTACCCTTTGAAACGTTTTTTTTTAATCATATAATATGCTGCCAAAAATACGAAAGTAACGAAAAAAATACAATTAAGAGATAGTTATGAGGTAGATATCCGTGACTTTTTTACAGACGCCAATTTTTTCATTGAGACGTAATTCGTTTAAAAGTTTAAAATATGCAAGTGAACAATTTTTTAGTCGTTTTTTTTTTTTTTTTTTTTTAACTAAATATTAGACATTGATTACAGATTCTAAGCTAAAAATGACAGACATTTCGAATAATAAATACGATTACTTACCTTCTTTTTATAGCTAGGTTGAAACAAAGCGGTTGCGCGACGTCTCTAAGCGGGGGTTTCCAGGGTAAAAGGGACATATTAAAAATAGTTCGGGGCTTAATGCGCCATGAATCTGCTATGGCAGCATATAGACATATTGTTCTATCAAACACAACAGTTCTTTTGGCTTAAAATAGTTTATTTTATAGAGGGTTGCAAAAGCAGAAACTGCTTTTTCAGTCTTGTGTTTTCCGTCACATATATGTATATAGTGGAAAACACTGAGGTGACTTGAAATTTCGCTCTGAGACCCCCAGTTTTGCCAACTTTCAAAATTGTCCGATATGCATGTGTGATACATCGTTGGAAAGCTTAAAATCTCAATTTTCTGGGGGAAGAAAATTTTTGAACTGGAGGGCATTTAAAAAAATGTTTTTTAAACAGCAAAACCCTATCTGGAGGTGAGAGCACACGAGAACAGAATTACAGACGCCATGAGATATTATCGCGTACTTACCTTGTTTCAAACCAAAAACTCCATGTAGCATGTATCACTGAGTGTCAAGACACAGATGTGAATGACCACAGTTGGATTTTGGGTGGATTTTATGGGTGAAACATGGTAATATAACAAGGGTCACGATGCAGAAATCGCAGACATCAAGGAGTGTTATTTTCTTTTTCATATATTTACTCTTTTAAACGTTTTTTTGTTTTTGTTTTTTTTTTCTTTTGTTTGGATCGATTATTTATCCTCCAATATTATATTATATCTATCTATCTATCTATCTATCTATATCGAGAGAGAGAGAGAGAGAGAGAGAGAGAGAGAGAGAGAGAGAGAGAGAGAGAGAGAGAGAGAGAGAGAGAGAGAGAGAGTATATCGGAGAAAATGCGACAGTAACAAAAAAAATACAATTAAGCGATAGTTATGAGGTAGATATCCGTGACTTTTTTACAGACACCATTTTTTTCAATGTGACATAATTTGCTTCAAAGTTAAAATATGTGAGTGAATAATTTTTTTAAAGTCGTTTTTTTTTTTTTAAAACAAAATATGAGACATCAATTAATGATTCTAAGCTAAAAACTTAAAATTAATTACCTTCGTTTTATGGCTAGGTTGAAACAAAAGCGGTTGCGCGACATTTGTAAGCGGGGGTTTTCAGGGGAAAACGGCCAAAATTAAAATAGTTTGGGGGCTTAATGCGCCATGAGTCTGCTATGGCAGCATATACACATATTGTCGTATCAAACACAACAGTTGTGTTGGCTTGAAATACAGCAGTTTTTTTGTTTTTTTTTTTAAAGGAGTGCAAGAGCAGAAACTGCTTTTTCAGTCTTGTCTGTGTTTTCCGCCATATATATTCTATATTTTGATCACTGTATAATTTTTTTTTTGTCAGTTTGCTGCAGTCTGCAAAGGATGGAGGTAACAGACGGACAGCAAATGTCAAAGCATATGGCTTTGCTAATCTTTTTGTTTTGGAAAAGAAGGATTTGTTTGATATCCTGGTGCACTATCCTGAATCTCAGAAGGTGCTGGCCAGGAAGGGAAGGTAAGTCGTGCCTTAAATGAAAGAGAATCATTTTACATGAAGATTTTTTCGTAGAACTATTCAAATATATGCTCATTTTTGAAAGTCAATGAGTCATGGTGTAAGCCAGTGTTTGTGTATGCTTATGATTTTGGCATGTTTGTGTATAGATCTACCCTATTTTTCGGCACCTGAGTAAGTCGCTCCAGCCATAAAATGCCCAAAGAAGAGGGAAAAAAACATATAAGTCGCACCGGAATATAAGTCGCATTTTTGGGGGAAATTTACTCGATAAAATCCAACACATAGAACAGATGTGTCATCTTGAAAGGCAATTTAATATAAAAATGCAATAGAGAAAAACATGCTGAATAAGTGTACAGCGTGATGTTACGTGATGCATGAACAACAAAATGCAAATATACTGTCCTCACCAGGACGCTACGGCTCGGTCCTGGCTATACAGCGAGCTAAACTTCCGAATGACGATGCTGGACGTCCGTATAATTTGCTGAATCAATTTCGTCCTCGATACCAAACAGGTTCGCATCAACGTAAATAAATGATAATTAGGTACTTTTACAGCAATGACACAAACGGTTAGCATGCGTTCACTAGCATTACCGCATCGTTCAAACAACCACACAACTGGCTGTAAGTGTCCGATCGCGGGTGGAAAACACACAAAAACAACAGGAAAGATGATACAGATATTTTACAAGCATAAGGAGTAAAACACAGACAACACTGAAACAGCAGTTTCTGCTCTTGCACTCGTCTTTAAAAGAAACTGCTGTTTTTCAAGCCATAACAACTGTTGTATTTGATAGAACAATATGTCTATATGCTGCCATAGCAGATTCATGGCGCATGAAGCCCCTAAACTATTTTTAATTTGTCCGTTTTACCCTGAAAACTTCCGTTTACAGATGTCGCACAACCGCTTTTGTTTCAACCCAGCCATAAAACGAAGGTAATTAATTATATTTTATTCAAAATGTCTGTCATTTTTAGCTTAGAGTCATTAAATGAAGTCAAATATTTCGTTTAAAACAAACGTAAAAATTATTCCCTCGCATATTTTAAACTTTTAAACAAATGGCGTCTGTAAAAAAGTCATGTAAACCTACCTCATAACTATCGCTTAATTGTATTTTTTTTGTAACTGTCGCATTTTCTCTGATATGTTAGATCAGGGGTCCCCAACCTATTCCACTAAGGCACACTGTGGGTGCAGGATTTCATTCTTACCAAACAAGATGACAACACTTTTTCCCCAATCTGGTGTTTTACAAGTGCAATCAGTTGATTGCAGTCAGGTGTGGCTTGTTTTAGCAGAAGCCTCATTGGTTCAACTGTCTCTGCTGGATCGGCTGGAACAAAAACCAGGACCCACAGTGTGCCTTGAGGACTGGGTTGAAAACCCCTGTGTTAGATGATAAATAATCGATCCAAAGAAAAATTAAGAAAAAAAAAAGCTTATAAGGTTAAATACTGTATATGAAAAAAAAAAAATCTCGACCACTCCTTGATGTCTGCGATTTATGCGATTGTTATATTACCGTGTTTCACCCATAAAATCCCCCAAAAATCCAGCTGTGGCCATTTACAACTGTGTCTTGACACTCGGTGATACATGGTACATGGAGTTTTTTGGATCGAAACAAGGTAAGTATGCGATAATATCTCGTTAAAGTCGTGGTGTCTGTAATTCTGCTCTCACGTGCTCTCAACTCCAGATAGGGTTTTGCTGTTTAAAAAACATTAAAAAAAAAAAAAAAAAAAAAGCCTTCCTGTTCAAAAAATTTCTTCCCCCAGAAAATTGAGATTTTATGCTTTCCAATGATGTATCACACATGCATAGTGGACAATTATGAAAGTTGGCCAAATTGGGGGTCTCAGAGCGGAACTTCAAGTCACCTGAGTGTTTTCCGCCATAAACAATGAACGTACATTCGCAGTCGTGTCTCTCTCTCTCTCTCTTTTTCGCCCACTCGCTCAGAGACGCTGCATAGCCAGTGCATAGCGGTCTGTCTTCTTCTGGCGTGTGAGCGTTCTTCTTCACGTAAACAAATGCGAGTGCGCCCCCACGTGGACGTGAAAGCGCCACAAACTAAAAGCATGCATTTCAATATAAAAAAGTCAATAATAGAATTAAACACACATTGCCAAAAGCAGAATGCGAACGTGGCCATAGCTATTAAGTTATTCAGATAACTATAGCTTAAAGAACATGCTAACAAGTATACCAAACCATCAGTGTCACGCCAAAACACCAAAATAACGTGAAATGATATCATAATGTGTTAATAATTTCACACATAAGTCGATCCTGCGTATGTCGCACCACCAGCCAAACTATGAAAAAAACTGCGACTTATAGTCTGAAAAATACGGCATTTACTGTACTGGGTTATAAGGATTTAAATGTGTTGAAGCATATGCATTTTTGTGTACATTTTTTTAAAGGAAACTAATCAAGGCCAAAGCTCCTGCAGGTACTAAAGATGAGGAAAAGCCAAAAGGTCTGGCCATGTTTGGTCCCAAACCACCAACACCAAAAATAATGAAAGCATTTGCCAACTTGCGCAAACTTAAGGTAACTTCACTTAGTCAATGCAGCTTTTGATAAATATGAAAAATAAACAGATGATGCAGGACCAGAAGAGTAGATCTTACTGTATAGGTAAATGTGTGTTTTTTTCCCCTTTTCTTCACAGAAACAACAAGAGGGCGAGTAAGCCAGATTTGAAATAAGTTCCATTGCAACTTGCTTCATTTTAGACTCTGGTTTCATCTACCAATGACAAATAAGTATTCAACATTTTGTGAATCCACTTATAAAACAATGTGACTGTCTGTAATTAAATATGTATGATTACTTTTTAAAGTGGAGTCGTTTGAGCTGATACTTTACTGACACTTTGGATTCAATGTTCACATTAATGCAAATATAATAATGTGTACATACAGTATAGGTACCAAAGCAGAGGCACTAAAGGGTTTGTTTCATGTCACCTTTTGCAAATACACATCTAATTTGCATATTAGGATCGCACATATTGCCAAAAAATTTCCACATGTCGATAAAGAAAAACATGACGGAAAGAAAAGGATAAGAGATAGTTAGCAGCTTCGTATTGTCATGAGCAAAATCTGCAAGTTTTTTTTCTCTCAAAAGCAATATGCTAGAATTGGACCAGTGGTGTTTGAAACAAGCTGCTGAAGAATCGAGGATCCTTTGGCCCGTTTCGGTGCTTTGCATGGATGGCTTTATTTTTCAAAAATGTTTTTTTTTTTTTTAAGAGTCTGCGTTCTAATTGTGCAGCTTCCAGTAGATGATCTCTTTGTCCTCTCCGCCAGTGATCACTGTAGCACTCAGCTCGTTCATCCACATGGCTGTGACTGGCCCTGATCACAAAAGGACAAGACACACAAAAACGGACAATAACACGAACACACCATAAATAGGTTATTGTTGCTTTTCCCATACGATGCAGTTGAATACTACTGGTCCTTCTAAAAAAATTAGCATATTGTGATGAAGTTCATTATTTTCTGTAATGTACTGATAAACATTAGACTTGGCAAAAAAGTCAAGAAAACCCGAAAATCTCTATCTCAGAAAATTAGCATATCATGAACAGGTACTCTAAAGAAGCTACTAACCTAATCATCTGAATCAACGAATTAACTCAAAGATTCCTGAGGCTTTTAAAAACTCCCAGCCTGGTTCATTACTATAAACCGCGATCGTGGGCAAGACTGCCGACCTGACTGCTGTCCAGAAGGCCATCATTGACCGCCTCAAGCAAGAGACTAAGACACAGAAAGAAATTTCTGAGCGAATAGGCTGTTCCCAGAGTGCTGTATCAAGGCACCTCAGTGGGAAGTCTGTGGGAAGGAAAAAGTGTGGCAGGAAATGCTGCAAAACCAGAAGAGGTGACCGCACCCTGAGAAAGATTGTTGAGAAGGGCCGATTCCAAAACTGCAGAAACAGTGGACTGAGTCTGGAGTAAAAACATCCAGAGCCACCGTGCACAGACGTGTGCTAGAAATGGGCTACAGGTGCCGCATTCCCCAGGTCAAGCCACTTTTGAACCTGAAACAGCGGCAGAAGTGCCTGACCTGGGCTACAGAGGAGCAGCACTGGACTGTTGCTCAGTGGTCCAAAGTACTTTTTCCAGATGAAAGCAATTTTTGCATGTCATTGGGAAATCAAGGTGCAGAGTTTGGAGGAAGACTGCGGAGAAGGAAATGCCAAAATGCCTGATGTCCAGTGTCAAGTACCCACAGTCAGTGATGGTCTGGGGTGCCATGTCAGGCTGCTGGTGTTGGTCTACTGTGTTTTATAAAGGGCAGGGTCAATGCAGCTAGCTATCAGGCGATTTTGGAGCACTTCATGCTTCCATCTGCTGAAAAGCTTTATGGAGATGAAGATTTCATTATTCAGCACGACCTGGCACCTGCTCACAGTGCCAAAACCACTGGTAAATGGTTTACTGACCATGGCATTTGCTCATGTGCTCAATTGGCCTGCCAACTCTCCTGACCTGAACCCTATAGAGAATCTGTGGGGTATTGTGAAGAGGAAGTTGAGAGACACCAGACCCATCACTGTGGATGAGCATAAGGCCGCTATCGAAGCATCCTGGGCCTCCATAACACCTCAGCAGCGCCACAGGCTGATTGCCTCCATGCCACGCCACATTGAAGCAATCATTTCTGCAAAAGGATTCCCGACCAAGTATTGAGTGCATAGCTGATATAATTAATTGAAGGTTGACTTTTTTTTGTATTTAAAAACCCCTTTTTTGTATTGGTCGGATGAAATATGCTAATTTTTGTTAGATAGGAATTTTTGTTTTTTTCTTGACTTTTTTTTCCGCCAAAATCATCAATATTAAAACAATAAAAGGCTTGAACTACTTCAGTTGTGTGGAATGAATCTAAATTATATGAAAGTCTAATGTTTATCAGTACATTACAGAAAATAATGAACTTTATCACAAGATGCAAATTTTTTTAGAAGGACTAGTATTGCTTTTAAAGTGCCTGTGACAGCATAAAAAAAATCTTCAATAGCCTTATTATGTGAATTAGAATTAGGGGTGAAAGTGAGCCGGAAAGCACTGGATCGGCGTTCCGACATGAAATACGGAAGCGGAACGCCGTTCCGACATACGGTGCTTTGATCACGGAAATAAAGGCCGAGTTATACTTCCGCGTCAGACCTGCGCCGCCAAGGAAGACCCGAGTTACGACCTTGCGCCGTGGCCTGATGCGCTCCTCTCGAATTTGTTGAATTAAAGGGGCAATGCAACAGAAAACTGATCAGCTCTTTAAGAGAAAGGAAAGAGTTGAATGAGGTTTATTTTATTTGACTTTATTTGAGTGGTTCAGAAAATCTTCCATGTTAATGTGCACTTTGAACTTATTTTTGTTCATTTATGTAAGGTTACTTCTTTATTTCCCTATAATTAAAAAGTCAATGTTTGCTTCGTCTTCAATGTGCATACTGTAAGCCATTTGTACTTTTCTTACTGTATGTTACTTATATCTTATTTAAAAAAATAAGTCAGTATTTATATTATCTTCAATTTTAAAGTACATCATATGTTCTTGAACAGTTAAAATTGAGGTTTGTCTTTAAGATTTGAGGAAATATAAAAAATAGATGGAGTTTTGGATTGAATGTTTTTTAGATCTGTGAAAACATACAATTTTAAATGGAAATCAGTTTCTCATTTATGCCTTGTTCCAGTGTAATGCAGGAGCTTAATGCATCTGTAAAACCTATTCATTAATTCTTTTTCTTAGCCGCTTATCCTCACGAAGGTCATGGGGGCGGTGGAGCCAATCCCAGCAAACTATGAGCAGTATATGGGGTACAACA
This sequence comes from Corythoichthys intestinalis, assembly GCF_030265065.1. Taxonomy (NCBI): domain Eukaryota; kingdom Metazoa; phylum Chordata; class Actinopteri; order Syngnathiformes; family Syngnathidae; genus Corythoichthys; species Corythoichthys intestinalis. The sequence continues at coordinate 35,464,310 of NC_080414.1, read as the reverse complement.
TGAATCAGTTGCCAGCCGATCGCAGGGCACAGGGAGGCGCACACAATCATACCTAGGGACAATTTGGAGAGTTTGATCAGCCTTCATGCATGTTTTGGGATGTGGGTGGGAAACCAAATTACCAGGAGAAAACCCACGCAGGCATGATGAGAACATGCAAACTCCACACTGGAAGGCCGGAGCCCAGGATTGTAAACCGTTGATCTCAGAACTGTGAGGGGAACGTGCTAACCACTGTGTGTGTGAAACCTGTTGTGTTTTATTGTGTGTTATATTTATAACTGTGCCAAAAGCAGTTTTAGCATTTCAGTGGTTTTAGGAGGTTTAAGCACAACCCCACCCACCCACCCACCCACCCCCCGACTTTATGTTTGGGAGTTCTGGCAAAAAATTCTAGCCACTTTCACCCCAGATTAGAATCATATCTTGAGACGATTCGACTATATACAACAATTTTGCAAAGCGCAGATGACGAGAAATTAAGTCTTTTAATCTGCTGTTTAGACCCGCCTGTCATTATAGCGCTCTAGCGTCCCCAGCTAGTTGATGACGTCGGCAGGGTCACGATTTCATCTGATTTAGAATTCAGCACATTGAGGGGGATGATTCAGAACGAGGAAAATACGACAAAGAGCAGCAAAATGTCATCATTGTGTCAATCTCGCTACTCCATTATTCCCCAATTGCCAAATAAATGGTATGGTCATGACAAATGAAGCGGGATTCAATAAGCTTCGGCTTCTCCCGTCTGCCCTTCTCTTTTCGGGTTACGCCTGAAGGGAAAATCAATAAATAAAATTTAAAAAATAAAAAAAAAGTCTTGTGATAAATGGAATATGAACTATTAAAAATGCATTTATTCAGTACGACTGGGCAAAATTACTGCATAATGGTCAAAACTGTACGGTATTTTATGCCACTGGAGTTAGTCTGGCTTTCGTCATTTCCCTGCCCCGGCTTCGGAGACGGCGGAAGGAGCGTAAACAAAACAGGAGGCGTGACAGCTAGCCGACATGCTAACTCGAACCAAGTAGCTTTTCCTAGTCTTATTCCTGCCTTTCGCACTCATGTCAAATACGGTTGATTCTTTTTACCGATCGGCTAGCCCCCGGCGGTGAGCAAGTTTTGGCTCGTTGTTCCTCTGCTGCGGTCAGGAGTGCTTGTTGCCGGGGACACAGCTGGAAAATGACCGCTGGACAAACCGGCTGACGTTGGAGCGGGGGCCGCATGTTGCCAAGCTGAGGAATGCGCATTCTCGGAGGGCACGCGAATAGGACCGAGCAGGCTGGATCGGCCAGTCAAACCGGCAGACGTCGAAGCAAGGGTCTGCTCGTGGCCAAGTCAAGGAAAGCGCATTCTCGGCGGACACGCCTTTATCGGCCAGCGACCGTGGTGTTCAACAAGCCACCGGTAATTGGCCGTATGGCCTTCTCAGTCGACAGAGAGTATTTTTACCCACAAAATGCAAGCCACCTCATTTAATGGTGTGCCATGATCCCAGAATTTGACATAATATAAACACGTGGCCTACTCACTTCCTAGTTGTCGGACTTGTTTTGGCCATTATCCGCAGTGAACCGGAACTTTCTGAAACCCAAAAAGGCTCACGCCTCTCCCTGGTGCAGCAAAAAAACGCCTGCAGCACATTAGACTGGCGTGATGCAAAAAATATGGTAAACTAAATAATCCGCAAAATCATCTGAATCCACAGTCATTTTGCATACTGTATAGTATTGGCTGTATACTGAAGATGATTATCCCACTGACGTCACATTCGCATTCTTTGTCAAGCCAGGAAGTTAGTCATTTTCATGGCGCGGGATTAAAAAAATGGAATAAATATATTGACCACTTCCACACACATCCAACCGGTCTATTCAATCAGAAGCATAAAATACAAGGTGAAATATGAAATAAACATGCTTTTTGCTGTCATAGGCACTTTAATGTGTGTTCATTGGGAAGAGAAATGCACCTGAATGTGCCGAGATCCTGGAGATGACCGCGTTGCTCATCAAGTCCCACAGTAGTAAGTCACCCGATTGGCCCCCGCACAGCACCGAGTTTCCGTCCCAGCAGAAACACCTGACACAAGCCAAACGGGGACCATTTAATTTAAGTGAACATTTATTTTCGAGTGATTTCTACGTCACGTTACCTTAGCTCCTCCTCCGATTTCACAGAGGAGATGACCATTCCCGTCTGAACGTCGATGACCCTCATGAAGCAGTCGGCGCCAATGCTGAGGACATGTCGACTATCTAAATCGAAAGGTCCATTTGAATGTTAGACCAGTTCTTTCCTTTCTGACTGGTTAAAAGTACACAGGTGAAGTATGGACGCTAGTTAGAACATACGTTATCCCAGTGCTCAATTCTTTTCTGTTACACCACCCCAGGAACAGTGACACCTCCAGAATTTTTTCATAGGGATGGGCAAATGGGGCCACTTAAAATCTCGGGGCGGCACACCAAAACTAAAAGCCATAATTTCAGGTTTTTATTATGTTGTTATAATAAGCAGGACAGTAGTAGAAAACTGTCAGAAAAACTTCAGCACAAGCCTACTGATACACTGCTGGCCAAAAGTATTGGCACCCTTGCAATTCTGTCTGTTCTGTACATAATGCTCAATTTCTCCCAGAAAATGATTGCAATTACAAATGCTTTGGTAGTAGTATCTTCATTTGCTTTGCTTGCAATGAAAAAACACAAAAGAGAATGAAAAAAAAAAAATTAAATCATTATAATTTTACACAAAACTCCAAAATTGGGCCTGACAAAAGTATTGGCACCCTCAGCCTAATACTTGGTAGCACAACCTTTAGACAAAATAACTGCGAACAATCGCTTCGGGTATTCATCAGTGAGTTTCTTACAATGCTCTGCTGCAATTTTAGACCATTCTTGTTTGGCCAACTGCTCCAGGCCTCTGAGATTTGAAGGGTGCCTTCTCCAAACTGCCATTTTCAGATCTTTCCACAGGTGTTCTATGGGATTCAGGTCTGGACTCATTGCTGGCCACTTTCGAGGTCTCCAGTGCTTTCTCTCAAACCATTTTCTACGTGTGTTTTGGGTCATTGTCCTGCTGGAAGGCCCCTGACCTCCGAGGGAGACCCAGCTTTCTCACACTGTGCCCTACATTATGCTGCAAAATTTGTTGGTAGTCTTCAGACTTCATAATGCCATGCACACAGTCAAGCAGTCTAGTACTAGAGGTAGCAAACCATCCCCAAAACATCAGGGAACCTCCGCCATGTTTGACTGTGGGGACTGTGTTCTTTTCTTTGAAGGCCTCGTTTTTTCCCCCGTAAACCTTATGTTGATGCCTTTTCACCAAAAGCTCAACTTTTGTCTCATCTGAAAATGAGAACATTCTTCCAAAACACTTTTGGCTTTCTCAGGTAAGTTTTGGCAAACTCCAGCCGGGCATTTTCATGTCAGAAGTGGGGTCTTCCTGGGTATCGTACCATAGAGTCCCTTAGTTGTGGGGACTGTGTGCTTTTTCTTGGAAGGCCTCGTTTTTTCCCTCTAAATTCTATGTTGATGCTACAGAAATATATTTCCATTTATTCACAATAATCATATGTGAAAGATGCCACTTTGCTTTTCTTCCAATATTTACACAGGCCCTTTGTCCTCGTACCTGTGTATGTAATCTTATCAGGGGCTGGGCGTTGCACATTCCAAGCAAGTCTTTAGGGGAGTTAACCCTCCCCCAAGGGGGAAGTAAGAAAAAGTGTAGGAGCTGAGATGCGGGACACTCTCTCTGTCCTGGTACCAAACTGTGATGTATTTTCTGTTTGTCTGTCTTTAAGTGTAAGTTCTTTGTTCTTTTTTACTCCTGAATTCTGTGTTGTCATCTCCTGTTGGTTATAAGAATAAAACAACCTGTAACAAGGAAAACCCGACTCTTTTCCTTCAATGCCCTTTCCCAAAAAGCTTTACTTTTGTCTCATGTGACCAGAGAACATTCTTCCAAAACATTTTTGGCTCTCTCAGATAAGTTTTGGCAAACTCTGGCAACTGGCTTTTTTATGTCTCTGGGTCAAAAGTTAGGTATTCCTGGGTATCCCATAAAGTCCCTTTTCATTCAGACGCCGACGGATAGTACGGGTTGACACTTGTTTGGATGTTATTCGAGGTTCTCTGCACACAGGGCAGAAGTTGAGTCAACTTTAATCCATTTTAACTGGCTGCAAGTGTGATTTAGTTGTTGCCACCACCTGTTATGTGCCACATGTAAGTAACAGGTGCTGTTATTTACACAAATTAGAGAAGCCTCACAAAGGGTGCCAATATTTTTGTCCGGCACATTTTTGGAGTTTTGTGTAAAATGATAATAATTTTTTTCCCCCCATTCTCTTTTGTGTTTTTTCATTGCAAGCAAATTAAATGAAGATATTACTACCAAAGCATTTCTAATTGCAATCATTTTCTGGGATAAATTGAGCATTATCTGACAGAACTGCAGGTGTACAAATACTTTTGGCCAACACTGTATAACTTTATTAGCATTGTTTGTTTGTAACAGAAAAGACTTAAAGCGCATCAATTTGCCTAAAAAAATTTTTTTTTAAAGAAAAAAAAAGTCACATCCAGTCTGTAAAAATACACTTAAACTGTTTTTTGACCATTTGATACTGAAAAATAAAATTTAAGAAAATCAATCAATAAAAATAATTTTAAATTGATTATTGATTATTATTTTTTGATTGCTTGATTAGGTAAGTTTTTTTTAACCATTTGATCCTGAAAAATACAATTTAATAAAATTAATAAATAATAAATTCAAATTGATTAGCAGCATTAGCTCATGAGGACAGTATGCCAAACAATTTGACCGAAAACAGAGAACAAAAACGACAGTGTCATCGGACAGAGGGACAGTGTTTATTTTAGCTGCAGGCAGTACCAGCTATGGTGTGGGGTTATTTTGCATGGAGGAACTTGGTATGCCTCCTTATACGATGCTAACAGTGCTTGCTGGTTTACTGATGTAACACTGACAAAGTGGGGCGATTGTTGGCAATATTCAGCACGTTTTGGCTAAAAGAAATCAAGTGACTTATCAATGTGATTGGGGTCTAAGGTGCTGTCCGCTGCAAACATTTTTAGACACAGTAAGCAGACTGGTCTTTCCTCGTCTCCCACTGTATTAAAAGTCAAAGCCAAAAGCCAAACGCTACATACACTTCGACATATTTCCTCATCTTAGATCTTCATAGTTCCAGTGCTCTTTGCTGTGTGCCCTTGTTTGGTTCAAAAATACTGCACTCACTCTGAAAATGAGAGCACCACTGCCACCCACCTAGTGGATGTGCAATTACACTGAATTAGTGAGGCAAAAAAGTATGTTACCCGAGGTCACATGCGCCACTTTCAGTATCATACTGCGTTAACCCAAATCACTGCCAGTTGAATCATTACATCAACTTAGTTGTATTGAGTTAATTTTGTCTACACTTATAGATCAGTTGATTTTTTTCTTTTATCACAAATAATTGTTTTAGGTTTTTATTTACCTGACATGTGTCGGCGACTTCGGACACCCTGATGAAGGCGGAAGTAGTCGCCGAAACACGTCAGGTAAATAAAAACATTAAAAAAAAGATCTGAGATAAAAGAAAAAAATCAACTAATTACATCAACTTCTTGCATATCAATATCAAATTGATTACATTAGATTCTGAAGTGGGTTTTAATTTTTTTTTATTACTGCTTTTGTATTGGCACTTGTTAAAAATCTGGTCTTTGAAGAGCATGCAAAATCAATGACTTTTTTTGGGGGGGGGGGGGGGGGGGGGGGGGGTTGGAGTGTGGCACTTATTTATGAAACATCCCAACTGTCACTGGTGAAGAGTGCTTCTCTCACAGGGCTTTCTAAATAAATAAAGGTGAAAATACATAATAACAGTAATGCTTTGCTGCTGCCTTGTGGCAGTAAAAGTCAATTACACACCAGGTGTCAGTGATCATGCTTTATCAGTGATTGTAATTATACATGTTACTAAATTGCATAATAATTATAATCAAACTGACCTGGACTGAAGGACACACCGTGGACAGTGTCAGCATGGCAGTCCACTTGCTGCAGGGTTCCGTAGGTGTCCGTGTCCCAGAGGGTGACGGCCCCGTCTTTGCATCCGGACACCAGAAGAGTCCCCAGTTGATTCAGTCCGATAGCGTTCACCTGAATTTTGGACAGTCAAGTTACTATTTTACACGAGGCGGTTAAGCTCCTTTGTTATTAAAAATATCACAAGCAGTGCAAATCTGACTACCAGTAATTGGTTATGTACAGTTCCTTGGCACCAAGATGGCCCAGGGCAACACTTTTATTAAAACCAGATTAATTAATATCATTTCAACTGGGGAAATTGAGTTGATATACAAGCAGGGGTTGAGAATATAAATGGCCCATTGGCCAGGACATACTTTTAAAACCGTTAGGGCCACCAGAATGCTCCGAAGTAAAAATAATAATTCACATTCAGGCATGAAAATGGATCAGGGTTAAAAAGGTGAGAAGGGTGCGGAGGAAATATGTTCAGGTACACTGTACAACTAGGGCTGTCCCAAATGACCAATTTTCTCCCAATTAGTCAGCCGACTATTTTTACGAATAGTCGACTAATCTAATATTCCCCCCCCTTTTTTTATTTTTTTTATTTTACTGATTTAGCCATTTTTGATGATGCTTATTAATTCACAAAAACATTTTGGAACACTTAAATTCTTTATTAAAGTACAAATAAACACGTGAATAACAATAAATCACAAATAAACCAAGAGGTCAAATGCTGATAGCATTAACTAGTGCAAAAGTAAAACAGTAAACAGATTCAGAACACTGACTTCGCCTTTCCAACATGATTCAAAACAATTCTTGAAAAAATATCCAGCATTAATATTATAGTTTATAGTTGGTTTTGATAGTGGGGCCAGTGAACTTGAAAAGCCACTGGTCCAGAGGGCTAATTTCCCTTATCATTACCCCTGACAAGTAACAAATCAATCCTGGTCAAAAATCCCGCTCCAGCAAATGATCCAACTCTTAAGTCACAATACCGCTATATCTATAATCATGCCATGATTTTAAAAGGCAAACTCACCCCAGCGTCATGTTCCAATTCAGCAAGCAGCTCGAAACCCGATCTCTTTTGACTGCACAAAGTATCAGGATCACATTGCCACACCTAAAAAGTGAACAGCTATATCAACACTCCACTGCTCTTTCCTGTCTTCAAAGTAAATACTGTAAAACATGTTATCTATACGCTTACCTTAACAGTAGAATCCCAGGATGCCGTGTAGAGCTTATCGTTGGCCCAAAGCACTTTACTGACAGCGTCATCATGACCCATGAGCGTGTCCTGTCGCCTGCCATATGGGATAGAATAGAAATACCTAAAGGGCATGAAAGAGCAAGTCAAAAGAAGGCACAAATCACATGTACGTGAACCAGTCAGTTGATATGATACATACACATTATTGTCCCACGAGGAACACACCACAATTTGACCATCTGCCAGCATCAGACATGATGACAAGGCCTGAAAGACAATTGAAACTGTCTCTACAGAGAGTATTTTTCCATGTATATTTAAAAAAGAATAAGAACTCAATCCTTGACATTAATTAGCCCACTAATCCATTATGATTATTAAAAAAAAATCTCCTTGGGAAAAACCAGTGTTGTTTTCGTCAACAATGATGGTGATGAAAATATTTTTTCATGACGATGAAGAGACGATAACAAGCTAAAACCATGTTTTGGTAGACTAAAACAGGACGAGTGTAATGGCAGTTTTCGTCTGATAAGTAGAGAAAAAGACAAAAATCCGCAATTGTTTCCGTCACATGTTCACATTGTGTGACATTTTATGTGTAGTTAGCCTGCATCGTAGCAGTGTCTGGTTGTGTCACTCATGTGACGTGCTGCACCCCACCAATCACTAGTGCAGTGTCCTCTCCAGTCTCAAAGCTTGCACACACGGTAAGATATGACTTATCTTGGCCAGAGAAAACACGCAATGTTGCTGTAGCCTTTAAAGGTCTGTACTGAGTAGGCATGTGCAGGTTACTGGTTTCAAAGTCTACTGTGGTATGAAAACGTAACAGTTTCAAAACCACTAAAATTTTCCGTCATACCGTAGTACAGCATTAGCGATTTCTTATGTCCCAAAAATGCAGGGAGAAATGGCTTGGAGCGGCAGCGCTGACCCCTCCCCCTCAAGTTGTTGCTCTGTCCTGGGTCGCTGGTATGGTATTAGATATTAGTACCGTATTGTCAGACAGTCAGACTGTTCTCCCTGTATTTTTTAAACACTGTGAGAAATAGTCTGGGACCCAGCCCATTAACGGCCTCTCGAGCAAGGTACAAAATCAATCGTCCAATCAAATTCGTTTATTGGCGAGACGTATTCTTACGAGTAACATCACTCTTGTGCGCCGAAAGTCGTGTCTACAACAACACAGATGGCGAACGGGAGAGCCAAGAATATGTTCCAATCCGCGGTAAAACCAGTTTTAAATGACCAAAAACACATCAAAACAAGTCATTGACAACAGTCAACGTGGCTCGCAATAGCCATGTTGAATAAACTTCTCCATTTTCCGCTCACGGTAATTACTTGTCGCTTTAACAACGTCACGTCTGCCTGTCGCTGATTGGTCCACTCCGCTGTCTGTTTGCTGTCGCTTGCTCCGCCCTCGGGGTTTGATCCGCCGGACAGTCGCAAGACTCAAACGCTGGAACATCGGTGAGTCTGGTATACCAGGCAAGTATTGGCCCGAATATAAGACGGCCCTGATTATAAGACGACTTTTTCAAGACTCAAGTTTGAAAAAAGACTTTTTGAACACCAAATTAATTTTTATACAGAAAATAATTACAGTACATCCGAAACAAATGATTATAACATTATATTTGAGAGAAAAAGCATGTTATTTTGCCTCATTCAAATCTTAATATCTGAACATTTAAATATGTAAACTAAAGTGCAATCACATTCGTAAATGAATGGCTTCTGGATTTTGAAATGTAAATAAACCAATCTATTGTGATAAAACAACAAAATTGCAATAACTGCATTAACCATCAAAGTGAAGTCTAACTAACTGTAGTCTTAAAACAAATCTGAATAAGGAAAAAATAATGCAAACTGGTTAAACTTGAGAGTAGCTGAGATCTGTCATGACAGAACATCGCTTCAATGATATTTGGCGCCATCTAGCGTCGTGAATGGGGAGAGTAGCTGAGATCTGTCATGACAGAACATCGCTTCAATGATATCTGGCGCCATCTAGCGTTGTGAATGGGTATAATGTCTAGACCGCGAATATAAGACGACCCTAACCCTAACCCTAATGCAAAAACACCGTCTTATATCCGGGCCAATACGGTATTTCGGCTACCGAAAAGACACAGACGGCTGCGGCTTAGAGGGGGAAGGACATGCAGGAAACGCTTTCAGCATGATTTCACATTTACGTGACCTCATTCGTCACTTTACACAAAATTTAAGGTAAGTAAATGCTTTCACAAACGTTTCCCACCAGCTATGAGAGTTCTCCTGCGTGCTTCATGTGTCTAGCAATTGTAAAACAAATACTAGGATGTAAGCTTGTTAACGAGGCTATTAACGTGGCTAGTTAGCATGACAAGATGGCTAACTTGTTTCCTCACTATAAGCGTACTTTTGTAAAGTCGTCTGCCATTGGACACTTCTGTTCCAAACAGAGGTTGCGCTAGACTTTTTCGTTGTCTGTCATTTTGACTGACAGTATCATAAAAATCCGGTCATAATCTATTTTTACCCGTCACTTAAATTTTTAAAATGATAATAATGACATATTCAATAGTATTTAGTTTTCATTCATTTTTAATTAATATTCTGTCCGAACAAGCTTAACAAGAGGAAGACAGACAGCGGAGTGCACCAATCAGCGACGGGCAGACGTGCCGTTAGCAAAGCGACGAGGGCAGGACGAGGGACTTGCGCGCGGAAGTAAACATATGAGGAGAACGGAGTTTATTCAACATGGCTAGCGCGAGACAGACTGTTGTCAATGTCTCGTGTCGATGTGTTTTAGCTAATTTAAAACTGAATTTACCGCGGATTGGAACATATTCTCGGCTCTCCCGCCATCCGTGTTGTTGTAGAGACGACTTTCGGCGCGCAAGAGTGACGTTGCTCGTGAAGAACACGTCACGCAAATAAAGAAATCTGATTTGTCGATTGATTTTGTACCTACTCGAGAGGCTGTGTCCCAGACTTTTCTCTCAGTGTTTGAAAAATACAGGGAGAACAGTCTGGCCTTGCCAGACAAACACTCAGTTGCCTTGACATTTTTCCGAGTAAGGCCAACGACGTCATGCATCAAGAGAGACAATAGCTAATTAATATGCTCACTCGCCACCCTGTGGTCTGGGGTGTAAATTGCAACCTGTCAAAATGACGGATGGACTTCAGTTTTTTCCGTCACCGTTTTAAAAAACCGGTCAACGACGGAAAATATTCGGTTAACGCGACCCCTGGTTCCAAATAACATTTTCATAATACAGCCTGTTGTATTTTTTTCTCTTTGTTGACTTTCTATGTTGCGAGAAGTATGTGTGGGTATAATGTGTAAATAATGATATGAGTCATACGCGCTCCATCTCCATTAATATTCAACTAATTAATATTAATAGTAGTAGTGGTATATTAACCCAGAAAAGGTGAACATACTCACATTCTTGCATCATAACTTGGACTGAGAGAGAAATTTGTAGAAAACAAGGAAGACTCGAAAAATGTTGCGATGGAGCTTTAAAGTCAGTAAAATGCTTGCAATAGATATAGAACTAGAGAAGTAGATGCGAAATGATAGACTCGCCAGTGTTAGTAAACAGCCACCATCTTAAATCAGTAGACTTCTCAGTAAGGCTGTGTTGTAGAGAACCTTCCTAGCGAACCTAGTACCTTTTTAAAAATCTAAAATACTCCTAAATTGGCAAAATCTTGAACCTATCTTTAAATGATGAAACAGTTTTAAAACATTCACATGTCGAAAGTAGACACAAGGGAACTAATGCAATAACGGGAGCAATTTTAACATCTTTAACGGTTGAGTCACAAATTAAATGACTTCCAAATATAGCAAAGGTTACAATCTAGTTATTGCAATTTCCACAATACCCCTGTCTAGTTGAGTTTAGGGTAAAGGATTGGGCTAGGGCCAATTGTCCCAAAAACCCTTTGAACTTCACATAGTGTGACCTATTTTTTTTTTTTTTTTGGAATGGAAAAAAAACATGAAAAGTAACACCAGTTACTTTGCTAAGTAACTAAATACCCTTACATTCAGCTAATGTCAGTTAATAACTCAATTTCTTTTTGAGAGAAGTAATTTGTAACTGTAATTAATTACTTTTTTAAAGTAAGATTAACAACACTGGTTATCATACCGTCAAAATCTCGTACCGGCACATGCCTAGTGTCGAGTAGGGTGATACGGTAGTCACGGTTGTTCTGTGATTCGCCAAGAGTGGCTTCAATAAAAAATGTCCTATATCATTGGTTCAATAAAATGTCAACATAGCTTCACGCGTGGCAATCTGACAACATCATTTCTTCACTGAAATTTTACAACAGTGCTAGCAAACATGCCATAACAGCGGATATCTTTTGACATTGCTTGGAAGAAAAAGCACGATTTCCTCGGCAAAAGCAGTTGAGACACGTTCCACGGTTTCTGCACGCTATGCAGGTGTAAAACATGACTAAGGCCAATAAATATTATCGTCCAAAAGACTAAAACTAGGATGAGAATTAAAAGGGCTGCCAAAAACAACAATGGGAAAGACGAAGATGAACCACTGACCATATTGGAAAAAGACATGCTCCTTTGGAAGTCCTTTAATTCTTTGGAGAACATCTTAAGTGTTGAGTCTGAAACATGATTGGGTAAAATCAACATTGTGGATAGACATAGTATTGAGAAATATGACTTGTACCTTGGGATGTGCTGAAAACAGAAGTTCCATCTCGGGTCACAGTGATGGCCGTCACTGCCCTGTGCATTAGTACGATGTTACTAACATAGCAATATAGCATTGTCATCACGCATTTAGTGTTCTGAGGTCACACACTCTTTATGGATTTTGTGTCTGGAGGCTGGTCTCAGACGGCCCATGTTTGACCATGCCAACTTCCGGCTTTCCTCTGTCAAGTCTTCGAAAGAGGAGTCCTCATTCAGAGAGCCTGGAAGCACAAGGAAACATTCACATTTAACTAACTGGCGGCCACTGATGCCGATAGACATCCAATGCATTTGCGTGCAATAAATGCTGGTGGAGACAGGGACTCCAACCTGGAGTAAGGTCGCTAACGGGTGAGGTGAGGCTGGGGCTTCTGGTGATATTCTGCGACCTTGGCGTGATCCTCTGAGGATGAGGAATGGTGAACAGTTGCGTGGGGGTCTGACCAAACTCTAGTATCTGTGTCAGCATGGCCACCCTTTGGTCAGGATCCTCAATACTGTGGCGGGGAAAACACATGTTTCTTTATTTGTTATGTTTCAGCCTTACTGAAAACTTGACTGTATTCATAGGTAATGCACACTGTGTCGTACCTGTCACAGTCAATGCCACCTTCATAGGTCAATGGGTGAAAGACTGAAAGATGATTGCACCGCAGGTTAGCTATTCTCACATTTCTGGATTTTATTACAGTGACTTATTATACCATTATTGGCCTCGACTGCGTCGCTTCCTCTCTGCTTGAAACCAAACACTAAGTCGATCCACTCGTGCAGGTGCTCGGACACATACTGACTCTCAAGTGCCATCTTGTGCTTCTGCAGGAAATCCTTAGCATCTGGAGTGGGAAGAGATTTTATATTGTAATATTGTTCAGGATCTCAAATGTACCTCTAGGTCAGTGGTCCCCAACTTTTTTTGCACCACGGACTGGTGTAATGTGGTCCTTTTTCATGGACCGGCAACGTGTGGCAGAAAATGACGGTAAATATAACACATCAAGGCTAAAAACAAGTATTAAGTGCAGGGAAAATGTCCCTCACCATACAATGAATCAACATTTTTTTTTAACTGTGGCCTCTCCTAAAACTTGTTGTGAAAGGTTTCTTGGCTTTAGCAATACGGTTCGCCATGAAGTATGATGCTTTCAGTGCATTTGCTTTTGTTGCCTCGTTATAATATCCAGAATGGACTTGATTGTAGGCTCCTGTTCCGGCTCAGGAGGTGGTCTTTTCCCCGTAAAAAAGCTGTCCAAAGACGTTTCCACTCGCAGCACATAGCCAACAGCAGCTAAAGTTACTGTTTACTGGCGCTGGGCTGCTATAGGTGTGCAGACACCCTAGTTATTGCTGTCAACCACAGGATGGCGACCTATACAAGTCTTTACTCGGATTCATCTATAGAGTAGACAGGGATATTGATGTATCACAGGCCTGTTTCGAGGCGGTCTGTCCAGAGGCGGTCTGTCCACCTTTTGATGCCGCATAGTTTTAGCCTCGGGTGAAAACCAACTAGCTGTGGCGGCTAGCTTCAAACTGGCGTCGAGCACTGCGTCCAGCGTTGTGTCCGAGGTATGCAAAGCCCTCCGGCCCGATTTGTTTGCAGTGTTCTACAACCAGCCAGTGGGAAGCCATAGAAGATTTCTGCCGTCTATGGAACTTCCCAAACTGCGTTGGAAGCCTTGATGTTAACGTTATCAGAAAAGCACCGAGGCACTCTCAATCAGTGATGATGTATCGTGTGTGAACTGTCTGTTGTTGAAAATTATACATCCAAACAACTCTTTTGACACCAAACTAGTGCTTTATTCTTCATATACTTGAAGTGTGACACGTAAATAAGTCACAGACTCACAGCAAACATATGTACACAATAAACAATGTTTATGTGCACCAACCAAAAATACGACATAAATTGATAAAAAGCTGGCAGTTTGTGGCCGACTGGGTCACCGCTTCATGTGGCCACTCGATTCCGAACACACACGTCTCGGTGGTCCTTCCATTTTTTCATTCAATCGCTGACCTTTCCATTTGGCAATCTTAATGATGTCTTGACGAGACTTGCTGTTTGATGATACTCCCTTCGGCTTGGTCCATTTTTGCGTGTACAACAGCAATGATTTCGAGCTGAACCGGAAACCACAGTCTGAGCGGACCAATCACAGTCCATTTCCGTAATGTCATCTGCGTTGACGTGACGCTAGGGTTTGAAAACTCAATAGGACCGTGTCAGGCAATGGCGCAGGGTTGTAAATCGGGTATTCTTTGACGGCGCAGATCCGACGCGGAAGCATAACTCGGCCTTTAGAGTGCACGTGTCATAGCATGCCAACAGGAAGTTACCTGAGGCCCAAGGTGGTAGGTGGACATCACAGACAAAGCTTCCATTCTGCCGCCGGCCCAGATCAAGATGAAAGTGGTTTTCTAAGAAGCTGCAGTCGTCCCCATAGAACTCTGGAATTAACTGGGTGATAAATGAACAACCATCAATTGGAACCATAGCAAAGTACAAATTATACACCACTTAATTAACTATGGTCTACAAATTAGTTACAGCATTAGAAATAGACCGATTATCGGCACCCATATTTTGAAATTTGACGTATATCGGTATCGGCCTTTTTTTTTTTTTTTTTTTTTTTTTTTTTTTTAAATCCGACCAGCCAATATGGGAAAAAACAGTTAAAAACTGGGTTGTTTCAGCTGTAATCAAAATCAACTCAAATTTATTTATATAGCCATTTACAAAAACAAGAAAGGTCCTCAAAGTGCTTTACAACAATTCAATGAAGTTCAGTGTTTGCATTATTTATTTTTTTATGCCAATTTTTTACTCCTTTACAGCAAATGAATATTGGCTGCAATAATCCGTTATCGGCCCCTCTAACTACTAATAATCAGTATCGGTCCTGAAAAAAAGCATACGGTCGATCTCTATACAGAATCATCACTTTCATGGCCTGAATCAGTATGTCCCAGAAAAAAAAATCAGATCCATATCAGCAAACTACTTTACACAGCATTGCCTTTTGACTACTATAATCTTATAAAAACATTACATCAAATAATTCACCTCTTTAAAATCTGTTGCTCCCTCTAAGCAGTTTTTCCATGTTTCACCTATGCTGTAAGAGACAAATTCATGGTTAAATCCGCAATGAGATTTAGAGATTACCGGTAAATGCTTATGTATTTCCTTCTACGCACAAAAGGCCAGTTACATCATATAGATAACAGGTTACATAGAGCCGTAAATGGAATGAACCTAAACAAATATTCAGAGTTTAAAATCATGCCAAAATACACTACCTGTTAAACATGCGGTCTGGATGGTCAAAACGACCATTCTGGAGACAAAGCATGTGTTCTGGAGCTGTGGGGAAGGTAAACCAAAACACAATGCTGAGAGACTCAATGCATATATAGAGGTTATAAACAATGTAAATTGCTGACTTACCAACTCTGACCAAGTAGAAAAGGACGTAACCAGGAGATGAGTAGTGGCTGCCGTACAAGAATCGAGGCTCGGGCATGCCTCTGAAGCGACACTATAATTCAGACGTTGTATCAGAATTTACTGTTTGTGACATTTTGACAAAACTATATTTATTTTATGTGTTGGAGAGTGTAATGCACTGCAATTCTTAACAACTGGAAACTACAACCTTAATAACGGTTCATTTGATAAGCATTACTGTTTCTTTGCTATCTCTGTACATGAGATAGCATCTTTCAACAGTAAGAGATCTCATTATATTCTTCAGAGGAGTGGATCTCACCAGTAGCCCATCCAACCGCTCTTTGTTTAACGCTCCGACAGGTTTGCTGAGGTCCCTAAATGTGGTTGCCTTTGTCAGATCTGGAAGACATACAAAAGGACAGGGGTGTCAAACACATTTTGGTTCGCGGGCCAGATTTATGGCAATTAGATTAGGGCTGCAGCTACCGATTATTTAAATAATCGATTAATCTATTGTTTAATTACTTTGAATAATAGAGGAATTGGATTAAAAGCATTTACTTGCAGAATAAATTTTATGAGATGTAAAACGTAGGAAACAAGGGTTTATGCTTGCAATAATATTTATTTTGGCTTGCTAAGATTGAACTTTCAAAAGAGCATTAAATTAGAATGCGTCGACTGTCAATGGTTAAAGGAGAGTTTTAAAAAAAAATCCAGAAATCACATTGTATGATTTTTTAAATACAGTAACTTATTTGTAGTTTAAAGGGGTTCATAAGTATTTGTACCCCTGAGAATAAGCAATAATTATGACACTCAAAGAGTTGTCAGTATACCTTGAAAAAAGTCCACCTTTAACGCATGAGTAACAACCCTCCCACCACCCATTTGAGCATATAAATGCACCCCACAGCCAGTCATAATCCAACTGTTACCATTGGCAAGACAAGAGAGCTTTCAAAAGACACCAGAGAAAAAATTGTTGAGCTCCACAAAGCTGGAAAAGGCTAAGAGATGATTGGAAAGGTGAGAATAAATCAACAGTTACAGCAATTGTTAGAAAATCGAAAAGGCAAAACATGACTGATAATCTACTTTGGACTGGGGCTCCATGTAAAATCTCTCCTCGTGGGGCATCACTCATGATGAGAAAAGTGAGGGCTCAGCCTAGAACTACACGGCAGGAGCTGGTCAATGACCTGAAGAGAGCTGGATGCACAGTTTCAAAGGCTATTTTCAGTAGAACACTACGGTGCAATGATTTAAAATCATGCATTGCTCAGAAGGTTCCCCTGTTGAAGCCCGTACATGTGAAGGTCTGTCTGAAGTTTGCCAGGGCCATCTGAATGATGCAGAGGGATCATGGGAGAAAGTCATGAGGTCAGATTAGACCAGTGTTTCTCAATTATTTTCTGTTACGCCCCCCCCAAGGAAGACATAAATGTTTCGCGCCCCCCCCCAAACTCTGCCGACACTGTAAATAGTATCATTTGTCTATAATATTACTATTATAAGTACGCCTCTGACTCACATTGTATCCTTTTTTTCCTATTAGAGAAAATAACAGAGATGAACTTATAGTTCTTATATAGTACTTGAAGTATAACATTGTTTTGTTTGTAACAGAAAAGACAACGCGCATCAATTTGCCTGAATTAAAAAAAAAAAAAAAAAAGTCACATCCAAACTGTAAAAATACACTCAAGGTAAATTTTTGACCATTTGATACTGAAAAATAAAATCAGTAAATAATAACAAATTCAAATTGATTGGAAACATTAACTCATGAGGACAATAAGCCAAAAAATTTGACCGAAAAAAAAAAAACAAAACTGAATAGAAGAAAAAAAAAAGAAGTGTCTTTGGACAGAAGGACAGTTTTTATTTTCGCTGCTCCCAGTATCACCTCCAGTTTGCAATGATGTGGGGTTATTTTGCACTGAGCATGCTAACAGTGCTCACTGGTTTACTGATATAACACTGACAAAGCGGGACGATTGTTGGCAATATTCGGCACGTTTTCGCTGAAAAACAACCAAGCGGTTTATCAATGGGATTGGGGTCTAATGTCTTTAAGTGGCGTCTTAATTGATTTGGCTTCCGGCTGTCCGCTATAATCATTTTTAGACACAGTAAACAGTGGTCTTTCCTCGTCTACCACTGTATTAAATGTCAAAGCCAAAAGGCAAACAGCCCGAAAAAAGCGCACTCTCAGCGGCCGAGGGAGAACCGTAGGTGAGGGCGGTCGTAGTGACGATCCCAAGCAGAAAATGGCACTTCTCGGGCGGACACATGAGAACCGGAGAAGACAGTGGGTTGCTGCGTGAGTCCGGCCGGAAAACAGCTTTCGAAAACGGCGCACAGCTCTCCAGCTCTTCGTGAGTCTCTTCTGTGTGCTGAGTGCTCTTGCTTACTTCAAAAATACTGCGCGCACTTTGAAAATGAGAGTGCCACTGCCACCCACTGAGTGGATGTGCAAGTACACTTTATTCTAGTACGGCAACAACAACAAAAAAATAAATAAAAAAATAAAAAGCATGTTCCCCGAGGTTACACGCGCCACCCATGGCATCGCTCTGCGCCCCCCTTGGGGGGCGCGCCCCACTATTTGAGAAGTACTGGATTAGACCAAAGTAGGACTTTTCAGTGCAAACTTTAATCGTTGTGTGTGAAGGCAAAAGAAGGATGAGTACAATCCCAAGAACACCATCCCCACTGTGAAGTATGGGGGTGGAAACCTCATGCTTTGGGGCTGCTTTTCAGCAAAGGGGAGAGGACCACTGTACTGTATAAAGCAGAGGATGAATGGTGAAATGTATCGTCAGATTTTGAGCAAGAACCTCCTTCCCTCAGTCAGAGACTTGAATATGAGTCATGGCTGGATATTCCAACATGACAATGATCCTAAGCACACACCCAAGCTGACTAAGGAGTGGCTGCGTAAAAAGCATATAAGGGTTCTGAAGTGGCCTAGCCAGTCTCTAGACCTCAACCCAATAGAAAATCTTTGGATGGAGCTGCAACTTTGTTTGTTTGTTTGTTTTTCTCTCAACGACAGCCCCGAAACTTGACAGATCCAGACAAGATTTGTGTGGAGGAATGGGCCAAAATACCTGTTTCCGTATGTGAAAGCCTGGTGAAGAACTACAGAAGCCATCTGACCTCTATAATGACAAACAAAGGCGTTTGCACTAAATATTAGCACTGATTTTCTCAGGGATAGAAATACTTCTGAACCCCTGTAAACTACAAATGCATTATTTAAAAAAATCATACAATGTGATTCCTGGATTTTTTTTTTTAGATTATGACTCTATGAGTGTAAATGCATCTATGATTGAAATTTCAGACCTCCACCTATTTTCCAAGTGGGCGAACTTGTAAAATCACGAGGGGTGCAAATACTTCTGCTCCTCACTGCATATATTCATGGAAAATTGAGAATGGCGGACACTCGGGACGCAAGCGGGGAAACGGCACAAAGCCCAAAAAGCAGACCAAAGTGGCAAAAGCATGGATTTATTTTAACGAAAAAAAGGAGGGTGTCACTGTCATGTACAGTTTCTGCAATGCCGAGCTCGCATACAAAGGCAGGACGTCGGCCATGAATGAACACCTGAAGCGCTGTCAGCCTGGTATAATTTTGGAAGACAACATGTTGGCGGATCGTATGTCCATATAACAACATTTTTTATTAAGTTGTGTTAGAGGCTAATATCGGGCTAATGTAGCTGAAAAAGCAGCTATCTACTTTACGTAGTGCGTTGCCGCCTCCGTTAAAACCAACAATACCGAAAGCATCTTGTAACATATTTATGTCACACTGCTGTTGCCATAGTTGTGCTCTCCCTGTGGGTGTGGTATGCGCTTCCTATTGGTGTGGTATTTTGTTAGAAAGACATCAAAGTGATGATTCATGTGCACATAAGATCAGAAGCACACAGAATAAAGAAGTGTTGTTCCATTCAAGTCTCGGTGTTACATGTACTTAGATTAAGGAAATACATAACAAAAAGTGGCTCTCAAACCTTTTTGGGATAGGAGGTGGGAACTTTCTGTTCAATCAGGTTGTTTGCTGTTGGGGAGCAGTCACTGTGTGCTAAAATGCTTGTGCAACTGCACGCAGGTCACAGTGGTATTGTTAAAATTAAAGAAATGGCGACAAGTTATTTTTGGTGGCCAGGATTAAATAAACAGAAGAGATGGGAAAAAACGTTCATCTTGCCAGAAGATTCGCAACAATTCACCTGTGGCCCCACTTCATCCTTGGGATTTTCCTCAGGACCCTTGGTACCGCATTCATATTGACTTTGCGGGGCCTTTCGAAAATCAAATGTTGCTGGTTGCTATCGATGCCCATAGTACGTGGCCAAAGGTAGCTAGCATGAAATCCACGACATTGGAAAAGACAATTGAGAAGTTAGGAGAGATGTTTAGCCGTTTCGGAGCCCCTGCGCAACTCGTGTCAGATAACAGAACCCAATTTGTGACAAAAGAAATGGTTGAATTCCTGCAAGCCAATGGGGTTCAACACATCAAGTCGGCTCCCTATCACCCGGCAAAAAACGGCCAACCAACCAACCTCTTCAATTGTAGACAACTTCTCTGACTGTCGATTGATGAACATCCAGACTTTTAAAGATGGTTTTGTATCCTTTCCCAGCTTTTTACAAATCAACAATACTTGATCGCAGGTCTTTAGACCGCTCCTTTGACCGAGCCATGATGCACATCAGATAATGCTTCTCATCAAGACAATTCTTACCAGGTGTCTGTTTTATGGTGGGCAGGGCAGCTTTAAACCACTCATCAGTGATTGGGCACACACCTGACTTAAAATGTTTGGTAAAAATTGGTTTCAATAAGTCCCCTTAGGCAGAGGGTTCACTTACTTATTTTTATACCATACGTCATTGTTTGCATGCTATCCTCATTAAAATATGAAAACCTATAAATGTTTGGGTGGTTTTAGTTTGACACTGTTTTTCCATCTGTGTGATTTTGACACAGATCAGATCACATTTGATAGTGATGTTATGCAGCAATGTGAGAAATTCCAAAAAGGTTCAGTTACTTTTTCATACCCCTGTATTAATTCATTTTGTATGTATGCATTTGTTAGCCAGCAGGTAGCTGCAGAAGGAGTAATGAGATTTGCGATTTGACTTAAAAAAAACACTATTGCAATCATGTCATAAACCACATAAAGTAGATAAACTAGCAAAAATAAAAAATAAAACACTTTTAGCATGCGCGTATTGGTGTGTTGTAGATCTCTGCTGTCAACCCACCCAATTGTGTACTTGTGTAGTCGGAAATGACCCATGGGAAGACAGGGTACTGGGAGAGGTCGTTGCAGCTGCGGTCAGCCAAGTTGTTGAGGTGAAGGAGATACTGGTAGTTACTCAGATGGCCGCGCTGCCACTGCAACATGTAGCTCTCTGCCGTGTGCTCTGTCATGTGGTTCTCTGAATAAAAGGAATCATAGCGCTCATGAATGTAAATGACACCAAACTAAAAAAAAATCATAATACTGATTTAGAATGATAGTAAATATTATATGATTCACTTGAATTTGTCAGTACATGTTGTTATACCTTAAAGATCTTAGTTATGAACTAAAATTTCATGGATAGGGACTAAACGCTGTCGTAAATAACACAAATGCATTACATATTGATCCTTCCAGTCTCCAAAAGTTTTTCCCATAATTGCAAGTTGAATACAAAATAGAGATCGCATTCAGATTCTGTAGTATCCAGTGCAGTCAGAGTATTATGAAACAAATTGAGGATTTGTTTACTTTACATCATTGCATTTCCTCACCCAGGAATGTGGCAATGAAATAATAAATTTCATCTCTGTCCGCTGTGTTGTAAAACTTGAGATAGATGTCTGAGCAGAAGTCGTTCTCAGAACAGAAAACTTCGAGCCCCTGCATGAGACGAGAGATCAATACTACATTCTGTATGCACACCAAAGGAGAGTGCTTGAACTCAGAGCACTTGTACTCACAAGGGGTCGGAGGCCATGTCTTCTTTTGTAGATCCGCCTGACTTTATGGAGTTTGATCTGAATGACGAGCTCCTGATGAGAGAGAGGAATTACATCATTCATGAGCTCATTAATCAGTTTGCTCCATCACTGCGACTCCAAAGGATTCAGACTATAAGTAAGCACACTCTTAAGCATTAGAGACAGCTCACCGGATATCCATTGAGCGGCTGAAAGTAGAGATTCTCATTTGTAATGCAAACGTGGCCAGGGTTGGACACCAGAGGCAGGACCATCTCCACCGCACATTCCATATGAGGCTTCTCGGCAACATTCTGGAAGCTTAACATTACAAAACCAGATCTATAATAGTATCGAACGACTTGTGCAGGCTCTCATTTTCATTCTCAGCCGAAACACAAATCTCGACACTGAGTATGTTCGACAGTGTCAGTGTTGTTCAAGATACTTTTAAAAAGTAAAGAGTTATAGTTACTTCGCTGAAAAAAATAACTATTAGTTATTCAATTAAAGTAACTACTTTAAGTGACTTTCAAAAAGTAGTACCATAAAAAATGATTTAAAAAATTGAAAACGTTGGTTGAAATGTTGCTCGGCGCACTTGTCATTTCAACGTGTGTTAGGCCATGTCTACACGTAGCAGGGTCTTTGGCAAAAAGAAGAACTTTTTCGACGGTTTGGCCTATTATCTACACGCACATTTAGATGATGTTTCTTAAAAACAGCGATTAAAGTGAAGAAGGGCGAATTCTGCGTTTGTGGCGCTATCATGTGGACAATGATAACCGAAAATTTAACTGTGGAAACATCACTTACTGTGACAATTTTGTCCCAATGTCACACGTGTGACCAATGTTTACATTTGGAGAAATTACACAGGTGTTTTTTCGCTTCCATTTATTTACAAACTCATACATATATATGGTGGAAAACACTCAGGTGACTTGAAGTTCTGCTCTGAGAACCCCAATTTGGCCAAATTTCAAAATTGTCCGATACGCACGTGTGATACATCATTGGAAAGCGTAAAATCTCAATTTTCATCTGACCAAAGCACACGGTCCCAGGCTTCAACTGGGGCCGTGTGCTTTGGTCAGATGAGACCAAGATTGAGCTTTTTGGCACCAAACACTCTAAGTGGGTCTGGCGTGCCACGAAAGATGCGCATGCTGAAAAGCACCTCATACCCACTGTGAAGTATGGGGGTGGGTCAGAGATGGTGTGGGGCTGTTTCGCTTCCAAAGGCCCTGGGAACCTTGTTAGGGTGCATGGCATCATGAATGCTTTGAAATACAGTGGTACCTCTACATACGATCACTTCGACACACGATCTTTTCGACATCCGACGTAAAATTTGAGCCGCCATTTGTTTCTACATCCGACGAGTTGCTCGAAATACGACGACATGACAGCACTGCAAACGAACGCACGGTGGATTTTCTTGTGTGAGAAATCAACACAGTTTTCAAAAAAAGTTGATACAGTTGGAGAAACAAGGAAAAAAGTGATGCTTACCTTTGAAATGAAGATGCAAGTTATAGAAAAATATGAGCTTGGTGTGCGCGTCCCTGAACTGGCTCAACAATACAGCTCCATGGTCCTCTTCCGACCACCGTTCGCCACTATTTATAAGTTAAGGTGACAATTATTATTGTGGTAACATTGCCAAGGAAATCGCCAGCTTCGTCACGTTTTTATCATTTATTTAAGAACTTATCCAACACAAAACGCCCATTGTCTTAAGCAGTTGACTGCTCTCAAGAAAACGAAAGTGTTATCTCTACCGCACCGACCTATCTCACCGTGACGTCAGCTTCGCGGTGCGTTCAGGGACAGTAAAAAGTGTCCGCCATATTAGAATCCAATTCGTTACATTATTTACAGGAATAATTATTAATTATTCTTATTATTATTATATTATTCTGACTTATTTATTTATAACTTATTTGTTTTTCTATGTTTAATTGCCATTTGTAACAGTGCCAGCAGTATTTATTAAGAATTTAGTGTATGTTTTTAGGCTTTGGAACGAATTAATGGAATTATAATGTATTCCTATGGGAAAATCCTGCTCGACATACGACCATTTCGACTTACAAACAAGGTCCTGGAACGAATTAAATTCGTATGTAGAGGTACCACTGTACCAGGACATTTTAAATCAAAATCTGTTGCCTTCTGCCCGAAAGCTGAAGATGGGTCGTCACTTGGTCTGGGATTTAGAGAGATTCTGCAAAGAGGAATGGCTGAAGATCCCTCTTTCTGCCTTTTCCAATCTTGTGAAACATTATAGGAGAAGATTAGGTGCTGTTTTGTTGGCAAAAGGGGGTTGTACAAAGTATTAACACCAGGGGTGCTAATAATTGTGACACACATTATTTGATGTCAAATAATGATTTCTTTATGTGGGAATTTTTCCCCACTGAATAAATGCACTTGTACTGAAGGTTGGATTTTTCTCATTTTTTCCATTAAAGTCCCATATTATTTGAATTTTAAAAAAATTATTAGAAGCAAAAAACACATCTTAACCGGGGTGCCAATAATTATGGAGGGCACTGTATATATACATATATATATATATACATATATACATACACATATACATATATATATATACAGTGGGGCAAATAAGTAGTCAGCCACCAATTGTGCAAGTTCTCCTACTTGAAAAGATTAGAGACGGCTGTAATTGTCAACATGGGTAAACCTCAACCATGAAAGACAGAATGTGGAAAAAAAAAAACAGAAAATCACATTGTTTAATTTTTAAAGAATTTATTTCCAAATTAGAGTGGAAAATAAGTATTTGGTCACCTACAAACAAGCAAGATTTCTGCCTGTCAAAGAGGTCAAACTTCTTCTAACGAGGTCTAACGAGGCTCCAATCGTTACCTGTATTAATGGCACCTGTTTTAACTCATTATCGGTATAAAATACACCTGTCCACAATCTCAGTCAGTCACACTCCAAACTCCATTATTGCCAAGACCAAAGAGCTGTCGAAGGACACCAGAGACAAAATTGTAGACCTGCACCAGGCTGGGAAGACTGAATCTGCAATAGGTAAAACACTTGGTGTAAAGAAATCAACTGTGGGAGCAATTATTAGAAAAGGGAAGACATACAAGACCACTGATAATCTCCCTCGATCTGGGGCTCCATGCAAGATCTCACCCCGTGGTGTCAAAATGATAACAAGAACGGTGAGCAAAAATCCCAGAACCACACGGGGGGACCTAGTGAATGACCTACAGAGAGCTGGGACCACAGTAACAAAGGCTACTATCAGTAACACAATGCGCCGCCAGGGACTCAAAGCCTGCACTGCCAGACGTGTCCCCCTGCTGAAGCCAGTACACGTCCAGACCCGTCTGCGGCTCACAAGAGAGCATTTGGATGATCCAGAAGAGGACTGGGAGAATGTGTTATGGTCAGATAAAACCAAAATAGAACTTTTTGGTAGAAACACAGCTTCTCTTGTTTGGAGGAGAAAGAAAAATGAATTGCATCCGAAGAACACCATACTCACTGTGAAGCATGGGGGTGGAAACATCATGCTTTGGGGCTGTTTTTCTGCAAAGGGACCAGGACGACTGATCTGTGTAAAGGAAAGAATGAATGGGGCCATGTATCGAGAGATTCTGAGTGAAAATCTCCTTCCATCTGCAAGGGCATTGAAGATGAGACGTGGCTGGGTCTTTCAGCATGACAATGATCCCAAACACACAGCCAGGGCAACAAAGGAGTGGCTTCGTAAGAAGCATTTCAAGGTCCTGGAGTGGCTTAGCCAGTCTCCAGATCTCAACCCCATAGAAAATCTGGGGGGAGTTGAAAGTCTGTGTTTCCCAACTACAGCCCCAAAACATCACTGCTCTAGAGAAGATCTGCATGGAGGAATAGGCCAAAATACCAGCAACAGTGTGTGAAAAGCTTGTGAAGAGTTACAGAAAAAGTTTGGCCTCCGTTATTGCCAACAAAGGGTACATAACAAAGTATTGAGATGAACTTTTTGTATTGACCAAATACTTATTTTCCACCATGATATGCAAATAAATTCTTTAAAAATCAAACAATGTGATTTTCTGGTTTTTTTCCCACATTCTGTCTTTCATGGTTGAGGTTTACCCATGTTGACAATTACAGGCCTCTCTAATATTTTCAAGTGGGAGAACTTGCACAATTAGTGGTTGACTAAATATTTATTTGCCCCACTGTATATATATATACTAGAGCTGGGAATCTTTGGGCACCTAACGATTAGATTACGATTACGATTCAGAGGCTCCGATTCGATTCTAAAACGACTATTGATGCACCCCCCTCCCTTTTTTTTTTTTTTTTTTTTTTTTTTTTTTAATGTTTTGTACATTAGTTCCAAAATTGTTCAAAAATCCTCTCAGGCTAAACCAAACTACTATTTCAGTATCAAGTTAACATATACCAGTAAACAAATATACAAAAAAAACAGTAAATAAAAAACTCCAGTCCCCATTCTGCATCAGCAGCTTTAAACTACATTCAATTAATTGAATGTGGTGAATCAACCGTTAAAGTTGATAAAATTGCTCCCGTTTATCCATAATTTCCCTTTTGTCTACTTTCGACATGTGAAAGTTTTAAAACTATTTTAAAGATAGATTCGAGTCAATATTTTACCGATTTAGGAGTATTTTAGATAAAAAGTTAATTAGGTTTGCTTGGAAGGTTCGCTACAACAGCCTTGCAGGGAAGTGTACTGCTTTAAGATGGCGGCCGTTTACTACGTCCGCATCTAGCTTTTTGTAGATGTGCTACTACCGCTACCGTAGCGCATCTAGTCCTATATAAATGATATCTACCGTAACATTATGTGGATGACGTACTTTGTAGCGCAGCTTTTCAGCAGCAGTCAGATATGTTGTTGTGTTTTTTTATCTCGTGGCATGAGTTGAGCTAGAGCCGTGAGTTGAGCATGGCAGGGGCCGGGTAATGAGAAGCATGATGTTTAGCTACTCCCGCTCCGTTGCTCATTGACCGCGCGGCGCGCTGAGTGTGTTGTACTTCCGCTTTACTTGGCATATTTCAATAATCGGAATTTGGATGTTTGTGAATCGTTCTCGAATCTTCCACGGCCGAATCGCGAATAATCTAAGAATCGGAAATTTTGCACAGTTTTTATATACTAGTATATAAAATTGGAGCGTTCGGACACTCTAAATTGAGTGTGTGCGCGAATGGCTGTTAGTCTCCTTGTGCCCTGCGATTGGCTGGCAACCGATTCAGGGAGTACCCTGCATGCTGCCCATAATTAGCTGGGATAGGTTCCAGCACCCCCGTGACCCTCGTGAGGATAAGCGGCTCGGAAAATTAATGAATGAATATTGTAGCATCTATAAGGACAAGGCCAACTTGGCTATTATAATGCACACTCAGCAGAAAAATAGTACCGCATTTTCAGACTATAGGTCGCAGTTTTTTTCATAGTTTGGCTGGGGGTGCAATTTATACTCTGGAGCGACTTATGTGTCAAATTATTAAAACATTATTATATCATTTCACATGTTATTTTGGTGCTTTGGAGTGACACTGATGGTTTGGTAAACTTGTTAGCATGTTGTTTAAGCTATAGTTATCTGAATAATTCTTAATAGCTATGTTATGTTAACATACCGGCTACGTTCGCATTTCGTTGTTCATGCATCATGTAACATCATACTGTACACTTATTCAGCTTGTTGTTCTCTATTGTATTTTTATTTTAAATTGCCTTTCAAGATGACATATCTGTTCTATGTGTCGGATTTAATCAAGTAAATTTCCCCCAAAAATGCCACGTATACTCCGGTGCGACTTATATGTTTTTTTTCCTCTTTGTTGGGCATTTTATGGCTGGTGCGAGTTATACACAGGTGCAACTTATAGTCCGAAAAATGCGGTAAATTATTTACAATTCATCGTACCCACCTGGACACCACGAACTGTATGTAAAGAAAGCTAACCCTAACCCAAGAGTTTGAAATGACGCTCACCACACTAAATGCTAATGCTAACGAGAACGCAAATGCTATGTTAACGCTCCAAGCCACCGAGCCTAACCTAGCTTCCTCCAAGTCCCGCTCTGCTCTATGCAAGCGGGGGGGGCAACTAATGTGTGACAAAATTACTGGTGCACAATAATTGGTCCGATAATTATCGGTCCGATAATAGGAATTATGACGTCATCCCAATAAATCCAATAAAATTATTAATTGGACTGATAATATGTACTGTGCTGGCACGCTGGGAAATCAGTTGACCATTTGCGGGGCATCGCTGCCACCTGCCGGTCAGAATAATTCGCTGCATCTATAATTTGGCCCACAAACTCATTCACTTTACACAGTGCGCTGTCTAGCGATAGCATTGACAATCGTGAATGCTTTCTGTTACTTATGTTTCCGCCTCGGAAATATATGTAAGTATTTATGTTTACTATTACATATGGATGTGCAATACATGTTTACTTCGGTGGTGAAGGGTCATATGTACAGAACTTCATAAGTTGTTGTTTTATAGAAGCCAGCCAATGCTTAAGGCTAGTAGCTCAAGCTAGTGTACTATGCTATACATACATATAATAATTGTCGTGTAATGTTAGTCCTGTCAGAATGCTTGGTAGGATTTTATACTATGCAGAGAAGAAACCTCATATTTTATTGAATATGGGTTCACTCACTGCCATTTATATTGATTACTATAAGGCAAGCCATTAATCCTTTTTGTTCTACCATATTTTTGTTATGAGGAATGAGTAATAAACCTTACTATATAATGTTTGCATTTTACAGTGTTAGTTATAAGTTAGTAAGTTATTGAGAGGCCTTTTGGTTATTGATAGGCTTGCTGTCCTAACCTGTCTCCCAGGTTAAGAAAGTTGTTTCATGGACCAGGACCACAACAGTCTCCTGTAGCACCAAATATTTTTATCTGATGACAAAGCACAATACCTGTTGGGTTTATGTTTTAGTTCAGTGCTCATTGTTCAGCAAACACATCTTCAATCATATTGACTGATTGTGATTGACTCAAATTATATTTATTTGAAAAAAATAAATATTGGCACTTTATTTGAAGTCAAGACTGTTCTTGTCTTTGTTTCGTTCATTATAATAATGTTCATGTCATGAAAATTCTGGTGAGGTCAAAGGCAAATTTATGTTGAATCCACCATTTTTATTTTTTTAAGGTGTTCAAAAACTCCGGTAAATATACATTAAAAAAATTCTATATTTATTATCAGTTATCGATATCGGTATCGGGTTTGAGGAGCAGGAAGTTATCGATATTGGTTTCAAAAAATGGTTCTCGTGCACCCCTAGACAAAATCAACTGTCAACAACTAGGACCTCATTCAACCAAATTGTAGTAACACGCCCTTCACATCCTCAGTAATGGCGTTGCAAAGATGGGAAAAGTAATTTATAATATTACTCCCTACTGAAAAAAATAACGTTGTTATACTCTAACGCCGTTATTAACAACACTGGAGAGCACAAAGAACTCTGTTTTCACAGTGAGCAGCAGAGACATCAGTAAAATGAGAGAGACTCGAGTGCCACATCGCTACTTAGATCACGTAACACAAATAACTTGGACAACGCTCACGAATAACTATAAGGCCATTATAGAATGACAAAATTTAACGCGTTACATTAGAAGTTACAACAAAAAGTAGTTTTAAAAAATAGTTCCAAAACTGGACACTGCACATACCAGAACTTGTCAAAGGATGTTCTTGCCAGTCGGGACTGAAGATTGGCTGTAATCTAGACAAAAAACACAAACGAAGAGATGTGTAATGAGACGGTGTCATGGTTACTTTTAAACCAACATTAGTGTGCGTGTCACCATGGCAGTCTGGTCACCAAGCTTTTCCAGACAGGATGCTCTATGTAACTTGAAAATAAAAACAAATAATTTCTGTGAACACTAGCATACTGGCATTTGGAAGACGGTACTTTCCAAATATTCTAAAAGGCTTACATACTTGATGTAATGTATGAATGACATCCTCCGTTTTACGCCACACTTCCAGTTGAAAATTCACAGTCTTCATGCTCTGTCGATTGAAGCAAATAAATTGGGTTGCTTACGGAAAAGTACAAGTGATCATTTTGACTGTATGGCAAAAATAAATTGTGTGCTTGCTTTGGATTTGAGACTTAGCTGACCGGGGTGGCGGGGGGGGGGGGGGGGGGGGGGGGGGGAATGGGGGGTTGGTGGGGGGGGAGTTCTAACTCATTTTATTTCCCATTTTATTTTTCGCCAAATAAGTTAACTATCCAATCCAACTGTCCAATCTATTCCGACTTAATTTGCCTCCCAGTCCGAATTTGCATTCGCCCCCTTCCAGTCCAAATAGACTGGACGTCAACACGGAGAATAGGAATCGTGAGTGTCCTTATTGTCTGAACAGCTTTAATGTGGGAGTTGGATATACTGTACTCCCATAGTGGTTGTTCATTATGTTTTATTAATGAACTCACCCATGCCACAACTTGTCCTTACCCAGGCCAAAGCAGGATTCTTCCTTTGTTTGAAGCAGGACTCTCACATATAACATAGTACACATCTCATGAACAACGAGATTATTGTCTTTTCATTTTAAATGGGCCAACTCAATTATATTTAAAGTAAACTAATGTAAATAGCTGCTGTAATTTCATTCTTGTAATCAGCCATGTAACTTGCTATGATCCAAGGTTTTGAACAGGCTGGTGTGTGGCCACATCGTACACATCTGATGTTGCTCACAGTGGTCCTCACTGTGCTCAGACACATGAAAAAATTAAGGAAACATTGGTTGCAGCCCTTGTATGTACAGTATGAATGAGCTACACCGTGCCTGCCAGGCAGAACAACGCTGCTTGCCAAACTGGACTCCCGGGTGGGCCGCTTTTAGCCCGCAGGATGCACGTTTAACACCACTGCAGTGAACTATAGGATTCGTCAATAGTAGCTCTCATTAGAGATCAACACCAGAAGTGTATGAAAATTAGCCTTTTAAAAAACGAAGGCAAATGAATTGGTTTCAAATTAAACATTTATGGTTGCCATCACAGGAAAAAATTGTAATTAATAAATTCAGTAAAGGCAATTATATTGTATCAATACTGCTCTTGTGCGCAAGGGAAAGTGTGGCTAATTGTGGACTCTAAAGATATTTGTCCACACAACCACTTGTCTTCAGGGTGAACATAAAGTGATCGCCAAAGCAAAAATAGAAAAGCACATTGATTGACCGCATGTTCACACCAGACTCACTCTCTCATTTCTGTAAGGTGAAATGATGCCGTTTTCTTTGATGTAAATAACCTGCAACAAAAAGGGAAACTTTTTAAAGATTTTGGATTTAAAGAATTTGATTTTTTTAACAGAAACAAAATACAGCACTTTTTGATCAAAGTATTATTGGACTAAAAAAAAAACGGGTAATTCCAAATGATGGCGATATTGAAAGCATGTGTTTTGTAGTCAGTCATTTATCTCACCTGTTCACATAGAATTGAAATGGAGGACGGTTTGGGTCTGGGACGGAAACAAATATATAAATTGGTGTAAAGGACAAAATAATTATGACCAAAAAAAATTATTATTATGTTACATGTTTTGTTTTGCTCTCCAGATTAAATGATAATTCCATGACAGTCTTTTAAAATCACTCCCAATTAATCATACTGATGTCAAAGAAAGTTTGACAAATTACGGTAAAGTCTCCAAGCAAGGAAAACACACAGATCCTCATATACTCACTCATTGAAAGGGTTGGTCTCTTTCTCCGCAAATTCAATTTTCTTACAGTCACGCAGTGGAATCTGCAAGCAAAGAAAAGGTGACGTATAACTATACAATTAATGCAGTACTTCTCAAACAGTGGGCCGCAGAACGATGCCGGGGGTGGCGCATGTTACCCCGGGGAACAATACATTTTTGCAGTACAAGAATAAAGTTTAATTGCACATCCATCGCAGTGGGTGGCATTGGCACTCTCATCTTCAGAGAGTGCGCAGTATTTCTGAACCAAACAAGGGCACAAAGCAAAGAGCACTGGAGATATGAAGGGCTAAGACGCGGAAATACGACAAAGCGGATGTAGCATTTGACTTTTAATACAGTGTCTGTTTATTGTGTCTAAAAATGTTTGCAGCGGACAGCAGGAAGCCAAATCAATAGCGTACAGCATCAATGCTATTTTTTCAGATCCCAAGGCTGCGTGACGTCACCATCGTAAACTCGAAGGGGGTCAACATAGAAGTGCGCTCGCATACACCCCATGCTAGTACTGCTTGTTTTCTGCCGGTAATCTTTCAAAAAAGAACATGCAGAGTAAACACTGCTGCTTTGGAACTTGTAGAAACGACTCTAGACATAAAGTCATTTGCTCCCAAAAACGTATAAACACGTTCTATTTCTAATTGTTTCAGTGTCCTAAAGACATATTTATACGTCTTTTATGTTTTTTTTCATAAGAGACATCTCTGGGTTCTGATTCAACTGAGCTCCGAAGCACAAAGCTGAAAATCCATTTTAAAGCAATAAAACTGGCCACTGGAGGGAGTAGCGCATTTGGTAAGACCCGCAACCCGATTCAACGACAACGAACGGCCGAGCCGCACGGTCGGAGCGCCGGCGGAAGGATGCCAGGCGGCGGATGACCGAGCAGAACAACCGAGAGGACGCCCGGGATGCCAGGTGCTGGACGACCGAGCGGAACGACCGGGACCACCAGTGCAGCGGAAGATGCCGTTGAGTCCGTGCTGCTCGCCGAGCAGACCCCGCAGAGACTCAAAAAAATCCATCTTTATGAGACAGGCAGCGATGAGGGAAAAGTTTACTAGGCTGTCGCGGCGACAACAGCGTTATCTCGGCGACAACAGAGTCATCGCTTAGTTAGTAATGTGTAAATAAATTGTTACTTTGCTATCAAAAGCTCTATTTGTCTTGTTTTTTATAATATTTTGTAAAAGGAAAACATTATTCAGATGTTTGGGATGTAATTAAAGCAAAAAATAGCTGTGTTAAAGTCAAAGTTATGTTTGAAATGTATGCTTTCACAAAAAACTCAATTTCTCTGTTTTTTCATCAGAAATTGGAAAATTGCCAAAACTAAGCTATTTTCTAATGCTGATTTCTAAAGAATGAAAAAGATATGAAATTACTTTTTTCTTGCTGAAAGAAGAGAGCCTAATCTTTCTTTTGGTGTGTTCCATGTTTATATAGCCATAGAACAGAATGTTCTGTGGGCCTTGCAAAATCAGTCAAAATTCATTAAAACGGCCGGGAGCGAAGGGCCTTGCTCCGGTGAAAATGGCTGGGAGTGAATGAGTTAAGACCATCCACATATGAAGGATGTTACCGTCGTACGTTTCCCAAAGCCACAAATTTAGAGGGAAAAATTGTGAACAATGGATCAACTCATGCGGACGTCCAAAAGACCAGTTTAACACCAGCAAGGTGAAGACATTCACCTTCATATGCAGTAAACATTATGTTGGGGGGCATGGTCCTACAGATCGACAATCCTGATCCATTGCCTGCCCCGAAGTGGAAAACCATTTTAATATTTTTACTTGTATTTTAGCGTGGCGTTTTGAATGAATGACCTGGAAAAAAAATTAAATTAAATTTTTATATCACAACAGTCATGTAGGCTTATTTTTCTAAAATATGGATTTTTAAACAAATTAGCCATGTTTGGCCTTGGTCTTTTTGTAGTAAGCCCGTTCATGCCTACAGGTAGGCTCTAAATTTAACAGCTTTACTTTTTCTGTTGTAAAGACACAACCTTAGCAAGAGGAATAGTAAATAAATTAATAGAATTAAGATTTGTTATTTATGAAAAAATTTAAAGTGTTCATTGTCTGTCACTGAGTAGCATTTGCGATCGCTACACAAAAATACCTATGTAAATTGCCCCCAAGAACGGTCAGAGACTTAAGACAACCAGAGGATAAAATATATAGGAAAGACAGGGCATAGGGAATATGGTAGTAAAGGATAGATTGTTGAAACAGGAGAATGTCATTGTCAGTGGCGTAAGGCATGAATGCACATAAGAAAAAGGTGTCGATAAAAAAGCTACTTCTGGATCAGGTCAGCTCTTTTTCCCGTCTTTTTCAGCCCTTGACACTCATGTCAGCTTTTTAACTGAACATTTGTATGTTCTTCCACATCTTCACCAGTGAATTTGGCATCAGGGACATTATTTTTGGACAGAATTGGTACGTTAAGCTCAGTAAACACCTCGTTCATACAAATATTTACATGCATCTAGCATGAGGGAGAAAAGCAACTTTGACCCCCCCTAGCAACAGATGCTAAGCTAAAGTCATGAATATTAATGAGCAAAGGTGACGTGTTACGTGCAATACGCTTTTAAGACGTCACTTTAATACATGAGACGCCAATCACATTGATAAGCCGCTTTTCATCGAAAGTGTGCCGAATATCATCCAGCTTTGTCAGTGTTACATCAGTAAACCAGCGAGCACTATTAGCATCATACAAAGTGGCATACTATGTTGCTCAGGGCAAAATAACCCCACACCATAGCAAAGGAGCTGATACTGCTTGCCGCAAAAAATAAAAAACTGTTCCTCTGTCCAATAACACTGTCGTTGTTGTTTTTTAATTTGTTTTTTTCGGTTTGGCATATTGCCCTCTTGCTAATTAATTTGAATTTATTATCATTTATTTATTTTATTGCATTTTATTTTTCAGTATCAAATGGTCAAAAAATGTACCATGAGTATATTTTTACAGTTTCAATGTGACTTTTTTTTTTTAATTCAGGCAAATTGATGCACTTTAAGAGTTTTCTGTGAAAAACAAAACAATGTTAATAAAGTGATACTTTATTGTAAGTTGATCTATATAATTTTTTTTTTTTTTTTTATATTAAAAAGGACGCAATGTTATGCAGAGGTGTACCTATAATAATAATAATTTTATCAACAAATGACACTCTTTAAAGTGGCGGGAGACAGATGGGGGGGGCACAAAACGTTTACGTCTTCCTGGGTGGGGGCTAACAGAAAATAATTGAGAAGCACTGACATAATGGACACAGAATAGACTTTTACTTTACATATACTCAGGGGTTAAAGTAAGCCATAGCCCTCCGAAGCTCAGCTCTGCCACCTCAGAGCCAAATAATAGTAATAAAGTCAAGTAAAAAATAAGATACTGTGTGGTACAATAAGGTACTGTTTATGCGACTTAAAAAAATGACTGGAGACAAAATGGTGGATGGGACTGCAGCATTGTAAAGTCGAAATCGCCTAAATTGAGTACGTTGTAACCCGGGGACTGCCTGTATTTATATACAGTAGCTGCTGGAAACCCTAATCTCAGTGTTAATATCCGTTTCGTCGTTAAAGATGGAGGAGCATGAAGAAAACAGGACAAAAGTGAAGTCTCGTTTAAATCACCTGTTTGGTTTTCACTTTAGTGTTTGTCAAAGTTGCTGTGTTACGCTTTTAGTTTAGCTTTTAGTTAGCTTTTCCTTTGTGTTAGTTAGCCATAATAGCTTGCCATATATGTTTTTCCTGTTAATTTGGCCAGTGTTTCTCTTTTGAGAATACATGTATGGAAGTTCCCCTATTCTGCAGAATTTTATAAATCCCACTTTAACCACTGCAAACGTATCCTGTATATAGATTGGACGTGCCGACTGAAAATGAATAATACATACCTTTAAAATTGGTTCTGTAAAATCTTCAGGGTCAAAAATGACCGATCTGGAACAGACCTTGAATGAGCCTCTGATTTTTCTGGATATGAAATAGTTTTACACAATTAGAAACGCAAAGACTGCAAAATGCACAAAAAAACAAAGTTGATACAGTGGTGTGAAAAAGTATCTGAACCTTTTGGAATTTCTCACATTTCTGCATAAAATCCCCATCAAATGTGATCTGGTCTTTGTCAAAATCACACAAATGAAAAAACAGTGTCTGCTTTAACTATAACCACCCAAACATTTATACAGTAGGTTTATATATTTTAATGATAGTATGCAAACAATAACAGAAAGGGGGAAATAAGTGAAAAATCACATTTAATATTTTGTGCCCCCCCCCCCCCCCCGTCCTCCTTTGGCAGGAATAAATTTAACCAGACGCTTCCAGTAGCTGCAGATCAGTCAGGCACATCGATCAGGACTAATCTTGGCCCATTGTTCTCTACCAAACTGCTGTAGTTCAGTCAGATTCCTGGGATGTCTGGCATGAATCGCTGTCTTTAGGTCATGCCACAGCATCTCATTTGGGTTCAAGTCTGGACTTTGACATGGCCACTTGGCCAGAACATGTATTTTGCTCTTCTGAAACCATTCTGAAGTTGATTTACTTCTGTGTTTTGGATCATTGTCTTTAAATCATTAGCTTTAAACTCAGGTTTTCCTGCAAAAAATCCTGATAAACTTTTTAAATTCATTCTTCCATTAATGATTGCAAGTTGTCCAGGCCCTGAGAAAGCAAAACAGCCACAAATCATGATGCTGCCTCCACCATGTTTCATGGTGGGGATAAGGTGTTGATGTTGGCGAGCTTTTCCATTTTTCCTTCACACATGAGGTTGTGTTTTAATCCCAAACAATTCAACGTTGGTTTCATCAGTCCACAAAATAATTTGAAACGGGCAACAAAGTTTTTTTTTAGACAGCAGTAGCTTCCTCCTTGGAGTCCTACCATGAATAGTATAATTGGCCATAGTTTTACATATAGTTGATGTGTGTACAGAGATATTGGACTGTGCCAGTGATTTCTGCAAGTCTTCAGCAGACACTCTAGGGTTCTTTTTTACTCCTCTGAGTATTCTGCGCTGAACTCTTGGCATCATCTTTGGTGGACGGTCACTCCTTGGGAGAGAAGCAACAGTGCCAAACTCTTTCCATTTGTAGACAACTTCTCTGACTGTCGACTGATGAACATCCAGACTTTTGAGATGGTTTTGTATCCTTTCCCAGCTTTATACAAATCAACAATCCTTGATCGCTGGTCTTCAGACAGCTGTTTGACCTAGAAATGATGCACATCTGACAATGCTTCTCATCATTTATACCAGGTGTGTTTTTTATCGTGGGCCGGGCAGCTTTAAACCACTCATCAGTTATTGGGCACACACCTGACTTAAAATGTTTGGTAAAGTTTGGTTTCAATTGTTCTTCAGGTCTCCTTAGGCAGAGGGTTCACTTACTTATTTCCCCCCTTCTGTCATTGTTTGCATGCTGTCCTCATTAAAATATGAAAAACCTATAAATGTTCAGGCGGTTTTAGTTAAAGCAGACAGTTTTTTCATCAGTGTGGTTTTAACAAAGATCGGTTCACATTTGATGGTGATTTTATGCAGAAATGTGAGAATTTCCAAAAGGCTCAGATACACTTCCATACCACTGTATATAATATTAATAACCATATCGAGAGAAAAAAGAAGGATGTTCAAAACACGATGATATTTATTTAACAGAATAATTTTCGCATTCGATGTATAGGTTACAAATCTGATTTCTGGCCTTCTTATACGGAGTTTAGATTCTTTCCTCATGGGTTTTTCTCTGGCTTTCTCTCACAATACAAAAACATTTGATAGTACATATCAAAAGATGAGAAGGTTACTTACCTCTTCGTGGCCGAGCTTCTTGTCACATTGTATGCAGTGTGCTGTTCAAAATAATATTCTTCCAAATCCAATAACAAAAGAGAAAATCTAGAAAAGATTCAGCACACACAAAAATAATTTCTTACTCACTTGTGAAGACATGTTTAAAACAAGCAAACATTTAAGTATGTGACTGTAAATGGGTCATCTTCTACACACGCTTAATCATCACTTCACTTTGCAAAGACTTCTTTCATTGAGATAATTACAGCAGAACAATTTTATATCAATCATTGTACTCATTGCTGAAAAGTGCTGAGTCATACTGGATCTTCAGGTTGGATAGCTTTTAACGGCACCATAGTGACCTTAAACTGAAATTGCATGAAAGTATGACGCAATATCAGGTATTCATACGAGAGTTTAGGGAAATGTCAAATACTTTTTGATGAGGCAAGCGTTTTTATTTTTTTCCGGTTGTTTTCTGCTTTCATTCCCATGTAAAAAGAAAAAAATGTTTTTACAGGGTTTGTTGAACACGCATGAACGTAAGAGCAGTTATACATGAATGGATTAACCCTTGAGAGTCGAAGGACGCGCCGGCGCGTCCTCAGCGCACGTCCTCTTTGAAGCGCCCTCACGTTTTAATTACGTCACCCACATGCCGTTGGTTGGTCTCGTTTTAAAGTGCGGAAGTTGCGGTTTACCCTCGTTATTATTTTAAGTCAATCGACCAACTAAAACGTGAGATATTGTCATTTAAGTTTGATAGTTTTATTGTCCTCTCAAAAAAACATTAAAACGCTGCATGGATCATTTGTTTACTGGACTGTCTCAGGAAATTAGAATACACAATATTCTAATTTTTTGAGACAGTCCTGTGTATATATACAGGACTGTCTCAGGAAATTAGAATACACAATATTCTAATTTCCTGAGACAGTCCTTAGAATATTGTGTATTCTAATTTCCTGAGACAGTCCTGTATATATACACAGGGCTGTGCTTTAAAAAAATTAGAATATTGTGTATTCTAATTTCCTGACTGTCTCAGGAAATTAGAATATTGTGTATTCTAATTTCCTGAGACAGTCCTGTATATATACACAGGACTGTCTCAAAAAATTAGAATATTGTGTATTCTAATTTTCTGAGACAGTCCAGTATGTCTATATTTCGATCACTTCTTGTCCTTTTTCAAAACGGAAGCTCCATGAAAAAAAACACAAATCAAACGAACCCTTTCGAAGTCACAGTGGAAGCACAAAATGCGTTTTTTTTTAATAAATAAAACTGCCGTGCGAGGTTCCACCGAACGAGAGGGAGGAGTGTTCTGAAGCAGCGAGGTGGCGAGCGGCGGCCGTTTGGATCAAGCAGCGACTTTGTGTGACTTTGAGAATGAACGGAAAACTAAATTTAGCGCAAGCAATTGTGCTTTTTGATCAACTTGAGGAAGAGGATGGTCTAAATTCGTCATCATCGTCTTCTTCGGAAGAGTCCTCGAGTGAAGATAGTGACGGATTTGAACACGTGGGTGACGCCATCGACGAGCAGAGGTAAGCCAACTCACTTTTTTTTTTTTAATGCTGAAAAAGTTTCTTTTGAAAGTTGCAAGACAAAGTTCATTTTGATGCAATATAAGTGTGTGTTTGTGTATATAATAATAAAATGTGCATATCAGATCAAAGTCATACGTGCACTGTGTGTATCCCAGGCAGGAATTTATAATTTGTGTTCTTCTTTCTATATGTAGATTAGGGATGTAGCACATATTCATCAGCTATGGTATTGCTATGGTATTCTTTCTATTGTCATACATATAGATTTCCATTATTATTTATTGCTTTATATAATTTTATTTTATACTTTATTATTTTCATAAATACTGACTTTTTTTTTCATGTACATTTATAGTGACAATGAAAAATCTACATTCACTGCCCGAATGGAAAGAGGACGAGGGAGAAGGGGTCATCACGGAAGAGCGATGAGATGTCAGCGGAGGAGAGGCTGGAGAAGTCAGCGCGGCAGAAGCCGATCACCACTGGCTCAGCCTGCACCTGTGCCATGGAGCACAGAGCAAGACACAGACACTGCCCCACAGTGCAGCCGGTTCACACCCCGGAGACCACCAGGACCTCAGGTGAATCGTGACCATGCATACACCCCAAAAGAACTTTTTGACCTGTTCTTCACCTCATCGACACTGATGAATATGTGCAAACACACAAACCAGTATGGCAGAGTCCGAAAAGAGATTGGGAAAAAGTTTGTGTGGACAGACACTACAGTGGAGGAGCTTGAAAAATTTATTGGACTCCTCTTGTACATGTCTTTGGTTTCACTTCCAACTGTGCAAGATTATTGGAAGGCAAGGAATTCCAGGACGTAACAGCTTTTCAGAGTGGCATGCCTGAAAAAAATTTAACTTGTTTATTGTAAATATTTTTTATACCTAAACTCATAAAGAGATGGCCTCTAAACACTTTTTGTGTTAGATTGTATATATTTTTTCACTGTTCTTCAGTGTTTGGTCTGCTGTATATAACCTGTTTTGACTAGAGCATGTATAAAACCAAAAAACGCCTATGGCTATACCTGTTGTATATGCTGAATTGTCAAATATAAGACTATTTATTCTAAATTTTTTTGGTTGAATGTTCATCCTAACATGTTGAATAAATATTATAAAGTTTCAAAACGGTTCCTTACGCATGTTTGGTTGTCAATTGGACATCAATATTAAAAATTTTCACAAAACGATTTTGGAATTTTTGGTCTTTTTGGGCCCAAAATGATGATTTATAATTGGTCAGTGAAGGAAACAACAGTTTGGACATGAAGTTCAAGGTGTCACAAAAAAAGGGACCAAACCAGGCCATCGTAAACAATTCTTTCTTTGAAATATAAAGGCAACTTCAAAGGCATGCAAAATCAGACAAAATAGGCCCAGACCTTAAAGGGTTAAACCGCTACATGGAATATTTAGCCATCGAAAAAAAAAAACTAAATCCTATGGCTTGACTATCTAAATTAAGTTTCACACGTAACAGCCTGAGCTTTCTCCAGGTACTATGAATTCCTTTTACATCCCGGATCAAATTTCGCTGCTTTGAGGATTCGTTTAATTAGAGTGACTGTATTGGTTTGTTTTGAAAGTGCTGCATTTTAGTTTTATTGATTTGGGTGAATACAATGCCCTCTACTGGCAACAGTGAACATGCCATTACTCGTCTAATATGGCTGAATCCAGCTGTTCCCTGTAAATACCAACATAAGGTATGTTTTTGTTTGAACTAATATGTTTGTTTATGCATTCTTTATTTAGTTTAGAAGTATACAGTACATTTATATTACATTTTAAAACATACATTTAAGACAAAAACTTTGTCAAGAAACAAGAGGTCACCCTGGAGAAATGCCAAACTAGCTTTAAAACAAAAGCAAGATTGAAGACGAGCAGAACGCAGGTGGCAAAAAAACAAAGGTTTTTTATGATATCTACAAAGAGTCTTCGCAAATATAATCAGGAACGGAAAAATGCAAGGCAGTCATATTTTTCAGACATGGAAAAACTTATGCATGCATTCATTTTCAGTAGATTGGACTATTGCAAAGGTATATTTACAGTTATTGATAAAAAAAAAAATCAGTCAGGAAGCTGCAGCTAGTACAGAATGCTGCTGCCAGAGTCCTTACAAATAAAAGGAAACTGGACTACCGTACATTATGCCGGCTTTGAAATTTTTACACTGGCTTTCAGAGAGTCAAAGGACAGACTATAAAGTACAATAGGCTCGTCTACAAAACACTTAATGGCCTTGGACCAAAATATATGCTTTATTTGTTGGATCCCTAGGAAACATCTAGACCCCTAAGGTCTTTTCGTGGGACAACACTGACAAAATGACATTTTGACACAATGAAAAGTAGTCTGTGCGCAGCTTATATAACAGAGATAATTTATTTTCCCCTCATAAAATATAGCCATTAATTTCTAAACCCCTGGCAACAGAAGTGAGTACACCGCATGGGAACTACGTACATTCCTAAATGTCCAAACTGATTACTGCTTATCATTTTCCCTCCAAAATGTCATGTGACTCGTTACAGGGGTGCTGTCAGCATTGCTGCAGAGATTGAAGAGGTGGGGGGGTCAGCCTGTTAGTACTTAGACCATACGGCGTACTCTACATCAAATTGGTGTGCATGGCTGTCACCCCAGGAGGAAGCCTCTTCTGAAGACGGTACACAAGTAAGCCCGCAAACAGTTTTCTAAAGACATGTCAACAAAGCACATGGATTACTGGAACCATGTCATATGGTCTGATGAGACAAAGATTAATTTGTTTGGTTCCCATGGTCTCAAGCATGTGTAGCGGCAACCAGATGAGGAGTACAAACATAAGTGTGTCATGCCTACAGTCAAGCGTGGTGGTGAGAAAGACCCCCCCACCTCTTCAATCTCTGCAGCAATGCTGACAGCACTCCTGTAATGAGTTACATGACATTTTGGGGGGGAAATGACAAGCAGTACTAAATTTGGACATTTAGGGATGTACGTAGTTCCAATGCAATGTACTCACTTTTGTTGCCAGGGGTTTAGATGTTAATGGCTTTATTTCGAGGGGAAAATAAATAAATGAACTCTATTATATGAGCTGCACACAGACTAATTTTCATTGTGTCAAAGTGTCATTTTGCCAGTGTTCTCCCATGAAAAGATCTACTTAAATATCTGCAGAAAAATGTGATGTGTGTACTCACTTTTGTGATACACTCTATGTTCCAAGAACAAGAACCAAACAGGGTGAGGCAGCATGTAGTTATTATGCGCCGCACCTCTGTAACAAATTGTGTTGAATTGTGCTATATAAATAAATTTGCCTTTCCTTGCCCTTTGCATCGGGAGAAAATACTTACTTTTTACTTGTAAATTTTACAGCAAGTACCTTTTTACTTTTACTTGAGTATTTTTTAGATACTTGTATTTTTACTTAAGTATTTTTGCACATTTATCTGTACTTTTACTTAAAAAAAAAAAAAAAATTTAAGTACTTTATACACCGTTGAAAATGTCAGTCCTTTTGGGGCTCGTCCCTCTGTATATTGCAATGACATGCTACCGAAGGGCTTAAAAACTTTTTATTTACAAACAAGTTTATTTATTTAGGCACTTTATTGTAGAGGTGAATCGAATGTTGCCTTATTGAACGCCAGCATCCTATGTAGCAAAGTCAAGTGTGGATAGCATAAAATTCAATAACCTCTGCAGTAAATTCAGTCCAAGAAAACACTACATTTCCCATAAATCCCCAGTCTATTGCCAAAGCCCAGACTACTTCCACAAATCGTACAACTGTCGGTAAATATGTCAATGTTCGCAGAACAGCATGTTCAGCATCTTTCATTAGCTAATTGAACTGGGTATGACTGTTTCTACTGGGATTCTCTACACATTCGAAAACCGACAGCGTTAGCAATGCAGGCTGCAGCACACACATTGACAAGGCACCACGCTAAAATAATAGAGATACCAACCTTTCCTTTGTTCGTTCTTTTGTCTTCAAAAATGCCATGACTGTAAAACATCCTTCTGTGACACCGAAGCTGCTCAGTCAGACGCCTGTAAACAAGGAAACTTCCTCGACACCACGTGACCTCACATAAGCGATCTTTGGGAGTTCAGAACATCCAATAGCACATATTTTTACCATATTTAACAAATATACCCTATAAGAACATGGCAAAATAATTACGTGACATTATTATATATATATTTATAATCAGGTATGATCAAGCTGACACAGGAATTCATTTGTTTCTGTCTCTCATCATACTTTTTATCAGGCAGTCTTCACTCATTAGACGATCTTAGTTTGACGACGTTTTGACGTGTCAGTCAGTTAAGTCAGTCCAGTGACAGAAGTTTCGTATTGCGACATAATAGTACTGTAGTCGAAAACATGCTAATAATATTATTGGATTAGTGTTTGCGCAGAAGTCATGCTGCGTTTTAGCAAGTCGAAATGCAGTGGAATAGGAATTTCTGCGGGCTCGCCTTTAGCTTCTTTTTTGTTGTATCGTATTTCACGAATAAGGTAGGTTTCTCACAAATATCACCTTTTTTAAGGGGAAGTGATTACTTTTGAATACATCTCTTTTAGAAGAGATTTCTTTCGAACGTTCATTTACAGTAATGGACGTGTGTTTTTTTCACGGGCAGATTAAAGTGAAACATTTTCTACATCCTTTTGAAGTTAGTTACCCAGAATAGTGTCATGAAAGGAACTTCAACATTCTCAGAGATGCAACACGTGTCAAAAATAATAACAAGCTCGTACAGTAAATTAAAACCATCCCGAAAAGTAAAGTGACAATGATAAATCTTAGGCTACTTGTGTGTTAGTCACACCCGGGTAGCTACTTTATGGTTAAAAAAACACACACAAATAAACAAGAATATTGGTGAGTTTGGAGGAAAGCCATAATATTTTTCCTCTAATTATTTAGTTATGCATCTTAGTTAAGGGCGTAGG
The DNA here is from genome assembly GCF_030265065.1 of Corythoichthys intestinalis. Taxonomy (NCBI): domain Eukaryota; kingdom Metazoa; phylum Chordata; class Actinopteri; order Syngnathiformes; family Syngnathidae; genus Corythoichthys; species Corythoichthys intestinalis. The sequence continues at coordinate 35,420,643 of NC_080414.1, read as the reverse complement.
TTTGGTCTCAACATTGTTAGGGACGATAAAACAGCATAACATGCATGTACACTTTTATGCACGTACACTTCTATGCTGGGGATGGGAAATTAATAATACCAATTGGTTGCCATTTGCCAATAATACAGATTGGGTGAACAGGGGTCAGGGCTAACTTATGAACATTATGAATATGAACCTCATTAATTGATAGGCTAAATCGGGGTGCCCAATCCCGGTCCTTGAGAGCCCATATCCAGCTTGTTTTCCATGTCTCCCTCCTTTAACACACCTGAATCAAATGATCAGCTCATCAGCAAGCTCTGCAGCAGCCTGATAACGATCCTGATTAGTTGATTCAGGTGTGTTAGAGGAGGGAGACATGGAAAACAAGCTGGATAGGGGGCTCTCGAGGACCGGGATTGGGCACCCCTGGGTTAAATGATCAATGCAAAATACAGTAAATCTATATTGACACATATATATACATATGTAGATACAGCAGAAAACACAGGCAAGTCTGGAAAAAAGAGTTTCTGCTCTTGCACTCCTCTTTGAAATAAACTGCTGTATTTTAAGCCAAAAGAACTGTTGTGTTTGACAGAACAATATGTCTATATGCTGCCATAGCAGATTCCTGGCGCATTAAGCTCCCAAACTATTTTTAATTTGTCCGTTTTACCATGGAAACCCCCGTTTACAGACGTTGCGCAACTGCTTTTGTTTCAACCAAGCCATAAAACGAAGGTAATTATATTTATTATTCAAAATGTCTGTCATTTTTAATCTTAGAATCATTAATCTATGTTTAACATTTTGTTTAAAAAATAAATAAAAATTAAATGACTAAAAAAATGATTCTCTCGCATATTTTAAACTTTTAAACAAATGACGTCACAATGAAAAAAAAAATGGTGTCTTCAAAAAAGTCACGGATATGTACCTCATAACTATCACTTAATTGTTTTTTTTTTTGTTACTGTTGCATTTTCTCCGATATGTTAGATGATAATAAACAACCCAAACAAAGAAAAATTGAAAAACAACGTTTAAAAAGGTAAATACAGTGGTACCTCTACATACGATCGCTTCGACACACGAACTTTTCGTCATCCGACGTAAAATTTGACTCGCCATTTGTTTCTACATCCGACGACATGCTCGAAATACGACGACAATGGCAGCACCGCAGACAAATGCACGGCGGATTTTCTTGTGTGACAAATCAACACTGGTTTCAGAAAAGGTTGGTACAGGTGGTGAAACAAGGAAAAAGTTGACGCTTACCTTCTAAATGAAGATGCAAATGACAGAAAAATATGAGCGTAGGGTGGGCATCCGTAAAATGGCTCAACAATACATCTCCACGGTCCTCCTCCGACCATCTTTCGCCAGTCTATATAAGTTAAGCTGACAATTTTTATTGTGGTAACATCTCCAGAGAAATCGCCAACTTCGCCACGTTTTTATCATTTATTTCACAACTTATTCAAAACAAAAACACCTTCTGTCTGCCGCAATTGACGGTGTTCTCAAGAAAACATTCAAAGTGAAAGTGAAACTCAAGCTCACCGGTCTGTCTCTGGCACGTCAGCCCCGCGGTGCGTTCAGGGTCAGCAAAAAGCGTCCGCCACATTAGAACCCGATTCGTTACATTAATACAGGAATTATTATTATTATTATTATTATTCCGATTTTGATTTATAATTTATTTGTTTTGCTATGTGTAATTGCCATTTGTAATAGTACCAGCAGTATTTTTTAAGGATTTAGTGAAGGTTTTTGGGCTGTGGAACGAATTAACGGAATTATAATGTATTCCTATGGGAAAATCCTGCTCGACATACGACCATTTCGACTTACAAACAAGGTCCTGGAACGGATTAACTTCGTATGTAGAGGTACCACTGTATATAAAAAGAAAATCTCGACCACTCCTTGAAGTCTGCGATTTCTGCATCGCGACCCTTGTTATATTACCATGTTTCACCCATAAAATACCAAAAAATTCCAGCTGTGGCCATTGACACTTAGTGATACATGCTACATGGAGTTTTGGGATCGAAACAAGGTAAGTACGCGATAATATCTCGTTAAAGTCATGGCGTCTTTAATTCTGCTGTTTCATGCTCTCACCTCCAAATAGTGTTTCTCTGTTTAATTAATTAAATTTTTTAAACGCACTCCTTTTCAAAATTTTTCTTCTACCGGAAAATTGAGATTTTAAGCTTTTCCAATGATGTATCTCACATCCATATCAGACAATTTTGAATTTTGAAATCGGGCCAAATTTGGGGTCTCAGAGCGGAACTTCAAGTCACCTGAGTGTTTTCCGCCATATATATATATAAATACATTTACATATGTTGAAGGTCATAAGTTTTATTGGTTAAATTTACAAAGAAAAGTACAAATATTTGTTGGTTCTATGACAGATGTTCATAAATGTTCAATATGAGCGCCTCCTGCAAATGCCTTATCAAAATGCTTTTTCTTTTGAAGTGAACGGCATTTCTTAACCTGAAAAGATAGAAATGCCAAACGTTACACACAAAAACCTGAAACGTTTCTACACAAGCTGTGAAAATTTGAGGTAATTCCAACGAAAATTGTCAAAATTATTGGCGTACGACGTGGGGTCAAACATTTTGGAACATCCTGTATATACTGTATTGTATACATATAGAGTGCTGGCCAAAAGTTGGCACACCTGCAATTCTCTCAGATAATGCTCAATTTCTCCCAGTAATAATTGCAATTACAAATTCTTTGGGAGTAATATCTTCATTTATTTTGCTTGCAATCAAAAAACACAAAATATAATGAAAAAAAATAAATCATTATCATTTTACAAAAAACTCCAAAAATGGGCCGAACAAAAGTATTGGCACCCTCAGCCTAATACTTGGTAGCCCAACCTTTAGACAAAATAACTGCGAACAACCGCTTCCAGTATCCATCAATGAGATTCCTACAATGCTCTGCTGGAATTTTAGACCATTCTTCTTTGGCCAACTGCTCCAGGTCTCTGAGATTTGAAGGGTACCTTCTCCAAACTGCCATTTTCAGATATCTCCACAGTTGTTCTATGGGATTTAGGTCTGGACTCATTGCTGGCCACTTTAGAAGTCTCCAGTGCTTTCTCTCAAACCATTTTCTAGTGCTTTTTGAAGTGTGTTTTGGGTCATTGTCCTGCTGGAAGACCCCTGATCTTTGAGGGAGACCCAGCTTTCTCACACTGGGCCCTACATTATGCTGCAAAATGTGTTGGTAGTCTTCAGACTTCGTAATGCCAAGCACGCGGTCAAGCAGTCCAGTGCCAAAGGCAGCAAAGCAACCCCAAAACATCACGGAAGCTCTGCCATGTTTGACTGTGGGGACCGTGTGTTTTCTTTGAAGGCCTCGTTTTTTCCCCTGTAAACTCTATGTTAATGCCTTTTCCCAAAAAGCTCTACTTTTGTCTCATCTGGCCAGAGAACATTCTTCCAAAGTGTTGCAGTTAGTTGTATTCATTTGGGTGGATACACTGCCATCTAGTGGCAACAGTGAATATGCCATAACTCGTCTAACATGGCTGAATCTAGCTGGTCCCTGTTAAGACCAACATAGGGAATATTTTTGTTTGAGCCAATATGTTTATTTATGCATTCGTTATGTAGTTTAGAAGCATATTCAGCAGTTTTTTGTGGGAGTATGTGTTTGAACGTTTTGTCTTGACTTTGTCCTGTGTTGGGGTCTGTACCGGCCAGTTTGCAGATTGCAGACTAATTCATATATTAATCGATTACTTAAAAAATCAATGGCTGCAACCCAATTGTTACACTATTAATCCTTGTTCTAATAAGCCTACATAAGGAAAAACAAAGATTAATACATTTCAAATTTGGATAAAAAATATCCTAAAGGGGATTAACAGACAGAGTTGTAATTCGTAAAAGATAAATGTATGAGTTATAATAATTTTATTTTCAAACCCCTCTTAATGTTTTCGTTTTTATAAAACTAGAAACATTAGTTTTACTAGTAGGTCGCCCATTTTGTTGACAAGTCGACGCAATGTACTCTGGGCGATGACGTCACTGGGCAGCGTTGCCATACTTCCACATTGTCACTCGTTAGCTACATAAACATGTCGTCGGTTCTGCCCTTCCAATTTGAACCCGAGCGGTAAAGATTCCCGTGCGACAGACGAGCGCGTAGAAAACAGGACTATAATTCCGCGTGACGTCAGAGTCATGATTTTCCGTATAAAGCAACTGCAACCCACATGCGTTGTCTGTAAAACCTGAAAGGGAAACGCAACTAAAAAGAAAGTCCGGCTGGATTGACCACGGAATTAGAAAAAAGGGATTGAGTAAAAGGGTTTATTGAACACAAAAAAACACAAACGATCATGAAAAGGGAGACACAAAAAGTGTCCGTGACAGTGGGTCGATAAAAAACAAACAAACAAACAAACAAAAAAAAAAGGGAGACAGACACCGCCATGAGACAGACAAATGAAAAAAAAAACAAGGCAATGATGCAACTAGCAAGGAAGGGATATACAAAGTGTCAAATGGCAGCAAGTCAATGTCTTGGCATGACGCCAAGGATCGGTTTAGAGACTAAATATAGTAGAGTTTACATAATAAATATTATAGATTTTAAAATCAATGGCAATAATATACTAGTATGTGTTCCTAACATCATAATTTAGGAAAAGAGAAGAATTGTGGCTTATTAGAGCCTGCAAGTCTTAAAGTCCGAGGTTCATTTTAACTAGCTCTCTTCTGTGTTTTAACGCACATCAATTTTAACATTGCAAAATCTGTTGTAATTTAGTCACTAGATTAAATTTGTTTTCAACATCTTTTTGCTATGTAGTCACATGAAACCACTGTTTTTCAGTTTGTCCTGTCGGTGATGAAATTCACCTATCCGACCTTATTCCAAGGGTGAGTGGTATATTGAAGTATGGCATTTTATTATTATGTGTAGCAGCCCAGTGGATGACTGGTTACCATGGTGCTTTACAAACATAACTAGTTCTACTCTTTGGTTAAAGATGGCAGACATTTATCGGCGCGCTATTGCTCCTGCTTTCTGGAAAGCTGGGTTGGGTGGAAATGAGCCGCATCTCCAGGTATACTTTCTTAACAATTCAGTCATTTGAATTAAACTACATCCACTTTGAGAGGTTAAGGTGTCTGATCCATTTAAATACTGAATTTCAGATCAGCTGCCTTTGCCTGGCTTCCAGGCTCCCTCCTGTTTGTCGGGAACATTTATGCAGGCTCCAGAGCACTATCACTTCTCGTGAGTCACTTACTTGAGCCTTCTAATGTATGTAATAATCAATTTAATATCATCAAATTTCTTTCTACTTGCAGGAAATTCCTTTCTTTTTCACTCTACAGAATTCATCGCATGTTGTGAGCTATGCCATCTCAAAGGCTGTTCATAGGGAGGTAAGAGTATATGGTACAGTGGTATTTAAAAGTATTTGATCCTGATCTTTTTCAAAATCACACAGATGAAAAAACTGTCTGCTTTAATTAACATCAACCAAACATTTATTGGTCTTCATATTTTAATGAGTATAGTAATAAAACAATGACAGAAGGGGGAAAAATAAGTACGTGAACCATCACATTTGATATTTTGTGGCCCCAGGTTTGGCAGCAACAATTTCAACCAGACGCTTCCTGTAGCTGCAGATCAGTACGTCACATGGATCAGGACTAATCTTGGCCCATTCTTCTAGACGAAACTGCTGTAGTTCAGTCAGATTCCTGGGATGTCTGGCATGAATCGTTGTCTTTAGGTCATGCCACAGCATCTCATTGGGGTTCAAGTCTGGCCACTCCAAAACGTGTATTTTGTTTTTCTGAAACCATTCTGAAGTTGATTTACCTTTGTATTTTGGATCATTGTCTTGTCGCAGCATCCATCCTCTTTTTGGCTTCAACTGTCTGACAGACGGCCTCAGGGTTTCCTGCAAAACATCCTGATAAACCTTTGAACTCATTCTTCCATTAATGATTGCAAGTTGTCCAGGCCCTGAGGCAGCAAAACAGCTCCAAATCATGATGCTCCCTCCACCATGGTTCACAGTGGGGATGAGGTGTTGATGTTGGTGAGCTGGTCCATTTTTCCTCCACACATGACGATGTGTGTTTCTCCCAAACAATTCAACTTTGCTTTCATCAGCCCACAAAATATTTTGCCAAAACTTCTGTGCAGTGTCCAAGTGCCTTTTACTGAACATTAAACAAGCAACAATGCTTTTTAGACAGTATTGGCATCTTCTGTGGAGTCCTCTCATGAACACCATTCTTGGCCATTGTTTTACATATAGTTGATGTGTGCATAGAGATATTGGACTGTACCAGTGATTTATGTAAGTCTTTAGCAGACAGTCTAGGGTTCTTTTTTACCTCTCTGCATATTCTGCACTGAACTCTTGGCGTCATCTTTAGTGGACGGCCACTCCTTGGGAGAGAAGCAACAGTGCCAAACTCTCTTCATTTGTAGACAACTTCTTGGACTGTCGATTGATGAACATCCAGAGATGGTTTTGTGTCCTATATACAGTATATCCTATAAACGTTTTGGTGGTTTTAGTTAAAGCAATCACTGTTTTACATCTTTGTGATTTTGACAAAGGTCAGATCACATCTGATGGTGATTTTATGCAGAAATGTGAGAAATTCCAAAAGTTTCAAATACTTTTTCATACCACTGTAAATGCCGTTATATATAACACGTAATCTGGGAATTTATTAAATCCATAGTATTATTTGAACCTCAAATGTTTGTCTCATTACAGAAAATTGAGTGGGTGAAATTCATCAGGTTTGTATTATATATTTTTAAACACGAAAATAGGAACCCCTTTAATTCCATTATTCCTTCCTCCTTTCTTAGCATTTGTCTCATGCTGATTTCAGCCATCAAACTTCCTGCCTATGATCCCCAGGTAAATCTTCATTTTCTTAATAGCATACAGACATACAGTATTATTTTTAAGTTAATCAATGTTATTGTAAACTTTGTAGTTTGACTTCACCGGTTACATGTGGGCCATTGCTCATCTATTCTGTGTTGGTATGTCTTGAATTTTAACTTCTGTACGTATACACTGTTTAAGCATCACTTTTGGTTTTTGCTTTTGAGATGACTTTAAAATATTTGTTTTTCAGGGGCATACCGAGTGTTTCAAGTCCACTATAAATCCAGTAATTTGAGGTAAGGGTGTGCATATGGATCCAGAGCAGAGGTTGCGCTAGACATTTTCGTTGTCTGTCATTTTGACCGACAGGGTCATAAAAATCCGGTCATAATCTATTTTTACCCGTCACTTAAATTTTTAAAATGATAATGATGACATATTCAATAGTATTTAGTTTTCATTCATTTTTAATTAATATTGTAACGCTTGCTTGGCGGCGAAAAATTAGACACGGAAGTCGTGGTATTTTTCTCCCTCTTTTTACTCTGCTTACCGCCATCACCAACAAAACAACAACTCCGCCCCCAAAGAAAAAGAGGCAACTATATAGACCCCAATCACCAACGTCACACAATGATCTTAATTGTGGTTGTCAGCCCAAAATCTTCTAAATATATATTAAATGCATCTTACCAGATATAAAATGACTACTACATATTCTGTGGTGATCGTTTGGTGGCCAGATTTCTTGTCGAATTACAGCAGTCCATCTCGCTCTCCTCTTCGGGTCTCTCAGAATACGGTAGAACTTCAAGTCTCTCCGTCTATCTTCTCTGTTACTGCAACCAACCGCCACACACGCCTTCACCATTTTGATTATTAATGTTAACGAGCAGAAAAACACGCCGTAATAGGAGGCATGTACGTAGCGGTAATGTGTAAACACAGCCGACACACAATATGGCGGCTCCAGTCAGGGGGGCGGAGTTGTGACGTCATGTGATTGGGGTCTATACACAGGCGGCAATCTAGTCCACCAATTGGATGACGCACTGGCACACCGGGTGCACCAATAAGAACCTCGCGTTGATGTGTCAATCACGGTGCCGCCGCCAGACCCCGGTGACGCTACAATATTCTGACAGAATAGCCAACGACGTCATGCATTAAGAGAGACAATAGCTAATTAATATGCTCACTCGCCACCCTGTGGTCTGGGGTGTGAATTGCAACCTGTCAAAATGACGGACTGACTTCAGTTTTTTCCGTCACCGTTTTAAAAAACCGGTCAACGACGGAAAATATTCGGTTAACGTGACCCCTGATCCAGAGTAGAGCTGTTCCGACGAGTCGACGTTGTTGACGTCATCGATGACGTAAATGCGTCGACGGGCAAAACATACGGTCGTTTAGAATAAGTAAGTTTAGAATGGCGGGCGCTTGCGATGCTAGCAGTTGTTTTTTTTTACATGACTATGTGTGCCTTTCATTCAAAATAATTGTAACATTTCAGGTTGCCCTCTGCTTTATCTATTTTCAGGTTAAAACAAACAAAAGTTGAACAGTTTTTCCCCTCCCCAAAAAATGCAGAATACACACCAGAAAGAGCATCTGAACTCACACAAAGTATTTTGAAAATGATTTGAAATGAACATTGCGATTCATTTTAACATTTAGAAAAATTTAGACAATGACATACCACAAAAAAATGTAAGAATTGTTTTGACTCCTGTTAAAAAGGTGGTCACAGTGTTTCTGTTTACATTTTTTGCACTAGTTAATGCCAGCAGCATTTGACCTCATTGTTTGTGATTTATTACTGATTATTATTTATTGATACGTTAATAAAGAATTTAGGCATTCCAAAATATTTTTTTGTGAATTAATAAGCTTCAACAAAAATTTCATTATTAAATTAGTACCAAAAAAATAAAAAATATTAGATTAGTTGACTAATCGTAAAAATAGTCGACTGACTAATCGGGAGGAAATTAGTTGTTTGGGACAGCCCTAATCCAGAGTAAAAGTAATATTCAAATTCTACCATGGGCGATGCAAGAAATATTTCACTGGGGACATTTTGGAATTTCTCACATTTCTGCATAAAATCCCCATCAAATGTGATCTGATCTTTGTCAAAATCACACAGATGAAAAAATACAGCGTCTGCTTTAACTAAAACTACCCAAACATTTATAGGTTTTCGTATTTTAATGAGGATAGCATGCTAACAATGACAGAAAGAGGAAAAATAAGTAAGTGAACTCTCTGCGTATTGAGACTTTGAAAACAATTTGTAGCAAAAATTAAGTCAGGTGAGTGCCCAATCACTGATGAGTGGTTTAAGGCTGCCCTGCCCACTATAAAACACACACCTAGTCAGTAATGTCTTGATAAGAAGCATTGTCTGATGTGCGTCATGGCTCGGTCAAAAGAGCTGTCTGAAGACCTGCGATCAAGGATTGTTGATTTGTATAATGCTGGGAAAGGATACTAAACCATCTCTAAAAGTCTGGATGTTCATCAATCAACGGAATGGTTTCAGAAGAACATAATACATGTTCTGGAGTGCCCAAGTCAAAGTCAAGACTTGAACCCCATTGAGATGCTGTGGCATGACCGAAAGACGATTCATACCAGACAGGAATCTGTCTGACTGAACTACAGCAGTTTTGTCGAAAGGAATGGACCAAAATTAGTCCTGATTGATGTTGCAGACTGATCTGCAGCTACAGGAAGCATGTGGTTGAAGTTATTGCTGCCGGGGGGGGTGGCGCACAAAATATTAAATGTGATGGTTCACTCACTTATTTTTACCCCTTCTGTCATTATTTTATTACTATCCTAATTAAAATATGAAAACCTGTAAATGTTTGGGTGGTTTTAGTTAAAGCAGACACTGGTTTTTCATCTGTGTGATTTTGACAAAGATAAGATCACATATGATGGGGATTTTATGCAGAAATGTGAGAAATTCCAAAAGGTTCAGATACTTTTTCAAAGCACTTTACACAATTTGCACATGGCTCCTTAATATGGTAATTTATGCACGTAACTTTGGCTGTGATAGGCATACTGTATGTGTTGATACTTCCACAAAGCACTTTCTGGAGATATGCTGCGTTCATGTGTGTCAGGACATCCGAGTTCCCAAGTTGGAAAATAGTTTTGATATGTTGTAAATCAGTGTTGTTCGACCCTTTCTGAGACACGGCACATTTTTACATTGGAAAAAAATCTTGCTGCACACCACAAACCAAAATGTTCCAAAATTACTTTCTGTACAGTATATTTAATTTTAAAATAATTTCTCAATATTTCTACGTACTCAGTGTGAAACTTGAGCCTGTTTGGATGAATCCAAAGCCGATATCCTAGCAGGAATCTTCATCAACAACTCTCAGTCTCTGTATTTATTTTTTATAGCAGTTAGGCTTGAAAAGCTCTGAATTACAGACAGGGGGACTTTAGCAATGTCTTTAACCGCATCAGGGCCGAGCAGCCCGCTGACAATAGCTTTGCAGGCTTGTAGTACTAAGGTCTCTGCCACAGTGTGGGACTTTTTTTTAATTTAGTAACACAGGGTTACTGCCTTTGAGGGCTTTCTCATTTACCTGTGTAGTTTTTCTCAAAAAAGTTGCCTGTTTGTCTGTGTTTTCACGAAGGCGAACGAAATTGTCCATCGACTAGTTTTGAAGTGACAGGTGTTTCGTTTGGAGATGACGTTTAGGATAGCTACTCGTGTCGAGTTCAAAACCTGCTCGGATTTCTATCCGTCAGCCATTTTTCTGTCCTCGACAATGTGTTGGAACAAAACACGGGGAGGATTGATGGTCGTCAGATATGGATAAAATGGAAAGGACACTTTCCTGTATATTGAGTCTTGACGAGTCTAATCAAATGATGTACAGTAGTGGTGATTTGGTCCACAGTGACAAGGACAGCAAGGTTGCTGATGGCTAGAAATCAGAGCAGTTATTGAACGCGACACGAGGAATACTTCACTCATCTGGACACGACTGCAACTTTCTATCTAATCCTTCCTTCCTACTGCAACTCGGCCCGTCGAATTAAAAAAAAAAAAAAAAATGCGAGAAAGGATAATTTCTCGCGGTACACCTGACGATCTCTCGCGGCACACTGGTTGAAAAAAACTGTTGTAATGGCGAATAAAAACATGGTTGCCACAAAGAATGGCAGCCTATTGTAATGCTCCAACGATACATCACAAGTTGAGTTACAAATCATGTAATACTGATTTTTTTTTTTTTTTTTAATTAATCCAACAACACGTGAATGCAGCATCAATATTACAGTGCGTGTGCCAAACAGCCATTCATACAGTTGATGGTGCAAATTATATCTTACCACCTGCTTTACAGGTTAGTGCAGGATTACCAGCTTAGTTTATATGACCAAAATTTGCTCGCAGCAAGGATAAATAAGCAAGGAGGATTGAGAGAGGTAAACTAGGTAACCCACCTCGGTAGGGGTGTGCCATTTAGGCACCCCACGATTCGAATCAATTACGATTGATGGTGCTGCGATTCGATTATTAAATGATGATCACGGTATTGACGATGATCACGGTTATCGAGATTATCGATGCATCGTACATTACTAATTAATAAAGTAGCCAAACAAATTTATGTCCGTTATTTACAATATCCTAATGATTCAACAGGAACGATGGAAACATGCCCATACAACAAAAAGGGGCCCTTAAACTGTATTATTATTTTTTTTTTTTTAAATCAAGAAAGTGCAAAAAACATTAACCATTTTAAAGGCAGTAATTATTTCTCAACATGCCCATACCACACGCGGCTGATCTTGAAATACTCTTTTTCACAAGAAGGTGCAAAGAGCATCCTGGTATTTCCTTTTCGATATGGAGCAGCTAGAAGTGAAAAACAAACCACAGACAGGGGTATTGAAAAGCAAACACTGTGGTAGGAGTAGTGTATGGAAGGGCTTCGAATTGATTGTTGAAGATGCTATACAGAAACCTGTGTCGGCTTCGCTGAATCTAAACGAATGTGGCACTTTGCTTTCATACAATAAATAAATTTCCAGCGTTATTTTGTTGTGTAAATGCATTTATAATGATCATAAAAATATGTAGACTATTTAAACATTTAGAAAACTTTTTTTCTGATTAAAATTATTAATTAAAATAAATGTCAAATCCACTGATAGAACAGACACACAAATATAAACAATGTTTATTGAATATGCATCTTACAGTCTTGTTTAACTGGGGGAATTCGTTACAAAAGACAGGCTTCAATTTGTTATCATTATGCACAGGCATCATCGCAAATGTGATCGAACAAAACACACCCACGCATAGCATCCCCGCATTTCTTCCTCCTCCTGAGTCCTCACAAATAAAACATAACATTTCGGGGTTTTTTCGGGCTCGGGCCTACAAACAAAACATAACATTTAGAGTTTTTTCAGGCTTGGGCCTGCAAATCAAGTTAATTGCTCCGGCTCGGGCCGCATCGGGCTGGATTTTTTTGGCCAGATCTAACCTCCATGTGTCCGTTAAAGGTGTCCGGGCGGCAGACGTGTCTTGAATTTTGTCCCGCTACGAGCGGCTGTCATATGGTTATTAGGCAAAGTCATCGTTTTTGAACCTTTATGAATCGTAATCGAATTGTCACGTGTTGAATCCCGATGCATCTAATAACCGATTTTTTGGAACTCCCTTACACCTAGGCAACATAAAACACTTTTAGGTCACAACCTACCAGTTGAGAATCGCTGTATAGTTGCATAACAGTTGCAGCGATATATGCCCATTTCTGTCCAGACAAGGTAGAACAGCAGATGGTAGGAAGAAGTGAAGGAGAGATGGAAGTTGATGAGCATGAGCAGAGGTGAATTTACGATCAACAACGGCTGTCCCAATTCGTATTTTGAATACAAATGGCTTAAAAACAAAAACAAAACAAAAAAAAAAAAACAGTATTTTACAGAAACTTGTATTTTGGTTTGATTATATATAGTTTGAAGTGCTATTTCTGAAAAATAAAATAAAAAAAAGTTGCTCGCTCGCCAGTGCCCCGCTGTGTCCCAGTATTGTATTAGGTCTAGTGACACCTGATTTCTACTTAATCATGTTTTTACTCTCTTCCTTTTGACTTCTCTCATGTAGCGACATTGAACAACAATGCGTTAACTACTTGTTCAGGTAATAACAAATTATTCAGAATATTTTGGGGATTATACTACCTAAACTGGATATTAAAAAGAGGATTTTGTTACAGCGTTCTGCTTCTCGGAATGGCTGCTCATCCATCAGGTGACAATGTACTTTTTATCAGTTGTCTTGAACGTCTTCTCGTATGTAGTACATATGCAATGGGAAGTACTGCACTTTACCCAATGACCTTCATTTCCCTGCAGGTGACCTCACAAGTGCCTTGGAGTTCCCTTCGCTTCAGTCGTACTACTTCCGCGGGGGCTGCTGTGCCAGGTGAGGTAAACCCACCATAGCAAGTTACAAATACTAACACCTACAATATAATAGAAGTTATAGGTATTATGGAAAATGCTCACATTGATGGTAGCTTTACATGAGTGTATTAACTTTTATTCTTTCTTTATTTTTTTTTTTTACATTATGCGCAACTCTGATCTGTAATCTAATTGTAACATGTATTTGTTACAAGTTTTTGATGCATTATAAAAGATTTATGTCTGAATTTTGGGGGGCTTGGAACAGATTAGAGCATTTGCATGGAAAACAAGTCTCCACTTACAGATTTTTCAAGTTAAGAAACTACTTCCAGAACCAATTAATTTTGTAAGTAGCGGTATCACTACATTTTTTTTAGTTTCCACGGGAATCCCCTTCCATGTTTCTCTGTTTTGTACACGGTCAGTGACCACTCCCTCCTAAGTAACATCTGATTTGAAGCTATTCAATTCCAAAGGTACAGTTAAGTAAATGTCACAACTTGCCCTTGTGATCTTGATCTCAATTGTCAGCAGGATGAGGAAGAACTGTTTATTGACTCATCGCTCAAAACGTGAATTTCTCCATTCATTTCCTTGAGAAATGTGAGAGAGTAGGTTTACTGAAGCATTGAATGGTTGGCATATACATTCAAAAAGGTCAAATTAGGTTACCCAGTTTTGGTTAGAACACATATGTGTTATATGTCAAAATTGTAGCGTTAACGGGAGGTAATTAATTTTTTAAATTAATCACGTTAAAATATTTAACGCATTTAATGCATGCGCGGAACGACCCACTCACGCAATGTCGCGAACAGACAACAATGGCGCTGTTTTATGTATATTGAGAGCTAAGAGGCAGAGACTAGCGAGTGTAGTGGACACAGGCATTCATGGGAGCCGCGCTATTTATTGGTATAAGCTTTGGCATCTCTTCCGCATCAATTATAACTATTGTGGCGAGCAACGTGGGGAAGAATGACAGGCGATGAGCTTTTTCTTAACGCCCTGTATTAAACCCAACGCAGAGAAGATATACCATTTGCAGCCGCCACTGACAGTCATGGCTGCGCAACTTCCCATCATGCATTTGGGCATTTAAGAACAGTTAAGTCACTACAGTATCATTTTGTGAAAGTACAACAAAAATACTATTATTTCTAAAACTACTTTATTAGGTACACCTGTCCAACTGCTGGTTAACACTTAATTTCTAATCAGCCAATCACATGGCGGCAACTCAGTGCATTTAGGCATGTAGACATGGTTTAAGACAATCTCCTGCAGTTCAAACCGAGCATCAGTATGGGGAAGAAAGGTGATTTGAGTGACTTTGAACAAAGCATGGTTGTTGGTGCCAGAAGGGATGGTCTGCGTATTTCAGAAACTGCTGATCTACTGGGATCTCTAGGGTTTACAGAGAATGGTCCGAAAAAGACAAAATATCCAGTGAGCGGCAGTTCTGTGGGCGGAAATGCCTTGTTGATGCCAGAGGTCCAAGGAGAATGGCCAGACTGGTTCGAGCTGATAGAAATGTAACAGTGACTCAAATAACCACCCATTACAACCAAGGTAGGCAGAAGACCATCTCTGAATGCACAGTACGTCGAACTTTGAGGCAGATGGGCTACAGCAGCAGAAGACCACGCCGGGTGCCACTCCTTTCAGCTAAGAACAGAAAACTGAGGCAACAATTTGCACAAGCTCATCGAAATTGGACAATAGAAGATTGGAAAAACGTTGCCTGGTCTGATGAGTCTCGATTTCTGCTGCGACATTCAGATGGTAGGGTCAGAATTTGGCGTCAACAAGATGAAAGCATGGATCCATCCTGCCTTGTATCAACGGTTCAGGCCAGTGGTGGCGGTGTAATGGTGTGGGGAATATTTTCTTGGCACTCTTTGGGCCCCTTGGTACCAATTGAGCATCGTTGGAATGCCACAGCCTACCTGAGTATTGTTGCTGACCATGTCCATCCCTTTATGACCGCAATGTACCCAACTTCTGATGGCTACTTTCAGCAGGATAATGCGCCATGTCATAAAGCTGGAATCATCTCAGTCTGGTTTCTTGAACATGACAATGAGTTCACTGTACTCAAATGGCCTCCACAGTCACCAGATCCATCAATCCAATAGAGCATCTTTGGGATGTGGTGGAACGGGAGATTCGCATCATGGATGTGCAGCCGACAAATCAGCACCGTGTGATGCCATCATGTCAATATGGACCAAACTCTCTGAGGAATGCTTCCAGCACCTTGTTGAATCTATGCCACGAAGAACTGAGGCAGTTCGGAAGGCAAAAGGGGGTCCAACCCATTACTAGCATGGTGTACCTAATAAAGTGGCCGGTGAGTATGAGTATACTGTACCTCGTTTATTATGACAAAGCAGCGAACAGGAAGGGGTTATGGGGGAACAGAAGACGCACAAGAAAAAAAGAAAAACACAACAACAAGAAATACATTGAACGCCTACACTAACTATTAATATGTTAGTGCTATCATCAGCTAGATGTATTTCCGGTTGACACTATGTGGGGGGCCTGTTGACCAGGGAAAGAAGGGGAGGTGGGTGGGGGAGTCTATAAGCTAAGTGATTGGGAGGGGTACAGTGTACACAAATAGGCTCTGTGATCTAGAACCCAGTAATCGTGTGAATTCCTTCTGAGTGTAAGCCCATTGGCAACCAACCCTACGCCGCCCCATCCCCAATCCCGGCATCGAGACCCCCCGCCCGAGCCCACCCAATCACATCCAGCCGCACGCAAGCCCCACCAAACCCAAGATAAATCCAGCCGCCGGACCAGAGTCTGTTCAGCCTCGCGCACCTGCTGCCCACGGACTAACATATATCCCTGATCTCCCATCACCTTCCCTCTCCTCGGCTCAACGCGAGCAGCATGTCTTGTCATACTGCAGCTCAATAGGCTACAAACGTCCAGTGACAGACTCGAATCGGGATTTGGTCACTGATCGCAAATGTAAACGTTCAGAGTTAGTGGCTGTTGTTCACTTACAACATCACCGTCCACAGCAAACTCTAGCCCTAATTCTCTGGCTTCTTTTCCCCCCTTTTAAAAACTTCCATCATTTTTTCTTGTTCACCTCCATGATCTTCACCCGTTTTTCTTTTTTCTCTGACCCTATTTATGACAACTTGCCATGTTTAGACGTTATAACAATGACAGATTTTTATTTCCTGCTTCAGGGCACATACATAGTGTAGCCTTGAGTGCGTCAGAGCGGGGTCATACCATTCTCTGCTAGTTTTCTCTATGAGCCCTGCAACTGGCTGGCAACCAGTTCAGGGTGTACCCTGCCCCACTGTCCTCACTCCGAAGCGTCTACTTTTTCCAAAGCTAGACAGCTAGTGAACGACGCCTTAATAATTAGACTTCTTCCTTTTTCATCTGATTTATTAATAAAATGGCCTCAAAGCATTGTCCTCTTTAGACAGTCATAAAACTACAAAATAAAAGTACACAAGCATTGCATTAGCAACAACATTAGCTTAGCACGCTATACAGGTTCACTAAACATAAACAAATAGCGTCTCATAAAAAAATATAACATTTCGCTTACTAACATAATATGTACATTCTTTACAACAACCATACTTACGGACAAATCTTGTCCAAGGATCATATAAGCATAACATTATCAGCCCGAGACGTCGTGCAGCCATAATGAACAGGCAAGAAAACAATAAACCATGTCGCAAAGCGACCACAAGAGTTCACTGTTGGACAGCACAAAAAGACTTGCTGTAAAACTTACCAAAAGGCAGAATACTTTCTGAGCGGGACATGTGCGTTAATTGCGTAAAATATTTTAACGTGATTAATTAAAAAAATTAATTACCGCGCGTTAACGCGATAATTTTGACAGCCCTAGTTTTATTATATAAAATTTCTCCAACTTGTACTAACATTTATCTTTTAAGAACCACAAGTCTTTCTATCCATGGATTGCTTTAACAATGTTAATGCAATCTTGTTGATTTATTGTTATAATAAACAAATGCAGTACTTATGTACAGTATGTTGAATGTATATATCCGTCTTGTGTCTTATCTTTCCATTCCAACAATAATTTACAAAAAAATATGGCATCTTTTATAGATGGTTTGAATTGCGATTCATTACGATTAATTAATTTTTAAGCTGTGATTAACTTGATTAAAATTTTTAATCGGTTGACAGCCCTAATTTTGACCTCTTCATGGAAGCCAATAAGATGACGGTGCAGTGTGGCGTAACATCACTTAAAACAATGCTGTAATTACTACTAAAATGTGAAATTACAGTAGGTTGATGGATAGTAATTTACATAAAACTCAAGCAGAGAAGAAAATTACATTACATTACTAATCAGATTTGCATTGTATTGTCATTTTACAGTGCCTTACTGGGCTTTTTGCTGCTTTTGGCCACAGTCAAACTAAAAAGTGGATTATCCCTTCAGCACTTTGCAGTGTGGATTTTTATGTCCAAGGTAAAGATATACATTATTTGCAATGCCAAATGTTAATGGTAATAAAATAGTTCTACACATTGGTAAACAAATGTATTTGTCACAGGTCACTGCCATGTTCCTGTCACCTCTTATTTTCTATATGGACATGAACACGCCGTCGATGATATGGTAAGTAACAAGTTTAGTTAATACTTTGGCGTGCCGTTTGTAAAACATAGAGTGCTGAAAATTACGACAACATTTTCTCACATTTAGTGCCACAGTGTTTAAAATGCGGTGCTAAAATTTTAAAGTCACCCCTTTTTTTTTTTTTTTTGCAAATTAACAACATTATTTTGCATTTAAAATATTATAAATTATTTTAGACTTAAATGTTTAAATCCATAACTAAAATATTTAATTTAAATATAAACCTAATCGTTACATACATGTGTACATGTGTATACAGTATCTTAAATTTATATCTGAAATCTAAATCCTAAATATATATCCAAAGAGTAAATCATACATGTAAATCATAAATCTTGAAACAGGTGAAACTAAATATTTAGCTAATATGCAAACAAAGCTGCTCCATCTTTTACTTTGTTACTTCCGGTCACCAGTCATGTGAATTCGCACATTAGCTAAATATTTAGTTTCACCCGTTTCAAGATTTAGGAATGAGATTCAACATTTAGATTTAGGATTTAGATTTAAGACTCATATTTAAGATTTACATTTAGGATATATATTCAAGATTTAGATTTAAGAATAGATTTACATTTAAGATATACAGTATATTTAAGATTTATTTATATCATTATATAATATATTTAAGATTTAGATGTAAGATTCATATTTAAGATTTAAATATTTACTTCTGAATTTAAACATTTACATAAGTGTAATACTAATTATTTAAAAATCTTTTAGGTTGCTGAATAATGTTGTAAATGTGCAACAACAAAAAATTCTCAAATTTTCACACAATGTACGCACTGTGTGGTGCTAAATGTGAGAAAACGTCGTAAATTTCAGCATGTGCTGCTTTACAAACAGCACCCCGTAATAATACCTCCTTGATAGATGGGTTTTCAAACACTGCTCAATGTTTCCAAACATTTATTGAGCTAGTTTAATTAAATTTCTGCCACATAATTAAAGCACATGCACAAGTAGAAAATGAGGAATGGGAAAGAACCGATATTTATTGCACCCTGGTTGGGAATCACTACAACTGTTGCAGCTATCGATTATTATAAGTAATCGAAGGAGATAAATCCATCGATCAATTAGTTCGAATAATCGACTTATCTGATTACGAACATTTAATGCGTTGCAGAATACATTTTAGGAGACGTTAAACAACTAAAGTGTTTATGCTTGCATTAAAAGTGAATACAAAATAAGATTCCCGAGTGTTCCTTCAAACTATGCAAAATGCCTGAGCTTAGCTTCAAACAGTATAAAAAATAAATGAGGATCGAAGTACAACAAAAGAACAATTGACTAACCTGGAAGGCAAACGTCTGCTAGCTTAAATGCTACAAAATGCGAAGGTTTTTTTTTTTTTTTTTTTTTTACAATGCTCTTAAATCTTTCAAACACATATTCCCACAAAAAAACTGCTAAAGATACTTCTAAATTAAATTACGGATACAAAAACTTATGTTGGTCTTAACAGGGAGCAGCTGGATTCAGCCATGTTAAATGAGTTAAGTCATATTTACTCTTGCCACTTGAGGGGAGTGTATCCGCCCAAATCAATAAAACTGCAAACCTTTCCCAAAGTAACCATTACAACAACACTCTAATTAAACAAATCCTCGAAGCAACAAAATTTGAGTCGAAGCTTTTTTTTCCATAATCAAATTACTCGAGTTAATCGATTAATTATTGCAGCACTACTCACTACTTGACTGAAAATTTGAATCGCTACTCTATTGGAAAATGTTTGTTGTCAAATGTTATTTACTGGTCTGGTTGCAGTATGGGAGTCAGTCACGTGAGCGAGGCTGTGCTGGTATATTCTGAGAGAGAAACACAGTGATGTCAACACTTCAGGACGGCCTAAAAACCTGCACTTCCCGAACAAAAGTTCTTCATATATGCTGTATTTGTATATTTGTACTACCTTATTGTTGCTCTGATACACGACAGACCAAATAAAATATTTGTTTACATATCTATTTTGTAACTTGGATGAGAGTATGGGATGAAAGCCATTTTTGTAAGCCTTATTGTACACCAAAAGCAAAAATGTCAAATTAAAAAATAATAAATCTGCATTTGTAACATTTCTCTTAGTATTCATTTATTCAGCATCTCCAAAGCCAATAAAGTCAAACTAGTAAGTGGGTGGAGAGTAGAACTAATAACGTATGTACATATGTACGAAATAACCTTAACTGCAGCAGTTTTGACACGACTTGAATGGTGCTTAGGTCTCCTGCTGGCTACATTTCGGGGAGAAGAGAGCAAGGAAAGGCTGTTTCCTCCTTAAACGAGACTGTGGAATCTTCTCCTCCTTTATATATCCTGTTCAAACAGAAAGCAAACTCAATTTTTAGTTCACAAACACGCAGGGAAAGCAGTTCAATACCTCTTTCGACGCATGTCTGAGTCGACGGGAATCCCACTTCCCAGAAGTTCTCCGGCGTGTTGGGCGGAAGAAAGAGATGGCGGTGCCGAGAGCACTCAGACAATTTCTTCTGTTTCTCCTCTTCAGGGAGATGCATGTAATACTGGCAGAGGCACGTTGATATACATATTAATAACATGAAATTCTGTGTACCGGTATATGGCACGCAACAAAACCTACAATTTCACATTCTTTGCAAGTAGTCCCTTTCAATTTTCTTCTTTCGTCTTTCTTGCGGACCACTGCCACATGTGCAAATGTCGGGTGCCTAAACCAGAGAGAAACGTTGAATCAATTCTGCTTTAACTGAAGCTACTATACATGTTTAACTACCTTTAAGAGCATATGACACGAGAAAAAAAGTCTTAAATGGCATTATTATGTGAATTAGAATCATATTTTGAGACGATTCGACTATATACAACAATTTAGAAAAGCACAGATGACGAGAAATTAGTCTTTTAATCTGCCTGTTAGCCACGCCTACCATTATAGGGCTTTAGCGTCCCCAACAGGTGGATGACGTCAGCGGTAGACTGGGCTCATCGGTTTTACTATTCAGCCCATTGAGGGGGAATTATTCAGAACGAGGAAAACGCGGCGAAGGGAGCCGCAAAATGTCATTGTTTCAGTCTCTCGACTCCAATATTTTTACAGGATATTCTTTTTATCCAAGTATTTTTCCCCAATAGCTATATAAATGGCTTGAGAAGGACCAGTCAGCCCGTCGAGGGGGAACTATTCACAACGAGGAAAACGCGACGAAGAGAGCGGCAAAATGTCATTGTTTCTGTCTCTTTACTTCAATATTTTTACAGGATATTCTTTTTATCCAAGTATTTTCCCCAATTGCTAAATAAATGGCATGTTCATGACAAATAACAGTCTTGTGCTGAATGGAATATGAAATAATAAAAATGCATTTATTCAGGACGACATGGCAAAATTATTCCATAATGGCCAAAAATGTCGACTTCACCTTTACTGTCACACCTCCCGAACGATATTTTATGACACCTAAATCGGACATATGTCATTTCCCTTCCCCGGCTTCGGAGAATGTAAACAAACCAGAAGCCGTGACAGCTAGCCGACATGCTAACCCGAACAGAGTGATGTTTCAAAGTCTTCGAAGTGGAAAATCACACATAACTATCCTGGATTATTTGACATGACGACCCGGTTGTCGATTGTCTTAGTGGATCAGCAAACAGCCTGGCGGAGAGCAATTTACAGTTCGTTCCCCGGAGGCGGGTGGCTGGATTTGTTGTGCAGCTAACGTGCTGCTGCTAATGACCCTTAGGAGAGCTTTTTATATGCCTATCAATGATCAAACGTAAGTAATCCTTCATTTAAAGGAAGTTTGTAGTGTTTACTTTGTAATCGCTGTATTCGTATTTGACATAATACAAAACAAGATGTTTACTCACTTCCTCATAAGTCCATTGGTCCCACAGTAAATATCCACGGTGAATGGGAACCTTTTGAAACTCCAAAAAGGCGCATACGCCTCTCCCTCATACAGAATGATTTTTCTGCAGCCGTTTGGCTGGCGTGATGCGAAAAATAAACGTATTAATCCGCAAAATCAGCTGAATCCTTTGTCCTCATACACAACAGTACACTGTAGCATGAAGAGGACGTCTTCTACCGTACACGTCACAGCGCCCTCCTCCTCAATGCAAGACCGAAGCCGGAAGTCACTCATTTTCATGGCGCGGGATTCAAAAAACTAAATAAAAATAGCGATCGCTTCCACACACATCCAAGCGGCCCATATCATTCAGGGGCATAAAATACCGCGTGTATTATGAAATAAACATGCTTTTTCGTGTCATAGGCACTTTAAAGGGCACAACAAAAAGCATGTTTATTTCATATTTTATGCTCCTAAATGAACGCGACCGCTTGGATGTGCGTGAAGCGATAGTTTTATTTATTCAAATTTTTTAATCCCGCGCCATGAAAAGGAGGAGGAATGCGAATGTGACGTGTCCCGGGTCACCATCTGACATGACAGCATTGCTCTATAGCATGCAGATGGACTGCAGATTCAGCTGATTTTGAGGATTAATTTGTTTATTTTTCGCATTACGCCAGCCAAATGTGCAGCAGGGTTTTGTTTCAAAAAACCCCACCCCAAGATGGACCAAAACAAGTCCGACAACTGTGGGATCATTGGACTTTTGAGGAAGTGAGTAAACATTGTGTTTTGTATTATGTCAGATACTGGGATCATTGCATACAGGGTGCCCCGCCTCACTTTACAAACAGTAAAGATTGTTCTCAGCACTTTTATAGTAAATTTCTTCAGATCAGAAGAAGTAAGCACATAGATATTATGCACTAAAATGCAAGTTTATATGATGGCAATTTAATTTTTGCTTGTTTGCAAAAAAAAAAAAAACGAAACAAAAAATATAGTAATTTTTTTCCCCAGAGAATTAAATGTATTGAATCAGATCGAAAATCGTGTCCCCCGTATCGAAAATCGTACCGAACAGTGACTTAACTGTATTGTTGCATCCCTATGGAACACCATTGCAGAAGCTATGAGGGGAAAAGTTTTCATTTGCCTAAATGCTTAACTGCAATTGTATTTTTTTTCCCTTGAAAAACGCATTTGATTTATTCTGTGTTTCTGTGCGGTATTAATATTGTTGTCTTTTACTTAAGAGGCATGCTCTATTGTTTTTAGTTGTGATTTCTTATCGCGTTTAAATGGATGTAGTTGATCTATTAATATATACTGTATTCTCACTGTGATATTGTAAATTGGTTTTTAAAAAAATGGGGGTGGGGCACAATAATATCGCAATAATTTATGAGATAAATTATCTCACACTAAAATTTGTTATCGTGACAGGCCTACTTATGGCATCTCGCGACAAGCTGACTTAAATCTACAGCAATTGCCATAAACTCACAGGGTGATATGTAATAGAGTGATTGTATTTATAATAATAAGAGTTCAAGTGACACAAGCAAATATCTTGGGAAATCTTAACGTGTGGGAAGGTTAAAGTGTAAATAACTCACCGCGTTTTACGCACTGGAGACAAACCTGGAGACTCTTGTTCTAGTTGAAAAGATTATAGGTTGAAATTATACTGTACATTTTATGTTATACTTTACATACCATTAACAGAACCAATTCATTCAAATTCAAATTCATGACAAAATTTATACAAATGATGAGTTTTGATCATCAGTTGTACTCATTCATTTAACAGTGTCAGCACATGCAAACTACAATCACAAACATGCTGATTAAAAATAAAAGTTTCCTCGTCTTGCAATGTATTATTTGATAATTTTGAAATGTTGATAAAGTTTGTGTTCGGTCATAAAGCTACACAATGTTGTGGTTTGTGGTGAGTGTATATTGTCAAACAACAGTATATGTACCATCTTCCTTCTCCTCATGATCCTCACAGGGATGACTGGCAACTTGTGAGCTGTTATAAGATATGTACTCCTCGTGGGAAGTTGTGTCAAACATTCGATCCAGACTGTCATTTGCCTTGTCACCAATACCTTTTTAAGACAACACCAGTTAAAATTGACAACATCTAGATTTGCCAATAAACGTCAAACGGGATGGGAACAATATTTGAGTGTTTCACCTGACACAGTCTGTTCATCCAGATCTTCTTCGCCACGACGTGGAAGCATGCTGTGACTGATCCAAGTGCGGTCACTATCAAGTAATTCCTCATGCTGGCAAAGACAGAAAACAAAATAGACTGATCCAAGTGCGGTCACTATCAAGTAATTCCTCATGCTGGCAAAGACAGAAAACAAAAAAAAATCTAGTTGTACTGGTAGATTTACTGTACATTACATTTGCTCGCAGTGAGGTCCATGGGCATCAACAGACATATTTCACTGGGGCACATGCCCCAGTTTTGATCTGCAATGCCCCAGTATAATTTTCACCGGTAAAAATAAAAAAATACTTTGGAGTTTTAAGTCCACATTGCATAAGCTAGAGAATGCATTTATTTAATATGGTCATATTACTCTAGTCACTCCATATACACAATCTGCACATGGCTTATTAATTTGGTAATTTATGCACATAACTTTGGCTGTGATAGGCATATGAGTTGAGATGCACTTTCGGGAGTTATGCTGCGTTCATGTGTGTCGGGAGATCTAAGTTCCCAAGTTGGAAAATCTTATGTGTTGTAATATTGTAAAAACATGGTTGCTACAAAGAGTAGCCCATTTTGATATTCCATCGATATATCACAAGTTGAGTGACTGTTTGGCATTTTTTATAGAAACCATGTAATAGAGATTCATTTTTTCCAATTACTCCAACAACAGTGCGTGTGCCAAACTCAGGCATGAAAATGGGTCAGGGGTAGGGCTGAACGATATTGGAAAAAACTATTGCTGCGATTTTTTGGGGGTTTGCGACATATTCCTGAGACAGTCAGGAAATTAGAATATTGTGTATTCTAATTTCCTGAGACAGTCCTGTATATATACACGGGACTGTCTCAAAAAATTAGAATATTGTGTATTTTTTTTTAAAGAAATTTTTACTAGATGACTTGAATAGCTGTTTGGAAAGACTGGATGACTCATCATGACCACAGTGTACAGTAAGCCTGCCGCAATATGCAATAATTCCATTTATCGCGCGGTATATAAAAATGAAGACTGTAATTTTCCCGCTGCGATTTATCTCCTCGCGTGCACGTGCGCGCACGCGTGCGTACGCACTTGCGGCAGATGTGTGGCAGACGTACTTGACAGCACTGTTTAAAGTTCAGCTTCCTTGTTGCCAACTACGCAACACGCTGGGATGAGGACTCACTCTGTTTTATTGACTTCTGGGTATGTTCGTTTTATATATTTGAGTTTGAGTGACCGTTATTCAATGGAGGGAGGCAGGGCCGAGTGCACTGTCGGCGCACAGCAATGAGTGAGCGGAGTGAGGAAGAGGACGAACCAGTCAGCAAAATGTTTCTGGAGGTTGTTTCAACAAAGATGGCCAACAGAAAAAATCTACATGCTCATTTGAAACACTATCACCCTCTCCAGTTTTCACTGCTTAGTAGGAAAACTGTATCGCAACAAGCGGAGCCTCCTCGTCACGTTAATTGACAATTAGAGGTGTTCGCCTGATGTGAGAAATACAGACGACACCGCGCAAAATAGGTTCCCTCACGGAAAGTGAAATCTGCTACATTGCTGAAGAAATGAGACCGTTTAACCTCTGTTTAGTGTTATTTGATACCTTTTGAAGCTAAATTTTTGTTACTGCAACTTAATTAGTCTATTTTTCTCTGTTGTTGTTGAAGTGAAATTACTGTTACTGCAACTTTATACATATGTGCCTAAATGCGTCGGTTATTAAGTGCAATTTTATTTTTTCTCGAAAAAAGACATTTTATTTATTATGTGTTTCTGTGCGGTATTAATATTGTTGTATTTTACATGAAAGAGGCATGGTCTATTGTTTTTAGGTGTGATTTCTTAAAAGGTATTTTTGAATTTAAAAGAAAACATTTATTGCGTTTAAATGGGTGTTGGTGGTCTATATAAATATATACTGTATTCTCACTGCGTTATTGTAAATCGGTTAATTTTTGGGGGCGGGGGGGGGGCGCAATAATATCGCATATCGCAATAATTTATGAGATAATTTATCGCCCACTAAAATTTGTTATCGCGACAGGCCTAGAGTACAGTATTCCATCGTTTTTCGCGGTTAATAGGGACTTGAACCCGCCGCGATAAGTGAAAAACCGCAAAGTAGCGCATCCCCGACCCCTACCCCCCCATGTTTTTGTGTGTGTGTGTGTTCAGTGTATTTATTCAGATCTAGCACTGGAAAGAGATACATATAAGACATGTTTTTTCTCACTTTTTTCCCCCCAAAATATGATTTTAAAAAATGTATATTACATATCTTTTTTAATAAATGCTTTTTAAGGACTTCAAATGTAATAATTAGGATCAGTTTTAAACATAATTGTCCCACTGAATCATTTTTAAACAAGAATAAAGTACTGTAGTAGAAAAATGCTTGGCTTTATTAAATGCTTCTGTTTACCTAACATGGCTGTGACTTTTGGAGTGACATGTAGAAATGACAAACTCCTCATAATCACTTCTGGCGTTTATTTTATATGTCTCGAACGTCTCCATATTCTCCCCCCACAGACACACACATTCATCCCAGCCCGCGCTTCTTTGCAGAAACTGTTTAACAAGTCAAACGATGATTGACAGATTGCTGCCCGGCTTCTTTGACCAGATCAAAGCCATCATTAATAAGTGCCGGTGACTGAGCACTGGGAAAGGGGGTGAGAGAGGCTGTGCGAGCGAATGAAGCAGATCAAAGGTTTGTGGATTGGAAAGGAAAAAAAAAACTCGCGCGTCCTTGCGATGGGACTATCGCGCATGCGCACATCGCGATGGCGATGTTTAAACAATATATCGTTCAGGCTTTGTAAGGGGTTAAAAAGGTGAGAAAGGTGTGGAGGAAATATGTTCCGGTATTGCTGTCCCAAGCGACAAATTTTCTCTCGATTAGTCAGCTGACTATTTGTACGATTCGTCGACTAATCTAATCATCCCCCCCCCCCCCTTTTTTTTTTTTTTACCAATGTCGCAGTATAAAAATTTGTTGGAACACTTAAATTCTTCATTAAAGTACAAATAAACACGTAAATGACAACAATAAATCACAAATAAACAATGGGGTCAAATGCTGATCGTATGAACTAGTGCAAAAAAATGGAATGTAAACAGATTCAGAACACTGACTTCGCCTTTCCAACATGATTCAAAGCAATTCTTTAAAAAAAAAAAAATCTATCATTAATATTATAGTATATTACTATATATAATAGGATTATAATCATTGCCAATCAGATTTTTCATAAAGGGTGTCATTTTAAAGCTATTCTTAGTGTAGAATCTGAATTCTGCAGTATGTGGGATTAACCCCAGAAATCGTTATGTATATGACGAACATGACGTGGTTTTATTTTAAATGTTCACCGGAAGTACGTTCGCTAAACCGCTAACCATAAGCTTTACACTCCGCAAAAAAAGCTCTTTTTGTCATTGTGTGTGGTGTCAGTAATACATTTTTTTCATTTTTTCATTTGCAAATGTTGTTAACCAGCAATTTTTCATGTTTGAAGTGTCACCTTTTAACCGCAAGTTTGCGTTGGAGAAGTCTGCAAATGTTTTATAGCAGGCTAAAGTAGGTTGTCTTTTTTCCACATTAGCCTCAGTGTAGCAATGCTAACGTTTATAGTGTTTAATATACAGTGCTGCTCGAAAGTTTGTGAACCCCACAGCGATGGTCAGATTTTTTGTAAAAAAAACTAAAATAACCTTATTAAATGTTAAGTTATACCCAAATCCACAATACTGACATTCCAAATAATGGACTGAAACAAAAGAAATAGTTATATTGTCATTCTTTATTTAACAAAAGTGGTTGATTTAAGAAAAACTCAGATATCATGTGTGCAAAAGTATGTGAACCCCTTCAGTTAATAGGATATTGCGCCTCCTTTTGCAGAGATTACCTCAACCAAACGGTTTCTGTAGTGACTAATCAGCCTCTCACATCTACTTTGGGGGATTTTTGCCCATTCTTCCTTGCAGAACGCAGTCAGTTGAGAGAGGTTTGATGGGCGTCTGGCATGAACTGCTCGCTTCAGGTCCCGCCACAGCATTTCAATGGGATTTAGGTCAGGACTTTGACTGGGCCAGTCCAGAACACGAATCTTCTTCTTTTTCAGCCATTCCTTGGTTGTATTGCTGGAATGCTTTGGATCATTATCATGTTGCATGATCCACCTTCTGCCAAGCTTTAACTTCAAAACAGATGGCGTCAGGTTATGTTCTAGGATTTGACAATATTCCTCAGAATTCATGATTCCCTGGACTATGTGGAGTTGTCCAGGTCCTGAGGATGAAAAGCAAGCCCAGATCTTGACATTCCCACCTCCATGCTTCACTGTTGGGAGAAGGTTCTTTTGGTGGTATGCAGTGTTGACTTTTCGCCAGACATGGCGGTTTTGGTTGTGACCAAACAGTTCAATTTTGCACCTACATCAGTTGATGAAAACTCTTTTTAATTTAGTCTCGACAACACAACTGTTAAAAAAACAAAAAAAAAAACTACTGAATTGATTGATTAGGAAATCAGGTTGAAATAATAGAAAATTCCAAAATGTTGAGGGGGTTCACAAACTTTTGAGCAGCACTGTAGATGTGTTTCCTTATTTTGTATGTCTAAACTTTAATTTTATGGCGTGTTGATGACCAATAAACATCTGGCAAAGGAACTGGAGTCTCATTTGCCATCAACACGCACGCACAGATGTAAGCATTCACGCATGCACGAAAGCAACGATAAAACGCAGCTGTGAAAATTACCGCCCTCTTTTTTATTTACTGTGCGATAAATTGACTCATTGAATATTGTGACAGGCTTAGCAACTTCAATAAAACATGTCCTTAGTCAGATGGACTTACAATCTGCCAGCTTGTAATCGTCTCCTGTCGTCTTGCAAAATTACAACTGCGTGACGGCGCTGTGTTCATTCACGGCCTACGTGCAGTCAAGCTTGGCATTAAAGAGACAGGACACAACAGTGTATCCTCCTTTGTTTGGTTGAAATAAGTCAATGTTTTGGCCACTCTGGTGCGCTTTTTTTTTTTTTTTTTGGCTTTGTGCCGCTTTCCCCGCTTGCATACTAAGCGTCCAACATTAAAAGAAATCTGCCGAACCCCCCACCTACACAATTCACGTAGGTCACCCTTTTTGACTTCAAAAGGGCGAATTTCGCCAAAAGGTGAGAGATTTTCATGCCTGCAAACTGCCAATCATACAGGCGATTGTGAAAATTAAATCTTCTCACCTCCTTTACAGGTTAGTGCCAGATAAACTGCTCATCCTTGTCGTTTGTTTTTACCTCTGTGTTGATATTTGCTTGGTCGCAAATTGAACTAGCAGATTAGCTGCTGTCTTTGAGCTAACTGGCTTTGAATACAATGACAAATGTGATTTCAGTGAGAGACTCTCACTCAAGAGCTTTATCTAATATTGTGCTTATATCTTATGTGATATTTGAACTGTATCAATACTGAGGCTATTTACTGCTATTTGTTTATACAGTATAACCAAAATGAATAGAATCAATCTGTATGACTTTCTTATCTATGTGATATGGCCTCAAACAATTAGGTACATGTGCTCATCATAATTTCCATGTTTTACAATCATTTTATTTGTTGCTGCAGTCCCTGTAATCTGTAACAAAATCTTTTTATTTTTTATTTGCATTTGACTCAAACAGCATTACTCTAGCAAATGGATATTAGAAAGTAATTTGCTCGCAGCAAGGATAACCCGGCATCAGGAATGAGAGAGGTAAGCTAAGTAACCCACCTAGGCAACATAAACCCCTTTTAGGTCACAACCAACCAGTTGAGAAACAATGATTAATTGCATCACAGTTACAGTGTTTTATTCCCATTTCTGTTCAGATAAAGTAGAGCAGCAGTGTCTAGGAAGAGGTAAGGGGGAGATGGAAGTTGATGAGCATGAGCACAGGTGAATTGACTATCAACAAGGTATGTCCCAATTTTAATTTTGAATACTGATGGCTGAAAAACATTAAAGGTCACTTTTTTTTTTTTCACAGAAATTTGTATTTCGGTTCGTTTATATATAATTTAAAGCACTACGTTTGACTTTTTATGATAGATAAGTGCTGGAAAAAATTTTGCTCACTCGTCAATGCCCCACTGTGACGCAATATTCTATTTCGTCTAATGACGCCCCTTTTGAGGCCAATTCTTCCTTCTCGCAAAGACCAGTTTTTATCTTTTCTTCAACATTACTTTAAATTAGAGGAGCTTAATACAGTGGGGCAAATAAGTATTTAGTCAACCACTAATTGTGCAAGTTCTCCCACTTGAAAATATTAGAGAGGCCTGTAATTGTCAACATGGGTAAACCTCAACCATGACAGACAGAATGTGGGGGAAAAAAAAACAGAAAATCACATTAATTTTTAAAGAATTTATTTGCAAATCATGGTGAAAATAAGTATTTGGTCAATACCAAAAGTTCATCTCAATACTTTGTTATGTACCCTTTGTTGGCAATAACGGAGGCCAAACGTTTTCTGTAACTCTTCACAAGCTTTTTACACACTGTTGCTAGTATTTTGGCCATTCCTCCATGCAGATCTCCTCTAGAGCAGTGATGTTTTGGGGCTGTCGTTGGGCAACACGGACTTTCAACTCCCTTCGCAGATTTTCTATGGGGGTGAGATTTGGAGACTGGCTAGCCCACTCAAGGACCTTGAAATGCTTCTTACGAAGCCACTCCTTTGTTGCCCTGGCTGTGTGTTTGGAATCATTGTCATGCTGAAAGACCCAGCCACGTCTCATCTTCAAAGCCCTTGCTGATGAAAGGAGAGTTTCATTCAAAATCTCTCGATCCATGGCCCCATTCATTCTTTCCGTTACACAGATCAGTCATCCTGGTCCCTTTGCAAAAAAACATCCCCAAAGCCTGATGTTTCCACCCCCATGCTTCACAGTGGGTATGGTGTTCTTCGGATGCAATTCAGTATTCTTTCTCCTCCAAACACGAGAACCTGTGTTTCCACCAAGAAGTTCTATTTTGCTTTCATCTGACCATAACACATTCTCTCAGTCCTCTTCTGGATCATCCAAATGCTCTCTAGCGAACCTCAGACGGGCCTGGATGTGTACTGGCTTCAGCAGGGGGGCACGTCTGGCAGTGCAGGATTTGAATCCCTGGCGGTGCATTGTGTTACTGATAATAGCCTTTGTTACTGTGATCCCAGCTTTCTGTAGGTCATTCACTAGGTCCCCCCGTGTGGTTCTGGGATTTTTGCTCACCGTTCTTGTTATCATTTTGACGCCACGGGGTGAGATCTCGCATGGAGCCCCAGATCGAGGGAGATTATCAGTGGCTTTGTATGTCTTCCATTCTCTAATAATTGCTCCCACAATTGATTTCTTTACGCCAAGCGTTTTACCTGTTGCAGATTCAGTCTTCCCAGCCTGGGGCAGGTCTACAATTTTGTCTCTGGTGTCCTTCGACAGCTCTTTGGTCTTGGCCATAGTGGGGTTTGGAGTGTGACTGACTGTGGTTGTAGACAGGTGTCTTTTATACACATGAGTTAAAACAGGTGCCATTAATACAGGTAACGAGTGGAGCCTTGTTAGACCTCGCAAGAAGAAGTTAGACCTCTCTGACAGCCAGAAATCTTGCCTGTTTATAGGTGACCAAAAACTTGTTTTCAACTCTAATTTGGAAATAAATTCGTTAAAAAAAATCAAACGTGATTTTCTGTTTTTTTCCCCCACATTCTGTCTCTCATGGTTGAGGTTTACCCATGTTGACAATTACAGCCCTCTCTAATCTTTTCAAGTAGGAGAACTTGCACAATTGGTGGTTGACTAAATACTTATTTGCCCCACAGTATTAACCTCAAAGCAAAAGAAAATTCTTATAAAATTCTTCTATACTATACCTCATCTGCTCCTTGCTCAGTGTCATACATGGAGAGGTTGATTGCAGGGTCAATGCTCCACATATTCTCTACTCTGTGCTTCCTCTCTGCTTATTAAAGTAAAAAAAAAAAAAAAACATATAAATTAATCCAATTATAGTACATTGATCATGATTATGCTTATGATGTGCAAAAATCACCAGAGAATGGCGAAAAGTAACTTTTTTAACTAGCTTTAGTCAAGTGAACGTTTGAATTTGGAATCAAGATTAGGTTGGTTTAAGATGCAGACGATTTTATTTTTGTTTTGTCTGCAGAGATTTTTTTTAGTAAATAAAGATTCACATAAGGTTGTGCAACAGGCTCTTCTCACATAACACATTGACGTCAAATCCATTGCGGATTTAGCCTGCAGTATACAAAGCTTTGTATTCATAGTCAGATGATTATGAGTCATTTCAAAAGCAAGACAAACAAAACCATGAACACTGTTACGTTCCAATGTACTCAGGCTTTCCCCTACATATTAATAATAGTGGCGATGGGCCACACCAAAATAAAAGCCGCCACACCTCGCAGATGAGATTTTTGTTGTTGTTGTAAAATTCATTCTAATTATTAATTTGTATCATTCAACATGACGTAAAATGAATATAAGAAGCTCATTTTTACGCACTATTTGCCATAAGTCGTTTGAAATAGCACAACAAATACAATTTTTTCCTTTACACGCTTTATTTTGAAAAGCGCATCAGTTCTCCTACTGAAGGTTTGCGCGTCGTCGGCACGGAGATCGAAATGGGGAGAAAAATTCCAAGTTAATGAATTTACCTCTGGCTTATACTGTAAAAACGACCTTA
Organism: Corythoichthys intestinalis; assembly: GCF_030265065.1. Lineage (NCBI taxonomy): Eukaryota > Metazoa > Chordata > Actinopteri > Syngnathiformes > Syngnathidae > Corythoichthys > Corythoichthys intestinalis. The sequence continues at coordinate 35,387,762 of NC_080414.1, read as the reverse complement.
ATATTGACATTGACGTAAGTTCTTCATGGCGTGTCTTTGACCCGAATCGTCGCCTCCTAGCATAGCATTTGCTCGGCGCTGACATCACTCGTTGTAATTTCAGATGAGGATTTCGAAGTACAGTATTTTGAAAACACAAAAGCTCCTGAATACGAGGGTCCGCTAACAAAATGACCATTATTGTTGTGGTGATCTAGACCGTCATGTGTCTAAATTTTGAATTAGCGTCTGAAGCTAATTGAATATTTCAGAACGTGAGGCACACGCGCCCCAGTTCCGAAGGTATTAGCTCTCACGTTCTGAGGAGTAGGAAAAAACAAATAGCTATGGCAAGCGGTATATTTTAATGTTTATACAAAGTTTTCAAAATGAGGCAAGATCACAGCTGGAGACGCAGATCAGGAAAGCGCACAGTTCAGCGTAGGCGTATGCTTTATACAAAAAATTACAAGACAGATGGCGTATTTACCTTGAAAGAAGTATTTTTCATCTCATTGAAACAAATCATATGAATTTGCACTAACAATCAGAAAAGTAACTCTAACAAAGACTTCAGTTTGAACTGAAGTCGGATTGACTAATGTAAATTAGACATATTTGATTTAAATCCAAATGGGTAAAACATTGAATGTGTTTCAGAATATGGACCAGGTCAGATGTCATGATGTCAAAAATGGCATCACAGACTGATAAATGGGGAGTGCTGCTGACGGCAACTGTCGGCCATTGTGTTGACAGTGCCCATCTCTCACAGTTCACTGTTGAGATTTGTCTGCAATGAACAGAGTAAGACATTGAGGCTATGTCCACACGTAGCAGGGTATTTGGCAAAAAGAAGTTATTTTTCTACGGTTTGGCCTCTCATCCACACGCACACGCAAATTTAAACCAGAGTTTTTAAGAACGACGAGGAAAGTGAAGAAGTGCGAATTCTGTGTTTGTGGCTCCATCATGTGGACACTGATAACCGAAGCTTTACGTCGCTGGCTGCGACAAATTTTGTCCTCATGTCGCACATGAGACCAATTTTTACATTTGGAGTATATTAAATAGGCGCTTTTTTGCTTCCTTTTTTTTTTTTTTTTTACAAACTCTTGCTGTGCTTCTTATTGAATAATGGGTATTTTGGACAATTATTTTATTGTTTTGAATGCTCTTAAAAATTAGTGCAAGTGGTTAGCTCTGGAAGGTTTTTTTTTTTTCTACACAAACGTGCAGGTGTGGCTGCAATTATTTTTCCCCAACATATTAGGGCAGAATACTCGTTTTTAAAAAATCCTGCTACGTGTGGACATGGCTATAGTCAACTGTACAATGTAAGTTAGAGATGCTTGAGTGTCTTCATTTCCTAGATCTCATTTTTTTCTTATTCCTGTGTAGGTCAAGACAGATTTGAGAATCAGGGGGACCATCTTGCAGCACGCCTCATTAAAAATTGACCATTTATTGCTGATTTCCCTTTTTATTTATTTAATTTTTAGTCCAGTAAAATCAAATGTTCGCAGGCAGGATGCAAACTTTGCAAAGGTTAAGGTTCTTAGAAAAAAATTAATGTTGTGAAAAAAATCTTATTTGTCATGATATGAAACAAATTCGCCGCGGCACATGATGGTGTTGCCCCACTCTAACGCGGCCCACCAACACCACCACAGCTTCAAAAAATCCTAGGGGAAACACTGGTACTTATTGTCATCGAAAACAAACAAGCTACCACACAATTCTCACCAATGTTATCATGTGTTATGTTATATGTATTGCAGTGACAAAACCTGCTTTCATTAAAAGCAAAACAAACCTTTTAAAAAGTGTTCTTCAAAATAAAAATGAACAGCATGTTTTGGATCCAATTTAGAGGGCAAACTGCATTTTTTTTTTTTTTTTTTTTTACACCAGGGGTCCCCAAACTTTTTCCTGTGAGGGTCACATAACTTTTCCCTTCTCTGATGAGGGGCAGGGGTCAGTTTTTAACAGAAAAAGTGTGACGATTGCAGGAGTGCCTAAATGTAAAAATTTATTGTTTTTCAGAAAGTCACAATCAAATAACCCTTTCTGGATTCTTCACGGAACAAAAGTAAATAAAATTCAAAAAATAATAATATAATATAATTAGGGCTGTCAAACAATTAAAATTTTTAACCGAGTTCATTACAGCTTAAAAATTAATTAATCGTAATTAATCGCAATTAATTGCAATTCAAACCATCTATAAAATATGCCATATTTTTCTGTAAATTATTGTTGGAATGGAAAGACAAGACACAAGATGTATATATATGCATTCAACCAGAGGTTGCGCTAGACATTTTCGTTGTCTGTCATTTTGACTGTCAGGGTCATAAAAATCCGGTCATAATCTATTTTTACCCGTCACTTAAATTTTTAAAATGATAATGATGACATATTCAATAGTATTTAGTTTTCATTCATTTTTAATCAATATTGTAACGCTTGCTTGGCGGCGAAAAATTAGACACGGAAGTCGTGGTATTTTTCTCCCTCTTTTTACTCTGCTTACCGCCAACAACACTAACGAAACAACAACTCCGCCCCCAAAGAAAAAGAGGCAACTATATAGACCCCAATCACCAACGTCACACAATGATCTTAATTGTGGTTGTCAGCCCAAAATCTTCTAAATATATATTAAATGCATCTTACCAGATATAAAATGACTACTACATAGTCTGTGGTGATCGTTTGGTGCCCAGATTTCTTGTCGAATTACAGCAGTCCATCTCGCTCTCCTCTTCGGGTCTCTCAGAATACGGTAGAACTTCAAGTCTCTCCGTCTATCTTCTCTGTTACTGCAACCAACCGCCACACACGCCTTCACCATTTTGATTATTAATGTTAAGTAGCAGAAAAACACGCCGTAATAGGAGGCATGTACGTAGCGGTAATGTGTACACACGACGAGCTGACACACAATATGGCGGCTCCAGTCAGGGGGGCGGAGTTGTGACGTCATGTGATTGGGGTCTATACACAGGCGGCAATCTAGTCCACCAATTGGATGACGCGCTGGCACACCGGGTGCACCAATAAGAACCTCGCGTTGATGTGTCAATCACGGTGCCGCCGCCAGACCCCGGTGACGCTACAATACTCTGACAGAATAGCCAACGATGTCATGCATTAAGAGAGACAATAGCTAATTAATATGCTCACTCGCCACCCTGTGGTCTGGGGTGTGAATTGCAACCTGTCAAAATGACGGACGGACTTCAGTTTTTTCCGTCACCGTTTTAAAAAACCGGTCAACGACGGAAAATATTTGGTTAACGCGACCCCTGCATTCAACATACGGTACATAGGGACTGTATTTGTTTACTATAACAATAAATCAACAAGACGGCATTAACATTTTTAACATTCTGTTAAAGCGATCCATGGATAGAAAGACTTGTAGTTCTTAAAAGATAAATGTTAGTACAAGTTATAGAAATGTTATATTAAAACCCCTCTTAATGTTTTCGTTTTGATAAAATTTGTAAAAATTTCAATCAAAAAATAAAATAGTAGCCCGCCATTGTTGATGTCAATAATTACTTACACAATGCTCATGGGTGCTGAATCTGCATTAAGAGAGACAATAGCTAATTAATATGCTCACTCGCCACCCTGTGGTCTGGGGTGTGAATTGCAACCTGTCAAAATGACGGACGGACTTCAGTTTTTTCCGTCACCGTTTTAAAAAACCGGTCAACGACGGAAAATATTTGGTTAACGCGACCCCTGCATTCAACATACGGTACATAGGGACTGTATTTGTTTACTATAACAATAAATCAACAAGACGGCATTAACATTTTTAACATTCTGTTAAAGCGATCCATGGATAGAAAGACTTGTAGTTCTTAAAAGATAAATGTTAGTACAAGTTATAGAAATGTTATATTAAAACCCCTCTTAATGTTTTCGTTTTAATAAAATTTGTAAAAATTTCAATCAAAAAATAAAATAGTAGCCCGCCATTGTTGATGTCAATAATTACTTACACAATGCTCATGGGTGCTGAATCCTATAAAATCAGTTGCACCCAAGCGCCAGCAGAGGGCGGCAAAACTCCAGAAAACACAATTAATATGTGGGCATTTCACTGTACTGTCATTTAAATCTGTCTGAGCGGGGCATGTGCGTTAATTGCGTCAAAAATTTTAACGTGATTAATTTAAAAAATTAATTATCGCCCGTTAAAGCGATAATTTTGACAGCCCTAAACATAATATAACATAACATAACATAATACAATAATAACACTATTAATTCAATAGATAATAACCAAATAGCCCTCTCTGGGTTCTTGACAGAAAAAAACAGGAAATAAATAACACAAGTAGGGACCGGGGGCCGGACCAAAATGTGGAGGCGGCCGTATCCGTAGTTCGGGGACCACTGATTTACACCGTTAATTATGTTGTGTGAGCAACATTAGGGGTGTGCGCTATCTGAGGCACCGCATGATTCGATTCAATTACGATTCGGGGTGCTACGATACGATTATTAAACGATGATCACGATTATTGATGTGCCATACTGTATTGATTAATAAAGTAGCCAAACAAATTTATGTCCATTAGTTATTTAAAATATCCTAATGATTCAACACTAATGATGGAAACATGCCCATACAACAAAAAGCTGCACTTAAGCTTTTTTCTTTTTTTTCAAAGGCAGTACTTATTTCCCAATTAACAATACTTTAAAAAATACTCTTGTGGAATGAATTCAATATTTTCTGGAAAACAATGTGCCCTTAGAAGTAAATAAAACCTTTAAACGAAACATTTTTTCAGATTTATGTGCTTTTACAAAAAAAAAAAAAAAAAAAAACAATCAACTGTCTTAACATTTACCATATTTGTCGGACTATAAGTCGCTTTTTTTCTTTCTTCTTTTCCCCCCCCATAGTTTGGCTGGGGGTGCGACTTATACTCTGGAGCAACTTCTGTATGAAATTATTAACACATTATTATATCATTTCACATGTTATTTTGGTGCTTTGGAGTGACACTGATAGTTTGGTAAACTTGTTAGCATCTTCTTTATGCTATAGTTATCTGAATAACTCTTAATAGCTAGTGTATGTTACGTTAACATACCGGCCACGTTTGCATTTCGTTGTTTATGCATCATGTACACATTATCATACTGTACACTTATTCAGCATGTTGTTCTCTATTGTATTTTTATTTTAAATTGCCTTTCAAGATGACATATCTGTTCTATGTGTTGGATTTTATCAAGTAAATTTCCCCCAAAAATGCAACTTATACTGTGGTGTGACTTATATATGTTTTTTTCCTCTTGGTTGGGCATTTTATGGCTGGTGCGACTTATACTCAGGTGCGACTTATATTCCGAAACATACGGTACCTAACATTTTTAACATTTAAGTGCAACATGAAATTATCTCCTACTCAACACCATTGCTGTCTCTATCACTACCATTGCTGTCATCATTCTCAGTCATCACCCTCTTTTGGAGGACGTAACTTACCAGCGCCCAGTCGTTGCTTAACTCACTCATAAAGCGTGCAGTTACCTTGACATATGATCATATATGGGCATAAATCCTTAGCGATAAAGGTTGCGAAGGATGACGAGATTCGTTTCGCCCTTTCAGTGTTTCGTGGAAGTTTTGACAGTCCCTTCAATTGTTCGCTTGTTAGCACCGCAACAACAACAACAGGTGGATTCTTCTCCGCTAAACCGGGGTTGAAACGGTAGAGGTGCTGGTGTTTGTCGCGTTCCCACTGTATTTAATCCTGGTTTTACATGTCTTACATATGGAATAACTTGTCAATGCCCTTTCTATTGTCATGTTGATAAAACCCCAAATTCTTTTCCAAACGCTAGATTTTAAGCCTGAGGAGTAAATAGCCCGTTCAGTAACATCCATTCCAGCCATCAGCGTTCCTATAGGTGTCCGGAGGGCAGACGTGTCTTTTACTTTCGTTCTGCGAACAGCGGCTGTCTTCCTGTAATTACGTTATTATGAAAAATAATCGTTTTTGAACATTTATGAATCGTAATCAAATCGTCACATGTCGAATCGCGATGAATCTAATAATCGATGTATGGGAACTCTGTTAAACAACATATGAGGTTATGTGGTCACACATGGTAATAACGACAAACCTTAAGAAAAAGAATATTAATTTTTCTATAACGCGAGCGACATAGTTGGCAACTCTGCATTAGGCCATGCCGTAATCAACAATTCAAAAAGAAATCTTACCAGCTTCTGTATGTGCTCGTTTCAGTGAGGCATTTTGGACTTGAAGATGGCTTCGTTTGTGATGCGCTTGTTCTTTAGGTTTCATATTTGGCTTCTTAAAAGCTGGACTCTCACATTCATCACCTACCATTTGGTTGGGAACCTGGTAAGAGATTTTTAAACCATTCTTAAAGCCTAATCATAAGGGTCACCAGTTTGTATAGTGGTTGTAAGATTCCTATCAGTAATTTTTACAATACCATTGTAATTTCCCCCCCCCAAATCAATCACGAAATAATAACTTTAATTGGAATGATAATATCGAGTTGGATTTTTTGTGCTATCATGACATTACAAAACAATATCTTTAAACCAGGGGCGTCAAATGTGCAGCCCGCGAGGGGGAGGGGTGTCCTGTCCGACCAGACACGTTGTATGTAGCTCATTCAAAGAGTACATACAAAATTACATGTTTTTTATATTGGCGCGGTAAAACAGTTGATACAGTATTTGATTTGTGTAATCGAGACATGTGCCATTTACCGGTTTCAAGGTATACCGTGACCCATAAGTATCTTAAAATTACGAGGATGTTATGCAAAATTAACTCATTGCCTGCCATTGCCAACAATACACATACAATTCACTTAAACTGGCAGGATTCACTGTGAGTGCTCATCTTTCAGTGCCATTGACGGCTCTCAGCGTCCAATCCAATTTGACTCACTGGCTGCCGTGGGTTGGTCCTGCACGCATGACATCTAATTGCCATAAATGTGGCTCGCAAACTAAGATTATTTTGACTCCCCTGACTTAAACAATAATACAATAACTTGCCAATACAATATTATAAAGTCTGCCACAATTCTGTTTGATCCAAGGACCGTCTTCTATCAATCTAGATGGACGCATTACAGTGAAAAAACTTTCATCATAGACTTCATAATGATTGACGGGTCAGATTCCACCTTCACTGCACAACGCCTTTAAGTTGGGGGCCGCCCTACCGTTCGCTTCAGTTATACGCAGTCGGTCGCAGAGTCAATACATGCAGTGATCCAACGCCTGATTTAGGATTGAAAAAGTACGAAAGCTGTACCGCATGCAAACAGTAAGGATTGTCTCAGGAATGATTTGTTCGAGTATTCAAGATAATTATTATATTTTTCGTACCATGCACGCATTTTCAAATGTTGTGAATAAAATCAATGGGAGGAATTAACCGATAAGGATCATTCTCTGACATATTTACATAAAGTAAATGCAAACTGTCCGTTTTGTTTTTTTTGCTTTCAACCAAGAATCCACTCTTTCACGTCCATATCTATAAAGAATTCAGGGATTTAAGCATTTATTCACAAGAATTTTCAACAGAAAAAGTTATTTGTTTACATATGGCAGCTGCTAATTTTCTTGCAGACTAGCCTCATAGTTCGCAACATTTACGTAAATTAAATGCTACATGCACGTTTTTTTTTTGTTGTTGTTTTTTTTGCTTTCAACCAAGAACAGAGACTGTTTTACGTCCATATTTATAAGGAATTAGGGGATTAAAGCACTCATTCAAAAGAATTTTCAACGGAAAAAGCCATTGTGGCAGCCAACTTAACACAACAGAGAGCAAAGAGACTAGCGTCATTCTTCGACATAGTTGCGTAAAATAAATGCTAACTGCACGTTTTTTTCTTTTAACCAAGAATCGGACCATTTTATGTCCATATCCATAGAAAATTCAGGGGTTTAAGCATTTATTCACAAGAACTTTCACCGGAAAAGCTCTGTTTACATATGGTGGCCGCCTCATTGAGTAAAAGACTAGCATCATACTTCACTATACTTACATAAAATAAATGCTAACTGCACTTTTTTTTTTGCTTTTAACCTAGAATCAAGACTGTTTTACGTCCATATCTATAAAGAATTCGTGGATTTAAAGCATTTATTCCCAAGAATTTTCACCAGAAAAGCTCTGTTTACATATGGCAGCCGCTAGCTGCATTTACTAACAGACTAGAATTGTACTTCGACATGTTTCCGCAAAATAAATGCTAACTACACTTTTTTAAAATTGCTTTTAACCAAGAATCGAGACTGTTTTACGTCCATATCTATAATGAATTCAGGGATTTAAGCATTATTTCACAAGAATCTTTAACGAAAAAAGCTCTTTTTCTGTGATTCCACTGGGTCAACTTTGACGGCCAACAATGACCCCTATTTATCGGCTTCACGCCCCGTCAATACATTATAAAGTCTAGGAGTTTTATGTATAGATATTGTTTTTAATAAATGGTTTTTAAGCACTTAAAATGTAAATAATAAGTTTTATACATGTTACTGTCCCACCAAATTATTAAATTAATTTAATTATGTAAGCTGCTCACTTACCCACAATGAGTTGCTATAGCAACTGTTTAACAAGTTAAACGATGATTGACGCATGCGGCGCTTTGAAGATTCAGCTTCAACTGTGGCAAGATCAAATATTAAACGTCTTTCTATCATCGTTAACTTTAATAAGCAACTCCAGTGCACTGCCTGACCGACAAAGAGCAGCAGGGCTCATCTGTATTTATTTTATCTCTATTTTTTAAATTGAAAAAAAATAAAATAAAATCACGATGTATTGAGGGCACGAAGTTTGAAGCGCGAAGTAGCGAGAGATCACTGTATTACGCAACTAGTTGGAGCACATTGTAACTAGTTGGGGCACATTGTATCTTGAGAATACATAGCAAACCTTGCTGTCAGCAGGCTCCTTTAAGCTTTTAGCACTAATGGTCTTGCTGGTTTTCTTCATCAGTTCCACTTGAATGTCAAATTTCTTCCCATTTCCTTGGTCACATGTTTGTCCCTCCTCCAGCTTCTTTGGTCCATCGTCTTTTTCCAGCTTTTTTTTGCCAGTACGGTTCATATCGGTTACCTTTTCACTATGAGGGACAATAGATGGTGACTTTGCTGTGGTTGAGTCAGGACTGTAGACGGCTTGGGGCGACGAGGAGATACGACGAGGCCTTTTCATGAGCACACAAATTTCACTTAAATTATTAAGGAGGTCAAAAAAAGGTACCGTACTAGATAGTATCTTCTTTTGTTGTTTAAAACTTTACTTTAGACGAACATCAGCCAACTGGGGTGATTTTGCACTACTTTGCTGAATTGCAGCTGTGGTTTTCTGAGAATAGAAAATTATACCACACATCAGAAAGAGAAGTCAAAGAAAGGGATTTGAAAACATGGGAAAAAAAAAAAAAAAAACTTACCACGTGAGATGTATTAAGTTCTAGGCCGCAGGTTTCTGCTATCACTTCTCCATTCTCCTCATCTGACATTAGATGGACACTAATTTGAATCAATTTATTTTAAAAGAAGTTACAAGTAAATACAACAAATACAAGTAAATACACACCATTAGACGTTTTACGGCAAGACTACAGTGGCCTGGCATTAAACTCATCGTCTGGAAATTTAATACCTCCTGCAATTTTCCATTAAAGAACTATTATCTGTGCTTTAAAATTGAGACACTTTAACCCTTTATTGCCAAATGTATCACATTTGATACACCTAAAATGTCATGATTTTGAGACCAATTCAGAATTTTGACATTTCGTTTTGAAAAAAAAAAAATAAAAAAATGATGGCTGCAAGTCAACTCATGCATCTGCAGGTTCCATGAGAAAAAAAAAATAGGATTTAGCAAGGGTTATAGATATTAGAGCGCTTATTACACATGTTCATTTTGACTTTTCTTTTTACAAATTTGAAAAAAAAGTTTCTTTAGGACCTTATTTTTCAAATTTTGGGATTCTCTGATAATTGCTTCATGTTGCAGGTATTTAAGGGTTAAGACTTTTTAAGGGCCCGCGGGAACCCTGTTATAAGTTCAGAAAATACGGTACTCTAATTCACAATAATACCAAATCAAATCTTACCTAAAATATGTGATGTTTCCATTTGACATGTGTTAGGGACAAGTACTTGTGCCCTTTTAGCATTTTTTGAGGCGTCGCTTGATTCTATATCTGAGGGGGGAAAAAAAAACACAAAAATACAAATCAACCTTCCTTTTCATATATCAATTTAGAAACATTATTTAGCTTTAAAAACCGGATTTTAAATTGACCTTTGAAGAGTGACTTGTTGAATTTAAATGAGGGCGCCTCTGCGTAGTGAACGTGTTTGCTGTTGTCCGTGTATTTACGTTTCTTCTTTTTGTTGGCCACAGGAAGCGAGCTTGCCATGACTGGCGAGTCTGGGATGAATCCAACCTCATGTTCTGGGGAATTGGCTACCAGCGGTTTGGAGCTAATAATAACAATATCAAACAATTAGCTTAGGGAACTTAAAATTAAAGCTTACATCTACTTAAAAACAAAAAACATATGTCCACGATCAGATCACATGATCGGTAATTGGAATCGATCCGGTCATTTTTAGAAGATCTGAATCAGGTGAAAAAGATCAGGTTTTTAAAATGCATTGATTTACTTGCAAGTATTAACTCATTGACAGTGATAGTAGCCCAGTCCATTTTTACTGGTAGGGAATTGAAATAGGAGTGGATATCTTTTGCTGTCAATGTCAGTGAAACATAAGCACTCAATGCCCGCCTTGCCAGTGCAAATAAATTTGATGTCTCACGCTGTCCAGAGGTGTAACAATTAGATATGTCATCCAATCCAATCACGTTGTCGGAAATCACATCATTTTTAGATGATCAGAATCAGACGAAAAATATCGTGTTTTTAAGATATTTTCTTTAATCTAAGGGCGAAAAAGCAACTACATAAGACGCACAAGGCACATCAACAGAAACCCCAAAAATTAGTTTTGAAACACGCAACATATTTAGAAGAAAAAAAGATTGTGTTAAGATTTTTTTTAAATCCGACAAAGCAACAAAATAATCAAGATCCACAATGATATCGTCAAAGAAACTAAAAATATGTACGATGTTTTGTAGTTATTTAATAAATTAATTACAGTGGTACCTCTCCGTATAAGGTTAATTCGTTCCAGGACCTTGTTTGTAAGTCGAAATGATCGTATGTCGAGTAGGATTTTCCCATAAGAATATTATATATATATATATAATTAGGGGTGTAACGGTACACAAAAATCTCGGTTCGGTACGTACCTCGGTTTTGAGGTCACGGTTCGGTTCATTTTCGGTACAGTAAGAAAACAAAATGCAAAATATAAATGTGCTAGTTGTTTATTACACACCTTTGTGCTTTCAACAATAGGAACATTAGCCTATATAAAGATAGAATTCTGCTCAAAGAGTAGCGGGTATTTAAAGATAATCCAACAACAATTTGCCTTTCAGACCCCGCGTATTGGTCAGCTTTCTTTCTGAAAGAAAGAAGAAAAAAGAAGTCCTGAGCTAAAGAGAAAAGTAATCCCAATGACAAAGATTTTAACATGTATTTTACAAATGAAATGCCTCGATGAATATTTATTTTTCTTATGAACGGTTTTCAAAAGCTTTATTGGTGGATTTTCTCAAGTTAAAGCGCCACACAGAAATTAATTAATTTAATTGTGTAAGCAGGATCTGTGTATTATTCTTATTATTTAATTACAGGTGTTTAAGCTCAATTTATTTTATTTGGGCTATTATTCATTGTGTTTATATTTTACAAATGTGATTTAGTATTCATTTATATTGTATATTTTATGTTGTACAACTAGTTCCTATGTGAATATTAGTTCCAACTTGTTTTGTTGTGGTAGAAGGGTTTTGTATTGAACACGGGGCCATGTTGATTATTATTATAGCAGAGAAGACAGCAGTAAATCAACAAAGACAAGTCAACTGTGCCCGATCTACCACTCAAGAGATCTGATGGACTCAAAAAGTGGGTTACGATTGCATATTAGCTTGAAAATCGACCGGATCCACCGTATTTTTACACGAGTGACTTCCACTCTGCCCGATCCTAGCTACCAGTAGTAGTAGTGACGCAGGAGGGTCGCGTCTCACGTCAAATAATAAACTCTGCCGTTCTTTTCGCGTGCGTCGCGTTTAGCCGCTTCTGGGACGCATCTAACACGCGGCCGCACTGCGACTGGTGTGCATTGGCTGATTGACTTTAGCGCCCACGTTTCACTGCGTTCTCGCGGCGGCCACGTTGTCACGCCGTTGACGTTTCTGGGTTATACTGTCGTACAGTGTTGGTCCTCATTATAGTAGAAAAGACGGAGTAAATATAATCTACACAAAGAAACTGTAACCCGATCGACTCACAGCCTGAAAAAGTAAGGGTTACATTACGTCAGAAACTCGTTGGGTACGCCTCCGTTCCAAACCGAGCACCACTTACCGAAACAGTTCAATACAAATACAAGTACCGTTACACCCTTAATATATATATATATATATATACAGTGGTACCTCTACATACGATCACTTCGACACACGATCTTTTCGACATCCGACGTAAAATTTGAGCCGCCATTTGTTTCTACATCCGACGAGTTGCTCGAAATACGACGACATGACAGCACTGCAAACGAACGCACGGTGGATTTTCTTGTGTGAGAAATCAACACAGTTTTCAAAAAAAGTTGATACAGTTGGAGAAACAAGGAAAAAAGTGATGCTTACCTTTGAAATGAAGATGCAAGTTATAGAAAAATATGAGCTTGGTGTGCGCGTCCCTGAACTGGCTCAACAATACAGCTCCATGGTCCTCTTCCGACCACCGTTCGCCACTATTTATAAGTTAAGGTGACAATTATTATTGTGGTAACATTGCCAAGGAAATCGCCAGCTTCGTCACGTTTTTATCATTTATTTAAGAACTTATCCAACACAAAACGCCCATTGTCTTAAGCAGTTGACTGCTCTCAAGAAAACGAAAATATTATCTCTACCGCACCGACCTATCTCACCGTGACGTCAGCTTCGCGGTGCGTTCAGGGACAGTAAAAAGTGTCCGCCATATTAGAATCCAATTCGTTACATTATTTACAGGAATAATTATTAATTATTCTTCTTCTTATTATATTATTCTGACTTATTTATTTATAACTTATTTGTTTTTCTATGTTTAATTGCCATTTGTAACAGTGCCAGCAGTATTTATTAAGAATTTAGTGTATGTTTTTAGGCTTTGGAACGAATTAATGGAATTATAATGTATTCCTATGGGAAAATCCTGCTCGACATACGACCATTTCGACTTACAAACAAGGTCCTGGAACGAATTAAATTCGTATGTAGAGGTACCACTGTATACATATATATACATATATATATATATATATATATATGTATATATATATATATATATTAGGGCGGTCCCAAACGACTAATTTTCTCCCGATTAGTCAGCCGACTATTTTTACGATTAGTCGACTAATTTAATAATTTTTCTTTTTTTTTTTTAAAACGAATTTAGCAATGAAATTTTGGTTGATGCTTATCAATTCACAAAAAAACATACTGGAACACTCAAATCATTTATTAAAGTACAAATAAACACGTAAATAACAATAATAAATCACAAATAAACAATGAGTTCAAATGCTGATAGAATTAACTAGTGTAGCATCCCGATTTAAAAGATGGTCTCTTAAACTGATGGTTTACAATTTTTATTCCATCCTTGATGTAAACACACCGTAAGAGCTACGGTGCACACAAATAAAGCAACACAATTAGAAATTAACAAAAACTTTTCACCTTTTTCCTTTTAAACCTTATTTATATATCAATGAATTGCCTATATGAATTGCCTTTACCTTATTACCTTATCATTGACAATCTCTCCCTTGAGTGCAATCACTGTATATACTGTATATATTTATGACCTTTTACCCTTATATAATTTTCTATACCATAAAATAAACCATAAGATGAAATAAACCTTTCAATTAGCATTAAGAACAATACTAATAGCATTTATAGGCCCATTGTCAATTAAACATTTAGTAAGGCGACAGCACCCTCTGGTGTACAAAAAATAAACAAAAAAAAAATAATTACAAACTGCGTGAAGGCGCTTGAGGTGTTTATTCACGGCCGACGTGCAGCCAAGCTTGGCACTGAAGAGACAGGACAGAAGAGTGTACTCTCCTTAGTTTCTTTGAAATAAGTCAATGTTTTGGACACTCTGGTGCGCTTTTTTTGGCTTTGTGCCGCTTTCCCCGCTTGCAAACAGAGCATCCGACATTCTAACTTTCCACGCATATATTTTTTTAACCCTTCATTAACCGTCAACGGGATGTTGTGCTCGTCGATGGATTTACGTCATCGATGACGTCGACTATGTCGACTATATATATATTATACCACCATTAATTCGTTCCACAGCTCGAAAACCTACACTAAATCCTTAGTAAATGCTGCTGGTACTATAACACAGAGCAATTACACAGAGCAAAACAAATAAATTATGACTAAAAATCGGAATAATAATTAATAATATTAACGATAATAATACCTGTAATAATGTAATGAATTGGGTTCTAATGTGGTGGATGTGTTTTGCGTGGTGTACATGAACGCACCACGTGGCTGATGTGCCAGAGTTAGAGGACTTTTTAACTTTCACTTTTCATGTTCAGCTGCAGTGGTGAGTAGGCATGTTGTTTTGCAAAAGTTCTAAAATGCTATAAATGATTGAAAATCTGACGAAGATGGCGATTTTTTGGCGAGCTTACAATCATAAAAATTGTCAACTTAACTTATAAAGACTGGTGAATGGAGGTCGGAGGAGGACCGTCGAGATCGTAGCCATTCTACGGCAGTATTGTCGAGCCAGTTCATGGACGGGCACACCATGCTCATATTTTTCTATCATTTCCATCTTCATTCCCATGGTAAGCTTCACCATTTTCCTTTTTTCACCACCTGCACTAACATTCTTCGAACCCATTTTGATTGCTCTCAAATCCGCCGTGCGTCCGTCTTGCAGAAAACAAAGAAACTACTGCTCTGTCATAAACCGTCATATTTCGAGCATGTCGTCGGATGTAGAACCCGATGGCGGGTCAAATTGTAAGTCGGATTCCGAAAAGGTTGCGTGTCAAAGCGATCGTATGTCGAGGTACCACTATAATTGCCTAGATTTCAGATCAGTACTGTTTCAGCAGATTCTCAAAATCAGGTGACTCAGACTCAAACTCAGGTGCAAAAATATGTGGCTGGGACAACTCTACATAAAACCAAGCACATATGATACAAAATGACTCCTAAACACATTAAAAGATGAGTCACGGTGCACTCACCATGCTCTTAACAACTGCACCTCAGCGTGGAGTTTGCTGTTTTCATCCTCCAGGCACTTCCTTTCGTGCTCTGTAGAAAACAAAACAAAAAAAACACTCATTTTGGTGCATTTTAATTGTAAAATATTTTTTTTACAAACGTAGGAAACACTCAAGACAATGAATACAGACACACAAGCACTCACTCAGCTTGGTGATGGTCTGTTCGCTGTAATCTTGGCAATTTTTCAAGTTTTCCTCCAAGGTTGCACATCGATCACAATCCCTTGTACGCAGTCTAAAAGCATTTTAAGTGAGAGAGGGCAGATTTCTGTGTGTTGTATTCTAAAGTACCTTATCATAATAATTCTGACAAATTACACTTCATACTGTGAATAAGCACATAAAAATGTTAGCGTCATGTCTAAGCTCCCTTAAAACAGAAATTTGAAGGTTAGCAGTCCACTGGTTTAGTTACCTGTGCTCCAAGAGACTATTGGCATCCTGGAGAGTTTTGTTTTCCTCTTTTAGCTCCTGATTACGACTATAAAACAGCTGAAGACTCTCAGCATCTCTATATCAAACAAACAATGAATCAATTTAGCTTGGTTGTATCTCAAGTAAGAACAACTAATCCGAGCTAAATGTGACAAACAGTAACTACTGTGATGCTAATTCTTTCAATGTCCTGTAATGCGAAATAGGTGGTGAAAAAAAGTTTATTGCTATATAGTGATCCCTCGCTACTTCACAGCTCAACTTTCGTGCCCTCAGTGCATTGCAGATTTTTTTTTAAATATTGTATTATTGTTTTAAAAAAACATTTATGTATGCTTTATTTACACCTACGTTAGGACTGCAGCTATAGATTAGATGAATAATCGTTTAATCTATTGATTGATTAGTTCAAATAATCGGATTACAAACATTTAATGGCTTGAAGAATATATTTTAAGAGATGTAAAACAGAAGAAACACGTGTTTATTCTTGCAACTAAATATTTATTTTAGCTTGCTAAGATTGCACTTACAAAAGAGCATTACATGCATTTAAAACTAAATAAAAATACCCGAGTTTAGCATCAAACGGTATAGAAAACTTAATAAATGAGGATCTAAGTACGACAAAAGAGCAATTGGCTAACTTGCAAAGCAAAAGTCCGCTAGCCTAAATGCTATAAAATTAGTGTTGCACCGATACCATTTTTTGGGCCCGATACCGATACCTGGCTGTGCAGTATCGGCCGATACCGATACCATTCCGATACCACTCTGTTTGCAACAAAAAAACAAACAAACAAAAAAAAAAACATATATATATATATATATATATATATGTGTGTGCGTATAACGGATGCAACGATACAGTTAAGTCACGGTTCGGTACGATTTTCGATACAATTCAATACATTTAATGCTCTGAAACAGAAAATACAACTGTTATTATTATTATTATTATTTTATTTTTATTTTTTTTCTAACAAGCAAAAATAACAGTGCCATCATATAAACAAGCATTTTAGTGCATAATATTTATGTGCTTACTTCTTACTGATCTGAAGAAAAATTTTGTATATAAGTGCTGAGAACAATTTTTACTGTTTGTAAAGTGGGTCACACTGTTGATTGCTGCAGCTCTCTTAGCAGCTATATTTAAACATCCTATTTGTGGTCCGAGTCCACCTGTAACATGTACTGCATTAACAGTATTTGCAGCATTATCTATAGTCACTGGTATGGGTTGATTTGGCCTGCTAAACTTCCATTCAGTCATGGCGGTTTCTATTTACTCAATGTAGTCTATGGACTACGCGTCGCTCTGGGCTCACGCAGCTAATGGCATGGGATCTAATGTATTACATCTAGGTTGCCATTTGATGATATCTAGTGTGTGCGCGCGAGAGTTGGCATGGGATCTAACACAGGACATCTAGATTGCTATTTGATGATATCTAGTGTGCGCGCTGCGCCGCTTGAGTGTTTTCTGGCCACAGAAGTCACTTCTACTCATTACTGCACAACACCAGCATATTACAATCGACTTTCATAAACAGGACGAGTTTGAAGTACGGCACTCTTAATTTGCCACTCATTGTTCATCATGAAACCATGAGTTTGCTGAGTGTCCCACGGTCTTAGCCTTTCTGATCCCATCGGCGCTACAACAGCAAGCGTTAGCTTACGCATGCTAATCGTTTGTGAATACCATGTTAAACGAGCAGCGTAACATCGCGGATATGCGTTATAGTGTACATCCGTAATATTGAGGACGAAGGTGTAAATTTTGTGTAGTAAATTCGAGACAAAAACATACAGATGTAATGATTTGGGAAGTTAGCTCACGTGGGGAGGACAGTATATTAGCGTTCAAATGATGCCAGTACATGGTATCGGCGACCTAAATGTTGGTACTCGTCGATGCCGATACCGATACCACCAATTCGGGCCGGATCGGCGCCCCCTGCCGATACTGGAATCGGTATCGGTGCAACTTAAAATAAAAACAAGCATTTTATATATATTTTATTTTTTTTAAGTTTTTAACAAAACGTTCAAACACATATTCCCACAAAAAATGCTAAATATACTTGTAAACTAATGCATAAACAAACATATTACAAACAAACAAACAAACAAAAAAATATATATATATATCTTATATTGGTCTTAACAGGGAGCATCTGAATTCAGCCATGGCATATTCACTGTTGCCACAAGAGGGCAGTGTATCCAACCAAATTAATAAAACTAAATGCAACACTTTCAAAACAAATCATTACAACGCCACTAATTCAACGAATACTCGAAGCAGCATAATTTGATTCGAAGCTTTTTTCTAATCAAACTACTCAAGTTAATCGATTAATTGTTGCAACACGAATCTAGAAATGTACGTACACTTACACACACGCACCTACTAGAGGTGGGAATCTTGGGGCACCTAACGATTCCATTACGATTCAGGGCTATGATTCGATTATAAATCGATTATTGATGCACCCCCCCACAATTATTAGCTCCTTTTCATGTTTCGTACATTAGTTACAAAAATACTCGCAGGCTTAAATAAACTAATATTTCAGTATCAAGTTAATAGTGCAAAACAGTAAACAAAATACTCAAGTCCCCATTCAGTATCAGCAGCTTTAAACTACATTCAATAATTTAATGTTGTGAATCAACCATTAAAGTTGTTAAAATTGCTCCCGTTATTCCATAATTTCCCTTCTGTCTACTTTTGACATGTGAATTTTAAAATTGTTTCATCATTTAAAGCTAGATTCAAGTCAAGATTTTGCCCATTTAGAAGTATTTTAGATAAGTTAATTAGGTTCGCTCGGAAGGTACGCTACAACAGAGCCTTCCTGAGAAGTCTATTGCTTTAAGATGGCAGCTGTTTACTAACACCAGCGAGTCTGCCATTTCACATCTAGTTCTATATACATGTGATATCTACCGTAGCATTATGTGGGGGTAGTTTTTAGCAATTGGGCATTGTTTGTAGCAACTGTCGGCCGCAGTCAGGTATTATTGTTTTTTTTTTTTTTTCTAGCGGCATGAGTTGTGGATGTTTACACTCGGTCCGTTCCTCATTGCGTCCCGAAGACCATGCTGGCTGTGTTTTAATTCCGCTTTACTCAGTATATTTAAATAATCAGATTATTGATTTTTGTGAATCGTTCTCAAATCTTCAGCGGCCGAATAATCTAAGTATCGGAACCTTTAACACCTACACACCCCCACATCATATGAGAGAGAGCATTAATGTAGAGTATGTATTATTTATACATCATTTTATGCATGTTATTTATATTATAAATATTTACATGTTTCAAACTATTAATCTTCTAATGATAACATGCATTTATAGAATTTTATATACACTTATTTATATTATATACTAGAGGCGTGCGAATTTTCCGATTCTTAGATTATTAGCGATTCGGCCGTGGAAGATTCGAGAACGATTCACAAATATCCAAATTCCGATTATTTATTTATACCAGGTAAAGCCGGACTAAAACACAGTCAGCGCGGTCTTCGGGACGCTATGAGGAACGGACGAGAGTAAATATCATGTTCAACTCATTACGCTAGATTAAAAACCCAATAATATATGACTGCAGCCGACAGGCGCTAAAAACAATCCCCAGATGCTAGTTCAGTGCTTCTCAATTATTTTCTATTACGCCCCCCAAAAGAAGACGTAAATGTTTCGCGCCCCCCCAAACTCTGCCGCCACTGTAAATAGTATAATTTGTCTAGAATATTACTATTATAAGTACACCTCTGCCTCACATTGTGTCCTTTTTTCTATTAGACAAAATAACAGATCAACTTGTGAAGTATAACTTTATTAACATTGTTTTGTTTGTAACAGAAAAGACAACGCGCATCAATTTGCCTGAATTTAAAAAAAGTCACATCCAAACTGTAAAAATACACTCAAGGTACATCTTTGACCATTTGATACTGAAAAATAAAATCAGTAAATAATAACAAATTTAAATTGATTAGAAACATGAACTCATGAGGACAATATGCCCAAAAAATTGACCGAAAAAACAAAACTGATTAGAAGAAGAAGAAGGAAAAAAAAGAGTGTCTTTGGACAGAAGGACATTTTTTATTTTCGCTGCTCGCTGCTCACAGTATCACCTCCAGTTTGCAATGGTGTTGGGTTATTTTGCATGCTAACAGTGCTCATTGATTTACTGATATAACACTGACAAAGCAGGACGATTGTTGGCAATATTTGGCACGTTTTCGCTGAAAAACAACCAAGCGGCTTATCAATGAGATTGGGGTCTAATGTCTTTAAGTGGCGTCCTAATTGATTTGGCTTCCGGCTATCCGATATAATCATTTTTAGACACAGTAAACAGTGGTCTTTCCTCATCTCCCACTGTATTAAAAGTCAAAGGCAAACGGCTCGAAAAAAGCGCATTCTCGGCGGCTGAAGGAGAACTGTAGGTGAGGGCGGTCGTCGTGACGATCCCAAGCCGAAAATGGCGCTTCTTGGGCGGACACGTGAGAACCGGAGAAGACAGTGGGTCGCTGCGTGAGTCCGGCCGAAAAACGGCTTTCGAAAACGGCGCACAGCTCTTCATATTTCTCTTCTGTGTGCTCCTGCTTACTTCAAAAATACTGCGCGCACTATGAAAATGAGAGCGCCACTGCCACCCACTGAGTGGATGTGCATGTACACTTTATTCTAGTACGGCCAAAAAAAAAAAAAACATGTTCCCCGAGGTCACTCGCGCCACCCCTGGCCTCGCTCTGCGCCCCCCTGGGGGGGCGCGCCCCACTATTTGAGAAGTACTGTGCTATTTGCTACAAACATACGTCCACATAATGCTACAGTAGATATCACATATGGAACTAGATGTGAAATGACAGACGACGGCAGCATTACAACATTTATAATGTTTAAAGATACACGATAATATCGGTCACCGATAATTATCAGCCGATAATGGCAATTATGACGTCACACAGATAATCCAGATAATAAAAAAATTCAACCGATAATGCAATCCGATAATTATATACTTGATTTAGCCTCCACATGTGTGCAACCGAAGAATTCAGCACGCCGCCTCCTCAACCCCTCCCCTCTCTGAAGCCCCTGAGGGAGGAGGGGTTGAGGAGGCGGAGTTACACGACAAGAAGTAGTTGAATATTATGGCGGCTGTTACTAAAAAACGACGCTCTCGCCATCTGTGAAACGTACCGTAGAAGTTCCACGAGGCAGAAAGAAAGTGTCCTCATTCAAAACCACTAACCCAGCAGCCATTTAAAACTGCATCACAAAGATTTTTGGAACGAATACGAGGCTGCTGCTAGCGGGAATGCTAAAGCTATTGTAAACACTAACTAAGTTAAACTACAGGGCTTGTGACGATACAGAGTCGGGCTGTTTGGGAATGCAGCCCAAGGCGGGTGGTAAATTCGCATCTAAGGCTAAACACCGGCACGACTGGAGACCGATAGTCGGCAAGTAGCCGTCTTCCGACGGAGCCCGCCGCTCTGGCCAGTCCGGCAGGCCGCCACCGCCTCGCCATAGGCGGGGCGGGCCGAGCTCGGTTCCCCGGCTTCGGGACCTCCGGCGAACACCCCGGTTTCTCGAGCGTTCCCCTACGGTGTGCGAGCAGAGCCAGGGCGGCGAACCGGCTGGGGCGGGCGGATCATCCGGTACGAACGTAGCTGCCGCCGAGACGAGACATGTTTTTTTTGTGGTTTTTTTAACCTAAATGACCCGAGAACCAAAGCCCTGGATAAAAAAAATAATGCAGCTTATGCGATCTCCATTCTTCATGAAAAAGTGATTTCCAGTAAGCAAGCTTATCATGACGGCACAGTGGTTAGATGATAATTTAAACATGGAGAAAACGAAGTCAGCCAGTCAATAATGCATTCAGTATGTAAAATGATGAGCGGTCAGATGACTTTGTAACACTGCCTTTATTTTCGGCTTAACAAAACTCAGGCACAAAAAAACACGCACGCGGATGCGAGCTCCAACTCCGTCCAAATAGTACTGCCGTGTATCAGTTTAGCTGCTGTAAAGCAAATGTCGTGAAAGCCGCAAATGTAAACAAAGCGCTGCAGATTGGGTACATGACATCTCGCTCTTTTGAGTTAATCATTTTCACAGTGTGCAACAAAGCATATAACATTAGCAATCACTTTTCAAATTATTTAACTTATTTCTCTGATCAATTACAGCCACAGTAGATAATCAAATTCTTAAATCAATATTCTGTAGCCACAAATATTATTCAAAATCTTTCCTTCTTCCAAGTTTTTGTTTTTTTTAGGATGAAGGATAATAATGTATTGCTTAAAACAAGGCTGTTAAGATTATTTTCAGCTAGCTATTTTTCTTCCAAGAAATCTGAGAGAAATACACTTGAAGCGATGGCAGATAATTTCACTTATTGCCAATAGATTTACACTTACAACTGACTACTTTTAAGGAGGTGTGTTTTGCAGTGTATTAATGTTATATATGTGAGGAATAGCTTACTTTGAAAGGCATTTTTGTGCAACTTAGGTTGCACAAAGTAGTCAATCACTCTTTAAGTAATTGTTGCCAAAAGTTTACCATTACACAATGTCAGACAATCTGTCATTATTTAGATGTTTGAATTGACGACTTGTTCATATTTTATGTTGAAAAAAAGAGCAATAAATTATATTTTTGCACAGTAATATTTCTTTTGTGTATAATTTAAAATTTTACATAAATCTTTTAATAGAATTATCAGCTTGACATTATTCGTTATCGGTTGGAATGAGGAGGAAATTATCGGTTATCGGTATCGGTTGAATAATGTATTATCGTGCATCACTAGTTTTATATACACTTATTGGTATTATATACTAACGGCGTGCAAATTTTCCGATTCTTAGATTATTAGTGATTCAGCCGTGGAAGATTCGAGAACGATTCACAAACATCCACATTTCGATTATTCATTTATACCAGGTAAAGCCGAAGTAAAAAACAGTCAGCGTGGTCTTCGGGACGCTATGAAAAACGGACGAGAGTAAATATCATGTTCAACTCATTACGCTAGATAAAAACCCAATAATATTTGACTGCGGCCGACAGGCGCTTCAAACAACGCCCAGATGCTAGTTGCTACAAACATACGTCCACATAATGCTACAGTAGATATCACATATGGAACTAGTGGTGAAAAGACAGACGACGGCAGCATTACAACATTTATGTTATACGCAATTTTCCTAACTCTAACAAGAACTAGATGCAAAATGACAGACTTGCCGGCGTTAGTAAACAGCCGCCATCTTAAAGCAGTAGACTTCTCTGTTGTAGCGAACCTATTTAACTTTTTTATCTAAAATACTCCTAAATCGGCAAAATTTTGACTTGAATCTATCTTTAACTGATAAAACAGTTTTAAAACTTTCACATGCGGAATTATGGAAATATTATCAAAAATGTAATTATAATAATTATAAAATTATGGAATAATAACGGTTGATTCACAACATTAAATTAACTGAATGTAGTTTAAAGCTGCTGATACAAAATGGGGACTCGAGTATTTTATTTACTGTTTTGAACCGTTAACTTGATACTGAAATAGTAGTTTGGTTTAGCCTGAGAGGATTTTTGAACAATTTCAATAATCGATTAATAATCGAATCGTAGCCTCTGAATCATAATCGTATTTGAATCGTGAGGTGCCCAGATTCCCAGCTCTATTATATACAGTATACACAAAAACATGTTAAAAATGGTGAAAGCGGTGACACTACTACGTGTTTTTTCCCCTTCACACAGTCAGTTCTGGTGCCCAATTAACAACAATAATTGAGGGACCACTGTACACCTGCATTAAATAGATTTGTCTTTGCATGTGCTCTGCACCTACAGTATATCCAAAGAGTTTTATTGGGAAAAAAATCACAAAAAAGGACTTAGCAGGATATTTAAAGATAGGGTAACGTGTTGTACTCACAATCGACGTTCTTTTTTCAACTTGCACACTTTTTCCTCAAGTTCTGAAAGTAGAAATATAATGTGCATGTCGTAACACTAAAGACAAGATACAACAATGGTTATCACCCATCCCAATACAGGCCTAACGTTCAATCATATCTCTATCCCGCCGAGTTGAGAAAGTAAGATTTTTAAATTTGTAAAGATGTTACCCTGAAGTCCCTTTTGATGGCATTCCTGTAGTTGTATCCATAAAGTGTGAAAGGGATCAGCTGGTTTGGGTGTGCTTCTAGGGCTGGTCATCCTCCTTTTAAAAACATAGCCAGAATTAAGGGGCTTTTGTCTTAACAAGACATGGAAAAACTTATCCGTGCATTCATTTTTAGTAGATTGGACTAATGCAGTACTTATCAATTTTTTTGGGTTACATCCCCGCCCCCAGGAAGACGTAAACGCCCCCCCAACTCCCTGCCGCCACTGAAATCGTATAATTTGTCTATAAAATTATTATTATAAGTACACTTCTGCATAAAATTGTGTCCTTTTTAATATTAAGAAAATAATAATAATAAATAATAAAGTAAACTTTATTGACATTGTTTTGTTTGTAACAGAAAACACTTAAAGTGCACAAATTCGCCTGGAAAAAATAAATAAATAAATAAAATCACATCCGAACTGTAAAAAATACACTCAAGGTTCAATAAATAAGAATGAATTCAAATTGAATTGCAACTCAGGAGGCCAACATGCCACACAATTTGACCAAAAAAAAAAAAAAAAAAAAAAAAAAACAGTTTTTTGTTATTTGCTGCAGGCAGTATCAGCTCCTTTGCTATGGTGTGGGGTTACTTTGCACTGAGAAACTTTGTATGCCACCTTATATGATGCTAACAATGCTCGCTGGTTTACTGATATAAGGCAGTGTAAAGGCAGGCAATGACAAAGCAGGACGATCTGGGTCTAATGTCTTTAAATGATGTATTGATTGATTTTTCTTCCTGCTGTCCACTGCAAACATTTTAAGACACAGTAGACAGACTGGTCTTTCCTCGTCTCTCACGGTATTAAAAGTCAAAGCCAAATGCTACATACACTTCGTCATATTTCCTTGTCTCCAAATAAAGTGCTCTTTGCTATGTGCTCTTGTTTGGTTGAAAAATAAAAAATAAAAAAAGAGTGCCACCCACTGAGTGCATGTGCAATTACATTTTATTCTAGTACGGCAAAAAAGTATGTTCCCGAGGTCACATGCACCACCCCCGGCATCGCTCTGCGCCCTCCGAGGTGGGGTGGGGGGGTGTATTATTTGAGAAGTACTGGACTAATGCAACGGTATATTTACAGGTCTTCTTTTAAAAAATCAGTCAGGAAGCTGCAGCTCGTACAGAATGCTGTTGCCATAGTCCTTACAAATACAAGGAAAGTGGACTATATTACACCGGTTCCGGTTATGAAATCATTACACTAGCCTCCAGTGAGTCAAAGAATAGACCATATAATACTACTGCTCGTCTACAAAACTTAATGGACTTGGACCAAAGTACATTCTTGATTTGTTTGAGCCCTAAGGTCATCTGGAACCACTCTGCTATATGTTCCGAGAACAAAAACCAGGCCGGGCGAGGCAGCATTTACTAGTTACAATTCTTTTTACCTCTGGAACAAGTTACGTGAAGGTCTGAAGTGTGTTCCAACTGTTAGCTTCTTTAAATCAGGTCTAAACACACTATTGTTTACCACAGCATATCCATAACTGTCAATATATTTCAAATTTCAAGTTATTTCCTATTTATTCATTTTTATTTCCATTTCTGATTTCAATTACTTTTTAATTCTCTTGATGATTTAATGTGAATTTTTTATGCATTTTATTTCCTGTTTCAATTGTCTTTGTTTTTAACTTTCTTTTTAATTTCATGTGATTGTTACGAATCATTTATCTCTGTTTGTGGAGATTCATGTGATGTAAAGCTCTTTGAATAGCCTTGTCGAATTATGCTGTCCAAATAAATTTGCCTTGCCTTTCAATGAAATCTCAGACAACATAATTGTTTGACGTCAGTCCGAACAATGTTTATGGTAAGCCCATTGCGTCTCGTGTCAGCCTTAAAACCACCTAAATTTGCATTTGAAGGTTGGCTCTCTAACTTGGGAAACAAACAAACATACAGGTAAAGTGAATTGCATTTTCACTTATCAAGACTTCATTGTTTTACTTTGTTAGTCAGTTCACAACAATGGGAATGATATGGCAACACATTTTAATTAGCTTCTTTCTTTTTAATAGGAGCTCCATGAAGGTTGGGGAAGCTATTTTTGTGCACAAATATTTTAATTTGTTAAGTCAACGAAAGGAGCGTTTCATATACTGTAAATGAGAGTTAAGATTCAAAAGCAATTCAGCCCATACTATATTTGCTACATTCTTTACCTCAATGCAATACAGTAGTCATTTTCGAGCTTTTGTTTATACAGTACTTGCGCTGCTTACCGTAATGTGTAATGTTGCCTAGACCTCACCAATGTGTTTGGAAATTACATGCGACCACAGGTTTAGGAATTGTACCATACCATGACGAACAAACCAAATAGACAAGTCGCTAACTTATGTCATTTTTCCCCCCAGAGAAAAACATACTGCATGCCGGACACAACATTACAGACCACTGAATTAGTCACAAGAACTTTGTCATTCATTTTACAAACACGACAAACCAGATACAACACGGCGACATCAATGCAACTCACGCAAATGAGTACGAGATGATGCCGAATGCAGAGGAATTGGCATTTCAAATGAAAACCTTCAAGATAGAATGCTGCTGACGACGAGTTGGAAATCCATATTAATTACAAATTCGCGCGGTAAAACACTGCTTACGTAGATATCATTAAGATAAGGCTAGATGCCTAAAGTTAGATTTGGCAGCGTAAGTCACTGGCTGCCATCTTGCACCTGGCTTTTTAAGTATGCAGTAAATTTACAACATCTCTGACGTTAATGACAGAAAAAGGAGTTTGAAAATTGGTTGATAATTGATAATTACTTATTCAACTGACTACAATGTTCTGTTTAAGGAGTGTTCTCGACGCAAACCTGCCGAAAATTGATTACGCCCGTCCCCTTTGGCTTTGGCGTGCTTTATACATCTAGCCTAACATAGGATATATCTATAAAAGTAGCATGCCATCTTGCATCGGGTGATTTCCCTGTTGGGTTTGAATGCATTGGACGTAACTGAGTGATTTTCACCAGTAAAATTTTCTTAACATACTGAATTCATGACGGATTAGCAACAGTTTGGTTTATAACAAAATTACATAACGTGTTTTGATTAGGGCTTGGTGTTGAAAAGTAAAAATAAGTAATTTTTGTTTTTGTATGCAGTAAATTTACTGGATCTCTAGCTATTATGCTAAATTAAGCGGTTTAAAAACTGGTTGAAAAGCAGGCTATTTTAAAGAAACGCTTGAATGGGCCTGACGCAAAATGGCCGACAAGTGACAACGCCTATCTCCGTTGGCTCACAGCACGCATCGGACATCTAGTCCAATATATGTGACATCTATGTTGGTGTACCCACCCCCCAACCTGGCTTTCTTCCTCTTGTTTATTGGAAAACTAGAAGTGTATTCGCACCATCTAGGGGCCTGATATCTAAAAAAAATTAGGGCTGTCAAAATTATCGCGTTAACGGGCGGTAATTAATCTTTTAAATTAATCACGTTAAAATATATGACGCAATTAACGCACATGCCCCGCTCAAACAGATTAAAATGACAGCACAGTGCAATGCCAAGTTGTTACTTGTGTTTTTTGGAGTTTTGTAGCCCTCTGCTGGCGCTTGGGTGTGACTGATTTTATGGGTTTAATGTGTAATTATTGACATCAACAATGGCGGGCTACTAGTTTATTTTTTGATTGAAAATTTTACAAATTTTATTAAAACGAAAACATTAAGAGGGGTTTTAATATTAAATTTCTGTAACTTGTACGTACATTTATCTTTTAAGAACTACAAGTCTTTCTATCCATGGATCACTTTAACACAGGGGTCCCCAAACTTTTTCCTGCGAGGGCCACATAACTTTTCCCTTCTCTGATGAGTGGCCGGGTCAGTTTGTAACAGAAAAAGTGTGACGATTGCAGGAGTGCCTAAATGTAAAAATTTATTGTTTTTCAGAAAGCCACTATCAAATAACCCATTCTGGATTCTTCACGGACCAAAAGTAAATAAAATTTTAAAAATATATATATATTATATTATGATATATTATATTATTTTATATTATATTAAATCATATCATAATATAATAATAAATAATAATAAAACTATTAATTAAATAGATAATAACCAAATAACCCTCTCTGCGTTCTTCACAGAAAAAAAAGCCAGGAAATAAATAACACTATTGAAAAAAAATAATAATAAATTGTTCAGGGGGCCGGACCAAATGGGGTGGCGGGCCGTATCCGGCCCGCGGACCGTAGTTTGGGGACCACTGCTTTAACAGAATGTTAATAATGTTAATGCCATCTTGTTGATTTGTTATAATAAACAAATACAGTACTTATGTACCGTATGTTGAATGTATATACAGTATCCATCTTGTGTCTTATCTTTCCATTCCAACAATAATTTACAGAAAAATATGGCATATTTTATAGATGGTTTGAATTGCGATTAATTACGATAAATTTTTAAGCTGTAATTAACTCGATTAAAAATTTTGATTGTTTGACAGCCCTAAAAAAAATATAAACATATGTACATTATTTGAATATTTTGCATGCCAATGCATGCATGTAAGACTATGTATCAATACAAGCATTTGATATAAGTATCTTAGGTTAACCTAAACTGTAACATTACAATGCACACTGATGTTCATTCTCACCAAGGCGAGGGTGTAGGTTGGGTCTCAACATTGGTTGGAACGATATAGCAGCACAACCTGCATGTACTTTTGCTGGGGACGGGACATTTTTTAAGCCCAAACAGATTGGGTGAACGGGGGTCAGGGCACCGTTTCTAACGAATATTTGATAGGCTAAGTGATCAATGCAAAAGGAATCTGTACTGACTTATACTTTGATTTGTATTGGTTCAAGTGATACATCGTTTGATTCAAACCTGTATTTTCAGATACTAATGCAACATTTTGAAAACTTCAAGAATAAATGTGTGGATTTTATTAGCACATTTAAAATGCAATATTTGAACATAAATTAACATACACAATATTTAAAAACTTGTTCATAATCTCTAAACTAGCCAGGAATGCAAAAAAAAAAAAAAAAAAAAAAAATACAAGCTTCTCAGGGAATAACAAAAATAAATATCAATGGAGCCTTCCTTCAGGTAAAACACTTCTACTTGTACTTTTGTCCACAAGCAGACGCAACAAAAAATGAAAACTCTTTTGGGCTGCTTTAAGACCACATAAATAAGATAAAAATGAAAATTGGGGAGAAGGGGGGTAAACCTCTGTTCACTACATTTCTCAGTTTAATTATCGTTAAAAGTAGTTACAGGAGGACACTTCTAAGCAGCTTCCTACTCAAGTTTTGCAGATTAGCAAATTCACACAGTTTAATGTTACGCTAACTCTGAGGCAGGTCGGACTTACAGTAGCAAAATTAGTGGTGCGTTCCCCACCTCCACAACATTGATATCTTTTTGGCAGCTGCTGCTGCTGGCCGAATTTTTTTTTTTTTTATATCCCTCCTCTCCGAAGGGAGCGGAGGCAGCGGCATCTTGTCACTTAATAGTTGTAGAGTCAATTCTATCCTTACAACATATGGGAAAACAATGTAAACTACCTATATAACTAAAGTCATTATTTAATGCAAATAAGGTTGCTTAAAAGACGGGGGACAATCTGAGAAACCTAAAAAGTTGTCAGTGTTACGTCCCTACCGTCCCTATGCAAATCTACGCCCTTACATTAAGAAGTACATGTATACAAATAAAGCAAACAAGTCCATTCTTGTATTCCTTTTTATTTTTTGCTCTTTTCTTTAGAATACAAAACAAGAACCAAAATAACATGTACAAAACAGATTATTGAACTCAGGTGACTGAGGTGACATCGTAAAGCAAGGCTGAGACAGTGATTTGAAGAGTGCCTGATGCTACAACTGCAAGCAATGTCAAAAACGGCTTAGAATCACTTAGTGCTTTCAATCAGTAGTGCTTTTCACAGATACGGTTTAATAGTAAATGGTTTCTTAAATTTTAGTAGTTAGCAGTGATGTAGTGTTTAAGACCTACTAAGAAAAAAAATAATTGAGACCATTTAATGGCCTGCACAATTTCCTATGGTTTTACGATCAATCTAAACTCACACAATGGTTCCTGTATATTCACTCTGTCCTGGCTAAAATAGCTTGACCACCTTTCCATTTAAAAAAAAAATTCAGGTACAAATCAAAAAACTGCCTCAACCTGTGCACGAAACCATTATTTGTGAGATTTTGAGAACTTGAAATGATTTTAAGGACCGGGCATTCAGCCGTAGCCAAGAAGTCACACTCTTCCCCTTAAATACACTAACGGTAAAACACAATGCACGTACTGCATCACCGAAAGAAATCAAATAAAACAAACAAGCTCCACTTAGTTAAACACAAAGCTGTGAAAACAGAACAGTTGGTTCTGCATGACAGTGCAGCGTTGCTCTTCGTTTTTATTATTATTTTTGCATGAATACTTCTCATTTTGTTTCACATTTAACATGGTGCGACTGGGGAGTCAGCATTGGGGATTTATTACTTTTAACGTCCTTTGGATGTGTTCCTTTTGAAGGAGTTTGCATCTGTCACAGCAGATCGATTGAGCTAGCATTACTTAACATATCAACATACAGAACATGCATTCAACATCAGACGCCATCTCCGAAACAGGTGGGGATAAACTACTCCGAACTCCGATTTCACCACAAGCTAGTTAAAACTCTAAAAATCTGCATGAGCCTGCATTAACAATTGCATGGAGGCTTGGGCTGTTTTGATGTGAGATATGCAACAGGCTTGTAGGAGTGCAGCATGGAATGAAGCCTAATTCCATTAAGATATGGGGATTAACGTCCCCGACCCCCCTCTCTATCCTAATGGACCTACATGGTTTTGGATTCACATTATACTGGAAGAAGACAAACTGGTTGCAGATGCTGGCAGAGTTGGTCCACCACCTCTAGCAAAAAACACTGGAGTGGCGTGTGAATGCATATCTAACTCACCTGCAGGGATACACAAGTCCATATAGTGAGAACAAAAAAAAAATAACTTTTTGAGCATGTTAAAAGGCCATGTGTCATACTCACTCTGCTTCAACTTCACCACTGTGGGGGCACATAGCTGTAGCTGTGCGTGCCGGCTGGCCGATATGTGGGCATGGTGACTGGGTGTGGTGCGAGAGCAGCGGGCGCTGGTGACGGAGTCGACAGCAAAGTTCCTGTCATGCAGAGTGAATGGGATTGACAGTGTAAATCCAGGACATTAACTTTACATACAAATCGACATGTGATGATTACCGGTTTCAAGGTATACCGTGGTATGAAAACGTCAAGTTTTCAAAACCGCAAAAATTTTCCATCATACCGTCCCTAAGGTATTAGTTTTTTTTTTATGTCCCAAAAATGCATGGAGAAATCCCTCACTTGCAGCTGCAAGGCTCAACCACACCCCCACTGGTTGTTGCTCAGAGTCAGTGTGTAAAGGCCGAGTTATACTTCCGCGTCAGACCTACGCCGTCAAGGAAGAATCGAGTTACGACCCTACGCCGTAGCCTGACGCGCACCTCTCGATTTTTCTAACCTTCGCGTCGCGTACACGCGTTGACGTAGCGAAAACTGACTGTGATTGGTCCGCTCAGACTGTTGTTTCCGGGCGAAAACACCGCCATTGTAGAATAGAATCAAACATTATTTTCTACACGCAAAAATGCACCGAGCCGACGGGAGTATCATCGAAGAGCAAGTCTCGTCAAGAAATTATTATTGTGACTGCCAAATGGCAAGGTCGGCGATCGAAAAAATAAATAAATGGAAGAACCACCGAGACGTGGGTGGTCGGAATCGAGTGGCCACACGAAGCGGTGACACAGTCGGCCAAAAACTGCCAACTTTTTATCACTTTATGTCGTATTTTTGGTTGGTGCACTTCATCATTTACTGTGTACATATGTTTCAAGTATATGAAGAATAAAGCACAGATTTGGTGTCAAAGAGTTGTTTTGATCTTTAATTTTCAATAACAGACAGTTCACACACACAATACATCATCACTGATTGAGAGTGCCTCGGTGCTTTTTATGATAACCTTAAAATCAAGCCTCCCAACGCAGTTTGGGAAGTTCCTTAGACGCCAGAAATCTGCTATGGCTTCCCACTGGCTGGTTGTAGGACACGGCAAACAAATCAGGCTGGAGGGCTTTGCAGACCTTGAACGCAGTGCTCGACGCCAGTTTGAAGCTAGCCGCCACAGCTAGCTCTCTCCACCCGAGTCTAAAACTCTCTGTGCGGCATCAAAAGTCGGCCAGACCGCCTCGAAACCGTCTTCTGCGTCGCCTGCCCGTCAACATTTGTATGTTCAATATTTATTCAGTGTTGATGAGCAGAATATTTACTTTCAAGAGTTCCATCTTGCATTGTTTATTTTTTCTCCGACTAGCGGAAGTAGTCAACAATCATGCCCCAAAACCGTACAAACATAACGCCACATCCCTCTAGTGGCTTGGCGGTGAATTACAGAGCAACGCGTTCCCTCACCGCAGAACTATCGAATGTCGAATGACGCCGTAGTCGCTACGCCGTCACCGCAACGCGGGAGTATAACTCAGGCTTAAGCTGTGCTGCACAATGGGAGGAGGAGGTAAAAACTTTTTCCCCCATTGAAAGAAACGAAATCGCTGGTATGGGAATACTTCGGCTATAGAAAGGTTACAGACGGCCGCCGCTTATAGGAGGAGGGCCAACCGAAATGTAAAACATGTTTGCGGAGAGTGGCTGCCGAGGAGGCAATACCTCCAATATGATTTCGAATTGATACAAAATTAAAGGTTAGCAAACACTGTCATGTACGTTTCCCACCAGTTACGAGTTAACTCCAGTATGTTTAGTTAGTCTAGCGGAGGTAAAATGTGGTGCTTTTCTCTCTCTGGCAACTGTCTGTGTTGAGAAAGAGAGTGTGTGTGTGTACAATATCAACATGATACGAGTCATACACGTGTGATTTTCATGGAAAATAATTCAATTATTTCTGTTCTGATGATAATAATGTTGAGCTGTGCCTGTGGGTTTAGGTTCACTTAAAGAGCATACGACACGAGACAAAAAAGTCTTAAATGGCATTATTATGTGAATTAGAATCACATTTTGAGACGATTCGACTATATACAACAATTTAGCAAAGTGCAGATGACGAGAAATCAGTCTTTTAATCTGCCGGTTAGCCACGCCTACCATTATAGAGCTTTAGCGTCCCCAACAGGTGGATGACGTCAGCGGTAGACTGGGCTCATCGGTTTTACTATTCAGCCCATTGAGGGGGAATTATTCAGAACGAGGAAAACGCGACGAAGAGAGCCGCAAAATGTCATTGTTTCAGTCTCTCTACTCCAATATTTTTACAGGATATTCTTTTTATCCAAGTATTTTTCCCCAATAGCTAAAAAATGGCTTGAGAAGGACCATTCAGCCCGTCGAGGGGGAACTATTCACAACGAGGAAAACGCGACGAAGAGAGCGGCAAAATGTCATTGTTTTTGTCTCTTTACTTCAATATTTTTACAGGATATTCTTTTTATCCAAGTATTTTCCCCAATTGCTAAATAAATGGCATGGTCATGACAAATAACAGTCTTGTGCTGAATGGAATATGAAATAATAAAAAATGCATTTATTCAGGACGACATAGCAAAATTACTCCATAATGGTCAAAACTGTCGACTTCACCTTTACTGTCGCACCTCCCGAACGATATTCTATGACACCTAAATCGGACATATGTCATTTCCCTTCCCTGGCTTCGGAGAATGTAAACAAACCAGAAGGCGTGACAGCTCGCCGACATGCTAACCCGAACCGAGTGATGTTATTATGAATTTTGTCTTCGAAGCGGAAAATCACACATAACTAGCCTGGATTATTTGACATGACGACCCGGTTGTCGATTGTCTTTGCGGATCGGCAAACCGCCCGGCGGAGAGCAATTTACAGTTTGTTCCCCGGAGGAGGGTGGCTGGAGTTGTTGTGCAGCTAACGTGCTGCTAATGAGCATGAGGAGAGCTTTTTACATGCCTATCAATGATCAAACGTAGTGTTTACTTTGTAATCGCTGTATTCGTATTTGACATAATACAAAACAAGATGTTTACTCACTTCCTCGTAAGTCCAATGGTCCCACAGTAAATATCCACGGTGAATGGGGAACCTTTTGAAACTCCAAAAAGGCGCATACGCCTCTCCCTCATACAGAATTATTTTTCTGCGCAGCCGTTTGGCTGGCGTGATGCGAAAAATAAACGTATTAATCCGCAAAATCAGCTGAATCCTTCGTCCTCATACACAACAGTACACTGTGGCGGGAAGAGGACGTCTTCTACCGTACACGTCACAGCGTCCTCATCCTCAATGCAAGACCGAAGCCGGAAGTCACTCATTTTCATGGCGCGGGATTCAAAAAACTAAATAAAAATAGCGATCGCTTCCACACACATCCAAGCGGTCCATATCATTCAGGGGCATAAAATACCGCGTATATTATGAATAAACATGCTTTTTCGTGTTACATGCACTTTAAAGGACTGATTTTAATTTTATTTAGAATATATACAGTGGGGAGAACAAGTATTTGATACACTGCCAATGGGTTTTCCCATTGACTGTGTATCAAATATTTGTTCTCCCCACTATATACATATATATATATTTTTTTTAATTTATTCCAAATGTGGCCTGCAAAACAAAATGAGTTTGACACCCATGCTTTACTCCATTCCATTCTTTCAATTGCCAGTCCTCTATCTGACTGTAACAGAAACTGGTTTGCTCAGTGGAAGGTTGACTCATACTTGATATGAAAAACTATAACATACCTATTGGCAGCGTGGACTCAAATATTGATCAGTTTCAAAAAACATGCCGTCAAAATTTGAAGAAATTTGAACAGGAATTCACTTAGCTATTAGCTTGCTAGCTTAGATATAGCAATATAGCAGTATTGAATCTGAAATTAATTCCGAAGTGTTCGGTGGATGCACCTGTGAAACTTGTGAGGTTGGGTACCTTTAGCAAGGTTAAGAACCACCAGCTGAGGATGTTTTAGCTATTAGCTTGCTAGCTTAGATATAGCAAAATAGCAGTATTGAATTTGAAATCTAATTCCGAAGTGTTCGGTGGATGCACCTGTGAAACTTGTGAGGTTCGGTACCTTTAGCAAGGTTAAGAACCACTGGCTGAGGATGTTTGAATTTTTTGTTGTTGTTGTTTTTAAAACAATGGTATTTTTTTTCTCGGCACACAGTTATCTATATGAACTGTTCCTATTATACTGTACTAGACTTGTGCCGATTACCGGTTTCAAGGTATACCGTGATATGAAAACGTCTAGGTTTCAAAACCGCAAAAATTTTCCGTAATACCGTCCCTAGGGTATTAGCTATTTTTTATGTCCCAATAATGCATGGAGAAATCCCTCACTTCAAGCTGCAAGGCTCAACCAACCCCCACCGGTTGTTGCTCAGAGTCAGTGAGTAAGCTGTGCTCCACGATGGCTGGAGGAGGTAAAAACTTTTTCCCCCATCGAAGAAAACGAAATCGCTGGTATGGGACTACTTCAGCCATAGACTTAAAAAATCTATTGACCTGACACTTCGTCATTCTTTGCGTCACGCCTTATCAGAGCTTCATTTAGTAATAGCCGACGACGGCACACGCTCGTGTCGGATTTAAGCTTGGATTTACTTACGATTGGATTTAACGACAAAAGCTGTAACACATACAAAAAGGAAGCATTGTCTCAGGAGTGATTTGTTCGAGGATTCAAGATAAATATATTTTTCGCACCATGCATGCGTGATTGAAGCTAGCCTCATTTGCTAACAGTATATAGTGTATAATGATAATAAGGGGATATTCTATTCTATAATAAGTTGTGATTGTATATAGAATTGATTGATTATCTATTTCAATATTATCTACGATTGATTCTGCATGTTTTCCTCAAGTATTAAGTTTCTGATGTTTAATTGAGTGATTAATTAGCTGTTGAAAACTTGCAGTAAATAAAAAAAATTAAGTTGCTATTTTGGTAAAAACTTACACGATATGTTAAATATTGCTATTGATCCTGAAAATATAGGTGATTATCTCTGCATTTGGTGATTTTTGTGCATCTAGTGTAAAATCTAACTTATATAGCCATTTTAAGTTGTGTTATACTTACATAGAAAATAATTAATATCGGGATTTTATAAGGGAATGGCTTTGACTTTTTTGATGCCGCTGCTCATGGAGACTCCTATATGGCTAAGGTAGGTGGCCGTTTTGGTTTTAGGTCGGTAGCAGCTTTGGTTTTGAAAATATTTGAAGTTTTTGAAACTAGGCCCCCTACGAATCGGCCCCGCTTCCCAT
This sequence comes from Corythoichthys intestinalis, assembly GCF_030265065.1. NCBI lineage: Eukaryota > Metazoa > Chordata > Actinopteri > Syngnathiformes > Syngnathidae > Corythoichthys > Corythoichthys intestinalis. Next base: position 35,351,208 of record NC_080414.1, on the reverse strand, counting down.
GTCATGTCAATAGGTTATGAAGCCTATGCTTCGGCTACAGAAAAGTTACAGACGGCCGCCGCTTACAGGAGCAGGGCCAACCGAAATGGAAGACATGTTTGCGGAAAGTGGCTACCGAGGAGGCAATAGCTCCAATATGATTTCGCATTCATACAAAATTAAATGTTAGCAAACACAGTCATGTACGTTTCCCACCAGTTACGAGTTAACTCCAGCGTGTTTAGTGTGTCTAGCGGTGGTAAAATGTGGAGTTTTTTCTCTCTCTGGCAACTGCCTGTGTTCAGAAAGTGTGTAATGTCAACATGATACGAGTCATACACGCATGCTTTTTATGGAAAAGTATTCAATTATTTTTGTTTTGATGGTAATAAAGTTGAGCTGTGGCTGTGGGTTTAGGTTTACTTAAAGGACTGCATTTATTTTAATTTTATTTAGAATATAGATTTTTTTTTTAATTTTAACATTATACTTATGTTTAAATTTACTAATATGTTTTGAAAAATAAAAATCCTGTTCAAAGGAAAAAAAGTTGTTTTTTAAACCCAGATATTTCAAAGTAAAACCGTGATATTTTGGCTTAAGGTTATCATACCGTCAGAATCGCATCCTGGCACATGCCTATAGACCCTACCCACGTGACGTCACAACTCCGCTCTCCTGAATGGTACCGCCCACTTGTCCGTCAAAACATAGTGTTAACCTGTTACGGCTACGTACATTTCTCCTATTTACGGCGTGTTTTTCTGCTCCTTAACATTAATAATCAAAATGGTGACGGCGTGTGTGGCTGTTGGTTGCACTAACAGAGAAGATGGAAGGAGAGACTTGAAGTTTTACCGTATTCTGAGGGATCCAAAGAGAGCGAAATGGACGGCTGCAATTCGACATGAAAACTGGGCACCAAAAAATCACCACAGACTATGTAGTAATCATTTTATATCCGGTAAGATGCATTTAAGATATACTTAGAGGGTTTTGGGCTGACAAATAACCACAATTAAGATCATTGCGAGGCTAATCGCCGACAACATACGACGTAGTACGACATAGTTTCAAATTCAAGATGTTTGTGACTTCCCTTTCTTCCACCATCGTTATTTTTTGAATAATATTTAGCTGGTACCAAGTGAAAGAAACTGGCCTCGTCTACGGGGCTGACAAATAACCACAATTAAGATCATTGCTAGGCTAATCGGCGACAACATACACGTATGTATGTAGTGAGAGTGCTATCGCTAAACCATATAAACATTAAAAGCCTTAACTCCATTGACAAACGACATGAAATACACTAGACTTGACAGTGGATGTTAGCAATAACAAAAGATTTTGAATTGAAAATTTCGTAACTCACCTTTCCAAGCACAAGATAGATTCCTGCCGAATTTTCGTGGACGAGGACCTGTTTCACCCAACCAGCAACGAAGTATTTATAAGCCTCCAAGCTCTTGAAGTTTTTCAAATTTTCGTGAGAATAGGCTGATTTTGTGTGGACAAGATAATTGTAAATATCAGCGTAGCAGATGTCAGGCAGACAGGGCGAAGACAGTGGGTCGAAAAACATCGATTTGGGCATCAAATATGGATCTGGCGACTGTATAGAACGAAGCTTTTCCACATAACGCCTTTTATGCAACACATCCAGTGAGTTTACGGCATCAGAAAGCACCGGGTCTTCCATGAAATGCATTTTAAATTCCTCGATCAATTGAAAACAATGCTAATACAGAGACAAAATGACGGACAAGTGGGCGGAACCACACAGCGAGCACGTGGTTTTGTGACGTCGGTGGGTAGGGTATATACTGTCCTGTATATTTTGGTAACTAAGGTTAGGGCAGGGGTGGGCAAACTATTCCACAAAGGGCCGCAGTGGGTGCAGGTTTTTGTTCATACCCATCATGAGGACAGCCTTTCACCAATCTGGTTTCTTACAAGTGTAATCACTTGATTGCCGTCAGGTGCTTCTTGTTTCCACTGAAACCTCATTGGTTAAATTGTCTGTGTTGAATCAGTTGGAACAAAGACCAGGACCCACTGCGGCCCTCGAGGACCGGTTTGCCCACCCCTGGGTTAGGGGAAGGGTCGTTGAAAGCAGGGGGTGCGGTTGGCGAGTCTGCAGGCAGCAGCTAGAGCCTTCTCATTATTCGCGAAAAGGGTGGAAGCCTGTTCTTCTGCTTACATAATGTAAGTGGAAAATGAACTACTCTGCCTTACGAGTGCCACTTAATGGTCAGTGGCTACTTCTTGTAAAGCTGCTAAGATTGGTCATCAATTTCACTAGAATATTTATGTGCTACATTACTAAAGTCATGTAGCAGTGCATCTAGTCTATATATTGCGATCCAATTTCTCCGAAGTCGACGCGTATTGTGAAGTTTCATATCGTCAAAAGATATATTGTCCCAAATCTGATCTCAAGGCACCACTTACTACTTTAAAGCTACTTACCAGCTGACATGGCCATCGTGGTCCCGGCGACCATACCCATGGCAACCCCGTTGTTGCGGGGAGGAGGGATGGACGGGGCATACATGGCCGCAGGCATCCCATTAGGCTGAACCACTGTTGTGTGATGGATCACGTGAGGTGGCGCCGCATACAACGGCTGCGTGAAGTAAGTACCTTGCTGTTGTGAAGGAATCAATGCCTGGATCACACAAAGCAGGATATTTCATTCATTAGTATTTTTGTCATTTCTAAAATAGGCAACTTCACACAGTACTACAGACCTGTGCATAAGGGTTGTGTTGAGGGTAGGTGCTCCTGACTGGGTATACAGCAGCAGGGTAAGGGTTTGGGGAGGACGAATACGGTGGGACAGTCCCAGTGCTGGGGGAACAGGACATTTTGAATGGTGCACCAGGGGCATAACCTGGATCATAGAGAGGAAGAATGACACGCATTCACATATCTAATAATCACATTAATAGGCAAAATATGTTAAGTTTCATGGCTTTTAAATTAACAGTTTACTAGTTTCCTTGCAGTACAGTAATGGGAAAAAAATGCTAATGAAACATTTAGGTGGTTTTATTTTACACTGAAAAACATCTGACAAAAATATTACAAAACGTGGTTACACAGGTTTATTTGCTACCTTCTTCTAGCTAGTGGAAGAGGATGTAATCCGTCACATTATTTGACAGTGGCATGTATGAATGAACAAAACACATTATTTTAAATAAATGAACGACTGTACTATATTAGAAATTCTACTATATGTGATTAGCATTTTTGACAGATGGGAATATTCCCATATTACTATAACAGAGTTTCTACAGGTATCAGCAAATCTCATTTAATGCTTTTTAACACTACTTCAAACTAATTTAATGCCCAAGTCCGACTGCAGATAGTTTCACACACACAAATTGTAAGTAGAGTTGTCCGGCCTTTTAACCGATATCCTGATATTGCCCAACTCCAAAAATCCGATACCGATTTATGCAGTCGTGAACTTAACATCCACCCATCCATAATATGGCTAATTGTATTGATGCCCCACTAGATACTTTAATAATGATAAATGTAACAACTTCAAGATTTTCCCAAAAAACATTCTGTGGGGAAAAAAAGAACTTCCACTGAAGTTATGAAAAAGTGCTGATATGGCACCTCTATATATACACACACACTGTATTGTTGAAATCAAAATAATGCAAACATCATGTTTTTCAAACAACTGTTAGTGCAAAGTGCCAAAAAGGTGCTGCCATATCACATATGCCTTACCCAGTGCTTCTGGCTCAAAATAACAACGAAAGCACGCAGCTTCAGTCCAGTGAATGAGTTATGTAATGAGTTTATAATTCGTTATTTTTCAATCCTTTATTGTTCGTTTAATTTTTGCAATATGAATGCAAATGGTCTGCTCAAACAACAAATCAAGCATCTTAGTTTGGAGAAATCTAATGGTCAATAGGCATAACTACTGTGCTAAGCTGTGACCAGCCCTTGTACAAAGGCAAAAGGCTTCTACATTCACTTTGAAGGCAACATGCATATTGGCCCAAAACCAATCTCGATATTATCAGATATCCTTTTAAAATGCTTCTTTCGGCCGATCTTATTCGCTAACCGATAATACCACACTCATAAATTATGTTGAGGAAAAAAAGATTTTTTTGGGCCATCAAGTTTACATAATTTTTAATGCCACGGAAATTTAGTTTTATGCTTTTTAGTTTTGACAAAATCCATTTCATGACTTGTAGTGCTTTTTAATGACCCGCATAAACCCTGTATCACACCACAGATTGACTTTACCACTTGAGAAGGCTGGATTCGCTCCTTGATAGACATTTGGAGTGTATGCTGGGGCAGCTGCAGCATACCCAACAGGAAAGCCAGCTTTCAGGAGCAAATAGGGGGAAGGGGTGGGGGGTGGGGTGGGGGGGGTGGGGGGGCAAACAAACAAAAAACATTTAAATGCTTGCATTGTACCATTATATGTGATATTTGATCCAATAACCTACCAGGATAGCCTATACCCTTAGAATTGGTGAAGGGGACCCCTGTTGGTGCAGGGCTGTACACTGGATTCATGATGGCCACCAAAACCTGCAATTTGTAAAAAAAAAAAAAAAAAAAAAAAAAGGTGTATACAAAAAATTGTGTATTTATTACATTCTCTTAAAAAGAGACTGTATGTGTATCCCAGTGTCCTCTTCATTTGCCCCTTGGGCCATGAGGTGTTGCCACAGCTTTATCATTATTATGGTAAATGGTGTTATACTTATATAGCGCTTTCATATGGGGTTTTGCAAGACAAAGGCACATATGTAAAATTCCCTTTTTTTTAAATGGAGTGTTTTCGGTGCGCCGCACAGCCCAAACCGTTTGACCGACTGTCACTGTTCAAATATCAAAATGACCGGAATTTTCACGCGACGCAGGGAATTTTTCAAATGACATCCCAAAATTTTCCGTTCGCCCGTAAACACGGGTTTTTCTGGGGGGGAAAAAAAAAAATCAAAGCGTATCTAGTACTACAATTTTTGACCAAATTGCATAATTTACACATCAAAAATTCCAGGACGGTAGGCAGGATAAAAGTTGTAAACAGAATTTGCCCAAAATTTACGGTTCCCTCAAAATTCCCCAAAAACATTCATTTTTAATGAAGATGCCATTGACGGCCATTTACGTCGTTCCATTCATTTCGAATGGCAAACATTTCCCTTCATTTTCAATGGCAGGAAAACATAGGTGCAACCCTTCTTTCATGCTTTGTTTTCACATTATATTTCAAATGTGATCAAGATGAACTTAATGATCAGGTAAATGAGATCATGTTTAAAGTGTGCTTATTGTCCTGGACAGTGGACCTGCTCACGTCTTAATCTTGTGAACCCAAGAGATTACGTCAGATCCCCCTCTAACGGCGGCCGTGATCATTACACCAATGGCTGAGACGATGTCGAGCGTCCTGGGGCTCAAAATACTCGTTACGCAGTTGTGAAAATAAAAATACACAATCCACAAGTCCGAGTACACAACCGGACAAGATGAGTCGTTAAATGTCAAAAAAGAAAATGTCATTCACCTCAAACCGAATACGCATTTTACATCCCAGTTTTAGCAACATTTGTGATTAAAATGATAAGAAGTTGATTGCTGGCGGGCTTCTGACAAATTTTCTTTTAAAATGATCACAAATTCACAAGTTCATTTTATTAGAAATCACAAAGCAATGATGGCTGCGCTCTATGTCGTAGTGAAGATGCTGTGGAGGAATTTTTGGCAAGGTGTGCGAAGGTGAACCGTGCGACGCTTTGTTATCGTTAGCTAGCTTAAAACGCGTGAGCCGTACTAGCAGCTCAACCTCAGTTTGTCATATGGATTTGCGCGTAAAATATCCGATGATTATCGTGTTATTTAGTAGGTGGTCGCCATGCCAAGCACCTGTCTGACCACGAAAACAAAAGACAACAACAACCTATGGAGGTATGGAGTACGTGCACAGCAGCCAGGAGGAGGCATCTTACCGCCAGGCCGCAGCTCAGGAGGCAGCCAGCCGGACAGCTGTGTTCTGCACCACTGAATGTCCCAACATGGCAGACACCACAACACGCATGCAAAATACTCGATTAAACTACTATAACTTACTGGTAGAGGTTATTGCCGTCTGCAAATACGCTTCTTGGAATCCCCGATGTCAAGTAAAAATGAGGCTGGCTGGTGTTTTGCTCCCAGATGCTGAACTCTTTTGAGTGCCCCGCGTCACTTCCGTGCAGTGTCACGTGGACCAGCAGCAAAACGTTATGTATGTTTTATTGTACATGAATCTGCTGAAAAAAATCAAAGAATAGGAAACCGGAAAAAATTGTTGGTATTTGTGAAAAGCTACGACTTTTTTGTGAATAGTTGATCATAGTATTATTCGTTAATCTTTTGTTTCTCTGTTACGCAATGTTTGGTGTGTTTATACCCCCTGGCATATTTGTGTTTGTATTTTTTTTTTTTTTTTTTTTTTGTTATTAGTGTTGTCTGTAATTTTTGTGTTTGTAAAATAAAATAAATAAAAAATATATATTTTTTAAAAGTATGTTTTATTGTTATTTTTAAAAAGTGACATAACAACACAAACAATATTGAAACGAACATGGTATGCGTTAAAAATGTAATCGGAAACTAAAAACAAAAATATAAATTAATATTTTATGTAAATCTTTTGCATATAAATGTTATTCATGAAACATAACTGCATTATATATGGCGGAAAACACGGACAAGACTGAAAAAGCAGTTTCTGCTCTTGCACTGCTCTTTAAAAAATAACTGCTGTATTTTAAGCCAAAACAACTGTTGTGTTTGATACAACAATATGTCTATTAGGCTCGAGCGTATGACGTGGCACTCGCGAGGTTTCCGCTGCTATCGCCATTTTGGAAGCGAGAAACATAAACAGTGAGGCATTTCAACACAGGTCGCTTTTTAAAAATGGTTGGAAATTATTGTGCGGTAAAGAATTGCAACAACCGATCGAATAGAAAGGAGAATGTACAGCTCGACGGAACACCACTGAGTTTCTTCCGGATCCCTACATGGAGAAAAGGCGAGGGAAAGGTCATATCTGAACTTACCAAACGTCTAAGAATGGCATGGGTGGCCTCGATCAGAAGGAAAGGCATAACGTTTGATTCTCCACTTACACACTGAGTTTGCTCTATGCACTTCCACTCCGGTAAGTTAATTTCGTTTGTTTACGCAAATTTCAGTAACTTTACGACCTAAGTCGGCCTGTTGTTAGCTATAGCTACAACTAGCATGCATACATGTGCATTGTCTTCATAAGACATAATTCCTGTCGTTGCTAAATGAAAAAGCTGTAATATTTTGACGTGAGAGAGTGGCAAAGAATTTATACACAGGCTACATTTTCTGCAACAAAAAATTTGTACATCCGTGGTCACAGACTAATGTAAACACACATTGCCTACCTTTGCTAGAAAGATGGTGTTGCCGTTTGCTATGGTCATAATGTGCAGATCCTGCACCCATCCGCAGCAAAACTGTTCGTAGCTTTGTAGCGATTTGTAGTTTCGGAATTGCTGATGAGTGTAGTAACATACACCAAACACTAAATACAGCATGATGTCCATTTCGCGTAGTGGTGGAAGCTTGTCGACATCTTTATTCCATTTGTGTTCGGCTTGCTCGTGAGGGTCAACATTGTTCACATCCTTAAAATTGCTCACATATCTGTCCTTCGCCGTGGTAACAAGTTTGTCTCTGTATCGAACTGGCAAGTTTTCCCTACATTTTTCGATCTTTGGCACTCGTAGTTCAATTGTATTTGCCGTTAAGTTAACCCTACCCTAACTAACTAACCCCAACCCTAGTATTTGATACACTGCCAATGGGAAAACCCATTGGCAGTGTATCAAATACTTGTTCTCCCCACTTTATTAGGTACACCTGTCCAACTGCTCGTTAACACTTAATTTCTAATCATCCAATCACATGGCGGCAACTCAGTGCATTTAGGCATGTAGACATGGTTTAAGACAATCTCCTGCAGTTCAAACCGAGCATCAGTATGGGGAAGAAAGGTGATTTGAGTGAATTTGAACGTGGCATGGTTGTTGGTGCCAGAAGGGCTGGTCTGAGTATTTCAGAAACTGCTGATCTACTGGGATTTTCACGCACAACCATCTCTAGGGATTACAGACAATGGTCCGAAAAAGAAAAAATATCCAGTGAGCGGCAGTTCTGTGGGCGGAAATGCCTTGTTGATGCCAGAGGTCAGAGGAGAATGGCCAGACTGGTTCGAGCTAATAGAAAGGCAACAGTGACTCAAATAACCACCCGTTACAACCAAGGTAGGCAGAAGAGCATCTGTGAACGCACAGTACGTCAAACTTTGAGGCTTATGGGCTACAGCAGCAAAAGACCACGCCGGGTGCCACTCCTTTCAGCTAAGAACAGGAAACTGAGGCTACAATTTGCACAAGCTCATCGAAATTGGACAATAGAAGATTGGAAAAACGTTGCTTGGTCTGATGAGTCTCGATTTCTGCTGCAACATTCGGATGGTAGGGTCAGAATTTGGCGTCAACAACATGCAAGCATGGATCCATCCTGCCTTGTATAAACGGTTCAGGCTGGTGGTGGTGGTGTAATGGTGTGGGGAATATTTTCTTGTCACTCTTTGGGCCCCTTGGTACCAATTGAGCATCGTTGGAATGCCACAGCCTACCTGAGTATTGTTGCTGACTATGTCCATCCCTTTATGACCACAATGTACCCAACTTCTGATGGGTACTTTCTGCAGGATAATGCGCCATGTCATAAAGCTGGAATAATCTCAGACTGGTTTCTTGAACATGACAATGAGTTCACTGTACTCAAATGGCCACCACAGTCACCAGATCTCAATACAATAGAGCATCTTTGGGATGTGGTGGAACGGGAGATTCGCATCATGGATGTGCAGCCGACAAATCTGCACCAACTGTTTGATGCCATCATCTCAATATGGACCAAACTCTCTGAGGAACGCTTCCAGCACCTTGTTGAATCTATGCCACGAAGAATTGAGGCAGTTCTGAAGGCAAAAAGGGGTCCAACCCGTTACTAGCATGGTGTACCTAATAAAGTGGCGGGTGATTGTATATATATATATATTGTATACATAAATTTTCGCCTCGAGAGAAAATACTTTTACGTTTTACTTGTATTTTTTTTAAGCTGCTACTTTTTTCCACCTGTATCTGTACTTTTACATAAGTAAAAAAAAAAGTAAATACTTCATCCACCACTGCATATTTTACACAATGAAAGTGGAATTTTGCTCAAATTAAGAAAATATGTATTTCATATATTTTAATCTATTTCTAGTTCTTCATGGTTGGACAGGCCAAACAAAATATGTCTAAAAACTATTTTCAATGAGGGCTCAACTTAAGAGTTGATAAAATTGTTCAGGTCAACCCAAAAAATGTGAAGATTAAGTACACTCCCAAAACATTAAGACTGCAACCTTTTTTTCTCTCTGTTTTTTAACAATGTTTATTAATTCTTGAAAAATGGCAATAACAATAATATATATATATATATATATATATATATATGTATGTATTAGGGCTGTCAAAATTATCACCTTAACGAGCGGTAATGAATTTTTAAAATTAATCCCGTTAAGATATTTGAGCAATTAACGCACAAATGCCCCGCTCAAACAGATTAAAATGGGAGCACAGTGAAAGGTGTACTTGTTGTGTTTTTCGGAGTTTTGCCGCCCTCTGCCGGCGCTTGGGTGCGACTGATTTTATAGGCTTCAGCACCCATGAGCATTGTGTCAGTAATTATTGACATCAACAATGGCGGGCTACTAATTTATTTTTTGATTGAAAGTTTTACAAATTTTATTAAAACGAAAACATGAAGAGGGGTTTTGATATAAAATTTCTATAACTTGTCTTTTAAGAACTACAAGTCTTTCTATCCATGGATCGCTTTAACAGAATGTTAATAATGGTAATGCCATCTTGTTGATTTATTGTTATAATAAAGAAATACAGTACTTATGTACCGTATGTTGAATGTATATATCCATCTTGTGTCTTATCTTTCCATTCTAACAATAATTTACAGAAAAATATGGCATATTATTTAGATGGTTTGAATTGCGATTAATTGCATATATATATAACAATAATAATGGCGGAAAACACAGACAAGACTGAAAAAGCAGTTTCTGCTCTTCCACTCCTCTTTAAGAGAAACTGCTGTATTTTAAGCCAAAACAACTGTTGTGTTTGATAGAACAATATGTCTATATGCTGCCATAGCAGATTCATGGCTCATTAAGCTCCCAAACTATTTTTAATTTGTCCATTTTACCCTGAAAACCCCCGTTTACAGACGTCGCGCAACCGCTTTTGTTTTGACCCAGCCATAAAACGAAGGTAACTAATTATATTTAGCATTCAAAATGTCTGTCATTTTTAGCTTAGAATCATTAATTAAGGTCTAATATTTTGTTTAAAGACAAAAAACGACTTTAAAAAATTATTCACTCACATATTTTAAACAAACAAATTACGTCACAATGAAAAAAATGGTGTCTGTAAAAAAGTCACGGATTTCTACCTCATAACTATCGCTTAATTGTATTTTTTTTGCTACTGTTGCATTTTTTCCGATATGTTAGATGATAAATAATTGATCCAAACAAAGAAAAATTGGGAAAAAAAAAAAAATAAAACGTTTAAAATGGTAAATATATGAAAAAGAAAATCTTGACCACTCCTTGATGTCTGCGATTTCTGCATCGCGACCCTTGTTATATTACCATGTTTCACCCATAAAATCCCCAAAAAATCCAGCTGTGGCCATTCACAGTTATGTCTTGACACTCAGTGATACACGCTACATTGAGTTTTTGGATCGAAACAAGGCAAGTCTGCGATAATATCTCATTAAAGTCATGGTGTCTGTAATTCGGCTCTTGCGTGCTCTCACCACCAGATAGGGTTTTGCTGTTTAAAAAAATTTTTTTTTTTTTTTTTAAATGCCCTCCTGTTCAAAATTTTTATTCCCCCAGAAGATTGAGATTTAACATTTTCAATGATGTATCACACAGGCATATCAGACAATTTTGAAATTTGGCCAAATTGGGGGTCTCAGAGCGGAACTTCAAGTCACCTGAGTGTTTTCCGCCATATACATATATAGATTCACACATACAAAATAACCAACTATAACTCTAAGGTTTTAAAAAAAAAAAAAAAAAAAAAAAAAAAAAAGATCATAGAAATATACCAATCATAGTACATACATAAACAGTTTAATTGCCTTAATATTCGTAGAATGTCTGGTCGTCAAAATATAATGTTCGAACTTGTTGCAGAACGCAGCAAAACATGGCTTTTTTCCAAAAAATTTACTCCTGTGAGTATGAAATTTGGCTATAATAATCATCAAATCAATGAGTTATAGTGTGATCCCTCGTTTTTCGCGGTCAATGGGTACCGCAAAAAATACTACTTAAATGGTTTCTCCTAAATGTGTATTTTACCTAGATATTGTTATTATCACAATAAATCATGTCCAAGAGCCGACTGCCACCGTTGAGTAGGTTTTATTCATTTTCAAGCAACATAAACAAACAGTCTGAGCTGCTTCAGCTTTTATTTTGTTACTTCCGGTCTCCCGTCATGTAAATTTGCATATTACGCTCAATATTTAGTTTCAACTGTTTCCAGATTTAAATATAGTATTTAGATATAACATATACATTTAGGATTTAATATAAAATTCAGATTTAGGATATATATTTTGGATATAAATTTCATATATATATATATATATATATATATATATATATATATACAGTTGTGGTCAAAAGTGTACATACACTTGTGAAGAACATAATGTCATGGCTCTCCTGAGTTTCCAGTTATTTCTACAACTCTGATTTTTCTCTGATAGAGTGATTGGAACAGATACTTCTTTGTCACAAAAAACATTCATGAAGTTTGGTTCTTTTATGACTTTATTATGGGTTAACAGAAAAAGTGATCAAATCTGCTGGGTCAAAAATATACATACAGCAACACGAATTAGCAATTTCTTGTGAGTGATTATTGACTTGAACAATCATTGACTTGAACAAGTCAGGAAAGCCATTTGGAGCCATTTCAAAGCAGCTGCAGGTCCCAAGAGCAACAGTGCAAACATTTGTTTATAAGTATAAAGTGCATGGCACTGTTTTGTCACTGCCACGATCAGGCAGAAAACGCAAGCTATCACCTGCTGCTGAGAGAAAACTGGTCAGGAGGGTGAAGATTCAACCAAGAATCACCAAAAAGCAGATTTGCCAAGAATTTGAAGCTGCTGGAACACAGGTGTCAGTGTCCACAGTCAAGCTTGTTTTGCATCTCCATGGACTGAGAGGCTGCCGTGCAAGAAGGAAGCCCTTGCTCCAAAAGCGGCACCTTAAGGCTCGACTGAAGTTTGCTGCTGATCACATGGACAAAGATAAGACCTTCTGGAGGAAAGTTCTGTGGTCAGACGAAACAAAAATCGAGCTGTTTGGCCACAATGCCCAGCAATATGTTTGGAGGAGAAAAGGTGAGGCCTTTAACCCCAAGTACACCATGCCTACTGTCAAGCACAGTGGTGGTAGTATTATGCTGTGGGGCTGTTTCGCTGCCAATGGAACGGGTGCTTTACAGAGAGTAAATGGGATAATGAAGAAGGAGGATTACCTTCAAATTCTTCAAGATAATCTAATGTCATCAGCCCGAAGATTGGGTCTTGGGCGCAGTTGGGTGTTCCAACAGGACAATGACCCCAAACACACATCAAAAGTGGTAATGGAATGGCTCGAATGGCCTTCCCAAAGTCCTGACTTAAACCCTATTGAGAACTTGTGGACAATGCTGAAGAAACAAGTCCATGTCAGAAAGCCATCAAATTTAACTGAACTGCACCAATTCTGTCAAGAGGAGTGGTCAAAGATTCAACCAGAAGCTTGCCAGAAGCTTGTGGATGGCTACCAAAAGCACCTAATTGAAGTGAAAATGGCCAAGAGACATGTTACCAAATATTAGCGCTGCTGTATGTATATTTTTTGACCCAGCAGATTTGATCACTTTTTTCTGTTCACCCATAATAAAGTCATAAAAAAAACAAACTTCATGAATGTTTTTTGTGACAAAGAAGTATCTGTTCCAATCACTCTATCAGAGAAAAATATGAGTTGTAGAAATAACTGGAAACTCAAGGGAGCCAGGACATTATGTTCTTCACAAGTGTATGTAAACTTTTGACCACAACTGTATTTAGGATATAAGTTTAAAATATATATATAGAATATGAATTTAAGATTTACATTTAAGATTTAAATAAATATTTAGTTCTGGATTAAAACATTCAAGTCCAATACTTATTATTTAAAAATAAATATTTAAGTTGCTATATAATGTTGTAAATGTACAAAAAAAAAGTGACTGCAAAAATTTCACACATTTTTAACACTGCGTGACGCTAAATGTGAGAAAATGTTGTCGTAAATTTCTGCATGTGCTGCTTTACAAATGGCGCCCCATATGTATGCAGGGCGACGTGACTTGTCAGATAGAGATGCTGGGAAGGACTATGTAGAATAAATGGATAGCAACTATCAGTGGAAACAGATGACGCTAAACAAGCTCTTTATTTGGCTTGTTAACACTTGTGTATGTAAATCTGACGTTAGTAGCTTTTTCTTATTGGAGATGCGTGTGTGGCAGCGTGGCAGATTTTAAATATTTTTTTTCAAACATGGGCATTTGACAGTTGCCGTCATAGCTTCGAGATAAAAGCATTGTCTGCTGGAATGGCGTTCCGCCATCGTATTTCATGGCAGATATGAACGCTGGATACTACTCGGCAGTTAGATAACTCTTTAGTGACATCACGACTCTGAAGACAGCTGTCCATTGTCCACAGGTTTATTGACATCGTGTAAAGAGTAAAACTGAAACACACAATAAATGAAATAAATATCTTTTTCTTATACAACGTAAATATACTGAATTTGTGAATGAAATAAACCAACCTGCTTTTTAACTGCTATTTAAACATGTATTTATACTATTAATTATCCTTATTAATAATTATCACTTGTATTTATTTTCTTTAACTGGCTATTAGAACGCTACAACCATCATACACTGTGACAAAATAAATTATCTCATAATATTCCACAATAACTAAATTTACCAAAAATATTGGTCTATAGATGCAAAATGACAACTTAGAAATCAAATACGTACCGACGATGCTATCAAAAGCATAAGATAGTTGCAGATTCAACTAGATTGACAGAGGAGACAATAACAACTGTACTGCCCTCGGTATATGAACGCTGGATACTACTTGGCAGTTAGATAACTCTTTGACATCACGACTCTGAAGACAGCTGTCCATTGTCCACAGGTTTATTGACATCGTGTAAAGAGTAAAACTGAAACACAATAAATGAAATGAATATCTTTTTCCCATACAATGTAAATATACTGAATTTGTGAATGAAATAAACCAACCTGCTTTTTAACTGCTATTTAAACATGTATTTATACTATTAATCGTCTTTGTTAATTATTATCACTTGTATTTATTCTCTTTAACTGGCTAATTAGAACGCTACAACCATCAGGCACAATGACAAAATAAATTCTCACATAATATTCCACAATAACTAAATTTACCAAAAATAATTATCTATATATGCAAAATGACATCTTAGAAATCAAATACGTACCGACGATGCTATCAAAAGCATATGATGGTTGCAGATTCAACTAGATTGACAGAGGAGACAATAACAAGCCACAGATTACCAGTCCGCCCCTGAATGGATGACGATCTTGGCGAAAAGTATTGCCTAAGCAGCCTGATTTAAAATTCCCCTCAAGAATAATTGGGGGGGGGAATCATTGTCAACGTATTATTATAAATATTCTTGTAAATTAATTTTATTGCTGACGCTGCGTTTCGGGGTCATCAACATGTTGTGCCCCCCCGCCCCAAAAGTCACCCTCCGCCTATGGAAAGACGAAATTTAGTTTTGGTGTTCCTGGATATTTTAGAGATTCTTGACAAATTTGCAATTTAATTTTGCTAATAAAATTCATAAAATTGGAAGTTTTCAAAATGTTTCTTCAGTAGTTTTTGAAAACAAAGGTTTGACCCGAACGGTGTACCACCTGAACAGATGCATGTGAAGGTTGATATCAGTCAATACAGATTTATTTTACATGGATCATTTAGCCTATCAATGAATTAGGTTCATATTCGTGAGAAATTTAACCCTGACCCCTGTTCACCCAATCTGTTTGTTCTGATTAATGTCCCGTCCCGAGCAAAAAGTGGACATGCAGGTTATGCTGTCATATCCTCCCTACCAATGTTGAGACCAAACCTACGCCCTCGCTAAGGGCAGTGCTAAAATAAATACACAACAGACTCTTGGCCTGCAGAACAAACGGTACAGCTTACGTCAATGTTCTTATTGAACCCTTTCGAAATAAAATATCTAACTGGATAAATTATGTTAATTATTTTAAAAGAAACTTCATTTTTGAATTAAGACTGCAAGCACAACATGCCAATGCGTGTGTTGTGACGTCATTGCAGGTCCTAGTGTGTGACTAAAAACAACATTTAAATGTAGCGATGATTCATACTTGTTTCTCAATTCAAATACCACAAACTAAGCACAGTTAGAATTTTGAACAAAACTAAAAGGTTTTACACTCTATATCCCCGGGAATAATTCTATGATAATTCTGTATTTATTTCTCTTCAAGGACGTTTACGCATCATTTCCCTTCAGCCTTCGAACTGGGAAGAATGGGATCCATACTGTTGTGATAGCAGTATCACCCATGTCCATGTCAACAGCTAAAATGTCGAGATTTAATTGAACCGTGCGGCTCATTCTGCGGTTTTAGGTGCCTGTTTTCACTGGTTTGCTAACAGTGGGACGACCATGTCGGGCGCTGCTGGCGGAGGCTCCTCTTGTCTGGGCGCAGCAGCAGGAGCTAGCTGCAGCTCCGCCGGTGTTCACGCTGCGGCATCCGGGGGAGGAGCAGGAGTGGCTGGGAGGCTACCTGCTCGGGTCCTGGAACACATTTTCTCGTATTTAGACCTGGCAGATTTGACACGGTGTGCTTTGGTGTGCTGGCATTGGAGCAACATTCTGGCGGATGAAAATAGCGAGGTGTGGCGCAGCCTGGGTGCTCGAACTCTTAGTGAAGAAGCTCTGCGATCTGACATTCTGTGTAATCTCCCGTCATACAAGGGCAAGGTGGGTTTAACGTGGAATTTGCACCAACATAACACATATTGTAACACCTATTTGTGTCAGTGGAAGCCAGTTAGTTTATAGATCCCATATACAGTGGTACCTCAAGATACGATATTAAATCTTTCCAGGGTGGCTTTCGTATCATGATTTTTTTCCCCTGTAGAATGAATTACGTGTTACATGTAAATCACCTAATTCGTTCCAAGCTTTACTAAAACACATTACGTTGGCTGTCATGTCCTCCTCTGATTGCCTGTCTTTATTTGTAATGCTTTGTCGCCGCCTCGTGGCGCTAAGTAACTAATTTGTTAGGTTTCAGCTCATTCTACAGACTGAGGCTGCAAACACTATTCAATTAAAATCGATGAATAACTTACCTCCCAATGAATTTGATCATTGATTTTGGCGGAAGCTTTAACAGTCCCGTTTGGGTCCTTGTTTGTGTGTAATGTGAGGCTCCACGTGCGTGCCAGTGAATCACACAGGCATGAAAATCTCTCACCTTTCGGCGAAATTCGCCGTTTTGAAGTCAAAAAGGGCGACCTACGTGAATTACGTTGATCCGAGGAGAAATTCTTTTTGGGAGGGGGGGGGGGGTCGGGAGGTTTTATTTAATTATTATTATTATCATCATGTGATTAACTTAGTACGTAAACTGAGCACTTAAGAACACAGTCAGCAAATCCTTCTAGATGCTTCGCTGACGAGAACCAATCATCGGCCCAAGCTGCGTTCCATTATTCCAAACGCGCGCACTCCTTACGCGTGTACATGGAGTGCTCGGAGAGCCTTCGGTTGCATTGTAAAGCTGCGAAAACAAAAAGCAGGCCTTATCCACATCGGGGCAGACCAGAGCGCAGCATACACACTTGCCTGTATTTGCCAGCAGATTGAATTTGGTGAGTAATGGTTTCAATCGTTTTCACGTTTTGCGATATAAAAAAGTTACTGCCATTCGTTGCAGCTTGCGTTGAACACTGCCAGAGCTAGCCAAATCTCCCATGAAAAAAAATATCTCCCGTTAAATTGGCGTCAAGCTTGTGTATTTAGCGGTAATATAAACGCAGAAACACACTGTTTAGTCAAATTAAGCGGCATTCTCTCGGATGGAGGGGGGCGCCTCACATCGCTCCCGTCGTCCGCCGGAGACGCGTTATTTTCGGCTTGGATTTGAGCTGACGGCCGGTGTCGGTACAACAGCGGCCCGGCAAGTGGTGGGAATGAGTCCTGCTTCTTAAAGCTTTTCAGAAATACAGGATTCCCTCGTTTTTCGCGGTTAATGGGGACCAGAACCCGCCGCAATAAGTGAAAACCGCGAAGTAGCGCCCCCCCACCCCCACCCCATTTTTTTTTGTGCGTGTTCAATGCATTTATTCAGATTTTACATTGGAAAAAAGATACATATATATAATACATGTTTTTTCACTTTTTTCACCAAAGTATCATTTATAAATGGTTTTCAAGCACTTCAAAATGTAAGAATTATGATAAGTTTTAAACATGTTACTGCCCCACCGAATTATTTTTAAACAGGAATAAAGTTGTTAGAAAATGCTTGGCTTTATTAAAAGCTTCATAGTGAGTCTACTCAAACCCTCTCAGGCTTTGGTAAACGGTGATTGGCACATGTGCAAAGTTTTTCTTTTTATATATATTTTTTTGTTTGAAGCAACTTATTTGATTGAATAATAAAGACACAAATGTCCTAGCCAAAATGTGGCCCAAACGCAAAACATTACTTAAATGGAAAAATTTGTTTCAATCAAGAAAAATAGTTTTCAAATGCTTTTTTTGTCTCAAATTTATTATTGCAATCAAAAACATTTTTTTTTTTTTATTGAAGCTACTTTTTGGGATTAAAAGTATATACTGTATTTTGATTGAAGCAACCTTGTTTTTGATAGAAGTAACTTTGTTTTTTGATTGAATAATAAAAACACAAATCTAACTCCATCGTTATTGAGTGAGAAAGAAATTAAGAAAGCTTTAAAACTAAAAGCCACCGGGGAGTCTGTTTGTTTTTTTAAATATTTATATTTCATTACATAGACATGAGTCGTAGGGAAGGAGATTGAGGGATAAAAAAAGGAGTTAGATGAGGCTGCTAAAGGCAGTGGATACCTCATCAGCTGGGTGAATAGCAGACCTGGTAAGAACAAGTTTGCAAGGATAGTCGGGCATTAAATCCAATTATAAACACAATTACAATGTTATTTTTCTATAAGATTTTTATGTCATTGCTTTTTTAATCATTAGGTGCTAGAGTTGTTAAGTATGGATAATAATGAAATAATAGTTTTAAGAAAACTGTGCTGTTGGTGGCTCAGTGACCATCTGATGTGGTTTGTTCTCAGATGGACAAGTTGAAGAAAGAAGTTTTGATGCAGAGGTTGAAGGAAGAAAAGAGGCAGACAGACTGAGTCACAGCCAGAAAGTGTTGATGACAGTTTTGATTTCTATTCACTGTTGCCCCCTCCCAATTAAAGTATGTCACAGTCGCAGCCAATTATTATCTAAAGCTGATTAAAATTGAAGTTATGTTGTTTTAAGGTGTATTAAATACTTGTTCATGTGCCCCTTTTGATCTACGAGCACCCACCCCTCCACCGGTCTCTGCACGGCCCTGCTGAAACACAGTGTGGGTCGACAGAGCTCAATATTTTGTTGGGGTGTACAATACAGTGTACTGGAACATATTTCCTCCACACCCTTCTCACCTTTTTAACCCCTGACCCATTTTCATGCCTGATTACAGCAAGAGGGAGAGAGTTCGCTGCTACACTCAGGTTGGGTTGCTAAATCAATAATGCCATATTACGAACTGTCAAGAGTTAGATTGTCTTTTGTGTTGTTAGATCCAGCGTGTCTCCGACAGAGGTTTTATTGTTTGTATTTTTTGTTGATGAGACGTTACTACTTAGCATTGAGCTAGTTAGCGATTATGCTAATCAGTGTCTTATGTGTCCGTTTATATTGTGTTTTGGAGAATAATATTAGCACTCGAGTTATTGTTAGATAAAACGTCTCATTTCTGTTTTATTTAAAAAAAATAAAAAAATAAAAAAAACACTGTAGCAGATGTTGTTGGTGAGTCTTCTTGCTCGCTGAGTTGAGTTCTTGTTGCCGTGTTCGGCCGCTTGTGTCTCTTCCAACTTTGCTGGTAACACGCGTGACAAATACTTTCCCCTCAGAACACAACATGCCCCACATTAGGTCCATGGGTGAATTTTGAACACAGAACGAAGGGTCACCACACCACATACATAAGACCCATCCATGTAATAGCTTTCAACACAAACTCCCATATAAACTGTAAATTGTCATACAAGCGAAATTGGGTTTGGGTTATATTTATGAACAACTGTTTGATCAAGAAAACTGAATTATTACTGTCTGCTTCCTCCTCATTCGATTTGTTTTGAAAATTAAAAGAGTCTTTGATACAATTTATATCAGCCTTTGCCCACAGGCAAAAAATGTCAATCAGCAGCACTTTTTTAAAAATTTGAATGAACAGGACTTTTGTCTGATTTGTGTACTAAGAAATTGTTTAAGTTTTATATTCAGAACCGTTATTAAAAACTTGTACTTAAATCTATTAAAACAAACCAGTTGTAGACTACAGTTAACTCAGGAAGCTGTTTAAAAAAATATATTATTCTTGAAGGAAATAGTCATTGATTTTGTCTTTGTTGTCTTTGTCATTGTTTCTTGCAACATGCCTAAAGCAACTTGAAGTTAAATTGTGAAGGTAATTGTAAAAAAGAGACATTTATCCGATTAATCGTTTAATTATTCATCCAATAAATCAATCATAAAATTAATCGTTAGCTGCGGCCCTACTACAGACGTTATCACATGACTATTGAGCTCATAGCAAACACAGAAAGCTAAAGGTGCGCCGTTTGTGCATTGAAAAAGCATTGCTTGTAAGTCATAGTCCTGTTTCATATACATGAGCATTGTAAAGCACATTGTGGTGTGTATATTTTGTCTGTTTACATTTATAGTCAAATATAGTTACATTATTGCATTGCTGCGAGCAGGAATGATCTGTTACAGTAGGTATTGTCTTTTGTATTCTGAATAATACTTCATAATATGAAGCGAAAAATAGAGTCGAAAAATGTTTCGTCAAATGAACTGTTTGCTTTCAAATCTTGAGGTAACACTGTATTAAAAATGATCCACGCCTATGAATGTGAGTGAATGCCAATGGTTGTACCCTGCCATTGGCTAGAGACCAGTCAAGGGGTGTTCTGCACCTCTCACTCATGGCTCGGATGGGCTCCAGCTTAGTCCCTCACTTTAATGAGGACAAGCAGCATATAAAATGTATGCTATGTACAGGCCCGGAGTGACTAATCGGGAGCTTCTGGACGATTCCAGAAGGGCCGGCCGGCCAGATGGGCCGGTCCGCGTTTTATTAAAAAAAAAATAAAAAAATAAATTACACTGTTATCATTTTTTGTTTGGTATTTATTTATGACAGTGTCACTGAGTATAACTTACATTCTGTTACCGCTGTCCCTGTAGGCCGTCTTAAAAAAAAAAAAAACAGTATTATTTTTTTTTCCAGACTCATCCTCACGTGTGCAGACGAAAAATACAGCATGCAGCTCCGCCCCCTAATTGTAGTCTGTATTGAGCCAAATTAGCTGCTATCTCGGTGCTCGGATGGATAAAAAGAGCAAGGGTGGCGCTGAAAAATAAGAATTAAAAAGAGAAAAGCACTCGTGAAAGAATCGGCAAAATGCGCGAAAATAGCTAATTTTTTTCATGCAACGACCTTGCTGCCTCAAACTACAGAGGATTACAACGAAAGTGGTAAGGCCAGATGGCGAATAAAATGCAACTTGCACCGTGTGATACGACAATATGTAATTGTGGAAACTTTGGCTTCTTGTAGCACCTCACAAGGGATATGTAGCAGCAAGCATTAGCCATAATGAACACACCACAGGTGCAGAGCTGGAAGGTAGGATTGCCATGTCGTTCAGCGAGTGAACATTAGAATTAATATAATCAATTACGTGGCGTTTTTAAAGTGGAAATGGAAAATGGATAATAGTATCATTAGAAGTTGTTACAATGTGCAATACGTATTCTTTATTTTTCATATTGTTATGTTGCTATGTTTGTTTTATCTGTAAGCACTCATTTTGTTAATATTTGATGTTGCAGAAAAGGTCTTATTTATTCATTTATTTTGGGGCTGCCAAAATTATCGCGTTAACGGGCGGTAATTAATTTTTTTAATGAATCACGTTAAAATATTTGACGCAATTAACGCACATGCCCTGCTCAGACAGATTTAAATGACAGTACAATGACATGCCCACTTGTTAATTGTGCTTTATGGAGTTTTGCCGCCCTCCGCTGGCGTTTGGGTGCGACTGATTTTATAGGCTTCAGCACCCATGAGCATTGTGTAAGTAATTATTGACATCAACAATGGCGGGCTACTAGTTTATTTTTTGATTGAAAATTTTACAAATTTTATTAAAACGAAAACATTAAGAGGGGTTTTAATATAAAATTTCTATAACTTGTACTAACATTTATCTTTTAAGAACTACAAGTCTTTCTATCCATGGATCGCTTTAACAGAATGTTAATAATGTTAATGCCATCTTGTTGATTTATTGTTATAATAAACAAATACAGTCCTTATGTACCTTATGTTGAATGTATATATCCATCTTGTGTCTCATCTTTCCATTCCAACAATAATTTACAGAAAAATATGGCATATTTTATAGATGGTTTGAATTGCGATTAATTACAATTAATTTTTAAGCTGTAATTAACTCGATCAAAAATTTTAATCATTTGACAGGCCTAATTTATTTTTCAAATGTATCATTTAATATAGTTTTTTTTAAAATCCATTTTTAAATTTGTTCAAAATATGTTGTGTTGCACTTGTTAAAATAAAGCCACCTTGTTAAACAACCATGACCTGCACTGAATTGGAATACACAGAATTACAGTACACGGCTTTAGAGAACACTGAACTTAACACGTGTATGCATAATGACATAATTTTAAATGAGTGGGCCGGTCTGAGGCATGAAATTCCAGGGCCGAAAATGAGTCCCACTCCGGCCCTGGCTATGTATGTAGTTGAGTAATTGTGAGGTTCAATATCCTGATTTTCAGGATTTTAGAAACTCAATGTGTAAAATGTTCTGAATTCTGACAAATGCCCTATGTCTTATAGCTCAAATCCTTCCAACACGCTCTGAGCTCCCATGACTGCTCTCGCAATGTGTACGTGAAGAAGAATGGATTCACCCTGCACCGCAACCCCATCGCACAGAGCACAGATGGAGCGCGGGGAAAGATCGGCTTCACGGAAGGGCGACACGCTTGGGAGATCTGGTGGGAAGGTCCTCTGGGCACAGTGGCAGTGATCGGCATCGCCACCAAGCGGGCGTCCATGCAGTGCCAAGGCTATGTGGCACTTCTGGGCAGTGATGACCAGAGCTGGGGCTGGAACCTGGTTGACAACAACCTTCTCCACAATGGGGAGGTGAACGGGAACTTTCCACAATGTAACAATGCGCCCAAATATCAGGTAGGAGCTACAAATGGTTAGCAATGGGACTGTTTCTATAAGCAATTAGATGTTAAAATTTGCTGTACAGTAACAAGTTTTACAGTAAAAAGGTTGTTCTGAACCAAATTGGGAAGGCCAAATTTTGAATAGCATAGCACTTCTGAAATCTGCAGACAATCTCTGTATTTGTTTAATGCACACAACAGGAATAGTACACACACAAAAGTAAAACATGTATATTTGGTATTTGTGGCTCTAGTATAGAGTTATGACTATTCATTAGGAGTGTCACAATATATGGAAAAGGTGCTTTGTAGCCCAAAAGGTTATCGATATGCTCCCACCAAGCATCGATATATCGTTTTAAGCAGGTGTCACTGTTTGAAACAAAAAAAACCCAAAAGGAACCAACACATTTGCATCCAAAATCATACATTAGAATAGTGTGTACGTTAGCTCACTGGCTGCTATTGACGGAGCTAGACATCCAATACATTTTGACTGAATTGGACATCTAGCACCATCAATGGCACTGAAACCAGAGTATTCAGAGCCAGTCTTTTATGGGGGTTTTCAGGTCATTTCGTGTTCTTTTGAGGCATTTACTGGTTAGTTCCGGATGATTTTGAGCCATTCCCTATTCATTAGGGGAGTCATCCCCAACCACCGGGCCGGGGACCGGTACCGGTCTGCGGGGCAGCAGAGAAATTATAAATAATTTGTTCACGACCGCAACCTGGCCTGTGCCTCTTGACTCATCAATATGCCTGTCTACTTTATTGACTAATCCGAGTAGAGATTTGTGTACATCGCCCTCCAGTGGTTGGCCGACATCACTGGGGTGTTTACCAAGCGTCAGTCAATGTAAACAGTAACGTTAGCTGCTGTTGGCAGCGTACGGTTGGCAGCGTGCTGCAGGCAGCGACGTCTTCGGACAACTTTTTGACGGGGAAAAGGCCACTTACTGAGCCAGAAGAAGAGCCTACAACCAAGTCCAGTCTGCATAATATGTGGCTAAAAGTAGGCACTTGGGAAAACAATTTAGAAGTTATCTTTTTCACTAATTTTTGATTAAATCATACAGTGCTGGCGAAAAGTATTGGCACCCCTGCAATTCTGACAGATAGTGCTCAATTTCTCCCAGAAAATGAATGCAATTACAAATGCTTTGGTAATAATTTCTTCGTTTATTTTGCTTGCAATGAAAAAATACAAAATGGAATGGAAAAATTATAGATATATAAAATAGATATATAAAAAATAGATATATAAAAATATAAATATATAAAAAAAATATATATATAAATCATTATCATGTTACACAAAACTCAAAAAATGGACCGGACAAAAATTGGCACCCTCAGCTTAATACTTGGTAGCACAACCTTTAGACAAAATAACTGCGAATAACAGCTTCTGGTATCCATCATTGAGATTCTTGCAATGCTCTGCTGGAATTTTAGAACATTCTTCTTTGGCCAACCGCTCCAGGTCTCTGAGATTTGAAGGGTGCCTTCTCCAAACTGCCATTTTCAGATCTCTTCACAAGTGTTCTATGGGATTCAGGTCTGGACTCATTGCTGGCCACTTAAGAAGTCTCCAGTGCTTTCTCTCAAACTATATTCTAGTGCTTTTGAAGTGTATTTTGGGTCATTGTCCTGCTGAAAAACCCATTACCTCTGAGGGAGACCCAGCTTTCTCACATTGGGCCGTACATTATGCTGCAAAATTTGTTGGTAGTCTTCAGACTTCATAATGCCATGCACACGGTCAAGCAGTCCAGTGCCAGAGGAAGCAAAGCAACCCCAAAACATCAGGGACCCTCCCCCAAGTGTGACTGTGTGGACCGTGCTCTTTTCTTTGAAGGCCTCGTTTTTCCCCCTGTAAACTCAATGTTGATGCCTTTTCTCAAAAAGCTCTACTTTTGTCTCATCTGACCAGACAACATTCTTCCAAAATGTTTTTGGCTTTCTCAGGTAAGTTTTGGCAAACTCCAGCCTGGCTTTTTTATGTCTATGGGTCAGAAGTGGGGTCTTCCTAGGTATCCTACCAAAGAGTCCCCTTTCATTCAGATGCCGACAGATAGTCAAGGTTGACACTGTTGTACCCTCAGACTGCAGGACAGCTTGAACTTGTTTGGATGTTAGTCGAGGTTCTTTATCCATCATCCGCACAAACGTTCGTTGAAATCTCTCGTCAATTTTTTTCCCGTCCACATCTAGGGAGATTAGCTATAGTGCCAGGGGCTTTACACTTATTGATGACACTGCGCACGGTAGACAAAGGAACATTCAGGTCTTTGAAGATGGACTTGTAGCCTTGAGATTGCCCATGCTTCCTCACAATTTTGCTTCTCAAGACAGTTCTTTGGCCTTCTTTCTACACGCAAGGACACAAGACAGAGGTTGAGTCAACTTTAATCAATCATCTGGTTGTACTTGTGATTTAGTTATTGCCACCACCTGTTATGTGCCACAGGCAAGTAACAGGTGCTGTTAATTACACAAATTAGAGAAGCGTCACATGATTTTTCAAAGGGTGCCAATACTTTTGTCTGGGCCATTTTTGGAGTTTTGTGTAAAATGTAGGGCTGTCAAAATTATCGCGTTAACGCACGGTAATTAATTTTTTTAATTAATCACGTTAAAATATTTGACGCAATTAACGCACATGTCCCGCTCAGACAGTATTCTGCCTTTTGGTAAGTTTTACAACAAGGTTTTTTGTGCTGTCTAACAGCGAACTCTTGTGGTCGCTTTGCGACATGGTGTATTGCTTTCTTGCCAGTTCAATATGGCTGCACGACGTCTCGGGCTGACGCCTACGTTGTAATGTTGTGCTTATATGATCCTTGGACAAGATTTGGCCGTAAGTATGGTTGTTGTAAAGAATGTACATATTATGTTAGTAAGCGAAATGTTATATTTCTTGTATGAGACGTTTTTTGTTTATGTTTAGTGAACCTGTATAGCGTGCTAAGCTAACGTTGTTGCTAATGCAATGCTTGTGTACTTTTTTTCTTAAGAGGACAGTGGTTTGAGGCCATTTTATTACTAAATCAGATGAAAAAGGAAGAAGTCTGATTATTAAGGCGTCGTTCACTAGCTGTCTAGCTTTGGAAAAAATAGACGCTTCGGAGTGAGGACAGCATAGACAGATTTAAATGACAATAGAGTGAAATGCCCACTACAGTCCTTATGTACCGTATGTTGAATGTATATATCCATCTTGTGTCTTATCTTTCCATTCCAACAAATTATTTTACAGAATATATATATAATTTACAGAAAAATATGGCATATTTTATAGATAGTTTGAATTGCGATTAATTGCGATTAGTTACGATTAATTAATTTTTAAGCTGTAATTAACTCGATTAAAAATTTTAATCGTTTGACAGCCCTAGTAAAATGATAATGATTATTTTTTGTCCCCATTCTCTTTTGTGTTTTTTCATTGCGAGCAAAATAAATGAAGATATTACTATCAAAGCATTTGTAATTGCAATCATTTTCTGGGAGTAATTAACCATTATCTGACAGAATTGCAGGGGTGACAATACTTTTGGCCAAGGGGAAAAGTGCAATAATAATTTGCCCAATGACACAATGATAAACCGCATTACTTTATATGATCCAAATATGGATGAATTATAGTGGACTCAGTCAATGTTTGTTCTTTGTTTTTTAAAACCAATTCTTCAGTACATAATGTTTTTGACATGTACTTTCTCCTGTAAAATAATGGCATATTACTTAACCGCTGACTTACAATGACTGACTTTTTACCAATAAAATGACCTACTTTTAAAGGGAACCACTGATAGAAAGACTTCTAGTTCTTAAAAGATAAATGTTAGTATGAGTTATAATAATTTGGTATTAAAACCCCTCTTGGTGTTTTTGTTTTTATAAAATTAGTTTAACAACTAGGTCGCCATTGTTGTTGGCGTCGCAATGCACTGTGGGCGGTGACGTCAATGAGTGGCGCTGCCGGGCTTTCAGAGTCACTCTAGCGCAGTGGTTCTGAACCTGGGTTGAATCGAACCCCAGGGGTTCGGTGAGTAAGTCTAAGGGGTTCGGCGAAGGTTAAGAAACGCAGAGCCCTGTTTTTGTACGCTGATTAAATCTAGGCATAGTAGCTTTTTAGACCAGGTTTTCGACTGGTTTGCTTCCATTATACAGGCTTAATCCATTTCTGCTAGTCCTCTGTCTAATGGGAGGAGGAACAGGTTTGCTCAGTGGAAGGTTGACTCGCACTTGGTATGAGGGAATACAACAGACCAATGGGCAGCGTAGTCTCAAATTGTGACCTGCTCATAAAAAAATGCTGTCAAAATGAGAAGAATTTTGAACGGGAATTTGCTAAATTATTAGCTTGCTAGCTTAGATATATCAGTTTCGAATGAATTTTGAAAAAAAATGCTTTATTATCTCATTCCGAAGTGTTCGGTGAATCCACATGTGAAATTTGTGGGGTTCGGGACCTTTAACAAGGTTAAGAACCACCGCTCTAGCGACATAAACATGTCATCTGTTCAGCCCTTTCAATTTGAACCTGAAAGGAACATTAATGAGCAGGACAGCACTGTTGATATTTCACAAAACGAGTAGCAAAAGCAAAGTGCAGAGGAAAGACAGGATGAGATGAGGCGAGAGAATATTTGTTGTATCATGAGATTGTTATTGTGAGCCTTGTATTGCAAACCGTATCTTATCGTGAGCTACCCAGAGGTTCCCACCCCTACTACACACATTATTAGTTTATAAATCAAGGAGTGATTACTCCTGTTTCTAAAAAAATAAAAAATGAATATTAATGAAAACATTGCTCATTTTGTTGTTCTCTGCAGATCGGAGAGAGGATACGGGTGATTCTCGACATGGATGATAAGACATTAGCCTTCGAGAGGGGTTTTGAGTTTTTGGGAGTTGCATTTCGGGGACTCCCAAAGGCCTGCCTGTTCCCTGCTGTCTCCGCGGTCTACGGCAACACTGAGGTCACCATGGTGTACTTGGGGAAGCCACTGGATGGCTAGGAGCCACATCTTGTTGTTTCACCAAAGCAGTCCTTTCCATTCATAATAAGGGTTGTTAAAATTTGTACTCCAACTCGACATGAAGTCAAATGTTTGGGCTATAAAAAGGACTGTTTATTTATGTGTCAGTGTGGGAGCTAATACAATTTGGATACAGACTCCTTTTACATCCAAGTATATCAACTTTTTACACTATTCAGGGCTGAACACAGATTTAAAGGCCCAGCCAGACGATTTTAGACTGTGGCACACACGACTAAATTTTTAATATAATAAAGCCCGCTATTGTATGAGTTCAGGAAACATCTAATTAAAGAATCCCGGTTTAATATTTACTATTAATTAAGCCACATCAACACAACCTGACCAAGTAGTTTTTATGCATGGGAAGTAATACAGGGAGAGTAATAATTGTATTTCATGTCAGTGTGTCTTCTGTGTGTTGCTATAGTATTACACTATCCTATTTATTTCTCTGTTTTATCCATGGTACTGTTAGATAATGTACGGTTTTAAAGCTGGAGAATAAAGTAATACTAAATGCCACTCCAGAATGATGGTGTGTTAGTTTATGAAGATGTGAGATCTCATTGATGATCACATCAATAGTGGACGTGTCTCGATGCTGAAATTGCCACTGTATAGTGATCAGGCACTGCATCTGTTATTTCCACAGAATGACTGATTTCGATCAACTTTTGATTTCAAAATATTTCCACAAGAGGTCAGTGTAGCAATTTCCCTATGTGCGGTATGCTCTCTATGCAACAAAGAACTCTCCCAATGAATTATTTCTATTCAAGAGGTGGCAAAAGTACATTGTAAAATACTGTATAAGTTGACTTTACTCGAATGAAAAAGCAAACTTGCTGCCTTAGAAAATGTAATTTATGTTACATTAATGTGATGCAATTTACTTAATTCAAGTTTTAAGGACTCGACATTAAGAGTTGGATGATAGTAAATTGCTTTATTGAATTTGCAGTACTCAAATTTACTTCAGTGAGTTAGATTACAGTAATTTATTTATTGCGAGCTTCCAGTACTAAAGTGATACCTTAGTTATCTTAAGTGCTACTCAATTGTCATATGCAGGTAAACTTATTTTTTTTAACCTGAAATAATTCTACAATATAAACAGTACATGCTAATTTAATAACAGATTTTCAAACAGTAATGACTGTACTCCTAAATCAATATAGGGATAACACTCAATGGATTAACTCAGGGGATTTAAACTTTATTTTAAAATGCTCAACAATGCATTTTAGACATAGGCAACATTGGCTGTTGACATGCTGCTGAATGTTTTGTTACTGCTTGGTGTGAAATGAACAATAACTTTATATAGTATAACCAGAGCTCTCTTCAACATCTACACTTACTTTCAGTGTTGTTATCCCTACTTTAAAAAAGTGATTCGTTACAAATGACTTTTCCCCCAAAATAATTGTGTTAGGAACTCTGTTACCTCACTGTAAGAGTAAGTAGTTACTCAGCAAAGTAACTGGTTACTTTTCATGTTCTACACGTTATTACATGATACATTCTATAACATCTTTCACATCAAAGATGTTTATATTAAGTGATTGAAAAGAACTTTTTCATTAAAAAAAAAAAAAACATGTCACACTTTTTACTTTTTAACCTTTAAAAAAAATTTTTTTTTTAATTTACCTAAATTAGTGTTATGGTATACAAGCTCAAACTTTCAAACGCTATGGGGGGGGGAGCCTTTTTGTTTTTCCTGTTCTACTGAACCCGCACTGAACCGTGACCTCCCTACCGAGATACAAACTGAACCGTGACTTGTGTGTATCGTCATACCCTAATATATAGTCTATAGACATATGTTTAAATATGCAGTGAGGCTCTGAATCTCCTGCCTCTCCAATCTTTGCTTTAGTTGTTTTGATTAAAAAAAACAAAAAAAAAACACAAGGTTCATGGATACATCATTCAAGAAAAGTTTAGGGCAAGTGACTATTTTTAATAATAAATAAAATAAAATAAAATTAAATGTAAAAACTAATTATATAATATATATACAGGGGTGAAAGTGGCTGCAATTTCTTGCCGGAACTCCCTGACGTGAAGGTCGCGATCCAGAAATTGTGTTTGTTTATTTATTTTTATTTTTTTGGGGGGGGGGGGGGTCAAACCTAAAACTACTGAAATACAAAGAAAACTGTTTTGCGACAGTTATTTCTATCACACATACAACTGACAACATACTGATTTTCATTTAAAATTATATTTTTTCAATGATTTGCAAAATAAAAGTTAACAAAAACAGCAATAATCCCAACCTCCATCTCCTAATTTTTATTTTCCCTCATTTCCTCACATACTAAATGCCAAATCTCAATTTTAACTACTTAAGAACATAGGTTGTACAGTACTGTGCAAAAGTTTTAGGCATAGGTATATTTTTATTATATTATGTATATACAGGATACACTGTATGTATAAATTTTCCCCAAGTGGAAGCTTCCATGATCCTAATAAATTTAATAATTAAAAAAAATATATATACAGTACTGTGCAAAAGTTTTAGGCAGGTGTCCTGCCTAAAACCTTTGCAGAGTACTGTATATTAAAATTGAAGTTAATGTAAACATTTACTTTTGCTTCTTTTTTAAAAATAAGATATACAGTGGGGAGAACAAGTATTTGATACACTGCCAATGGGTTTTCCCATTGACTGTGTATCAAATACTTGTTCTCCCCACTGTAAGTAACATACATTCGGAAAAATAAGTACAAATGACTTACAGTGCCTTGCAAAAGTATTCGGCCCCCTTGAATCTTGCAACCTTTCGCCACATTTCAGGCTTCAAACATAAAGATATGAAATTTAATTTTTTTGTCAAGAATCAACAACAAGTGGGACACAATCGTGAAGTGGAACAACATTTATTGGATTATTTAAAATTTTTTAACAAATAAAAAACTGAAAAGTGGGGCGTGCAATATTATTCGGCCCCTTTACTTTCAGTGCAGCAAACTCACTCCAGAAGTTCAGTGAGGATCTCTGAATGATCCAATGTTGTCCTAAATGACCGATGATGATAAATAGAATCCACCTGTGTGTAATCAAGTCTCCGTATAAATGCACCTGCTCTGTGATAGTCTCAGGGTTCTGTTTAAAGTGCAGAGAGCATTATGAAAACCAAGGAACACACCAGGCAGGTCCGAGATACTGTTGTGGAGAAGTTTAAAGCCGGATTTGGATACAAAAAGATTTCCCAAGCTTTAAACATCTCAAGGAGCACTGTGCAAGCCATCATATTGAAATGGAAGGAGCATCAGACCACTGCAAATCTACCAAGACCCGGCCGTCCTTCCAAACTTTCTTCTCAAACAAGGAGAAAACTGATCAGAGATGCAGCCAAGAGGCCGATGATCACTCTGGATGAACTGCAGAGATCTACAGCTGAGGTGGGAGAGTCTGTCCATAGGACAACAATCAGTCGTACACTGCACAAATCTGGCCTTTATGGAAGAGTGGCAAGAAGAAAGCCATTTCTCAAAGATATCCATAAAAAGTCTCGTTTAAAGTTTGCCACAAGCCACCTGGGAGACACGCCAAACATGTGGAAGAAGGTGCTCCGGTCAGATGAAACCAAAATTGAACTTTTTGGCCACAATGCAAAACGATATGTTTAGCATAAAAGCAACACAGCTCATCACCCTGAACACACCATCCCCACTGTCAAACGTGGTGGCAGCATCATGGTTTGGGCCTGCTTTTCTTCAGCAGGGACAGGGAAGATGGTTAAAATTGACGGGAAGATGGATGCAGCCAAATACAGGAACATTCTGGAAGAAAACCTGTTGGTATCTGCACAAGACCTGAGACTAGGACGGAGATTTATCTTCCAACAGGACAATGATCCAAAACAAAAAGCCAAATCTACAATGGAATGGTTCAAAAATAAACATATCCAGGTGTTAGAATGGCCAAGTCAAAGTCCAGACCTGAATCTAGTCGAGAATCTGTGGAAAGAGCTGAAGACTGCTGTTCACAAACACTCTCCATCCAACCTCACTGAGCTTGAGCTGTTTTGCAAGGAAGAATGGGCAAGAATGTCAATCTCTCGATGTGCAAAACTGATAGAAACATACCCCAAGCAACTTGCAGCTGTAATTGGAGCAGAAGGTGGCGCTACAAAGTATTAACGCAAGGAGGCCGAATAATACTGCACGCCCCACTTTTCAGTTTTTTATTTGTTAAAAAAGTTTAAATTATCCAATAAATTTTGTTCCACTTCACGATTGTGTCTCACTTGTTGTTGATTCTTGACAAAAAATTAAAATTTTTATATCTTTATGTTTGAAGCCTGAAATGCGGCAAAAGGTTGCAAGGTTCAAGGGGGCCGAATACTTTTGCAAGGCACTGTATATTATGCAGAGTGAAATGGAATATATTTTGAAGATCGCGCAAACATGGATTTTTTTTAGATCATAAGGAAATTAATAAGTAGCCTAACATAAATGAACAAATATAAGTCCAAAGTGCACATTGACAGCTAAGATGTTCTGAACCTTCCCATCAGAGCAAATAAAACTAAATATTATAAATAAGCCAAAGATGTCACCAGTAGGTAGATGGCGATGTAGTGTAAAGTGCTTTGAGCGCCTTGAAAGGTGGAAAAGCGCTATATAAGTAGAACACCATTTGATAAATTTTCTGTTGCATTGCCCTTTTTTGTCGCATAAATTCAACAAACTTTTTTTTTTTTTTTTTTGCTGTTCCTGAAAACATGCAACCAATTGAACAGATAAATGAGTCCAGGCGTTTTGCTTTGCTGCGTGCATTCACACATTGACTTGACTCATCATCGTCAGATTCAGATAACTGCAGCAGCTGAGGAAACCTCCATGCCGTTCCTGGAATAAAATAAATAATAAATATCGGTGGAAACAGATTGCGCAACACAAGCACTTTATTATGCTTGTTGTTAACACTTGTGTATGTAAATCTGATGTTGGTAGATTGTTTTCTTCTTGGAGATGAAATGCATTTGTGGCAGCTTAACATTATTGTTTTTTTTTTTCCCTACATAGCGTTTTGACAGTTGCTGTCATATTTTTGGAATCAAAGCAACGTGTACCGGAACAGCATTCCGGCCCTGAATCTTATACCGGAACTGCATTCCTGACCGTTCTGGCCCACTTTCACCCCTGTGTATATATATATATATATATATATTTATATGTATGTATATATTAGGGCTGTCAAAATTATCGCGTCAACGCGCGGTAATTAATTTTTTAAATTAATCACGTTAAAATATTTGACGCAATTAACGCACATGTCCCGCTCAGACAGTATTCTGCCTTTTGGTAAGTTTTACAGCAAGGCTTTTTTTGCTGTCCAACAGCGAACTCTTGTGGTCGCTTTGCGACATGGTTTATTATTTTCTTGCCAGTTCATTATGGCTGCACGACGTCTCGGGCTGATAATGTTGTGCTTATATGATCCTTGGACAAGATTTGTCCGTAAGTATGGTTGTTGTAAAGAATGTACATATTATGTTAGTAAGCGAAATGTTATATTTTTTGTATGAGACGCTTTTTGTTTATGTTTGGTGAACCTGTATAGCGTGCTAAGCTAACCTTGTTGCTAATGCAATGCTTGTGTACTTTTATTTTGTAGTTTTACAACGGTCTAAAGAGGACAATGGTTTGAGGCCATTTTATTAATAAATCAGATGAAAAAGGAAGAAGTCTAATTATTAAGGCGTCGTTCACTAGCTGTCTAGCTTTGGAAAAAGTGGACGCTTCGGAGTGAGGACAGCATAGACAGATTTAAATGACAGTAGAGTGAAATGCCCACTACAGTCCTTATGTACCGTATGTTGAATGTATATATATCCATCTTGTGTTTTATCTTTCCATTCAAACAATTTATTTTACAGAATATATAATTTACAGAAAAATATGGCATATTTTATAGATGGTTTGAATTGCGTTTTAAAAGTGTAAATATATGAAAATCTCGATTACTCCTTGATGTCTGCGATTTCTGCATCGTGACCTTTGTTACACTACCATGTGTCACCCATAAAATCCCCCCCAAATCCAGCTGTGGCCATTCAGAGCTGTGTCTTGATACTCAGTGATACATGCTACATGGAGTTAATGGATCGAAACAAGGTATTTACGCAATAATATCTTGTTATAGTCATGGTGTCTGTAATTCTGCGGTCGTTTGCTCTCACCTCCAGGTAGGATTTGGCTATTTAAATTTTTATTTAAATTTATGTTCAGAATTAAATTTTTATTTTTTCATTTAAAAAGTTTTTTTTTTTTTAAATGCCCTCCTGTTCAAAAATTTTAAGCTTTCCAATGATGTGTCACATATTTATATCAGACAATTTTGAAATTTGGCCAAATTGGGATTCTCAGAGCAGAACTTCAAGTCACCTGAGTTTTTTCCGCCATTTGTATATATTATATTGTAGCTTCTACAAGAATAATGCCAAATTGGTGATAATGCCCACTCAGCAGGAAAATAGTACATTATTCTTAATTAATTGTACTCACCTAGACCCCACAAAATGGAAAAAAAAAAAAAAAGTTACCCGAGAGTTTAAGATGACACTCACATCGCTAAATGCTAATGCTAAAGAGAACGCATATGCTATGCTAACGGTCCGAGCCAACTAGCCAATCATCATAGTGTTTGCAATGGCATCACCACCCCCTTTCCTCCTCCCCGTCAGCTCTGCTCTCTTCCAGGAAGCTGTGACAAAATCAGACAACTCGTGTATCAACCAAAATTGTAGTAACATGCCCCTTCACATCCTCAGTAACGGTAACAGCGTTGCAATGGGAATAGTAATTAATTAGATTACTCACTATTGGGAAAAAAAATGTAGTTAGAAACGCTGCTATGCTCTAACGCCGTTATTAACAACAATGCTTACTTCACATCGATTTGGTAAGTCAATATTGTGGCGAGCGACGTGGAGAAGAATGACAGAGACTGGCTTTTGTTTTTAACATTTGCTGTTCTTGTACCCCATACACCACACAACCCCAATAAACAGCACACTTGAATGAACAGAACACTCATGACACAACAGCAATCACTCCTCTCAGTCGTGGTCAGTGTTATTAATCTTACTTAAAAAAAAAAAAAATTAAAGTAATTAATTACAGTTACAAATGACTTCTCCCAAAAAGTAACTGAGTTAGTAACACAGTTACCTGAACGTAAAAGTAATTAGTTACTTAGCAAAGTAACTGGTGTTACCCTTCATGTTTTTTTTTTTTTCATTCAAAAAAAAAAAAAAAAAAAAAAGTAACCTTTGCTGTGTTTGGAAGTCATTTAATGTTTTGAATCAACCGTTAAAGTTGTTAAAATTGCTCCCGTTATTGCATTAGTTCGCTTTTGTCTACTTTTGACATGTGAACGTTTTAAAACTTTCATCAATTAAAGATACAGTGTATCACAAAAGTGAGTACATCCCTCGCATTTCTGCAGATATTTAAGGTTATGTTTTCATGGGACAACACTGACAAATGAAACTTTGACACAATGAAAAGTAGTCTGAGTGCAGGTCATATAATAGAGTTAATTTATTTTCTCCTCAAAATAACTCAAAATATAGCCATTAATATCTAAACCCTTGGCAACAAAAGTGAGTAAACCGCATGGAAACTACGTACATCCAAATTGAGTACTGCTTGTCATTTTCCCTCCAAAATGTCATGTGACTCGCTACAGGAGTGCTGTCAGCATTGCCTGTTAGTGCTCAGACCATACATCAAATTGGTGTGCATGGCTGTCACCCCAGGAGGAAGCCTCTCTGAAGACGGTACCCAAGAAAGCCTGCAAACAGTTTGCTGAAGACATGTCAACAAAGCACATGGATTACTGGAACCATGTCCTATGGTCTGATGAGACGAAGATTAATTTGTTTGGTTCCGATGGTCTTAAGCATGTATGGCGACGACCAGTT
This sequence comes from Corythoichthys intestinalis, assembly GCF_030265065.1. Taxonomy (NCBI): domain Eukaryota; kingdom Metazoa; phylum Chordata; class Actinopteri; order Syngnathiformes; family Syngnathidae; genus Corythoichthys; species Corythoichthys intestinalis. The sequence continues at coordinate 35,315,329 of NC_080414.1, read as the reverse complement.
GAGTACAAAGATACTGTACGTACGCGAAGGAGCAGTTCATCCTCCGTGGTATTTCCGACGATACCATGAGCTTCTACCATGTGGTGGCCGCGCTCGGGTACTCGACGGTGGTTAGAGCACAGCGCTTCGTGGTTTATCCGCCGAAGGTGGACAAGTATTCAGGGCTCAAGGCGCCCCTCCTCAGACTCTTTGAACCGTCATACAAGTTGACTTCGAAGTCGCCCAGCGTGCCCGCCTCGAGAGCCTTACTGCCAGAAGTTCCCGCCAACGATGGCGGCGCTTCTGCCCCAGTTCTTCGCAGTCGTACTTCTGTCCCGGTACCCACGCCACCACGGCACGCTTCTGCTCTGGCGCTTCCCGACGCCGACGTTACTGTCTTGCCTCTGGCCCCGCTCTCGCTCGCCTCGGCTCAGGCGCTGCTCTCCGTCGACGCCGCTGCGCCCCTCCCCAGCCTTCTCGGCTTCGGCGCCGATGCGCCAGCCTGCGGCCTACTCGATGACGGTGCGCCGGCCTACGGCCTACTCCACAACGCCCCGTCCGCCTTTAGCATCGCTCCAGCACCTGCGATTCTGGAAGTCTCTGAGGTCGCCACACTTCCGCCGCCGCTGGATGCCTCCGCCATTGACCTTGCTCCTGCGCCTCCGGGTGTCTCCGAGGTCAGTCCTCTGCCAGCGCCGCTGGCCACCGCCGCTAACCTCGCTGCTGTGCCGGCACCTCCGGAAGTCTCTGAGGTCGCACCTCTGCCAGCGCCTGCGGACGCCGCCCCCGACGTCTCTCCTCATCCACCGCTTTTGGACAACGATGACGTCTCTTCGACTCCGGTTTTGGCGTTTCCTTCGCTTCTGCTGCGTCCGGTCGGCTTGGTGTGTTTCGCCAGTTGTCCTCGTCCCCGGCCTTGACTGGTTGGCTCCGACCGCCGCGCCCATTGCCCTCGCCTGCAGCCTCGACTGGGTGGCCCTGCTCGTCGCACGTCTCGACATCGTGCTCGACCGCAGCTAAGCAACGCGTGCCACCTCTCTCGGCGTCCGCTTCTCAGGCCTCGCCTGGGTGGTGCTGCACGACGTGCTCCTTGTCCTGGACGGCCGCCTGATCGTCGCTTTTGGTCGTCCGCCGCCGGGCGTCCTGGACGTCCTCCTGATCGTCGCTTTCGGTCGCCCGCCGCCTGGCATCCTGGGCGTCCTCCAGACTGTTCTGCTCGGTCGTCCTGTATCTGGCATTCTGGACAGCCGCCTGATCGTCTGTTCGGTCGTCTTCCACAGACGCCCTGGCCGCGCAAACCATCCGTTCCGTTCTGTTGATTCGGGTTGCGCCTGGCGTCCTGTGTGGGTGAATTCTGGGGGGACCTGTGTGGTTACCCTTTATTATATAACATAACAGAACTTGTGTGTACGTTTGGCCGAGCGCGTTACCGACTACGTCACAGTCACGTGACACAGACACTTAATAGCCACGCCCGTTCCGGTGTTGTGCCGAAAAATAGCCGCCTGCGTGAAATGTCCCCCACACGTCGGTCGTACAAACAGCTTTTTCTTACCAATCGATGGACACAGAAACGACTTTCTTTTACCGTGAATATGTATCATTTTACTCTGCTTGAACTAATAAATATTGTATTGTGAATATGCATTATTTTACTCTGCTTGAACTAATGAATCTTGTACTGTGAATATGTATTATTTTGCTCTGCTTGAACTAATAAATGTCATACCTGTGTGATTGTCATCGGGATATGGTCGTGAAAACCTGTAGACTAATACATTTCTGTTCAAAGATGGTTATATGTGGCCCAGTCCACGATTTGTTACCAAAATACATTACTAGTATTTTGTGTAATTTATTTATTTAAAACTGATTTTACAGTCGTAAATCCATTACTGTAATGCGTCCATGAAACCATTTGACGTTTTCACCTCAATAAAGCCTCATAAATAAGCGCTCCCTCAGGGGGGACATTTCACGCGGGGGGGACATTTTTCGGCACAACACCGGCTGAGTTCAGAGTTCATGAGAGTTCACAGAGAGCAGCAGAGTTGCGGCGGCTGAACACAGCAATTCGAGCTAACAAGACTCAACATTTGATACCGCCACAACATCAGCACATACAGTGTACTCAGACTGTAATCAACCATTAATAAACCATTTACCGGTATGTAGAAATAATAATATACTATATCTACATATTTGGCTAAATATATATACTATAGACAGCAGAAAATAGAATACTTAGTGGATTTTTTTTTGCAGGAAAATGTCCCACATCCTTCTGCTAGAGCAACTACTTTCCCACCTACTCAGTGTTCAAAAAATAGAACACAGATTTACATACTGCACTGTTCCTCATCACGGCCTTAATCCCTGAAGCTCAACAAACAACAGTGCCTCAGAATCATATTTAGTCAACACAACATTAGACATGCTCTGATTAGTTTCAACCAACTGCCTTACGGCCTTGCACTTACCAATCTAATCAAATTTCCATGAGTATAAACAATTAAGGAAATTATTAAACTCTCATATTAACCAAGATAAGTACTATATTTAAGGAAATATTATCACGAAAGGAAAAACATGTAGGTAGCATACGCGGAGTTCAAGGGGGGCCGAAAATGTCATTTCATGCAATTGACTTTCCAGTATATGAATTTAAAATTAAGACTTTAACGGTAAAATGTTGTCTATAAAAGTTGTATAGCAATAAAACAAAAATGAATTAAATGAACAAAATCAAAATGAATTTTCGAACAGATCATGTGACTAGTACCTTAGAGACGGTCATTTGCTTTGCTTAGCCAAACCACTTGAGGACAGAAGAAACAAGATGGGTATACGTAATTTTTTTCAAACCTAAGCTTTCAAAAGTGACCACAACTATGTCGTTTTTCAGCACAATGAGATTTTACAAGATAAAAAGCGTTTATCACAATGTCATTTTTTTCATAATGTCTTTTTTCCACAATGGCCTTATACAGTGCTGGCCAAAAGTATTAGCACCTCTGCAATTCTGTCACATCATGCTCAATTTCTCCCAGAAAATGATAGCAATCACTAATTCTTTGGTAGTAATATCTTCTTTTATTTTGCTTGCAATGAAAATAACACAAAAAAGACAATGGGAAAAAAAATAATCATTATCATTTTACACAAAACTCCAAAAATGGGCTGGACAAAAGTATTGGCACCCTTTGAAAAATCATGTGATGATTCTCTAATTTGTGTAATTAACAGCACCTGGTACTTACCTGTGGAACATAACAAGTGGTGGCAATAACTAAATCACACATGCAGCCAGTTAAAATGGATTAAAGTGGACTCAACCTGTGTCCTTGTGTGTACCACATTGAGCATGGAGAAAAGAAAGAAGACCAAAGAACTGTCTGAGGACTTGAGAAGCAAAATTGTGAGGAAGCATGGGCAATCTCAAGGCTACAAGTCCATCTCCAAAGACCTGAATGTTCCTGTGTCTACCGTGCACAATGTCTTCAATAAGTGTAAAGCCTATGGCACTGTGGCTAACCTCTCTAGATGTGCACGGAAAAGAAAAATTGATGAGAGATTTCAACGAAAGATTGTGCGGATGGTGGATAAAGAACCTCGACTAACATCCAAACAAGTTCAAGCTGTCCTGCAGTTTGAGGGTACAACAGTGTCAACCCGCACTATCCGTCGGTGTCTGAATGAAAAGGGACTCGATGGTAGGATACCTAGGGAAAACCCCACCTCTGGCGCAGAGTCATAAAAAAGCCAGGCTAGAGTTTGCCAAAACCTAACCGAGAAAGCCAAAAACGTTTTGGAAGACAAAAGTAGAGCTTTTTGGGAAAGGCATTAACATAGAGTTTAGAGCATTAAAAAAAAAAAATTTTTTAATGAGGCCTTCATAGAAAAGAACACGGTCCCCACACTCAAACATGGCGGAGATTCCCTAATGTTTTGGGGTTGCTTTGCTTCCTCTGGCCCTGGACTGCTAGACCGTGTGCATGGCATTATGAAGTCTGAAGACCAACAACAAATTGTGCAATGTAATGTAATGTAGGGCCCAGTGTGAGAAAGCTGGGTCTCTCTCAGAGCTCATGGGTCTTCCAGCAGGATATTGACGCAAAACACACTTCAAAAAGCACTAGAAAATGGTTTGAGAGAACGCACTGGAGACTTCTAAAGTGGCCAGCAATGAGTCCAGACCTTAATCCCATAGAACACCTGTGGAGAGATCTGAAAATGGCAGTTTGGAGAAGGCACCCTTCAAATCTCAGAGACCTGGAGCAGTTGGCCAAAGAAGAATGGTCTAAAATTCCAGCAGAGCATTGTAAGAAACTCATTGATGGATACGGGAAGCGGTTGTTAACAGTTATTTTGTCTAAAGGTAGTTGTTTTTGGTTTTGTGTAAAATGATAATGATTTATTTTTTTCATTCTCTTTTGTGTTTTTTCATTGCAAACAAAATAAATGAAGATATTACTACCAAAGCATTTTTCTGGGAGAAATTGAGCATTATCTGACAGAATTGCAGGGGTGCCTATACTTTTGGCCAGCACTGTACATCAGGGGTGGTCATTGTTTTTGGCTCCAGGATCTACTTTTCAAGGAGACAACTTTCTGTGATAATACCTTAACAGCTGAGGGGTTGCATAATCACATGTTGCTGACACAACATAATTAACTACGTACATTTAAAAAATACGGTATATATGGCGGAAAACACTCAGGTGACTTGAAGTCCCGCTCTGAGGCCCCCAGTTTGGCCAGATTTCAAAATTGTCCTATATGCATGTGTGATACATCATTGGAAAGCTTAAAATCTCAATTTTCTGGGGGAAGAAACATTTTGAATAGGAGGGCATTTTTAGGAAAAAAAAAAAAAAAAAAATTTAAACAGCAAAACCCTAACTGGAGGTGAGAGCACGCGAGAACAGAATTAAAGGCGCCATGATTTTAATGAGATATTATTGCGTACTTACCTCTTTTCGATCCAAAAACTCCATGTAGCATTTATCACAGAGTGTCAAGACACAGCTGTGAATGGCTACAGCCAGATTTTTGGTGGATTTTATGGGTAAAACATGGTAATATAACACGGGTCGTGATGCAGAAATCACAGACATCAAGGAGTGGTCGAGATGTTCTTTATATGTTTACCCTTTTAAACGTTTTTTTTTTTCAAGTTTTCTTTTTTTGGATCGATAATTTGTCATCTAACATATCGGAGAAAATGCGACAGTAACAAAAAAATACAATTAAACGATAGTTATGAGGTAGATATCGGTGACTTATTTACAAACACCAATTCTTTCATTGTGACGTACCTTGTTTAAAAGTTTAAAATATGCGAGTGAATAATTTTTTTAAGTGTTTTTTTTAAAAAATTTTTAAAACTAATTATTAGACATCAATTAATAATTCTAAGCTAAAAATGATAGACATTTTGAATAATAAATATACTTAATTACCTTCGTTTTATGGCTGGGTTGAAACAAAAGCGGTTGTGCGACATCTGTAAATGGGGGTTTCCAGGGTAAAATGGACAAATAAAAAATAGTTTGGGGGCTTAATACGCCATGAATCTGCTAGAGCAGAAACTGCTTTGTCAGTCTTGTCTGTGTTTTCTGCCATATACTGTATATGTACAGCGAGGAGAACAAGTATTTGATACATTGCCAATGGTTGGCAGTGTATCAAATACTTGTTCTCCCCACTGTATACAGTATATATATATTTTTGATGCCACATTCTACCCGCACTAGCATTGCAAATGACATAATTAACACCCCTGCTGTATATACTGTATAGAAGCATTATTAGGTTTGGTTACCAGCCAAGTTAATGCATTAGCCTTATTGAGTCCCACATACAGCTGGGCAAATAAGTATTTAGTTAACCACTAACTGTGCAAGTTCTCCCACTTAAAAATATTAGAGAGGCCTGTAATTGTCAACATGGGTAAACCTCAACCATGAGAGACAGAATGTGGGAAAAAAACACACCTGAAAATCACATTGTTTGATTTTAAAGAATTTATTTGCAAATCATGGTGGAAAACAAGTATTTGGTCAATACCACAAGTTCATTTCAATACTTTGTTATCTACCCTTTTTTGGCAATAATGGAGGCCAAACGTTTTCTGTAACTCTTCATAAGCTTTTCACACACTGTTGCTGGTATTTTGGCCCATTCCTCCTTGCAGATCTCCTCTAGAGCAGTGATGTTTTGGGGCTGTCGTTGGGCAACAGGGACTTTCAATTCGCTCCACAGATTTTCTATGGGGTTGAGATCTGGAGACTGGCTAGGCCAATCCAGGACCTTGAAATGCTTCTTACGAAGCCACTCCTTTGTTGCCCTGGCTGTGTGTTTGGGATCATTGTCATGCTGAAAGACCCAGCCACGTCTCATGTTCAATGCCCTTGCTGATGGAAGGAGATTTTCACTCAAAATCTCTCGATAAATGTGCGCATTCATTCTTTCCTTTACAAAGATCAGTCGTCTTGGTCCCTTTGCAGAAAAACAGCCCCAGAGCATGATGTTTCCACCCCTATGCTTCACAGTGGGTATGGTGTTCTTCAGATGCAATTCAGTATTCTTTCTCCTAGAAACCTGTGAGAACCTGTGTCTCTACCAAAAAGTTCTATTTTGGTTTCATCTGACCATAACACATTCTCCCAGTCCTCTTCTGGATCATCCAAATGCTCTCTAGCGAACCACAGACGGGCCTGGGCGTGTACTGGCTTCAGCAGGGGGAAACTTCTGACAGTGCAGGATTTGAGTCCTTGCCGGCGCATTGTGTTACTCATAGTAGCCTTTGTTACTGTGGTTCCAGCTCTCTGTAGGTCATTCACTAGGTCCCCCCGTGTGGTTCTGGGATTTTTGCTCACCGTTCTTGTTATCCTTTTGACGCCACGGGGTGAGATCTTACATGGAGCCCCAGATCGAGGGAGATTATCAGTGGTCTTGTATGTCTTCCCTTTTCTAATAATTGCTCCCACAGTTGATTTCTTTACACCAAGCGTTTTACCTATTGCAGATTCAGTCTTCCCAGCCTGGTGCAGGTCTACAATTTTGTCTCTGGTGTCCTTCAACAGCTCTTTGGTCTTGGTCATAGTGGAGTTTGGAGTGTGACTGACTGAGATTGTGGACAGGTGTCTTTTATACCGATGATAAGTTAAAACAGGTGCCATTAATACAGGTAACGAGTGGAGCCTCGTTAAACCTCGTTAGAAGAAGTTAGATCTCTTTGACAGCCAGAAATCTTGCTTATTTGTAGGTGACCAAATACTTATTTTCCACTCTAATTTGGAAATAAATTCTTTAAAAATCAAACAATGTTATTTTCTGTTTTTTTTTTTTCCACATTCTGTCTCTCATGGCTGAGGTTTACCCATTTTGACAATTACAGGCCTCTCTAATCTTTTCAAGTAGGAGAACTTGCACAATTGGTGGTTGACTAAATACTTATTTGCCCCACTGTATGTATCAGCGAATGTTGCCATACTCATGACCTAAAATATGTCCGAGGCAAGCACATTATACTACTTCCTTATTTGTGTTCTCCATTTTTCTGTCGGGTGGATACCAAGGATAAACAATTTGGGTTGAAATATGATTCCAACAAAAGTGTATTTAATATATTCAATGCAAAATACATATGTAGTGAATATGGCCCCTCTCTCCAATTATCCTTGGATATCTTTCCATTAACCATGGCCGATAGTGGTAAAACTATCAAATAGTCCGATGAATGAGGACTATCTGTACCAATAGTTTTTGTTCTATTGTAACAGTAGGCCTCAAACAGCAGGAAGGGCGTGTACGTTGACTGGTTTCCTCTCCAGTTTGCTCTCTGATCAGAACAGACCAAGATTGTCATGGGTGTGTTACTTTTTGTGGTGGCAGCTGCGCTCGCAACCACGTTTCTAATATGTGAGATATAACACTTGGGCCCTGGTGAGGAGGAAGAAGACAAAAAGTTCAGCAGTACATGCCTTCCTGTGGCCTCTCGAGCTTGAGAACTTCTTTCTGATTGCAGCTTGTCCATGTGACTCGGTTTCCGCTGCATGCTTCCGTGAATAGTAAAACAGAGGTGTCAGTGCCTCTGTCGGAGTATGGCACATAAAGATCACGCATGAGAAGACACTACAGCGGAGCGTGAGGCAGCGATGTGGTCATGGGAGCAGGCATCAGTGGCTTGGGGAATCCATACCTAACCACCACTGTAAGTTCATGCAAATTATTCCTAGGGAAGTAACAGATATTGTCTAATAAGCAACGAGAACAATCATTATTTTACTGTTTACTGATTGGGGCAAATGTACCTTCTTGTTCTTGCAACTCCATTATATAAGTGTATAATATTTATTACACTGGTTATGGGGGTTATACTATTTTAACACTGCTTGAAGAGCCTAATAGTGATGTTTGTAAAATTATAATATTTTATCAATTAATCTGTGCACCGCACAGTAATTGGAGTCATACTAGAGCCATATTATCTTTGGTCTATTACATATAGAAAACAAAGATTCAACCCTCCTGTTACCTGAGTTTTGTTGGGTCAGTTTGACCAAAGGAATTTGCACGTGTCGAAAAAATATTAAAAACTTAAGCTCATTGGTTGCTATTGATGGCGGCTGACGTCCGATCCATTTTTGACAGGGAGTCAAAATGGATCGGACGCCAATGGCAATGAGAGTTAAACGTTAAATGTGTCAGAAACTGAATTTTCAAAACTTTAATTTAATTGTTAGCAGACGCCACTAACCTAAGCAAAACACGTTTAATATCCCAAAATATCATTATTTTTTTCTTAGCAAAAAGATGGGTCAATTTGACCTCTATGAGTAAATATCCCAATATAAAATAACACCACTAATAATTTCAAAATTTTCCTAAAAAAGAATTAAACTATTTAAAATAGAAAAAACGGATAAACGATGCAATTTCACTTTAAAAGATATTTTTAAATTTTGAACGGGTCTTTTTGATGCGTCAATGTAACAGGAGGGTTAATACATTCATTTCAAATATTGAAAAACAAACCCGTTTGAGACTTGCATAGCACATAAGAGATATGCAGACTTGCTTTGACTACAAAATAATGGCAATCACGATAGAAAAAAAAATCAAACTGTTTGTAATAAAAGGCATCTTCTATTATTTTTAATTGTAAACACAAAGTAAGTGTATTGAAAATATAACATTGATTATTACAGGAATTACATTGAGTATTGTATGGTTATTTGAGTGCGTTTGGATTTACATGGTGTCGTAATGTCTTCAAACTACAATATAAAAATGTGTCCTCTTATTATTAAACCAAAACAAAAGTCATGACTGTTTGGATAGATTAATTAAAAAGGGGGACGTGGGGGTAAAACTGTCTTTCCGTAAAATGGCTTTCTCTCTTTTCCATGTTGTCGGAACAGTGAAGATGTTAAAATGTCAGTTCACGGTCCAGCATCCATCCTCTTTTGCTTGCTATTATCCATGTTGACCATCCTCACACCAGCCTCAAGTCATCCACCACGCAGTCAATGCAAGCTGGTAGGCTCTCTTTTCATACAATCAACTGTACTGTTATTTTTCTATTCTGTTCTGTTCACTTGGCAGAAATATAATAACATTTCAGAGCAACTGTAATTCATTTCTCTCCCTCAAATCGTCTCATTCAATAGCTGCTAGTTTTTGTGAATATAAAATTATCAATTGTTCTATCAAAAAAATAATTTAAATAACAAGAGCAGTTCAAATGAAACTGGCATCTCACTTTTCTATGTGAGTGAAAAGGGGGAAAAGTTAAGTTTATCAAATACGGATATTCCACGGGTTACGGTGTACTCGACTTACGAGATTTTGACTTTCTGATGCTGGATGTTTTTTTTTTCTTTAATTTTTTTTTTATTAGTCGCATAAACAGGACCTCATTGTATCTCACACTATCTTATTTTTTGGGGTTATTTTCCACTGAGCAACTTAGTATGCCACCTTATATGATGCTAACAGTGCTCGCTGGTTTACTGATGTAACACTGACAAAGCGGGACAATTGTCGGTAGTATTTGGCACGTTTTTGCTGAAAAAAAAAAAAAAAAATCAAGCGGCTTATCAATGTGATTGGGTTCTAATTAGGGTTGTTCCGATCATGTTTTTTTGCTCCCGATCCGATCCCGATCGTTTTAGTTTGAATATCTGCCGTTCCCGATATTTCCTGATCCGATTACTTTTTTTTGCTCCCGATTCAATTCCAATCATTCCCGATAATTTTTCCCAATCATATACATTTTGGCAATGCATTAAGAAAAAAATGAATAAAACTCGGACGAATATATACATTCAACATACAGTACATAAGTACTGTATTTGTTTATTATGACAATAAATCAAGATGGCATTTACATTATTAACATTCTTTCTGTGAGAGGGATCCACGGATAGAAAGACTTGTGACTTTGTATATGACTAAATATTGCCATCTAGTGTATTTGTTGAGCTTTCAGTAAATGATATTGAAGGCCATGCCCAATGCATGATGGGAAGTGGAACCATGACAAGTGAAACCACGACTGTGCGTAGTGCTACCAATTCATATATCTTCTCTGCGATGACATATAATTCAAGGAGTTAAGAAAAGATCAATTGCTTCCTTGCTTCCATACATTGCTTCCCATGATAACTAATCGAGCAGAGAGGGATTGTAAGGTTTTAGCCAATTAAAATAAGGCACCAAAGGCTGTCAAAATGCACTCTAATCAATTTACGCTGTTTTTTAACTCTCTATATTGGCAAAACAGCTCCATTATAGATGGAGCGCGACAATGCGTGAGTGGATTGTGCAGTGCATGCAATAATTGCGTTAAACATTTTAACGTCATACATTTTTAAAAAAAATTAATTATTGCTGTTATTGGGATAAACTTGATAACCCTACCTTAAGCCTAAACTAAAGACTCTGGATAAGTGTAATATATTATGTATGTAACATTAAATACAATTAGAAAATGATTTAATTAAAAAAAAAAAAAAAAATTTAAAAAAGGCATGGCCGATATTTTTTTGCCGATTCCGATACTTTGAAAATGACGTGATCGGAACCCGATCGATCGGGACATCTCTAGTTCTAATGTCTTTAAGTGACGTCTCAATTGAATTGGCTCCCTGCTGTCCGCTGCAAACCTTTTTAGACACATTCAACAGACTGGTCTTTCCTCGTCTCCCACTGTATTAAAAGTCAAAGCCAAAAGCTACATACGCTTCGCCATATTTCCTCATCTTAGCTCCATTGCTCTTTGCTGTGTGCTCGTTTGGTTCAGAAATACTGCGCACACTCTGAAAATGAGAGCGCCACTGCCACCCATTGAGTGGATGTGCAATTACACATTATTCTAGTATGGCAAAAAAATATGTTCCCCAAGGTCACAAGCCCCACTATTTGAGAAGTACTGCATTATCTTAAAGATTTCTTATAGACGTAGTCCCGGGGTTATGTACGAGTTCCATTCCTACGCTTGCGAAGTAACCCGAATTCCGCGTAAATCGGAGTTATCCCCTAAATCTCGAAAATAACTATCCAAAAAGTCCAAAACACTGCCCTCTGATGGCATCGTTGCGTCTAGCTGGACTGTCGCCTTGTATGACGGAGGAGCAGACTCGTCTGACATGGATAAAGGACAGCTGTGCTCTGGTTTGGCTCACATAAGGCTGTAAGTTGTTTCAGTTAATACTGTATATGTTAAGTTGTTATATTTGTATGCATTTGTAATTAAGTTTAGAGCTACAGTTTGTGGAGTTATGTGAGAGGTTAGGGGTTTTTTCTATGAGAATTGTAAATATGTTAGCATTCGTAACATTTAAGCTGGCAGACTTTTGTTGGGCAAATTAGTCTAATTTATTTGACTAAATTTACATATTGATCAGACTAGATGGACATTTGAGCACCAACTGTTTTGTGTTAAGTGTTTTATTGTTAAAAAGCATTTCATTTTGAACATACAGTGCCTTGCAAAAGTATTCGGCCCCCTTGAACCTTGCAACCTTTCGCCACATTTCAGGCTTCAAACATAAAGATATAAAATTTTAATTTTTTTGTCAAGAATCAACTACAAGTGGGACACAATCGTGAAGTGGAACAAAATTTATTGGATAATTTAAACTTTTTTAACAAATAAAAAACTGAAAAGTGGGGCGTGCAATATTATTCGGCCCCCTTGCGTTAATACTTTGTAGCGCCACCTTTTGCTCCAATTACAGCTGCAAGTCGCTTGGGGTATGTTTCTATCAGTTTTGCACATCGAGAGACTGACATTCTTGCCCATTCTTCCTTGCAAAACAGCTCGAGCTCAGTGAGGTTGGATGGAGAGTGTTTGTGAACAGCAGTCTTCAGCTCTTTCCACAGATTCTCGATTGGATTCAGGTCTGGACTTTGACTTGGCCATTCTAACACCTGGATACGTTTATTTTTTAACCATTCCATTGTAGATTTGGCTTTATGTTTTGGATCATTGTCCTGTTGGAAGATAAATCTCCGTCCCAGTCTCAGGTCTTGTGCAGATACCAACAGGTTTTCTTCCAGAATGTTCCTGTATTTGGCTGCATCCATCTTCCCGTCAATTTTAACCATCTTCCCTGTCCCTGCTGAAGAAAAGCAGGCCCAAACCATGATGCCGCCACCACCACCATGTTTGACAGTGGGGATGGTGTGTTCAGGGTGATGAGCTGTGTTGCTTTTACGCCAAACATATCGTTTTGCATTGTGGCCAAAAAGTTCAATTTTGGTTTCATCTGACCAGAGCACCTTCTTCCACATGTTTGGTGTGTCTCCCAGGTGGCTTGTGGCAAACTTTAAACGAGATTTTTTATGAATATCTTTGAGAAATGGCTTTCTTCTTGCCACTCTTCCATAAAGGCCAGATTTGTGCAGTGTACGACTGATTGTTGTCCTATGGACAGACTCTCCCACCTCAGCTGTAGATCTCTGCAGTACCTCCAGAGTGATCATGGGCCTCTTAGCTGCATCTCTGATCAGTTTTCTCCTTGTTTGAGAAGAAAGTTTGGAAGGACGGCCGGGTCTTGGTAGATTTGCAGTGGTCTGATGCTCCTTCCATTTCAATATGATGGCTTGCACAGTGCTCCTTGAGATGTTTAAAGCTTGGGAAATCTTTTTGTATCCAAATCCGGCTTTAAACTTCTCTACAACAGTATCTCGGACCTGCCTGGTGTGTTCCTTGGTTTTCATAATGCTCTCTGCACTTTAAACCGAACCCTGAGACTATCACAGAGCAGGTGCATTTATACGGAGACTTGATTACACACAGGTGGATTCTATTTATCATCATCGGTCATTTAGGACAACATTGGATCATTCAGAGATCCTCACTGAACTTCTGGAGTGAGTTTGCTGCACTGAAAGTAAAGGGGCCGAATAATATTGCACGCCCCACTTTTCAGTTTTTTATTTGTTAAAAAAGTTTAAATTATCCAAGAAATGTTGTTCCACTTCACGATTTTGTCCCACTTGTTGTTGATTCTTGCCAAAAAAATTAAATTTCATATCTTTATGTTTGAAGCCTGAAATGTGGCGAAAGGTAGCAAGATTCAAGGGGGCCGAATACTTTTGCAAGGCACTGTAAGTGCACATATGTGTGTTACAGCTTTACAAACTGTTAGAAAAGCTTGAAAATACTCAATTGCCTTCTTTAATGTCTGTAAAGCTGACCAAATTCTCGTTTAACGAGGACAGAGCACGTTATAATAATAAAGTAAAGTAAAAAAAAAAAGATACTTTAAGATACAATAAGTTACTGTTTATGCAACTTAAACAAAAAATGACTGAAGACAAAATGGCGGACGGAAATCACGTAAGTCAAGTACGTCATAACCCGGGGACTACCTGTATTTACAGTGGCTGCAGAGAGTTTGGGGGGGGTGTGTGTGAAATGTTTCCGTCTTCCATGGGGGGGGGGGGGGGGGGGGGGTAGTACTTAGCAGAAAATAATTAACATGGTAATGAAACATCAAGCACCTAAGAAGATGTATAAACTTTGAATATGATAACTAAGCTGTGATCTGCACACAAACAAAAATCCCCTGTAGTGCCGGATATGGCAAATTGATGACTATGAATTGATTGTATATCCGCTGTCTTGATGGTAAATTCACTTTAAGGAGAAGTCACTTGTGTTATTTGAACAGAGAAGTTGATATTTCTCAGGACATTGTAAACGAAAGTTACTCAAAAACAAAAAAAACACCTCTTTAAAACTAGTTAAATTCCTTTGTTTTCAGTGTAAATCGACTGGAAATAAGTGAAATTATCTCTATGTGCTTCAAGTAAATTTTATTCATTTAGAGTTCTAGAAAAAAAAAAAAAAAAATAGCTCGGCTTTCATTAAACTGAAAATAATCTTAACAGTCTATATCAAGCAATAAATTACCGTAGTATATTTAATCTAAAAAAAAAATGCTTTAAATACTCATTTTTAGTAGCATTTTGTGTATAATAAGCAAAATTCCCTTCCTGAACAACAAATCTCAAAAATTAAACCGTAAAAAAGCTTAAATCACCCTTTTTAAGCAACAGAACAATTCATTTAAATCATTAACTAAACTTGAAACGCTTGTTTTCTGAGATTAAAATGTTTTATTTGTTACTTGTTTTAACATAAAAATAATCTATTCTGTTCGGAAGTTTAGGTTGAAGTCTGTCAATGTGTGTCAATGAGTGTTTCTTATTTTATGAGGGGCTGGTGGGGAGTAAATGTGTCAGAAATGTTCTGAATATGAGAATAGATATTGTTCAAAACATTATTTGAAAGCATTTTCCTGATTTAGCTGAAATATAGACTTCACCATCAGTTGACAAGACAGCTCCCACAAACATTGCGCCACGCCTTCCCTTTGTAGCCTGACCCAGGCAGAGCATTTGGCTTTCACTGTCATAAACTCAAACACACGCGACATTCAAACGGCGAATTTAGGTGGTAAAAGGACAAAAGTTTTACTGCATACAAGCAGGCAGCAGTGTCTCAAGAGTGATTAGGTCGATGATACTAGATAATTATTATATAAAATAGCCCCACGCATGCACTTTGAAATGTGAAAAAATGCATAAGCAAAATTAGCGTGAAATATTTGGGTTTTTTTTTGCTTTTAACCAAGAATCCAAACTGTTCTATGTTCATATCTATAGAAATTCAGGGATGTACGCATTTATTTTCAAGAATTTTCTACTTAAAAGGCTCTTTATTTTGTGATGGACTCCACGTTGGATTTACACAATAGTGTAATTTTAGCTCGAAATATTTACGTAAAATGTATGATAACTGCCCGGGTTTTGGCTTTTGACCAAGAATCTAGACTGTTCTATGTTCATATTTATAGAAATTGCAAGATGTACGCATTTATTGACAAGACGTTTCAACTTAAAAAGCTCTTTGTTTTGTGATGGCCGACATGTTACAGTAGCGTAAGTTTACATTCAAATGATCAGGTAATTTTCGGCCAACTGCCGTCTTTTGGCAAAAAAAGTAGTAATTTAGAGATTTCTATGTCCATACAAAAAAAAAAATTGTCTTTTATTTATGTAATGTTACATTTCAATCTAAAAACGACGAGGGCTAAATAGCCGCTAGATGTGCCTCCGTGCTGAGGCAATGGTAACAACGGAATTCAACCTCAATAGGTTGTGATTGTATATAGAAAAATGCAAATTTTGCTTTTGTTTAGTGAAATTAAGATGATCCTGCATGCTTTCCTCAAGTATTAAGTTTCTGATGCGGAAATTGAAGGATTTTTTAGCTGTTGAAAACTAAATAAAAAATATTTAAATTGCTATTTTGGAAAAAAACATATATGTTAAAGTGCCTGTGAATGCATGAAAAAAATCTTAAACAGCATTATTATGTGAATTAGAATCATATTTCGAGACAATTCGACTACGTACAACAATTTGGCAAAGCGCAGATGACGAGAAATTAATCTGCCGTGTAGCCACGCCTACCACATTATAGGGCTCTAGCGTCCCCAGCTGGAGGATGACACTGGCAGGGTCACGATTTCAGCTGATTTAGAATTCAGCCCATTGAGGGAGACGATTCAGAATGAGGAAAATTGCGTTAGAGAGCAGCAAAGTGTCATTGTTTCAATATCTCTACTCCAATACTTTTACAGGATATTCTTTTTATCTAAGTATTTTCCCCAATTGCTAAATAAATGGTATGGTCATGACAAATAGCAGTCTTGTGCGAAATGCCCCATGAAATGTTAAAAATACATTTATTAAGTACGACAGGGCAAAATAGCTGCATAATGTTCAAAACAGTCGACTTCTTGCACCTCCCGAATGGTATTTTATGCCACCGGAGTTAGTCAGGCTTTTGTCATTACCCTGCCCCCGCTTCAGGGATGGAGGAAAGAGCGTAAACAAAGCAGGAGGCGTGACAGCAAGCCAACATGCTAACCCGAACCGGCGGCGTTTTTTCTGCAGCGGGCAGGCAGTGCTCGTCGCCAGGGACAGAAGGGGAAACGCCGAAAATGACAAATCACACAAAACTATCCCAACTCATGTCACACACGGCGGCAGGGTTGAATGTCTTTACCGATCGGCCAGCCTACGGCAGCGGGCAGGCAGTGCTCATTGCCGGGGAGAGAAGGGGAAAATGCTGAAAATATAAACAAAATAGGAGAAGTATTATCACCCACAAAATGCGCGCCACCTCTTTATTAAAACGTTTGCCATGATCCCAGTATTTGACATAATATAAAACATGAAGCTTACTCACTTCGTCATCCGTCCAATGGTCTCTTGATTGCGGAGAACAAGAATCTTTTGGAAATCCAAAAAGCCTCACACCACTCTCCCTGATGCAGCAACAAAAGCCTGAAGCACATTGGGCTGCCGTGATGTGAAAAATAAATGAATTAATTCGCAAAATCAGCTGAATCCGTAGTCCATCTGCATGCTATAAAGCAATACTGTATTGTGAGATGCTGACCCGGGTGAAGTCACATTCGCATTCTTCCTCAACACGAGACTGGAGCTGAAAGTCACTCATTTAAATGGCACGGGATTAAAAAAATTAAATGAATAAAACGATGGCTTCCACGCACATCCAAGCGGTCCATTTAATTCAGGAGCATAAAATACTGCATGAAATTTGAAATAAACATGCTTTTTGCTGTCATAGGCACTTTGAAGGGCCTATGACAGGATAAAAACAAATCTTAAATAGCATTAATATGTGAATTACAATTATATTTTGAGACGATTCGACTATATACAACAAACTGGCAAAGCACAGGTGACGAGAAATTAGTCTTTTTATCCGCCGTTTAGCCACGCCTATCATTATAGGCGCAAAATGAGAGAGCCACAAAATGTCATTGTTTCAGTCTCTCTACGTCAATATTTTTACAGGATATTCTTTTTATCCAAGCATTTTCCCCCAATAGCTAAATAAAAGGTATGGTCATGACAAATAACAGCAATAATAATAGCCTTGTGCTAAATGGAATATGAAATAAAAATGCATTTATTCAGTACGACATGGCAAAATTACTCCATAATGGTCGAAACTGTCGACTTCACCTTTACTGTCGCACCTCCCGAGTGATATTTTATGCCACCGTAGTTATTCGGGCTTTTGTCATTTCACTGCCCCGGCTTCGGAGAATATAAACAAACCAAGAGGCGTGACAGCTAGCCGACATGCTATCCTGAACCGAGTGATGTTTCAAAGTCTTCGAAGCGAAAAATCACACAAAACTAGCCCGGATCATTTCACATGACGACTGGGTTGTCGATTGTATCTGCCAATCAGCAAACCGCCTTGCAGTGAGCAAGTTAGAGCTTGTCGGTTCCATGCTGCGGACAGAGGGCTCGTTTGCGGGGAAGCAGCTGGAGAGTACCGCCGGACAAACAGGCTGCCGTCGGAGGAGCACGCAGCTGCCACATGGTCAACACGAATATGGCACGAATATTAATACACGGCGAAGACGTAAACACTGAGAGAGTCATACGAAAGCGGCTGCAGTTGTGCAGCTAACATGGCAGGATGTGTCTGAGTAGAGGTTTTCTACATGTCCGTCCATGATCAATCGTAAGTAAATAGTCCTTTATTTAAAGAAAGTTTGTAGTTTTCACTTTCTAATCGCTGTATTCGCGGCCATATTTAGCACAAAGTTGCAATTTCCAATGTGGTGGAAAATTTGACAGAAAACCGGGCACACGAAGAGGGCAATAACCCGAGTACAGTGCTCTCCCGGCGAGGTGGTGAGCAGCAAGATGCCGTCAGCCAAGTGGCATTCTCGGTGGACAAGGAGCATTGTCAGCCACAAAATGCAAGCCACCTCCGTATTAACACGTGTGCCATGATCCACGTATTTGACATCATACAAAACACGATGTTTACTCACTTACTCGTAAGTCCAATGGTCCCACAGTTGTCGTACACTTGTCTTTGCCCATCTCGGGGTGAACGGAAACTTTCTGAAACCCAAAAAAGGCTCACACGCCTCTCCCTGGTGCAGCAACAAAAGCCTGCAGCACATTGGGCTGGCGTGATGCGAAAAATAAACGAAATAATCCGCAAAATCAGCTGAATCCGCAGTCCATCTGCGTGCTATAAAGCAATGGCTGTGTTGTGAAATGCTGACATGCTTTTTGGTGTCATACGCACTTTAAGAAAAATAATCTTATTAAGACGTTATAAATTTGCAGCGCAAACTGTTTGTGTTTTGCCTACAGACACAAAGAACCGCTCTCTGCAACAACAGTAACCTGACGTCAGTACCTGTGGGACTACCGGCCAGCACTGAGGAGCTTCAGCTCAATGACAATCTTATCAAGACACTACACGACAACTCTCTTCATTACCCCTCACTCACTACCCTCAGCTTAGCCTGCAACCACCTGGAGAAATTACACGCAAACACTTTTCAACATTCCAAATTGTTAAAAGGTCTAAATTTAGCAAATAACAATCTGGATGTGAGTTACTTAGAAACCAGCAGCGCTTTAAAAACGTTGCGCCATCTTAAATCGTTAGATCTATCAGTGAATAAATTGGACGAAGAAATGACTGCAGTCCTTCTTCAAAATCTGACATCCCTGGAGTACCTAAATCTTTCGGGGAATCTCCTACGGCGTTTGGACGAGAGCTCTTTCAGGGATCTTCAGCAGCTCAAAGAACTGGATTTGCAGAGGAACCTACTGTTTGAGATTGACAACGCCTTCGACAACACTCCCAGATTACAGCGGCTTAATTTGGCCCTCAATTATCTGCCTTGCCTGATGGACTTCCACATGACCCAGCTGGTAGTCCTCAACGCTAGCCACAACTTCATCGAATGGTTCATCTCCAGGCAGGAAATTAACGACACTTTCCAATTAGAGACGCTCGATCTGTCCGATAACAATCTGCTCTTCTTTCCGTTCTTACCCACTGTTAGTCGCTTACGGAATCTGTACCTGTCCCACAACATTGTGAGTTTTTACGAGCACCTGGATGACAACGTCACATTCCCCAATTTGACCGCCACGGTCAAGTTCTACAACCTGAGGAAGAACACCGAGAACATTACGGCTAAGCTGTGGGACGACAGTCTTCACGGCGACATCTCCTCGGTGGAGATTTTAGATCTACGAGCAAATCAGTTGCAGTACTTCCCACATGGATTCATCCATAAAATGCCTTCGCTGTCCAGACTACGAATGTGTACCAATTGTCTGGAAAGCTTAAATCTAACGTCGGAGCAATTCTCTGGGAACTTGTATGAATTAGACGTTAGCAACAACAGACTGAAAGAGATTGTAGCGAATGACGTTACATTGAGAACTCTAAGCAATTTGACATACGTTAACCTAAGCATGAACGAGCTGGACTGCCTATCTTCTGGACTGTTTTTTCCCTTGCCAAGTCTTAGGTCAGTGGACCTCAGCTACAACAACATATGCCTTCCTCAGGCTAATTCAGGTTTAGCTTGGAAAGTCACCGCGTCCTTACGGAAGCTTTACCTGAAGGGATGCCACCTTGCGAGAATTCCACCTTTTGCATTCTCTGGACTGTCACTGACACATTTAGAACTCTCTGAAAACCCTGGACTAAGAGGGCAAGAATCCATTAAAATTCTGAGTAGAACGTTAAACCACCTAGGTTTGGGAAACACACACGTTGGTGACTTGGACTTCAGGGACTTTGTGAATCTGAAGTCTCTGAATATTTCATGCAACTCTCTTGCACATCTTCCAGCTTCAATCTTGAGTCTGGACTTAAAAGAGCTTGATTTGAGGGAAAATAAGCTGACTACTATTCCTTCAGATCAAGCTAACACATTAGCATCTAAACTTCACACTGTTTTTCTCACTGGAAATCCATTCAACTGCTGCCAATCCGAGTGGTTTAGGACCTTTGAAGCCACAAAGACAATCCACATGGTCGGACAGTCGGACATTGAATGTATGGATCTCTCCCGAACACACAGCATTAGGCGTCCTCAGACATTTTTTTGTCATGAGGAATATGGAGAATCTATTTTTTGGTACATTCTCCTTTTTGTACCTCTTTGCATTTGTTTTGTGGTTATTTCAATGACTGTATTATGCACTGTGAAGCCTAAAGTGATACAAAGATCAATCAAAAAGAAATATCTAAAGCCTACGTCCTATTGATGCTTTTATGCTGTTATAATAATAGGTTGCAAAAGGGTGTACATCTAAATAAAGTAAAACCTTTCGCAAACTGAAAGCATACCATATGTACTTTGTAACCAGTGACCAATTCCATGAGAAAAATCTGTTGTTTATTTGTGAAGGGTGATCAGTTTTACTGTAGGCAGAAGTGCACATACTTTTTTTTTTTTTTGGCTTCAAGAGCTACTCTTCAAGGAGAGAACCTCCCGCGATCTACCTTAACAGCAAGGGGGTGGGTAAAAAAAAACAGAAACACGCAAAAAAAAAAAATGAGGAGCAGAAGTATTTGCACCCCTTGTGATTTTGCAAGTTCACCCTCTTAGAAAATAGGTAGAGATCTGAAATCTCAATCATTGATGCATTTCCACTTAAAGAGACATAATATAAAAAAATCTGGAACTCACATTGAATTATTTTTAGGGCTGTCAAAATTATCGCGTTAACGGGTGGTAATTAATTATTTAAATTAATCACGTTAAAATATTTGACGCACTTAACGTGCATTTATTGTTTTAATATACAAATACAGTACATATGTACTGTATGTTGAATGTATATAGCCGTCTTGTGTCTTATCTTTCCATTCCAACAATAATTTACGGTAAAATATGGCATATTTTATAGATGGTTTGAATTTCGATTAATTACGATTAATTAATTTTTAATCTGTGATTAACTCGATTAAAAATTTTAATAGTTTGACAGCCCTAATCATTTTTCAATAAATTATTTGTAATTTACTGGGGTACATTAGTATTTGTACCCCTGAGAAAATCAGTGCTAATATTTAGTGCAGAAGCCTTTGTTGGAAATTACAGAGGTCAGACGCTTTCTGTAGTTCTTCATCAGTTTTTTTTTTTTTTTACATATAGAAACAGGGATTTTGGCACATTCCTCCACACAAATGTTCTCTAGATCTGTCAGGTTTCGTGCATTAGTGGATTTTAAGGGGGGGGCCAGGCCCCCTGGTGGCCGAAAAATATCATCGCATGAAATTGACTTCCTATATAAAAATTGTAAAGCAATAAAACTGCAACAAAAATGAATGAAATTAACAAAAATATTTTTAGAATGGGTCAAAATTATTCTTCGAACAGATCATGTGACTAGTACCTTAGACGGTCATTTGCTTTGCATAAGATCCCCCCCCCTCCCAAAAAAAAAAAAAAAAAATTAGGGGAGGGCAATTTTATTTTTCAAATGATTTTTTTTCTTTGATTGAAAATATTTTTTTTGATTGAAGCAACTTTTTTCGGTGGATTGAATGATTTAGACACAAATGTCCTACCCGTAATATGGGCATTAACTATACCCATCTCGACGCGACAATCTGTATATATAAAAAAAAAGTTGTCCGAGAGTTTAAGACGATGCTTGCCATTAGCATTAGCCTAATGCTAATGTGAGCATAGCATAGCGTTAAACACGAATGCTACGCTACCAGTTACATTTAGTGTGTATTGATCACTGAGCATAGACGAGTGTTTTTCAACCTTTTCTGAGTTATGTAAAAACGTGCCCTTGGATAAAATCTCGCGGTACACCTCAAACCAAAAATGTTCCAAAATTACTTTCTGTACAGTATGTTTAATTATAAAACAATTTCTCAGTATTTTTACTTTCTCAGTATTAGGCCTGTCGCAATAACAAATTTTAGTGTGCGATAATTTATCTAATAAATTATTGCAATATGCGATATTATTGCGCCCCCCCAATTTTTTTTAAAACCAATTTACAATAACACAGTGAGAATACAGTATATATTAATAGATCAAGTACACCCATTTAAACGGGATAAGAAAGCACACCTAAAAACAATAGACAGTGCCTCTTAAGAAAAAGACAACAATATTAATACAGCACAGAAATAAAGAAAATGTGTTTTTCAAGAAAAGAAAAATACACTTGCAGTTAATAACTTAAGCATTTAGGCAAATGAAAACATTTCCCCTCAAAGCTTCTGCAATGGTGTTCCATAGGGATGCAGCGATACAGTTAAGTCACGGTTCGGTACGATTTTCGATACAGGGGACACAATTTTCGATCCGATTCAATATATTTAATCCTCAGAAAAAAAAAAAAAATGTATTTTTTGTTTCTTTTTTTTTTTTTGCAAACAAGCAAAAATTAAATTGCCATCATATAAACATGCATTTTACTGCATAATATCTATGTGCTTACTTCTTACTGATCTGAAGAAATTTAGTATAAAAGTGCTGAGAGGCGGGGCCCACTGTTGATTGCTACAGCTCTCTTAGCAGCTAGGTTTACTACACGAGCAAGACATCCTATTTGTGGTCCGAATCCATCTGTGTCACGTACTGAATTAACAATATTTGCAGCATTATCTATAGTCACTGGTATGGATTGATTTGGCCTTCTTAACTTCCATTCAGTCATGGCGGTTTATAATTCATCGATGTAGTATATGGACTACGTGTCCCATAATCACTCTGGGGTCACGTAGCCAATGGCATGGGACGCGCACATCTGGTTTGCTATTTCATGATATCTATTGTGTTCGCGCATTAAAAAAGTTAGCAAACGTCATGTCTGCTCATTACTGCCCAACACCAGCATATGACAATCGACTTTCATAAACAGGATGAGTTTGAAGCACAGCGCTCTTAATTTGCCACCCAAATATCCGGTGTTGTGCCGAAAAATAGCCGCCCCGCGTGAAATGTCACCCCTGACGGGAGCGTCAACAACACCGGCACGCCGGAGATGGTCCGCAGTCAATCCAGAGCATTGACGCGGCCAGTATATGTTGAATAATAGGATATAATGGGAACGATTGGCTCCGGCGCCATTTTTTGATGGACCTGGAACAAAGATGCATTTTGCACAGTTGGTAACGAAGAATCCGAACTTTTAACAGCATGTCTGCACACGCACGTGCACGCGAGGCGATAAATCGCAGCAGAAAAATTACCGCCTTCATTTTTATTTGTCGTGCGATAAATGGAATTATTGCATATTGCGACAGGCTTACTCAGTATGAAACTTGAGCATGTTTAGATGAACACAAAGCCGATATCCTGGCAGGAATCTTCTTCAACAGCTCTCAGTCTCTCTCTGCTTTTATTTTTTATAGCAATTAGGCTTGAAAAGCTCAGAATTATCAGACGGGGGACTTTAGCAATGTCTTTAAATGCATCAGGGCCGAGCATCTCTCTGACAATGGCTTTGCAGCCAGGTAGTATTAATGTCCCTGCCACAATGTGGCACTTTTTTGATTGAGCAACAAGTTCAGCAACAAGGTAACGTTGAGGGCATTCTCATTTACCATTGTAGTTTTTCTCAAAAAAGTTGCCTGTTTCTCTGTGTTTTCACAAAGGCGAACAAAATAGTCCATTGACTTGTTTTGAAGTGACGGGCGTTTCGTTTGGAGATGACTTGCTTGGCACCATGACGCTGTTGGATAGCTGCTCGTGTCGCCTTCAAGAACTGCTCGGATTTCTAGCCATCAGCCACCTTGCTGTCCTCGACAATGTGTTGGAATAAAACACAGAGGGGAGAAATGACAGTCATCACATATGGTTGGGTGGCTGATGGCTAGAAATCCGAGCAGTTCTTGAACGCAACACGAGCAATACCTCACTCATCTGAACACGACTGCAACCTTCTACCTACTCCTTCCTTCCCACTGCAACTCCGCCCGACGATGTTAAAAAAAAAATGCGATATTGAATAATCTCTCACCGCATACCTGACGATCTCTTAGTGCTCCGTGGCACACTGGTTGAAAGGCACTGGCATAGACCATTAATGGCCCAAGCAACATTGCATATTCTCTCTGGCAAAGACAACAAAACCAATCTTAAATCTGTGTACAAGCCTGGAGACTGGAGAGCAGCAGCACATCACATGAGTGACACAAGAAGACACTGCTACGATGCAGGCTACCTACACGTAAAATGTCACACATCATGAACATATGAGAGAAACTATGGTGCATTTTCGTCTCGTCAGACGAAAACTGGCATTAATCTCGTTATGTTTTAGTCTCCCAAAACACGTTTTTAGCTCATTATTGTCTTGTCATCGTCATGAAAAAAAATTGTTTGATGGCGAAATAGTTTCGTGATAGTCATCGTTGACGAAAACAACTCTGGACTGTCCCTGGCAAACTTGGGCCTTCACATGTACTAGCTTGAACAGGGGAACCTTCTGAGCAATGCATGATTTTAAACCATTGCACCATAGTGTTGTACTGACAGTAGCCTTTGAAACTGTGCATCCAACTCTCTTCAGGTCATTGACCACCTCCTTTCATGTAGTTCTAGGCTGAGCCCTCACTTTTTTCATCATGAGTGATACCCCACAAGGAAAGATTTTACATGGAGACCCAGTCCGAGGTCGATCATCATTCATGTCTAGCCTTTTCCATTTTGTAGCAATTGCTGCAACTGTTGATTTATTCTCACCAAGCTGCTTTCCAATTGTCCCAGCCTTTTCCAGCTTTGTGGAACTCAACAATTTTTTCTTTGGTGTCTTTCAAAAGCTCTCTGATCTTGCCAATGGTAGCAGTTGGATTATGACTGTGGGGTGCACAGGTGACAATAAAGAGCTGAAACGGGTGGTGGGTGGGTGGTTACTCATGGGGTAAAGGGGGACTTTTTAAAGGCAGACTGAGAACTCTTTGAGTGTCATAATTATTGCTGATTCTCAGGTGTTCAAATACCTAGGAACCCCAGTAAATTACAAATAAATTATTGAAAAATCATACAATGTGAGTTCCAGATTTTTTTTTTTTAGATTATGTCTCTATAGGTGGAACTGCAACGATGATTTCAATTTCGGACCCCTACCTATTTTCTCAGTGGGTGAACTTGCATAATCACAAGGGCTTAAAATACTCCTCACTGTATAGGAATTTTAATGTACATAATTATGTTTTGTGACCAACATACAGTGGGGCAAATAAGTATTCAGTCAACCACTAATTGTGCAAGTTCTCCCACTTGAAAATATTAGCGAGGCCTGTAATTGTCAACGTGAGTAAACCTCAATCATGAGAGACAGAATGTGGACCAAAAAAAAAAGTTTTTAATTTATTTGCAAATCATGGTGGAAAATAACTATTTGGTCAAAACCAAAAGTTCATCTCAATACTTTGTTATGTACCCTTTGTTGGCAATAACGGAGGCAAAATGTTTTCTGTAACTCTTCACAAGCTTTTCACACACTGTTGCTGGTATTTTGGCCTATTCCTCCATGCAGATCTCCTCTAGAGCAGTGATGTTTTGGGGCAACACGGACTTTCAACTCCCTCCACAGATTTTCTGTGGGGTTGAGATCTGGAGACTGGCTAGGCCACTCCAGGACCTTGAAATGCTTCTTACGTAGCCACTCATTTTTTTGCCCTGGCTGTGTGTTTGGGATCATTGTCACCCTGAAAGACCCAGCCACGTCTCATTTTCAATGCCCTTGCTGATGGAAGGAGATTTTCACTCAAAATCCCTCGATACATGGCCCCATTCATTCTTTCCTTTACAAAAATCAGTCGGCCTGATCCCTTTGCAGAAAAACAGTCCAAAGCATGATGTTTCCACCGCCATGCTTCACAGTGGGTATGGTGTTCTTCGGATGCAATTCAGTATTCTTTCTCCTCCAAACACTAGAACCTGTGTTTCTACCAAAAAGTTCTATTTTGGTTTCAGATGACCATAACACATTCTCCCAGTCCTCCTCTGGATCATCCAAATGCTCTCTAGCGAACCGCAGACGGGCCTGGACGTGTCCTTTCTTCAGCATGGGGACACATCTGGCAGTGCAGGATTTGAGTCCCTGGCACCGCATTGTGTTACTGATAGTAACCTTTGTTACTGTGGTCCCAGCTCACTGTAGGTCATTCACTGGGTCCCCCCGTGTGGTTCTGGGATTTTTGCTCACCGTTCTTATTATCATTTTGACGCCACGGGGTGAGATCTTGCATGGAGCCCAAGATTGAGGGAAATTATCAGTGATCTTGTATGTCTTCCATTTTCTAATAATTGCTCCCACTGTTGATTTCTTTACACCAAGTGTTTTACCTATTGCAGATTCAGT
Organism: Corythoichthys intestinalis; assembly: GCF_030265065.1. Lineage (NCBI taxonomy): Eukaryota > Metazoa > Chordata > Actinopteri > Syngnathiformes > Syngnathidae > Corythoichthys > Corythoichthys intestinalis. The sequence goes on along the minus strand of NC_080414.1, from coordinate 35,288,611 downwards.
CTTCCCAGCCTGGTGCAGGTCTACAATTTTGTCTCTGGTGTCCTTCGACAGCTCTTTGGTCTTGGCCATAGTGGAGTTTGGAGTGTGACTGACTGAAGTTGTGGGTGGACAGGTGTCTTTTTTACCGATAATGAGTTAAAACCGGTGCCATTAATACAGGTAACGAGTGGAGCCTCGTTAGACCTCGTTAGAAGAAGTTAGACCTCTTTGACAGCCAGAAATCTTGCTTGTTTGTAGGTGACCAAATACTTATTTTCCACTCTAATTTGAAAAAAAAATATTTTTTTAAATCAAACAATGTGATTTTCTCCCCACCCCCCACATTCTGTCTCTCATGGTTGAGGTTTACCCATGTTGACAATTACAGGCCTCTTTAATCTTTTCAAGTAGGAGAACTCGCACAATTGGTAGTTGACTAAATACTTATTTACCCCACTGTATAAGGTTATGTTGCTCAGACAACATAAATATCGATGTGCATTAAAAAAAATATATATATATTTTATATATACAGTATATATTTATATATATTTTATGCTGTGAACTACCCACACTCGCATTGCGAACGACCAGTCAATTGCGACACAATGGACACCCGTGGTTTAAAGGTATTATATGGGATTTTTAGAGTTAATGGTGTTGGAAGCCATCCAGCTGACAACACAAGTACCCCTACCTGTACCTTGATTAAAAAAAAAAAAAAAAAATCATATCATCTCATATCAAATCATATACAACCCCTAGAAAAAAGTATGGAATCACCAGTCTTGGACGAGCACTCACACAGACATTTTATCATGTAGAACAAACTCATTCAGCAACACTAAAAGAAATGAATAAAAAACATTGTGGTGGTGAGTAAATGTTACTTTTATAGAGCAAGTGCAGGGAAATATATATGGAATTACTCCATTCTGAGGAAAAAAAATATGGAATCATGAGAAACAAACAAAGAAATAACAATCAAAACACATCTCTAGTATTTAGTAGCACCACCTCTGGCTTTTATGACAGCTTGCAGTCTCTGAGGCACGGATTTGATGAGTATCCTTCATCAATTTGGTGCCAACTCTCTTTGATTGCAGTTGCCAGGTCACCCTTGCAGATCGGAGCCTTGCCGAGCGGCGCACACCGCGAACGGTGGAGTCAACAGCACAGTAAAGCGGCTCAGTAGCATAGCAAATCTAATCAACACCAACATAGTCGAACGCCACTTGGAGCAAGACCCCAAGTCGTCGTAAGGCGGCGCAAGCCGCGAAGCGGCGCGTGTCGCCGAGCGGCGAACACTGGCGCACGAAAGGGTTAACGGTTCAGGTTGAGTGCAAAACGCTGGTAGAAGTCGCCAGCAGGCAACGTCCCCTCCGGTTAAACAATTTTAAATTACATAGAAAAAGTTAATAATCCATACAAAATTTAAATTAGCCAATCAGGACGTAAAATTTGACCAAACAGGTGCCTGTTGGGCTCCTGAGTTGAATTGCAACCCATTTAAGTTCAAATTAAAAAAAAAATTTAATTTGCGGTTCAACCTCAACCATATTCGTTCGACCATTTATTCGCGTAACTCCCCAGAAAACCATCATTTCACCACAAATAATAGCTTAAATCAAACAGCAAGCAAAGACTTATCATCTCAACATATTACGACCGCAAACCGCCACATGGTGGCGCTCTACGGTTATCTACGTGGCTAACGGTCCAACTTTTTTACCTCTTCCTCTATTAGTCCCTATGCTGAGAAGTTTTGGGAGACCATTCAGGCACTATTTTGGGTCTCGTTTTAGGTCCCTGCAACAAGCACTTTTCCTAGCACGCTTTTCAGGACACATCATCAGTAGAAAACCTCTGGGTCATTGGGTGTTTCGGCCATTACGTCTATACACCCTCACAGAGGACGGCCAGCTGGAGAGACCACGCTCCAACCTGTGTCCCGTGCCCAATTGGTCATTAAGCCTATTTTGCAGCCTCGAGAAAAAATTTTTTTAGAAAGCGTTTTAACCCGCGTGCGAACAGTCAGTCAGTCCAAGTCAATAAATAAGCCGCCAAGAATATTGCTTCAATTTTATTGTTCAAATGGCCTCTAATTTTGCTCGTTACTTTGATGAGGACGTGTCCCCATTTTTGCTATTTTATTCACCCGTGGTATTTTTTTCAATTTCCACCACAGGTTTTCAATAGGGTTGAGATCTGGGCTATTTGCAGCCCATGAAATCCAAAAGGTGAGAGATTTTTCCCTTTATAATTTGAATTTAAAAACAAACAAACAAAAAAAAAAACACTTTTCACATACAAAAAAAACCAAATAAATTAAAGGGTGACAGTTATAAGGTTGGCCGGCTCTACCAATGGCAACCCTTGTACCCGGAGAGATTGACAATGTTGACTTTCGTAATTCAGATTCAGATCTTTGACGAAGAAATGATCACATCAGTGTAAGCACCTAAGTATCTAATCAGCCAAATCACTTCCAGAACTAGAGGATAGATGTTCCACTCTTCTGATTGATATGATTTCCTGTGTCGTATTAGCAAAAACGTTTCAGCACTCGCACAGCGTTGGAGTGTGGTTCAAAGCCACTGCGTCCTGGTACTTTAATGTAAAACTGTGGCTGGCCCTCGTTTTGTGTGTGAACATGCGTTTGCACATGCAGAAGTGGTGTGGTGCAAGCTGTTGCTATAAGCAGCGGAGGAAACAAGAAATTTCCTGTTTTGCTCAAATGTGTAGCAACTGCCCAGTTCCGTATCTCAAAGATGAGGGTTTCCTTCCTATTGGACGAAGTGCAAATGCAACATCGACACGATTTTCGATTGTGTCGCAACACTTTAAAAGAGCACTTTAGGTCTTCGGGCTTGCTCACCTATTTTGGAAATGTGAAGAAAGTCAAGGACAAGAAGCTATGCATAAACCAATTTACAGGACAGATGCTCTATTAGTTTGTATGTTTTATTAATGAGTGAAGTCACTGAGGAGTGGGAAGGCTGATTATGTGTGCTGTTGCTGCACAATGCAAGAGGCCTAACCAGAAGGTAACCCATAATACCGCTGCGGTGATGCTCAAGGTCATGGCGGTTGAAGGCGTATAAATAGACACTAGAACAAAGCATTGCCGTCTATGAATCTCATTTTTATTAGCAGTAAAGCAGACAAATATATTGTTTTCATTTGTGGAGTAAGAGATTTAGTTAAAGATTCTGGGTAGACATTTCATCTTGTATCCATCTACTTTTATTTCGACGTGCGTATTGTCTAACTTTCATCTAATTATGTTAAATATGTCTTGTCTTTATTAGGGTCATGGGTGAGATGGACCAGGGCCATTCCTGACCAATTTGGTGCCCTAGGCAACACATTTGTTGGTGCCCCCCCCCCCCCCCCCATTCACCACATATATTCAAACACTCACACTGAAAAAGCACATTATCTCTTTGCAATTTATTATATAAAACAAGACAACAAAGAAGACCAGAAAATAAAAGAAAAATGCTGTAATAACAATTCAAAATCGACAATAAAAAAACGCTTCAGAAACAAATGCATTAAAAAAATTACAATTGTTATCACAATATGATTAACACTCACCCACACAAACCTATATAAAGACACACAGAACACTTAGGGTTGTTCCGATCATGTTTTTTTTGCTCCCGATCCGATTGTTTTAGTTTGAGTATCTGCCGATCCCGATATTTCCCGATCCGATTGCTTTTTTTTTTGCTCCTGGTTCAATTCCAATCATTCCCGATAATTTTTCCCGATCATATACATTTTGGCAATGCATTAAGAAAAAAATGAATAAAACTCGGACGAATATATACATTCAACATACAGTACATAAGTACTGTATTTGTTTACTATGACAATAAATCCTCAAGATGGCATTTACATTATTAACATTCTTTCTGTGAGAGGGATCCACGGATAGAAAGACTTGTGACTTTGTATTTTGTGACTAAATATTGCCATCTAGTGTATTTGTTGAGCTTTCAGTAAATGATACTGCAGCCATTCAACCCAAATGCATGATGGGAAGTGGAACCATGACTGTGCGTAGTGCTACCAATTGATATATCTTCTCTGCGTTGGGAAATAACATAAGGTGATCAATCAAAATCAAAAAGATCAATTGCCACCTTGCTTCCACACATTGCGTCCCATGATATTTCTAATCGTAGGGAGAGGGATTGTAAGACTGTAGCCTAATAAAAAAAGGTTCCAAAGGCTGCCAAATTCACTCTACTCATTTTACACTGCCTTTCATCTCTTTATATAGGTAAAACGGTGCCATTACAGATTGAGCGCGACAATGCGTGAGTGAGTTGTGTAACGCATGCATTGATTGCGTTAAATATTTTGACGTGATACATTTTGAAAAAATTAATTACCGCCATAATCGGGATAAATTTGATAACCCTACCTAAGCCTAAACTAAAGACTCTGGATGAGTGTAACATATTATGTCTGTAACATTAAATACAATTAGAAAACGATTTAATTAAAAAGATATATATATTAAAAAAAGGCATGGCTGATATTTTTTTGCCGATTCCGATACTTTGAAAATGACGTGATTGGACCTGATCGATTGGCATCCCGATCGATCGGGACATCTCTACTTTAAAATGAAACTTTTTTTTTCACCTTGACCTATAACCTTACTCAGCTTGTCTTCACTGATGCAAAAGCATCTATTGCACTTTCATATGACAGTTGTTTTGGAAGACGCACTTCTTTCCTGGACTTGGTGAGCTTGGACTTGGTGCTGATCTGGATAAGTTCGCTGTAAATGATGGCCCAGGATGTACAGAGGTAGAAAGAAAATATTTCAGAAGAGCATCTACAAAGAGAAGAAAGTGGAATGTTACATTATATTAGTCAAATAGCTGTTGATTGTGAAACCAGCATGACATAACCATAATAGCACCTAAATTCTTGCAGCCTACTGTACCTGTCTATTGGATCCGGCCACTATCTTCGATGGGCGTAGTTAAAAGAAAATAAATTCTTGAAGCACGGCAACTACACAGGACTATCCAATAATAATGAAATAAAAAGCATATGATAGCAAAAAAAATAAATTTAATGTTTTTACTAGGGCTGTCAAAATTATCGTGTTAATGGGCGGTAATTCATTTTTTAAAATTAATCACGTTAAAATATTTGACGCAATTAACGCACACGCCCCGCTCAAACAGATTGAAATGACAGCACAGTGACATGTCCACTTGTTACTTGTGTTTTTTGTCTCCCTCTGCTGGCGCTTTGGTGCGACTGAATTTATGGGTTTAAGCACAATGAGCATTGTGTAATTACTGACATCAACAATGGCGAGCTACTAATTTATTTTTTGATTGAAAATTTTATTAAAACGAAAACATTAAGAGGGGTTTTAATATTAAATTTCTATGACTTGTACTAACATTTATCCTTTAAGAACTACAAGTCTTTCTATCCATGGATTACTTTAACAGAATGTTAATGCCATCTTGTTGATTTATTGTTATAATAAACAAATACAGTACTTATGTACAGTATGTTTAATGTATATATCAGTCTTGTGTCTTATCTTTCCATTCCAATAATAATTTACAGAAAAATATGGCATATTTTATAGATGATTTGAATTGCGATTAATTACAAATAATTAATTTTTAAGCCGTGATTAACTCGATTAAATATTTTAATCCTTTGACAGCCCTAGTTTTTACATGAACGTGATCGTCATTTTAATGAATTAATGACATTTGATAACAAATGTTTGCATTTAAATCCGTGGCACTTTTAGTCCCCCATACCACAGAACTTTGAAATTATTAATTGCATATTTAATGGTGTATTTATTAATTAACCTTGGCACTTTTAGGCATGGCAAATTTATTTGAAAAGCACAATTTAACACAAGGTAAAAGTGGTTCACATTACATGAAAATAAGCAAGACAATTTTAGTCTCCCATACACTTTGTCCAAATTTCTCTAAAATTGGAGAGTAAATTTAACTGAAACTAACCCACAGCTGGCTGAATACTGAAAATATTTCTAAAACAACAGCCTGGCTAATGATACAGTATAATTTTGCTTTAGCACGAAGTCATATAAACTCTATGTAAATAACCGCTAGCTTGCAGTTGCGCTAAGTCTACGTGCTTATGCTGTTGAAAAAAATCCATCACAACAAACCTCTGTTTTTCTTCACGTCTTTGCTCTCTTTCTTTTTCTTCTGACCCGGAGGGCTTTTGTCTTCTCATGAAGTTGACTTGTCACCATAACGTCGCTCAATTGCGGAGGCTAAAAATAGCACATTCAGGTAGCTCGCTGGTCTGCTGGGTGGTAAGTGAGACTAGGGTCTGTGGTGAAGTTATCGCATCACAGGAAAAAGTGAAACGGGCAGAAGGCACACTAGAAAAATGACTTCATTATTATTTAAAGACTTAAGAACGGTTTGTTGTACTTTTGTTTTATTGTTTTGTATAATTTTTTAAATACTGCTATCATCAAATATTATTCGAATATTTTTCTTGACGCCCTTTTGGACGGTGGTGCGCCCTTAGGCGGTTGCCTAGCTGGCCTTATGGGCGGCACAGGTCTGAGCTGGACCCTACCCCTCTCATGAAAACATCCTTCACGATCGCATTAGTAGAGTAAGTTTTTTTTTTTTTTTTTAAGATTCAGAAATTTTATCCAATTAAGGGAGAGTGATCCTAAAAGTTATAATGCTTTGAAGATTGTCAATTTACTAGATTTCTCATTTTGCAACCTCCGTGAAGTTGGCCCCTCATTAGATGTAAAGTAATATAAAAATGGTGTCAATTGTTTGTGCTGTGAAAAGTTTCGTTTGTGCTCCTATCGTTTTTAAGATACACTACCGTTCAAAAGTTTGGGGTCACTTGTGAATCCACTGTGAAGTATGGGGGTGGGTCAGTGATGCTGTGGGGCTGTTTCGCTTCCAAAGGCCCTGGGAACCTTGTTAGGGTGCATGGCATCATGAATGCTGTGTAATACCAGGACATTTTAAATCAAAATCTGTTGCCCTCTGCCCGAAAGCTGAAGATGGGTCGTCACTGGGTCTTTCAAGCAAGACAATGACCCTAAAAATATGGCCAAATCTACACAGAATTGGTTCACTAGACCAAAAATCAAGCTCCTCCCATGGCCATCTCAGTCCCCAGACCTTGTTTTGTTGGCAAAAGGGGGTTGTACAAAGTATTAACACCAGGGGTGCTAATAATTGTGACACACATTATTTGATGTCAAATAATTTTTCTTTATGTGGGATTTTTTTCCCCACTAAATGAATGCACTTGTATTGAAGGTTGGATTTTTGTCTTTTTTTCCATTAAGGTCCCATATTATTTGAATTAAAAAAAAATATATTAGAAGCTAAAAAACACATCTTAACCAGGGGTGCCAATAATTATGGAGGGCACTGTATTATATCCTATTTCACTGACTATAGCAAATAAAAATATACAACAGATGTTTAATCTCAGAATATGTTTGCTTAATAAATACATTTAGCATGCTTGATAAATTATAGATGGCACCATAATTATTTGGCATCCATGCAGTTCAGGCATCTGCCCATAGCTGGGATAGGATCCAGCACCCCTGTGACCCCCGTGAGGAAAAAAATGAATGAAAGAGGCACTAGCATCTTTTGTTCTCTTTGTATGCTGTCCCTCAGGGCAAAAAGTGCTTTAGGCTGATAAAAGTTGCCTGACTCACACACAGTAAAAGGCTTACCAAGTCTTGTCCAAAAGAAGGAGATGAAGCATCATGTCACATGGACAATGTATTGGGCAAGACCGGATGCAAACAGATCATCTTTTTGTTCAAGAAAAACATTTCCGAATAGATTCTAACTGCACGATCACTCGACTTTGTGAGAGCAGATTGTTATTGTGCCTATGTAAAATGAGAGGATTCATCATAATGTATATAGAAAAATAATAAATTAACATGGTAAGAATATTTTTAATCGTCACCTACTGTACAAAGTGGAAAGGTTTGTACTTGATGTGGTTATACACCAATTCGTTCATGTAGTGGTCAGTTTGACAAAATTGACAAGATGATTTCATACAACTCAATCTAACATTAGATTCTGCCTGATCCTTTTCAACTGGTAATTACTGTACAACCCATGTGCGTCAAATTTTTCTTTTTTCATTTTTTTTTTTTTTTTTTTAACCAGAAAAAGGAAGTGCTGAATTGCTCAATCTGCATTACTTCGATTGATGATTGCGCAACCTATGAAATGTTACATTTACACATTTTCTGTGGCTTTGAGTTTGCAAATAAAAATGAAAAAGCAAGTTGATAACATCTATTGTCCATTTACTAGAAATGGTGTTTCTTGAGCAATGCTGTTTCAAATAATACAAAACTAAAGGTCTCAAGCAGGGCTGCAGTTATCGATTGGTTAAATAATCGATTAATCTATTTATAAATTAGTTGCAAATATGTAATGCCTTGCAGAGCAAATTTTAGGAGATGTAAAACATAAACAAGTGTTTATGCTTGCAATAATATTTTTTAGCTTGCTAAAATTACACTTTCAAAAGAGCATTAAATGCATTTAAAACTAAATTAAAATACCTCAGCTTAACCTCAAACGGTAATAAAAACAAATAAATATATCAGGATCTAAGTAAAACACAAGAACATTTTATAGCTTCAATGCTATAAAATGCTAACGCTAAAGCTCTTTAAAAAATCGTTCAAACACAGAGTGGTATGAAAAAGTATCTGAACCTTTTGGAATTTCTCATATTTCTGCAAAAAATCAGCATCAAATGTGATTTGATCTGTCAAAATCACACAGATGAAATTACAGTGTCTGCTTTAGGGATGTCCCGATCCAGGTTTTTGCACTTCCGATCCGATACCGTTATTGTTTTGTACTTCCGATCCGATACCGATACCGGCCTATCTGAGCATGTGTTAAAGTTATTTACCCTCCTTACTTAGTTGTCAGACTCATGTTGAAAAGGGTTTAGTACTCTTGATGACAACTAGCCAGCTGAATTAGGTGAGTTTAAATAACACACAATGGTTGGTAACAACAAACTGACCTGTTTATTCAGTGACAAACACAAAACATTATAAATAACAAACAGAAATGGCATAGTCATTCAGTAAAACGTGCAAATAATATTGTAAACTGTATTAAAAAAGCAAAACACACAAACAACCTCAGTGGAAAATCCCACAAAACCCCCAAGCTATTAGATGCTTTTAATGTTACGTGCATTAGTTACAATAATTGTATAAAAAGCCTCTCAGGTTTAAATTAACGACTATTTCAGTACCAAGTTAACATTTTAAAACAGTAAACAAAATACTCAAGTTCCCATTCTGTATCAGCAGCTTTAAACTACTTTCAATTCATTTAATTTTGCGAATCAACTGTTAAAGTTGTTAAAATTGCTCCTGTTTTTCCATAATTTCCCTTCTGTCTACTTTCGACATGTGAAAGTTTTAAAACTGTTTTGAAGATAGATTCAAGTCAAGATTTTGCCGATTTAGGAGTATTTTAGATAAAAAGTTAATTAGGTTCGCTTGGAAGGTTCACAACAGCCTAGGGAAGTCTCCTGCTTTAAGATGGCGGCTGTTTATAAACGCATCTAGTTGTCCATACTTCAATGTTGCTACCGCCGTTGAGTCTGTCATTTTGCATCTAGTTCTATATACATATGATATCTATTATCTACAGTAAAACGATGTTGACGTAGTTTGTAGCGGCTGTCAGCAGCAGTCAGGTATTTTTGTGTTTTTTATCCAGCAGCATGAGTTGAGCTAAAGCCGTGAGTCGAGCATTGGCATTACCCGGGTCTATGACAAGCATGCTCTCATCATACTCGCGGGACGCGCGATCCGTTTCTCATTGCGTCCCTAAGACCGCGCTGTGTATTAGTTCCGCTTTACTTGACATATTTCAATAATCGGAATTTGGATGTTTGTGAATCGTTCTCGAAGCTACAATGGCCGAATCGCTCAAGGAAGTAATGACGGCTGGGCATGTTGTACCGTGGTTCTAAGTGTTGGATGGTGCGTCTTTACTCATGAGAGATAATGGCTCGTCATCCAGAATGAATTCTTCGGCATGACTCTTGTTATTCCCTGGGCTTTGGGACTGTCGAGTGCCAGTTTGTCACGCATAGTAGAGGTGTGCAAAATTTCCGATTCTTAGATTATTCGCGATTCGGCCGTGGAAGATTCGAGAACGAGTCACAAACATCCAAATTCCGATTATTGAAATATGCCAAGTAATGCGGAAGTACAACACACTCACCGCGCCGCGCGGTCTTCGGGACGCATTGAGAAGAACGGAGCGAGAGTAGCTAAACATCATGCTTCTCATTACCCGGTCCCTCGAGTAATGCCAATGCTCAACTCACGGCTCTAGCTCAACTCCTGCCACAAGATAAAAAAAACACAACAACATACCTGACTGCAGCCGAAAAGCTGCTACAAAGTACATCCACATAATGTTACGGTAGACATCATTTATATAGGACTAGATGCAATATAGATTCGGTAATGTTAGCAGCACATCTACAAAAAGCTAGATGCAGTCGTTAGTAAACGGCCGCCATCTTAAAGCAGTACACCTACCTGCAAGGCTGTTGTGGAGAACCTTCCAAGCAAACCTAATTAACTTTTTATCTAAAATACTCCTAAATCGGTAAAATATGGACTTGAATCCATCTTTAAAATAGTTTTAAAACTTTCACATGTCGAATGTAGACAAAAGGAAAATTATGGAATAACGGGAGCAATTTTAACAACTTTAACGGTTGATTCACAACATTAAATTAATTGAATGTAGTTTAAAGCTGCTGATACAGAATGGGGACTGGAGTTTTTCATTTACTGTTATTTTTGTATATTTGTTTACTGCTATATGTTAACTTGATACTGAAATAGTAGTTTGGTTTAGTCTGAGAGTATTTCTGAACAATTTTGGAACTAATGTACAAAACATAAAAATAAATAAATAAATAAATAAATAAATAAATAAAGGAGGAGTGTGCATCAATAATCGTTTTATAATCGAATCGGAGCCTCTGAATCGTAATCGTAATTGAATCGTTAGGTGCCCAAAGATTCCCAGCTCTAACGCATAGCAAAAGTTTCTGCCAGTGTTAGTTGCGTAGGACCTTTCTTTTTGTCTTCTGTTTTCTTAACATCCTCCTCATATTGTTTATGGTGGTATTTCGCTAAATGCTTGATTAGGTTGGTTGTATTAAAACTTCTTACAGCTTTACCACCACGCTTGACTTTATTGTGGCATATGTTGCACTCTGCCTCTTCGTCTTGTCGTCCTTTAAGGTGAAATGATCCCACACAGCTGACATTTTTACCGATTAAGTCTCTCGGTAAATTGGGAGCCGGTAATGTAAATGTAGTGTGTTGAAGGTGTGCCGTAAAATGCGGACCGGATTTTAGGGTAACCGAAGCAAAAACTGGAATGGATTATGTAACTCGGTGCGCTGGAAAACCCGGACCGGACTTTCATAAAAACTGGATCGGAATTTTTCCGTGTCGGCCGATCCGATACTGATGCGCATTTTTTTGCCCATATCGGCGTCCGATCCGATCCAAATATCGGATCGGGACATCTCTAGTCTGCTTTTATTAAAACCAATCAAACATTTATAGGTTTTCATATTTTAATGAGGATAACATGTAGATAATGACAGAAGGGGGGGAAATAAGTAAGTGAACCCTCTGCCTAAAGAGCAACTGAAACCTTATTTTTTCCCAAACAATTTAAGTTAGGTGTGTGCCCAATCACTGATGAGCGGTTTAGAGCTGCCCTGCCCACTATAAAACACACACCTGGTAAGAAATGTCTTGATGAGAAGCATTGTGTTCGAACAGATCCAGACTTTTATGATGCAAAACAATCTTATTAACTCATTTCAGTCTGGATTTCGGCCACAACACAGCACCGAGACCGTGCTAATCAAAGTCCTAAATGATATTCGTCGGAATACCGATGCAGGCAAATCATCTGTTCAGCTACTATTGGATCTCAGCGCCGCATTTGACACGGTTGATCACAACATACTACTCAGCAGATTGGAACAGTGGGTAGGGCTTACTGACACTATTCTTCAGTGGTTCACATCCTATTTACATGATAGGGATTTCTTTGTGTCAATCGGAAACTATCAGTCAGAACGAACCAAATTCACGTGTGGAGTCCCTCAAGGGTCAATTCTTGGACCACTCTTATTTAACATCTATATGCTTCCATTAGCTCAGATAATGGAACAGTATGACATCTCCTATCACACCTATGCAGATGACACACAACTGTACATTTCTGTGTCCCCACATGATTATAGTCCCATAGTCTCCCTGAGTAAATGCATTCATCAAATCAATGAATGGATGTGCCAGAATTTTCTCCAGTTAAATGTGGAGAAGACAGAGGTGATCATTTTTGGGCCAAAAAAGGAAAGGTCAAAGATAAGCAGCCAACTTAGCACAATGTCACTTACAGCTACAAATCAAGTCAGAAACCTGGGCGTAATTATTGACTCAGACCTAAAATTTGATAGCCATCTAAAGTCCGTCACTAAATCCGCTTATTACCACCTAAAAAAATATAACCAGAATTAAGGGGCTTCTGACACAAGAAGACTTGGAAAAACTTATGCATGCATTCATTTTCAGCAGATTGGACTAATGCAACGGTATATTTACAGGTCTTGATAAAAAATCAGTCAGGAAGCTGCAGCTAGTACAGAATGCTGCAGCCAGAGTCCTCACAAATACAAGGAAGCTGGACCACATTACACCGGTTTTGAAATCGCTACACTGGCTTCCAGTGAGTCAAAGGATAGACTATAAAATACTACTGCTCGTCTACAAAACACTTAATGGCCTTGGACCAAAATACATGCTTGACTTGTTAGATTCCTATGAGACATCTAGAGCCCTAAGGTCATCTGGAATCGGTCTTCTGCATGTTCCAGAAACAAGAACCAAGCAGGGTGAGGCAGCATTTAGTTATTATGCTCCTCACCTCTGGAACAAGTTACCCGAACCTCTGAAGTATGCTCAAACTGTTAGCTCTTTTAAATCAGGGCTAAAAACGCTTTTGTTTAGCATTGCATATCCATAACTGTCTATATATTTCAATCTACCTGCTTTCTATTCCTCTTGTGCTTATCTCCATTGCTGACTTCAATTATTATTAGGAGTAGTAGTTTTTGTTTTATTTGTATTTATTTATTTTTATTCTGTGATTAAGTGCGATCTTTTGTCTTGGTTTTTACGTTGTATTGATTTAAATGTGATTTTTATGATCTTCATGTGATGTAAAGCACTTTGAATTGCCTCGTGTTGAATTGTGCTATATAAATAAATTTGCCTTGCCTTGCCTGATGTGCATCATGGCTCGGTGAAAAGAGCTGTCTGAAGACCTGCGATCAAGGGTTGCTGATTTGTATCAAGCTGGGAAAGGATACAAAACCATCTCTAAATGTCTGGTTGTTCATCAGTCGACAGTCAGGAAGGCTGCCTACAAATGGAGAGAGATTGGCACTGCTGATTCTCCCCAATGAGTGGCCATCCACCAAAGATGATGCCAAGAGTTCAGCGCAGAATACTCATAGAGGTAAAAAGAACCCTAGAATGTCTGCTAAAGACTTACAGTGCCTTGCAAAAGTATTCGACCCCCTTGAACCTTGCAACCTTTCGCCACATTTCAGGCTTCAAACATAAAGGTATAAAATTTTAATTTTTTGTCAAGAATCAACAAGTGGAACACAATCGTGAAGTGGAACAAAATTTATTGGATAATTTAAACTTTTTTTAACAAATAAAAAACTGAAAAGTGGGGCGTGCAATATTATTCGGCCCCCTTGCGTTAATACTTTGTAGCGCCACCTTTTGCTCCAATTACAGCTGCAAGTTGCTTGGGGTATGTTTCTATCAGTTTTGCACATCGAGAGACTGACATAATTGCCCATTCTTCCTTGCAAAACAGCTCGAGCTCAGTGAGGTTGGATGGAGAGTGTTTGTGAACAGCAGTCTTCAGCTCTTTCCACAGATTCTCGATTGGGTTGGGTTGACTTGGCCATTCTAACACCTGGATACGTTTATTTTTGAACCATTCCATTGTAGATTTGGCTTTATGTTTTGGATCATTGTCCTGTTGGAAGATAAATCTCCGTCCCAGTCTCAGGTCTTGTGCAGATACCAACAGGTTTTCTTCCAGAATGTTCCTGTATTTGGCTGCATCCATCTTCCCGTCAATTTTAACCATCTTCCCTGTCCCTGCTGAAGAAAAGCAGGCCCAAACCATGATGCTGCCACCACCATGTTTGACAGTGGGGATGGTGTGTTCAGGTTGATGAGCTGTGTTACTTTTACGCCAAACATATCGTTTTGCATTGTGGCCAAAAAGTTCAATTTTGGTTTCATCTGACCAGAGCACCTTCTTCCACATGTTTGGTGTGTCTCCCAGGTGGCTTGTGGCAAACTTTAAACGAGACTTTTTATGGATATCTTTGAGAAATGGCTTTCTTCTTGCCACTCTTCCATAAAGGCCAGATTTGTGCAGTGTACGACTGATTGTTGTCCTATGGACAGACTCTCCCACCTCAGCTGTAGATCTCTGCAGTTCATCCAGAGTGATCATGGGCCTCTTGGCTGCATCTCTGATCAGTTTTCTCCTTGTTTGAGAAGAAAGTTTGGAAGGACGGCCGGGTCTTGGTAGATTTGCAGTGGTCTGATGCTCCTTCCATTTCAATATGATGGCTTGCACAGTGCTCCTTGAGATGTTTAAAGCTTGGGAAATCTTTTTGTATCCAAATCCGGCTTTAAACTTCTCCACAACAGTATCTCGGACCTGCCTGGTGTGTTCCTTGGTTTTCATAATGCTCTCTGCACTTTAAACAGAACCCTGAGACTATCACAGAGCAGGTGCATTTATACGGAGACTTGATTACACACAGGTGGATTCTATTTATCATCATCGGTCATTTAGGACAACATTGGATCATTCAGAGATCCTCACTAAACTTCTGGAGTGAGTTTGCTGCACTGAAAGTAAAGGGGCCGAATAATATTGCACGCCCCACTTTTCAGTTTTTTATTTGTTAAAAAAGTTTAAATTATCCAATAAATGTTGTTCCACTTCACGATTGTGTCCCACTTGTTGTTGATTCTTGACAAAAAAATTAAATTTCATATCTTTATGTTTGAAGCCTGAAATGTGGCGAAAGGTTGCAAGATTCAAGGGGGCCGAATACTTTTGCAAGGCACTGTACATAAATCACTGGCACAGTCCAATATCTCTGTGTACACATCAACTATATGTAAAACTATGGTCAAGAATGGTATTCATGGGAGGACACCACCGAGGAAGCCACTGCTGTCTAAAAAAAACATTGTTGCTCGTTTAATGTTCGCAAAATAGGCACTTGGACACTCCACAGAAGTTTTGGCCAAATAGTTTGTAGACTGATGAAACCAAAGTTAAATTGTTTGGGAGTAACGCACAACATCATGTGTGGAGGAAAAATGGAACAGCTCACCAACATCAACACCTAATCCCAACCATGAAGCATGGTGGAGGGCGCATCATGATTTGGGGCTGTTTTGTTTCCTCAGGGCCTGGACAACTTGCAATCATTAATGGAAGAATGAATTCAAAAGTTCAGTATGTTTTGCAGGAAAACCTGAGGCCGCCGTCTGTCAGACAGTTGAAGCTAAAAAGAGAATGGATGTTGCAACAAGACAATGATCCAAAACACCGAAGTAAATCAACTTCAGAATGGTTTCAAAAGAACAAAATACAGGACACAAGTTCTGGAGTGGCCAATTCAAAGTCCAGACTTGAACCCCATTGAGAGGCTGTGGCATGACCTAAAGACAGCGATTCATGCCAGACATCTCAGGAATCTAACTGAACTACAGCAGTTTTGTAGAGAGGAATCGGCCAAAATTAGTCCTGATCGATGTGCCAGACTTATCTGCAGCTACAGGAAGTGTCTGGTTGAAACTATTGCTGCCAAAGGAGGGGCCATAAAACATTAAACGCGATGGTTCACTTACTCATTTTTCCCCCTTCTGTCATTGTTTGCATACTATCCTCATTAAAATAAGAAAACCCAGAAATGTTTGGGTGGTTTTAGTTAAAGCAGAAAGTTTTTTAATTTGTGTGATTTTGACAAAGATCAAATCACATTTGACCATTTTATGCAAAAATGTGAGAAATTCTAAAAGGTTCAGATACTTTTTCATACCACTGTTTTCCCACACAAAATGCTAAATACTTCTAAATAACTTCTAAACTAAATAACAAACAAATGCATAAACATACATTAGCTCAAACCAAAATACACCTTATGTTGGTCTTAACAAGGAGCAGCTGGAAAGAAGGAGTAGTTAGAGGGTTGCGGTCGTGTGCAGATAAGTGAGGAATTGCTCGCGTCGTATTCAAAAACTGCTTGGATTACTAGCCATCAGCCACCTTGCTGTCTGCGACAATGTGGACCCCAGCGCGTCTACTGAACATCATTTTATTAGAATCGTCAAGTGTCGATATATATACGGAAAAGTCCTTTCCATTTTACTCATATGTAACAACCATCAATCCTCCTTATGTTTTATTCCAACACATTCTCGAGGACAGCAAGGTGGCTGATGGCTAGAAATTCGAGCAGTTCTTGAACACAACACGAGCAGCTACCAACAGTGCTATGTTACCAATCAAGCTTAAAGGTAATTTCCAAACGAAACACCCATCGCTTCAAAACAAGTCGATGGACTATTTTGTTTGCCTTCGTTTGCCTTTTTTTTTTTTTTTTTTTAGAAAAACAACAATGTTATATGAGAAAACCCTCAAAGCCAGTTACCTTGTTGCTGAACTTGTTGCTAAACCCAAAAAGTCCCACACTGTGGTAGAGACTTTAATACTACCTGCCTAAAGTCCGCGTCTCATAATTCTGAGCTTTTCAAGCCTAACTGCTATTTAAAAATTTAAACTGAGTCTGAGCGCTGTTGAAAAAGATTAATCTAAACAGGCTCAAGTTTCACACTGAGTAAGTATGAATATTGAGAAATTACATATAATGTGCAGAAAGTAATTTTGGAACATTTTTGGTTTGTGGTGTGCCATGAGATTTTTGTAATGTAAAAACATGCCGTAACTCAGAAAAGGTTGTAAAACACTGCTCTAATTGAACGAATCCTCAATGCAGCAATTTGATTAGCTTTTTCCTTAGCGAATTACTTGAGTTAATCGATTAATCGTTGGAACACTAGACTCAAGTTTGAGGACACATGGTTGACTTTAAGTAACTCAATATTTATGGTCCTATTTCTGGTAAAAGAAATTCATGTTCCTCAATTTGCCCTTTCTCTGAAATTTGTGGCTCTTAAATATAAAATATTTCCAAGTAACTGCTACTTTCAGAAGGATGATCACAATACATGGCCAGTTTTTTTTTGTTTTTTTTTAAGAAAAGGGTTTACTCAGGGGGAGTCCTATAGATCTGTAAAAAAATGGAAAATGAACATGTTCAGGTTTTTGACCACATGCACAAGACCTGCCGTACACCAGGTCACAGCCAAAAACCCTACATGTTACTTAACACATGACGAAAACATTGTCATCCAATTGACTCACATTGCCACAACAGCACTGGCATAAATTGTTATTTGTAGTCCCGGGTGCCTTTGGGCTTTTTTGGTAAATCTGCCTTCAATGGAACCGATTTCAAAGTAGGTCAGTGTTTTGTATGATTTTCTGGGCCTGTGTGTGTTTTTTATACTCACAGAAATGGGCACTAAAGCTCTAGTGGGAGCAGTGGGAGGCACACATTAGGATGCTGAAACACGAGAGGATACAGCAAGCCTCACATTCAGTCACCTGTAAACACATACTTGAGGTAATGCAGATAATGACAGAAATTTTAACTCTTATACACTATTATACCTTCACGCATCATCATACATTATTTTAAGAATCCACCCTCGCACACCCTGTACGCTCGAAACCCGGGCACCCGGAGTTCCTCCCCTGACTGTATATATTAACACTCAAGTTCCTTTTGGCTGTGTATCACTACTTTTGCAATCAAAAATCTTATCTGGAGACATTTCAGTACTATTGATACTTCAACACTTTTGAAATCCCAAGTAGCTACTCTTCTGAAAGAACTGTACTAGCTTTTTAAAAATATTTATATTTCTAGAACCACCTCTCAATGTTTCTTTTCTTCTTCTTCTTTTTTTAAAATCTTACATTGTTCACGGATGGCATATTTAGCAGCTCTACCTAATGTTGTTCACAAAAATACAAAAAGTACCGTTCTGCCACCTGGTGGCTGATTTTGCTAACATACTGGGCTGGCAAATACTTTTTGAAGCATAAATGTATTTCTTTTTATGTATTCACTCTATGATTGACTTTACAAGTCTTATTTAAAAAACAAAACAAAACATGGGAGACAGCTTATGTTCAAAGCTTGAACACTGTAAAGGCAACATTTTATTTTCAGGTTGAGATTGAATTCAGGTTTAATGGTGTTAGCGTTCTATCCATCATATCACCGCTATAAAGCATGACATGAACTAAGAATTTGCTACTAAGACACACAGTAATAACTTAATCTCATAATACCTTTGGGTTGAAAATTTCCAACAGAGATGCGAATTATTGAGTTTTCCAATTAACACTATCAAGTAACAGTAATCTATGACTCAAAAGGAGAATAAATTGACCATTTCCATGCTGTTGTTATTGGAAGACAAACATTAAACTAAAATTGTTCATGAAATATTTTAATATTTCCTTTTAAATAAAATGATTTAGTTGGCTGCTAATTTCCTGTTTGGCATTTAAACGTTTTATCATTTCACATTTCGCATATCAAATGTCACAGCTCTCTCCACTATTCTTGTACAATATATTGATCGAACAGTAATGTTTAGATGATCTCTTACTGCCTGATATAATAATCAGTTATGGAATAAGACTTGAAATAGCATCATGTCAATCTTAAGTGCATTTAAAAAATAAAGTATGTACTTAATGCTGGCAGTGAGGGGGTAGGCTACCATCTGAGATGTTCGTACAGATTTCCCGCAGACAATGTACATAATGTAAACAAAATGGATGGAAAACTTTGGGAGATGTTAGGGCACATATTGCAAATTGCTTAATATCGAATAAAGGCAATATGTTTTGAAATGTAATGCAGTCCGTCCCTTCACTCAAATGCTATGATTCCAGCTTCAACGAGTTCAAGTGTCCCGATAAAAATGGAACTTTGCTTAAAAATGAATTGAGGAGGAGGAAACCGAATGGGAGATTCCTGATGTGGCAAAAAATGAGGGAGCTATTTTCATGTTTCAGTTAAGTAGCTCCAGGTAGGTGATTGGCACTTTGCCCTTCTGGTTGCCTCGCTCCCCCATCAGCCAGTCGGAATCCATTCCTGGAACACTGCTGACTGCGATCACCTGCAAACAGTGTTTCTTGCGTTACCAACAGAAGCCATGTGAGGTCAAGATATATTCATTTATTCCCACATATTTGTTCATGTTATTTGGTCTATTAATTTACGTTGTTTGTCTTATTCACAAAGTGTCTGTAACCTGTGACCAGAAGTGGGTAGAGTAGCCAAAAATTTTACTCATGTAAGAGTAACGTTACTTCAAAATAATATTACTCCAGAAAAATTAATCATCCAAAAAATGTAAAAAGTCCAAGTAAAAAAGTATTTGGTGAAAAGAATACTCATGTAATGCTCATGTAATGAGTAACATTGTGAGGAACTGCTTACATTTCTGTTTGAATTTTTTTTTTCTTTCTCAACACAAAGTTATCTATATGAACTGTTGTGATAATAATACAGTACAATAACCCATTACATAACCACATTAAGCCAAACAAATACAAAAAAAAAAAAAAAAAAAATCACTGAATTCCGTCGAGAGAAAAAAAAAATGTCAGAAATTAAGCATTAATCGTCCAGAGAGCATGTGTGCCCTCTGGTGGAGAAAATAGTTTTTTGTTTGAATAGTGGATAGTTCCTTCATAGTTACTATTACGAAATTAAAAGTATAATATCCATTTTGACATGGTCAATCGGCGCCAAATAAAAACTGGGAGAGTTTTAAATCCGCGCTTTCGAGTCATGTTGAGGGCAGCATGCTATGTCAAATACTTCATTTTTTTACGGCGCTTTAAAGATGTCACGGGATTGAACAGGCTGGTGTGATCATAGAATGGCAAGCTTGCGTCTGATTGGTATAATGGAGTCAGCCGATTATTGTTGCGATGTCTCATTGGTGAGATTGGTAGAGCTACTCTTTGCATCGCTGCCAAAAAAAATCTAATAAGTAGAATAAAGAGGAAAAATGTAACGACGCTTGTCTAGCTCTAGCGGAGTAAGAGTTGCGTTTTTTCTTCACAAATCTACTCAAGTAAAAGAAAACGGGTTGGCTTTGTAAAACTGCTCTTAGTAGTACATTTTTCTCAAACGGTTACTCAAGTAAATTTAACGGAGTACAGTACATGTAACGTGTTACTACCAACCTCTGCCTGTGACCAGTATTCTTTTCTTCAACGATGTCTATTTGTTTGTCGACAAATTTTTCATGATGATGACGAGACGATAATGAGCTAAAAACATGTCTTGGGTGCAGTGTTGTTTTTGGCAGCCCTTTTAATTTTTTGTCTACATCATTGTCTTTTGGACAAAAATACTTGTTAGTCTTAGTCATATTTTAATCATTTCAAAATGTTTCCGTCTTGATCTAGTGTTAGTTGACGAAATCTCATACAAATTTCGTCAAGTGTTAGTTGACAGTTACTCAAAATGTTTTCGTCTCTAATATTCAAAGATTTAGTCCAAAAATTAATGTTTCCAACAATTTCGAATGAACATAGACGGATGAGCACATATTGTAGCATCTATAAGGAGAACGCGAACTTTGTGATGACAATACACTCAGCAGGTCAAGCAGGACATTATTTTCAATTAAACCTACCTAGAAGCCACGAACTGTATGTCAAAAAAAAATTTTCCGAGTGTTTAAGCTCTTGTAGATTTACTGACCAGAAAAGTGGCTCTGCTATAAACTGCCCTGTGTCTTAAGAGGACGCTCGCCATTCTAGAGCTAAAGCTAATGCTAACGCTAGGCGTTACATTGAGCGTCTGATAATCACTCAGCACAGACCTTTAAAGGCGAAAGCAACATTGAATTTTCTCTCTTGCCAAGATAACATAACAAATATTGCACAAAGAGAGTGAGCTAAGCTAGTGGATTTTTGCTATGTAGTTTAGCCAATTGTCCTTTTGTCACACTTAGATCCTCATTTCTATATACATTAAAATACCTGAGTTCAGCCTCAAACAGTATAAAAAATTATACTGTTTGAGGCTGAACTCAGGTATTTTAATTTAGTTCAAAATGCATTTAATGCTCTTTTGAAAGTGCAATCTTAGGAGGCTAAAATAAATATTATTGCAAGTAGAGATGTCCCGATCGATCGGCATTCCGATCGATCGGGTCCGATCACGTCATTTTCAAAGTATCGGAATCGGCAAGAAAATATCGGCCATGCCTTTTTTTAATATATATATATTTTTTAATTAAATCGTTTTCTAATTGTATTTAACGTTACAGACATAATATGTTACACTCATCCAGAGTCTTTAGTTTAGGCTTAAGGTAGGGTTATCAAATTTATCCCGATAACAGCGGTAATTAATTTTTTTGAAAATGTATCACGTTCAAATATTTAACGCAATTAATGCATGGGTTGCACAATCCACTCGCGCATTGTCGCGCTCAATCTGTAATGGCGCCGTTTTACCTATATAGAGAGATAAAAGGCAGCGTATAATGAGTAGAGTGAATTTTGGCAGCCTTTGGAGCCTTTCATTAATAGGCTACAGCCTTACAATCCCTCTCCCTACGATTAGAAATATCATGGGAAGCAATGTGGGGAAGCAAGATGGCAATTGATCTTTAACTTGAAACCTGAGAAGATATATCAATTGGTAGAACTATGCACTGTCATGGTTCCACTTCCCATCATGCATTTGGGTTGAATGGCTGCAGTATCATTTACTGAAAGCTCAGCAAATACACTAGATGGCAATATTTAGTCACAATATACAAAGTCACAAGTCTTTCTATCCGTGGATCCCTCTCACAGAAAGAATGTTAATAATGTAAATGCCATCTTGAGGATTTATTGTCATAATAAACAAATACTTACGTACTGTATGTTCAATGTATATATTCGTCCTAGTTGCCAAAATGTATATGATCGGGAAAAATGATCGGGAATGATTGGAATTGAATCGGGAGCAAAAAAAAAAAGAAATCGGATCGGAAATATTGGAATCGGCAGATACTCAAACTAAAACGATCGGGATCGGATCGGTAGCAAAAAAACATGATCGGAACAACCCTAATTGCAAGTAGAAACGCTTGTTTCTTACATCTTACGGCTAAAATTTATTCTGCAAGGCATTAAATGTTTGTACTTCGATTACCCGATTATTCAAACTAGAAAATGATTAATCGATTGTTTAAATAATCAATACTGCAGCTCCAGTGTCATAATTTCTTGTTAATTTAAGAGAGTTAAAACAACCTGCTAAAAGAAAAAAAAAACACTTTTTTTTTTCTTCAGAGGTACTATGTTTGTCACACGGTATAGTGCTGCATCTGCAAATTAAGAGTAACCTTTCAAAAGTGTGCTTCAAACCAACCACACAATTGGCTAAAATAGACAGAGAATGAACTATGGGCAACCAATAAGAGCCTAAACATACCCTCGTGCCTTTTGATTTAACTCGCTACGGCACAACTCCCGTTACGACGCTGGTGCTTGTACTACAGTACGTAAAGGTAACACTCGTTTGTGGAGCGCAACCAGGGTGGCTCACCTCATCAGCCAACAGGGAAAGTTCACTACTGCTCGCCGCATCGTAGTCATAAAGCACCCTCGCTTTGCGGCTGCCACTGGAGCAACGCAATTCACTGAAGCCGCCAGATGTGGCTGGGCCACCACGGCTTGCAGAGTTGGGCAGGGACGCCGACATTGGTATGGTGGGCACCGAGATGCTTGCCCCTTCCGACACAGATGACTGGTTGTTGTTGGTGAATGATGAAGGAAAACTAGCAGGAGAGTGAGGACAAAAAAACAGGAATGAGGTGTTAAAAACTAATTAGCCCTTAATGATAGACGCTAAAAGCATTACCTGCCCAACTGCTTTTGTAGATCAACCATATACTGATAGCATTGCGCATAGTATATAGTCTGAGCCTCAACGAAGTCGTTCAAACAGCGTAGGTGGTGTGCCTGATCCCACACAATAAGAAATACATCAAGTTTAAGAAGATTGGCTCGGTTCACGTTAAGGTCAGGCCTCATTTTATGGCGTCTCAGCTAATTCAATGCTACTATTACAACAAACTTTAGGTGTGAAAAGAAGACATTAACAGTACGGCAATCAAGTCAATTTGCTCAAAGAAGTTACATTGCAGGAAATGTATTCTCACCTTAAGAATGATCACTTCATTAAAAAAACAACCTTATGGACAAGGGGTGTGTATTGCGTCATATCTGGCGATACAATTCGTATCACCATTCACGTCACGATTCGAGTCGATCCAGATTAATCCCAATATTACACTTGAAGATGATTATTGCAATATTTGTATATCATTTTAGAAAAGACAAACCAAAATGGACATAAGTACATTTGTTTTATGTTTAAACAACATATGGATTTCATTGTAACATTTTCTCTTTTTTAGTGCAAACCTGCTTATATACATTGGTACCTCTTCTTACGAAATTAATTGGTTCTGGAAGTAGTTTCGTAATTTGAAAATTCTGTGAGTAGAGATGCGTTTTCCATGTAAATGTGCCCTATTCCGTTCCAACCCCCCCCCCCCCAAAATTCAGACATAAATCTTTCATAATGCATAAAAAAGCATTAAAACATGTAACAAATACATACATACAATTACATTGTTGCACAATTAACATAAAATCAGAGTTGTACATAATGTAAAGAATCAAGAATAAAAGTTAATACACCCATATAAAGCTGTCACAACACGAGGGGTGAATGAAGCGGACGCTGGGATACACACATACACAAACAGTAGAGATCCCCCTTAGCCAATTGGATGCCAGGAATGCTAGCCAATAACCAATGGCAGAGCAGCTATAAGCATATTACGTTCAGTAAACTCTGGGAGCTGTGAGTACGATACATACTGTATTTTTTCCTTTCGTATCCTGACATTTCTTTCGTAACAGATATTTTCCCGTTGAGGCGCATCTTAACCTGAAAACTCTGCATGTAGAGACATTCGTATGTACCTCCGTTTTGCAGTGAAAACCAAAACGAGCCAAAATTTCAGACTTATAAAAGGACTAATCCGAGCAACCACTAGAGGGCAACATAAACAAATTTCTACTCAGATTAGTCTAATGTTGTTACTTCAGCAAAGTGCAAGGTAATGCTGCTGCGCGCTGCCAACTACTGGACGGGAGAAGAAGTGCAGCCACACTGAATTGTTTATTTCCACCAAGAACACACATTTAAGGATTGATACAGACGGATATCGATATGAGAATTGCGCGATATATGTCAGAATAAATTTTTTAAAACACCACTATTATGGCCTCAAGGGCGTAGGTTTGAATATGGACAGTAGGGACAAAACACTACCAACCTTTCACGATGCTCAAATTGTTCCCACCAACTTTTAACCAACCTGATTTGCATTCTATAAGGACTTCAGTTTTATAGGTAATTTAGATTGTCTTCCCATATGTTGTAAGGATAGACTAGACTAGGAGTGGGAACCTCAGGACACCTCACGATACGATACGATTCGCGATACAAGGCTCACGATAACGGTTATCTCGCGATACAGCGATTATCGATATATTGGTCAGAAATTTAATACATTATATTCTACGATATAACTGTTGAAAGGGGAAAAAAAGATTTCAAAATAGAAAGAGTACTGTTTAAGTTATTTATTAAACAATGACACCTTTTCTGTGCAACATTGCTGTTAAATATGAATCTACTGCAAATTGGGTACCTGCACATATAGAGGAAACAAACCACAACCACTGATATCTCTTGGAGAGATCATGATGAATGGCACCCTTAATTTCTTTAAAGTTTTAAATCTTTAGAAAAAAAAATAACAGTGCTGTTGGTGTCAGTCATCAGTTGAGCTTGGAGTGGGGCAATGATAAAATTGGTGGGTCTTTTCTTCGTATATGACCTTTGTTGCCAAAAGCATTGGTTTGAGCACTTCCACCATCTGCTTCAGCATTTGAGATGTCAGACTCAGTCACATTCTTCCTCACCTTGTGTGAAGTGAAGTTCACTGAGTAATTCACTGAGTGAACCTTATGTTTGTTAGACGATTCTTGCATACAGCAAAGTCCTTGTTCACCTTACTTCCTTTCTTGTTGGTGTAAACTCTAAAGTGTGTCCACATGTGTGATTTGTAGCAATATTTTTGTCACTTGTTCCTCCACCGTTCCCACGAAGTTTAAAAAAAAAATTTTTTTCAACCCACTTGGAGCTTCCTCTCTTCTCTAGACAACTTGTGAGCACTTTACCTTCACCGCCACTCTTGAGCGCCCCTAGTGGACCGCCAAGGAATTGCTCAACAAACGTTGAGCAGTTTACAGCATCCAATGGCCAATATGTCAAATAAATGTATCGATACTTGGCGGGAGCATATCGATAACTGATCGGGTTGCAAAATATCGTGATAAATCGCTGTATCGAGATATTGTCACACTCTTAGAATTAAAGGTGTGCAAAATTTCCGATTCTTAGATTATTCGCGATTCGGCCGTGGAAGATTCGAGAACGATTCACAAACATCCAAATTCTGATTATTGAAATATGCCAAGTAAAGCGGAAGTACAACACACTCAGTGCGCCGCGCGGTCTTCCGGACGGAACGGAGCGAGAGTAGCTAAACATCATGCTTCTCATTACCCGGCCCCTCGGGTAATGAGAAGCAACTCACGGAACTCGCGGCTCTAGCTCAACTCATGCCACGAGATAAAAAAAACACAACAACATACCTGACTGCTGCCGAAAAGCTGCTACAAAGTACAGCCACATAATGTTACGGTAGATATCATTTATATAAGACTAGATGCATTATAGATTCGGTAGTGTTAACAGCACATCTACAAAAAGCTAGATGCGGGCGTTAGTAAACAGCCGCCATCTTAAAGCAGTACACTTCCCTGCAAGGCTGTTGTAGCGAACCTTCCAAGCAAACCTAATTAACTTTTTATCTAAAATACCCCTAAATCGGTAAAATATTGACTTGAATCTATCTTTAAAATAGTTTTAAAACTTTAGGGAAATTATGGAATAACGGGAGCAATTTTAACAACTTTAACGGCTGATTCACAACATTAAATTAATTGAATGTAGTTTAAAGCTGCTGATACAGAATGGGGACTGGAGTTTTTTTTATTTAATGTTATTTTTGTATATTTGTTTACTGCTATAGGTTAACTTGATACTGAAATAGTAGTTTGGTTTAGCCTGAGAGTATTTTTGAACAATTTTGGAACTAATGTACAAAAAAAAAAAAAAAAAAAAAAAAAAAGGAGGGGGTGCATCAATAATCGTTTTATAATCGAATCGGAGCCTCTGAATCATAATCGTAATCGAATCGTTAGGTGCCCAAAGATTCCCAGCTCTACTTAGAATAGACCCTACCATTATTAAGTGAATTGTTTTCATTATGTTCAGACTTACATTGATCCTTTTTCACTTGCGAAATGTGCCGGTCCATTTTTTTCCCCCTCACACGCACATTTGATTGGCTGATGACTTAACCCCCCCTCCCGCCACCTAGACACACTCACGCCGCCCCGACAGATCCTCAGTAAAGTTTTTTTCGCCCAGCAGCCACTGTATTTAAAAAGACATCAATGTTGTGGAGGTGGGGGAAACACCACAAATTCTGTTACTCAAAGTCCGACCTGCATATGTTTATATATATATATGACCTGCTTATGTTAGCATAACATTTAACTGTGTGAACCTGCTAACCTTCAAAACTACTGCGGTCAGGCCAGCCTCCACAAGGAACAACGAAGTCAAACTAGCCGTCCTTCGTTTGGATCATTGTTTGCATTATGTGCATTCTGATAATGCAACGCAGTGGCAGTCCCTTTATTTAAAAAACGGGGAGGTATCCCCACTTCAGGGGGACACTGACATGAATGAAAAAACGGGGAGCTATCCAAGACTGGGTCCACTTCAAGGGGACACAGACATGAATGACATGAAAAAAAATCTGTGAAATAAAATCTCACATAAGAATTTTATGAGAGTACTTTGGTTCGAGTCTTGGGGTCGCCTCGGATGCCTCAGATGTAGATCGCTCCTTGGTATCTCAGATTCTGTTTTCATTATTTTTTCCCCAAATCACTCTTATATTACAATATTTTAGTTTGAGTCTAGGGGTGCTTCAATGTCCCCAAGAAGCGGACCCATTCTTGGATAGATCCCCATTTCTTAATAAAGGGACTTGAACTTCAAAATGTTTCTTTAGTAGTTTTTTGAAAAAAAAAAAAAAAAAAAAAAAAGTTTGAATCAAACATTGCATAACCTGAACCAATCCACATGAAAGTAACAGTCAATACAGAGTCACCAGTAGGTGGATGGCGATGTAGTGTAAAGCGCCTTGAGCGCCTTGAAAGGTGGAAAAGCGCTATACAAGTATAACACCATTTACCACCATTTACCATTTATTTTGCATTGATCATTGAGCGCATCAATTAATTAGGTTCATATTCATGAGAAATGTAGCCCTGACCCCCATGCACCCAATCTGTTTGGTCTTATTGATGTCCTGTGCCCAGCAAAAAGTGTACATGCAGGTTATGCTGTTACAGTGCCTTGCAAAAGTATTCGGCCCCCTTGAATCTTGCAACCTTTCGCCACATTTCAGGCTTCAAACATAAAGATATGAAATTTAATTTTTTTGTCAAGAATCAACAACAAGTGGGACACAATCGTGAAGTGGAACAACATTTATTGGATAATTTAAACTTTTTTTAACAAATAAAAAACTGAAAAGTGGGGTGTGCAATATTATTCGGCCCCTTTACTTTCAGTGCAGCAAACTCACTCCAGACGTTCAGTGAGGATCTCTGAATGATCCAATGTTGTCCTAAATGACCGATGATGATAAATAGAATCCACCGGTGTGTAATCAAGTCTCCGTATAAATGCACCTGCTCTGTGATAGTCTCAGGGTTCTGTTTAAAGTGCAGAGAGCATTATGAAAACCAAGGAACACACCAGGCAGGTCCGAGATACTGTTGTGGAGAAGTTTAAAGCCGGATTTGGATACAAAAAGATTTCCCAAGCTTTAAACATCTCAAGGAGCACTGTGCAAGCCATCATATTGAAATGGAAGGAGCATCAGACCACTGCAAATCTACCAAGACCCGGCCATCCTTCCAAACTTTCTTCTCAAACAAGGAGAAAACTGATCAGAGATGCAGCCAAGAGGCCCACGATCACTCTGGATGAACTTCAGAGATCTACAGCTGAGGGGGGAGAGTCTGTCCATAGGACAACAATCAGTCGTACACTGCACAAATCTGGCCTTTATGGAAGAGTGGCAAAAAGAAAGCCATTTCTCAAAGATATCCATTAAAAGTCTCGTTTAAAGTTTGCCACAAGCCACCTGGGAGACACACCAAACATGTGGAAGAAGGTGCTCTGGTCAGATGAAACCAAAATTGAACTTTTTGGCCACAATGCAAAACGATATGTTTGGCGTAAAAGCAACACAGCTCATCACCCTGAACACACCATCCCCACTGTCAAACATGGTGGTGGCAGCATCATGGTTTGGGCCTGCTTTTCTTCAGCAGGGACAGGGAAGATGGTTAAAATTGATGGGAAGATGGATGCAGCCAAATACAGGAACATTCTGGAAGAAAACCTGTTGGTATCTGCACAAGACCTGAGACTGGGACGGAGATTTATCTTCCAACAGGACAATGATCCAAAACATATAGCCAAATCTACAATGGAATGGTTCAAAAATAAACGTATCCAGGTGTTAGAATGGCCAAGTCAAAGTCCAGACCTGAATCCAATCGAGAATCTGTGGAAAGAGCTGAAGACTGCTGTTCACAAACACTCTCCATCCAACCTCACTGAGCTCGAGCTGTTTTGCAAGGAAGAATGGGCAAGAATGTCAGTCTCTAGATGTGCAAAACTGATAGAAACATACCCCAAGCCACTTGCAGCTGTAATTGGAGCAAAAGGTGGCGCTACAAAGTATTAACGCAAGGGGGCCGAATAATATTGCATGCCCCACTTTTCAGTTTTTTATTTGTTAAAAAAGTTTAAATTATCCAATAAATTTTGTTCCACTTCACGATTGTGTCCCACTTGTTGTTGATTCTTGACAAAAAAATAAAATTTTATATCTTTATGTTTGAAGCCTTAAATGTGGCGAAAGGTTGCAAGGTTCAAGGGGGCCAAATACTTTTGCAAGGCACTGTATATTGTCAATACCAATTGTGATACCCTACCTACGCCCTTGTATAGACTATCCATTTTCAGTTATGTGTGGATTTTTGTTTTTAAATTAAGAAGCATTACGTGACTTGGGATTGAGGTGGCAAGTTCGGTTACACACATGGGTGCTGCTGACGCCTTCTAGCAGCAGTCGGGTGATCTCAGCCTGACGGTCAAATTCACTCTGAGTCATCCTCAACTCCTGCTCTGCCTGCAGGAAAGAATAAAAATGATTCCACATCAACTTAACCATAGACATGTTCAACGCAGGATAGGACACACAAGACAAGTGTTGTATGGTCCCTTTAATGGAAAACTCAGAAAATGGCAAGAAGCTTAATGTGATGTAACAAAACTGAATTTGGTTCCAAAAATATGACAATGAATTTGAATATTCAAAGCATGCATTACTCACAAAATATTGCAATGAATCATGTACGTTTTGCAGAGAGGTGTGAAACTCATTGTCATGGGCCACGTTATAGTATCCCTCAGGGCAGTTAGGACTATGAACCCATACAAATTTCATTCCTTCCTCATATTACACATACAGATCTAAATAAGTGCCTCACTAGTTTTTACAGGAATTTGTAACAATAACATGTTTGCAATAAATAGATCTTACTATAGTAAAGGAAAATTGCTTTTTTGATATTGATTTGGGCTTGAAATAAGACTATGATTTGCTTTCAAAGTCCTTAAAATGCTGCAGTATTAAGACAGAACTGGCCTGGGCCTTGAGTTTTATAACTTATTGTGTAATCTAATCAAATAACTACCGGTAATAAAACAAAAATGAATCTGAAAATGATTGTGTATTCTGCATACAGTCAACAGGACATAACATGGACCTGCCACATAGTGAAATGTTAAGCTTATCAATAGATGTTGATGAAAGTGACAACAGCTTCACATTCTGCACTCTACTGCGTGCAGTACACAAGTTGAGGGATATCATGAGGAAGGGAATGTCATTATAGATTGCGCTTCTAATCGGTCTTGGATACACAGGTCCAAGTGTGACTGCAGATAATATGACTGACTTGGGGAGGGGACGCAGTGAGTGTGTGAGAAAGTGTCTTTTTTCTTCCAAAGTCAAACATGGCTCCAACATTCCACTCACCTCTGTCACTTCCTCTGCTCACATCTGCTGCTTTGTGATTTAAAAACAAGTGACAGGAGTTAGAGCTACATCTGTCGTGTAGCTACAGATCATATGTGTGTGAGTATGTATGTGACAAAATCACACTATCAATAAAAAACACCTCATCTTAATGACAGTCGCCTCACAACATTACAAACTCACTTAAGAATCCTTACAATTCAAACAATTTTTTAAAATATAATTATAGCCAGGGAGTTTTGTTTCTTTGTTAATTGTCTACTGCCTGATTGCAGACGGCACATAATGAGGCCAGTTGTACTGACAGTGGCTTTCTTGTAGTTTTAACATTCTCAGCTCTCTGATGCTTCTGGTACAACACAAAAGTTGTACTAAATACCGTAGTAATGTGCATCTCAGTTATTTTGAATGCACTTTGAGGCACGAGGATCAAATGTCAAAGAGGTTTCTTGGATGAGCCTAAATCTAGGAAGCTTGGATTTCTCATGTACAGCATGACAATTGCGATACATTTTTCTCACACATTTGAGTTAGGGCTGGAGCAATCGATTATTTAAGTAACCGATTAATCGATCAATTAGTAATTGTGAATAATCGAGTAATCTGATTAGGAAAATTTGATGCATTGCAAGATATATTATAGGAGATGTAAAGCAAAGGCTTACTAAGATTTCACTTTTAAAAGAGCATTAAACGCGAATACAAAATTATGCAGGAATGCACTTTCATTTCACAAGTACAATAAATGCATTGAAAATAAATTAAAATGCCTGAGCTTGGCCTCGACAAACTCACTATGTTGGGCCTCCCTTCACGCACTCGCTCCTGGATTAAGAATTTCTTGACCAACAGACCCCAGGTTGTGAAACTTGGCCCCCATCACTCTACCACCCGTACACTAAGCACCGGCACACCACAAGGCTGCCTGCTCAGCCCTCTTCTGTACTGCCTTTACACATACGACTGCAGCCCGACCGACAGGAAGAATGTCATTGTTAAATTTGCTAACGACACCACTGTCGTTGGGCTGTTCTCAAGGGGGGACAAGGCTGCTTTCCAGGAGGTCCTGAGACTCGCTTCCTGGTGTACGTTTAGCAACCTGGCACTGAAAACCGCAAAGACAAAAGAGCTCATTGTGGACTTCAGGAGGAACCGTGCCGAACCTCCTCCGCTTTTCATCAACGGCAGAGAGGGTCCACACCTTTAAGTTCCTCGACATTCAAATCTGGGATGAACTAGAGCCAGGCGGTTTACCGAAAATTTACCTTTACCGAGATGGTTCTCGATGACTGACGTAATTTTGACCATGTGGGTAAATTCGTTTTTCCAGCCCGCTTTGACTATGTGTTGTTCGGCTATGCTCATTCCCCTTTAACAAAGTTCAGCCCGTGTGCTTATGTGTGAAGTCACGTGGCTATCAGGAAAAACAAACGGAAGCATGTTGCTATCAACCGGTGTGCTAACGCTACAAGTGAACGTGATGGAGTCGGATTATCGGATAATAGTGAAACGGCTACCGGTAGCCAGGCCACAGGGATTTCGAGTATAGCATTAGTCGACGATCATAGTGTGGTGTTGGGGCCAAGAAAGAACTCGACGTCGATTGTATATTGGATTCGAGAAGGACGACAAACAATGGAGCACTACATCAGTTTCACAGTCCATTTCAAAGACAACAAGTGGGAGATGCGCACCCCGTCTGCTGGATACGGACTATTTTTTGGACGACCACACGGTTGAAATGATTGTTCAGGTCCGAAAACAAATGCTCTCTGCATGGGACGTGAGGTCGGCATAAACACCGACAGCGGCTCTAACGTTGTCGAAGCGGCTAAACTCAAGGAGTTGATACGGGAGCAGTGCTTTAGACACGGACTGCACCTAGCAATCAGTATGTCACGTTATTTTGCATCTATGGCTACGTTCATATTGCAGGTCTTAATGCACAAATCGAATTTTTTGTCATATCTGTTTTTTTGGGCGTGCCCGTTCAGACTGCCTTTGTCCATTCAGCCCGTTCAAGTATTACGCATGCGCACTACTTTGCAGTCTGACATGCGCTGAGCAAGAAGACCCGCATGCGCAGAAGCACTACACACATGCTGGCTGTCATCCGTCATTCCAGAGCGATTGATTTCCAAAAAGAGGACACAAATAACAAGACATAAATAATCCCCGTTTAGGCTTATATTCAAACTTTCTGTGGCTCGATAGCACGCACGCACTGTCCGTGCATGTCACACACACACATATGGGCAGTTTGCCCCGACTCTCGGCCGTGTAAGCAATCTTGAAATATTGCTCACAGAGAGCAAAGAGAAAACCGATTATTCTCAGGCTTATCCTCAACCCATTTTTATTTTTTTTATGACTATTGCCAAGCCTGACCCTTCCCCAAAGGCCGTATTCAAGGCAAGCTAGGCGCACAGCTGCACCGCTACTGTAGCGCGCCGTCTCTCTCGCTCTTTGATGACGTAATTGCTGCATGAATTCCGATTTGGGAGACTTGCCAGTTCAGACCGGATTTAAACCACATGCGAAAGTGACCCAGATCGGATTTTAAATGGTCCACTTCTATGCGACTTGTCCTGTTCAGACAGTCAAGTTAATGCCTCACTTCAGTCAGAAAAACACGAAAAAATCGGATTTGTGCATTAAGACCTGCA
The DNA here is from genome assembly GCF_030265065.1 of Corythoichthys intestinalis. NCBI lineage: Eukaryota > Metazoa > Chordata > Actinopteri > Syngnathiformes > Syngnathidae > Corythoichthys > Corythoichthys intestinalis. The sequence continues at coordinate 35,255,221 of NC_080414.1, read as the reverse complement.
GTATGAACGTAGCCTATGTGTGTGACTATGATAGCTTTTACAATGGATCAGCTCAGTATTAAGCATAAAGTATAAACATCCTTTTATCCAATCATTCCATGAGTGTAGCCTATACTATGACCGTTTAATGGCCACAGCTATTTTTTGTATGTGCCTGCTTTATTCTGTGTCATTACAGCCATCATAAAATCGTAAATGTTTCATTGAGATAAGAGAGCAGTCTAGCTTAATGTGTATGGGGGGGGGGGGGGGGTTAACATGCTATTTTTTCGCAGTAGGAACTTGAAGTAAACACTTGTGTTGAGTGATCATGTCACAGCAGCCATTAAAAATAAGTTGTCTGATACTCGGTCCTCTGTTTGAAGTGCAGTGTTGAAGCCCCTCTTCTGTAAGTCATTTTGTTGCAATGACATCTTTGCACAGTGACCATAGCAATTTTTGTACAATGTTGTACATTGTTCAGTCATACAAGCCGTTTTAAATGTTTATTGTTTACAAAAGATATTTATATACTTAACGATTAAACTGAATGCACAATTGTTAAATGTTACATTGAAAGCAGGTAAATAATTGAAAGAGAAATGGTTAATTTGTATTTAATGCATTTATTCAGATTTCCAAATCATATAACGGTCCGATTGGGCGAATTTATCTTCATTTATCGTTATCAAGGTAAATCTGCTAATAAGTACATAAGGCCACATCGCCCGGCCCTACGATGATCTCTCCTGGTCAGTTAACAATATTCTACCAAAAAGAAAGCTCAGCAATGACTGCACTCGTTGAGGGTCTTAAGGAAGCATGCCTCAGACAAGAAGCTGCTGCTCTCCTTTTATTATGGTACTATCATACGTCTGCTTATCTACTACATCACTGCCTGGTATGGGAGCTGCACTGCTGCGGACAGAGAGAGACTCCAGAGGACAGTCAAAGCAGCTCAGAGAATTGTTGGCTGCCCTCTACCCACCTTGGCTAAAGTCTACTCCTCCCGCTGCCTCAGCAGACCCCGCAGCATCCTCAGAGACATTTATTATCCTGGGTCTCAACTAGGGCTGAACGATATTGGAAAAAACTGACATTGTGACTTTTTGGGGGTTTGCGATATATATTGCAATGTTAAAACTTGGAAGAATTTTCACCAGATGACTTGAATAGCTGGTTGGGAAGACTTTGGTTGACTCACCATGTTTTTGTAAAAACGTGATGTATTATTGTATTCATATAATACTGTTAAATCCAGGTTAAGGGGGTTTATCTGTGAATGATGAAGATTGCTGTATATAAAAGGGATCAGGAGGCAATGCCACGTCTCACACTTGCTGCTTTTATGAAGCAAAACAGAAGTTTACGTGTAAAAAAAAAACACAAAAAAAAAACAATTGCATGTCCTGTGATGGACAACAACTCTCTCAATGCAAACATGTAACCATTGACCTTGTTGCATCATTGTCACTGTTGCTACTATTATCATTGTGTGGTTCTATTTATGATTCCTGGGTATTAATCTATTTATATACTTGAACCATAGACTTCATAATGTATTGACAGGACACGGGGCTGATTCATAGGGGGCCTATCTCCGTCAAAGCTGATCGAGTGGAAATACAGACAAAGAGCTTTTTCCGTTGAAAATTCTTGTATGCTTAAATCCTTGAATTCTTTAAATATATATACATATATATATATATATATATATATTATATATATATATATATATATTAGGGCTGTCAAACAATTAAAATTTTTTAATCGAGTTAATTACAACTTAAAAATTAATTAATCGTAATTAATCGCAATTAATCGCAATTAAAACCATCTATAAAATATGCCATATTTTTCTGTAAATTATATATATATTCTGTAAAATAAATTGTTGGAATGGAAAGATAAGACACAAGATGGATATATACATTCAACATAGACTGCGGAAGGAACCAGCTACTAGATGGTTCGATTAGTCTTTCGCCCCTATACCCAGGTCGGACGACCGAATTGCACGTCAGGACTGTAGTGGGCATTTCACTCTACTGTCATTTAAATCTGTCTATGCTTTCCTCACTCCGAAGCGTCTACTTTTTCCAAAGCTAGACAGCTAGTGAATGACGCCTTAATAATCAGACTTCCTTTTTCATCTGATTTATTAATAAAATGGCCTAAAACCATTTTCCTCTTTAGACCGGCGTAAAACCACCAAAAAAAAGTACACAAGCATTGCATTAGCAACAACGTTAGCTTAGCACGCTATACAGGTTCACTAAACATAAACAAAAAGCGTCTCATACAAAAAATATAACATTTCGCTTACTAACATAATATGCACATTCGTTACAATAACCATACTTACGGACAAATCTTGTCCAAGGATCATATAAGCACAACATTACAACGTAGGCGTCAGCCCGAGACGTCGTGCAGCCATATTGAACTGGCAAGAAAACAAACCATGTCGCAAAGCGACCACAAGAGCTCGCTGTTGGACATCACAAAAAGCCTTGCTGTAAAACTTACCAAAAGGCAGAATACTGTCTGAGCGGGACATGTGCGTTAATTGCGTCAAATATTTTAACGTGATTAATTAAAACAATTAATTACCGCGCGTTAACGCGATAATTTTGACAGCCCTAATATATATATATGTATATATATATATATATATATTATATATATATACAGTGATACCTCAGCTCACGAACATAATTGGTTCCCAGAAAGTGTGTGTAAGGCGAAAAGTTCGTCTTCCGAACATTTATTTCCCATAAGAAACCATTAAAATGAGAATAATCCGTTCCCAGGTCCCCATAAAACATAATTTTCTACTAAATAAGCCTTAAAACTACACAAAAATATACCTTATTTTAGGTATAATAAATGTGCTATTGTATTGTAATTAAAGAAATAAACTGTACTGTATAATAAAGTCGTTTTATTTACATTTGTGATGGTAATTGATGGCTTGATGGAATGGAGTGGGAGGAGGAGGGAGGGAGGGAGTTACTGTTTGGAAGGAGAGTCACCTTCCATAAGGACTGTAGGTAACTCAACCTCCGGTGTGGCTTGTCTTCTTTGCACCCTTAATAGCTTCCTTGTTCTTAAGGATGGTAGCAATGGTAGACTTAGCGTACTGGTACTGGGACGCTAAGTCACACAAACGCACACCTTGTTCGTGTTTTTCAATGATCTCCTTCTTCTGCTCGATCGTAATTTTCTTTAATGTCTTCTTAGGCTTAACACTAGCCTGTGGTGTGGTCTTTTTCAGTCCCATAATAGCAAAAGTACATTCAATATGGTCCAAAATGTCTATCAAACACAAACCACGTCCGCACTCAACGAAAGGGAGGGGACGAACTGGGACGCCGTGAGCGTGCGTCAGCTTCTCGTGGCCGCCACCGTGGCGCTGTTCGACCGCGTGGTTTGGTACGTCCGCCGAAAACTAGTTCGTCAGCAGAGACTATATGCTCGCGAATTTAATGTTCTTGAGGCGAAAAGTTCGTGAGCTTAAGCGTTCGTGAGCTGAGGTATCACTGTGTGTGTGTATATATATATATATATATATATATATACAGTGGGGAGAACAAGTATTTGATACACTGCCAATGGGAAAATCCATTGGCAGTGTATCAAATACTTGTTCTCCCCACTGTATATATGGACGTAAAACAGTCTCGATTCATGGTTAAAGGCAAAAAAAAAAAAAAAAAAAAACGTGCAGTTAGCATTTCTTTTACACCAATATTGCGAACTATGAGGCTAAACAGAAAGGAAATTAGCGGCCGTCATATGTAAACAAAGAACTTTTTCTGTTGAAAATTCTTGTGAATAAATGCTTAAATCCCTGAATTCTTTATATAGATACGTAAAAGTCTCAATTCTTGGTTAAAAGTTAGAAAAAAAAAGTGCAGGTAGCAGTGATTTTATGTAAATATTGCCAAGTATAATGCCAATACTGAAGCGGCTTATTTCTCCCATTGATTTTTTTCACATTTCCAAATGAATGCATGGTACGTTATGAAGTTGATGCTTTAACATCAACACTCTACCTCCTCTTTAACACATCTTCCCTAAAAAAACTGCTAAATATACCCCCAACTAAATTATGAATGAATAAACAATCATATTAGCTCAGACAAAAACAATCTTATGTTGGTCTTAACAGGGAACAGCTGGATCCAGCCATGTTAGAAGAGTTATGTCATATTCACTCTTGCCACTAAAGGGCAGTGTATCCACCCAAATCGATAAAACTAAGCACAAACACTTTCAAAACAAACCATTACAACGCCACTCGATTCAAAGCATTTTTTGTAATCGAATTAGTCGAGTTAATCGATTAATCATTGCAGCACTACATTTGCCCATACCAAATAAGTTAAGCTCTTATGGTTGTACAGTTGCACGTAATGCACAGGCAACATATCAACATTGACAACACTACAAATATGCGCTGCCAGAGAGGTGTGTGGGCTATTGTTGGTAAGGGGCGAGAGAAGCCCACTCATGATCGCTTCTACATTTGCAGTTGTGAATGGAACAGTTCATCACGAACTTGAAGAATTTGATCCTTTAATAATAGAGTGGAAACGTGCTGTGATAGCGCTCCAGGATGATTTGTGACAACCATCAATGAGGACATTTCATCTTCCTTAATTAATGTCTCCATGATACTCTACTACAATATCCTGCAAAGGTGTATTTTCTTCCATCATTCCTCTCTTATTCCCTTTGAAGGGGTACTCTGGTAGGGGGAACCTATATGTAAACAGCTAAGAAAGTTTTGTGGCACCCAAACGCAATGTTTTTTGTTTGTTTGATTTTTAATCATTATCCCTAAATATTTTGAATATTTAAAGCTATCAGGATGAAGACAAACAATAAAAAAGTGGGTATTGTTGGCCAGAAAAGGGATGTCTGAATTTCCCACAATTATTCATTTAAAGTCATGTGATTTCATATGGCACTGCAAGCCCGATTAGCGGTTGCTTTCCTAAAGAGGATATTGGCTCAAATTTTCAAAGAAACATTTTTTACAGGTGATCACTGTTCAAATCCAAAATGCAAAAGAGTTCTGAATTAAAAGTCATGGGGAGGCACAAGTACGTACGGCAGCTCTGGCATCAGCCATGCGGGCCTTCTTCAGTCTTGTTTTGGCTGCATCCAGATCCAACCGCTTGACCTGCAGCAGCTTCCGTTCTTTCTGGATACAAACGATGAACATAACATGCAGTAAATGTTTACATTTCCAGGCACATTTTAAACACTTCTGCTGGTCTGTAATGCTACATTTAGGTTTTCTTTCCCCAGTTACAAATATGGAGGATTCAAGATATTATCTAGCCAATGTCAACATTGTACAAAAGGGTTTATTCAAAAATACAACAAAAACAATACAAGCAGTCCACATTCCAAGTTTTTTTTAAAAGACATAAAAGCTAATCAAGGTCAATTCATTATGATGCCAGTTATCACACAAGATGCCGGTTGGTCTTGTGAGACCTCAGAGAATAACACTTATTGTGGTAATTTTAAAGCTAATTGCATATTTTGTTCTGACATTGGAGTCTTTGGCTGCGTTCAGTCTGCAGGCATAACTGATTCCAATGGGATTCCTGCTCAAATCGGACTTTTAGGGCTTATTGTTCACACTACTTTTAAGCCTCTTTCAGACTTAGAGATATCCCGCTAAATTCCCATGTAAAGTGACACGGGATTTACCAGTGTCTTGGTGTCAAGACATGGGGAGATGTACCGGAAATTACCCGGGTTGGACACTTTCAGACTTGTCCCGTGTTGGCGCACGGCGCTGTCTGTGCGGGGGGGGGCGGGGGATTTATAACCCGGACATGACATCTTTATTGGTCGGCATCGGCAACAAAATAAACCACACATTTCCAAGATGAACGATGGACTGTCTCTTCTTCGACTCTAAAATCCAGTGGCAATTTAATTTCGTTATGTTTCCAGTTTAATTTCGCTATCTTTCCAGTTTGCCATGCTGATAACTGTGATGTTTACCGCTTTTCATTTTACTGCAAGTAAAGAGGAAATAACAATTGGCCTGCCATGATATTTATGTCATCAGCCTTCAAACTGTGACCCGGGAATTAAACGGCTGCTTTCACACATGCCGCTTCCCGAGTAAATCCCAGACATTATACTAGGACACAACCTGGTTAATGTCTGTGTCAGTCGACCCGGGAAATTGCTTTCAAGGCCTTAGCAGTTTCACTTTACGCTTATATAAATTTATTCTATGGTGGATGACTATAAGTTAGTATGTTACTTATAATATTACCAGCAAATCCTATTAGAATTTTTTTATTGGATACGTAAATAGTACTCTCTAGAGGTGGGAGTCTTTGGGCACGATTCGATTATGATTCAGAGGCTCCTATTCGATTATAAATCCATTATTGATGCACCACAACCCCATTACCCCCCCGCTTTTAATTTTTTTGTACACTAGTTCCAAAATTGTTCAAAAATCCTCTCAGGCAAAACAAACTACTATATTAGTATCAAGATAACCGTTAAAAACAGTAAATAAAATACTCAAGTCCCCATTCTGTATCGGCAGCTTTAAACTAAATTCAATTAATTTAATGATGTGAATAGAGCTGGGCGGTAAACCGAAAATTTACTGTCACCGAAATTCTTCACGATCACCGACGTAATTTTGACCATGTCGGTAAATTCGGTAAATTAATAAAACAAGAAAATTCATCCCGCTTTGACTCTGTGTTGTTCGTCTATGTTCATTCCCATTTAAGAAAGCAGACAGTGTGCTTACGTATGGAGTCACGTAGTTATCAGGAAGCCAATCAAACAAAAGCCCGGTAAGCTAACGCTAGCAGCTAAAACTACAAGCAAAACGTGATGGAGTGTGGCTTAAGGGAGGTTCGCCAAACTTTCACCCGACATTTAGTAGACACTTGGTGGCATCCAGACGGGCTTTCACCCGCTGTCCTCCCTTGTTCTCACGATTTCCGGAGATGGTGCTTTCAGTGCTTTCTACTGGTAGCCAGGCCACAGGCTAACGCTAGCGGCTAACGCTACAAATGAACGTGATGGCGTCGGATAGCGGCTCTAACCTTGTCGAAACGGCTGAACTTAATGAGTGGATTGGGCACGGACTGCATCTAGCAATTACTATGTCGCGTTATTTTGTATCTGACTGTGTGTGATTTCTCTGATGGCTTTTGAGATGGTAAAGCATTCAGCATAAAGCACAATCCAACGGTGAAACTTACAATATGACCGAGAAATGGCCCCAGCTATTTTTCTGTATGTGCTTAATTCTGTGTCATTATTGCTATCATAAAATCTTAAGTGTTTCATTTGCAGAAGATCAATATAGCTTTAATGTGTGTCTGTCTGTCTGTCTGTCTGACTGTTTGGGGGTTCATGTATGCGTGCATTTATTAAAAAATGCACTGGGGGGTGGGGGGACCGAAACTATAAAGTAAACACTTGTATTGAATAATTATGTCACAGCAGCCGTTAACAATAAATTGTCTTTTTGAAGTGTACTGTTCAAGCTGCAAGTCATTTATGTTACAATGACATGTTTGCACAGGCATATTGATTTTGACAATGTACATTGTTCAAGCCATACACGCTGTTATAAATGCTCATACTTGAATTCTTATTGTTTACAATACATTTTTATAAACTTAATGTTTAGACTGCATGTACAATTGTTAAATATATCAAATTGAATGCTGGTAACTAAATCAAAACTGTTAATCTGTATTTCATGCATTGATTCAGATTTTCAAATTATATAACGGTCCGCTTGGGCGACTTTATCGTCATTTATCGTTATCGAGGTAAATCTGGTCAATTTATTGTGATACATGTTTAAGGCCATATCGCCCACCCCTAGTTGTGAATCAACCTTTAATGTTGTTACAATTGCTCCCGTTATTCCATAATTTCCCTTCTACTTTCGACGTGAAAGTGTTAAAACAGTTTCATCATTTAAAGATAGATTCTAGTCAAGATTTTGCCGATTTTTTTTTTTTTTTTTTTTAAGATAAAAAAGTAATTAGGTTCGCTACAACAGAGCCTTCTAGAGAAGTCTACTGCTTTAAGATGACGCCTGTTTACTAGCGCGGGAAAGTCTGTCATTTCGCATCTAGTTCTTGGTATATGATCTAACACGGCCGTCGTCTTCTGTCATTTCACATCTAGTTGTAGATATACAGTGGGGAGAACAAGTATTTGATACACTGCCAATGGGAAAATCCATTGACAGTAGGGCTGGGCGATATGGCCTTAAACATGTATCACGATAAATTGAGCAGATTTATCTCGATAACGATAAATGACGATAAATTCGCCCAAGCGGACTGTTATATAATTTGAAAATCTGAATCAATGCATGAAATACAGATTAACTATTTCTTGTTGATTTATTTACCAGCATTCAATTTGATATACTGTATTTAACAATTGTACATGCAGTCTAAACATTAAGTTTATACAAATGTATTGTAAGCAATAAGAATTCAAGTATGAACATTTATAACAGCGTGTATGACTTGAACAATGTACATTGTCAAAATCAGTATGCCTGTGCAAACATGTAATTGTAACACAAATGACTTGCAGCTTGAACAGTACACTTCAAAAAGACAACTTATTGTTAATGGCTGCTGTGACATAATTATTAAAAACAAGTGTTTACTTTATGGTTTAAGGGTTTTTTCCCCCCAGTGCATTTTTTAATAAATGCACGTACAATAAAAATAGCTGGGGCCATTTCTCGGTCATTATAAGTTTCGCCATTGGACTGTGCTTTATGCTGAATGCTTTACCATCACAAAAGCTATCAGAGGAATCACACACAGACAGATACAAAATAACGCCACATAGTAATTGCTAGATGCAGTCCGTGCCCAATCCACTCATTAAGTTCAGCCGTTTCGACAAGGTTAGAGCCGCTATCCGACTCCATAACGTTCATTTGTAGCGTTAGCCGCTAGCTAGCGTTAGCCTGGCTACCAGTAGAAAGCACTGAAAGCACCATCTCCGGAAATCGTGACAACAAAGGAGGACAGCGGGTGAAAGCCCGTCTGGATGCCACCAAGAGTCTACTAAATGTCGGTTGAAAGTTTGGTGAACCCCTCTTAAGCCACACTCCATCACGTTTTGCTTGTAGCGTTAGCTGCTAGCGTTAGCTTACCGGGCTTTTGTTTGATTGGCTTGCTCATGATCACGTGACTCCCTACGTAAGCACATTCACTGCTTTCTTAAAGGGGAATGAACATAGACGAACAACACAGAATCAAAGCGGGATGAAAATACTATATTTTCTTGTTTTATTAATTTACCGAATTTACCGACATGGTCAAAATTACGTCGGTCATCGTTAAGAATTTCGGTGACGGTAAATTTTCGGTTTACCGCCCTGCTCTAATTGACAGTGTATCAAATACTTGTTCTCCCCACTGTATGTGATATCTACCATAGCCGTACGTTGCCGAATGTTTGTAGCAACTAGCAAATGGGCGATGTTTATAGCGGCTGACGGCCGCAGTCAGGTATTATTGGTTTGTTTGTTTTTTTTATCTAGCGGCATGAGTTGAACATGATATTTACTCTTGGTACGTTCCTCTATGCGTTCTGAAGACCGCGCTGACTGTGTTTTATTTCCGCTTTACCTGGTATAATTCAATAATCGGAATTTGGATGTTTGTGAATCGTTCTCGAATCTTCCACGGCCAAATCGCGAATAATCTAAGAATCGGAAATTTCGCATGCCTCTAGTACTCTCTGGAATGTAGTTAGATGACAGTGAAGCAATGCAAATTATGTAATCAATCAGTCCCATGGCATGTTGCTGCCCAAAATAACATCTATGAGTTTCAGAGATATTTTAATTCACACTCTGTAGTACAGTATTCATGTGCTGACGTGTGACTTTCAAGGTGCGCCCAAGTGAGTGACGTGCGGGGGAAGTCAGGAACTCTGATGTCAGGTCCCGTTGGCCATTGAAGATCCCATTAGTTTAATATGACTATTTTCTTTATAGTGCATGTGAGGTTTTTTTTGTATTTGCAGCAACATTTATAAATTGGGGCCCAATAAGTCAAGGTAGCACTGTATGTTTGCAAATTACAATGCAAATCATATGTGAACACTGTGCCACACAAATGTTTTGATGAACCAATAATTTTCCATCGACATTTAAACAGAATACCGAACCATTTTCCACTTAGGTACAATTTAATGACAACCGGAAGTGGGTAGGGTAGCCAAAACCTTTACTCAAGTAGGCATAGCGTTACTTCAAAAGAATATTACTCTTGTAAAAGTAGTCATCCAAAAATGTTTTCCAGTACAAGTAAAAAAAAGTATTTGGTGAAAAGAATACTAAAGTAATGAGTAATTTTGTGAATAATTGATTACAATGTCTTCTTTTTTTAAACAATGCTATTATTTTTTTCTAGCCAGAATGTCATCAATATGAACTGTTACTATTATACTGTACTATAATCTATTACATGACCATATTAGGCCCAAAAAAATACACAAAAACTATTTTCCTGCCATGAAAGTAAAACAATCACAAACCTTTTGTGATGTTTTTTAATCAAAACAACTGGCGCTAAGGCAGAGATCCTCACCTGAATATTGAAAAATATATTTATATACAGTGCCTTGCAAAAGTATTCGGCCCCCTTGAATCTTGCAACCTTTCGCCACATTTCAGGCTTCAAACATAAAGATATGAAATTTAATTTCTTGTCAAGAATCAACAACAAGTGGGACACAATCGTGAAGTGGAAAAACATTTATTGGATAATTTAACTTTTTTAACAAATAAAAAACTGAAAAGTGGGGCGTGCAATATTATTCAGCCCCTTTACTTTCAGTGCAGCAAACTCACTCCAGAAGTTCAGTGAGGATCTCTGAATGATCCAAAGTTGTCCTAAATGACCGATGATGATAAATAGAATCCACCCGTGTGTAATCAAGTCTCCGTATAAATGCACCTGCTCTGTGATAGTCTCAGGGTTGTGTTTAAAGTGCAGAGAGCATTATGAAAATCAAGGAACACACCAGGCAGGTCCGAGATACTGTTGTGGAGAAGTTTAAAGCCGGATTTGGATACAGAAAGATTTCCCAAGCTTTAAACATCTCAAGGAGCACTGTGCAAGCCATCATATTGAAATGGAAGGAGCATCAGACCACTGCAAATCTACCAAGACCCGGCCATCCTTCCAAACTTTCTTCTCAAACAAGGAGAAAACTGATCAGAGATGCAGCCAAGAGGCCCATGATCACTCTGGATGAACTGCAGAGATCTGCAGCTGAGGTGGAAGAGTCTGTCCATAGGACAACAATCAGTCGTACACTGCACAAATCTGGCCTTTATGGAAGAGTGGCAAGAAGAAAGCCATTTCTCAAAGATATCCATAAAAAGTCTCGTTTAAAGTTTGCCACAAGCCACCTGGGAGACACACCAAATATGTGGAAGAAGGTGCTCTGGTCAGATGAAACCAAAATTGAACTTTTTGGCCACAATGCAAAACGATATGTTTGGCGTAAAAGCAACACAGCTCATCACCCTGAACACACCATCCCCACTGTCAAACATGGTGGTGGCAGCATAATGGTTTGGGCCTGCTTTTCTTCAGCAGGGACAGGGAAGATGGTTAAAATTGACGATTTATCTTCCAACAGGACAATGATCCAAAACATAAAGCCAAATCTACAATGGAATGGTTCAAAAATAAACGTATCCAGGTGTTAGAATGGCCAAGTCAAAGTCCAGACCTGAATCCAATCAAGAATCTGTGGAAAGAGCTGAAGACCCAGCTGTAATTGGAGCAAAAGGTGGCACTACAAAGTAAAAACGCAAGGGGGCCGAATAATATTGCACGCCCCACTTTTCAGTTTTTTATTTGTTAAAAAAGTTTAAATTATCCAATAAATTTTGTTCCACTTCACGATTGTGTCCCACTTGTTGTTGATTCTTGACAAAAAATTAAAATTTTATATCTTTATGTTTGAAGCCTGAAATGTGACGAAAGGTTGCAAGGTTCAAGGGGGCCGAATACTTTTGCAAGGCACTGTATATTAGGGGTGTGATGAATCACACAAGTCATGGTACAGTATGTACCTCGGTACGGAGTGACAGTTCGGTGTGGGTTCAGTACAACAGGAAAAACAAAAAGGCAGTTTTTCTCACAGCATTTGAAAGTTAAAGTTTTTATACCGTTACAATATTATACAGTGATCCTCGCTACTTCGCGCTTCAAACTTTGCGCCCTCAGTCCATCGCGGATTTTTTTCCAATAAAAAAAAAAGAAACAAAAAACAGATGAACTGTCCTGAGCCGATCGCGTAGTCTCACTCTCCCTCCCTCCCCCTGCTTTTTCTTTGTCAAGCAGTGCACTGGAGCTGCTTATTAAAGTTAATTGATTGACAGATGTTTGTGTTTGATCTTGCCAGAGACACAAACTTCAAAGCGCCGCATGCATCAATCATCGTTTGGCTTGTTAAACAGTTGCTGTGGCAACTCATTGTGTGTAAGTGAGCAGCTTGAGCGGATTTGAGTGGACTCACTCAACGAAGCATTCAATAAAGCCAAGCACTTTTCTACTACTTGATTCTTGTTTAAAAATTATTCGATGGGTAGGTAACATGTTTAAAACTTAAACTTAAAATATAATTATTATATTTGAAGTGCTTAAAAACATATATATATATATATATATGCAGGGGTGCACATAAGTGGTCCGCATGCGCGCATGCGTACTGGACGTAGACAAACGCGCTGGCCCTCAATGGCTTCCATACGCTTTTGCGTACCGATGGCTGACCACTGTATTTGCGGCGGACACGAGAAAATAACTTCTCAAAATGTCGAAGAGGCAGGCCCCACTGAGTAATTATTTCCGTGTTCCCCCACCTCCGTCAAAAGACAGACAGTCACGACAGAGACGTCACCGGAGCTACCGGAAAAAAAGGACTTTTGCTGAAAAGTGGCTGCAGGAGGTACCATGGCTAGAAGTAAATGATGCTCGCACGGAAATGCGGTACAAAATGTGCCGTGAGAATCCCAATGTCGCTGATAAGAGCAGCGCATTTTATGTAGGGTCAAAGAATTTCAGCCATCCGAACTTTGAAAAGTACGAAAAAAACAGAGCATGTGGAGCAAACTATCGAAAATCGATGTCAGCCCTATGGACAAGTGGCGGAATAAAGGTAATGAAAACCGCCATGCACTGACGAACGTGTTTTTGTTCGCATTTTACAAAGCTTAACATGGACGTTCAATGAGGTCTTATGAGGAGGACATCCCACTTTTACAAAGGCTTGGAGTTAATGGGGGAGCCGCATAATGCCCTTTATTTTGAATTGGTGCTTTTATGTTTATTTCTTTACATTTCACTTTAAAGTAATGGCAATTTCGTTGTGCCAGTTGATGTTAATCAAGCCTTAATAGTTAATGTAATTAATTAAAGTTAATTGGCTCTAAGTAAAGCTTGTCATAATTTTATCGCATCAGGCGGGTCGGCTCTCAAGCTCAATTAGGACCAAGTCACATCTCCAGGTCGTCCTCTGAGAACCTGGGCAAAAAAAATATGTGCACCCCTGTATATATGTATATGTATATGTATATATATATATATATAGATATATGGTATAAGCCGCAGCTGTTCTCACTGTATTATGGGATATTTACACCAAAACATATTAACCGGTAACACTTTATTTGACAGCGGTATCATACGACTGTCATAAGACCAAATGAACTGCCATGAAGCTTTCAACCAATTGGCTGCAAAACTTCATTGCTTCAATAAGCTTCATTTGGCCATCAGAGCTAATTTGGGGGAGACAGTCAACCTCTGCAGCCACCTTCTGTCAACACTGTTGTTGTACAACATGCCTCCCGGCATGCATTGCAGCACGACAGAGGAAAATAACGATCAAAATTCATGCTCTGTGCTAATTATTTATTCAGTTACTGTTTGAGTTGTTTCATTAATTGGTAGTTATGGTATTTGGTAACACTTTATTGGACAGTGGCGCCATAAGACTGTCATTAGACAATCATACTTATGACGTGACACTGTCATGAGCATTAATGAATGCTTTTAACAGATGTCATTTAGTGTTATCCTGCAAATTATCTCTTTTTTGAATGGATGTAAAAGATCCAAGCAGGACAAAAATGAAGTTAGTGCCATAATTTGCCAGATGACACTTAACCCTTTAACACCGAACGTGTCGGCAGCGACGTGTTTACACATATCGTCTTTGAAGCTTCGTCACGCTGTAATTACATCTCCCACGTGCTGCTGGTTGGTCTCGTTTGAAAGTGCGGAAGTTGATGTCCACACCAGTTTTTATTTGAAGTCAATCAGCCAAGAAAAACGGGAGATAATGTCATTTGAGTTTTATAGTTTTATTGCACTTATAAATATGCATTAAAACGCTGCACGGACCATGTATCCATCTCCATATTTCCATCATTTCTTGTCCTTTTTCAAAACTGAAAGCAACACAAGAGACTACTTATCCCAAGTGTCGTTGTGATGTCAGGAAGGACGAACCGAATGTGATCATTTTTAATAAATTTCCGAGCGAGGCGCCAACTATTGAAAGGGAGGCATGCGAAGCAAGCAACGGCCAGTGTTGTGCCGAAAAATGCACAACACCGGTTTGTTTGAGCGAGCGGCTTTGAAACGTGCAGAATGAATCTAAAACTACATTTAGCACAAGCTAATGCATTATTTCATTAACTCAAGGAAGAAGATGAGTCGTATTTGTCGTTGTTTTCCTCTGATGAATTGGCGTCTCGGCGAGTAGAAGTGACAGTAGAACGCAAACGGCGAAGGGGAGCTGTGTGACGCAGCTCCCTCCGTGACCTGTTCAAGAAGCTTTATTGAGTGCGCAAAAAAAAAAAAAAAAAAAAACCTTTATTGGGTCGCATGCCTGAAAAATCTGAATTCAACTACTTGTCAATATTTTTAAAAATACTTTTTTTCAATCTTATATATATCTTTTCTTCAATATAATCTTTTCAATTTTTGTGTAGATGTGCGTTCAAGAAGCTTCATTGCATGTACGTATATACTTTTGATAAGGTGATGGGTACAACACCTAACTTCACAAAGAGATATCTTCCAAACCTTTTTGTGTTAGATGATATATATAATTTTTTTCTCACTATTTTGCACTGTATATAACCTATTTTGACCATAGTATGTGTAAAGGCCAAAAACGCCTATGACCATACCTGCTGTTTGTGTTGAATTGACAAACGTAAAACTATTCAGTCTTATTTTTTTCCATTGAATGTTTATCCTAACAAGTTGAATAAATATTATCAAGCTTCAAAACGGTTGGTCAAGCATGTTTGGTTGTCAATTGGACGTCAACATTACAAATTTTGAAAAAAGATTTTGGGATTTTTTTGTCTTTTTGGGTGAAAAATGTGGATTATAATTGGTCAGTGAAGAAAACAACAGTTTAGACATGAAGTTCAAGGTGTCCTGAAAAAAAGGGACCCAATTTGGCCATTGTAAACAATTTTTTCTTTGAAATATAAAGGCAACATCAAATGCATGCAAATTCGGCCAAAATAGGCTTAGGTGTTAAAGGGTTAATGACATCTTTCAAAAGCATTCAGTAATGCCCATGATAGTGTCATGTCATGTCATATCATATATATATATATATATATATATATATATATATATATATATATATATATATATATATATATATATATATATATATATATATACACACAGGACTGTCTCAGGAAATTAGAATACACAATATTCTAATTTCCTGAGACAGTCAGGAAATTAGAATATTGTGTATTCTAATTTCCTGAGACAGTCCTGTATAAATACACAGGACTGTCTCAAAAAATTAGAATATTGTGTATTCTAATTTCCTGAGACAGTCCAGTATATACATATTTTTTTATTATTATTATTATTTTGGGGAGAAAAAAGTGAAAAAAAAAAGTCATATATATCTCTTTACAATGCTAAATTTGAATAAATACATGAAACACACACACACACACAAAAACTCTAGGCATTGTATAGGTGAAATTTATTTTAAAAAAATGTAAACAGTATGACCTATGTTTTTTTTTTTTAATGAAAAAAATCAGTTAACTGAGTTAATATAAACATCTTTGATATAGAATGTATAATGAAACGCCATTTACTTTGCTGAGTAACTAATTACTCTTACAAAGAGGTAATTACGTTTTGGTAGAAGTAATTTAAACTGTAACTAATCACTTTTTTAAAGTAAGATCAACAACACTGGTTACATCTGTATCATGGTATCATGGAGTCATATTGAGTGATTATAATTGTTATTGCGTGTCTCATTAGTGAAACTGACAAAAATAAAGTCAAATCTAACACATATGTAGAATAAAGAAGAAAAATGTATCATCGACTCTAGTGTAGGGCAAAATTGCAGAGTAAGAGTAGCATTTCTCCACAGATCTACTCAAGCAGCAGCAAGAATTATTGCGTGGTAAAACCATTCTCAGTAGTACATTTTTCTCCAAAATTTACTCAAGTAAATGTAACAGGGTAAATGTAACGTGTTACTACCCACCTCTACTGACAAGAGGCCAAGCTGCTAAACAACCATTAGCATTTTCAATCATTCAGGATTAGATTGAAGCTGAAAAAGCCAAAACAACCAAGTCATATAGCTCACCAGGATTGTTTTGAAGTCCCCCTCCAGAAAGTTCCTAAAAGGGGTCAGGAAATTGATGGCAGAACTTTGAATTAACTCTCGCTCTGCACTGCCAATCTGCTTCTGGGTCTCGCCACATTTTATCAAAGCATTTCCTACAATAGAGAGCAGCACAAACAAAACATCACTCCCATTATTGAACTGGACAGGAGATGGTACAATCTAGAAACGGGCGGTGTAACACAGGCCCCGCCATTCTCGTTGCAGAGTACAGAACATTTACAATAAGTACCTGCATAGAGTACACATACTCACCATAGGCAGTCCCAGGACCGAATTCATTTCCTGAGTCAATCATGGACTGGCCCAACAGTTCAGAGTTGTTCATTCGCGTTGGCGCCTTTTTTTCCAGTTTCTCATACACAAATTCTTCCAGTCGGACATCTGGAATTACAGGGGAAATTCAATTACATAGTCATGAGACAACAGAGAGGCAGCCTTTTACGGACAGAAAAATTCAATACAGTGATCACCAAAAAAGGAAAGCCAGGCAATTTTATACATCTACAGTGTTACAAAACAAAAACACAAACATTTTGGTAAAAATTTCATTTGAACGCTATCACTAGGCAGCCTATATTGTTTCGTACAACAAATCCATCCGACCAACTGTTAACACCAATTGGTCTGTTTATTTTTTAAATCCTCTCATACGGTGTGCTAGAGTGTTTATTGTTTTTTGTTTTTTTTCTCCCCCTGTAAGGAGGACGTATAGCTTAACTTTCAACTTACAGATGTCACAACCATCCTGCAGCTTGCAAGTGTTAGAAAAAACATGCTGTATCAGTCACCAATTCACAAAACACAAACTTTCTACTTTTATTCGCTTTATTTAGGAATAATAAGTAAGAGCTTACTTGGGTTGGGCTGTAATAAGACTTCAGTCTGCTTCATAATCTTTTCTGTCCATTGCTTGGTGGCTTCAGCTCTTACCAAAAGATTCTCCAAATGGGCATCCAACTCAGTTTTTTCCGCCTGACCAAACTTCTCCTCTGTGAACTTATTAAACACACAACAGATAACAAACTATTAAAAACACATTGAGCACACTTTTGGGAATTGAACGTTTAACTGTCATATCATCTGGACAAATTACAACGTCATGTGTCCAGCTAATGATCTTTTAGCGGCCTGTTTTGATGCTTATATTGACCCTAATATTAATTAACGGCAACATAAAACATGAAAGTGCTGCATAATATGGTATAATGTGGTAGTGAGGCACAATATTACTTTTTGAATAACATAGTACACGCCGAGGTTGCGAAATTTTCACGACGTATCAAAGAACGTAAGCTAGCAGCTATATAGCAATAATTCCACCGGCAAAACCTTCCAAACTTACTTGTACAGCACGGCTCAGGAAGGTACCCGCGTCTGCAGCTAGCCGCTTAACATTAAAATCCATGACAATGGGAATAATTGATCTTAATAATACTACGGTATGTTCTTTCAAAACAGCCCAACTTCCATCTCTTTGAAAACGTCACACAGAACCAATTTTTTGGTCGGCAGTTCCACCCAGCTGTTGAATGTAACAAAGATGAAACGACAACAACAAGACAGTTCCCTCTCCAGCTAAAGTAAAAGTTGGGCTGATACTGCGCATGCGGTCTTTAGGCGATTAAGCGATCGGGTTTGTTTTGTTTTGTTTTTCGACTGTTTTCTTGTTTTACACTAATTTCTTGTATACAATGGAGGTAGATTTTTCTCTTTATTATTCACTCAAAAAAAAAACGTTGCTTCAATCCAAAAAAAAAAGTCGCTTCAATCAGAATATATACACTTTCAATAAAAAAGTCACTTTAATCAAAAAAATGTGTTTGAATGCAAAAATAAATTTGAAAATAAAAAAAATGCATTTGAAAACTACTTTTTGTTGATTTTTTTTTTTTTTTGATTGAAACAACTTTTTGGATTGAAAACGCAAGACTACATTAAGTTTTACTTTTGCCCGCATTTTGGCTAGGACATTTGTGTCTTTACTATTCAGTCAAAAAACAATTTGCTTCAAATAAACAAACAAAAGATATTTCCAAAAGAAAAATCACATATAAAATATAATAAATATAAAATCATTATATATATATATATATATATATATATATATAAATATATATATATATATATATATATATATATATATATATATATATATATATATTTTATTTTTTTTTAGGGAAGGGCAATTTTATTTTTGCAAATGTTTTTTTTCTTTGATTGAATATATATATATATATATATATATATATATATATATATATATATATATATATATATATATATATATATATATATATATATATATATATATTTTTTTTTTTTTTTTTTGATTGAAGCAACTTTTTCAGGGATTGAATGATTTACACACAAATGTCCTACCCATAATATGGCCCAAACACAAAAAGGATTGCTTCAATCAAAGAAAACAGTTTGAATGAAAAATTAAGTGTTCAAATGCGAATTTCTGAGTCTCTTTTTTTCGCATTCAAAAACTTCTTTTCTATGATTGAATTTTTATTTTGGATTGAAGTGATTTTTCTTTTGAAAATATTTTTGATTGAATGATAAAGAGACAAATGTCCTAACCAAAATGTGGGCAAATCGCAAAACTACATTACTTCAATCAAAAAAGTTGTTTGAATAATTATTATTATTATTATTTTTTTTTACTTCAATCAAAAAAAAAAAAAAAAAAAAAAAAAAAAAAAAAAAAAAAAAAAGGAAACACCTAACATTTTGGCATCATTATCACTGAGCATATTTTTTTAGAATGGCATTAGAAATATTCTGATGAAGTTGAGCATCTTGTAGGGTCGGCACAATCCCCAGACCCCAACATTATTGAGCATTTATGGTCAGTTTTAGACAAGGGCGTAGGTTTGCATTGGGACGGTAGGGACTTAACACTACCAACTTTTCAGGATGCTCAAATTGTCCCCACCCACTTTTAAGCAACCTTATTTGCATTATACTGTATAATGATTTCGGTTATATAGGCGATTTAGATTTTCTTCCAACATGTTGTAAGGATATAATTATGTTCAGATTTAGATTTACCCCTTTTCACTAACCCTAAACCCTTTTCACATTTTTTTCCTCTCGAACGCACATTTGATTGTCTAATTATTTGACCCCCCCCCTCCACACACACACACACACACACACCCGACAGAAATACGTATAACACCAATTACCAATTACCAACATGCCGCCTCCTAATAGAAGTTTTTTTTTGTCCAGCAGCAGCCACTCTAAGTACTGTAAAAAGACGTCAGTGTTGTGGAGGTGCGGATCACACCGCTAATTTTGCTCCCGAAAGTCCGAACTGCATCAGTGTTAGCATAACCTTAACTTGCACGAATATCTCGAGGAGAAAGCTGCTTTGAGAGAAATATCCTCCTGGATGTTTTCTACTGTTAACGTTAATTAAAACTGTAAGAAATGTAGGTTTACTCCCCTCTCCCCAGTTTTTATTTTATTTATGTGGTCTTAAAGCAGCCCAAAGGAACTTTCATTTTTTGTCAAGCTTGGCTTTGCTTGTGGACAAAAGCAGTAGTGTTTTACCTGAAGGAAGGCTTCATTTGTTTGTCTTTTTGTTATACCCTGACTATGAAGTTTTCTGTTATATTTGTTTTGCTATGTGTAATTCCTATTTGTACCTGCAGTATTTATGAAGGATTTAGCGTAGGTTTTTGGACTGTGGAACGAATACATTGAATTATAATGTATTATTATGGGAAAATCCCACTCGACATATGACCATTTCAACTTACAACCCAGGTCCTGGATGGAATTTAATTCGTATAGAGGTACCACTGTAATTGTGTAAGTAGATGTATCACTGTATAAAATTAAATAAAGCAGTAAATTGATGAGAATATATGAATAAATGAGAATATAGTTTTTCCCTGGAGCCTGTGGTTAAACCATTTTATAGCACCGTATGTTTACATGTTATACTGTGTATATCATTTCATCGTGTTTTATGCTCCTGAATGAAATGGACCGCTTGGATGTGTGCGGAAGCGATCGTTTCAATTTTTGAATCTTGCACCATGAAAATGAGTGACTTCCGGCTCCAGTCTTGAGTTGAGAAAGAGGGCGCCGTGACGTGTACGGTAGAAGGAGTCCTCTTCACTATCCAGCCGTATGAGAAGGAATAAGAATTTAGCTGATTTTGGGGATTAATTCGTTTCTTTTTCGCATCACGCCAGCCAAACGGCAGCAGAAAAATGTTGCTGCACCAGGGAGAGGCGTGTGAGCCTTTTTGGGGTTGCAAAAGGTTCCCATTCACCGGTGGATATTGGCCAAAACAAGCCCTACTACTGTGGGACCATTGGACTTACGAGGAAGTGAGTAAACATTGTGTTTTGTATTATGTCAAATACTGAGATCATTTTAATCTGTAGGTGGCTTGCATTTTGCGGCTGACATGCTCCTTTTCCACTCAGCCGACGACCGGCGGCTTGTCGCACATCCCCCCGCCAGGAGAGTACTATACTCTGCTTGTTGCCCTCTTCAAATGCCCAGTGTTCTGTCAAATTTTCCACCCGATCAGAAATTGCGAGTTTGTGTTACAAATAGCTGCGAATACAGCGATTAGAAAGTAAACACTACAAACCTTTTTTAAATAAAGGCCTACTTACGTTTGATCATGGATGGGCATGTAAAAAGCTCTCATACACATTCTGTCATGTAAGCTGCACAACAACTGCAGCCGCTCTCCTATGACTCTCTCGCTGTTTACGTGTTCGGCGTGTAGTAAAGCATTATTTTGTCATATGCGTGTTGACCATTTGGCAGCTACACGCTCCTCCGACGTCGGACGGTTTGTCCGGCGGTCATTGTTCAGTTGCTTCCCCGCAAAAGAGCCCTCTGCCATCAGCAGGGGAACAACGAGCTCTAGCTTGCTCGCCGCCAGGCGGGTTGCTGATCAGCGAAAACAATTGACAACCCCACCATCGTGTGAAATGATCCGGGCTAGTTATGTGGAATTTTCCGCTTTGAAGACTTTGAAACATCACTCGGTTTGGGTTAGCATGTCGGCTAGCTGTCACGCCTCTTGGTTTGTTTACATTCTCCGAAGCTGGCAGGGAAATGACAAAAGCCCGACTAACTACGGTGGCATAAAATATCGTTCGGGAGGTGCGACAGTAAAGGTGAAGTCGACAGTTTTGATCATTATGGAGTAATTTTGCCATGTCTTACTGAATAAATGCGTTTGTATTATTTAATATTCCATTTAGCAAAAGACTGTTATTTGTCATGACCATACCATTTATATAGCTATTGGGGGAAAATACTTGGATAAAAACAATATCCTGTAAAAATATTGGAGTTGAGAGACTGAAACAATGACATTGTTGACACGGCTTTCTACGTTGCATTTTTCTCGTTCTGAATAATTCCCCCTCAATGGACTGAATAGTAAAACAGATGAGACTATTCTCCTGCTGACATCATCCACCTGTTAGGGACGCTAGAGCCCTCTAATGGTAGGCGTGGCTAACCGGCAGATTAAAAGACAATTTTCTTGTCAACTGCGCTTTGCCAAATTGTTGTATGTTGTCGAATCGTCTCAAAATATGATTCTAATTCACATAATACCATTTAAGACTTCTTTTCTCCTGTCATACGCACTTTAACACTCAAAACAAAATGGAGAAAATTTGACTTGGTTTAAGAAAATAATCTCGTTAGGATTGTTATAAATTTGCAGTGTGTTTTACAAAGCAGATTTCTGTTTTGAAATATAAGTTGGGATAACTCTTTTTTTGGGGGGGGGGAACTAGCAGAGTAATAAACATTAACATATTGGCATGGAAAATGAATGACAGAATAAATTTACTTAACATGCTTGATGTGGGAGAAACAAACCCATGCAGTCACAAGGAGGACAAGCAAACTTCTCACAATTCAAATGCTGAACCACAAAACTGTGAGGAAGGCATACTAACCTGTAGACCGCCGTACTGCCAACACATTAATTACATGGCCATGAATTTTGGCTCGACCATCATTGACTCCCCCCTACAAAATATTGTATACTGAAAACCAACCATAAATATAATTGTATTTTAATAACTGACATTAACTCCAGGTGGTTAAGTCAGTCATGTCAGTTGACGTGGGTGTTTTTTTTGTTGTCAAGGCTCGACTCCAAAATATACATTTGCAACAACATTAAAAAATGGTGCAATAACTAATCCGCCCCCCAAACTCTATTTCAGCATATTGTCGACGACAGATTTCAGTGACAGGATGGAATTGTTAGTGAATTACAAAGAAGTTGACACATGCAGGATACGAGCAATTTCCAATTCATGATTTATTTCTCAACCATCTCTTTATTTCTGAGAAAATCTTTTTTGTGAAAGTGGACTTTGGCAGATTGGGAAAAACAACTCTTCAGGTCTGGATATAATTATGCCAGACATGCACAGCTACCTGCTGTGTGGGAGGAAGTCAGGCACAGGGAGAAATCAAATGACTTCCCTTCTGTTAGTTAACTATGCACGCTTATCCGTGACCTATTTACCCAGCTAAACAATGGTGTGGAAGAGTTTTCATCATCGGGTTCATTCATGTGTTTTCTTGTGTCTTACGCCACGCAGAGGTGGCCATCCTACATCTTTTACTGCGTTGCCATGGCATTTTTATGACATATGACATATTTATATACATGTTAAGTTTAAAGTTCTGACTGTAAAAACCCAGATGGTACAGATGCATGCATACATATGTACATGCATACTTATGTACGTTAATAAGGAGACTGGCTAGGCAACTCCAGGACCTTAAAATGCTTCTTACGAAGCCACTCCTTTGTTGCCCTGGCTGTGTGTTTGGGATCATTGTCATGCTGAAAGACCCAGCCACGTCTCATTTACAATGCCCTTGCAGATGGAAGGAGATTTTCACTCAAAATCTCTCGATACATGGCCCCATTCATTCTTTGCTTTACACAGATCAGTCGTCCTGGTCCCTTTGCAGAAAAATAGCCCCAAAGCATGATGTTTCCACCCCCATGCTTCACAGTGGGTATGGTGTTCTTTGGATGCAGTTCAGTATTCTTTCTCCTCCAAACACGAGAACCTGTGTTTCTACCAAAAAGTTCTATTTTGGTTTCATCTGACCATAAAACCTTCTCCCGGTCTGGATCATCCAAATGATCTCTAGCGAATCGCAGACGGGCCTGGACGTGTACTGGCTTCAGCAGGGGGACACGTCCGGCAGTGCAGGATTTGAGTCCCTGGTGGCGCATTGTGTTACTGATAGTAGACTTTGTTACTGTGGTCCTAGCTCTCTGTAGGTCATTTACTAGGTCCCCCTGTGTGGTTCTGGGATTTTTGCTCACCGTTCTTGTTATCATTTTGATGCCATGGGGTGAGATCTTGCATGGAGCCCCAGATCGAGGGAGATTATCAGTGGTCTTGTATGTCTTCCATTTTCTAGTAATTGCTCCCGCAGTTGATTTCTTTACACCAAGCGTTTTACCTATTGCAGATTCAGTCTTCCCAGCCTGGTGCAGGTCTACAATTTTGTCTCTGGTGTCCTTCGACAGCTCTTTGGTCTTGGCCATAGTGACTGAGGTTGTGGACAGGTGTCTTTTATACCAATAATGACTTAAAACAGGTGCCATTAATACAGGTAACGAGTGGAGCCTCGTTAGACCTCGTTAGAAGAAGTTAGACCTCTTTGACAGCCAGAAATCTTGCTTGTATGTAGGTGACCAAATACTTATTTGCCACTCTAATTTGGAAATAAATTCTTTAAAAATCAAACAATGTGATTTCCTGTTTTTTTTTCTCCACATTCTGTCTCTCATGGTTGAGGTTTACCCATGTTGACAATTACAGGCCTCTCTAATCTTTTCAAGTAGTAGAACTTGCACAATTGGTGGTTGACTAAATAGTTATTTGCCCCACTGTACATACATATATACATGCATACTTATGTACGTACATGCATAGAAACATAGATACATATATGTATCTATTTATATATCTATCTATCGATGTATAGATATATATTAGAGACGTGACTGAAAATTCGGTGCCGAAAACTTTTGGCTGAGAATGGCAAAAATTCCATTCTCGTTTTTCGGTTAAAAGACCCAATATTTACCACCGAATAGTGTGAAGTATCTCCTGTCTTGAGTCTTCTTGTGATGACGCAATCAAAACACAGCGAGAAGCAACGTTGCTTCTCGTCCCACGTCACATTATGTACAGTGCATTTGAGCCTGTGTGAATAATTTGGAGTTTAATCAAGCGAGAAATATACGAATAAAGTAGTAAATGCATACATGTGCATTTAGTTTAGCACAATAATTTTATTCGACATCCGACGTGAAACGCACATTGAGATCTCATTTAACGAGGGTAGGGGAATATGAGTTGGCAACGGCCCACTCTTGCGCTAAGCAGTACAGAGAATGGAAGGATGATTTTTTTTTTTTTTTTTTTTTACATCTCTAAAGCAAAAGATATCAAAATGTTGGATGAATCAAATTTAACTATGTTGTGGCGAGTGCTTAAAATGAATGGATATAGAAGTCAGCACTTTTAGGAACCAACAGCCCCTTTGAGGGAAGCATTATTTTCTGTCTCAGGCTGTTCCAGTAGTAAATCTGCTTTTTCACTTCTTAAGAACCAAGCATACTCCACGGAGTGGGAAGACAAAAACCAAATGAATTCTACACATCAGCAAGAAAAAAAAAAAAAACATGTTTCCAGAACTCAAGAAACCTCATCTCTCAATCTTGAACTGAGGAACTTCAATTAAAACATCATACACATGCAAGCAACTTTATATTTTATTAGCAACTGATGGTTTTTAACAACACTCTTATGTTCTTACTCATCTCAAGCTCTTGGCAAACACTGCCCTCTTCTTGCATAATGCAACTTTGACACAACAAACAGATTCAAGTCTCATTCAGTCCAAGGCTTTTTAAACAAGACTGTCATAAATTGTCATTTCAAAGCAAATCAGCAATTTAAGGGAAGTTTATGAATAGGAATGAAAGGTACTAACTAAAGCCATTTCTTATTTGGGGCGTCTCAAAAATGAACTACATTTTACGCAGTTTTTTGGAACATGCTTTCAGCTAGCTCGAGCAGACGAGGATATCTGAGTGTCTTCTTCTTCCAAGTCTCTGGGATTCCTTGGAGGCCAGTCTGAAAAACATCATTAAACACAAGAATGACTGACACACATTTACACAGAAGTTCATTCAAATGTTAGCCGTTTTTTTTTTTTGCCACTGCAAACGTAAATATCTAGCTCAGTAAGAAACTATTGCCTGCTTATCCTCTTTCAACTGTTACTAAGAAGCTGGAGTCCATCCTACACTCAGAACGCACCAGACTGGCTAATAGTCAATCGCAGAGCTCATTGAGACAGGCAACCATTCAATCTCACATCCACACTGTCACAGAGTGGGAATCAAACCCAGCTGCCAGCACCAAAGTGGGTGATTAAACCACTACAAAATCATCAGTAAATTTAAATATCAATGAGATAAACACGCTAATTTACCGCGATGCATAATTACAATGAAGAAAATTACAGTGGTATGAAAAAGTATCTGAACCTTTTGGAATTTCTCACATTTTTGCATAAAATCACCATCAAATGTGATCTGATCTTTGTCAAAATGACACAGATGAAATAACAGTGTCTGCTTGAACTAAAACCACCCGAACATTTATGGGTTTTCATATTTTAATGAGGATAGTACGCAAGCAATGACAGAAGGGGGGAAATAAATAAGTGAACCATCACATTTGATATTTTGTGGGACCCCCCTTTGGCAGCAATAACTTCAACCAGACGCTTTCTGTAGCAGTAGATCAGTCTGGCACATCGATCAGGTCTGAACTTGCCCCATTCTTCTTTATAAAACTGCTGTAGTTCAGTCAGATTCCTGAGATGTCTGGCATGAATCGCTGTCTTTAGGTAATGCTGCAGCATCTCAATGGGGTTCAAGTCTGGACTTTGACTTGGCCACTCCAGATCGTGTATTTTGTTCTTCTGAAACCCCTCTGAAGTTGATTTGCGTCTGTGTTTTGGATCATTGTCTTGTTGCAGCATCCATCCCCTCTTTAGCTTCAACTGTCTGACAGACAGCCTCAAGTCTTCTTGCAAAACATCCTGATAAACTTTTGAATTCATTCTTTCATTAATGATTGCAAGTTATCCAGGCCCCGAGGCATCAAAACAGCCCCAAATCATGATGCTCCCTCTACCATGCTTCACGGTTGGGAAGTGTTGATGTTGGTAAGCTGTTCCATTTTCCTCCACACACGACGTCGTGTGTTACTCCCAAACAATTCAACTTTGGTTTCATCGATCAACAAAATATTTTGCCAAAACTTCTGTGGAGTGTCCAAGTGCCTTTTTTACAAACATTAAATGAGCAACAATGTTTTTTTCAGACAGCAGTGGCTTCCTCCAGGGATCCCTCCCATGAACATCATTCTTGGCAATAGTTTTACATATAGTTGATGTGAGCACAGTGGTATTGGACTTTGCCAGTGATTTATGCAAGTCTTTAGTATGACACAGGTGCCCATGCGGAGTTTGTGGTTTGCGAAGTGGCTTTCAATGATGGCGATCTCCCTGACGATGATGATGATGGTTTTTCCATTCAGGAAACTTTCTTTCAGACCCCGCCACCGTCTCCAACTCCGGGTTATGACAATATACGTCGACATGTCTAATGATTCGATTGAATAAAGCCTTTTAGGAGGTTCTTTCTGATGATGTTTCTGTCGCAAATATTGAATAAACAGGTGGGAAATGTTGAGGTAATTATCGAGGGTTGATTGAACATTTGCTTGATTGATTGAATATTTGCTTGTGCTCATATATACCATACATAATACATATTGCCATATTTTTTTTCTTATTTGATATAACCAGTAAATGATTATTGCTTGCTATACTAGGTATAATGTTTAAATATTACAAAGTGTTAAAAAGGGTCGGGATGACAACTGCCTTGCTTCATGGCCGCATCATTGCGTAACTAGACCTTCCGGGACATCTCCAGCACCTGGCATCTAGACTTTCGTCTAGACCTTCGAGGACAATTTTTCCATTCGAGGACATCTTCCATGGCCGCAGCGTTGCATAACTGAAGTGTCTGGGTCATTCTGACCACTTCACCTGTGCCCTTGCTTACACACGTGCATGTAGTTAGTTCCACCTACATGCTCACACATAGCCAACCAAAATCACATGGGTGTCTCCAGCTAAATAAAAAGAGCAAGGAGGGTTTTTTCCTTAGATCAATTTTGGTGACTATACAGCATAATCTAGCATTTCTCTGTCTAGTCCCTCTTTGCTCTCCTTGGCCAAGAAAACTGAGTGTCTTCTCTCCTTATTTTTGGGTAATTTTACAAATGTCTACCTAAGGGTCTATTTTTGAACTTGACACAGACACTCTAGAGTTCTTTTTTACCGGTCAGAGTATTCTGCGCTGAACTCTTGGCGTCATCTTTGGGGGACGGCCACTCCTTGGGAGAGAAGCAACAGCGCCAAACTCTCCATTTGTAGATAACTTCTCTGACTGTCGATTTATGAACATCCAGACTTTCGGAGATTGTTTTGTATCCTTTCCCAGCTTTGTACAATCAACAATCCTTGATTGCAGGTCTTCAGACGGCTCCTTTGACCGAGCCATGATGCACATCAGATAATACTTCTCATCAAGAAATTTCTTACCAGGTCTGTGTTTTAAAGTGGGCAGGGCAGCTTTAAACCACTCATCAGTGATAGGGCACACACCTGACTTAAAATATTTGGTAAAAATCAGTTTCAATTGCCCTGAAGTCTCTTTAGACAGAGGGTTCACTTACTTATTTTCCCCCCTCTGTCATTGTTTGCATGCTATCCTCATTAAAATATGAAAACCTATAAATGTTTGGATGGTTTTAGATACAGCAGACACTGTATTTTCATCTGTGTGACTTTGACAAAGATCAGATATTTGACATTTTAACATTTGATGGTGATTTTATTATTATTTATTATTATTCATTATTAAAGTAGAAAACTACATAAGGGAAAATCACATTGTTTTTTTTAAATCCCCACAATAAACCTGGTGTAAGAATTTTCACAACAGTATTTGCTCGAACACGGTTTAAAAGGGTAACACCGTTTGTTTTCGACGACTAGATGTCCTCAGACTCCTCACCACACACCCAGGTCACAGAGGAACAGCGTGCGGGGCTGAGGGGGGTGTGGTTATGCGCCGGTTTAGCTGCACACACATTTTTTTTTTTTTAATGTAATTTAATTAATTTAAAAAAAAAAAAAAATGTTTTCAAGTAGAGTACTCGGTGGTGTGCCTGCTGTCGGCCAGCATACACATACAGTGCCCTCCATAATTATTGGCACCCCTGAAAAACATGTCTTTTTTAGCTTCTAATAATTTTTAAAAATTCAAATAATATGGTTGAAGTTGAAGCCTGGGACCGTGTGTATTTTTGTGTGAAATTAAACATTTCACACAAATAAATGCAGCATTTGCAGTTTTACACTAAATGGCATGAAAGCTGTGTGAGATTTAAAAAAAAAAAAAAAAAAAAAAAAAAAAAAATTGTCAATTTTCACACACTTAACTGAAAAACATTACACTAAAATGTGTGCAAAGGTGTTTAGAAACACTGCTTAAGTTAGCCAGTCATACCATTTTTTTGTCCAGTGGTCTCCTGTCAGTGCAACAAACGTAACTCTGGCTAGTTGCTCCACGTTCGTTGCCTTTTCATTTTCAAAAAGTTCATGAATTTTTGTGGCAATAGTTGCCCGTGAAGCTGTTGGGTCGCCCAATGCTATCTGGATGAGATTTTCAAGGCCCTTGTCTTCGACTAAGTTAATGGGTCTCTACAGTCTCTGGCTACCCATCTAGCAATAGCAGTAGTCAACCTACTTGTTGTTCTTTTGTTGACAAGTCCGAGTCCGCACTCTGCCAGTGTAGTTTGATGACTGCAGCTTGTTTTTGCGGAGTTAGCGTCATTGCTAACACTAGCGAAGATATGCTTGGCCCGAAGGTGGTACTTTAGGCTGGTTGTGCTTCGATGGAAGGACAGTTCATCACAGCAGTATGTGCACACAACTTTTGTTTTATCCAGATTTCAATTAGGCAGCTTTTTAAAATGGAATTTGCCATGAAGCAGTCCAGGGTCATCATCCTCACTCATTGTGGCTGGCTGCATTTTGTCCTGCATTGCCGCACGGAGAACGTAAACATCATCGTGTGGGACTACGGGAGGCAGGTGAGGCCAAAATTAGTGTGAGCGGTAAATTGCGTTATTGTTTTTTAATGCGTTAATATTTCCAGATTAATCATGGTCGTTAACGCGTTATTGTTGACAGGCCTAGTTTTAATATTAAATTATTGTGATTCGTACTGACATTTATCTTTTAAGAACTACATGCTTTTCTATCCAAGGTACCCTTTAAAAGTTTCACATGTCGAAAATAGACAGAAGGGAATTAATGCAATAACGGAGCAATTTTAACAATTATAACGATTGATTCACAACATCAAATGTATTCCAAACATAGCAAAGTTTACTATCTTGTTATCCTAATATCCACAATACTCCTGTGTCTAGTTAAGTTTAGGGTAAAGAATTGGGCTAGGGAAAATTGTCTCAAAAACTCTTTGAACTTCACGTAGTGTGACCTATGTTTTTTTGTTGTTGTTGTTGTTGTTTTTTGGGGGGGAACAAAAAAACATGAAAAGTAACACCAGTAAAGGCCCAAGTACACTGCATGCGTGATCGTTGTGGTTCCGGTCCGGTTCAGTGTTGCCTGCGTGCCACGCAGTCCGTCAAAAACAGGAAAATCATACCGGCTGCTGCACGGCTGCGGTCCGCCAACCTCGTCCCCCCGTGAGCTCTCGCGTGATCGCGCGCGATAATGTGCCATTTAAAATAACGAAAAACACACGGAGTCTATACTCATCAGAGAAGCAGAGAGAGAGCACATATTTTCTTTGCATATTGATATTTTAGTTAATCTGGAATTAAGAGACAGACATGACTGCACCATGATGAGATCAGGACAGAAAAACACACATAATAGGACACCTTGCAGCTTCCTTTTTTATATTGTCCTTATAGAAAGGATCTGCTGCATCATAAATGATTTTGTGGGTTTCCACCTCCATGATGAAGCGCTCATCATCCATCTTCGCTCGTGTTTAAACCGTGATTAGGCACCTGGGCTGTTACGTCCAGGCCCAGGGCCGCCCATTTTGTCAGATGCGTGTCTGGCAAAAATAGAAAATAGCCAATAGACCCTACCCACGTGACGTCACAACTCCTTCCTCCTGACTGGTGCCGCCCAATTGTCCGTCAACACATCATGTTTCCCTGTTACGGCTACGTACATTCCTCCTATTTATGATGTGTTTTTCTGCTCGTTAACATTAATAATCAAAATGGTGAAGGCGTGTGTGGCGGTCAGTTGCAATAACAGAGAAGATAGACGGAGAAGACGGAGAGACTTGAAGTTCTACCGGATTCCGAGAGACCCGGAGAGAAGAGAGCGAGATGGGCTGCTGCAATTCGACGAGAAAACTGGGCTCCAAACGATTACCACAGATTATGTAGTAGTCATTTTATATCTGGTAAGATGCATTTAATATATATTCAGAGGGTTTTGGGCTGACAACCACAATTAAGATCATTGCTAGGCTAATCGCCGACAGCATACACGTATGTATGTAGTGAGAGTGCTATCGCTAAACCATATAAACATTAATAGCCCTAACTCCATTGACAAACGACATGAAATACATTAGACTTGACAGTGGATGTTAGCAATAACAAAAGATTTTGAATTGAAAATTTCGTAACTCACCTTTCCAAGCACAAGATAGATTCCTGCCGAATTTTCGTGGACGAGGACCTGTTTCACCCAACCAGCAACGAAGTATTTATAAGCCTCCAAGCTCTTAAAGTTTTTCAAACTTTCGTGAGAATAGGCTGATTTTGTGTGGACAAGATAGTTGTACAGTTCAGGGTAGCTAGCAGATGTCAGGCAAATACGGCGGAGACAGCGGGTCGAAAAACATCGATTTAGGCATCAAATATGGATCTGGCGAATGGATAAACTGAAGCTTTTCCACATAACGCCTTTTATGCAATGCATCAAGTGAATTTTTGGCATCTGAAAGCACCGGGTCTTCCATGAAATGCATTATAAATTGCTCGATCAATTGAGACCATTGATAATACAGACACAAAATGACGGACAAGTGGGCGGAACCATACAGCGAGCATGCGGCACGCCGGAGTTGGTCCGCAGTCAATCCGGAGCACTGACGTGGCCGGTATACGTTGAACAATAGGATATAATGGGAACGGATTGGCTCCGGCGCTATTTTTTTTTACCGGAGTCGGACCGGAAACGCAACGATCACGC
This sequence comes from Corythoichthys intestinalis, assembly GCF_030265065.1. NCBI lineage: Eukaryota > Metazoa > Chordata > Actinopteri > Syngnathiformes > Syngnathidae > Corythoichthys > Corythoichthys intestinalis. The sequence continues at coordinate 35,223,022 of NC_080414.1, read as the reverse complement.
ATGCGGTGTACTTGGGCCTTTACTTTGCCAAGTAACGAATTACTCTTACATTCAGATAACTGAGTTACCAACTGAATTACTTTTTGGTGGAAGTAATTTGTAACTGTAATTAATTACTTTTTTAAAGATTAACAACACTGAATATCACTAAGACTAATAAGTATTTTTGTCCAAAAGACGAAAATTAAAATGGCTGCCAAAAACAACACTGACTGGAAACAATTTAATTTATATGATTCACGCTTGGATAAATGTCAACACTATTAGAAAAGCTTTGAAGTCAACCAGTTAAATGAATGATAAATGAATGATAAGACTGTTTCGTTTGAAACTATGATATTAGGAAATCCATGAGAGGAATCAAGCTTGTCTTAACTGTACAAGAAATTTCCAAGTGCCAAAGAAGAGAACACATAATGCTGGATTTAATCTATTATTGTCCCTTGTTTACTGTGTCCTTTTCTTTACTGAATGTATTGGCAGGATACACAGTGTCATGCTGCTATGATGTCATTGTAGCTGACGCAGCTCTCACTATCCGCCTACACTCTCCCATAGCTGAAATACAAGCCAGATCAGCGTTTACAGTTACGAACCATTCCACGGAGAACTGCAGTAAGTACATTATATGTATGAAGACCAAAACAGAATGTTTCAATATCCTGCATTACACTGATAAGTGAGAGGTCCCTACTGTATCTCAAGCACAGCTCTAACAGTGCGACTGACTTACTGTGTTTTGGCAGCTGTCCCGGAGAGAACACTTATGCCTTTCCCTTTAAAAGCTGACGTTTTTGACAGTATTTCCTCAATAGAGTAGTTTGATACTTTGCCATTTTAAACTCTGCTGCAGATCATAAAAGCATGGCAATTGATGTAACATCCATGTGCATATTCAAAATGGGAAGGTTAAGTTTTACAAAAGGTATTGCAAATTAGATAAGAGCGTCCAGACCTTGAGAATTCTACAACTTGTTTTTAGTTTTAATACTGAATAAAGTGCAGGCTAGTGTATTTTTTTTTTCCTGAATGAGTGTGACTAGGAAGTTATAAAGCTACTACCGTAATTTTCGGACTACATTCCCTGACAAAGGTCTTGTCGCTTATCCATTTTGTAGAAACAATTGCTAATAACCTGACTTTTAATTATTCAATTGGTTTCAGAAATGGCTCATATGAAAGCTAAGACCCTCCCAAATGATGTTGAATGTACAAAAATAGATTTGTTTCACTGAAAAAAGATTTGTTATTTAATGAAGACATAAAGGTCCAACTTTGGCAAGACAAAAGTTTTGTCGCCTACAGAAAGTAGTGTGAAAATTGAACAAAAACTGTACTTCAAATATAAAAATATGTGACATAACTTAAGCGAATTACGTAGTAGTGTCGTGAGATCCAAATTTAATATTTTGTATTACTCCCATGGGCTTCGGCAAGGATTCATACAAATTATTGATGAAGTTGTTCATCAGGAAAATCAAAGAAAGCAGTCTTGCATGCCTCCCAGAGTTCATCAACATTCTTGGGTTTCGTCTTCCATGCTTCCTCTTTCATCCTACCCCAGACATGCTCAATGATTTTCATGTCTGGTGACTGGGCTGGCCAGTCCTGGAGGATCTTGATCTTCTTTGCCTTGAGGAACTTTGAGGTAGAGATTGAAGTATGCGATTGAGCACCATCCTGCTGCAGAATTTCTCCCTTTTTATGGTTAGGAATGTAAGAGGCAGCTAAGATTGGTGTACCTGTAAGGTGTACCTGACTATAAGCCACCACCCACCAAATTTGACATGAAAACGGAATGTGTTCATCGATAAGCCGCACAGAACCATAAGCCGCAGCTGTGCTCACCGTATTATTGGATATTCACACCAGTTTCTGAGGTACTTCCACTTTACTTCTGCATTTCTGCTCTCGTTATACACGTTGTCTAACCCAGTCTTTTTCGACCGGTGTGCTGTGGCACACTAGTATGCCCTGAGAGATCGTCAGGTGTGCTGCGAGAAATGATTCAATTTCGCATTTTTTATATATCATCGGGAGGAGTTGCACTCGGAACGAAGGAGGAGGTACAAGGTTGCGGTCATGTGCATATGAGCGAACATTGCTCGTGTCGCATTGAAGAACCGCTCGGATTTCTAGCAATAAGCCACCTGGCTGTCCACGACAATGTGGACCCCAGCACGTCTACTGTACATCATTTGATTAGACTTCTCAAGTGTCGATATACACGAAATTGTCCTTTCCATTTTAGCCATATGTGACGACTGTCAATCCTCCCCCTGTGTTTTATTCCAATACATTGTCGAGGACCGTAAGGTGTCTGATTGCTAGAAATCCGAGCAATTCTTGAACACGACAGGAGCAGTTATCCAAACGTTGCTTAAAAACAAGCTGATGGACTATTTTTTTTGCCTTCATAAAAACACAGAGAAACAGGCAGCTTTTTGAGAAAAACTACAAAGGTAAATGAGAAAGCCCTCAAAGCCTTGTTGCTGACTGAACTTGTTGCTAAATCCAAAAAGTCCCACACTGTGACGGAAACATTAATATTACCTGCCTGCAAAGCCATTGTCAGCAAGGTGCTCGACTCAGATGCAGTTAAAGACATTGCTAAAGTCGCCTTGTCTGATAATTCTGAGCTTTTCAAGCCTAACTGCTATATAAAAAATAAAATAAAAACAGAGAGACTGGGAGCTGTTGACGAAGATTCCTGCCAGGATATTGGCTTCGAGTTCATCTAAACAGGCTCAAGTTTCTTACTGAGTAAGTATAAATATGGACAAATTATTTTATAATTAAATATACTGTGCAGAGAGTAATTTTGGAACATTTTTTATATGTGGTGTGCCGCGAGATTTTTTCCAATGTAAAAACGTGCCGTGAGTCAGAAAAGGTCGAAAAACACTGCTCAAACCAAAACAACAAAGAAACTGGAGCGGCATCACTCATCAAAATCCCTCAAAAAAGACAATTTGGAAATACCGCTTCCATCTGCCATCATCACGACATGTGGGGACAACATGAAGAAATGGCGAAGAGTCGCCACAACCATGTTTTTGTATTTTATTAGTCTAATGCCAGTGGATGGAAACGCAATCAGGGCATCCAGTGCCTGCACATCAACAAAGTTGAATGTGTCCTAACACATGAAAACAGGAATTTTGTGTTCATGAAGGCAGATGTGCAACAGCTGAGACATTAGCTTCGCTAAATATAGCTATACAACAAAAAAAGGAATGGAAAACTAACACTCATCTACTACAAGTCATACACAGGCTTTTTACCCTAAATGCATAAATGCAAGTGTTACACATTTGTTTACAGGTAGAAAATCGCTTCTAGGCAAGGGGAGACAACTTGATGTGCCTCACAACAACACTTGTGTCGATGGACATATTTCGAGACGCAGTGCATTCTACCTTGATAATGGAAGGCTTGATTTATGCTCTGCCTTCGTTCAGATTTTTCTGATAATTTTATAAATTGTGATTTATTGACCTGTTTTACACATGCACCAATTGATCGAAATAAAATAAGAAATGGAATAGTGCTGTCAGGTCTTCAGACAGCTCTTTTGACCGAGCCATGACGCACGAACATGTACAGTAAGGCATAGACTTCATAATTGTATTGACGGGTCATTTCCGTCAGCCACTGCGCAAGGCCTTCAAGTGGGGGGGCTGTCCTACAGTCATCTTCAGGTTTCGCAGTCGGTTGCAACACATGCAGGGATCCAACGCCGGATTTATGTTGAAACAGTACGAAAGCTGTACCGCATACAAACAGGAAGGATTGTCTCAGGAGTGATTTGTTCGGGGATTCAAGGTAATTACGTATAATATTTTCATACCATGCATGAATTTTGAAACGTTGGGAAAAAAAAATCAATGGGAGAAATCAACCGCCACGGCATTGGTGTCATTCTTCGACATATATACTGGACTGTCTCAGAAAATTAGAATACACAATATTCTAATTTTTTGAGACAGTCCTGTGTATATATACAGGACTGTCTCAGGAAATTAGAATACACAATATTCTAATTTCCTGACTGTCTCAGGAAATTAGAATATTGTGTATTCTAATTTCCTGAGACAGTCCTGTATATATACACAGGACTGTCTCAAAAAATTAGAATATTGTGTATTCTAATTTCCTGAGACAGTCCAGTATGTAAGATAAATGCTAACTGCCCAGTTTATGCTCTTTTAACAAAGAATCGATGCCGTTTTACGTTCATATCTATAAAGAATTCGGGTATTCAAGCATTTATTCACAAGAATTTTCACCGGAAAAGCTCTTAGTTGTGATAAGGGGGCTGCCACAATGGCTAACAGACTAGCATCATTCTTCGACAGATTTACGTAAAATAAATGCTAACTGCCCCCCCCCCCCCTTTAACTAAGAATTGAGACTTTTACGTTCGAAACTATAAAGAATTGGGGGATTTAAGCATTTTTTCACATGAATTTTCACCAGACAAGCTCTGTTTACATATGACGGCCGCCACATTGATTAATTGACTAACATCGTACTTTGACATATTTACGTAAAATAAATGCTAACTGAAGGTTTTTTTTTTTTTTTTTGCTTTTAACCAAGAATCAAGACTGTTTTACGTCCATATCTATAAAGAATTCAAGGATTTAGGCATTTATTCACAAGCATTTTCAATGAAAAAAGCTCTTTGTGATTCCACTCATCAGCCACGCCAACAATGCAGGCCCCCTCTTAATCGGCCCCGCGCCCCGTCAATATCATTATGAAATCTATGAGTAAGTGTTTGAAAAATCTATTCCAAAATATATGGCGATATTACATTATGCAATTTAGGGCTGAATAATATTGGAAAAAAACTGACATAGCGATTTTTGGGGGGGTTTACTATATAAAAACCAAAAGACTCTTCACCAGACTTGAATAGCTCTGTTTGGGAAGACTGACTCACTATGACTACATTATTCATTTATTTATTTTATATTTATATTATTACACTATGTATTCAATGAATACATGTCCCGATCCTATCACATGATCAGAAATCGGCCAATCGCGCCATTTATCAGAGGATCGGAATCGGGTAAAAAGGATTGGGTTTTTAATTTAAAAAATATATTTGTTTTTTTGCTTAATGCTCGTACGGCCCCTCACCCTCCCTCCTGAAAAGCAGTGCGACCAAACAGTTTTTATTTTGTACTTTTGCGTTTTGTACTTAAAGTTAACGATGATTGACAAGTTTGTAGCTTTGATCTAGCCAGAGACGCCTCAGTAGCTTTAGGATCAAAGGCACAAATGTGCTAATCATTATTAAGCTTGGTACAAAGTCTTCAGACAGCTCTTTTGAGCCATGACGCACATCAGACAATGCTTCTCATCAAGACTATTCTTACCAGGGGTGTGTTTTATAGTGGGCAGGGCAGCTTTAAACCACTCATCAGTGATTGGGCACACACCTGACTTAAATTATTTGGTAAAAATTGGTTTCAATTGCTCTTTAAGTCTCCTTAGGCAGAGGGTTCACGTACTTACCCCCCCCCCCCCTTCTGTCCTTGTTTGCATGCTATCCTCAATAAAATATGAAAACCTATAAATGTTTGGGTGGTTTCAGTTAAAGCAGACACTGTTTTTACATCTGTGTGATTTTGACAAAGATCACATCACATTTGATGGTGATTTCATGCAGAAATGTGAGAAATTCCAAGAGGTTAAGACTTTTTCATAACACTATTACAAAGATACATTGGTGTAATTAAATAATATCAGTTTTACAAGTTGCTACATTAGATATGAGATGGATACAGTGTATGCCACCGCTTATGAAATGTGTTGACATTAATACATTTTGTCAATTTCCCAAATTCCAGGATTCATGCAATATATTTCATCTAAATTGCTTGGGTTTTAACATTTTGGCCAGATATTGTATCTAAAAAACTATAGCCAATTGACACTTTTGACCTCTTTTTTTTTCCCTTTTCAGTGACCCAAATTTAGGAAAGTTTCACTACTTTTATTCAGCAAGCATTTTGCTTGTAGACCAGTGTAAAACCTATCTACTAAAATCATGTTTTCCTTTTCAAGAAATACTTTTTCTTTATCATTACTACTTTTTTTTTTCCTGAGCTTTTTTCCTTAAACAATTCTAACATTATATTTTGGGATTAAAAAAAAAAATCTTCATACTGTTGTATCAACCATTACACAAACATTGATATTAGGAGTGTGAACCTCTTGGTACCTCATGATACGATACGCGATACAACGATTATCAATACATTGGTCAGGAAATCATTCTAGGATATTCTACAAAACCACTAATCAACAGGAAAAAGAAGCTTCTGCTGTGAATTGGAATGAGTTTATCACGAGTAGACGTCTAATCCATTTGAACTGGGAGGGTGGCAGCGAATGAACATTTGTTCATTTGCTGCCATCCCTCCCACTTCAAACGGATTGAATGTCTATGGCTGTCAGTGGCAGTGAATGACAGGCAATTAGGTAATTTTGGGGCATTTAAGGTCTCACTGGAACAGGACCAAACAAAAGTTCCAGCATCATCACCTTGTCCAATGCAGATTTTTGACTCTTGACACCTTGTCCAATGCAGATTCTTGACTGTTGACAAGGTGATAATGCTGGAACTTTTGTTTGGTGCCGTTCCAGTGAGATTTACAAAGATGATTGCCTGAAGAAATCAAAATTCCCTCAGTCCTTGATAATATGGGGCTGTATGTCAGGCAAAGGCACTGGGGAGATGGCTGTGGTTGAATCTTCAATAAATGCACAAGTTTCATTGAAATTTTAGACAGCTTTCTTGTCTCTTCAATTGGAAATATGTTTGTCATTTTCCAAGATGACAATGCATCATACCACAGAGCTAAAACTGTTAAAGCATTCCTTGGAGAAAGACTCATCCAGTCGATGTCATGGCCTGCAAATAGTGCAGATCTCAACCCTATATAAAACCATTGGTAAAATTGAAAAAAAAAAAAAAAAAAAAATAAATAAATAAATTAAAAAAAAAAAAAAATCCACGGAAAGCCTTCGACCTGCAAGGATGATTTGGCAACTGCAATCAAAGAGAGTTGGCACCAAATTGATGAAGAATACTCATCGAGTCCATGCGTCAGAGACCATGCAAGCTGTCATAAAAGCCAGAGGTGGTGGTACTAAATACTAGAGATGTGTTTTGATTGTTATTTGTTTGTTTCTCATGATTCCATATTTTTTTCCTCAGAATGGAGTGATTCCATATACATTTCCCTGCTCTTGCTCTATAAGAGTAACATTTACTGACCACCACAATGTTTTCTATTTATTTCTTTTAGGGTTTCTGAATGCTAAGGAGTTGCACTTTTGAACTAATTCATTATTTTTTCAAGCTTTTTATCCGAGTTCTTTCTACATGATAAAATGTCTGAGTGAGTGCTCGTCCGAGACTGGTGATTGCATACTTTTTGCTAGGGGTTGTATTATGGTGGAAGATTTTGATAACAACTTTTTTTTTTTAAACATTGACACCTTTTTAAAGTGATATCTCCATTCTTGGCAGGAGCATATCGATAACCTTTTGGGATACAAAGTATCACGATATATCACCATTTCGATATTTTGTCACACCCCTAATGGATATGATTTTGGTATTTATCAATGCTGTGTATTTATTTCAGCAGTGATATTAACCGTACTTTAGGTGATGGTATAACCAATTTGTTACGCAGAAGAACACTTGATTAAACAGTTCTAAAACGAAAAACTCAATACCCTCCATATGTAGAGGCTTTTCAGCCCCCATTGCTGTACCTGTGCCCCGAAGCAGGCTCCAATGAAGGAGGCTCGGCTGGCGGTGCATCCCCCGCAGCGCATGGTGTCCCTGACAGCTTCATCCAACTGGCTCAATGTCAGGACTCCATGTAGCGCTCCTTGGAGTGCACCAGGCAAAGCTGAATAGAACCAACATTTAGTGACTCATCATGACTACCCTCCTGATCCACAGCTTTTTATATGAGCTTTTAATGTCTGCTCCTTTAGCCTTGTAAAAACATGAGGTGGTTAACACAGTAGGAAGGGGAAAATAAAAAGCTAATTGAAAGGAAATCATTAGTGTGGAGATGAAAGACTTGGACCAGAGGGGTACAAGAGTTTTGCCATGTCATCAGATGATCTGATTAACGTACCTCATGTGTTTGTGTAGAGAGAGGGAATAAGCTGCTGGGATGTCTTGCCTATGTTGTTCTTCACCTGGCGGATATGTGCTACCATAGAAAAATGAGAAGAGTAAGTTAGTCAAAATATATTCAATCAGTGGTGTCAAACACATTTTGGTTCGCAGGCCACATTCATGGTAATTAGAATTGATGTGGGCCAGACAAGTTAATTTTGGCCAAATAAGGCTACATGTCCGTTTTTTGGCGTGCCCGTTCAGACTGCCTTTTCCCATTGAGCCCGTAAATGTAGTACGAATGCGCACTAACTCGCATTCCGACATGCTTTGAGAAAACTGACCCGCATGCGGAGAGGCATCGAAACAAATAACAACAAATGCTGGCTGTACATCATTCTAGGGTAGGGGTCGGAAACCTTTTAGACAGAAAGAATCAAAACCCGACATGTTTTAAAATGGGATTCCACAAACGCCATATAGTGTTTGTCTATGTGTATGTACACTGCTGGCCAAAAGTATTGGCACCCCTGCAATTCTGTCAGATAATGCTCAATTTCTCCCAGAAAAAGTGATATCTACATTTCTTTTGCTTGCAATGGAAAAACACAAAAGAGAATGGACAAAAACAATCATTATCTGTTATAAACGGCAAGCCGTTGATGGGGATCCCAAACACACACCAGGAAATCAGGTAGAGTGAATGTTTGTATTTAATACGTACAACAAAGGGAGCACGTCAAAACGCGAGTGTAACAAAGTACAACTAAAAGAGCACACCAAAAAATGCGAAAATAACAAGGTACAACTAAGAGAGCACGCTAGAAGGCGTACAAAACTCCAACTACAAAGTCCAAAAAAGCACAAAAGTAAAAATGATCAAACCAGAACACGACCGTAGAATGTCGGGAAGCACGAAGGATGACGATGAGCGCACAGCGGTAAGCAAGGAAGTAACATGCAATAGTCCCACACTTGCAGATGGTGACAGGCTTCCTTAAATATTGAGCTTTCCTAATCAAGCACAGGTGTGTTGCGTTACCCCACCAGTCTGGCTCAATCAGGTGCTGAATAAAGAAAAAAGAGCTGAGAACACACACAAACATGACATTATCATTTTAAACAAAACTCCAAAAATGGGCCGGACAAAAGTATTATCACCCAAAAAATAGAGCTTTTGGGGAAAAGGCATCAACATAGAGTTTACGGGGAAAAAAACGAGGCCTTCAAAGAATAGAACACGGTCCCTACAGTCAAACAAGGCGGAGGTTCCCTGATGTTTTGGGGTTGCTTTGCTGCCTTTGGCACTGGACTACTTGACCGTGTGCATTGCATAATGAAGTCAGAAAACTACCAACAAATTTTGCAGCATAATGTAGGGCCCAGTGTGAGAAAGCTGGGTCTCCCTCAGAGGTCATGGGTCTTCCAGCAGGACAATGACCCAAAACATACTTCAAAAAGCACAAGAAAATGGTTTGAGAGAAAGCCCTGGAGACTTCTAAAGTGGCCAGCAATGAGTCCGGACCTTAATCCCATAGAACACCTGTGGAGAGATCTGAAAATGGCAGTTTGGAGAAGGCACACTTCAAATCTCAGAGACCTGGAGCAGTTGGCCAAAGAAGAATGGTCTAAATTTCCTGCAGAACATTGTAAGAATCTCATTAATGGATACCGGAAGCGGTTGTTCGCAGTTATTTTGTCTTAAGGTTATGCTACCAAGTATTTGGCTGAGGGTGCCAATACTTTTGTCTGGCCCATTTTTGGAGTTTTGTGTAAAATGACAATGATTTATTTTTTTTCCGTTTGCTTTTGTGTTTTTTCATTGCAAGCGAAATAAATGAAGGTATTACTACCAAAGCATTTGTAATTGCAATCATTTTCTGGGAGAAATTGAGCATTATCTGACAGAATTGCAGGGGTGCCAATACTTTTGGCCAGCACTGTATGTTTAGAAACACACACTGTATATTCTATGTTCTTTTGCCAGCTTGTCTGAGTACGTTTTGTAAGCATTGTTTCTTGCGTGAACTCATTTGAATGCATTACACAGGAGGCAAAGGGTGGTCACGCTCTGCTTTTACGAGCAGTCGCCGAGTTGCGATTGAGATAAATCTTGAGAAAACGACAAAGAAAGTCTAACATCGTTACTTGGGTTGTTACAATCGTTGCGCAGTTGTGCACTCACTACAAGGAAAATAACAGATAGAAACTCGGTGTGGCGCCGCGTATATTTCCTGGAATAGGAAACCACAATCAGGGAAGACCAGAGGACGTGTCAGTAACAGCGACCGAGACAGGCGGAGCCTTTCAGGGCGGTCGTTTCGTGAGTCTTGCTCTCCTGAAAGTGGTGACAATTTGACAGTCCAAAAAGTCACGAAAGTGAAGCACCTGTGTGACTTGGGGTACTACGTGGTTCCCTTTTCCCCTATGTATTTTTATATACTCCAGTTTGCTCGGCATCTAGTTGGGAGGGGCTGACACCGCCGCTGGCCGAGTGGTGACTTAACGCATGAGGCGATCTCGCCCATTTCCGCGTGACCAGACTTGAAGCATATTATTGCATCGCATATTTGAAGTGTCCAAGAATAATGTGTGAATGCGCCATCAGCTCATCATAGCTGCTTCATATTGGGTTCCACATTTAAGATGACGGTTTGGCAAAGAGCCATATGCGGTCATCAAAAGAGCCATACATGGCTCACGAAACATAGGTTCCCGATCCCTTTTCTAGGGTGATCCCATTTTGAGTTCCAAAAAGAGGACACAAATAACAGACATACAGTAAATACTCCCCATTTAGTCTCATATTCAAAGTTTATATGGATTGATAGAACAATTGCACACACTTTGCCTGCATGACACACACACATAGGGTCAGTTTGTCCTGACTCTCGGCTATGTAAGCATTATTGAAATAGAGTACTACTCATTTGCCGCACAAAAGAAAACTGAGCATTCTCAGGCTTATCCAACGCCCCTCCCCATTATATTTTTTTATGACTGTTGTCAAGCCCACTTCTTCCCTAAAAGCCGAGTTCTAATGTACGGCTCCATCGCTGGCGTCCTTCGTGCCTCTCACTCTTTGTTTACGTAACTGTTGCATGTATTCTGATTTGGGAGACTTGACAGTTTAGACTGCAGCCACATTCTGGAAAAAGGTAGCCCAGTTCGGATTTTAACCATATACATAAGTGACCTAGATCGAATTTGAAATGGTCCACTTTTATGCGACCTGTCCTGTTCAGATCACCAAGTTAATGCCTCACCCGAATCGGAAAAAACAAAAAAAAATCGGATTTGTGCATTAAAACCTGCAGCATAAACCTAGCCTAAGTGAATTCATTGGCTGACCGCCGTGAAGTTGGCCCCCCATCAGACGCAAATTAATATAAAATGATGTAAATCGTTTGTGCTGTAAAAAGCTTTGTTTGTGCTACTATCATTTTTATGACAATTCTTTTATAGGTCAATCTGAGGTGAAGCAGCCCCCCATTTTGATTAGAAATGGCTTAAAATGATGTCTATCGTTTATGCTTCGTTTGTGCTGGTTTGTGGTGTAAAAAGTTTCGTCTTTGCTGCTATCGTTTGATATATTGAAGTTTCAATTTCGAGTGATGATGTCAAGCAGCCCACCATTTATTGCAAAATGGACCTGAAATGGTGCCATTCCTTTATGCTACGTTTGTGCTGTAAAAATTTTCATTTGTGCTGCTATCATTTGATAGATATTGAGATATGGTTCATTTCGAGTGATGACGCCAATCACAGCCCCTTCGTCGTGGTTGACGTATAGTACCAACGCTCTCAATAACAGAGGGATGTCCCAACATCTAGCAAAAATGTAGCACCCCTTTGGGTACATTTAGCAGTACACTTGAAATTAATATCTGAAGCCCCCCATTTACTGTAAAACGGACCCGAAGGGGTGCCATTTGTTTGTGCTACGTTTGCGCTAGTTTTTAGGACACCCCTCTGGGACTGAAAGAGTTGGTACGCTCCGTCAGCCGCGAGAGTTGGATATGGAAAAGCTGCGAGTGACGTCATAACTCAAAATTAATATCTCTATATCTCAAAAACGATAGGCGCACAAACAAAATTTTTTACAGCACAAACGATTGACACCATTTTTAATCAAAATATAGCCTCTGGTTGACCTCAGATTGACCGATAAAAGAAGTGTTAATATTACAAAACGATACTAGCAAGAACGAAAATATTTTCAGCACTAACGAGCACAAACTTAGCACAACATAATGACATATGTTCATATTAAATTTGCGTCTGATGAGTTGCCAACTTCACATTCATTCGCTGCCATCCCTCCTGTTTATAACGGATTGGACGCCTATGGCAGTCAATGGCAACCAATGAGTTTAATTTTGGGGCATTTCAGGTTATTTGCTGCTGATTTTCAGTTACTTTCTGTCGATTTTGAGGCATTTATTGGTCACTTCCATTTTGACTGGGAGGGTGCGAGTTCATTCGCCCCTCCCAGTCAAAATGGATTGGACATCTAGCGCCATCAGTGACACTGAAAGATGAGCATCCACAGCCAGTCCTCTCAGTTTAAGTAAGTTGAACAACTATCGGTTGCCATGGCAGGCAAAGAGTTAATTTAACATCTTCTGTTTTTTTTTTTTCGTAATTATAAGAGTGGTTACAGGTCCCTTCTTTTAAATTTTGGATCATTTTCTCATGATTTTTGGGGCATTTCCAGGCTGCTTCCATATCCATTGGTCATTTCCTGTTTACTTTGGGGCACTTCCAGTTTACTTCCTTTTGATTTTATGTCACTTCCAGTTGGATTTGGGGTATTTTTGGGTCATTTCCTTGTTAACTCATTGGCTGCCATTGATGGCGCCATTTTGACTGGACGAATGTGACTGCGGACACGAAAGTTCAGTAGTGCATGCACTTGATCACACAAATCAAAAATTTCTGGTTTTAAGGCGTTAATGTGAAAATAAAAGCATGTGATTCTGTACGTAGAGTATGAATGAGCGACAAGATGCTTGTCAGGCAGAATAACCACGCGTGGCAGATGGGACCACCTAGTGGACCACTTCTGGCCCGCGGGCCGTATATTTCAGACCAGTGCATTAACATATAATGATTAGTGCTGCAACAATTAATCGATTAACTATAGTAATTCGATTAGAAAAAAGATTTTAAGTTTTTCTGCTTTGAGTATTCGTTTAATTAAAGTGGCGTTGTTGTAATGGTTTGTTTTGAAAATGTTTGCATTTAGTTTTACTGATTTGGGTGGATACACTGCCCTCTAGTGCCAAAAGTGAAAAATTTATGACCCATTTCACATGGCTGAATCTGGCTGCTCCCTGTTAAGACCAACATAAGCTAAGTTTTTGTTTGAGCTATTTTTAATTTTTTTTTTTTTAATACATTCGTAATTTAGTTTATTGGTATTATTTTTTTGGGAATATGTGTTTGAACCATTTGTTAAGAGCATTAAAAAAAAAAAGTTAGCATTTTATAGCATTTAGGCTAGCGGACTTTTGCCATGCAAGTTAGCCAATTTTTCTTTTGTTGTACTTAAATCCTCATTTATTTTTTTATACCGTTCGAGGCTCAACTCAGGGTTTTTTTTTTTTTTATGTTCCTTATCCGATTACTCGATGATTCGAACTGACTAGTTCATCGATTGATCGACTACTACAATAATCGATAGCTGCAGCCCTAATCATGATTTCAAATTAATATTTCTTTATGAGTTAGTACTTGTCAAAAAAAGAACACAAGTTGCAAGAGGATTTGGTTGAAAATTACTACTGCAACATAGATCAGAATTAGTAAAGGACAATTAGGACTGGAACTTTTTGGATTCCTTCTACTGTAATTTGATCATTCCTTTACAGTTATTCCTGTAAATGGAAACCATATATAATAAAATGAAAAAAAGTATAAAAATAGTCCGAAAAAGTTATATAAAAAAGAGGGAGAAGGAATCGCCTAAATATGTCACATTCCAACGGCATGTTGTGGGAGTGCTCTAGTGTATATTTTAAGGACAAAATAGTCTTACCAGCAACTGCATTGTCAAGCTCTTGAGGGTTCTGTCTTTGTGGGTCATTCAACTGAGCCAAAACTGCTTCCAGAGCTTCGGAACTTGGACCATTCAGAATAAAATGTTCCAAAAATCTAACCACATTCATAAAACAGACAAAAAGGGTTGTGGATAACAACTTTTCCTCCATTGAGAAAGGAAATGATTGGAAGGGAACTTCTTCAATGTCCTCTTTCCTTACCTAGCTGCAGCCAATGTCACAGCCACGCACATATCATTATTCTGGGTCACCCTTATCACTTTCTCCACTTTCTCCAGCATTTCAGGTTGGCCAGCATGAAGGGCCACAATTGGAGCCAGTTTAGTGACGCCGTCCATTTGACAGTCCTTGTCACAGCCTTAAACACACACAGATGCAATCGTTTCACAAGCCATCAATTATTATTATTAATATTACAGTTAATATTTTTATTCACCAGTTTCTTCTTTGCCTGCATCCACATTTCTGAAGAAAGCTTTGAGGCTTCCATTTCTCCAAGGACCATCAATTGGAAGGACGGCTTTGGGACCTGCTAAAAGTAGGCATTTTTTCATATTTGTTTCAGCTCTTTTCAAAAAGTTTTATTAACAGATGCTGTTTGTGTGAGTGTAATAATGAATAACTCATCAAATGTTTGTCTTTCTTCAGAGTACGGCGCTCAATGCCTTTGAATGCAGTTTAACTTTCTGAAGCAGAGCTATTGCCTCGGTGTGCTTCTCAGAAATGGTGATATAGCTATGATTATTTGAGAAATGAAAAGTAACACACAAGGAACAAATAAGTCAAACTTATAAATTTTTAAATGCATCATGAACTGATAATTTGATGTACAGTAAGGTATAGACTTCATAATTGTATTGACGGGTCATTTCCACCAGCCACTGCGCAACGCCTTCAAGTGGGGGGCTGTCCTACAGTCCGCTTCAGGTTTCGCAGTCGGTCGCAACACATGCAGCGATCCAACGCCAGATTTATGTTGAAAAAGTACGAAAGCTGTACTGCATACAAACAGGAAGGATTGGTGATTTGGAGTGATTTGTTCGGGGATTCAAGGTAATAACGTATTATATTTTCATACCATGCATGCATTTTGAAACGTTGGGAAAAAAAATCAATGGGAGAAATTAACCGCCACGGCATTGGCGTCATTCTTTGACATATTTATGTAAAATAAATGCTAACTGCCCAGTTTATGCTCTTTTAACAAAGAATCGATACTGTTTTACGTTCAAATTTATAATGAATTCGGGGATTCAAGTATTTATTCATAAGAATTTTCACCGGAAAAGCTCTTTGTTGTGATAAGGGAGCTGCCACAATGGCTAAGAGACTAGCATCATTCTTCGACATATTTACGTAAAATAAATGCTAAGTGCCCGTTTTTTTTGCTCTTTTAACAAAGAATCGAGACCGTTTTCTGTTCGTATCTATAAAGAATTCGGGGATTTAAGCATTTATTCACAAGAATTTTCACCGGTAAAGCTCTTTTTACATATGGCGTCCGCCACATTGATTAACAGACTAGCATCATACTTCGACATATTTACATACAATAAATGCTAACTGCACATTTTTTTTGCTTTTAATGAAGAATCGAGACTGTTTAACGTCCATATCTACAGTGGGGAGAACAAGTATTTGATATACTGCCAATTTTGCTGGTTTTCCCACTTGCAAGCCATGTAGAGGTCTGTAATTTGTATCATAAGTTCTCTTCAACTGTGAGGGACGGAATCTAATACAAAAATCCAGAAAATCACATTGCATAATTTATTTAAATAATACATTTGTATTTAACTGCATGAAATAAGTATTTGATACATTACCAACTAGTAAATATTTCGGCTCTATGTTCTTTTTTAAGAGCCCCTCCTGTTCTCCACTCATTACCGCAAGTAACT
Source organism: Corythoichthys intestinalis (assembly GCF_030265065.1). Lineage (NCBI taxonomy): Eukaryota > Metazoa > Chordata > Actinopteri > Syngnathiformes > Syngnathidae > Corythoichthys > Corythoichthys intestinalis. The sequence goes on along the minus strand of NC_080414.1, from coordinate 35,206,898 downwards.
TCACCTGTTTGAACTTGTTACCTGTATAAAAGACACCTGTTCACATGCTCAAACAAACAAACTCCAACCTCTCCACAATGGCCAAGACCAAAGAGCTGTGTAAGGACATGAGGGATAAAATAATAGACCTGCACAAGGCTGGGATGGGCTACAGGAAAATAAGCAAGCAGCTTGGTGAGAAGGTAACAACTGTTGGAGCGATTATTAGAAAATGGAAGAAGTTCAAATTGATGGTCAATCTGCCTCGTTCCGGGGCTCCATGCAAGATCTCACTTCGTGGGGCATCACTGATCATGAGGAAGGTGAGGGATCAGCCCAGAACTACACGACAGGACCTGGTCAATGACCTGAAGAGAGCTGGAACCACAGTCTCGAAGAAAACCATCGGAAACACATTACGCAGTCATGGATTAAAATCCTACAGCGCACGCAAGGTCCCGCTGCTGAGGACAGTGCATGTCCAGACACGTCTGAAGTTTGCCACTGACCATCTGGATGATCCAGAGGAGCAATGGAAGAAGGTCATGTGGTCGGATGAGACCAAAATTGAACTTTTTGGTCTAAACTCGGCTTCTCGTGTTTGGAGGAAAAAGAAGGATGAGTACAACCCCAAGAACACCATCCCAACCGTGAAACATGGAGGAGGAAACATCATTTTTTGGGGCTGCTTCTCTGCCAAGGGTACAGAACGACTGCACCGTATTGAGGGGAGGATGGATGGGGCTATGTATCACCAGATCTTGGCTGACAACCTCCTTCCTTCAGTGAGAGCCCTGAAAAGGGGTCGTGGCTGGGTCTTCCAGCATGACAACAACCCAAAGCACACAGCCAAGGCAACTAAAGAGTGGCTCCGTAAGAAGCATCTTAAGGTCCTGGAGTGGCCTAGCCAGTCACCAGATCTGAACCCGATAGAATATCTATGGAGGGAGCTGAAAGTCCGTGTTGCCCGGCAGCAGCCCCGAAACCTGAAGGCTCTGGAGAAGATCTGAATGGAGGAGTGGGCCAAAATCCCTGCTGCAGTGTGTGCAAACCTTGTCAAGGACTACAGCAAATGTTTGGTATCTGTAATAGCAAACAAAGGTTTCTGTACCAAATATTAAGTTCGATTTTTGTGATGTATCAAATACTTATTTCATGCAATTAAATGCAAATTTATTATTTAAAAAATCATACAACGTGATTTTCTGTTTTTTTGTATTAGATTCCGTCCCTCACAGTTGAAGAGAACTTATGATACAAATTACAGAGCTCTACATGCTTTGCAAGTAGGGAAACCAGCAAAATCGGCAGTGTATCAAATACTTGTTCTCCCCACTGTATAAAGAATTCAGTGATTTAAGCATTTATTTACAAGAATTTTCACCGGAAAAACTCTGTTTACATATGGCGGCCGCCACATTGACTAACTGACTCGCATCGTATGTCGTCGATGTTCAAACGATATATTGTGCAGGCCTAACGCAATTCTCGTAACGATTTAAAATCCGTCTGTATTGATCCTCACACGTGTGTTTTTGGCGGGAATATACGATACGGTGGCTGCACTTCTTCTGCAGTTCACTAGTTGGCAGCGCACAGCTGCTTTGCCTCGCATTCTGCTGATGTAACAACATCTTGCGAGAGTTATCCCCGGTGGCTTCCTTAACGCCGTTTCAAACTAGCGGCAGCCTGATGTGAAGGGTTCAGAAGCAACCCGTTCATTGTATATGTGGGAGGGGTCTTCTCAGTGAAAGTGAGTGGTGGGCGGGTGTTTTAAGTGTAATGACGAAACGGAAAGTTTGAATGAATTTGCGCCAAGAGGCAGGTCCCAAAATAGAGCCTTGCTGTATTTTCAGAGTGCTCCCATGCTGACGTAAACAATGCATCCATTAACAGAGGGGCAGGCGTACTTATATCTGTGCTATCAGGCTGTTTCGGCAGACGGATTTACGCTAATCACATCCAACGAAATCTTGATAAATGCGCTTTTTTAAAGTTTTGCCAGGTCTGGGACACTCGAAAAATGACTCTCATACTTCTCCTTGCTAAGCTCAATGGTACCTCGATGTGAGTTTGTGTGGAAATGTAGTTCACGAACAACAACTAAAAACTATTCACCTTCTCACTGAAACTAGTAATAGTCTTTACACGGCTATTGTAATGCCCTCTACTCCTTAGAAAAGGAAAAGTCGCTGTTTTCTTGTGCAACATCACATCGGTGAATGGTACTATTGTAAATATTGTAAATATGCTTGCCGCTTTTCACTTCCTCACAGCGTCAACATCAGGCTACCTGGCTCCTCCCGTTTTGCGGTTGCCGTGGAGCGCACTTCACACTGGGCTGACGCTAGTGTTAAAAGGCCTTTACTGTATTCCTTGTTTTTTTACATTATGCACAACTATAATTTTATGTGTATTGTCCAATGATCTAATTCAGGGGTGCCCAAGTCCAGTCCTGGAGCTTGTTTTCCATGTCTCCCTCCTCCAACAAACCAGAATCAAATAATCATGATTGGTGTCAGGTTCCTGCAGAGCTGGCTGATTAGAAAAAATTTTGGTAAAAAGGTTGCTATGGAATTTTGCTATTTCCCTAGTGTGTTTTATTTAAATTTCGTCTACGAAATAACTAATATAAGTAGAAAAAAAAAACACAAAATAATTGTTATGATTTTATTGTACTGAATGAACTAATCTATCTTTAATTGTGTTTTTTAAATTAAATTTAACTTTAAAAAAATAAATGAATAAATGAAAAAATGTTTTCTCTTTGTCTCGAAGTGTCACTGTCCTCTCTGTTAAGTTGTGTTAGTGTCCCGTTAAGAAAATTCCAAATTTATTAATGACATCACTCTTCATAAAATAAAAAATCAAATTAAATATCAGATTTTGCAGTTTTATGAAATACATTCATTGTCAAGTATCCACTCTGTTAACGCTATAACTCAAAGAAACTAATTGAATTGAATCATTTCAAAAGGTTTATTCGTAAAATTATAGAATTCTCATCAAGTACCAAAAATGCTATTATGCTAGCAAGGCTAGGCAGAGGGCTAACTTTAGCACAAAATGTCCCCTCTGTTGTGTCCACTCTGTTACATCCTAATGGCACTCTATTAAAAAAGTACCTTACACACTCCACACATGCACATGTACAGTATTGTACCTCCTTTCTGGCGGTAGGGGTCATTAAGAGGCAGGTCGTACACTGTCCCGGGTCCAAAGAACTTGTAAATACGTTGAGTGAAATCCTCCACATTAACACCTGACGAAACCCGAGAAAGACAAAACTTATTTGTAGCTTCCTGAAATTAGGTTTTGATGTAACAACATGCAGTGATGACTTCATAACAGCTGTTTCATCTTTAACATGTTATAGGATCACTTAACAATATCCAACACCCTCTAGTTCTACTGCCTGTCCTGAATAGGGTCATGGATGAGTTGACGCCTTACCTGAAGTTGTTTCCAGTTTTTTTTTTTTTTTTTTTAGTTTTTTTTTAATGTCATTGTATAATATTTTGCTGCCTTTTATTTATCTTGAGCCATGTTTTGTTGTAAAGCACTTTGAGGGCCTCTCGGGTTTTGTAAAGGGCTATATAAATAAATTTGATTGATTGATTGATTGACAGTCAATTGCCAGACATACAAAAAAATGATCATCTTATAATTAGAAATTATTTATTAACCCAGTGCTTCTCAATTATATTCTATTACGCCCCCCACCATGCCCAATGAGGATGTAAACGTTTTGCGCCGACCCAACTCTCTGCCATCACTGTAGATTTGTCCCTAAAATTATTATGAGTACACCTTTGCATAAAAGTGTGTCCTTTTTACCATTAAAGTAAAAAAAGTAATATAGATCAACTTACAATAAAGTACAACTTCCCTGACATAGTTATTTTTTTCAGTAGAAAGGACAAAGTGCATCAATTTACCTGAATTTAAAAAAAAACACAAAAAAAACAACTAAACATTCACTCAAGGCACACGTTTTGACCATTTGATACTGAAAAATAAAGATTTAATAATATCAATGAATAATAAATTCAAATTGATTAGCAACATTAACTCAGAGTATAATATGCTAAACAATGTGACCGGAAAAAAATAAAAAATTAATAGAACAAAAACGACAGTGTCAATGGACAGAGGGACATTTTTTATTTTTGCTGCAGGCAGTATCAGCTCCTTTGCTGTGGTGTGGGGTTATTTTGCACTGAGCAACTTGGTATGCGACCTGATGCTCACAGTCTTCACTGATTAACTGATGTAACACTCACAAAGCGGGACGATTGTTGGCAATGTTTGGCATGTTTTCGCTGAAAAAAAAAAAAAGTGATTGGGGTCTAATGTCATTAAGAGATGTCTTAATCGATTTTGCTTCCTGCTGTCTGCTGCTAACATTTATAGACACAGTAAACATACAGGTCTTTTCTTGTCTCCCACTGTGTTAAAAGTGAAGCTGTACACTCCATACACTTCGTCATATTTCCTCGTCTTAGCTCTTCATATCCCCGTCCTCAATGCTGTGTGCTCTTGTTTGGTTCAAAAATACTGTACACACTCTAAAAATGAGAGCGCCACTGCCACCCACTGAATGGATGTGCAATTACACTTTATTCTTGTACTGCAAAAGTATGTTCCCCAAGGTCACATACCCCCTTCCCCCCCTGCCTAACATCGCTTTGCGTTCTCCCTAGGGGGGCGCCAAGGGCGTAGGTTTGGTCTCAACATTGGTAGGGACGATATAACCCGCATGTACACCTGCATGTAATGCACATAATGCAAACAATTATTCAAATGAGGGACGGCTAGCTTGGCTTCGATGTTCGTTGTGGAGGCTGGCCTGACCGCAGTAGTTTTGAAGATTAGCAAGTTCACACAGTTTAATGTTATACTAACTCGGATGCAGGTCAGACTTTCAGTGGCAAAATTAGTGGTGTTTCCCCCTCCTCCACAACATTGATGTCTTAACATTATTTACAATAGCTGCTGCCTGTCGAAAAAAACTTGTAATATCCCTCCTCTTCAAAGGAAGCAGCATGTTGTCGACATGAATCTGTCGGGACGGTGTGAGTGTGCGTGTGTGGTGTCAAGTCATCAGCCAATCAAACGTGCGTCTGAGGGAAGAAAATGGACCGGCACATTCAGCAACTGTAAAGGGATGAATATAAGTCTGAACATAATGAAAATAATTCACTTAATAATGGTAGGGCTAATCTATTACAACATATTGGAAGACAATCTAAATTACCTATGTAACTGAAGTCATTATATAATGCAAATAAGGTTGCTTAAAAGTTAGTGGGGACGATTTGAGCATGCTGAAAAGTTGATAGTGTTATGTCCCTACTGTTCCTATGCAAACCTACGCCCTTGGAGGGTGCGCACCACTATTTGAGAAGTACCGAATTAACCTAGCATGCGTTGTTTGGGATTGTGTAAGGTGGGGTAACCATGCATACTTGGGGAGAACATTAAAACACCAGCAAGGCCAGAGCCAAGGTTAGAACCCTGAACCTCAGCACCGTAGTACCAGTTACTAGGGCACTGGGCAATCCTTTCCAACATTTTTTTTGTCATATGCCAAAATTGCACAGGACGTTTCAGCATAAAACCTGGGTTTGTACTAAGAATGGCTCTACTAGGAAATAAATTATAGTGCACAATATTTACTGAAAATTCTGCATGCAGTATAAAGTCTTTGCCCACCCACATGGCTGAATCATAAAAAAAATAAAATAACAGACTTTCATTATCCCCATCTCCTCCTTTCACACACCATAATGCACAATGGCGATGACACATGTAAGTCTTTATAAAAACTGTTTTGACAATATAACCCATGACACACTGGCCTGCCTGACTCAGTTGTGTACCTCCACACTGACTCAGTGATTCCAACAGGACGTAAGCTTGGTCGCCATAGCACGTCTGCTCGCCTGTCTTCCTGCGGTAGAAAGGATTTGCCGAGTCTGCACGAAACTCTGGTGTGGGTTCCAGGTCAGCAAGAACTTCTCGAAGTCTGTCTGGATTGTAAATCCAGTGCATGGGCTGGGCTGCAATGGAGAACACATACACACACACACGCACAAAATGCGGAAAAAAAGAGGGAAACTTACTGTCAACTGACAAAAGTTAATTGCTTATTTTAACTATTGAAGATTCCTGTACTGTGAACCTGCAGTCAAAATGTGTCAAGAGCAACCCCTCCTTTTTCTTGTCTTTTTTTAAAATCAGCATATCACAGATGCCTTAAGATGCATGTACCGTTGAGGATACATACATGACAAAATTGACAAAAAAGTAATCAGCAGTCCAATCATTATCAACTAAAATATTATTATTTACTTGCACTAGTTTCTATAGTTTTGCCCCAAAAAAGCAATGTCAAAATTGAAATTTTTGTATAATAAATACATAACTTACATAACTTAAATACATAACTTTTTAAAGGGAACCATGGGCTTTAATTATAAGCTTCAATTATAAGCTACAATTGTTCTCTTTTACTAAAATATGTTATTAGAAACACAGATATAATTGCCATTAATTTAATATTCTATAATATTTAGTACATGTTTTGACCTATGGAAACATGGCGCCATGTTTTAAGCGCGCAATGCACTCTGGGGGTAAATACGCTGCTGGGCTGGACGGGGAGAATAGCTGTGCTCTATAAAAGCAAAGCTAGAGTGACGACTGGCATGATTTTGTCACATTCCGCTGCTGGTCAGATTGTTTTGTTACAGAGCTATGGGATGAGTTCCTGACGCCGTACCAGCGTCCAATTCCAGCTTATCAGCAGTGTCTTTAAACCGATCCTAGGCGGCTTGCCGAAATATTGACTATTTGACAGTTTGTATTCTTGACCCCCTCGTTGCGAGTAGCATCCTTGTCTTGGTTTATTTATTCGTCTGCCTCTCACTGCGGTTTTACCTTGTTTTTAAAATTTTTTTTTAATTGATTCTGACCAACTGTCACGGACCCTTATTATGTCTCCCTTTTCACAATCAGTACTTTTTTTATTTGTTCAATAAACCCTGTTACGCAAACCCTCTGTCATTGTTGTCTGCTTGCTTTCACATTCTCAGACCATAATAGATTTGTTGATTTTCATCTGAGGACTTTTTACTGACTGCAGCTAATAGATCCATAAACAATACACATGCTATCGATGATGAAAAAAATTACATGGTCCTTGTGGTGTTAGTTAATGTGACTTAACAGTGTGGTCTTGAACGCTACCTGCAAGCAGCGACATTGCGAAGTCCCCAGCTGTCACTGTCACGAGACGAACACTACTCGTGTTCTGCAATTCCTTCGTACGCTCTGAAACGTCCTCACATGCGCACATTAGGGGTGTAACGGTACACAAAAATCTCGGTTCGGTACGTACCTCGGTTTTGAGGTCACGGTTCGGTTAATTTTCGGTACAGTAAGAAAACAAAATGCAAAATAGAAATGTGCTAGTTGTTTATTACACACCTTTGTGCTTTCAACAATATGAACATTACCGGTAGCCTATACAAAACTAGAATTCCGCTCAAAAAGTAGCGGGTATTTAAAGATAATAAAACAATTTGCCTTTCAGACACCGGGTATTGGTCAGCTTCCTGTGCTAAAGAGAAAAGCAATCCCAATGACAAAGATTTTAACATGTATTTTACAAATGAAATGTGAACGGTTTTCAAAAGCTTTATTGGTGGATTTTCTCAAGTTAAAGCGTCACACAGAAATTAATAAATGTAATTGTGTAAGCAGGATCTATTTTCTTATTATTTAACTACAGGTGTTTGAGCTCATTTCAATTTATTTAATTAAATGGGCTATTATTTATTTTATTATGTGTTTATATTTTACAAATGTGATGTAGTATTCATTTATATTGTATATTTTATGTTGTATAACTTTAGTTCCTATGTGAATATTAGTTCCTACTTGTTTTGTTGTGGTAGGAGGGTTTAGTATTGAACACGGGGCCGTGTTGGTTATTATTATAGCAGAGAAGATAGCAGTAAATCAAAAAAGACAAGTCAACTGTGCCTGATCTACCACTCAAAGAGATCTGATGGAGTCAAAAAGTAGGTTACGATTGCATATTAGTTTGAAAATCGACCAGATCCACCGTATTTTTACGCGAGTGACTTCCGGTCTGTCAGATCCTAGCTACCGGTAGTAGCATTGACGCAGGAGGGTCGCGTCTCCCGTCAAATAATAAACTCTGCCGTTCTTTTCGCGTGCGTTGAGCCGCTTCTGGGACGCGTCTAACACGCGGCCGCACTGCGACTGGTGTGCATTGGCAAGTTGACTTTAACGCCCGCGTTTCACTGCGTTCTCGCGGCGGCCACGTTGTCGCGCCGTTGACGTTTCTGGGTTATATACTGTCCTAACGTGTTGGTCCTCATTATAGTAGAGAAGACGGAGTAAATATAATCTCCACAAAGAAACTGTAACATGATCGACTCACAGCCTCGAAAAGTAAGGGTTACATTACGTCAGAAACTCGTTCGGTACGCCTCCGTTCCCAACCGAGCACCACGTACCGAAACTGTTCAATACAAATACAGTGCCTTGCAAAAGTATTCGGCCCCCTTGAACCTTGCAACCTTTCGCCACATTTCAGGCTTCAAACATAAAGATATAAAATTTTAATTTTTTGTCAAGAATCAACAACAAGTGGGACACAATCGTGAAGTGGAAGAAAATTTATTGGATAATTTAAACTTTTTTAACAAATAAAAAACTGAAAAGTGGGGCGTGCAATATTATTCGGCCCCCTTGCGTTAATACTTTGTAGCGCCACCTTTTGCTCCAATTACAGCTGCAAGTCGCTTGGGGTATGTTTCTATCAGTTTTGCACATCGAGAGACTGACATTCTTGCCCATTCTTCCTTGCAAAACAGCTCGAGCTCAGTGAGGTTGGATGGAGAGTGTTTGTGAACAGCAGTCTTCAGCTCTTTCCACAGATTCTCGATTGGATTCAGGTCTGGACTTTGACTTGGCCATTCTAACACCTGGATACGTTTATTTTTTTAACCATTCAATTGTAGATTTGGCTTTATGTTTAAGATCATTGTCCTGTTGAAAGATAAATCTCCGTCCCAGTCTCAGGTCTTGTGCAGATACCAACAGGTTTTCTTCCAGAATGTTCCTGTATTTGGCTGCATCCATCTTCCCGTCAATTTTAACCATCTTCCCTGTCCCTGCTGAAGAAAAGCAGGCCCAAACCATGATGCTGCCACCACCATGTTTGACAGTGGGGATGGTGTGTTCAGGGTGATGAGCTGTGTTGCTTTTACGCCAACCATATCGTTTTGCATTGTGGCCAAAAAGTTCAATTTTGGTTTCATCTGACCAGAGCACCTTCTTCCACATGTTTGGTGTGTCTCCCAGGTGGCTTGTGGCAAACTTTAAACGAGACTTTTTATGGATATCTTTGAGAAATGGCTTTCTTCTTGCCACTCTTCCATAAAGGCCAGATTTGTGCAGTGAACGACTGATTGTTGTCCTATGGACAGACTCTCCCACCTCAGTTGTAGATCTCTGCAGTTCATCCAGAGTGATCATGGGCCTCTTGGCTGCATCTCTGATCAGTTTTCTCCTTGTTTGAGAAGAAACTTTGGAAGGACGGCCGGGTCTTGGTAGATTTGCAGTGGTCTGATGCTCCTTCCATTTCAATATGATGGCTTGCACAGTGCTCCTTGAGTTGTTTAAAGCTTGGGAAATCTTTTTGTATCCAAATCCGGCTTTAAACTTCTCCACAACAGTATCTCGGACCTGCCTGGTGTGTTCCTTGGTTTTCATAATGCTCTCTGCACTTTAAACAGAACCCTGAGACTATCACAGAGCAGGTGCATTTATACGGAGACTTGATTACACACATTTGGATTTTATTTATCATCATCTGTCATTTAGGACAACATTGGATCATTCAGAGATCCTCACTGAACTTCTGGAGTGAGTTTGCTGCACTGAAAGTAAAGGGGCCGAATAATATTGCACGCCCCACTTTTCAGTTTTTTATTTGTTAAAAAAGTTTAAATTATCCAATAAATGTTGTTCCACTTCACGATTGTGTCCCACTTGTTGTTGATTCTTGACAAAAAAAAAAAAAAATTCATATCTTTATGTTTGAAGCCTGAAATGTGGCGAAAGGTTGCATGATTCGAGGGGGCCGAATACTTTTGCAAGGCACTGTACATGTACCGTTACACCCTTTAGCGCACATCGGTTAAAAGCGGCGAGTACTTACTATTTGTGTCTTTCCATCCATCCATCCATCCATCCATCCATCCATTCTTCCTGTATTTTTCAAACAGTCAATTCTTTTTTCAAATTATATTTTAAAATATAATTATACTATATGTTTCAAATAGTCTATCCTTAATGGCCTCTCGAGCCGAACGAAATCATCCGTGCAATCAGATTCGAAATTTTGCGTGACGTGTTCTTAACGAGCAATGTCATTCTTGCGTGTCTCCACAACAACATAGATGGCAAATGGGAGCGCTGACAATATGTTTCAATCCGCGGTAAAATCAGTTTTAATGACCAAAAACACATCGAGACAAGTCATTGATAACAGTTTGTCTCGCGCTAGCCTTGTTGAGTAAACTTCTCCATTCTCCGCTCGCGCTAGAGTTTCTTGTCGCTTCACCAACGTCACGTCTGCCCGTCGCCAATTGGTCCACTCCGCTGTCTGTTTGCTGTGGCCTGCTCCGCCCTGGGAATTTGATCCGCGGGACGGTCGCCAGACTCAATCGCTGGAACAGCGGTGAGTCTGAAGTTCCAAGCTAACTGTGACAGGCTGTTGGATTTCTCCTTTTCCTTTAATGCAATTCCTCCTCAATCAACTTTAAACAGTCCTTTCACCCCAACTGTCAATGTGGTTGTGGAGATGGTTGTGTGCGTGAGTGTGTGTGTGGTTTATATTGCATTTACGTACAGCACTGCACAAACACACAATTAGACACACGGTCGCGTCATGCATCCACTCCTGACTTTCTTACAATTGACTTCTGCATTCTGGTACGGTTCATGCGCTTCACATATCTACGTCAGGCAAACGTGGAAAATAACTGATGCTGAAGGCATCGAACGAACAACTATGTACATCTCAACAAACCATCACATGACTTTGCAGCCTTTTATACAACAAGAAGGCGTCCAGGAGGCATCCGATACCAGATGCCCGAGCCATGTCAACTGGCTCCTCTCAACACGGAGGAGTAGCAGCTCGACACCTAGTCCCTCCCAGATGACCGAGCTTCTCACCCAATGTCTAAGGGAGAGGCCTGTAACCCTGCGAAGGAAACTCATTTGGGCCGCTCGTGTCCGGGATCTTGTCCTTTCGGTCACGACCCACAGCTCATGACCATGGGTGAGGGTAGGAATGTAGATCAGCTGGTAAATACTACCTTTTCATTGCCTCAAAATACATTTTGCATGTGTTTCCTCTCATATTTAATAGTACTGAAGCATTGTTTTCTTGTGGTAGCAGATTGTTGATCTGTTGACCACATTAGTCACATAGTGTATATAAACCACACTCATTTGCTATTACTACATTTACGTGTTTTCTTAATGAATTTTAGTACATTCTGCCTGTATGCATTTAAACAAAACAAGCTGAAAGCACTCGGCAGTACTTTGGGTGTAAAATTTGCCTCTTTTAGGATGTTTTGCCGGTGCAGCACATTTTGGCAGAACATCGGTTTTGTCTACTCTTGTTTCATCCCATCTTTCCTGTTCATTTTGCATTTGCTGCTCGTTTTGTGAACTATCGACAGTGCTGTCCTGCTCATTAATGTTCCTCTCGAGTTCAAATTGAAAAGGCTGAACAGATGACATAGAGTCATACTCTGAAAACCTGGCAGCACCACCCGTTGACGTCACCGTCCACAGTGCATTGCTGCGTCAACAACAATAGCGACCTACTGGTTAAACTAATTTTACATTTTTTATAAAAACAAAAACATCAATATATATTAATTAATTATTATTATATATCAATAATATTTAATATCAAATTATTATAACTCGTGCTAACATTTATAAGTCTAGTGTCTCTATCCGTGGTTCCCTTTAAAATGAACATTGTTCACATTTTTAACCCATTGTTATTATTTTTGTTGTTATCATTTCATGGCTTTTGACATCATTTGGGTTGTTCATTTATTTATGAATTAATTCAATCTTACAGTTGAACTGTTTTGTTTCTAAAATGTGTTTGTAACATTTTTTTATGTTGGAGTTTCATTTTCATGCAGCACTTTGTTGCAGCTGAGGTTGCACTTAAAGCATTTTATACAGTATATATAACATTTTTCCCTTTAAAAACAGGAATTCCTCCTCAGCATCAACACCACACATTTTATCTTACCTGCTGCATCTGCTACCGCAGCCCCGATAATGGCCCCAACGGCTCTGTCTTGCACAGTTAAGGCCATCTGCTCACAGAAGCAAAACGAACAAGTCAAATATTGCATAAAAGATGATGATAAAACATTTCATTTGATAAATATTTGAATGTGGATGTGATACCGTATGCATGACATTTTTAAAAATGATATTAATTTGAAATTTCTAGCTGCTTTTGAATTTATAGATGAAGAACTATGATAACCAAAATGTATAACAGGATTAATCAATAATAGACAACACAATATTACATGTTCAGTCTTGTTAGTAGTATTATTTTCATGACTTACTCATAAGGTGAGTGAACAATGACATGGGTTATTTAAGAGATGAATGCGCTCATGTATATTCTTACCTTAGAGTCTTCGTGTGACCTTGTTGTAGTCCACTTGACATGTTTTGAAACATCAACTGATCCACCCCCTTCTAAACTGGGGGGAGGGTAACACTGGCCCCCTGATAACGAAGCTCCAATTACAAAACAGAGGATGTGGTAACACTTACAACGGTCAAATATATCTTAGTGATGCTTTTACATCATCCACTTTTAACCCCTTCAGATAGACGCTAACAAATGATGGCTTTTACCAACTGTCCAGAGGGCAACTGAAAGCCAATCTGATGCGTCATGCTCACTCTCTCTGTATACCTTCCACTCCATTGCCTCCATCCCGATGCTCTCCCAGCTGATCCCCATTGGTGATTCCACTCGGATGAGGCCCTGCAAGGCCTGGCCGGGCTCCATTTGTCCCAGATCTCTCTTGGGGATCCCGGTCCATCAATTTCTCTTATGGCTCTCTAAGTGAACAAAATAGACTCACCCAATCAATTCCGGTTAACAGCAATGAACACAAACCCAAATACAGTCACGTTCACTGAAAACCATCAGTTATTTTCTATTCATTTTACCATGCAATGCTTAGAATAGATTGTTTAAACTAGGCACCAAAGATACCGAGTTACCTTTAAAAAAAAAAAAAAAAAAAAGAACAAATACTGTATATACAGTATTGTTGATTTATTACAGTACACTAATAACAGGAAATGCAGCAAGGACCTAGTTTAGACCTCATTGCTGGGAATACATAAAAAGATCCTCCTCCAGATCAAGTAACACAAAGAGCAGACTGGACATCTATCAATGACAACCAGGAGGTGTGATCATATGTGTGGGGGTAGCATACATTTTAGAGCAAAGAGCATCTGGCCGGACAGTGGGAGGGTGCTAATGATGCCCAAACCTGTAAAGTCATCACATTCAGCCAAATTCTATTCTAACTTTATTATCAAAGCAATGGATGATGACGCCAAGCATCTGGACTCAAATGACAGAACAGTACATTTTTAGAATGGCTAATTTTACTTTCTGATTTGCAACAATAGTGATGTTACACATAAGCTTTCCATGCGTGAGCTGACTTTAACCATGTAAATTAGTTTTGAAAGAAAAGTTGCTGTTTTATAATAATAATAATACATGTTATTTGACGGCGCCTTTCTGGCACTCAAGGTTGCTGTACAATCATTTTAAAAACCATTTAAATAAATGTAAGATTCAAAAACAGTAAAAATAATAAGATATAGAACGATTAAGATATATTTAAAATACAGTGGTACCTCAACATACGAAGTTAATTTCTTCCATGGCTTTGTTTGTACAGTGTTATGGAAAAGTATCTGATCCTTTTGGAATTTCTCACATTTCTGCATAGATTCACCAACAAATGTGATCTGATCTTTGTCAAAATCACACAGATGTAAAAACGGTTTGCTTTAACTAAAACCACCCACACATTTATAGGTTTTCATATTCTAATGAGGATAGCATGCAACAAATTTCAGAAGGGGAGAAATAAGTAAGTGAACCCTCTGCCTAAGGAGACTTAAAGAGCAATTGAAACCAGTTTTTACCAAACAATTAAAGTCAGGTGTGTGCTCAATCACTGATAAGTGGTTTAAAGCTGCCCTGCCCACTATAAAACACACACCTGGTAAGAATTGTCTTGATGAGAAGCATTGTCTGATGTGCATCATGGCTCGGTCAAAAGAGCTGTCTGAAGACCTGATATTAAGGATTGTTGATTGGTATATAGCTGGGAAAAGATACAAAACTATCTCTAACAGTCTGAATGTTCATCAATCGACAGACAGAGAAGTTGTCGACAAATGAGAGAGTTTGGCACTGTTGCTTCTCTCCCAAGGAGTGGCCGTCCACCAAAGATGACGCCAAGTGTTTAGCACAGAATACTCAGAGAAGTAAAAAAGAACCCTAGAGTGTCTGCTAAAGACATAAATCAGTGGCACAGTCCAATATCTCTGTGCACACATCAACTATATGTAAAACTACGGCCAAGACTGGTGTTCAAGGGAGGACACCACGGAAGAAGCTACTGCTGTCGAAAAAAAAAAAACGTTGCTCATTTAATGTTCGCAAAAAGGCACTTGGACACTCCACAGAAGTTTTGGCAAAATATTTTGTGGACAAATGAAACCATAGTTGAATTGTTTGGGAGTAACACACAACGTCATGTGTGGAGGAAAAATGGAACAGCTCACCAACATCGACACATAGATGTTGTGACCGTTTCTCTGCGCATTTGCCATTTACATTCCCGAAGAGGAAAGGCGATCGACAAATGACAATGACAATGTAAAAGCCAAACAGAAAAGGCAAAGGCAAAAAATATAATTGTCATTGTTTTTTCCGTTTGTGGTGTTCAGTGACAGAAAGTAAAAGTCAATGAAAAATATTGTCATTATTTTTTCCGTTCGTGGTTGTTAATGACCAAAAGTAAATGTCAATGACAAAGTATACTGTTATATTTTTATTACCTTGGTCTTTCCAAGGGAAAGAACAAGGTATTGTTATTGTGCAACTTTATTATTATAATAATTATTATTATTATTACCTTGGTCTTTCCAAGGGAAAGAACAAGGTATTGTTATTGTGCAACTTTATTGTTCTTATTATTATTATTATTATTATTCATCTTATTCTCCGCGTTTTTTTGAGCCAACGCACAGCCCAAACCGTAGCACCGATCGGCACCGTTCAAGTATCGGCACGACCGGATTTTTCGCGTGACGATGGGAATTTTTCAAACCGCCACGAAAAATTTTCCGTTCGCCCGTAAACGGCAATTTTCCGAAAAATAAAAAAAGTTTCAAAATGTATCTAGTCCTACAATTTTTGACCAAATCACATAATTTGGGCATCAAAAATTCCGGGACGGTGAGGGGCATAAAAGTTGTATACAGAATTTGGCAAAAATTTACGGTTCCCCGGAAATTTGCCAAAAACTTTCCTATTCATTTTGAATGGAAAAAAAACGCGCGCTTCACAGCCCGAACCGTTAGACCGATCGGCACCGTTCAAGTATCGGCACGACCGGAATTTTTGCGTGACACAGGAAACTTTACAAATGGCCCCGAAAATTTTTCCGTTCGTCCGTAAACGGCAATTTTCCGTGAAAAAAAAAAAAGTTTCAAAATGTATCTAGTCCTACAATTTTTGATCAAATCAAATAATTTGAGCATCAAAAATTCCGGGACGGTGAGGGGCATAAAAGTTGTATACAGAATTTGGAAAAAAATTACGCTTCCTCGGAAATTTGCCAAAAACTATCCCATTCATTTCGAATGGGAAAAGTCCCATTCACTTCCAATGGGATTTCCAATGGAATTTACATTGCATTGATGCCATTGACGGCCATGCATGTCGAATCTACTGATGCCAATGTACTTGGATTCAACTGACTATATAGATGTCGATGCCATTGACTGCCATGGACGTCCAAAATTTTTCCCATTCATTTTCAATGGGGAAAAAACAAAATTACCCCAAATCAACAGAAAATGACCAGATATCAATAGGACGTGTCCCCCAAACTTCCCCAATTCCATTGACGCTTATGAAGGGTGCCGCCATTGACTTACATGGACGTCCAAAATTTTTCCCATTCATTTTCAATGGGGAAAAAACTACATTTCTCCAAATCAACAGAAAATGACCAGATATCAATAGGACGTATATCCCAAACGTCCCCAATTCCATTGACGCTTATGGGGGGTGCTGCCATTGACGTCCATGGACGTCCAAAATTTTACCCATTCATTTTCAATGGGAATTTTTTTTTTCTCCCCCAAATCAACAGAAAATGACTAGATATCAATAGGACCTGTCCCCCAAATGTCCCCGATTGCATTGCTACTTATGGAGGGTGATGCCATTGACGTCCAGGGACGTCCAAACTTCCCATTCATTTCCAATGGCATTTCTTCATGTTTGTTCATTCTTTTGATGCCAATGTACTTGGATTCCATTGACGGTTATGTAAGTTGATACCATTGACGTCCAAGGACGTCCAAAATTTTTCCCATTCATTTTCAATGGGAATTTTTTTTTTCCCCCAAAATCAACAGAAAATGACTAGATATCATTAGGACGTGTCCCCCAAATGTCCCCGATTGCATTACCGCTTATGGGGGGTGATGCCATTGACGTCCATGGACGTCCAAACTTCCCAATCATTTCCAAAGCCATTTCTTCATGTTTGTTCATTCTATTGATGCCAATGTACTTGGATTCCATTGACGCTTATGTAAGTTGATACCATTGACGTCCATGGACGTCCAAAATTTTTCCCATTCATTTTCAATGGGATTTTTTTTTTTTTTTCCCAAATCAACAGAAAATGACTAGATATCATTAGGACGTTTCCCCCAAATGTCCCGGATTGCATTGCCGCTTATGGAGGGTGATGCCATTGACGTTCATGGACGTCCAAACTTCCCATTCATTTCCAATGGCATTTCTTCATGTTTGTTCATTTTATTGATGCCAATGTACTTGGATTCCATTGACGCTTATGTAAGTTGATACCATTGACGTCCAAAATTTTTCCCATTCATTTTCAATGGGAATTTTTTTTTTTTTCCCAAATCAACAGAAAATGACTAGATATCATTAGGACGTGTCCCCCAAACTTCCCCGATTCCATTAACAATTATGAAAGGTGCCGCCATTGACGTCCATGGACGTCCAATTCTCCCATTCATTTCTAACGGCTTTTACTTTGTTTTTTGCCAATGACTGGCATTATGATCCATTCTATTGATAGACCTGAGTGGGGCTAAGATCTGTATCTCCACAGAGGAAAGACCAAGGTGTGTAATTTCTCCCGAAATTGCAGTTTCTAGTTACCTTGGTCTTTCTGAAAGAAAGAACAAGGTATTGTTATTGTGCAACTTTATTGTACTTATTATTTATTCATCTTATTCTCCGCGTTTTTTTGAGCCAACGCACAGCCCAAACCGTAGCACCGATCGGCACAGTTCAAGTATCGGCACGACCGGAATTTTCGCGTGACGATGGGAATTTTTCAAACCGCCACGAAAAATTTTCCGTTCGCCCGTAAACGGCAATTTTCCGAAAAATAAAAAAAGTTTCAAAATGTATCTAGTCCTACAATTTTTGACCAAATCACATAATTTGGGCATCAAAAATTCCGGGACGGTGAGGGGCATAAAAGTTGTATACAGAATTTGGCAAAAATTTACGGTTCCCCGGAAATTTGCCAAAAACTTTCCTATTCATTTTGAATGGAAAAAAAACGCGCGCTTCACAGCCCGAACCGTTAGACCGATCGGCACCGTTCAAGTATCGGCACGACCGGAATTTTCGCGTGACACAGGAAACTTTACAAATGGCCCCGAAAATTTTTCCGTTCGTCCGTAAACGGCAATTTTCCGTGAAAAAAAAAAAAGTTTCAAAATGTATCTAGTCCTACAATTTTTGACCAAATCACATAATTTGGGCATCAAAAATTCCGGGACGGTGAGGGGCATAAAAGTTGTATACAGAATTTGGAAAAAAATTACGCTTCCTCGGAAATTTGCCAAAAACTATCCCATTCATTTCGAATGGGAAAAGTCCCATTCACTTCCAATGGGATTTCCAATGGAATTTACATTGCATTGATGCCATTGACGGCCATGCATGTCGAATCTACTGATGCCAATGTACTTGGATTCAATTGACTATATGGATGTCGATGCCATTGTCTGCCATGGACGTCCAAAATTTTTCCCATTCATTTTCAATGGGGAAAAAACAAAATTACCCCAAATCAACAGAAAATGACCAGATATCAATAGGACGTGTCCCCCAAACTTCCCCAATTCCATTGACGCTTATGAAGGGTGCCGCCATTGACTTACATGGACGTCCAAAATTTTTCCCATTCATTTTCAATGGGGAAAAAACTAAATTTCTCCAAATCAACAGAAAATGACCAGATATCAATAGGACGTATATCCCAAACGTCCCCAACTCCATTGACGCTTATGGGGGGTGCTGCCATTGACGTCCATGGACGTCCAAAATTTTACCCATTCATTTTCAATGGGAAATTTTTTTTTTTCCCCAAATCAACAGAAAATGACTAGATATCAATAGGACCTGTCCCCCAAATGTCCCCGATTGCATTGCTGCTTATGGAGGGTGATGCCATTGACGTCCAGGGACGTCCAAACTTCCCATTCATTTCCAATGGCATTTCTTCATGTTTGTACATTCTTTTGATGCCAATGTACTTGGATTCCATTGACGCTTATGTAAGTTTATACCATTGACGTCCATGGACGTCCAAAATTTTTCCCATTCATTTTCAATGGGAATTTTTTTTTTTTTCCCCAAATCAACAGAAAATGACTAGATATCAATAGGACGTTTCCCCCAAATGTGCCCGATTGCATTGCTGCTTATGGAGGGTGATGCCATTGACGTCCACGGACGTCCAAACTTCCCATTAATTTCCAATGGCATTTCTTCATGTTTGTTCATTCTATTGATGCCAATGTACTTGGATTCCATTGACGCTTATGTAAGTTGATACCATTGACGTCCATGGACGTCCAAAATTTTTCCCATTCATTTTCAATGGGAATTTTTTTTTTTTTCCCCAAATCAACAGAAAATGACTAGATATCATTAGGACGTGTCCCCCAAATGTCCCCGATTGCATTGCCGCTTATGGGGGGTGATGCCATTGACGTCCATGGACGTCCAAACTTCCCATTAAATACCAATGGCATTTCTTCATGTTTGTTCATTCTTTTGATGCCAATGTACTTGGATTCCATTGACGCTTATGTAAGTTTATACCATTGACGTCCATGGACGTCCAAAATTTTTCCCATTCATTTTCAATGGGAATTTTTTTTTTTTTCCCCAAATCAACAGAAAATGACTAGATATCAATAGGACGTTTCCCCCAAATGTGCCCGATTGCATTGCTGCTTATGGAGGGTGATGCCATTGACGTCCACGGACGTCCAAACTTCCCATTCATTTCCAATGGCATTTCTTCATGTTTGTTCATTCTATTGATGCCAATGTACTTGGATTCCATTGACGCTTATGTAAGTTGATACCATTGACGTCCATGGACGTCCAAAATTTTTCCCATTCATTTTCAATGGGAATTTTTTTTTTTTCCCCCAAATCAACAGAAAATGACTAGATATCATTAGGACGTGTCCCCCAAATGTCCCCGATTGCATTGCCGCTTATGGGGGGTGATGCCATTGACGTCCATGGACGTCCAAACTTCCCATTCATTTCCAAAGTCATTTCTTCATGTTTGTTCATTCTATTGATGCCAATGTACTTGGATTCCATTCACGCTTATGTAAGTTGATACCATTGACGTCCATGGACGTCCAAAATTTTTCCCATTCATTTTCAATGGGATTTTTTTTTTTTTCCCCAAATCAACAGAAAATGACTAGATATCATTAGGACGTGTCCCCCAAATGTCCCCGATTGCATTGCCGCTTATGGAGGGTGATGCCATTGACGTCCATGGACGTCCAAACTTCCCATTCATTTCCAATGGTATTTCTTCATGTTTGTTCATTTTATTGATGCCAATGTACTTGGATTCCATTGACGCTTATGTAAGTTGATACCATTGACGTCCATGGACGTCCAAAATTTTTCCCATTCATTTTCAATGGGAATTTTTTTTTTTTTTCCCAAATCAACAGAAAATGACTAGATATCAATAGGACGTGTCCCCCAAACTTCCCCGATTCCATTAACAATTATGGAGGGTGCCGCCATTGACGGACATGGACGTCCAATTCTCCCAATCTTTTCTAACGGCTTTAACTATGTTTAGTGCCAATGACTGGCATTATGATCCATTCTATTGATAGACCTGAGTGGGGCTAAGATCTGTATCTCCACAGAGGAAAGACCAAGGTGTGTAATTTCTCCCGAAATTGCAGTTTCTAGTTATTATTATTATTCAATAATTCTCCGCGTTTTTTTGAGCCAACGCACAGCCCAAACCGTAGCACCGATCGGCACCGTTGAAGTATCGGCACGACCGGATTTTTCGCGTGACGATGGGAATTTTTCAAACCGCCACGAAAAATTTTCCGTTCGCCCGTAAACGGCAATTTTCCGAAAAATAAAAAAAGTTTCAAAATGTATCTAGTCCTACAATTTTTGACCAAATCACATAATTTGGGCATCAAAAATTCCGGGACGTTGAGGGGCATAAAAGTTGTATACAGAATTTGGCAAAAATTTACGGTTCCCCGGAAATTTGCCAAAAACTTTCCTATTCATTTTGAATGGAAAAAAAACGCGCGCTTCACAGCCCGAACCGTTAGACCGATCGGCACCGTTCAAGTATCGGCACGACCGGAATTTTCGCGTGACACAGGAAACTTTACAAATGGCCCCGAAAATTTTTCCGTTCGTCCGTAAACGGCAATTTTCCATGAAAAAAAAAAAAGTTTCAAAATGTATCTAGTCCTACAATTTTTGACCAAATCACATAATTTGGGCATCAAAAATTCCGGGACGGTGAGGGGCATAAAAGTTGTATACAGAATTTGGAAAAAAATTACGCTTCCTCGGAAATTTGCCAAAAACTATCCCATTCATTTCGAATGGGAAAAGTCCCATTCACTTCCAATGGGATTTCCATAGAATTTACATTGCATTGATGCCATTGACGGCCATGCATGTCGAATCTACTGATGCCAATGTACTTGGATTCAATTGACTATATGGATGTCGATGCCATTGACTGCCACGGACGTCCAAAATTTTTCCCATTCATTTTCAATGGGGAAAAAACAAAATTTCCCCAAATAAACAGAAAATGGCCAGATATCAATAGGACGTGTCCCCCAAACTTCCCCAATTCCATTGACGCTTATGGGGGGTGCTGCCATTGACTTCCATGGACGTCCAAAATTTTCCCCATTCATTTTCAATGGGGAAAAAACTAAATTTCTCCAAATCGACAGAAAATGACCAGATATCAATAGGACGTATACCCCAAACGTCCCCAACTCCATTGACGCTTATGGGGGGTGCTGCCATTGACATCCATGGACGTCCAAAATTTTTCCCATTCATTTTCAATGGGGAAAAAACTAAATTTCTCCAAATCGACAGAAAATGACCAGATATCAATAGGACGTATACCCCAAACGTCCCCAACTCCATTGACGCTTATGGGGGGTGCTGCCATTGACATCCATGGACGTCCAAAAATTTTCCCATTCATTTTCAATGGGAAATTTTTTTTTTTCCCCCAAATCAACAGAAAATGACTAGATATCAATAGGACGTGTCCCCCAAATGTCCCCGATTGCATTGCTGCTTATGGAGGGTGATGCCATTGACGTCCAGGGACGTCCAAACTTCCCATACATTTCCAATGGCATTTCTTCATGTTTGTTCATTCTATTGATGCCAATGTACTTGGTATCCATTGACGCTTATGTAAGTTGATACCATTGACGTCCATGGACGTCCAAAATTTTTCCCATTCATTTCCAATAGGAATTTTTTTTTCCCCAAAATCAAAAGAAAATGACTAGATGTCAATAGGACGTGTCCCCCAAATGTCCCCAATTGCATTGCCGCTAAAGGAGGGTGATGCCATTGACGTCCATGGACGTCCAAACTTCCCATTAATTTCTAATGGCATTTCTTCATGTTTGTTCATTCTATTGATGCCAATGTACTTGGTATCCATTGACGCTTATGTAAGTTGATACCATTGACGTCCATGGACGTCCAAAATTTTTCCCATTCATTTTCAATGGGAATTTTTTTTTTTTCCCCAAATCAACAAAAAATGACCAGATATCAATAGGACGTGTACCCCAAATGTCCCCGATTGTATTGCTGCTTATGGAGGGTGATGCCATTGACGTCCATGGACGTCCAAACTTCCCATTAATTTCTAATGGCATTTCTTCATGTTTGTTCATTCTATTGATGCCAATGTACTTGGTATCCATTGACGCTTATGTAAGTTGATACCATTGACGTCCATGGACGTCCAAAATTTTTCCCATTCATTTTCAATGGGAATTTTTTTTTTTTGCCCAAATCAACAAAAAATGACCATATATCAATAGGACGTGTACCCCAAATGTCCCCGATTGTATTGCTGCTTATGGAGGGTGATGCCATTGAGGTCTATGGACGTCCAAACTTCCCATTAATTTCTAATGGCATTTCTTCATGTTTGTTCATTCTATTGATGCCAATGTACTTGGTATCCATTGACGCTTATGTAAGTTGATACAATTGACGTCCATGGACGTCCAAAATTTTTCCCATTCATTTTCAATGGGAATTTTTTTTTTTCCCCAAATCAACAAAAAATGACCAGATATCAATAGGACGTGTCCCCCAAATGTCCCCGATTGTATTGCTGCTTATGGAGGGTGATGCCATTGACGTCCATGGACGTCCAAACTTCCCATTAATTTCTAATGGCATTTCTTCATGTTTGTTCATTCTATTGATGCCAATGTACTTGGTATCCATTGACGCTTATGTAAGTTGATACCATTGACGTCCATGGACGTCCAAAATTTTTCCCATTCATTTTCAATGGGAATTTTTTTTTTTTGCCCAAATCAACAAAAAATGACCAGATATCAATAGGACATGTACCCCAAATGTCCCCAATTACAATGATGCTTATGGAGGGTGCTGCCATTGACGGCCATGGACGTCCAACTCTCCCAATCTTTTCTAATGGCATTTCTTCATGTTTGTTCATTCTATTGATGCCAATGTACTTGGTATCCATTGACGCTTATGTAAGTTGATACCATTGACGTCCATGGACGTCCAAAATTTTTCCCATTCATTTTCAATGGGAATTTTTTTTTTTTGCCCAAATCAACAAAAAATGACCATATATCAATAGGACGTGTACCCCAAATGTCCCCGATTGTATTGCTGCTTATGGAGGGTGATGCCATTGACGTCTATGGACGTCCAAACTTCCCATTAATTTCTAATGGCATTTCTTCATGTTTGTTCATTGTATTGATGCCAATGTACTTGGTATCCATTGACGCTTATGTAAGTTGATACAATTGACGTCCATGGACGTCCAAAATTTTTCCCATTCATTTTCAATGGGAATTTTTTTTTTTTCCCCAAATCAACAAAAAATGACCAGATATCAATAGGACGTGTCCCCCAAATGTCCCCGATTGTATTGCTGCTTATGGAGGGTGATGCCATTGACGTCCATGGACGTCCAAACTTCCCATTAATTTCTAATGGCATTTCTTCATGTTTGTTCATTCTATTGATGCCAATGTACTTGGTATCCATTGACGCTTATGTAAGTTGATACCATTGACGTCCATGGACGTCCAAAATTTTTCCCATTCATTTTCAATGGGAATTTTTTTTTTTTGCCCAAATCAACAAAAAATGACCAGATATCAATAGGACGTGTACCCCAAATGTCCCCAATTACAATGATGCTTATGGAGGGTGCTGCCATTGACGGCCATGGACGTCCAACTCTCCCAATCTTTTCTAATAGCTTTTACTTTGTTTAGTGCCATTGACTGGCATTATGGTCCATTCTATTGATAGACCTGAGTGGGGCTAAGATTTGTATCTCCACAGAGGAAAGACCAAGGTGTAATTTCTCCCGAAATTGCAGTTTCTAGTATTTATAAATATTTGTTACCTTGGTCTTTCCAAGGGAAAGAACAAGGTATTGTTATTGTGCAACTTTATTATTATAATAATTATTATTATTACCTTGGTCTTTCCAAGGGAAAGAACAAGGTTATGTTGTTGTACAACTTTATTGTACTTCTTTATTATTATTCTTTATTACCTTGGTCTTTCTGAAAGAAAGAACAAGGTATTGTTATTGTGCAACTTTATTGTACTTATTATTTATTCATCTTATTCTCCGCGTTTTTTTGAGCCAACGCACAGCCCAAACCGTAGCACCGATCGGCACAGTTCAAGTATCGGCACGACCGGAATTTTCGCGTGACGATGGGAATTTTTCAAACCGCCACGAAAAATTTTCCGTTCGCCCGTAAACGGCAATTTTCCGAAAAATAAAAAAAGTTTCAAAATGTATCTAGTCCTACAATTTTTGACCAAATCACATAATTTGGGCATCAAAAATTCCGGGACGGTGAGGGGCATAAAAGTTGTATACAGAATTTGGCAAAAATTTACGGTTCCCCGGAAATTTGCCAAAAACTTTCCTATTCATTTTGAATGGAAAAAAAACGCGCGCTTCACAGCCCGAACCGTTAGACCGATCGGCACCGTTCAAGTATCGGCACGACCGGAATTTTCGCGTGACACAGGAAACTTTACAAATGGCCCCGAAAAATTTTCCGTTCGTCCGTAAACGGCAATTTTCCGTGAAAAAAAAAAAAGTTTCAAAATGTATCTAGTCCTACAATTTTTGACCAAATCACATAATTTGGGCATCAAAAATTCCGGGACGGTGAGGGGCATAAAAGTTGTATACAGAATTTGGAAAAAAATTACGCTTCCTCGGAAATTTGCCAAAAACTATCCCATTCATTTCGAATGGGAAAAGTCCCATTCACTTCCAATGGGATTTCCAATGGAATTTACATTGCATTGATGCCATTGACGGCCATGCATGTCGAATCTACTGATGCCAATGTACTTGGATTCAATTGATTATATGGATGTCGATGCCATTGACTGCCATGGACGTCCAAAATTTTTCCCATTCATTTTCAATGGGGAAAAAACAAAATTACCCCAAATCAACAGAAAATGGCCAGATATCAATAGGACGTGTCCCCCAAACTTCCCCAATTCCATTGACGCTTATGAAGGGTGCCGCCATTGACTTACATGGACGTCCAAAATTTTTCCCATTCATTTTCAATGGGGAAAAAACTAAATTTCTCCAAATCAACAGAAAATGACCAGATATCAATAGGACGTATACCCCAAACGTCCCAAACTCCATTGACGCTTATGGGGGGTGCTGCCATTGACGTCCATGGACGTCCAAAATTTTACCCATTCATTTTCAATGGGAATTTTTTTTTTCCCCCAAATCAACAGAAAATGACTAGATATCAATAGGACGTGTCCCCCAAATATCCCTGATTGCATTGCTGCTTATGGAGGGTGATGCCATTGACGTCCAGGGACGTCCAAACTTCCCATTTATTCCAATGGCATTTCTTCATGTTTGTTCATTCTATTGATGCCAATGTACTTGGATTCCATTGACGCTTATGTAAGTTGATACCATTGACGTCCATGGACGTCCAAAATTTTACCCATTCATTTTCAATGGGAATTTTTTTTTTTTTCCCCAAATCAACAGAAAATGACTAGATATCAATAGGACGTGTCCCACAAATATCCCCGATTGCATTGCTGCTTATGGAGGGTGATGCCATTGACGTCCAGGGACGTCCAAACTTCCCATTTATTCCAATGGCATTTCTTCATGTTTGTTCATTCTATTGATGCCAATGTACTTGGATTCCATTGACGCTTATGTAAGTTGATACCATTGACGTCCATGGACGTCCAAAATTTTTCCCATTCATTTTCAATGGGAATTTTTTTTTTTTCCCCAAATCAACAGAAAATGACTAGATATCAATAGGACGTTTCCCCCAAATGTGCCCGATTGCATTGCCGCTTATGGAGGGTGATGCCATTGACGTCCAGGGACGTCCAAACTTCCCATTAATTTCCAATGGCATTTCTTCATGTTTGTTCATTTTATTGATGCCAATGTACTTGGATTCCATTGACGCTTATGTAAGTTGATACCATTGACGTCCATGGACGTCCAAAATTTTTCCCATTCATTTTCAATGGGAAATTTTTTTTTTTTCCCAAATCAACAGAAAATGACTAGATATCATTAGGACGTGTCCCCCAAATGTCCCCGATTGCATTGCCGCTTATGGGGGGTGATGCCATTGACGTCCATGGACGTCCAAACTTCCCAATCATTTCCAAAGGCATTTCTTCATGTTTGTTCATTATATTGATGCCAATGTACTTGGATTCCATTGACGCTTATGTAAGTTGATACCATTGACGTCCATGGACGTCCAAAATTTTTCCCATTCATTTTCAATGGGAATTTTTTTTTTTTTCCCAAATCAATAGAAAATGACTAGATATCATTAGGACGTGTCCCCCAAACTTCCCCGATTCCATTAACAATTATGAAAGGTGCCGCCATTGACGTCCATGGACGTCCAATTCTCCCATTCATTTCTAACGGCTTTTACTTTGTTTTTTTGCCAATGACTGGCATTATGATCCATTCTATTGATAGACCTGAGTGGGGCTAAGATCTGTATCTCCACAGAGGAAAGACCAAGGTGTGTAATTTCTCCCGAAATTGCAGTTTCTAGTTATTATTATTATTCAATAATTGTTGACGTTTTTTTCGGCGCGCCGCGCAGCCCGAACCGTAGCACCGATCGGCACCGTTCAAGTATCGACACGACCGGAATTTTCGTGCGACGATGGGAATTTTTCAAACGACCCCGAAAATTTTTCCGTTCGGCCGTAAACGCCGATTTTCCAATTTTTAAAAAAAATTTCAAAACGCTACTTGTCCTACAATTTTTGAGCAAATCACATAATTTGGACATCAAAAATTCCGGGACGGTGGGGGGCATAAAGATTGTATACAGAATTTGGAAAAAATTTACGGTTCTCCGGATATTTGCCAAAAACTATCCCATTCATTTCCAATGGGAAAAGTTCCCATTCACTTTCAATAGTATTTCCAATGGACTTTACATTGCATTGATGCCATTGACGGCCATGCATGTCGAATCTATTGATGCCAATGTACTTGGATTCATTTGACTATATGGATGTCGATGCCATTGACGGCCATGGACGTCCAAAATTTTTCCCATTCATTTTCAATGGGGAAAAAACTCAATTTCCCCAAATCAACAGAAAATGACCAGATATTAATAGGACGTATACCCCAAACGTTCCCAACTCCATTGACGCTTATGGGGGGTGCTGCCATTGACGTCCATGGACGTCCAAAATTTTTCCCATTCATTTTCAATGGGGAAAAAACTACATTTCCCCAAATCATCAGAAAATGACCAGTTATCAATAGTAGGTCTCCCCCAAACGTTCCGAACTCCATTGACGCTTATAGGGGGTGCTGCCATTGACGTCCATGGACGTCCAAAAATTTTCCCATTCATTTTCAATGGGGAAAAAACTAAATTTCCCCAAATTAACAGAAAATGACCAGATATTAATAGGACGTATACCCCAAACGTCCCCAATTCCATTTACGCTTATGGAGGGTGATGCCATTGACGTTCATGGACGTCCAAACTTCCCATTCATTTCCAATGGCATTTCTTCATGTTTGTTCATTCTATTGATGCCAATGTACTTGGATTCCATTGACGCTTATGTAAGTTGATACCATTGACGTCCATGGACGTCCAAAATTTTACCCATTCATTTTCAATGGGAAATTTTTTTTTTTCCCCAAATCAACAGAAAATGACTAGATATCAATAGGACCTGTCCCCCAAATGTCCCCGATTGCATTGCTGCTTATGGAGGGTGATGCCATTGACGTCCAGGGACGTCCAAACTTCCCATTCATTTCCAATGGCATTTCTTCATGTTTGTTCATTCTTTTGATGCCAATGTACTTGGATTCCATTGACGCTTATGTAAGTTGATACCATTGACGTCCATGGACGTCCAAAATTTTTCCCATTCATTTTCAATGGGAATTTTTTTTTTTTTCCCCAAATCAACAGAAAATGACTAGATATCAATAGGACGTTTCCCCCAAATGTGCCCGATTGCATTGCTGCTTATGGAGGGTGATGCCATTGACGTCCACGGACGTCCAAACTTCCCATTAATTTCCAATGGCATTTCTTCATGTTTGTTCATTCTATTGATGCCAATGTACTTGGATTCCATTGACGCTTATGTAAGTTGATACCATTGACGTCCATGGACGTCCAAAATTTTTCCCATTCATTTTCAATGGGAAATTTTTTTTTTTCCCCAAATCAACAGAAAATGACCAGATATCAATAGGACGTGTCCCCCAAACTTCCCCAATTCCATTGAAGCTTATGGAGGGCGCCGCCATTGACGGCCATGGACGTCCAAATTTCCCAGTCATTTCTAATGGCATTTAATTATGTTTTTTCATTCTATTGATGCCAATGTACTTGGATTTCATTAACGCCTATGTAAGTTGATACCATTGACGTCAACGGACGTCCAAAATTTTTCCCATTCATTTTCAATGGGAATTTTTGTTTTTCCCCAAATCAACAAAAAACGACAACATATCAATAGGACGTGTCCCCCAAACTTCCCCAATTCCATTGACGCTTATGAAGGGCGCCGCCATTGACGGCCATGGACGTCCAAATTTCCCATTCATTTCTAATGGCATTTAATTGTTTTTTCATTCTATTGATGCCAATGTACTTGGATTCCATTGACGCCTATGTAAGTTGATACCATTGACGTCCATGGACGTCCAAAATTTTTCCCATTCATTTTCAATGGGAATTTTTTTTTTTTCCCAAATCAACAAAAAATGACCAGATATCAATAGGACGTGTCCCCCAAACTTCCCCAATTCCATTGATCCTTATGAAGGGTGCCGCCATTGACGGCCATGGACGTCCAATTCTCCCAATCTTTTCTAATGGCTTTTACTTTGTTTAGTGCCATTGACTGGCATTATGGTCCATTCTATTGATAGACCTGAGTGGGGCTAAGATCTGTATCTCCACAGAGGAAAGACCAAGGTGTGTAATTTCTCCCGAAATTGCAGTTTCTAGTTATTACCTTGGTCTTTCTGAAAGAAAGAACAAGGTATTGTTATTGTGCAACTTTATTGTACTTATTATTTATTCATCTTATTCTCCGCGTTTTTTTGAGCCAACGCACAGCCCAAACCGTAGCACCGATCGGCACAGTTCAAGTATCGGCACGACCGGAATTTTCGCGTGACGATGGGAATTTTTCAAACCGCCACGAAAAATTTTCCGTTCGCCCGTAAACGGCAATTTTCCGAAAAATAAAAAAAGTTTCAAAATGTATCTAGTCCTACAATTTTTGACCAAATCACATAATTTGGGCATCAAAAATTCCGGGACGGTGAGGGGCATAAAAGTTGTATACAGAATTTGGCAAAAATTTACGGTTCCCCGGAAATTTGCCAAAAACTTTCCTATTCATTTTGAATGGAAAAAAAACGCGCGCTTCACAGCCCGAACCGTTAGACCGATCGGCACCGTTCAAGTATCGGCACGACCGGAATTTTTGCGTGACACAGGAAACTTTACAAATGGCCCCGAAAATTTTTCAATTCGTCCGTAAACGGCAATTTTCCGTGAAAAAAAAAAAAGTTTCAAAATGTATCTAGTCCTACAATTTTTGACCAAATCACATAATTTGGGCATCAAAAATTCCGGGACGGTGAGGGGCATAAAAGTTGTATACAGAATTTGGAAAAAAATTACGCTTCCTCGGAAATTTGCCAAAAACTATCCCATTCATTTCGAATGGGAAAAGTCCCATTCACTTCCAATGGGATTTCCAATGGAATTTACATTGCATTGATGCCATTGACGGCCATGCATGTCAAATCTACTGATGCCAATGTACTTGGATTCAATTGATTATATGGATGTCGATGCCATTGACTGCCATGGACGTCCAAAATTTTTCCCATTCATTTTCAATGGGGAAAAAACAAAATTACCCCAAATCAACAGAAAATGACCAGATATCAATAGGACGTGTCCCCCAAACTTCCCCAATTCCATTGACGCTTATGAACAGTGCCGCCATTGACTTACATGGACGTCCAAAATTTTTCCCATTCATTTTCAATGGGGAAAAAACTACATTTCTCCAAATCAACAGAAAATGACCAGATATCAATAGGACGTATACCCCAAACGTCCCCAACTCCATTGACGCTTATGGGGGGTGCTGCCATTGACGTCCATGGACGTCCAAAATTTTACCCATTCATTTTCAATGGGAAATTTTTTTTTTTCCCCAAATCAACAGAAAATGACTAGATATCAATAGGACGTGTCCCCCAAATGTCCCCAATTGCATTGCTGCTTATGGAGGGTGATGCCATTGACATCCAGGGACGTCCAAACTTCCCATTAAATCCCAATGGCATTTCTTCATGTTTGTTCATTCTATTGATGCCAATGTACTTGGATTCCATTGACGCTTATGTAAATTGATACCATTGACGTCCATGGACGTCCAAAATTTTTCCCATTCATTTTCAATGGGAATTTTTTTTTTTCCCCCAAATCAACAGAAAATGACTAGATATCAATAGGACGTTTCCCCCAAATGTGCCCGATTGCATTGCTGCTTATGGAGGGTGATGCCATTGACGTCCACGGACGTCCAAACTTCCCATTAATTCCAATGGCATTTCTTCATGTTTGTTCATTTTATTGATGCCAATGTACTTGGATTCCATTGACGCTTATGTAAGTTGATACCATTGACGTCCATGGACGTCCAAAAATTTTCCCATTCATTTTCAATGGGAATTTTTTTTTTTTTTCCCACATCAACAGAAAATGACTAGATATCATTAGGACGTGTCCCCCAAACTTCCCCGATTCCATTAACAATTATGAAAGGTGCCGCCATTGACGTCCATGGACGTCCAATTCTCCCATTCATTTCTAATGGCTTTTACTTTGTTTTGTGCCAATGACTGGCATTATGATCCATTCTATTGATAGACCTGAGTGGGGCTAAGATCTGTACCTCCACAGAGGAAAGACCAAGGTGTGTAATTTCTCCCGAAATTGCAGTTTCTAGTTATTATTATTATTCAATAATTCTCCGCGTTTTTTTGAGCCAACGCACAGCCCAAACCGTAGCACCGATCGGCACCGTTGAAGTATCGGCACGACCGGATTTTTCGCGTGACGATGGGAATTTTTCAAACCGCCACGAAAAATTTTCCGTTCGCCCGTAAACGGCAATTTTCCGAAAAATAAAAAAAGTTTCAAAATGTATCTAGTCCTACAATTTTTGACCAAATCACATAATTTGGGCATCAAAAATTCCGGGACGTTGAGGGGCATAAAAGTTGTATACAGAATTTGGCAAAAATTTACGGTTCCCCGGAAATTTGCCAAAAACTTTCCTATTCATTTTGAATGGAAAAAAAACGCGCGCTTCACAGCCCGAACCGTTAGACCGATCGGCACCGTTCAAGTATCGGCACGACCGGAATTTTCGCGTGACACAGGAAACTTTACAAATGGCCCCGAAAATTTTTCCGTTCGTCCGTAAACGGCAATTTTCCATGAAAAAAAAAAAAGTTTCAAAATGTATCTAGTCCTACAATTTTTGACCAAATCACATAATTTGGGCATCAAAAATTCCGGGACGGTGAGGGGCATAAAAGTTGTATACAGAATTTGGAAAAAAATTACGCTTCCTCGGAAATTTGCCAAAAACTATCCCATTCATTTCGAATGGGAAAAGTCCCATTCACTTCCAATGGGATTTCCATAGAATTTACATTGCATTGATGCCATTGACGGCCATGCATGTCGAATCTACTGATGCCAATGTACTTGGATTCAATTGACTATATGGATGTCGATGCCATTGACTGCCACGGACGTCCAAAATTTTTCCCATTCATTTTCAATGGGGAAAAAACAAAATTTCCCCAAATAAACAGAAAATGGCCAGATATCAATAGGACGTGTCCCCCAAACTTCCCCAATTCCATTGACGCTTATGGGGGGTGCTGCCATTGACTTCCATGGACGTCCAAAATTTTCCCCATTCATTTTCAATGGGGAAAAAACTAAATTTCTCCAAATCGACAGAAAATGACCAGATATCAATAGGACGTATACCCCAAACGTCCCCAACTCCATTGACGCTTATGGGGGGTGCTGCCATTGACATCCATGGACGTCCAAAATTTTTCCCATTCATTTTCAATGGGGAAAAAACTAAATTTCTCCAAATCGACAGAAAATGACCAGATATCAATAGGACGTATACCCCAAACGTCCCCAACTCCATTGACGCTTATGGGGGGTGCTGCCATTGACATCCATGGACGTCCAAAAATTTTCCCATTCATTTTCAATGGGAAATTTTTTTTTTTCCCCCAAATCAACAGAAAATGACTAGATATCAATAGGACGTGTCCCCCAAATGTCCCCGATTGCATTGCTGCTTATGGAGGGTGATGCCATTGACGTCCAGGGACGTCCAAACTTCCCATACATTTCCAATGGCATTTCTTCATGTTTGTTCATTCTATTGATGCCAATGTACTTGGTATCCATTGACGCTTATGTAAGTTGATACCATTGACGTCCATGGACGTCCAAAATTTTTCCCATTCATTTCCAATAGGAATTTTTTTTCCCCCAAAATCAAAAGAAAATGACTAGATGTCAATAGGACGTGTCCCCCAAATGTCCCCAATTGCATTGCCGCTAAAGGAGGGTGATGCCATTGACGTCCATGGACGTCCAAACTTCCCATTAATTTCTAATGGCATTTCTTCATGTTTGTTCATTCTATTGATGCCAATGTACTTGGTATCCATTGACGCTTATGTAAGTTGATACCATTGACGTCCATGGACGTCCAAAATTTTTCCCATTCATTTTCAATGGGAATTTTTTTTTTTCCCCAAATCAACAAAAAATGACCAGATATCAATAGGACGTGTACCCCAAATGTCCCCGATTGTATTGCTGCTTATGGAGGGTGATGCCATTGACGTCCATGGACGTCCAAACTTCCCATTAATTTCTAATGGCATTTCTTCATGTTTGTTCATTCTATTGATGCCAATGTACTTGGTATCCATTGACGCTTATGTAAGTTGATACCATTGACGTCCATGGACGTCCAAAATTTTTCCCATTCATTTTCAATGGGAATTTTTTTTTTTTTGCCCAAATCAACAAAAAATGACCATATATCAATAGGACGTGTACCCCAAATGTCCCCGATTGTATTGCTGCTTATGGAGGGTGATGCCATTGAGGTCTATGGACGTCCAAACTTCCCATTAATTTCTAATGGCATTTCTTCATGTTTGTTCATTCTATTGATGCCAATGTACTTGGTATCCATTGACGCTTATGTAAGTTGATAAAATTGACGTCCATGGACGTCCAAAATTTTTCCCATTCATTTTCAATGGGAATTTTTTTTTTTCCCCAAATCAACAAAAAATGACCAGATATCAATAGGACGTGTCCCCCAAATGTCCCCGATTGTATTGCTGCTTATGGAGGGTGATGCCATTGACGTCCATGGACGTCCAAACTTCCCATTAATTTCTAATGGCATTTCTTCATGTTTGTTCATTCTATTGATGCCAATGTACTTGGTATCCATTGACGCTTATGTAAGTTGATACCATTGACGTCCATGGACGTCCAAAATTTTTCCCATTCATTTTCAATGGGAATTTTTTTTTTTTGCCCAAATCAACAAAAAATGACCAGATATCAATAGGACATGTACCCCAAATGTCCCCAATTACAATGATGCTTATGGAGGGTGATGCCATTGACGTCCACGGACGTCCAAACTTCCCATTAATTTCCAATGGCATTTCTTCATGTTTGTTCATTCTATTGATGCCAATGTACTTGGTATCCATTGACGCTTATGTAAGTTGATACCATTGACGTCCATGGACGTCCAAAATTTTTCCCATTCATTTTCAATGGGAATTTTTTTTTTTTGCCCAAATCAACAAAAAATGACCATATATCAATAGGACGTGTACCCCAAATGTCCCCGATTGTATTGCTGCTTATGGAGGGTGATGCCATTGACGTCTATGGACGTCCAAACTTCCCATTAATTTCTAATGGCATTTCTTCATGTTTGTTCATTCTATTGATGCCAATGTACTTGGTATCCATTGACGCTTATGTAAGTTGATACAATTGACGTCCATGGACGTCCAAAATTTTTCCCATTCATTTTCAATGGGAATTTTTTTTTTTTCCCCAAATCAACAAAAAATGACCAGATATCAATAGGACGTGTCCCCCAAATGTCCCCGATTGTATTGCTGCTTATGGAGGGTGATGCCATTGACGTCCATGGACGTCCAAACTTCCCATTAATTTCTAATGGCATTTCTTCATGTTTGTTCATTCTATTGATGCCAATGTACTTGGTATCCATTGACGCTTATGTAAGTTGATACCATTGACGTCCATGGACGTCCAAAATTTTTCCCATTCATTTTCAATGGGAATTTTTTTTTTTTGCCCAAATCAACAAAAAATGACCAGATATCAATAGGACGTGTACCCCAAATGTCCCCAATTACAATGATGCTTATGGAGGGTGCTGCCATTGACGGCCATGGACGTCCAACTCTCCCAATCTTTTCTAATAGCTTTTACTTTGTTTAGTGCCATTGACTGGCATTATGGTCCATTCTATTGATAGACCTGAGTGGGGCTAAGATTTGTATCTCCACAGAGGAAAGACCAAGGTGTAATTTCTCCCGAAATTGCAGTTTCTAGTTTATTTATATATTTATTTCTCTTTATATTTATTTACCTATTCATTTATTTATTTGTCTATTTATTGCTATTTCTATTTATTTATTCATTCATTTATTTATTCATTTATTTATTTATTTTTAATTTTGGCACTCCTGTGACTCCATATACCCGCACTGGTTCTACTTTTATTCGCAAAATGCGACCATTTGGTCGCAGTGTGGAGTGTGGAGTATTATTGACAATATAACAGTCATTCAATATGGCCACAAAAATAAGAAGAAACACATACTATCCTTTTTAAACAAAGTTGTCTTTTTTAATAAAAAAAAAATTCTGAACGCATTGAGTACAGTGTTGTATTTGTACAGTGTCATTACTTTCTAATCGTGGTCTGCAACAACAGTATTCAAAATGCGTTTTTCTACTAGATTATCACCATTTTTGAACGAAAACTGTACTCAAAGACCAAGGTTAAATTGCTTTTGGGATCATGTGTTACCTTTCAGCCTGTCCTGCATTAATCAACTGATAATTCTCCAGCTGCATGGCTTCTTTTCCAGTGTCGTACAGGAAGCTGTAACTGGAGAACGGTGCTAAGCAATACATCAGCATCCGGCCGCCTGTCACCTCTCATGTCATTTGTGCTATGAAGCCAATGGCATCCAATGGAAAATAGCGCCAGATGACTGAAAGTTAACCAATACTTGCCTCAATCAAGCATTCATTTAATCAGTTAAAGTAGTAATTTCCGTCAAAACTTCTGCTTAAATAGAAAACAGAGTCTTATGAACTAGCATGGAAGGGAAAACATAGTAGGGATGAGGAGTTCTACCTCATGGATGTGTTTACAACAGTCGTATAATCTGTAGGCTAATCTGCACATGCATTGTTTCCACAAGCCTGTGTGCTCAGCTGCTGTTTATGAATGCATTTCAGGGCCTCATCGGCACACGTTCTTCATGGTTCACTTTGGCTCATGGTTTTTTCTTTCTGCAAGGTTCAAATAACACAGTTGTGGTTTTCTTCTCCTGCTTCCATTTTTTCTGGAATGCCGCAAGCAACCACTTATAGCTCAGTTAATGTGATTACCCCAACCTTTCTGCTCAGCCTACACTATGCCGAGAGTACATGTATTGGTTTTCATTGTTATGTAATCCATTTTTGTAACAAATTCAGAATGCTCCTGCTCTCGTGTAATCATTTGGATTTTCCCCCCTTTCTTTTTCTTAAAAAGACTCAAGCACCCTAGCCCTGATTTATGTTCAGGTGCTCATGGCTTTTGTGTGACTACAAAGAGGGATCAATACAATCTCACTTGGACTGTTGGTTTGCTTCTTCTTTCATGAAGAAGAGCAGATACTTTATATTCCTATTATATTTTACAAAGGTAAGGATGTAAAATGAGTGTGTCTCTCACACCTTCCTTGGAACCTCATTGCTTTCTTGCAAGGGCGTATTTGCACAGGGACGGGAGATAACATTAACAATTTTTCAGGATGCTGAAATTGTCCCCACCAACTTTTAAGCAACCTTATTTGCATTATATAATGACTTCAGTTATAAATTTCACATTCATTTCCAATGGCATTAACATTGCATTGGGCCAATTTTGACAGATGCCATTGACGGCCATGGACGTCCAAATTTCCCCTTCATTTCCAATGGCATTAATTTTGCATTGGGCCAATTTTGACAGATGCCATTGACAGGCTGTGTACTTCCAAATTTCCCAGTCATTTTCAATGGCATTTACTTTATGCCATTGACGGCCATGTTTGTCGATTCAATTGATGCCAATGTACTTGGATTCCATTGACGCAATTGTAAGTCCATTGACGTCCAAATTTCCCATTCATTTACAATGGCAAAAAAAAAAAAAAAAAAAATCCCCAAATCAACATGAAATGACCAAATATCAATAGGACATGTCTCCCAAACGTCCCCAAATGAACTAATATGACTAGGACCCCCCCCCCCCCCCCAAATGTCCCCAAATGAACTGATATGACCAGGACACCCCCCCCCCCCAAGACCTGATATGATCAGTACATGCCCCCCAAATGTCCCCAAATGACCTAATATGACCAGGACATGTCCCCCAAATGACCTGATATGAACAGGACGTGTCCCCCAAATGTACCCAAATGAACTGATATTGTCCCCGAAATCTCCCCAAACCAACCTGGGCGGGGCTAAAATCTGTAATTAGATAGAGTAATTTCTCCAGAAATGGCAGTTTCTAGTTTAGATTGTCTTCCCAGGAGGCTTGACTGTCTCCCCAAGGAAGCAATGATGGGCAAATGAAGCTACTTGAAGCAATGAAGCTTTGCAGCCAATTGGTTAAAAGCTTCATGGTGGTTCACTTAGTTTTCTGACCGTCATATGATGCCGCTGTCTAATGAAATGTACCGGTTAATATCTTTTGATATGAATTTTCCATAATAAAGTGAGGACAGATGCGGGTTATAGTCCAGTGTGGCTTATCAATGAACAAATGTCGTTTTTGTGTCACATTTGGCGGGTGGCGGCTTATAGTCAGATGCGCCTTATAGTGCAAAAATTGCAGTAAGTCAATACAAATTTATTTTGCATTGACCATTTAGCTTATAAATTAATTAGGTGTATATGCGTGAGAAATATAGCCTGGACCCCCGTTCAATAATCTGTTTGGTCTTATTAATGTCCCTTCCCCAGCAAAAAGCGTACATGCAGGTTATGCTGTTATATCGTTCCTACCAATGTTGAGACCAAAACTACTCCGTTGCTTTCTTGAACAGCTTTATATTACTATAAGCAATCGAGGATTTAATACATATTGGTCATCTACTTTTATACTGAAGATCTTTTTAAAATGTACGTCGTTAGTTTTTTTTGTTTTACATTCAGAGACTCATAAAAAAAAAAAAAAAAAAAAACTATACAGTAAACTTTGCTGTTTGAACACATAGCAAAACAATATAGCACATTTTGTTTCCATAAATATCCAATAGAAATACCATTAAAAATAATGTTATAATATAAACATGTAGTAGAAATAATGGGTATCTCAATTTCCAAGTATAACATGTCATCATTCATAAATATCTGCTATCTACGACATCTCACTGTATAAGTGTAATCATCGTTAATAGGCATACTAATGATCTTGGTAATAGGCAAATCCTGAATGACCTTTTTGTCATTGTACAATGGCATAACAGGAACTGCAGTGTTCCCTCACAGTGGAAACAATAGTGTCATCAGACTGTTAATTGACAGTGGTAGCGTGTAGTCGATGGTGAAGGAGGCCTAAAAGGGTTTCATTGTAGAAAGACATAATGCATACGGGGGCTGTGACAATTTGTGAGATGGTGTACTTAATCAGGAAAAAATTATAAAGCAGCCATTCACAATCGACACATATAAGATTAGAACACTTTGTTATAATTATGCCTTAATGGATAACAAACTGAAAAATATACATCCCCCAAAAATACACCTTACTAGCAGTTTGAACTAAATATTAAGGGAAAAATTTAGATCCATGTGTTGCATGTATTTA
Source organism: Corythoichthys intestinalis (assembly GCF_030265065.1). Lineage (NCBI taxonomy): Eukaryota > Metazoa > Chordata > Actinopteri > Syngnathiformes > Syngnathidae > Corythoichthys > Corythoichthys intestinalis. The sequence continues at coordinate 35,168,032 of NC_080414.1, read as the reverse complement.
CAGTAAATCCATTCTTCTTTTATGTGCATTGTGGTTGCAGTCTGAAGTGGTTTTAACGTCGCAGCGTCATACAGAAAGGGATAAATTAAATACACATTTTACACTATTTTGATCATAAGCATACTAATTTCACATCATGTTATAGATTCAATTCATAAGCAGGGGTGAAAGTGGGCCAGAACGGTCAGGAATGCAGTTCTGGTATAAGATTCAGGGCAGGAACGCAGTTCCGGTATAAGATTCAGGGCCGGAATGCTGTAGTGGTACGCGGTGCTTTAATTCCAAAAATATGACAGCAACTGTCAAAACGCTATGTAAAAAAAAAAAAAAAAAAATACTAAGCTGCCACACATGCATTTCATCTGCAGGAGGAAAACAATCTACTAACATCAGATTTACATACACAAGTGTTAACAACAAGCATAATAAAGTGCTAGTGTAGCATAATCCAGTTCCACCGATACTTATTATTTATTTTATTTCACAGACGGCATGGAGGTACTGCAGTTATCTGAGTCTGACGATGATGAGTCACGTCAATGTGCGAATGCACGCAGCAGAGCAAAACGCCTGGACTCATTTTTCTGTTCAATTGGCTGACATACTGACATGTGATCAGCGGAGATAGTTAGCTCTTATTAGTTCAAATGTGCATGTTTTCTGGAACAGCAAAAAAAAAAAAAAAAAAAAAGTTTGTTGAATTGATGTGACAAAAAAGGGCAATGCAACAGAAAATGGATCAAATCTTTAAGAGCAAGGAAAGAGTTGAGGAGGCTTATTTATCATATTTAGTTTTATTTGCGCTGATGGGGAGGTTCAGAACATCTTAGCTGTCAATGTGCACTTCGGACTTATATTCATTTCCTTATGATTTCAAAAAGTCAATGCTTGCGTGATGTTCAAAATATATTCCATTTCACTCTGCATAATTGAAGTCATTTGTACTTATTTTTCTGAATGTCTGTTACTTCATCTTTATTAAAAAAAAAAAAAAGTAAACGTTTACATTAACTTCAATTTTAATATACATCCTATGTTCTTAAGTAGTTAAAATTGAGATTTGGCATTTATTATGTGAGGAAATGAGGAAAAATAAAAATTAGGAGATGGAGGTTGGGGTTATTGCTGTGTTTGTTAACTTATATTTCGCAAATCATTGAAAAAATACAATTTTTAATGAAAATTATTTCGTACGTGCTTTAGAAATTACTGTGCCAACACAGTTTTCTTTGCATTTTAGTAGTTTTAGGCGGTTGGACCCTCTGCTCCAAAATGAAAATAAATAAATAAACAAAATTTCTGGCTCCGTGGCGATCTTCACGTCGGGGAGTTCCGGCAAGAAATTCTTGCCACTTTCACCCCTGTTCATAAGACAGTAAACACTTGTTGATTAAATATCTGGAACCTTGTTGAACTATGTAATAGATCATTTCATGAAACCATTTGCTGTGTGCCCATTGTAGTTGGCTACCATTCTAATATCCTACAATATGAAAGGACAAATCTATATTACTGTATATGCTTCACAAGCATTTAGGGCTGCAACTACTGATTTTTTTAAGTAATCGATTAATCTATCAATTAGTTCGAACAATCGAATAATCGGATTAGGAACATTTAATGTGTTGCAGAATAAATTTTAGGAGATGTTATACAAAGGCTTGCCAAGATTACACTTTCAAAACAATATTAAATGCAAATACAAAATAAATGTATTATTTAAAAACTATGCAGAATTACGCTTTCATTTCAGAGCAATGAATGCATTTAAAAATAAATTAAAATAACTGAGTTTACCCTCAAACTGTATAAAAATAAATAAATAAATGAGGATATAAGTACAACAAAAGAACATTTGGTTAACTTGCATAGAAAAAGTCCACTAGCTTAAATGCTATAAAATTCTAACATTTTTTTTTTTAAAAACAATGCTCTTAACAAATCGTCCAAACACTTATTCCCAGAAAAATCCCCAGCTAAATATACCTCTAAAATAAGTTACGAATGCATGAACAAATATATTAGCCTATACATGTTAGGATTCGCGGAACCGATTGGAGATTCCAACGCAGACAACAGGGAAACAGAGTGGAGAGATGCCAAGTTTATTTAACAGAGAACGATTGCTCAGGCAGAAGGAGGAGTGGTTGCGGGGGGCACATTAGATGCCAATGTGGGTAGCAGGGGGTTGTTGGGTTGACGGTTCAAGGGTAAGTGGAAGTATCCAACGAGGGGCTGATCAAATTCTGGAGGCCAGCAAAGAATATCGTAAGCCAGGTGTCAAAATCAATGTATATAATAGGAGTGCGAGAAACAATAGATGAGAAAACCAGAAAAGTTGATCGGGCGTTCGCTGGGCTTTTAAACTGGCTGATGATGATTGCTCTCAGCTGACCGCTCCACCCGTCTGACGTTCGACCTGTAATCAGGCAAACTCACCTGAGGCAGGGCTCAGGAAGGAGAGGCGGAGTCCCTAACAACACAAACACTTACAACCTTATGTTGGTCTTAACAGGGAGCAGGCGGATCCAGCCATGTTAGACGAGTCATATTCACTGTTGCAACTAGAGGTCAATGTGTCCATCCACCCAAATCAATAAAACTTTTTAAAAAAATTTTTTAAACCTGTCCTGTTCAGTTGTTAGACATAGAAAATGGAAGTCTAAGTGTCCGGTTGGTCTGAAGAGTTTCAATGTTTCGCATTAATAGTATGACATATTCCCATTGTGATCCTTCAACATACCTCATTTATTATGACAAAGCAGCAAAAAGGAAGGCGGTTATGGGGGACCAGAAAAAAAAAAAAAATAGAAACAAGAAAAGAAAGAAAAGAAAGGCAACAACAAGAAATATACTGAACGCCTACACTAACTATTAATATGTTGGTGCTATCGTCAGTTAGATGTATGTCCGGTTGACACCATGTGGGGGAGCCTGTTGACCAGGGAAAGAAGGGGAGGGGGGTTGTGGGAGACTATAAGCTAAGTAATTGGGAGGGGTAGAGTGTACACAAATCAGCACTGTGATCTTGAACCCAGTAATTGTGTGAATCCCTGGTGAGTGTAAGCCCGTTGGCAACAGACCCTACGCCGCCCCACCGCCAATCCCGGCACCAGGAACCCCCACCCGAGCGCGCCCAATCACAACCAGCTGCACGCAAGCCCAACCAATCATGCGACAGCCAAGCAGACGAGTGGAAATGCCGCACGGGCGCCAACCCAGGGCCACGGCTCCCACCCAGCCAGCCCGGGGAGGGAGGGTGGTCAGGGAGATGGAAGCGCAGCCCAGCACAAGAGCCATCATCACCCCCCCGGGATCCAGAGTGGTCCCCCGGGCCACCCGCGCTCCCAGCAACCAGCGTTCAGGGATGGGAAGAGGGGACACAATGTCTGGATTTTATTAGTACCGGTAAATTTAAATTGCAATATTTAAGCACAACATTATATTAACATACACAAAAAATACAAATTTGTTAATCATCTAGGAATACAAAAAAATAAATATTTGTCTTAAAACCACTCAAAATTGTCTGTCAAAATAAATTTAAACTTCTGAAATAAAAAATGAGACTTCCTTCAGGTAAAACACTACTGCTTTTGTCCACAAGCACAGCCAAACTCATTAAAAAAATCAAAGCTCCTTCGGGCTGCTTTCACACTGATTAATGTTATGCTAACTCTGATGCAAGTCTGACTTTCAGTAGCAAAATTAGTAGTGTGTTCACCATCTCCACAATATTAACGTCTTTTTACATCACTTACAGTGGCTGGTGCTAGCGGAAAAAACTTCCAATTTTCCTCGTCTTCGAAGGTGGCGGAGGAGGCGGCATGTTCATTTGTGTCGAGGCTGTGATTGCCTGCATGTGTGTTGGGGTGGTGGTCAAGTCATCAGCCAATCAAACGTGCGTTTGAAGGGAAAAAATGGACTGGCTCATTCAGCAAGTGAAAAGGGGTCAATGTACGTCTGAACATAATGAAAGTACTGTAATTCACTTAATTATGGTAGCGTCCATTCTTTCCCTACAACATTTGGGAATACAATCTAAATTACCTATATAACTTAACTCATTATATACTGCAAATAAGGTTGCTTAAAGTTCGTGGGGGAGACAATTTGAGCATTCTGAAAAAGTGGTAGTGTTATGTCCCTACCGTCCCTATGCAAACCTATGCCCTTTGTACGAACATAGATGGACTGGTAGATCTAATTCTAGGGGGTCCTCAAGTATTACTGTGTTACCTTATACACAAAACAATGGGCCTGACAAAAGTACTTGCACCCACAGCCTAACACTTTGTAGCACAACCTTTAAATAAAATAACTGCGAACAACTGCTTCCGGTATCCATCCATGAGTTTCTTACAATGCTATGCTGGAATTTTAGTTTTTTGGAGCCAACTGCTCCAGGTCTCTGAGATTTGAAGGGTGCCTTCTCCAAATTGCCATTTTCAGATCTCTCCACAGGTGTTCTATGGGATTCAGGTCTGGACTCATTGCTGGCCACTTTAGAAGTCTCCAGTGCTTTCTCTCAAACCCTTTTCTAGTGCTTTTTGAAGTGTGTTTTGAGTCATTGTCCTGCTGGAAGACCCATGACTTCTGAGGGAGACCCAGCTTTCTCACACTGGCCCTACATTATGCTGCAAGATTTGTTGGTAGTTTTCTGACTTCATAATGGCATGCACACGGTCAAGCAGTCCGGTGCCAAAGGCAGCAAAGCAACCCCAAAACAACAGTGAACCTCCGCCATGTTTGACTGTGGTAATGGACCGTGTTCTTTTCTCTGAAGGCCTCGTTTTTTTTTTTCTGTAAACTCTATGTTGATGTCTTTTCCCAAAAAGCTCTACTTTGGCTCATCCGACCGGAGATCATTCTTCCAAAACATTTTTGGCTTTCTCAGGTAAGTTTTGGAAAACTCCAGCCTGGCTTTTTTATGTCTCTGGGTCAGAATTTGGGTCTTCCTCGGTATCCTACCATAAAGTCCGTTTTCATTCAGACGCCGACGGATAGTACGGGTCGACACTGTTGTACCTCGGACTGCAGGACAGCTTGAACTTGTTTGGATGTTAGTCGAGGTTCTTTCTCCACCATCCGCACAATCTTTCGTTGATCTCTCGTCAATTTTTCCTTTTCGTCCACATCTAGGGAGGTTAGGCACAGTGCCATGGGCTTTAAACTTATTGATGACCAGTGTTGTTAATCTTACTTTAAAAAAGTAATTAATTACAGTTACAAATTAATTCTCCCAAAAAGTAATTGCGTTCGTAACTGAGTTACCTGAATGTAAGAGTAATTAGCTTCTTGGCAAAGTAACTGGTGATAATTTTCATGTTTTTTTCTTCAAATACAAACAAAAAAACAAACAAAACAAAACAAAAAAACAGGTCACACAATGTGAAGTTTAAAGGGTTTTTTGGGACAATCGGCCCTAGCTCAATTCTTTACCATAAACTTAACTAGACACAGGGGTATTGCGGATATTGCCATAACTAGATAGTAACCTTTAATGTTAAGAATCAATAGTTAAAGTTGTTAAAATTGCTCCCGTTATTGCATTAGTTACCTTCTGTGTACTTTTGACATGTGTAAGTTTTAAAACTATTTCAACATTTAAAGATAGATTTAAGTCATGATTTTGCCGATTTAGGAGCATTTTAGATAAAAAAGTTACTTGGTTCGCTAGGAAGGTTACAACAGAGCCTTCCTCAGAGGATTAAGATGGCGGCTGTTGACTAACACATATAGTTCTTTATCATACATGTGGCTAATGCAGCCGTGTCTGTCATTTGCATCTAGTTCTGTATATATGTGATATCTACCGAAGCAAGCTGTGAGCGTAGTTTGTAGGCTATCGGCTACAGTCAGGTATTATTGGAGCCACCTAGCATAGTAGCATCGCGTTTCCAACGGCGTCACCCTCCCTTGCCTCCTCCCCACTCCTGCTCTGCTCTCTCGTCTCCGTTTTCAGACTTTTCTCGCGTCAGTCAACCAACATAGTAACGCACGCCTTTCCTGCCTCAGTAATGGGAACAGCGTTGCCAAGATGAGAAATGTAATTCATTAGATTACTCACTACTGAAAAAAATAACACCATTAGTAACGCTGTTATTAACAACACTGTTGATGACACTGCGCACGGTAGACATAGGAACATTCAGGTCTTTGGAGATGGACTTGTAGCCTTGAGATTGCCCATGCTTCCTCACAATTTTATTTCCCAAGTCCTCAGACAGTTCTATGGTCTTTCTTTTCACCATGCTCAATGTGGTACACACAAGGACACAGGACAGAGGTTGAGTCAACTTTAATCCATTTTAACTGCAAGTGTGATTTAGTTATTGCCACCACCTGTTATGTGCCACAAGTAAGTCACCGGTGCTTTTAATTACACAAATTAGAGAAGCATCACATGATTTTTCAAAGGGTGCCAACATTTTTCCAACCCATTTTTGGAGTTTTTGTGTAAAATGTAAACTGATTTCTTGTTTTTTTTTCCTGTTCTCTTTTGTGTTTTTTCTTTGCAAGCAATATAAATGAAGATATTACAACCAAAACATTTGTAATTGCAATTATTTTCTGGGAGAAATTGAGCAATATCTGAGAGAATTGCAGGGATACCAACACCTTTTGCCAGCAATGTATTTGCTTTAATGAGAATTTACCTAAATAGTCAGAAAAACTATTTAGATTCAAACGAACGGGGCAGAGATAGGTTAAACTCATAATACAGAAGTCTGAGCTTCTGCAATGTGATGCAGTGTCAAACGGAAGAGGATGAGGGGGAGGGAAGAGAGAGCGAGCGAGAGAGGGAGGGTGAAGCAGAGAGAGAAGCGTGCACTACTCCATCCAGTCATACGAGCACACTCGGCTGTCATCCTTACTCGACTACAGCCCATCTCTCTGCGACTGTGGTTTTCCTCGCTTCGGAACATGGACACGCTTTAAGGCGCACCGCCCAGGCTCGTCCACTCAAATACCCCAAATTCGTCCTTCTGTCGGCTCAATATAGAGTAGTAATGATGGAGTATTGGAGACAGTGCGCGCTGTGGTTGATCAACTGCAAGGTGCTTCCAGCAAATCATCGGGTTACGTGGGAGACTGCGCAAGTATTCGACTTGGCCCAAACCTTGCGAGATGGGGTGCTTCTCTGCCACCTCCTCAACAACCTCAAGGCCCACTCTATCAACCTGAAGGAGATCAACCTGCGACCTCAAATGTCACAGGTAAGATATGCGAGACACCGCGTCCTTTGCTACTTTGACGCCGTCAAACAGCACCGGAGCGCTAACGCCAGACTTCTTTCACAATGGTGCCACTTTACGATTACCTGTTAGCAAATAAACTCACAGACAGCAACACATTCAAACCATATGTGGATCCGACAGCAGAGTCAATCAGGCGTTACATAACTATCAGTTTCGATATTTTTCAAGGATTTTTAACTTTAGCGCTAATTTGGATGCGTTGCCCATTACCGCCCCCGCTATCTTTTTCAGTCATGAAATTACGAACCATCCCACTGTAGTAGTCAACATTTTAAACCTCCGTAGAGCGCGACAGGTTGCTGTATAGCGCCGAATGCAACCATGTTTGGTATCTATGTCATGAAACGCAGATTGTTGCTTAGAGAGAAGATCATTTTAAAAATCGATGTTTAGTAAAACAAATTTTGTGCAGGAGTCAGGGATAATCAAATCCATCATATCTAATGAACCCAGAAGTCTGTGAAAGACTTTGTTAACCTAAAGAAAATACTCTTTTGCCTGCTTTGAACAATACAAATGATACAGAAGATACACACACAGTGAATTAATAAAATTGGTAAAATGATCCCATAACAAAGATTAATTGATTAATGGGCATTTTTTTATTTCAGTTTCAGTTTCAGTTCAGTTTATTCACACATCATTCAAAGCACGGGTCTCACTCGGATTTGAGAACGTGGGGGGCGGGGGGATGACCAGGATGTAAGTGAATGTAGCGTACAGGCACAAAACTTCACAAACAGCTAACAAAGACAGATAGTTTATTCATTATTATTATTATTGTTGTTGGTGTTGTTTCAGTCATTCTTTAAATATAGTAGAACAACAGGAAAAAATGGCTACAAATGCAAGTTACTTGGTAAATGGAAGCATCAAACACTGCCATCATCATACCGTTTTTAAGAGTGGCAAATTGGTCACTCTGCTCTATACTCATACAGGTCAATAAAGGTGGTGGAGTGTTATTTATTATTAGTAGGGGTGTGACAAAATATCGAAATGGTCATATATCATGATACTTTGAGTCAGGGCCGGAGTGGGACTCATTTTCGGCCCTGGAATTTCATGCCTCAGACCGGCCCACTCATTTAAAATTATGTCATTATGCATACACGTGTTAAGTTCAGTGTTCTCTAAAGCCGTGTACTGTAATTCTGTGTATTCCAATTCAGTGCAGGTCATGGTTGTTTAACAAGGTGGCTTTATTTTAACAAGTGCAACACAACATATTTTGAACAAATTTAAAAATGGATTTTAAAAAAAACTATATTAAATGATACATTTGAAAAATAAATTAGGCCTGTCAAATGATTAAAATTTTTGATCGAGTTAATTACAGCTTAAAAATTAATCGTAATTAATCGCAATTCAAACCATCTATAAAATATGCCATATTTTTCTGTAAATTATTGTTGGAATGGAAAGATGAGACACAAGATGGATATATACATTCAACATAAGGTACATAAGGACTGTATTTGTTTATTATAACAATAAATCAACAAGATGGCATTAACATTATTAACATTCTGTTAAAGCGATCCATGGATAGAAAGACTTGTAGTTCTTAAAAGATAAATGTTAGTACAAGTTATAGAAATTTTATATTAAAACCCCTCTTAATGTTTTCGTTTTAATAAAATTTGTAAAATTTTCAATCAAAAAATAAACTAGTAGCCCGCCATTGTTGATGTCAATAATTACTTACACAATGCTCATGGGTGCTGAAGCCTATAAAATCAGTCGCACCCAAACGCCAGCGGAGGGCGGCAAAACTCCATAAAGCACAATTAACAAGTGGGCATGTCATTGTACTGTCATTTAAATCTGTCTGAGCAGGGCATGTGCGTTAATAGCGTCAAATATTTTAACGTGATTCATTAAAAAAATTAATTACCGCCTGTTAACGCGATAATTTTGGCAGCCCCAAAATAAATGAATAAATAAGACCTTTTCTGCAACATCAAATATTAACAAAATGAGTGCTTACAGATAAAACAAACATAGCAACATAACAATATGAAAAATAAAGAATACGTATTGCACATTGTAACAACTTCTAATGATACTATTATCCATTTTCCATTTCCACTTTAAAAACGCCACGTAATTGATTATATTAATTCTAATGTTCACTCGCTGAACGACATGGAAATCCTACCTTCCAGCTCTGCACCTGTGGTGTGTTCATTATGGCTAATGCTTGCTGCTACATATCCCTTGTGAGGTGCTACAAGAAGCCAAAGTTTCCACAATTACATATTGTCGTATCACACGGTGCAAGTTGCATTTTATTCGCCATCTGGCCTTACCACTTTCGTTGTAATCCTCTGTAGTTTGAGGCAGCAAGGTCGTTGCATGAAAAAAATTAGCTATTTTCGCGCATTTTGCCGATTCTTTCACGAGTGCTTTTCTCTTTTTAATTCTTATTTTTCAGCGCCACCCTTGCTCTTTTTATCCATCCGAGCACCGAGATAGCAGCTAATTTGGCTCAATACAGACTACAATTAGGGGGCGGAGCTGCATGCTGTATTTTTCGTCTGCACACGTGAGGATGAGTCTGGAAAAAAAAATAATACTGTTTTTTTTTTTTTTTTTAAGACGGCCCACAGGGACAGCGGTAACAGAATGTAAGTTATACTCAGTGACACTGTCATAAATAAATATCAAACAAAAAATGATAACAGTGTAATTTTTTTTTTTTTTTTTAATAAAACGCGGACCGGCCCATCTGGCCGGCCGGCCCTTCTGGAATCGTCCAGAAGCTCCCGATTAGTCACTCCGGGCCTGCTTTGAGTCCCAAAAGGTTATCGATATGCTTCTGTCAAGAATCGAGATATCGTTTGTGTGTCAAAGTTAAAAAAAAAAAAAAGAACCATCAAGTTGCTACCAAAATCTTCCACCATAATAGTGTCTCAGTTAACTCTAAGGCAGCCACTGACGGTGCTCGAAGCCCAATCCATTTAGACTGGGAACGTTCGTTCATTCAAAGCCAGAGCATTCACAGTCATTCGGTCCAATTTTCGGGGCATTTACAGGTCACTTGCTGTTGATTTTAGGGCATTTACAGGTCATTTCCTGTTGAGTTTGAATCACTACCTATTTATTTGGGTGATTCCCAGATCACTTCCTGTTCTGTAACTCAAAATAAACAGGAAGTGACCCATAAAATACCCCAAAATCAACAGGAAGTAACTGATAATCAACAGGTAAATGACCTTAAATGGCCCAAGATTACCTCATTGCCTGACATTGGCTGCCACTGACTGTCATAGACGTTCAATTCGTTTGAAGTGGGAGGGATGGCATTGAATGAACATTCGCTGCCACCCTCCCAGTTCAAATGGATTGGACGTCTACTAGTGATAAACACAAAGATGCAGGATGAAAATTGTGTTTTTCTGTTTATTAGTTGCTTGTAGAATATCCTAGAATGATTTCCTGACCAATATATCGATAATCGTTGTATCGCCATATTGTGAGATCATCGTTATTGTGAGCTTTGAATCGCAAATCGTATCGTATCGTGAGCTACCAAGAGGTTCCCACTCCTAATTATTAGTATATTATATTGTACTATATTGATTATTCACTGATGATAATCATATGTGAATTAGCTCAGCTGCTGTACTCATCTATACGTAAAGTGAGAAACACAGCTGACACTCCAGAAGGAAGTCAGCCCAAAGATGGGAGTAAACACTTAACTCTATAAACAACTGCGACCTTCACAATGCATTTCAGACTAACTAGCTAGCAGCAGCTGAGTAGCAGCGTTATTTTAGAGCTGGGATATAACTTTTGACCGCAAAACAACAAAGGCAAGACGTGCAAAGAGATTATATGTAGTGTGCAAGCCAGGTTTTTATTTATCAAACACAGAGGAGTTGGTTTATTAACTTTCTGCTGTCAGTCGGGGGCTGGAGCTAACTGTTACTACGAGCAGTGATAAATACTTTCTTGGAAAACCTTCCTATGTCCATCCTTCATCCATCTATTCATGCTCTGCTCTGTCCAGACAGCTGGAAAAATCAGAGAACTTGCCTTTCATTCAACCAAAGTGTAGAAACGTGCCCCTTCGCATCATCAGTAACGGTAACGGCGTTGCAAAGATGGTAAAAGTAATTAATTAGATTACTCACTAATAAAAAAAAAAAAAAAAAAAAAAAAACGCCATTATACACTCACGCCGGTTGGTACTGACTTTGAGCAAGGTCACAGTGAAAACATGGAGTGCATTTTCAGTGATGTAGGCATTCTCTATATGAACAAGTGGAATGGATTGGATAATTAAACACTGAGGCGGCTCTCTACTATACTATATGAAGTGAGGGGAAACTGACAGATTTATGATCATATTTAAGTTAATAATGATAGGTTATATGTAGGAGTGGGACTGGGAACCTCTTGTTACCTCATGATACGATACGATTTGCAAATCAAAGCTCACGATAACGATGATCTGACGATATGGCGATGCAACGATTATCAACACATTGGTCAGGAAATCATTCTAGGATATTCTATAAACAACTAATAAACAGGAAAAATGAGCTTCTGCTGTAAATTGGAATGAGTTTATAACTAGTAGACGTCCAATCAATTTGAACTGGGAGGGTGACAGCGGATGAACATTTGTTCATTCGCTGCCATCCCTCTGACTTTAAACGGATTGAACGTCTATGGCCGTCATTGGCAGCCAATGCCAGGCAATAAGGTAATTTTGGGCCATATAAGGTCATTTACCCGTTGATTTTCAGTTACTTCCTGTTGATTTTGGGGTATTTTATGGGTCACTTCCTGTTTATTTTGTGTTACAGAACAGGAAGTGACCTGGGAATCACTCAAATGATAAGGCAGTGACTCACACTCGTCAGGAAATGACCTGTAAATGAACAGCAAGTGACCTGTAAATGCCCCGAAAATCGGACAGAATGACTGCGAATGCTCTGGTTTCGATTAACTCGAGTATTCGATTAGAAAGAAAGATTTAAATTAAATTTTGCTGCTTCGAGTATTCGTTTAATTAAAGTTCCGTTGTAATGGTTTGTTTTGAAAGTGTTTGCATTTATTTTTGTTGATTTGGGTGGATACACAGCCCTCTAGTGTACCTCATTTCACATGGCTGAATCCATCTGCTCCCTGTTAAGACCAACATAAGCTAAGTTTTTGTTTGGGCTAATGATTTATTATTAATTAATTATTAATTAATTATTTATTATTAAGAGCATTGTAAAAAAGCGTTAGCATCTTATAGCATTCAAGCTAGCGGCGTTTTGCTATCTAAGTTAGCCAATTGTTCTTTTGTTGTACATAGATCCTCTTTCTCTCTCTCTCTCTCTGAATATATATATATATATATATATATATATATATATATATATATATATATATATATACACATATATATATACAGTATATGTATATACCATGTGAGGCTCAGCGCAGGTAAAAATTTTTATGTTCCTTATCCGATTACTCAAATATTCGAACTAAATAGTTCATCGATAAATCGACAACTAAAATAATCGATAGCTGCAGCCCTATTTTGAATGAACGAACATTCCCAGTCTAAATGGATTGACCGTCGAGCACCGTCAATGGCAGCCTTAGTTACCTTAGACACTATTATGGTAGAAGATTTTGGTGGCAACTTGTTGGTCACTTTTTTTTTTTTTTTGGACACCTTTTGACACCACATTGACACATTTTTAAAACGATATCTCGATTCTTGGCAGGAGCATATCGATAACCTTTTGGGATACAAAGTATCACGATACATCATCATTTCGATATTTTGTCACACCCCTAGTTATATGATTATTGATTTAAACTAATATTCTGGAAACTTCATCGTGAATATGTCAGCATTCTTTTTGTAATAAAAAAAAAACAAAAACAAATAAAACAACACCAAATTACTTAGAGGGCCTTGAGAATATTTTAGGGGGGCTGTAGCTCCCCTAAAATATGCCTAACGGCGCCACTGATTCAAAGTATACAATACATGTCATATACAACTAGATGCAGTATATGTTTATACAGTTAGGTGCACAAAAAGGACACTCCAAGGAATCTGTTCAAAGCTTTTAGTAGGGGCCAGGTTTTCCACAAATATGATATATTGGATGGAAACACATACACACACCCACCACCATACACATACATACAATTAACTGCAGTGGTACCTCTTCTTACGAACGTCTCTCGATACAAAATTTTCAGGTTGATACTAGGCATGTGCCGGTATAAGATTTTGGTGGTATGATAACCTTGAGCAAAAATACCATGGTTTCACGGTATAATAGCATTGAAATGATAGCTCTAAAATGTGTTATTTTGAGATGTAGGGGTTAAAAAAAATTCCAGTTGAACAGCATAACATATTTGCATATTGGAACATCAACATGAATATAATGTTAAAAAACAAAAACAAAAAATAAACAACTGAAATATTTTATATATAATTGAAATAAATCCACAACCATGGCTCAAGTTGTTAAACATTAGAACAAAAATATTTTCCATAATAAAGTAAAACACTTCTAAATAAAATTCAGTAAGATAGTATATATTGCAGGCACGTCACTGACTTCAAAGCTCCATCTCAATATTTTTAAAGACTTGCTCATTTTCTAAATATTTCTCTCTCAGTTTAAGTTATGATGCAGGAATGTGAGTATGTTCACCTTTTCTGGTTTAATATACAGTGTATCACAAAAGTGAGTACACCCCTCGCATTTCTGCAGATATTTAAGTATATGTTTTCATGGGACAACACTGACAAAATGACACTTTGACACAATGAAAAGTAGTCTGTGTGTAGCTTATATAATAGAGATCAATTGGAGGAAGCCTCTTCTGAAGACGGTGCTCAAGAAAGCCCACAAACAGTTTGCCGAAGACATGTCAACAAAGCACATGGATTACTGGAACGATGTCCAATTGTCTGATGAGATGGGCGGGCTTTCTTGTGAACCGTCTTCAGAAGAGGCCTCCTCCTGGGGTGACAGCCATGCACACCAATTTGATGTAGAGTGCGGCGTAAGGTCTAAGCACTAACAGGCTGACCCCCCACCTCTTCAATCTCTGCAGCAATGTTGACAGCACTCCTGTAACGAGTCACATGACATTTTGGTGGGAAAATGACAAGCAGTACTCAATTTGGACATTTAAGGATGTACGTTTTTTCATAGGTGTGTACTCACTTTTGTTGCCAGGGGTTTACATGTTAATGGCTATATTTTGAGTTATTTTGAGGGGAAAATAAATTAACCCTATGATATAAGCTGCACACAGACTACTTTTCATTGTGTCAAAGTATCATTTTGTCAGTGTTGTCCCATGAAAAGATATACTTAAATATCTCCAGAAATGCAAGGGGTGTACTCACTTTTGCAAGTGTAATTTCACAGTGTAATTATATCACATAATGACTGGTAAAAGAAAGGCTCATCGAAAAATCACGATGCTGAACACAGGCTTACCACTCTTTCATTCGTGAATGTTGAGCTGTCAATTGGCGTCGTCACCAATGTCTACTGTGCTGATTAATCTGAATCGTCATCTGATGCTTCAGGTTCAACATGTAGGGATTAATTGTTGATCATCTTTCCTGGGAGCCCATGCTATCGTTAGCATCACGAAAGAGCAATCCTGAACGGCTACTTTCAGTGGAAATAGCATTGATATCGCTGCTGCTATGCTCGTCGTGGATTGTCTTCTGTTGCGTTTAGAAATTTACGTCACACTTCTGGGTTTAGGAAGGGTGCAAAAAAACTAAAAAAAAAAAAACCCGCAAATTATCCTCGCAGTTACGCGTTAAAAATGACATGGTTGATTTGACGAAGTCGTCTAATGTTTATATTCATAAAATTACACCGGAATTCGAAAAGCTCTTCAGCTGCCCTTTAATAAGCAACTTCAGTACCCTGCCTGACCATCAAAGTGCAGGGAGAGGTTGGGAGTAGTATTATTTAGAAGTAATGCTACTCTTACTTGAGTAAATTTTTGGGCTACCCACCTCTGCATATTTGCAGCTAAATACAACAACAACAACAGCATGTAGTTGCACTAAATCAGTTTCACTGTCTAATAAATGGAATGATAGAGAGCCGTGGCCACAAGGTTCCTATTTGTCAGATACCATTTCCCTCAATAACATGACAGCGGGCCAGATAAATATTGAGTGTTGGGTTCAATGACCACACACAGTGACTGCAAAACTCACCTACTAAGCCTGTTGAGCTACTTTGGTTGGACAGAGTAACAAACATTGGAAAAAGAAAATATCATTTGTATTGACGTAGTGCCACGTGGATGGAGAGTAGTATTAGGCTTGTTTCCTGGAAAAAGCTCTCCAAACACAATGCCTCAGTGGCCGGGTCAATATAATACACAGTTACTGGTCTCTCACAATCGAACAGGGTATCCGCTTGTCAGCTCCAGCTGGTCAAGTGGACGATTTAAATAAGCATTTGCTATTATAAGTGCATCAATGGTGATGGAAACAGCTCCTGGAGGATCTTTTTACCATGCAAAACTTGATTACGGCTGTAAGAGGAGAGGCATTTACTGCGAGAAGTTAAGGTTGCGGCTAATAGTAAGAATTACCAAGGTAGACATCAAAGCGAGTGAGTTTTAGTGTTTTGTGTCAGTTGTGACATAATGTTGTAAAAGAACTGTAATTTATACACTGTTCCTGACCTGACTACGACTGGGTTATTTATAGGCAGAGTTTCTTTATGCATGGTTGAATGGCTTACTCACACTGGGAGCTAGTAGTGGTGCAACATGTAGAGTGAAATTAGACTGGCAAAATGGGCTAGAAATGATAAATAGTACGAGTACATACATGCATCATCATTTCATATGACTGTTTATTTGTACTTTGAATAATCTTACATTGTGCTAGGCCACAATTCATCCATACATTAACACTATAATTCCGAGTGCTGACTTTGTTCATCACTGTTTAGTTGAAAATCAGTGTCACTCTCTCCTTTTCTCTAAGTTACATTTACATAATTGAGGGTGGAGACAAGTTATATTTCCCTATTGCTGCGCATAATTCATGAAGGCTCCTGGCAGCTATTTTGTCACTGGCCAATAACAACACATTGACGCCACTGCGGCCTTACCCATGGGACCTTGAAGATGGAAAGACAAAGGCAGTGGTGGGACGGGCCTACAAAGAGACTGTCTGGGTCCCTACAGACTCATATATCCAAGGATGCAAAAAAAAAAAAAAAAAAAAAAACCCTGAAGGGACTTGCCCCAACTGTGCTTGTGTGGGCTGCGTAATTAAAGCATCAGAGGCTCCAGAGGGTTTGATTTTGCCATTGGGACAAGTTGCCTCTTTTTTTCCCTTCATGTTTCAGTGGTTCAGTGGTTTTGCTTGAGTTAACTAAGAAAGGGAGTCACGCTATAACAACAATAAAGCAACAGCAGTCTGCTTGCTTGCTTGCAAAAATTATGAGATGAAGTACAGACAGTACCTTGTAGGGCTACAGCTATCGATTATTTAGTTAATCGATTAATCTCCCAATTAGTTAGTTCGAATAATCGAGTCATCGGATTACGAACATTTAATGTGTTGCAGAATAAATGTTAGGATATTTAAAACAAGTGTTTATGCTTGCAATAGTATTTGATTTGGCTTGCCAAAATTACACTTTCAAAAGAGCATCAAATGCACATACGAAATAAAATTGCTTCCATTTCATTTCACAAGAGCAATAAATGCGTTTAAAAACAAGTTAAAATACCTGAGCTTAGCTACAAATGATATACAGTAAATAAATGAGCATCTAAGTACAACAAAAGAATATAGCAAAAGTCTGCTAGATTAAATACTATAAAATGCTAACTAAACAATGCTCTTAGAAAATCGTTCACATATTCCCACAAAGAACTGCAAACTATACTTTTAACCCTTAGATGCACAAGTTACTGGACCCTGCACTCTTCCATAAGTGGGTTAAAAATGACCCATATTAGAACCAATGTGTTTTTATGCCATTTTGGTGAAGAGTAATCAGTTGTATATTAATTAGTATGAAATTTAGGGCCACACAAGAATGATTTCATGCTTGAAGTATCTTTATGATTCCATTAAAATTTTTTTGAAAAAAACAAACAAACAAACAAACAAACAAACAAACAAACACAAAAAAAAAAAAACAGCAATAGACTTAACTGACCGATTTCTGAGGATATTGTGGCTCTGTGTTCTGCCCTGGATGGGAGGTAATTCTCTCTATAGTAAGAGCCCTACCAACTCATTCTGTTGGCCATGATTTGTACACTTTCTTCTTCAGAGGTTACATAAGTGGAATCTTATGAGTCAGATTGATCCTGTTCAGTTGGATTTCCAACTGCCACTGCCACCTGGACAATAGTTTGAGTCCTCATCATCAGAAATTTCGGACACTTGAGTCCAACCCCGTCACCCGTCTCACCATCATCCAACATCTGTAAGACCATTTCAGCTGTAAATCTAGCACAAATCCGATTTTTTCCGTCTTTTTCCGACTCGACTGAACGGGAAAAGTCACATAAATGTGGACCATTTTCAATTTCGATCCAAGTCACTTTTGTATGTGGTTAAAATCCCCTCTAGACCACATTTTCCCAGAATGTGGCTGCGGTCCGAACTGTCAAGTACCCCAAATTAGAATTCATGCAGCAATTAACATCAGCAAAGAGCGAGAGAGATAGGGTGTATCGGTAGCGGTGCAGCTGTGCATTAGCGTTAGCGCCTAGCTTGAACGCGGCTTTTGGGGAAGGAGCGGGCTTGACAACAGTCATAATAAAATAAAATGGGTTGAGAATAAGCCTGACAATGCTCGGTTTTCTCTCTGCTCCAATGCTCCTGCACATGCGGACCAGTTTGCTCAGCGCATCTCGGACTGCGAAATAGAGCGCATGTGTGATACTTAAACAGGCTCAATGGACAAAGGCAGTCTGAATGGGTACCCCAAAAAAACAGATGACAAAAAAATTGGAATTGTGCATTAGGACCTGCGGTTTGAACCTAGCCTTATTAGCTAGCTAGTTATGAAGTAGGTTAATTTGTTGAAATAATAATAAAGAGTCATGAAAGACACACACACAAAATACAAAATAATGGTCATAATACTTACAGTACACGTATCAGCTCTTGCCGTGTAAAATAGTCTTCTTAAGGGATTTGACTTTTTACATACCTAGTCTGTGTGGTCCACGGTAAATTTATTCCTGACAGCCAAAGTTGATAAGAATTAAAGATTGTCATTGGATTCCATAGAAAATGCATGTGGGTCATTTTTGACCCACTTGTGGAAGCTTAGGGTAGTATTACAAAAATGACAATTTCTTCAAATGTATAAAAAGTTCATCAAAAATTTGAATGGCATTACATCAAAAACATATTTTTTGAGGAATACCTGGAATATGAATTGATAACAATTTTTCATTCCGAAGATATTTCAAGAAAACAACCTCACCGGGTCATTTTCGACCCACTTATGCATCTAAGGGTTAAACTAAATAACGAATGCATAAACAAAAACATACCTTACGTTGGTCTTAACAGGGAGCTGATGGATTCAGCTGTGTTAGACGAGTTATGGCATATTCACTGATGCCACTATAGGGCAGTGTAACCACCTAAATCACTCGTCCCAGTCTAAATGGATTGAGCGTCTACTGCCGTCAATGGCAGCCATTGAGTTATCAAACACACTATTCTAGTGAAAGATTTTGGTAGCCACTTTTTTAAACAACGACACCTTTTTAACATTATTTATCGTTTCTTGGCAGGAGCATATTGATAACCTTTTGGGATACAAAGTATCAAAAAATATATCACCATTTTGATATCTTGTCACATCCCTAATCAAGGGCGTAGGTTTGGTCTCAACATTGGTAGGGATGATAACCTGCATGTACATTATTTGCCCGGGATGGGACATTAATACAGTGCCGGGCAAAAGTATTGGCACCCCTGCAATTCTGTCAAATAATGTTCAATTTCTCCCAGAAAATGATTGCAATTAGAAATGCTTTGGTAAGAATATCTTCATTTATTTTGCTTGCAATGAAATAACACAAATGAGAAAAGAAAAACAATTAAATCATTATCATTTTACTAGGGCTGTCAAACGATTAAAAATTTTAATCGAGTTAATTACAGCTTAAAAATTAATTAATCGTAATTAATCGCAATTAATCGCAATTCAAACCATCTATAAAATATGCCATATTTTTCTGTAAATTATTGTTGGAATGGAAAGATAAGACACAAGATGGATATATACATTCAACATACGGTACATAAGGACTGTATTTGTTGATTATAACAATAAATCAACAAGATGGCATTAACATTATTAACATTCTGTTAAAGTGATCCATGGATAGAAAGACTTGTAGTTCTTAAAAGATGAATATTAGTACAAGTTATAGAAATGTTATATTAAAACGCCTCTTAATGTTTTCATTTCAATAAAATTTGTAAAATTTTCAATCAAAAAATAAACTAGTAGCCCGCGATTGTTGCTGTCAATAATTACTTACACAATGCTCATGGGTCATGCTCAGCCTATTAAAATCAGTCGCACCCAAGCGCCAGCAGAGGGCGGCAAAACTCCATAAAATACAACAAGTGAGCGTTTCACTGTGTACTGCCATTTAAATCTCTCTGAGCGGGGCATCGGCGTTAATTGCGTCAAATATTTTAACGTGATTAATCTAAAAAATTAATTAACGCCCGTTAACGCGATAATTTTGACAGCCCTACATTTTACACAAAATTCCAAAAATGGGCCGGACCCTTTGAAAAATCATGTGATGCCTATTTAATTTGTGTAATTAACAGCACCTGCTACTTAGCTGTGGCAAATAACAGGTGGTGGCAATATCTAAATCACACTTGCAGCCAGTTAAAATTGATTGAAGTTGACTCAACCTCTGTCCTGTGTCCCTTTGTGTACCACATTAAGCATGGAGAAAAGAAAGAAGACCAAAGAACTGTCTGAGGACTTGATAGGCAAAATTGTGAGGAAGCATGGGCAATCTCAAGGCTACAAGTCCATCTCCAAAGATCTGAATGTTGCTGTGTCTACCGTGCGCAGTGTCATCAATAAGTGTAAAGCCCAGGGCACTGTGGCTAACCTCCCTAGATGTGGACGGAAAAGAAAAATTGACGAGAGACTTCAACAAAAGATTGTGCGGGTGGTGGATAAAGAACCTCGACTAACATCCAAACAAGTTCAAGCTGTCCTGCAGTCCGAGGGTACAACAGTGTCAACCCGTATTATCCATCGGCGGCTGAATGAAAAGGTACTCTGTGGTAGGATACCCAGGAAGACCCCACTTCTGACCCAGAGATAAAAAAAAAAGCCAGGCTGGAGTTTGCCAAAACTTACCGGAGAAAGCCAAAAACGTTTTGGAAGAATGTTCTCTGGTCAGATGAGACAAAAGTAAAGGTTTTTGGGAAAAGGCATCAATATACAGTTTACAGGAAAAAACACGAGGCCTTCAAAGAAAAGAACGCGGTCCCCACAGTCAAACATGGCGGAGGTTCCCTGATGTTTTGGGGTTGCTTTGCTGCCTCTGGCACTGGACTGCTTGACCGTGGGCATGACATTATAAAGTCTGAAGACTAACAACAAATTTTGATGCATAATGTAGGGCCCGGTGTGAGAAAGCTGGGTCTCTCTCAGAGGTCATGGGACTTCCAGCAGGATAATGACCTAAAACACACTTCAAAAAGCACTAGAAAATGGTTTGAGAGAAAGCACTGGAGACTTCTAAAGTGTCTAGCAATGAGTACAGAGCTGAATTCCATTGAACACCTATGGAGAGATCTGAAAATGGTAGTTTGGAGAAGGAACCCTTCAAATGTAAGAGACCTGGAGCAGTTGGCCAAAGAAAAATGTCTAAAATTCCAGCAGAGCATTCTAAGAAACTAATTGATGGATACCGGAAGCGGTTGTTCGCAGTCATTTTGTCTAAAGGTTGTGCTACCAAGTATTACACTGAGGGGGCCAATACTTTTGTCTGGCCCATTTTTGGAATTTTGTGTTAAATGATAATGATTTATTTGTTTTCCCATTCTCTTCTGTGTATTTTCATTGCAAACAAAATAAATGAAGATATTACTACCAAAGCATTTGTAAATGTTATCATTTTCTGGAGAAAATCATTCGAGATATTGAGCATTATCTGACAGAATTGTAGGGGTGCCAATACCTTTGGCCAGCAGTGTAAGACCAAACCGATTGGGTGAACAAGGGTCAGGGCTACATTTCCCCCGAATATAAACCTAATTAATTGATATGCTACATTGGGGTGCTCATTACGTCAATTGCAACGCTAGTGTCGGTAGCTCGAGGCACCCCCCTCACACATAAAAAAAAAGAATATATATAAATATATATATATATATATTAGGCCTGTCAAAATTATCGCGTTAACGGGCGTTAATTAATTTTTTAAATTAATCACGTTAAAATATTTGACGCAATTAACGCACTAGGCCCGCTCAGACAGATTTAAATGTCAGTACAGTGAAAGGCCAACTTGTTAATTGTGTTTTATGGAGTTTTTCCGCCCTCTGCTGGCGCTTGGGTGTGACTTGCATATATTATGTGGCGTAATGTCGCCCTCTGCTGGCGATTCAGTGCAGCTGATTATTTGGGTTTCGGCGCGCTTTTCTGACGTGATTATATGTCGACGCGAACTCACACTAATAGACAGTGCTATTCAGACCAGCTAACGGCCGCATCCAGTATTCAGTGGCAGTTCTCATAGCTCCATCACACTGTTTGTGTCTAATATATGCATCGCTTGTGAGTTATATTCTTCCTTTGTTTATATTCATGAGCATTAGATAGTTATTGATCATGTGTATTTGAATTTGTTCACATATATGGTGAAATGCAGTTACATTGTTAGATGCTTGTGAGCTAATTGGCTAGTGCTACTGCTCAAATGGACACGTGTGTGTACATTTTATGTTATTTTGTGATTTATGCAAGTTATTGACACATTGCCTTGTTATTTTCAGTTTTACAAAAATACAAGAAAGGTGCTCCTGTCAAAAAGAGATGACTTCAGTAAAGCCCATGCAACTTTGCCACACCGTCTGATTTCTTTTTGGAACTTATGTTCGATATCTGTCAATTTGTGTATTCACACACATTGAGGACAGAATAGGGCTACTAGTTTATTTTTTGATTGAAAATTTTACAAATTTTATTGAAATGAAAACATTAAGAGGCGTTTTAATATAACATTTCTATAACTTGTACTAATATTCATCTTTTAAGAACTACAAGTCTTTCTATCCATGGATCACTTTAACAGAATGTTAATAATGTTAATGCCATCTTGTTGATTTATTGTTATAATCAACAAATACAGTCCTTATGTACCGTATGTTGAATGTATATATCCATCTTGTCTTATCTTTCCATTCCAACAATAATTTACAGAAAAATATGGCATATTTTATAGATGGTTTGAATTGCGATTAATTACGATTAATTAATTTTTAAGCTGTAATTAACTCGATTAAAAATTTTAATCGTTTGACAGCCCTAATATATATATATATATATATATATATATATATATATATATATATATATATATATATATATATATATATATATACACACATGATACAATACAATACAAATACAAATACAAATACACATGATCAATAACTATCTAATGCTCATGAATATAAACAAAGGAAGAATATAACTCACAAGCGATGCATATATTAGACACAAACAGTGTGATGGAGCTATGAGAACTGCCACTGAATACTGGATGCGGCCGTTAGCTGGTCTGAATAGCACTGTCTATTAGTGTGAGTTCGCGTCGACATATAATCACGTCAGAAAAGCGCGGCGAAACCCAAATAATCAGCTGCACTGAATCGCCAGCAGAGGGCGACATTACGCCACATAATATATGCAAGTCACACCCAAGCGCCAGCAGAGGGCGGAAAAACTCCATAAAACACAATTAACAAGTTGGCCTTTCACTGTACTGACATTTAAATCTGTCTGAGCGGGCCTAGTGCGTCAATTGCGTCAAATATTTTAACGTGATTAATTTAAAAAATTAATTAACGCCCGTTAACGCGATAATTTTGACAGGCCTAATATATATATATATATATATATATATATATATATATATATATATATATATATATATATATATATATATTTTTTTTTTTTTTTAAAATGTAAATTGTTATGTTAATGATGATTATGATGTATGTACTGTATGTTGTGTTGTCTGAGCAACATATGAGGTTATGCAGCACCCCTCTCTCTCTAAGCAGCTTCTTGCTAATGTTTTTCTAGTTCTATAGTCTTCAGGAGAGTTCACTACATTTCTCACAGTTTAACTAATGTTAACAGCTGAAAACATAAACAGAAGGACGCTTCTTTCTAAGCAGCTTCCTACTCGAGTTTTTCAGGTTAGCAAGTTCACACAGTTTAATGTTATGCTAACTCTGATGCAGGTCGGACTTTCAGTAGCAAAATTAGTGGTGTGTTTCCCACCTCCACAACATTGGTGTTTTTTTAAATTACTTACAGTGGCTAGTGCTAGCCGGGAAAAAAAATCAAACTTTAATATCCTCTCCTTCGAAGGGGGCGGAGGAATCAGCATGTTGTCGACATGGATTTCTTTCGGGGGTATGTGTGTATGTGTGTGTTGGGGGGGTGTCAAGTCAACAGCCGATCAAACGTGAGTTTGAGCGGGGGTAAAAATGGACCGGAGCATTCAGCAAGTGAAAAGGGATAAATGTAAGTTTGAACATTACAAATATAATTCACTTAATAATGGTAGGGTCAATTCTATCCTTACAATATATGGGAAGACAATCTAAATGACGTATATAACTGAACTCATTATAAAATGCATATAAGGTTGCTTACAAGTTGGTGGGGACAATTTAAGCTTCCTGAAAAGTTGGTAGTGTTGTGTCCCTACCGTCCCAACGCAAGCCTATGCCCTTGCCCCTAATATGTTGTATGTGTGAATGGATGCATTGGTGTATAGTATGATAGGTTGTTTTCAAGTGCTGCTAAAAACTTTTACTATAGAATTTTCAGCTCGGAACAAACATGGCCCCTTTCATCATAGTTTTACAAGCCTGTTTATTCAATTATAAGGTCTAGACAAGTACAGTAACTTCCACATTTTAATTTTACCAGAAACATTTAGGAGTTTATGAAACACAGATTTGTATAAGTACACAAATAAACTACAAGTTTTTTTCCGCTTTCTGCCTTTGGGAGGTTACCTTTCTGTTCATAGAACATTGTCGCAACCCTTACAAAAGCTGAACACATCTCCCACACAGACCAGCGACAGCACAGAAAATCAGGAAACAGAATAGAGGAAGGAAGTGAAACTAAACATGCCCTCAATGAAGCACAGACACAATGAAGAGAAAATCCACCTCTCTTCACAAAGAAATAAAAAAATACTTTGCTTGTGCTGAGCCGCCTTCTAAGGTTTGATCTTCATTTTTGGAAAGTGAAAGCAAGAAGACATCGTCCCAGCAAGAGTGTGGTCTAATTCTAAGAGCATCAAACAGAACAGGGGGAGTTCAAAGACATGCATATTATTACAATATCAAGACATTCTTAACCAACAAAAAGATAGCATGATGACTTCTTTTAAACATTTATATAACCAGACATGCTAGTCATTGCAGATATCTACACAGCAGGTAGTTCACGGTATGCTGCAAACAGAGCATAGTGTTGCTGATTACTTTTGTACAGTTTGAGAACAGGATTATACATAATAAATGGTCACGATGTATATTTAATCAAACAGACACCAAAAACTGTGATGTCTAACACTTGAGGGGAAAACTTTTCAAACAGTGAGCCCTGCACATGTCGTGCTTCAAAGCCTGCAACGCTTGCAAGTCACTTTTACAGACAAACGTTAGAAAATGAATGGCAGACGTTTGATGAGGATGAATGTTTCTTTTCCTTTGGTTTCTGATAGATATGTGAGTTCATTTGAGGGCAGGAACGCCTGTCAAAATTCGCAGCTGTGTTGTTAATTTGGATCGCATGTACTATGTAGGCAGTAAAAGTATGGATCTTTTATACAGTAGTAGCAGGACAGTGGAATTGCGAGTATTTCACAGAAAAGCTAACCCATGAGCGCTTTATTGTCAGTACAGCGAGACTTGAATGTTGAATGACATGGGCTTAATGTATTGTGTAATGCAGGGGTGTCAAAGTCATTTTGGTTTGCGGCATGGGCGTCACCAGATATATTTCACTGGGGCACGTGCCCCAGTATTGATCTGCGGTGGCCCAGTATAAATTTCACGGGTAAAAAAAACAAAAAATACTTTGGAGTTTTAAATCTACATTGCTCAATCATAGACTTTATAATGTATTGACGGGACACGGGGCCGATAAATAGGGGGCCTGCATTGTTGGGGAGGCCGTCAAAGCTGACCGAGTGGAATCACAGACAAAGAGCTTTTTTCGTTTAAAATTCTTGTGAATACATGCTTAAATCCCTGAATTCTTCATAGATATGGACGTAAAACAGTCTCGATTCTTAGTTAAAAGGAAAAAAAAAAAAAAAAAGTGCAGTTAGCATTTATTTTACATAAATATGTCGAAGTACAATGCTAGTCTGTTAGTAAATGTAGCTAGTGGCCACCTTATGTAAACAGAACTTTTCTGGTGAAAGCTCTTGTGAATAAATGCCTAAATCCCCAAATTCTTTGTAGAAATGGACGTAAAACAGTCTAAATTCTTGGTTAAAAGCAAAAAAAAAAAAAAAATAAAATAAAAAAAAAATAAAAAAATAAAACGTGCAGTTAACATTTATTTTACGTAAATATGTCAAAGTACAATGCTAGTCTGTTAGTGAATGTAGCTAGCGGTCGCCTTGTGTAAATAGAGCTTTTCCGGGGAAAATTCCTGTGAATAAATGCTTAAATCCCTGAATTCTTTATAGATATGGGCGTAAGACTGTCTCGATTCTTGGTTAAAAGCAAAAACAAAAAGTGCAATTAGCATTTATTTTACGTAAAGATGTCGAAGTACAATGCTAGTCTGTTAGTAAATGTAGCTAGCGGCCGCCTTATTTAAACAGAGCTTTTCCGGTGAAAGTTCTTGTGAATAGACGCCTAAATCCCAGAATTCTCTATAGATACGGACGTAAAACAGTCTTGATTCTTAATTAAAAGCAAAAAAAAAAAAAAAAAAAAAAACCGTACAGTTAGCATTTATTTTATGTAAATATGTCGAAGTACAATGCCAGTCTGTTAGTAAATGTAGCTAGCGGCCGCCTTATGTAAACAGAGCTTTTCCGGTAAAAATTCTTGTTAATAAATGCTTAAATCCCCGAATACTTTATAAATATGGACGTAAAACAGTCTCGATTCTTGGTTAAAGAAAAGAAAGCTAGTTAGCATTTATTTTACGTAAATATGTCGAAGTACAATGCTAGTCTGTGAGTGAATGTAGCTAGTGGATGCCTGATGTAAACAGAGCTTTTCCAGTCAAAGATCTTGTGAATAAATGCTTAAATCCCCGAATTTTTTATAGATATGGACGTAAAACAGTCTTGATTATTGGTTAAAAGCAAAAAACAAAACAAAAACAAAAACATGCAGTTAGGATTTATTTTACGTAAACATGTCGAAGTACGATGCTAGTCTGTTAGTAAACGTAGCTAGCGGCCGCCTTATGTAAACAGAGCTTTTCCAGTGAAAATTCTTGTGCATAATTGCTTGAATCCATGAATTCTTTATAGATATGGACGTAAAAAAGTCTCGATTCTTGGTTAAAAGCAAACCGTGCAGGTAGCATTTATTTTACATAAATATTGCGAACTATAGTGCCAATGCAGTAGCGGCTAATTTCTCCCATTGATTTTTTTCACAACGTTTCAAAATGCATGCATGGTACGAAAAAATATAATAATTATAATAATTACCTTGCTTGAATCCTCGAACAAATCACTCCTTTTTGTATGCGTTACAGCTTTCATACTTTTCAACAGAATTCCGATGTTAGATTGCTGCGTGCGTGTGTTTGTGAATAGCTCCCCTTGATGTGAGCGGCCTCCTACTTGAATGTGAGGCGCAGCGCATGACTGATCTGACCCATCAATCCATTATGAAGTCTATGGTTTAATCTACAGAATGCAGTGGCACGGGAAGTGGGGCGGTGAGGGTGCTGCAGCGCCCCCTGGTGTTGGGGGGGATGTTTTGGTAGATTCATTTTTTGTTACAAATAAATCATTAAATAAAACATATAGAAACAATAGTGTATTTACCTTTGGGCATAAAATACAAATGTTGAAAAGTTGTTTTTTGTTAATAACATGGTCACCACCTGTCACCTTGCTAGCTACTAACTGTTGACAGAAAAGGCGTTATCTAAAAGGCGTTATCTGAGCCAAAACCTACAGCCACAGCTCAAAATTATTACCATCAGAAAAAAAATAATGGAATTATCTTCCATAAAAAGTATGGGTATGACTCCTATCATGTTTACATTATATAATCACACTCTTTCTCAACACAGATAGTTGCCTGAGAAAAAAAAAAAACACATTATAACCACCGCTAGACACACTAAACATGCTGGAGTTAATTCTCATAGCTGGTTCCTTTAAATTGTATAAATGCGAAATCATATTGGAGGTATTGCCTCCTCGGCAGGCACCCTCCGCAAACATGTTTTACATGTCGGCTGGCCCGCCTCCTCTAAGCTGCGGCCGTCTCTAACTTTTCTGTAGCTAAAGTATTCCCATAGCAGCGGTTTCGTTTTCTTCGATGGGAGAAAAAAGTTCAGAGTTTCCCCTCCTCCCGTCATTGTGTAGCACAGCTGACTCACTGACACTGAGCAACAACCGGTGCGGGAGGATTGAGCCTTGCAGCTGTAAGCAAGCGATTTCTCCATGTATTTTTGGGACATAAAAATATATAATAATACCATAGGGACGGTATGACAGAATTTTTTTTTTTTTTTTTTTTGAAACGTGACGTTTTCATACCTTGAAATGGGTAATCAGCACATGTCTAGTTTACAATAGCGCCCAGCGAGGAAAAGTTAGCTGCAGATTTAGACCGTGGAGAACTTTGGGCTACACTAGTTGTTACATTTTTCCTCTGTATCCTACATAGTAGATTTTACTTTTTTTGCCAACAGTAGTTGTACTAGTTTCACCAATGAGACGTTGCAACAATAATAAAATGACTCCATTATACCAAGAGTCAAGCTTGCCGTTTTATGATCACACCGGCCTATTTAATCATGTGAAGTCTTGAAAGCACCGTAAAAAATTAAGTATTTGATATAGAGTGCTACCCTCAACGTGACTCGTAAGCGCAGATTTTAACCTCTCGCCCAGGTTTTATTTGGCACTGATTGACCACGGAAAACTGGAGATATGATGCTTTGAATTTCAAAATGGGAACTATGAAGGAACTGTATACTCTTCAACTATTCAAACTAGGAACTATTTTCCCTACTAGAGGGCACTCGTACTCTTCAGACAAATGATGCTTCATTTCTGTCATTTTTTTCTCACGCCAGAATTCAATGATTTTTTTTTTTTGTGTATTTCTTTGGCTTAATGTGGTTATGTAATGGGTTATTGTACAGTATTGTGATAACGGTTCAAAAAGATAACTTTGTTCTGAGAAAAAAAATACCCTTGTTTAAAAAAAAAATCAAACATCATAAGCAGTTACTCAAAATGTTCCTCATTACTTGAGTATTCTTTTCACCAAATACTTTTTTACATGTACTTGGGCACATTTTTTTTGGATGACTACTTTTATTTCTTATTACAGTATATCGCATGTGTTGCAGGACCGGTTTATTTTACGAGTCATCACTCGAAATTTATATCTCAAGCCCCCCATGTACTGCAAAATGGACCCGAAGGGGTGCTATTCGTTTGTGCTACATTTGCGCTAGTTGTTGGGAGACCCCTCTGTTATTGAGAGAGTTGGTACGCTTCGTTAGCTGCGACGGAGGGGCTACGATTGACGTCATCACTCGAAATTAGAAACGCACAAACGTAGCATGAACGCGTAGCACCATTTCGGGTCCATTTTGCAATACAGTGGTACCTCGACATACGATCGCTTCGACACGCATCTTTTCGACATTCGACGTAAAATTTGACTCGCTGTTTGTTTCTACATCGGACGACATGCTCGGAATACGACGACATGACAGCACCGCAGACGGACGCGCGGCAAATTTTCTTATGAGAGAAATCAACACAGGTTTCAAAAAGGTTGGTACAGGTGGTGAAACAAGGAAAAAGGTGACGCTTACCATTGAAATGATGCTGCAAATTATAGAAAAATATGAGCGTGTGGTGCACATCGGTGAACTGGCTCAACATTACATCTCAACGGTCTTCCTCCAACAACTGTTCGCTAGTCTTTATAAGTTAAGATGACAATTATGATTGTGGTAACATCACCAAAGAAATTGCCAGATTCGTCAGGTTTTTATAATTTATTTCACAACTTATCCAATACAAAACGGCTACTGTCCGCCGAAGTTGACGGTGTTCTCAAGAAAACTTTGAAAGCGAAAGTAAACTCAACCGCGCCGCTCCCTCTCTCTGTCATGTCAGCCACGCGGTGCGTTCAGGTACAGAAAAAAATGTCCGCCACATTAGAACCCGATTTGTTACACTATTACAGTAATTATTATTATTATTATTATTATTATTATTACGATTTTTATTTATAATTTATTTGTTTTGCTATGTGTAATTGCCATTTGCAATTATACCAGCAGTACTTATTAAGAATTTAGTGTAGGTTTTTGGGCTGTGGAACTAATTAATGGGATAATAATGTATTCTTATGGGAAAATCCTGCTCGACATATGACCATTTCGACTTACAAACAAGGTCCTGGAACGAATTGACTTCATATGTAGAGGTACCACCGGAAATGGGGGGCAGCAAGACGTCAAAACTCGAAATTAATATCTCTATCTCAAAAACGTTAACAGCACAAACTAGTATTTTTACCGCACAAACCAGCACAAACGTCGCACAAACGTTTGACACCATTTTTGGCCATTTTTAATCAAAAATGGGGGCTGTTTCACCTCAGAGTGACCTTTAAAAGAATTGTTAATATCTCAAAAACAATAGCAGCACAAAAGAGCAAAAACCTAGCACTAACTAATGATATTTCTTCTATAAATTTGCGTCTGATGGGGGGCAACTTCACAGAGGTTCTGATCTGGACTCTGTATTGGCAGATTCTCAAAATCGGGTGTCTCAGACTCGGGTTCAAAAATATGCTTTCGGGACAAAATTTCCACCTCAAAAATGGCTTGACATGTCATGGTCACAATGCTTTTCAATTTTCCAGTTTTAGAATATTTTGTATATTTAACGCATGAAACAAATAATTGTTCATGATAGGGCCCTTTGAGCGTGTGTGAGTAAGGGGGACACTTGGACTTGGAACATTAGAAGAAAGAGTAGCAACACAAAAATACGACCATCAGATGCTGAGGTATATACCTATGTGTGAAATCAGTAGTCAGATTGGCCCTACGACCCACCAAATTCAAATTATTCCGTAAAAATCACTGATTGGTGGAATACTGACCGAAATGAGTATTACATTTGCTAATAAAATTGTTTAGGATTATTTTAGATGCATGTATGTTATATTTTTCTTATATAGTATTCGACGAGGAATACGATAGACCCATTAATAGCCTTTTTTGGAAAAATCACCATATCTTTAAGTGGTCACATGAATAATGAGGTGGCCTGTGAAAATCAATGTAAAACAACTCGGCAAGAACTTTCTAGAGAGCACTTGGTGAATCAGTTTTTAAACAAGCATGTGGGATTAATAGCTGATTGGACTTTCTTAAACATGTATAATCTACATGACATGGTTAGTACTGAATGGGTTTGATATCTGAATCGTTACATAATCTGCTAAATGGTTCCATGGTATTGAAATACTCCCTACACTTGTCGCTGCGACAATGCAGTAAAGCTGCGTGTGCTAAACCTGTTGGCCCTCTCGGGGCCCCTGCTGGCTGGGGGCCCTAGGCAATTTCCTGGTTTGCCTAATGGGACCCGACGCCTCTGGATGTTGTACATTGCCGACAAAATCAAATAACATTTCCACCTGTACTCAAGACATGTAGAACATCATTATTACCTTCTCCTTTTGTGTGGTGCTGCACATATTGATTATTTTCCACATGATCTTTTATTCCACTGGCTTTTGTGCACAGCAGATTTTGATGCAACAGGATTAAATCAGAATGCAAACAGGACTTTACTGCACCCATGCATGCCATGTCAAGTCAAGGCACCGCGGCTTACTGTTCCAGTGTAGCTTAGTCCAGGCACACTGGTTTGTTCCACATTGTCACCTCAATGTCATGCATGTGCATGTGCTGCTGTATTTATGGTGGCTTTATACACACTGTATATTATTGGACGAAGACAAGATTATGTAGGATTGTATTGGTGCATTTATATTCACTCTGTGAAGTTGGCCCCCCATAAAGTGCAAATTTAGAAAAAATATGTCATTTGTTTGTGCTAGGTTTGTGCTGGTTTGTGCTGGATAAAATTTCATTTGTGCTGCTATCGTATTTGAAATATTAACAGTTAGTTCATTTATAGGTCAATTCAAGGTAGGGCTGCAGCTATCGATTATTTAGGTCATCAATATATCTATCAGTTCAAATAATCGATTAATCGGATTATAAACATTTAATGCATTAGGGAGTAAATTTTAGGATATGCTAAACAAATACTTTCATTTCACAAAAGCAATAAATTCATTCATTCATTTTCCAAGTTTACAATAAATTAAAATAACTGAGCTTACTCTCAAACGATATAAAAAAAGAAATGAGTATCTCAGTACGACAAAAGAAAATTTGGCTAACTTGCATTGCAAAAGTCCGTGAGCTTAGATGCTATTAAATACTTTTTTTCAAAGCTCTTACCAAATCGTTCAAATACATATTCTCACAAAAACTGCTAAATATACTTTGAAATAAAATAATGAATGCGTTAAAGAAACATACATACTAGCTCAAACAAAAACATACCTTATGTTGCTCTTAACAGGGAGCAGCTGGATTCAGTCATATTAGATGGGTTATGGCATATTCACTGGTGCCACTAGAGGGCAGCGTATCCCCCAAATCAATAAAACTAAATGCAACACTTTCAAAACAAACCATTACAATATGCCTCTAATCAAATGAATCCTCGAAACAGCAAAATTTGATTTGAAGCTTTTTTTTTCTTAACGAATTACTCGAGTTAATCGATTAATCGTTGCAGCACTAATCTGAGGTCAATCAGCCCCCTATTTTGATAAAAATGGCTAAAATGGTGTCAATTGTTTGTGCTACGTTTGTGCTGTAAAAATGTTTGTTTTTACTACTATTATATTTGAGATATTGAGATATTAATTTGGAGTGATGATGTCCCGCAGCCCACCATTCATTGGAAATACGACTCAAAATGGGGCTATTTATTTATGCTACGTTTGTGCTATAAAAATTTTCATTTTTGCTGCTATCGTTTGATTCGTTTGCAAATATTGAGATTTTAATTTTGAGTGATGACGACACTTGCAGCTATTCTGTATCCAACTCCCGCGGCTGAAGGAGTGTACCAACTCTCTTAACAAGAGCCACAAACAAATGGCACCCCTTCGGGTCCTTTTTGCAGTCAATGGGGGGGCTTGAGATAATATTTTTGAGTGATGACCTGACTTGTAGACCCCATTCACTGCAAAATGGACCCGAAAGGGTGCCATTTGTATGTACTACGTCTGCGCGAGTTGTTGGGACGCCAATCTGTTATTGAGAGAGTTGGTATACTCTGTGCGCCGCGATGGAGTCGCTGCGATTGACGTCATCACTCGAAATTCATATCTCAATATCTATAAAACAATAGCAGCACAATTTTTTTTTTTTAATAGCTCAAACGTAGCATAAACAAATGGCTCAATTTCGGATCCATTTTGCAGTGAATGGGGTCTGCGAGTCAGGTTATCACTCGAAATTATTATCTCACGCCCCCCATTGACTGGAAAAAGGATGTGAAGGGGTGCCATTTGTTTGTGTTAAGAGTACTAAATAGTGACGTATGCCCTTACAAATTGGTGACTAATATTACGTTTTATATAACCTGCAATATGAGACAAGAATAAAACTACATTTTTAAAATAATATGAATTTATCGGTAATATTGTCACATATAACCTGGTGCAATCAAAGAACAATCAATATCTTCAGAAACATCATGATTACTAAAAATTTAACAGTGACTTTTGTTATAATTGTATGCTGCACTTTTGACAATTTCTATCATGTCTTTTGATGCTGCACTTCAGGTCGCAATTCAGTTTGACTTAAAGGTAGTTCGTTAGTGTGTCAAATTATAAATGAGAAAGGTCAATTGATAAAATTACCTTACCGATGCAATCTTTGAGTCAAGGAACATTTCTTTTGCTAATTCTGAGACGTGATCAGCAATAGTTGCAGGCAAATTGTGTTCAGCAACAAATTGGCAGAATAAAATCTCTGCTTTCGTCACATTTCATTCTGCAGAGTTCATCTTTATGACCAGTGTTGTTAATCTTACTTTAAAAAAGTAATTAATTACAGTTACAAATGACTTCTCCCCAAAGGTAATTGAGTTAGTAACCTAGTTACCTGAATGTAAGAGTGTTTAGTTATTTGACAAAGAAACTGGTGTTACCTTTCTTTTTTTTTTTTTTTTTTTTTTTCATTTTTCCCAAAAAAACCTAGTAACCTTTGCTATGTTTGGAAGTCATTTAATGTTGTGAATCAACTGTTAAAGATGTTAAAATTAGGGCTGTCAAACGATTAAAATTTTTAATCGAGTTAATCACAGCTTAAAAATTAATTAATTGTAATTAATCGCAATTAATCGCAATTCAGACCATCTATTAAATATGCCATATTTTTCTGTAAATTATTGTTGCAATGGAAAGATAAGACACAAGACGGATATATACATTCAACATATTGTACATAAGTACTGCATTTGTTTATTATAAAAATAAATCAACAAGATGGCATTAACATTATTAACATTCTGTTAAAGCAATCCATGGATAGAAAGATTTGTAGTTCTGAAAACCCCTCAATGTTTTCTTTTTAATAAAATTTGTAAAATTTTCAAACAAAAAATAAACTAGTAGCCCGCCAATAGTCGCCATTGTTCAGCACCACCAATTCTCATGGTGCTGAAAAACCATAAAATCAGTCGCACCCAAGTGCCAGCAGAGGGCAACAAAACTCCAAAAACACAAGTAACAAGTGCACATGACGCTGTACTGTCATTTTAATCTGAGCGAGGCATGTGCGTTAATTGCGTCAAATATTTTAACGTGATTAATTTAAAAAATTAATTACCGCCCGTTAACGCGATAATTTTGACAGCCCTAGTTAAAATTGCTCCCGTTTTTGCATTAGTACCCTTCTGTCTACTTTCTACACTACAAAAGAGCCTTTCTGAGAAGTCTACTGCTTTAAAATGGCAGCTGTTTACTAACTCAGCAGAGTCTGTTATTTCGTATGTAGTTCTATATGCATGTGATATCTAGTGTAGCATCAAGAGGGCATAGATTGTAGGCTGTCGGCTACAGTCAGGAAATATTGGAGCCACCTAGTCTAGCATCGCGTTTGCAACAGCGTCACAACAGCGTCACAACACTCTTCCCTTCTTCCCACTCCTGCTCTTCTCTGTCCGTGTCTTTGACTTTTCTCGCGTCATTCAACCAACGTAGTAACGCATAGTAACGCACATTGTCTCGTTGCCGAAACAATCACAAAATCCGAACTGAGGAAAAAAAACGTAATGCACGAAAAACGTACAGATTTTGAACGTACGGCGTACACATTTAAAAATCAGTGCTCACTTGTACAAATTACGCCGAAACCGTACAACTTGACAGATATGTCAATATCTCAAAAACAGCAGAAACGAAGTGTAAACGATTGACACCATTTTTAGCCATTTTGAATCAAAATGGGGGGCCGGTTGAGCTCAGATTGACCTGTTAAAGAATTGGAAATATCTTAAAAAACAATATATATCGTATAAATGAAACTTCATACAGCACAAACAAGCACAAAAGATTGACATAATTTTTATATAAATTTGTGTCTGATGGGGGGGGGGGGGGGGGGGGCTCAGCTTAATGGAGGTCGTGTGTACTGGTCATGCACAGAGTGTACTGAATTGTGTTTCCATCATCAGGGCAACAAATTTGCACCATGGTCAACCAGTACAGACTCTGTTTATGGTATGCTATATATGGGAATAAGAGATTGTCTTTATTAATTAAATCAGGAGTCATTCAGGGTTTGAATGTGCTTGCAACGAATATTATATTACAAAGCATGGAGGGCTCAATTTAGTTAATAACCATTCTGGAAAATCCATACTGGTCAACGATCGTACTCATAGATTTAATCCTAAACATAGTCACAGGCTCTTGCCAAATGACTTTGAAAATGATCCAGTGATAATATCGGTTTGCCCACCGACACACACTTTTTGTGCTCAAAGTGAATGTTAGTATGATTCAACAGACATGCAAAACCTATATTGATGCTCATGTCCTGCAGCAATGTGTCTGTAACATTTTACTCACAGGTTCACTGTGGTGGAAAACTGCAGCCTTGTCAGGTGCTCATTGCCGATACCAATACACTAGGCTAGCCCTGTAGTATGGGTAATATGAATATCTTGCACATTTCAGCAGAATATTGACTTTGTGGGGGTGGTAGGAAATAGGGGGAACATTTATGGACAAGGTT
The DNA here is from genome assembly GCF_030265065.1 of Corythoichthys intestinalis. Classification (NCBI taxonomy): domain Eukaryota; kingdom Metazoa; phylum Chordata; class Actinopteri; order Syngnathiformes; family Syngnathidae; genus Corythoichthys; species Corythoichthys intestinalis. Next base: position 35,131,881 of record NC_080414.1, on the reverse strand, counting down.
AATTGATGGACTGTTGTCAAAATTGAACATTGGAATTACCTTGTTTGTGTAATGAGGAATGAAAGGGATAGCATACATCTTGCATAGAAGTATATATATATGTATATGTATATATATATATATATATATATGTTATGTCCTCTGGTCTTGTGTTGACTACTTTTTGGGTTTCTTTCTAAGATTGTATATTGTTCATCCGTCCACAGGATGTCGCTATTGTAACTCAGAATCTTAAGTTTTTCTTTGGTATTGCTGTTTGCGCTCGGCTTCCCCTAGTGGCGATTTGCTGTAAGCAGCAGGCAGAAAGAACTTTTTATTTCAGTTGGAAAAGAGGCCTTGAGGTGTTAAGACGTTACACACCTCCTCTGCACCATACATCGTTGGGAACCCTTGACAAAACAAAATCTGTAAGTTTGTACGTTTTAACAATGGGTTAGATGTAATTTTGGTGTGTCTATTCTGTTATTTTGTTGTTATTTATGTGGCGCGAACCCACACGTTTTTGTGCTAAGCTAAAGTAGCCACTTCATTTCATTTGCTCATAATGGAGCCAGTTTTCTGTTATTTACATAAACATGTTATTGTATAGAACCTTTTATTTTGTGTATAACATTTGTGTTTTATGTATGTTTCAGTTTTACCACACACACGCACACACGTTGACACAAAGAAATAAATGAGAGGAAGGAGTTCGGGCCTCCAAGTTTCTTTGTCGGTTTAGCTCGCTGCCAAAGTCGAGTAGCCATACGCTCGGCTGAGGGCAGAAGAGTAAAAAGATTTTCAACACATCAAGCACCCAAGATGTCTCAGCAAGAAGTTTCACCACCTATCAGCCAAGTGGTCACCAGGTCGGAGGCCAGTCATTCTCATTCTTCACGCCGGTCCAGAACGAGTCAAGCTGCTGCACAAGCACGAGCAGACGCCGAAGCTGCCTACGCCAGAGCACGGTACGCCAAACGCCAAATCGACATGGAGGTCGAGAAGGCACGCATCGAGGCAACACTACACGCTCTGAAGACGGAAGGTGAAGCAGAAGCAGCGCTCGCCGCAGCTAAAGTTTGGGAGGCGACTTTCGAAGAAGAGGAGCGCGCCAAAGTCGACCTCAGCGAGCAAGGGGTATTTTCCAAGACACCCCCCTCCATCAGGCGTGCACAAGAGTATGTGCATGCTCACTTTGACGACCAGCGTGTCCAAGCAGATGGCACACAAACGCCAAACAATGAGCACCTGGTTAGGCACAATGACTCTCAACAACCAGAAAATAGCCCAAAATCAGCTGGTGCTTTTCCATATGTGCGTCACATCGACATCGCTGACGAAGAGCATCTCCAATCTCATCGTGCGAGAACGGACATCTCACACCAGCCTACACCTTCAGCAACCCCACAAAGTGAACTGTCCAATTTAGCAGCCTATCTAGCACGGCGTGATCTGCTGACATCGGGGTTCAAGGTTTTCGACAACCGGCCAGAGTCCTACCTGTCCTGGAAGTCCATGTTCTGCAACGCGACGGAAGGCCTCAATCTCAAGCCCAGCGAAGAGCTCGACCTTCTCACCAAGTGGCTCGGCGGGGAGTCTCTTCAACACGCTCAGAGGATCAGGGCGGTCCACGTGAGTAATCCACAGGCAGGTCTCCAACGTCTGTGGCAGCGGCTAGACAAGACTTATGGCTCTCCAGAGGTAATTGAATCCTCACTCTTCCAACGGTTGCAGACTTTTCCAAGAATCTCCAACAAAGACACTCACTTACTGCAGGAGCTTGCTGATCTTCTGTTAGAGCTATCGTATGCCAAAAGTGAAAGTTATTTGCCGGGTCTTAGCTTTCTCGACACACCAAGGGGCATAAACCCGATAGTTGAAAAACTCCCATATGGACTCCAGGAGTCATGGGTTACACAAGGTACCAAATACAAAAGGGAAAACGGTGCAGTCTATCCACCTTTTTCGTATTTTGTGCGGTTCGTAAATGACTACGCTGAAATGAGAACAGACCCTAGCTTTATGTTACAGTGTTCAAACGTAATAAATCCAAGGGTTGATAAGACATCAGTAAGACGAGACAAATACAGAGTTCCATTGGCGGTGAATAAAATAGAGATCAGTCCGGCTAAATTGACAGCACCCGATCCAGACAAACAATGTCCTATCCACCAAAAACCACATTCACTCGTCAAATGCAGGGGGTTTAGAATGAAAACACTAGACGAAAGAAAGAACATTCTCAAAGAGCACGCCATTTGTTTTAAATGTTGTGCGTCCACAAATCACAGGGCTCGAGACTGTAAAGCTATTATCCAATGCTCAGAATGTGATAGCGATGCTCATGTGTCTGCCATGCATGTCGGTCCACCTCCATGGACACCTCAAGACTTTAATCCCCCAACCCAGAGTCACGGCGGGGAGTCTGAGGGCCCAAATCCTGTGAACACAGCCAGTTGCACAGAAGTATGTGGGCAAGGCGTAAAAGGAAAATCATGCTCAAAGATCTGTTTAGTTAATGTATATCGCCGAACTTCTCCAGAAAAGAAAAAGAGGGTATATGCCATGTTGGATGATCAGAGCAATTCATCCTTAGCCAGATCTGCGTTTTTTGACATGTTTAATGTGCAAGGTACCATATTCCCATACACCATGAGAACATGTGCAGGTTTATCAGAGACACAAGGTCGTAAAGCTGATGGCTTTGTTGTAGAAGATGTAGATGGTAAGGTCTCCATGATGCTGCCTACAATAACAGAATGTGATCAGATTCCAGATAATAGAGACGAAATTCCCAGCCCTGAGGTAGCAGCAGCTCACCCTCATTTGCGATCAATCGCTTCACAGATTCCTCCTCTCGACCCATCGGCAGACATTCTTCTGCTCCTGGGAAGGGACATCATTCAGGCTCATAAAGTTCGTGGTCAGGTAAATGGGCCAAACAATGCACCTCATGCCCAGCGTCTCGATTTAGGATGGGTTGTCATAGGTGATGTCTGTCTCTCTGGAGCTCATAAACCCACATTGAACTCATTTAAGACGAACGTTCTAAACAGTGGACGTCCGACGTTCCTCAGTCCTTGCGAAAACACAATCGTTATCAAAGAGAAATACACCAAAAACGATCCACTAAACACACAAGCGGAACTAGGACAACATATTTTCCAACAAACAACAAATGACGACAAAGTTGCACTTTCGGCAGAAGATGCGTTGTTCCTAGACATTATGCACAACAACTTTGCTAAAGATGAGGCGAATAACTGGGTAGCTCCACTTCCATTCCGCTCACCTAGGCGGCGCCTACCTGACAATCGGCAGCAGGCCTACAATCGTTTAATGTCGCTCCGCAAAACGCTGAGAAGAAAACCTGAAATGAGAGCGCATTACGCTGAGTTTATGGAGAAAATATTCAGCAAGGGCCATGCCGAACCAGCGCCCGCACTGGCGCCAGATCAAGAGTGCTGGTATCTCCCTAGTTTTGGCGTTTACCACCCGCAAAAGCCAGAAAAAATTAGGGTAGTCTTTGATTCGAGTGCTCAACTTGACAATGTTTCTCTCAATGACGTGCTCCTCAAGGGACCAGATCTTAACAACACTCTCGTAGGAGTTCTGATGCGGTTTAGGTCCGACCCATACGCCGTTATGGCAGATGTGGAGCATATGTTTCACAACTTTGTAGTCCGAGAAGACCACCGTAACTACCTTCGTTTCTTGTGGTTCCAAAATCATGACCTTGATGGAAAAGTGCAAGAATTTAGGATGACTGTCCATGTGTTTGGTAATTGTCCTTCCCCATCAGTCGCCATCTTTGGACTGAAAAGAACAGCCATAGAAGGAGAAATGGAATTTGGCAGTGACGCAAAAGAATTCATTGAACGGCACTTCTATGTAGATGATGGGCTAAAATCATTCTCTTCCATAGAGCAGGCCATTGATGTTCTTAGTAGGGCACAGAAGATGCTGGCCCAGTGTAACATACGCCTGCACAAAATCTCATCCAATTGTCCTCTCATAACAGGAGCCTTTCCAACCGAAGATCGTGCTGTAGGCATGCAAGGTCTTGACATTGGGCAGACTACCCCACCAATGCAGCGCAGTTTGGGCTTAGGATGGGAGCTGTTGACTGACCAATTCAAGTTCCAAGTAAGAGTAAATGAAAGGCCGTTCACAAAAAGGGGAGTTCTGTCAGTTATCAACAGTGTGTTCGACCCACTTGGTTTTGCTATTCCAGTAATCGTAGGAGGTAGAACCATACTCAGAGACATTTCCACAAATGTTTCAGAGTGGGACACTGAACTGCCAAGAGACAAATTAGAACAGTGGCAAAAGTGGAAAAGTTCCCTCGGACACCTACAACATCTTGAAATTCCCAGAATGTACACTTCAATACCGCTGTCTGCAGCCCAAAGAATAGAGATTGACGTTTTTTGTGATGCTTCCACAAAAGCCGTAGGTGCGGTAGCATACCTCAAACTCACAAATGAGGACGGACACAGCGAAGTGGGATTCCTCCTCGGCAAAGCACGTTTAGCTCCTAAACCAGACATCACCATACCCCGACTTGAACTCTGTGCAGCAGTCCTGGCCGTGGAAGTAGCAGAGTTGGTTCTAGAGGAGCTGGATGTCACAGTCGATCAGGTGAATCTTTACACAGACTCAAAGGTAGTGCTTGGGTACATCTCAAACACCAAGAGACGCTTTCACGTTTATGTGCACAACAGAGTCGAACGCATCAGGCGCTTTGCACAAACTCACCAGTGGCATTACGTGCCCACACACTTAAATCCGGCAGACCATGCCACACGAGCGTTGCCCGCTGAGCAGCTCTCCAGCTCCACCTGGCTCAGAGGCCCAGCTTTCCTCTCCAGGTTGGACCAAAGTCAAGTTCGAAGTCAAACCTTCGATCTCATAGACCCAGAGACTGACTGTGAGTTGCGTCCTGAGGTAACAACTTGCACTACCACCCTATCAAAAGGCCAGTTTAATAGTGCCAGATTTGAAAGGTTTTCAAGTTGGAAGGTGCTGCAAAAGGCTATTGCCAAACTCCAACATATAGCTCAATCATTCAAGAACAACTCTGAGGTTTCCTGTCGTGGCTGGCACAACTGCAACAAACATTTAACTGAAAAGTCACTGCAACTAGCCAAGACCACGATCATTCGCACCGTTCAAAGAGAGGTCTTCGCAGAAGATATTGGATGCATTGAAAAAGGCACAGCTCTAAAAAACTCAAGTCCACTCAGCAAACTGAATCCATTTGTTGACACGCAAGGGCTCCTTAAAGTTGGAGGCCGACTAAAGAAAGCACAGTTGTCTGCAGAAGAAACCAATCCCATACTCGTCCCTGGAAAGCATCATCTTGCTCAGCTCATAATAAGACACTTTCACGAAAAATTATGTCACCAGGGAAGGCATTTCACGGAGGGAGCAGTCAGAGCAGGGGGCTTTTGGATTGTGGGAGGAAAAAGAGCAGTAAGCAGTGTGATTTTCAAGTGCATCACATGCCGCAAATTAAGGGGCAGGCAACCTGAACAGATCATGGCTGAGCTACCTGAAGACAGGCTGTCCACGGACCCTCCTTTCACAAATGTAGGCCTTGATGTGTTCGGTCCCTGGTCCGTTACAGTGAGAAAAACGCGTGGTGCTAATGCAGATGCTAAAAGATGGGCAGTCATATTCACCTGCATGAGTACACGTGCAATTCATATTGAAGTGATTGAGTCAATGGACACATCGTCATTCATTAATGCACTGCGTCGTTTCTTTGCCATCCGAGGTGGTGCCAAACTCTTGAGATCTGATTGTGGGACAAATTTTGTGAGTGCCTGCAAAGAGCTCCAAATAGACAAACTAGGCTGTCACAATGACAAAATAGGCACATTCTTGAAAGACAGTGCGTGCAAATGGCAGTTTAATCCTCCACATGCATCCCATATGGCTGGTTCCTGGGAACGCATGATCGGCGTCACCCGAAAAATCCTCAATGCAATGCTCCTTGAACATCCATATGGGAAGCTCACACATGAAGTACTCGTAACATTGTTAGCTGAAGTCACCGCAATTGTAAATGCCCGTCCGCTAACAGCCGTTTCTACAGATCCCGAAAACCCAGTCATTCTTACTCCTGCGATGCTACTCACGCAAAAGGTTGGCACACCACCGATTCCACCAGGGCAGTTTCAGACCAGTGACCTATTCAAAGCCCAATGGAAGCGCGTGCAGTACTTAGCTAATGTTTTCTGGAGTCGTTGGCAGAAAGAATACATCGCAGGCTTGCAGGTTCGTCGCAAGTGGAAAATAAAAAAGCCGAACCTTCAAATGGGCGACGTTGTTTTAATGAGGGAGTCTCTGGAACATAGGAATAATTGGCCACTCGGACTGATCACAAAATCTTTCCCAAGTGAGGACGGTAATGTCAGAAAAGTTGAGGTTAAGATTTTCCGAAACGGCGAGAATAGGTTTTACATTCGCCCAATTCGTGAAGTTGTGCTTTTGATGTCTAAGGATAGCATGTAAAACGAGTTATTGTTGTGTATCGTTCATTAGTTAAGAGCTGACATCTTGCAGATGTCAGGCGGGGAGTGTTATGTCCTCTGGTCTTGTGTTGACTACTTTTTGGGTTTCTTTCTAAGATTGTATATTGTTCATCCGTCCACAGGATGTCGCTATTGTAACTCAGAATCTTAAGTTTTTCTTTGGTATTGCTGTTTGCGCTCGGCTTCCCCTAGTGGCGATTTGCTGTAAGCAGCAGGCAGAAAGAACTTTTTATTTCAGTTGGAAAAGAGGCCTTGAGGTGTTAAGACGTTACACACCTCCTCTGCACCATACATCGTTGGGAACCCTTGACAAAACAAAATCTGTAAGTTTGTACGTTTTAACAATGGGTTAGATGTAATTTTGGTGTGTCTATTCTGTTATTTTGTTGTTATTTATGTGGCGCGAACCCACACGTTTTTGTGCTAAGCTAAAGTAGCCACTTCATTTCATTTGCTCATAATGGAGCCAGTTTTCTGTTATTTACATAAACATGTTATTGTATAGAACCTTTTATTTTGTGTATAACATTTGTGTTTTATGTATGTTTCAGTTTTACCACACACACGCACACACGTTGACACAAAGAAATAAATGAGAGGAAGGAGTTCGGGCCTCCAAGTTTCTTTGTCGGTTTAGCTCGCTGCCAAAGTCGAGTAGCCATACGCTCGGCTGAGGGCAGAAGAATATATATATATATATATATATATATATATATATATATATATATATATATATATATATATATATACACATACATACAGTATATAGACTTCTAAGACTCAAAAGGTATTTCATTAGATCTTCTCAATTATTTTCTGTTACGCCCCCACCTCAGGAAGACTTAACATTTCGCGCGCCCCCATTCTCTCATGCCACTCTAAATAGTATCGTTTGTATGTAAAATTACCATTATAATCAGTACTCCTCTGCATAACAGTGTGTCCTTTTCAATATTAAAGAAAAAAGTAATATAGATCAACTTAACAATAAAGTATAACTTAAGTATAGCTTTAAGTATAACTTTATGTCCTCAATTTCTCGTCTGCAACTTGTACAAAATGCTGCTGCTCGATTTTAACAGTTACACCTAGACGCGAGAATATTACCCCTGTGCTGTTATCACTCCACTGGTTTCCAGTCCATTTTAGAATTGAATTCAAACTTTTACTGTTTGTTTTTAGTTCTATTAATGGCCAGGCTCCTTTTTATTTTTCGGAAATTTTAACCTTCCGTAACTCTGGCAGAACTCTTCGTTCCGGCTTCTTTTGCATGTTCCGAGGTCGAAACTTAAACAGTCGGGAGACCGATCTTTTGCGGTTGCTACCCCCAGGCTGTGGAATAGCCTTTCACCCGGAAATCCGCACCACTACAAATCTAGGTCTTTTTAAGTCTCGCTTAAAAACACACCTTTTTAGACTCGCCTTTTCCCCAGATTAGGATAGCCTGGTTTTATTGCTTAAGGATTTTTAATGTTTTTGGATTTTATTGGTTTTATTGTTTTATTTGCTGTCTGACTTTTTTTGTTGTAAAGCACTTTGAGGGCCTTTCGGGTTTTGTGAAGGGCTGTATAAATAAATTTAATTTGATTTATTAACATTGTTTAGTTTGTAACAGAAAAGACTTAAAGCACATAAATTTGCCATAATTAAATAAAAAAGTCACATCCAAACGGTAAAAATACACTCAAGGTACATTTTTTTGACCATTTGATACTGCAAAATGAATAATAATAAATTCAAATTGATTCACAACATTAACTCAATATGCCAAACAATTACCAAAAAAAAAAAAAATCAATGGAATGAAAACGACAGTGTCATTGGACAGAGGGACAGTTTTTATTTTTGCTGCAGGCAGTATCGCTCCTTTGCTATGATGTGGTATTATTTTGCACTGAGCAACTTGGTATGCCACCTTACATGATGATAACAGTGCTCGCTGCTTTCCTGATGTAACACTGCAAAGCAAGCGGGACAATTGTTGGCAATATTCGGCACTTTTTTGCGAGAGGTGTGCGAAATTTCCAATTCTTCGATTATTCGCGATTTGGCCGTGGAAGATTCGAGATTAGAACGATTCGCAAACATCCAAATTCCGATTATTGAAATATCCCAAGTAAAGCGGAACTAAAACACAGTCTGCGCGGTCTTCGGAACGGACTGAAAGTAAACATCATGCTTGTCATTAGCTCACGGCTTTGGCTCAACTCATGCCGCTAGATAAAAAAATAATAATACCTGACTGCAGCTGACAGCCGCTACAAATGACGCCCACATAATGCTACGGTAGATATAACATATATGAGGAACTAGATGCGAAATGACAGACTTGCCGGTGTTAGTAAACAGCCGCCATCTTAAAGCAGTAGACTTCCCTGGAAGGCTGTTGTAGCGAAGCTTACAACGAACCAAATGAACTTTTTATCTAATATACTGCTAAATCGGCAAAATCATGACTTGAATCTATCTTTAAAAGACGAAACTGTTTTAAAAATTTCACATGTCGAAAGTAGACGGAAGGGAAATTATGGAATAATGGGAGCTATTTTAACTTTAACGGTTGATTCACAACATTAAATTAATTGAATGTAGTTTAAAGCAGCTACAGAATGGGGACTGGATTATTTTATTTACTGTTTTGAACTGTTAACTTGATACTGAAATAGTCATTTATTTAAGCCTGAGAGGATTTCTGTACAATTTTTGTAAATAATGTACAAAACATTAAAAGCAGCAAATAGCTGGGAGGGGGCGTGCATAAATAATCAATTTATAATCAAATTGTAGCCTCTGAATCGTAATCGAATCGTTTGGTGCCCAAAGATTCCCACCTCTAGTTTTTGCTGTAAAAAAAATCAAACGGCTTATCAATGTGATGGGGCTCTAATGTCCTAAGTGACATCTTAATTTATTTGGCTTCCTGCTGTCCTCTGCAAACATTTTCAGACACAGTAAACAGACTGGTCTTTCCACATCTCCCACTGTATTAAAAGTCAAAGCCAAAGCCAAGAAGAAATACTGACATATATACAACATACAGTATCTGTGCCAAACTTTACATGCTTGCAGAGGGTACTGTAGGGTTCATTTGCATCAAACCTAAAGTGCCACTTGGTTGCAATAGAAGATCACTCATTTTACTTAAACAGGTCCATTTCCTTTCAAGGTGGTCACATTTTAAGGCTAATCCCCACATGTCTCTGTCTGCTGCCATAACGACCCTTTTTCTTCGCTATTAAACGGAAGGAGATTTCTTCATGGACTTAGGCAGTTTATAGAGCCATGAAATTTGGCACACTTGGTCGAATTGGCCCAATTAGAAGATTAATTTTGGTTTCGAATAAGGGCGTGGCTGCACAGCTCAGTAGCGCCTCCTTTTTTGTAGGACCCTCTTCAATAGGGGTTTTTCTACCTAGGTGTGCGAATGTATTTCTCATCTCAGGATGTACAAAAACATCTGTCAGCCATGCCCACAAAACAAAAGAGTTGAGTTTAAGCACATGTTAGTTTCTCATCAGAGCATGAGAGGGGGACGATCTGCCACCACTTTGTGCTGCGTGATGTCCAAGTTGAGCCAATCTGCGAGGGCCCGTTAAGTCCTGCTTGCAGGCCTAGGAGAAATTGGAATTTCCTAAGTTGTGTGATGAAGAATGAAATGGATAGATAGCATACATCCTGCCTAGAAGTGTATATATACCGTATTTTTCGGACTATAAGTCACAGTTTTTCATAGTTTGGCTGGGGGTGCGACTTATACTCAGGAGCGACTTATGTGTGAAATTATTAAAGTGATCCTCTACCTTAAATACATGTAGGCTCTCATAAACCACAATTGTTCTCTTGTACTAAAATAGATTATTAGAAACACATAAAAAGTTAAATCAATGCCAATATTTTATAATATTTAGAACACATTTTGACCGATAGTTGGCGCCATGTTTTGCGGGCTCGCAGTGATGACGTAAAGGGGATCTTTCCAAATGTGTAGCGTATACAACAATTGCGTATTGCTGCCTAAACTCGCGAAGTAAAATGCCACGATGTGCTGCTTTTGGAGTCAATTTCCAGTGAAACTGAAACAAGGGGAGTGACGTGAGTGGTCAAGGTGGAATTATTATTTTTTCTGTGAATAAATGTGCATAAGTGGAAGCTTCTCCCCTTTTTGGTCCTTGTATGCACGTATCCTACCTACTACGCGTTACAACTGGCGCATGAACATTTTTCCTGGATCCTTGGTAAAGTAAGGGATCCGTCTATTTTCTGGATCCGACGGTCCCACCGCAGCTGCAATAGTGGTTTTGGATCTGTCTATTTATTTTCTGGATTTGACGGTCCCACAGCGGCTTTTCGGATGCGTCTATTTTGTGGATTCGACGGCCTGATCGTGGATTTGGATTACTATTGTTATCTTTTTTGTTGACTATTCTTCGTGGGAGTTTTCCCCAAATCATACCAAATAATTAAAGCACTATGGCACGTTACAGTGATGACAGTGACTCTGACATGGACATTACTTTTATGTTGGAGTTTGTCTGGGAACGCGTGTGTGTGTACCGCTGAGCTCCCGAGTGACGAGTGGTCAAGGTGGGATTTTATTATTTGTGAATAAATGTGCATAAATGGAAGCTTCTCCCCCTTTTGGTACTTCTATTCACGTATCCTACCTACCACGCGTTACAATGTACAAGACATGGATTAAACTCGATTCCAGGATTTGTTCCCGTCAGATGACGGATTTAATGAGGACAGTTAACACAAGACAGATCTGGATGCTAAAAATTTACATAATTATACTGGGATAAGTTTGAAAACGCAATAGCTTACCTTGAGGGACATAAACCGGTGTTTTCAACAGCATGAACTCTCTAGCTCCATTGTCATTGAGACGCACTTGCCGCGAGTACATCACCAGTTTTTCCTAACTTGTCTTATCAGGTACTGTATTTCCTGCTCTCATTTAGCCTTTGCTGCTCGTCTTGTGAACGACCAACAGTGCTGTCCTGCTCTTCACTTTTCCGATCTGGTTCAAATTGGAAGGGCAGAACCGAAGACATGTTGGGGTAGCTAAGAGTGACACGCTGAAAGTTCGGCAACAGGCCAAGTGACGTCATGCACTGCGACGTAACAAGAATGGCGACCTATCACTTAAAATAATTTTACAAACTTTGTTAAAACAAAAACATTAAGAGGGGTTTTAATATCAAATTATTATAACTCATACTAACATTTATCTTTTAAGAATTACTTGTTTTAATGATCGAGTATCACTTTAACACATTATAATATCATTTCACATGTTATTTTGGTGTTTTGGAGTTACACTGATGGTTTGATAAACTTGTTAGCATGTTCTTTATGCTATAGTTATCTGAATAACTCTTAATAGCTATGGCCACGTTCGCGTTCTGCCTTTGGCAATGTGTGTTCAATTGTATTATTGACTTTTTTATATTGATATGCATGCTTTTAGTTTGTGGCACTTTCATGCCCATGTGGGGCGCACTCGCACTTGTTTACGTGAAGAAGAGCGCTCACACGCCAGAAGAAGACAGACAGCTATGCAGCTCTAAGTGAGCGGGTGACTTAGCAAGAGAGAAACACAGCTGCGAACCTACGTTCATTGTTTATGCTTGTAAAATATCTATACAGAGGCAACGCCTGTGTGTATTATCTTTTCTGTTGTTGTGTGTTTTTCACCCGCAATCGGACACTTAGAGCCAGTTGTTTGGTTCTTTGAATGATGTGCTAATGCTAGCAAATGCATGCTATCCATTTGTGTCATTGCTGTAATAGCACCTAATTATCAATTATTTACGTTAATGCAAACCTGTTTGGTATTGAGGACGAAATTGATTCTGCAAATTATACGGACATCCAGCATCGTCATTTTGGAGTTTAGCGCGCTGTATAGCCAGGACCGAGCCGTTGCGTCCTGGTGAGGACAGTATATTCGCATTTCGTTGTTCATGCACTGTACACTGTGCACTTATTCAGTATGTTGTTCTCTATTTTATTTTTGTATTAAATTACCTTTCAAGATGACATATCTGTTCTATGTATTGGATTTTATCAAGTAAATTTCCCCCAGAAATGTGACTTGTACTCCGTTGCGACTTGTGGTCCGAAAAATTCGGTATATATTTTTATATATACTGTATATGACTTCTATGACTCAATAGGTTTCACTAGGTACACCTTTATTATCTAAGACAATTGAAAACAATAGCTATATATTAATTCAGCCAATATAAATAAATTGAACTTATTGTTTTATTGTGGTGGTAATTTGTGGTCATTTAAAACTGGCGTATTCAATTCAACATCCCATTTTCACAGCCACAGCAGCTAAAATACATGAGCTGTGTTCTTGTTGCAATCAAGATTTATATCACACATAGTAGCCTTAATTCAAATCCCTCCACTACTGGGGGATGGGGTTCAGGCTTTGTGTATATGTGGGGGTCACTGGGGTTAAAACTAGAATTTCATGGAAAATGGCTTCGGAAACATTTATTGGCAATGTGGGGGAGGTAGCATACTGAAAGAGGAGGCGTGAGTGTGTGTGTTGAGGCGGGGGTCTTGACTCCTGATTGTCTTTTGCATTAAGAAAACTGGGAGGCTTGGAAAGTCGGACAGCATTCTGTCAGTACGTTGATAATATATGTTATCTGTTCAAACTGCATCCGGCTTCCTACATACTATACTTTGTATATGTAGTGAGAATTTATCTCCCCCCCATCTCGAGTTTATGGTTACTAACGTACTAAATGGGGGGAAAAAGAGACTGCGTCGTATGGGTGTGCTATGACAAATAGAGAGTGGATGAGATGGAACAGGCAAAAACAGGCTTTTAGTTGGTACTATCGATTCAACAATTGGATGGTTCACATTTTAGAGGCAGTAATGTCACTCTGCTGTAAAAAATAATACAAAAATGAATAAAAATAACACTGTTGAATTGCCTGCCTGAGTGATTCTCCTTTGTTCAGGAATATAGAATCACATAAAAACTGAAATAGATCACAGTTAAGGCACAGTCTTAAAGCTCCCTTAATACCAAAAATCCCCATTTTGCATCTCAAGCAATATAACTAATAATTTAAGAATAATGCCAGAATTTGGTTTGTAACCTTATTGCTTTAACTCATAACACATTTAAAAATCTCACAGTTCCCACTAAAGTGATTCAAAATGTAATTTTGATTTACTTCACACTGTTAAATTTCAGCTTCCAAACAAGAAAACATAAAAACACAACCGCATGACGTGAACAAGGACACTAGGGCTGCAACTAACGGTTATTTTCATCATCGATTAATCGGACGATTAATTAAACAATTAATCGATTAATCGTATAAATGTCACTTCTTTCAATTACCTATACAATATACCTTGAAGTTGTTTTTGGCATGTTGTAAGTAGCAATGAAGATAAGATGGATGACTATTTCCTTCAACTGTATCGGTTATCAAATTCGTTGGCAACTAATTTATTAATCGATTTATTCAATTAGTTGTTGCAGCTTTATTAAGAAGCTAGTTTGGACATTAAGATGTCCGAAAACTGGCAAAAATGTCAATTGTGGTTTTCCACAGTAAAAGCAAATTTTTGTTATTGTCCTACTTTGGCTTAACACAAACATAATGAAGAAATCTGATAATATTTACACCTGAGAAGTTATATATATGTTATAATTTCTAGAATTCAGACAAGTTTAAGGTGAAGAAGGTCCTAAACGATTAATCGTTTATCGAAATAGTTGTTGATTAATTAGCTAATCGATTACTTGTCGACTAATCGATTAATTGTTGCACCACTAAAGGACACATAAACTTTTGTCATAATTTAAATTGACATGTAAGTTATAATGCTTTGATTAAACATTTTTCCCTTCTTTTTTAATCTAAGACAAATACATGCGCTTTGTGGTTGCCTGGAGACCAGTACTCCGCCTTTCATCTAAAAGTACAGTCGTCTCCTATTGTTTTATGGGGTCTTAAAAAGTCAGGAAAAGTCTTAAATCCAGTAATGTGAATTTAAGGCCTTAAAATGTCTAAAATTCTCCAAAAATCTCTATAAAGGTCTTAAATACCATTTCGAAAGGTTTTAAAAATCTATTGACATTACTGCGTGTTTGTGTGCTGAGTGCACTCGGCACACGTGCGTGTTGATGGCATATGAGACTCCAGTTCCTTTCACAGATGTTTATTGGTCATCAACGCCTGTGAATTAAAGTTAAAAGATACAAAATAAGGAAGCACATCTGTGTTAAACATTGTAAAATGTTAGCTTGCTACATTGAGGCTCATGGAAAAAAGACAATGTACTAACCACTTTAGCCTGCTATAAAACATTGACAGTCTTCTCCAGAACGCAAAATCGCAGATAAAAGGTGTTACTTCCAACAAGAAAAATCGCTGGTTAATAGCATTTGCAAACGAAAAAATGAAAAAAAAAAACTATTACTGACAACACTTGCATGACGATAAAGAGAAGTACACTTTTTTTTATGGCGTGTAAAGCTTACAGTTAGCGGTTTAGCAAACGTACTTCAACTTAGAAATAACGATTTCTGGAGTTAATCTCTCATACTTCAGATTCTACACTAAAAATAGCTTTAAAATGACACCCTTTTGAAAAATCTGATTGGCAATGAATAATTTGGCTTCAATTTGCTAACATGTGCACTTTGCTGGACAAGATGACTGTCATTTTGGATCAAATACTGTGTAAACACTTTTAATGGCCTAATTGGCAAAGAACAAAAAGGGCATTGGATTTCTCATCTATTTCATATTCTGCACTTAACTAGCTTTCAAATGACTCGTTATGGATTGTGCATGACTTTTTAAAATATTTATGATTTTTAATATAGTTTGTGTTTTATTTAAGAAGAACAATTTATTGCATTGAATGGGTGATTTATTAGGATATATTGTCACTACATTAGTGGTTGGATTGGTTAAAAAAGTTGTCAGTAATATCGCATATCGCCAATAATTTATGAGAGAATATATCGCCCACAAAAATTTGTTATCCCGACATGCCTAACTAGTACTACTACTACTACTACTAGTAGTACTTTGTGCTCATTTGTATCACAGTAGGAAAGAGCTGGGAATAACTTTATATACGTTCCATGTAATTCCGGGTTTCCAACTTTCCTTTAAAACTTTTGTACGTTTTTTGCTGTTATTGATGTGAAATGTGTCTTAAAATGTATTCATTATGGTCTTAAAAAAAGTCTTAAATTTGGTATGTTGAACCCTGCAGACACCCTGATTTATCATGCTTTTTATGAATCTTTTTTAATCTTTCTAACTTGTTTCATGGTTTGAAAATGTGTCCTTAAAAACAAAAATAGCTTTATTCAAATTGTGTAATGGGGAAGCAAGCTGATTGGAGAGTCTTAGCTCCACTTAGTATCCCTGCATGCCAAACAGCTATAGAGGGTCACCAACTCAATTATAGGAGATGTCTCCCAACCTCTGAATGGTGAGTTTCAACTGCTCCGATCAAGTTGCCTGCAAATCCTTAATTTCCAGCAATGATGTCACGCAGCCCCCCATTTACTGCAATATAGCCCCGAAGGGGTGCCATTCATTTGTGCTATGTTTACGCTAGTTGTTGGGACACCCTTTGGTATTGAGTGAGTTGGTACGCTATGTCAGCGGAGGGGCTGCGATTGATGCCATCACTCGAAATCAATATCTCAATATCTATAAAATGATAGCAGCACAAACGAGTGCAAACCTGGCACAAAAGAATGGCAGCATTGTGGTTCCGTTCCGCTGTAAATGGCGGGGGCTGCGTGACGTCATCACTTTAATATCTCAAAATGATAGCAGCACAAACAAAATTTTTTACAGCACAGACAGAGCCCAAATGATTGACACTATTTTTTAACCCTTGAGAGTCGAAGGACGCGCCGGCGCGTCCTCAGCGCACGTCGTCTTTGAAGCGCCCTCACGTTTTAATTACGTCACCCACATGCCGTTGGTTGGTCTCGTTTTAAAGTGCGGAAGTTGCGGTTTACTTTCGTTATTATTTGAAGTCAATCGACCAACTAAAACGTGAGATATTGTCATTTAAGTTTTATAGTTTTATTGTCCTCTCAAAAAAACATTAAAACGCTGCATGGATCATTTCTTTTTGTCTATATTTCCATCATTTCTTGTCCTTTTTCAAAACAGAAGCTCCATGAAAAAAACACAAATCAAACGAACCCTTTCGAAGTCACAGTGGAAGCACAAAATGCGTTTTTTAAATAAATATAACTGCCGTGCGAGGTTCCACCGAACGAGAGGGAGGAGTGTTCTGAAGCAGCGAGGGGGCGAGCGACGGCCGTGTGGCTCGAGCAGCGACTTTGTGTGACTTTGAGAATGAACGGAAAACTAAATTTAGCGCAGGCAATTGTGCTTTTTGATCAACTTGAGGAAGAGGATGGTCCAAATTCGTCATCATCGTCTTCTTCGGAAGAGTCCTCGAGTGAAGATAGTGACGGATTTGAACACGTGGGTGACGCCATCGACGAGCAGAGGTAAGCAAACTCACTTTTTTTTTTTTTGATGCTGAAAAAGTTTCTTTTGAAAGTTTCTTTTGATATTGCAAGACAAAGTTAATTTTGATGCAATATAAGGGTGTGTTTGTGTATATAATAATAAAATGTGCATATCAGATCAAAGTCGTACGTGCACTGTGTGTATCCAAGGCAGGAATTTATAATTGTGATGATCTTCTTTCTATATGAAGATTAGGGATGTAGCACATATTCAGCTATGGTATTCTTTCTATTGTCATACATATAGATTTCCATTATTATTTATTGCTGTATATATTTTTATTTTATACTTTATTATTCTCATAAATACTGACTTTTTTTCATGTACATTTATAGTGACAATGAAAGTAAAGTGAAATGAAAATGGAAGGGTGGAAAGAGGACCGACACCCCATGGAAGTGTGGGCTGTGTGATGTCGCCCTGTGTCGAATTCCAGGACGAAACTGCTTTTCGGAGTGGCATGCCTGAAAAAAATTTAACTTGTTTATTGTAAATATTTTTGAAAATACTTTTTTTCCCAATGTTGTATATATATTTTTTCCCCACAATCAGTCTTCTCAATTTGTCTATATAAATGTGTGTTCAAGAAGCTTGATTGTGTGTACATAGTTTTCATCAGGTGATGGGCCGCAATACCTAAACTCATAAAGAGATGGCCTCTAAACACTTTTTGTGTTAGATGGTATATATTTTTTCACTGTTCGGTCTGCTGTATATAACCTGTTTTGACTAGAGCATGTATAAAGGCAAAAAACGCCTATGGCTATACCTTATACCTTTTATGTTGAATTGTCAAATATAAGACTATTTATTCTAAATTTTTTTGGTTGAATGTTCATCCTAACATGTTGAATAAATATTACAAAGTTTCAAAACGGTTCGTTACGCATGTTTGGTTGTCAATTGGACATCAATTTTAAAAAATTTGACAAAACGATTTTGGAATTTTTGGTCTTTTTGGGCCCAAAATGATGATTTATAATTGGTCAGTGAATGAAACAACAGTTTGGACATGAAGTTCAAGGTGTCACAAAAAAAGGGACCAAACCAGGCCATCGTAAACAATTCTTTCTTTGAAATATAAAGGCAACTTCAAAGGCATGCAAAATCAGACAAAATAGGCCCAGACCTTTAAGGGTTAATCATGTTTAATCAAAATGGGGGCGCTGGTTGACATCAGATTTACCTATAAAAGAATTATTAATATCCCAAAACCATAGCAGAACATATGAAGTTATTTTCAGCACAAATGAGCACAGTTGGATGCCATCACTTTTCTCTAAATTTGCATCTGATAGGTGGCCAATTTCACAGAGGTTCCGATGCGCGTTATAGTGCGGAAAATACTGGTACTCAATTTGTCTTGTGCTGTGTTATATTCAATGTCTTTCTTTGTTTTTACAATTCGAGAGGAATTACTCCATGTGAACAGAATTTACCCAAGGGTATAGAGTGATCTCTCGTTTTTCGCAGTTAATTTCGACCAGAATGCGCCACAATAAGTGAAAAACCTCAAAGTAATGCCCCTGTGTTCAGTGTATTTATTATTGGAAAGACATACATATAAGACGTTTTTTCGTTTTTTTCCCCAAAGAATAAAAAGAAAAACTTATGTATATATTTTAATAAATGGTTTCTAAGTACTTCAAATGTAATGATTATGAGAAGTTTTAAACATGTGACTGTCCCACCAAATTATTTTTAAACAAGAATAAAGCAGAAAAATGCTTGTCTTTATTCAATGCTTCATTGAGTGAGTCCACTCAAGCTGCTCACTTAGCCACAATGAGTTGCCGCAGCAGCTGTTTAACAAGTTAAATGATGATTGACTTTAAAGTTTTGACTACCAATCATCTCTTCCAAGATCAAACCTTAACGTCTGTCAATCATCGTTAACTTTAATAAGCAACTCTAGTGCACTGCCTGACCAAGAAAAACGGCAGGAGCGAAAGTGAGAGACTGCGTGATTGGATTGGGAAACTATAAAAAACTACTGCATTTTAATTTTTTTTTTTTTTAAATTGGAAAAAAAAATCCACGAAGGACAGAGGGCTCGAAGTTTGAAGTTCGAATTAGCGAGGGATCAACCTAACCCTAACCCTAATAAATATTCTTAATCTGAATTTGGAAAAAGCATGTGGCTTTTTAACACCATGCACAATAAGCACACCTACCTAAAATTGACAAGTGTGACACTGTGATTGTGAAAAATGTGAAGTCCCACAAAGGAAGTGTGATAAGATGTCATATGGAGTTGAATGCCAAAGGTAATCAGTGTCATGAAATTGCTTGGAAAAAACGGACAGAAGAGCAACAATGGGAGCACCAACGTCAATTGTCAAATGTAATGTCAGTCTTCTGGGTCACCCGCAGACTGTTAGACAAACCAGCAATTTTATCAGTCTTCGTTGTTGCGGCACCTCATTTCCTGGTTTGAAAGCGTACGCAGGGATGTCACAGGTGGGAGCTGATGGCTTCAACTGTTTGACACACATCAGCAATGATTTAAGACCTTGAAAAGATTGACAGAGGATCATGGAATGTAAGTCTCTCAAGCGTAATTGCTTTCCAAAGATTCCTTCACCAATAAAAAGAAATAGAAAAGATTGCCACACTTAAAGTGTACTTGTGGTGTCACAATCAATCCATCCCCTGAGAAAAAAACAGAACGAGATACAGATCTTTTCATCGCATACTTATATCTTGCTTCATAAATAAGTCAAGAAGCACAGGCTTAACGGCATTACATTCCCCCTATTTAATGCATATAATTGTGACTGTTATGGTTGTAGCTAGCAGTAGAACTACTGTACTGTACATCTCATTTATGTTTTGCTTCCTTCATTTGGCAGAACTGAAATGTGCTTCCAAATTCCAATATTTCGGGTACCTAACATAGTTATGGCGGAAAACACTCAGGTGACTTGAAGTTCCGCTGTGAGACCCTCAATTTGGCCAACTTTCAAAATTATCCGAAATGCATATGTGATACATCTTTGGAAAGCTTAAAATCTCAATTTTCTGGGGGAAGAAAAATTTTGAACAGGAAGACATTAAAAAAAAAAAAAAAAAAAAAAAAATTAAACAGCATAACCTAATTGGAGGCGAGAACACATGAGAGCAGAATTAAAGATGCCACGATTTTAATGAGATATTATCGCGTACTTACCTTGTTTCGATCCAAAAACTCCATGTAGCATGTATCACCAAGTGTCAAGACACAGCTGTGAATGGCCACAGCCGGATTTTTTTTTTTAAATTTTATGGGTGAAACATGGTGATGTAACAAGGGTCTTAATGCAGAAATCCCAGACAAAAGGAGTGGTTTAGATTTTCTTTTTCATATAGTTACCCTTTTAAACGTTATTTTTCAAATTTTTTTTGTTTGGATCGATTATTTATCATCTAAAATATCGGGGAAAATGTGACAGTAAAAAATTAAAAAAAAAATACAATTAAGCGATAGTAATGAGGCAGATATTCGTGACTTTTTTACAGACGCCAAATTTTTCATTGTCATGTGCTTCGTTTAAAAGTTTAAAATATGCGAGGCAATGCTTTTTTAGTCATTTTTTTTTTAAAGCTAAACTTAAGACATCAATTAATGATTCTAAGCTAAAAATGACAGAGATTTTGAATAATAAATATAATTACTTGCTAGGTTTTAAAACAAAAGCGGTTGCGCGACGTCTGTAAACGGGGGTTTTCAAGGTAAAAAGGACAAATTAAAAATAGTTCGGAGGCTTAGTGCGCCATGAATCTGCTATGGCAGCATATAGATATATTGTTCTATCAAGCACAACAGTTCTTTTGGCTTGAAATACAGCAGTTTATTTTAAAGAGGGGTGCAAGAGCAGAAACTGCTTTTTCAGTCTTGTCTATTTTTTCCGCCATATATCAGAGGATGGAAGTATTAATACTTGAGGTAAATATAACTAGTGCTGCAATGATTAATCGATTGACTTGAGTAATTCGATGATAAAAAAAGCTTTGACGATTTGTTTAAATACAGTGACATTGTAACGGTTTGTAAATGGGGTGTTTGAGATTAACTTCAAGTGATGACGTGACTCGCAACCCCCCATTTACAGCAAAATGGACCCGAAGGGGGGCCATCCATTTGTGCTACGTTTGCGCTAGTTGTTGGGACACCCCTCTGTTATTAACTCATTTGCTCCCAAAGACATATTATTCTATTTTTAATTGTTTCAGTGTCCCAAAGATGTATTTATACGTCTCTTACGTTTTTTAACAAGAGACATCTCTAGGTTCTGATTAAACTTAGCTCTAAAGCACAAAGTTCAAAGTCCATTTTAAAGCAATAAAACTGGCCACTGGAGGGCAGTAGTGCATTTGGTAAGACCCCCGACCTGATTCAACTGAACGAACGGCCGGCGGAAGACGACCGAATGGATATCACAGAGCAGAACGACCGGGACCACCAGTGCAGCGGACGATGTCGTTGGGTCCGTGCTGGAAAGACAAAAAAAAAATCTATCTTTATGAGACAGGCGGTGATGAGGGAAAAGTTTACCCCGGCCGTCGCGCGCGACCACAACAGCGTCATCTTTCAGTTAGTTATGTGTGAATAAATTGTTACTTTGCTATCAAAAGCTCTATTTGTCTTGTTGTTTTATTCAGATGTTTGGGATGTAACTAAAGCAAAAAATAGCTGTGTTAAAGTCAAAGTTATGTTTGAAATGTATGCGTTTACAAAAAGCTCAATTTCTCTGTTTTTTCATCAGAAATTGGAAAATTGCTCAAACTAAGTTATTTTCTAAAGCTGATTTCTAAAGAATGGAAAAAGATATGAACTAATTTCCTGCTGAGAGTCTAATATTTATTTTAGTGGGTTCCATGTTTATATAGCAATAGAACAGAATTTTCTGTGGGCCTTGCAAAATCAAAATCCAGTAAAACGGCCGGGAACGAAAGCGAAAGGGGTTGCACCGGTGAAAATGGCTGGTAGTGAATGAGGTAAGAGTTGGTACGCTCCATCAGCTACGATGGAGGGGCTACGATTGACATGATCAATTACGTAATATCTCAATATCCGGAAAAACAAAAGATAGCGGCACAAACGTAGCATAAACGATTGACACCATTTTTAGCCATTTTTAATCAAAATGGAGGTAGGGGGGCTGGTTGACCTCAGATTGACCTATAAAAAAAATGTAAATATCTTAAAAATGATAGCAGAACGAACTAAACTTTTTACAGCACAAACAAGCACGTTTGACATCCTTTATATATAAAAATGTATAGTCTGATGGGGGGCCAACTTCACGGAGGTTCATTCGATGCCACCCTCCCGGCTCAACTGAATTGGTCGTATACCATTGATAAACTCAATTCAATTCACAGCAGAAGGATGAAAAAAGCTTTTTTTTTCTGTTTATTACTTATATAGTCAAATGTTGTTGAATGATTTCCTGAATCATGTATTGATAATTGTTATGTCGCCAAATTGAGAGATAATCGTTATTGTGAGCCTTGTATCGCAAACCGAATCGTATTGTGAGATACCCAGAGGTTCCCTAGCCCTACAACATATGATCCATCAAGTCAGGGGCCACTATCCCCACACATATACTTCATAATGATATTGAGGGGGCACGGGGCGCGGGGCTGATTAATAGGGGGCCTGCATTGTTGGCGTGGCCGTCAAAGCTGACTGAGTGGAATCACAGACAAAGAGCTTTTTTACTTGATAATTCTTGTGAATAAATGCTTAAATCCCTGAATTCTTTAAAGATATGGATGCAAAACAGTCTCGATAATTGGTTAAAACAACGTGCAGTTAGCATTTATTTTACATAAATATGTCAAAGTACAATACTAGTCTGTCAGTCAATGTGGCGGCCGCCATATGTAAACAGAGCTTTTCCGGTGAAAATTCTTGTGAAATCCCTGAATTCTTTATAGGTATGAACTTAAAACAGATCGATCCTTGGTTAAAAGCAAAACAAACAAACAAACAAACAAAAAAAAAAAAACAGGCAGTTAGCATATATTTTACGTAAATATGTCAAAGAATGATGCTAGTCTGTTAGCCATGGCAGTCCCCTTATCACAACAACAACGGTGAAAATTATTGTAAATAAATGCTTAAATCCCTGAATTCTTTATAGATATGAACTTAAAACAGTCTCGATTCTTGGTTAAAAGCAAAAAAAATGGGCAGTTAACACTTATTTTCCGTAAATATGTCGAAGAATGATGCTAGGCTGTTAGCCATTGTGGTAGCCACCTTATCACAACAAAGGGCTTTTTACATTGAACATTTTTGTGAATAAATGCTTAAGTCCCTAAAGTCTTCATAGATATGAACGTAAAACAGTCTCTATTCTTAGTTAAAAGAGCAAAAAACCCAGCAGCGAGCATTTATTTCACGTAAACATGTCGAAGAATGATGCTAGTCCGTAGCAGGTAATTTCTCCCATTGATTTTTTTCACATTTCAAAATGCATGCATGGTACGAAAAATATAATAATTACCTTGAAACCTCGAACAAATCACTCCTGAGACAATCCTTCCTGTTTGTATACGGTACAGCTTTCGTACTTTTTCAACCTAAATCCGGCGTTGTGTGTTGTGTGATGTGTTGACTAACTGCAACCGACTGCGAATAACTGAAGCGTACTGTAAGACGCCCCCCTACTTGAAGGCGTTGTGCAGTGGCTGACGAGTGTGACCCGTCAATACAATTATGAAGTCTATGCCCCTCAGCGTAAAGCACCTCATTTCCTGAGTGGAAAAACCCATGCAAGGTACTAGAGCTGCAACGATTAATCGATTAACACGAGTAATTTGATTAGAAAAAAGCTTTGGATCAAATTTTGCTGCTATGAGGATTTGTTTAATTAGAGTGACGTTGTAATGGTTTGTTTTGAAAGTGTTGCATTTAGTTTTATTGATTCGGGTGGATACACTGCCCTCTAGTAGCAACAGTGAATATGCAATAACTCATTTAACATGGCCGAATCTAGCTGCTCCCTGTTAAGACCAACATAGGGTGTGTTTGTGTTTGGGATAATATTTGAATATGCATTCATTATATAGTTTAGAAGTATATTTAGCAGTTTTTTGTGGGAATATGTGTTCGAACGAGCTTTGTAAAAAAAGTTTTATAGCATTTAAGATAGCGAACTTTTGCTATGCAAGTTAGCCAATTGTTATTTTGTTGTACTTAGATACCCATTTATTTTTTATACAGTTTGAGGCTAAGCTCAGGTATTAGTTTTAAATGCATGTATTGCTCTTGTGAAATGAATGTTCAATTATGCATAGCTTAAAAAAACACTCAGGAATTTATGCTCTTTTGAAAAATGCAACCTTAGCAAGTCAAAATAAATGTTATTGCAGGCATAAACACTTTCTTCCTAATGCATATCCTTAAATTTACTCTGCAGATCATTAAATGTTCGGAATCCGATTACCGTATTTTTCGGACTACAAGTCGCACCGGAGTAAAAGTGGCATTTTTGGGGGAAATTTACTTGATAAAATCCAACACATAGAACAGATAAGTCATCTTCAAAGGCAATTTAATATAACAGTACAATAGTGAACAACATGCTGAATAAGTGTACGGTGTACAGTGCATGAACAACGAAATGCGAATATACTATCCAGAATATACTCACCAGGACGCTAAGGCTCGGTCCTGGCTATACAGCAAGCTAAACTCCCAAATGACGATGCTGGACGTCAGTATAATTTGCTGAATCAATTTCGGCCACGATACCAAACAGGTTCACATCAACGTAAATAAATGATAATTAGGTGCTAGTACAGCAATGACACAAACGGTTAGCATGCACTAGCTAGCATTAGCACATCGTTCAAACAACCACACAACTGGCTCTAAGTGTCCGATCGCAGGTGGAAAACACACAACAACAACAGAAAAGATGACCCACACAGGCGTTGCCTCTGTAGAGATATTTTACAAGCATAAACAATGAACGCAGGTTCGCAGCCGTGTCGTTCTCTCTCTCTTGCCCACTCACTCAGAGACGCTGCGTAGCTGTCCGTCTTCTTCCGGCATGTGAGCACTCTTCTTTGCGTAAACAAGTGCGAGTGCGCCCCCACGTGGGTGTGAAAGCGCCACAAAGTAGAGGCATGCATTTCAATATATAAAAGTCAATATTACAATTGAACACACATTGTCAAAGGCAGAACGCGAACGTGGCCATAGCTATTAAGAGTTATTCAGATAACTATAGCATAAAAAACATGCTAACAAGTCTACCAAACCATCAGTGTCACTCCAAAACACCAAAATAACATGTGAAATGATATCATAATGTGTTAATAATTTCACACATAAGACGCTCCTGAGTATGTCGCAGCCAAATTATGAAAAAAAAAACAGCGATTTATAGTCCGAAAAATACAGTACTCGAACTAACTAATCGATAGATTAATCGATTACCTAAATATTCGATAGCTGCAGCCCTAAATACAACCTTAAAATTATCTAACCAAGTGTCCACAGAGTGTATGGCAGCTTTTAACTGTGCTGATATATACAACCTTACCTTCCGCTGTGTGCATGATGATCATTTATTGGCGCTCATCAAGGTTCATACGAGAGACAGGCCTTTCGCCGTTCAGCGTGCAGTGAGCGTACACAAGCTGGATTTCATTACGCTCTACAATACGCACGGGGGCCATAAAAAGGCTTCAGCTTGTTGCTATGGAGCTTGGACTTGTATGTAGGAATACATAAGCAGAAATGGGATACATATTGAGGACACGAGGCACGGGCTGACACATATCAAAAAGAGCAGCAGTAAGATGACTTGACTCTCAAGCCTCCTTTTTGTTTGATATTCCTGATGGTTGGTCTATGATTAAATATAGTGGTGGGATTGTGTAAGTCTTCTTACACTATTCTTTTATAAAATTTGTATTTTCAAAGTGGCCGTGTGTTCATTCAACATTATGTCACATTATTTCTCCCAGATGGTATATTTGCAGGTTTCATTATAAAACGGATCTGACATTTTTACTGTGACATTACAAAGTCCCGTTCAAGTGAATATGCAACTGGTGACAGATTTAGAATGACAACCCATCTGATTTTCAATGAGAGGCGGGATAAATTCTTCACCATTCAGTTGCGTGGCACATTTCAACGTACAAACGTTCACACTAGCTTTCACACCTTTGGACAATTTAGAATTGCTGCGGTTGGTCACAACATACAGTAAATTCATTATAGTTGTTCTCATGAGGCCACTTAACTACATCAAATGTGTTTGAGAAGGGCATGGATAGCAGTGCTTAAGGACCAAGTAAATAGAGGTGGGTAGAGTAGCCAAATATTTTACCCAAGTAAGAGTAGTGTTACTTCAAAATAATAGTGTGATGATCACTCAGAACATAGCTTGAAAGGCTGAAGCAACATGGCATATCTCGCCAAGATAAGAAAGCAAAACTTAACAAGCGGCGCCTGACACGTTTCACAAAATGAAAAAAGTAAAAAAAAAAAAAAAAAAAATCTGAAGGTGAAAATTAGATAACCAAAACCAAAAAAGTTAACATTTGAACCTGAAAATATAAACTTTGTAACTGAAAAAATAACATTTTTAGCTTTTGAAAGATTAAAAAAAAAAAAAAAAAAAAACTTTTTTTTTTAATCATTTCTTTTTTTCAGATTTTAATACTTTTGGCCTAGATTTAGCAATAAACCCAGCATGCTTATTTTAGGAATGTACAGTCATGTGAAAAAATCAGGACACCCTATGGAATCCTGTGTGTTTCCAAACATATTCGGTCATATGGATTTAATATCAATGTTAACAATCTTGAAATATTCAAGTAATGATCTAAACAATTAAAACAGAAAAAATAAGTTTCTGTAAAATGTAACTTTAAATAAATGCAATTTCTATTGAGGAACAAATTAGGACACCCCCACATTCAATCCCACTTTAAATGGCTGAAATCACACACATGTATCACCTCAGGTGCACATCATTATAACATCATTAACCAGTGTTTTAAAGGAGGCTTGCCTTATTTAAACCTCACATTTAGTTTGGTGTGCCCCCGACTGTTGAAGTGAGAGAAAACACCATGGCGAGATCAAAAGAGCTTTCTGGGGCCTTCAGAAAGAAGATTGTAGACACTTATCAGTCTAGTAAGGGATTTCAAAAGATCTCAAAAGAACATAAAATCAGCCATTCCACTATCCGGAAAATAGTCTACAAGCGGAGGACATTTAAAACAACTGCCAACATGCCCAGGCCTAGCCGTCCAAGCAAGTTCACCCCGAGAGCAGACCGCAAGATGCTAAAAAAAGTCTCCAAAAACCCTAAAATGTCATCATGGGACCTACACCAGGCTCTTGCTACTGTTGATGTGAAAGTGCATGCCTCTACAATCAGAAAGAGACTTGACAAGTTTAACCTTTATTGAAGGTGTGCAAGGAGGAAACCTTTGCTCTCCAAGAAGAACATGTAGGCCAAACTGAAGTTTGCCAGAGTGAATGTCGACAAAGACCAGGACCTCTGGAATAATGTTCTATGGACAGATGAATCTAAAGTTGAATTATTTGGACACCAGAACAGAGGACATGTTTGGTGTACACATATATGGCGGAAAACACGGACAAGACTGAAAACGCAGTTTCTGCTCTTGCACATGTTTGGTGTACACATATATGGCGGAAAACACGGACAAGACTGAAAACGCAGTTTCTGCTCTTGCACTCCTCTTTAAAAGAAACTGCTGTATTTTAAGCCAAAAGAACTGTTGCGTTTGATAGAACAATATGTCTATATGCTGCCATAGCAGATTCATGGTGCATTAAGCCCCCGAACTATGTTTAATTTGTCCGTTTTACCCTGGAAACCCCCATTTATAGACATCGCGCAACCGCTTTTGTTTCAACCCAGCCATAAAACGAAGGTAATTAATTATATTTATTATTCAAAATGTCTGTCATTTTTAGCTTAGAATCATTAATCGATGTCTAATAATTCGTTTAAAAAAAAAAAACGACATTAAAAAATTGTTCACTCGCATATTTTAAACTTTTAAACAAATTTCGTCACAATAAAAAAAAATGGTGTCTGTAAAAAACTCATGGATATCTACCTCATGACTATCACTTAATTGTATGTTTTTTGTTACTGTGGCATTTTCTCCGATATGTTAGATGATAAATAATTGATCCAAACGGGAAAAAAAAAAAAAAGTTTAAAAGGGTAAATATATAAAAAGAACATATCGACCACTCCTTGATGTCTGCGATTTCTGCATCGCGACTCTTGTTATATTACCGTGTTTCACCCATAAAATCCCCCAAAAATCCAGCTGTGGCTATTCACAGCTGTGTCTTGACACTCAAAAATACATGCTACATGGAGTTTTTGGATCGAAACAAGGTAAGTATACGGTAATATCTCGTTAGAGTCATGGCGTCTTTAATTCTGCTCTCGCGTGCTCTCAGCTTCAGATAGGGTTTCGCTGGTTAAGAAGAAGAAAAAAAAAAAATTAAATGCCCTCCTGTTTAAAATTTTTCTTCCCCCCAAAAGTTGAGATTTTAAGCTTTCCAATGATGTATCACACATGCATATTGGACAATTTTTAAATCTGGCCAAATTGGGGGTCTCAGAGCAGAACTTCAAGTCACCTGAGTGTTTTCCCCCATATACAGTATACACATACAATACTTTCCAAAAAAAGAACCTCATACCAACTGTGAAGCATGGAAGTGGAAGTGTCATGGTTTGGGGATGCTTTGCTACAGCAAGACCTAGCCAGCTCACCATCATAGAATCCACCAAGAATTTTATCGCACATTAGAGGGTACTTGAGGAAAATGTGAGCTCATCTGTGAAAAAATCATAACGGAAACAAAACTGGTCCCTGCAACATGACAATGACCCAAAACATACCAGTAAATACACCAAGGACTGGCTGAAAAGGAAGAAATGTAGAGTCAAAGCCCATATCTTAATCCCATTGAGATGCTGTGATTCGACTTGAAACGGGCTGTACATGCAAGAAACTCCTCAAACATCTCACAGCTGAAAGTATTCTGCATTGAGGAGTGGGGCAAACTTTCTTCAGACCGATCTCAAAGACTGGACTACAAAAAGCGTCTCACTGAAGTTATTTCAGCCAAAGGGGGTAACAATAGCTATAAAGAAAAACAAGATCAGTCATTGATATGTGACCATTTCTTAATAAAGAACTGAATATGTTATGGGGTGTCCTAATTTTTTCACATGAGTGTAGATGGAAGTCCATGAATGCTTGCTGAGAACACACAAACGCCGGATTTAAACCTCTTGAGTGCAAAGAAGATATGCAATCATAAGCCATCTGTGCTGTTCTCCCCTTTGTTGCGTTTGAAAAATAGTAGTTGAAATTCCCTTTACGATAGTATTTCCACAAAGTAGTACAGTTAACTTTAGTACAATGCTCCACTCTAGATTTTCACTGGGTTAGGTAGGATGCCAAATGTCTGGGTTACAGTAAATATTATGCAATTTGTAATATGGAAGCAACAGCTTTCTATAGTGACAAATCAACAAACAGCAGCATGTGTAGGTTCAGTCATGCACCGGAATTAGAATAAAAATGCCCCCAACAGTTTTTTTTGAGTAAATAAATGTTCCCGCCCACTGTTTGAGGAAAAGCACTAACTTCAAACTTCTTTGATGATCAAAGATCCAGATCAAAGATACAAAGTGGAGTCATCAGCCAACTTCATTTATTTTTTATGTTGAGACACATTGGTTAAGAATTAGCTAGTCAAACATGATTTTATATTGTCACGCGAAGGAATATTTTTTCCCCTGCTTTTGCCTGCAGATCTCTTGATGTTTCTGTTAACTTGGTAAGAGTAATGTTATTAATATCAGTCTAATGTTTGCATATGTGCAGGAGCTGAGTCTATAAATTGAACAAGTACAAATTTGTAGTTTTACCTCTGTGGTTTAAAAAAGCTGCGCTGAGGAATGACTATCTGTTCATTTTTGATTGACTTTTAAAATCAAATTACCATAATTTTCGCACTACAAGGCTCACCCAACTATAAGCCGCCACCCACCAAATTTGTCAGGAAAACTGCATTTGTTCATAGACAAGCCACACTGGACTATAAGCCGCAGCTATCCTCACTGTATTATGGGACATTAACACCAAAATATATGAACGGTAACACTTTATTTGACAGAAGCATCAAATGACTGTCATGAGACCAAATGAACCACCATTCATTGCTTCAGGAAGCTTCATTTGGTCATCACTGCTCCCTTAGGGGAGACAGTTAACCTCCGCTGCCACCTGTTGTCAACACTATTGTTGTCCAACATGCCTCCTAGCATGCATTGCAACACTACAGATGTAAATAACAATCAAAATGTGTTTTTTTGGCCGGGTTGTCGGGGTTTCCCCTGCCCGGGTCGTTGGAGCTGCGGAGCGCGGGTCCGGCGGTTCGGCTGGCGTGGTTCTGGCAGTCTGGCTAAAAGGTCAGATTCCTTCACTTAAAAGTAAAGGGCCATTGATGTCGCTAGATGTTCTGAGCTGTCAATGGCAGCCAGTGAGTTAACTTCATTTGCCAAAAATAAACTCTGGGCCACATAATATCTTATTGCCTTTCAATAAGAACAAAACAATGCATCGAATTGAATCATAGTGGTGTGTGCGATTTCATCTGTTAACTGCATTTAATTGTATAACCTCAATATTTTGGGGATTTAACACCCTTTTAACCAATCAGATAAAAATCATTGCTGCCATTGTTTAAGTTTTTTTTTTTTTTTTTTTGAGGTCTGCACACTCGTGACATTTCGTCATGTGGGTTAAGTCCGATGTCGCTGTCAGTGAAAAAAGTTCCTCTTTGGCTTCCCCTCAACTGTCCTGAGCTCTTTGTAGCCGACACACTGTGCTTCATATGTGCTGTGTGAAGCTGCTTCCCTTAGATAATATACCGAATCCTGAGGGACTCTCCAGAGAAAGCAGGCGAACAAGATGTGCCTGTCTGATAAAATTGACTGATGTGCACAAATGTAAACATGCAATAATACAGTTGCAGTACTCACTTGCAGCTCCCCTGATGCTCTTACTGGGCGCCTTATCAGGAGCTTACTGGCTTAGGGGTTGTTCTCTTTTGCGAGAAGATGTCTGCAAAACCTAATTCAGTGATAGGAGAGGAGTATTTCACATTTTATGCTCCATTCAAACAAATCTTATTATGCGTTGTGTATGAATGAGGGTGTGTGGAATAACAGTATAGGTCCTTTAGCTTTTCTCCTTCAACGGCGCAATCCCTATGATGGAAATGATTAAATTATTCTGTCCTTGTCTAATTCGAGACTTCAGCCAGTTCCATGAGAACAAATTCTACCAATTATGACAAAATATTTTATAATTCACAATAGTATGGTTGTCCAGCACTTATACTGTATACGGAATATCTTATATATAGAGAAGTTGAAACCAAACAATTAAGATTGTTTCAGTTTCACATCATAGAAATTCTCTACTTTTGAACAAGGTTACCAAAATAAGTGATCACTACCTTAGTTTGAGTTGTTTTTCAGCTTTGTAGCACTTATTAAATGAACTAATTTTAATTATTTTCAATGTTTCAAAAGTAGACACTTTCTATGGGACTTGATGGACATTTGCAAGAACATGGAAGTTATGTTTAACTTTCAGTTTGTCTATGTGTGTCTATGGAGTGTACAGTGGCATGAAAAAGTATCTGAACCTTTTGGAATTTCTCACATTTCTGCATAAAATACCAATCAAATGTGATCTAAACTTTGCCAAAATCACACAAATGTAAAAACAGTGTTTGCTTTAACGAAAACTACCTAAACATTTCTAGGTTTTCATATTTTGTTGAGGATAGCATGCAAACAATGACAGAAAGGGGAACATTTAGTAAGTGAACCATCTGCCTAAGGAGACTTAAAAAGCAATTGAAACCAATTTTTACCAAACAATTTAAGTCAGGTGTGTGCCCAATCACTGATGAGTGGTTTAAAGTAAAAACAAACAAACAAATCTTAAAAGTTAAAAGTAAAACTTGTCTTGATGTCTGATGTGCCTCATAACTCTGACAACCTGCAATCAAGAAGTTGTCTATAAGTGGAGAGAGTTTGGCACTGTTGCTTCTCTCTCAAGGAGTGGCCGTCCACCAAAGATGATGCCAAGAGGTCAGCGCAGAATATTCAGAGAGGTAAAAAAAGAACCTAGAATGTCTACGACAGATTTACAGAAATCACTGGCACCGTCCAACATCCCTGTGCACACGTCAACTAAATGTAAAACTATGACCAGGAATGGTGTTCATGGGAAGATTCCACAAAGGAAGCCACTGCCGTCTAAAAAAACATTGTTGCTCGTTTAATGTTCGCAAAAAGGCACTAGGACACTCCACAGAAGTTTTGGCAAAATAGTTTGTGGACTGATGAAACCAAAGTTATATTGTTTGGGAGTAACACACAACGTGATGTGTGTAGGAAAAATGGAACAGCTCACCGACATCAACACCTCATCCCCACCGTGAAGCATGGTGGAAGGAGCATCATGATTTGGGGCTGTTTTGCTACCTAAGGGCCTGGACAACTTGTAATCATTAATGGAAGAATGAATTTGTTTTGCAGGAAAACCTGAGGCTGTCTGTCAGACAGTTGCATCTAAAAAGAGGATAGATGCTGCAACAAGACAATGATCTAAAACACAGACGTATATCAACTTCAGAATGGTTTCATAAGAACAATTTATACATTCTGGAGTGGCCAAGTCAAAGTCCAGACATGAACCCCATTCAGATGCTGTGGCATGCCCTAAAGACAGCGATTCATGCCAGATAACCCAGGAGTCTGACTGAACTACAGCAGTTTTGTAGAGAAAAATGGGCCTAGAAGATTAGTCCTGATCGATGTGCTACACTTATCTGCAGCTAAAGGAAGCACCTGGTAGAAGTTATGGCTGCCAAGGGGGGTTGGGGGGGGGCACAAAATTTTAAATGTGATGGTTCACTTACTTATTTTTCCCCCTTCTGTCATCGTTTGCATACTATCCTCATTAAAATATGAAAACTGATAAATGTTTGGGTAGTTTTAGTTAAAGCAGATTTGGTTTTTACATTTGTGTGAGTTTAACAAAGATCAGATTTGATGGTGATTTTATGCAGAAATGTGAGAAATTCCAAAAGGTTCATATACTTTTTCATACCACTGTAGTTAAATGTTAGCAAAACACAGTATTATTAGGAGGGGATAATAATACAGTATATCGAAACGGTGAAGGTGCCAACAGGTTGCCCCCAGTCTTCCACTAGATTAGTCTCTGTGTTAGCTCATTGGCTGCCATTGACGGTACTAGATGTCGAATCAATTTTTACCATCAAGGGCATAGAAACAAAGCTATCTTCCCGGTTTTGGCGACATTTATAGGCCACTTCAAGTTCATTTTAGGGCATTTACAGGTGACTTGCTGTTGATTTTGACACACTTTTCGGGGACATTGCCAGGTCATTTCCTGTTCAGCACCCCAAAATCAAATGGAACTCACCAAAAATCAATATATTATATTTTGCAGAATGACCCATATATCGATAATTGTTGTATCCCCATTAGGGCTGCAGTTATCGATTATATACGTAATCGATTAATCTATCTATTAGTTAGTTTGAATAATTGAGTCATCGGATTACAAACAATTAGTGTGTTGCAGAGCAGATTTAAGGGGATGTAAAAGAAACAAGTGTTTATGCTTGCAATAACATTTATTTTGGCTCGCTAAGATTGCACTTTTAAAAGAGCATTAAATGTGAATACAAAATAAAATACCTGAGTGTTTCTTCAAACTATTCAGAAATAAAAATCAAAATATCTGATCTTATCCTAACACAGTATAAAAACATTTATTAATGAGGATCTAAGTACAACTACAGAGCAATTAGCTAGATTAAATGCTACAAAATGCTAACATTTTGTTTTAACGATGCTCTTCATAAATTGTTCAAACACATATTCCCCTCAAAACAGCTGCTAAATGTACCGCTAAACGAAGGCTAGGTTCATACTACAGTTCTTAATGCACGAATCCGATTTTTTTGTGTTTTTCTGACTCAAGTCAGGCATTAACTTGACGGTCTGAAAGGGACAAGTCGCATAGAAGTGGACCATTTCAAATCGGATCTGAGTCACTTTCGTATGTGGTTCAAATCCGATCTGGGCCACATTTTTTCAGAACGAGACTGGCGGTCTGAACTGTCAAGAGTCCCAAATCGGAATTCATGCAGCAATTACATCAGCAAAGGGCAAGATGCACGGAGGACGGCAGCCATGTAGCCATTAGCGCCTAGCTTGAACTCTGCTTTTAAGCATTAAGTGGACTTGACCACAGTCATAAAAAAATAAAATGAGGAAAAGAATAAGCCTGACAATTTTCGATTTTCATTCTGTGCGCCGAATGAGCAGTATTTCATTATTGCACACATGGCCGAGTTGGGGCAAACTGACGCATCCAAGTCATTTCACGCACACACGTCAAGGCTCATGTGTGTGTATGTATGCGTTCTATCAATCCATATAAACTTAGAATATTAGGCTAAACGGGAATTATTAATGTCTGTTATTTGTGTCCTCTTCTTCGAATCTTCGAACAAAACACTCCTAAGAAAATCCTTCCTGCTTGTATGCGGTACAGCTTTCGTACTTTTTCAACCTAAATCCGACATTGGATTGCTGCATGTGTTTGAGAATAGCTGCGACCGACTTCAAGTGAAGTGTGGGACGGCCTCCTACTTGAAGGCGTGGCGCAGTGTCTGGGGAATGTGTCCGGTCAATATCATTATTAAGTCTATGGTATTAGATACTGTATATTTCTGTCCTCATATTATTTCCAGAAAAAGGTAGGTACTTGTATTACATATTCATATTATGAAAGATCTGCTTCTTATATTTGCACTACTAATGAACTGTTTAGTTTCCATGAATTTTTTGGTTGCGGAATGCACATTTATGCATGAGGTCAACTGGCTAACACAGTCCCATGAGTGTGGGTGGATAGTGATGTGGCAAAAACATCATTTCCTGAAAAACGTTCTTTCATCAGAATGCACCTCAGTTCCATCCTGTATCAATTACAGGAAGGATAGTAGCCACATGTCAGAGATACTGCACATTGGCTAACTTTACTCTGGTGACACCTTCCCCTTCTGTCCTCTTCTGCACCACTGTTTTCCACATAAAGACATGCCACACAGACATGAACAAATACATTACTAATAGTAATACATTAATGAAATGTTTTTGGTAGACCTTACTACCAGTTTAGTTTTGTCAATTCCATTTCAGTTTTTGGCAGTTAGCATTCGAACATGGACTCATTCAGATCATTAGACTAAGTATTGAAAGTAACAGTATACACATATGATCTCAATAAATAGCTTATTAAGTGTACATTCATTTAGCCAATTTCCAAGGTCACATGTAATTTTATGTCATAATAAAAAACACTTCATTGTTGCATTATGTAACACTTGACATAGACTTCATAACCTAGTGATGATGTCTATGCACTTGAATTTACTGGTCTTGAAATACTTCATTTCAACCCATCCATGTCTAAACATAATTTTCAAGATGGTAATTTAAAGCAAGCTACTTTGTGTTGTGTCTTTTTAGTAAAAAAATTATAGCTCTGGTGATATAATAATACTAGTATTGTTAGTTCTTTATTGAAAATCAAATTGCTTATACATACAATTTATTCATGTATACTAATGATTTTTCGCTTCCCATCATAGTTCCTGTGCCTGAAGAACATCAGGACCTTTCTGGCGGCATGCAATGACATATTTGGCATGAAGAAAAGTGAGCTGTTTGAGGCTTTTGACCTTTTTGATGTCAGGGATTTTGGAAAGGTAAGATACACGTTCAGTGGAACAGAAACAGATTCAAGCTTGTCCAAATATTTGTGAGATGTTGCATGTATTTAGCCTCAAGAAATTAGAAAAATTGCAGTGAAGTGACCCCTCTCTATTTATAATGCCTAACATATGTAGTATCTACACCTGTAGACTCATTCAATAGCTAATTATATACGGTGCATATATTATGTTGAATCCAAACATAACATGATGACTTGAAATTAGGAGGGAAAACTTTTCTTGTTGTTAACCAACTTGAATGCATTTTCAGCATCAAAAGGACCATTGTTGTTTTTTTCTCGTCTTTTTTCATATTTGTACACAGTATTTACGTGTAGTCCCCGGGATACGAACGAGTTCCATTCCTATGCTGGCGACGTAAATTTCCGTGTAAATCAGAATGAACCCTTTAAGCACCCCTAAATATGCCCTAAATCTCAAAATAACTATCCAAAAACATGTATTGTACGTCATATTAATAATATAAAGTAAAAAACGTGTGGAATATGGCGGACGAGACACTGTTATGCCACTAAAAAAAACTAAAAAAAACACAACTTAAAAAACAAAAACAAACAAACAAACAAAAAAAAACGACTAAAGAAGAAATGGCGGACAAGAACCGGCGTCGTAAAGTTCAAATCACGTAAGGGGACTACATGTATATTTGCACATGTCCTGTTCCGCTGCTTAGACACGGAGAATGGGAATCTGAGTGTCCTTGTAGACTGAAATGTTTTCTGTGCTACATTGGAGTTCTTGTAATACTGTTATAGGACTGTTGTAATACTGTATCGTGGTCATCATCAAGACCTTATCGATTGTCTTATGAGATTAGTAAAAATTAGAGGTCGAACCATATATGTACTTTTTTTGAACATTGCCTGATTAACAAAAAAATAAAAATTGATAAAAAACGATTTTGATCAGGCATCTGTGTGGGCAACTGTGGCCGCCGCTGAATGACTGTAGGACCCCGAAAGGACCCTGCAGCAGCTTGAATGCAGGCTGCTATAGGAAGCTTCAGGCTTGCTTGTTTTGTAAATACAGTGATCTCTGGTTTTTCGCAGTTAACGGGGACCAGAACCCGCCACGATAAGTCAAACCCACTAAGTAGCACCCCCTAAAAAGATGTGTTATAGTTTTTTTTTTGTTCAATGTATTTATTCAGCTCTATCATTAGAAAGAGATACATTTAAGACAAAAATGCTTGTCTTTATTGAATGCTTCGTTGAGTGTCCACTCAAATCCACTCCAGCTGCTCACTTACACACGGAGTTGCCATAGCAACTGTTTAACAAGTTAAGTGATGGTTGGCGCATTCGGCCCTTTGAAGGTCGAATCTCTGGCAAGATCAAAGCTTAACCGTCTGTCTATCATCGTTTACTTTAATAGGCAACTCCAGTTCACTCTCTGATGAACAAAGAGCAGGGAGAGGGAGGGAGGGAACTAGCGCAAGAATATGCGATCGGCTCGGGACAGCTTGTCAGGGACGCGGGCAGGCAGGCAGGTTGTGTGGACCCAATTGCAGGGAAACAAAAGCGGCAAGGCAGTTGAACTCAAAAAACGTTTAATGATATCTAACAAAAACACAAAGTACAACTGAAAGCACTGAGGATCAAAAGGGCAAGATTCAAACAAAACTTAATTAAATCGGAGGGACTGGTACACGAGGGCTTGGACCAGACTTGAAATTGACGTAGACATAGACGTAGACAATGACGCAACAAGGAGTCAACAGAAAATGGGAGCTTATATACACACACGCAAACAAGGGTTAACGAGACAACAAGGAACAGGTGAGCACAGGAGGATAGGCTAGGAGAAGGCACATCAGGTGAAATCAATGGGCAATCACAGGGACAAGTTACACTAGGAGAAAACAAATACAGAACCTAACACAGCTCCTCTGTATTATTATTAATATTATTATTTTTTTAATTAAAAAAAAAAAATCCACGATGGACTGAGGGCGCGAAGTTTGAAGCTCGAAGCAGTGGGGGATCACTGTATAGTAAGATTTTGAACAAGATAATATGCAATGTTGCTTATCCTTTTAACGTGTTTACTGAGTGAGCCTTACACTCGAGATGTAACTCTTAGCGTTAGCGTAGCATTCAATTTAGTATGGCGAGCACCTTCTTAAACTCTCACATGTTTACATCTCATCGTGACGTCCTGGAGGGTTTAAATATTTGAAAATAATGTAGTGTTCTTGCTGAGTGTGTATAATCAGAAAAAGAAGTGCTGCGTTCGTTTGTTTGGTAGCACTAAACCAAATGAATCCTTTAAGTCTCAGGTCATCATTGTAAACTTGAAGCTGTTGAAGCATTTTTAAAAAAAATTAAATTGGCTTTCATATTCTACGTGCTTCAAAAAAATACATTTATCGGCCTCAAATATCGGCTTTGGATATCGGCAATCAACTGAAAAATTCTTTAGATATCGGTATCGGCATCTGAAAATCCCATATTGATCGACCTCTAGTAAAAATAGTGTCATGCCTGTAGAACAGCAATGAAGCTAAGATGTACTGTCGATGTACTGTAATTTAAGTTAGCACTCACATTTTGCTAAAACTACTCACTTATATCAATTTCTAAATTCTTACTGCTAATTTTGTTCCGTGTCATGGGCAAGCAGGAGCCTATCATCGTTGAGCACACCCTAGACATGTCAGCTGGACATACACTATCTGGCCTGTTTTAAAAGTGTGGTCTGTAAACGTTACACTTTGGAGGTTTTTTTTTTTTGTCCAAACACAACAGTATAGCATTTGATAAGAAGGTACGTGCTTGCAATGCCTATTCTTGCACTGAATATTAAGTCTTTCCGGCTTTGATTCTTCCTAACTTCCCCCGAGCATGCTTGACATTTTTAACATCTCCACTTTTAACTGAAAACTTGAACCATGAACAATCTGCTTATTGTACCTTTCTTATGCAAAAACTGAAACAGGCAGCTGCATGACACTGCATTTTAATCACTTCCTCTCATTAGGAGAAAATGTCTCGGCAAGCTGTCTTCACATTGGATGAAAAGTCTGGGCAAGGGTTCATTACTTTTGATAAGGTTGCTGACTCTTTGCTTGGAAAGCTGTTAGTGCGTCTGCAGTACTTTGACAAGCCTCAGGCTGACCCTGTAAGGCCCCCATGAGGTTTAATTAGAAGTCTTAGATGCTAGCGCACGTTATGAGGTGGTTTAACTTTTGTTTTTCGAGCATTTGCATGTGAATTAAATCTATACGTGCCTATTCACCTTACTATAATCGATTAATCGGGCAATTAATTAAACAATTAATTGGGTAAATGTCACTTTTTTCAATTACCTTCACAATTTAACTTCAAGTTGTTTCAGGCATGTTATAAGTAACGATGAAGACAAAATGGATGACTATTTCCTTAAGAAATAATATTCTGTTACAGCTTCCTGACTTAACTGTAGTCTAAAAGTGTACTGTTTTTGAGTAAAGTTTCTAAGTATAAAGCATAAAATAAATATCTTGTTGCACAAATCACACTAAAGTCCTGTTCATTCAAATAAAAAAAGTGCTGCTGATTGACATTTTTTTTTCTTGTGGGCAAAACGCTGATCTAAATTGTGTCAATGGCTTATTTTGTTTTCTTTAAACAAACTAAACAACAAAATCTAATAAGGAGGATGCAGGCTGTAATGAAACAGTTTTCTTTATCAAACAGTTGTTCATGAATACAATCCAAATCCAATTTTAAGGCACACTCTCTTGTATGACAACTTACAGTTTGAATGGGAGATTCTGCTGAAAGGAGACTCTAAGCTTTTATAGGAAAGGGTGTATGTGTGTGGTTTCTTTATAAAAAGAAAAGAAACAACTTTACTATCTAACAATAACTGAAGTGCTAATATGCTTCTCCAAAACACAATACAAACGGACACTTAAGACACTGATCAGCATCATTGCTAACCATCTAACATCTCATCAACAAATAATCCAAACAATACAATTGGCATCATTTACTCACTTCTGACGGAGGCACCCTGGATGTAACAACACAAAAGACAATCTAACTCTCAACACTTTGTAATATTACTGTATTGATTCAGCAACTCAACCTGAGTGTAGTAGTGAACTCTCTCTCTCTCTCTCTTGCTCTAATCACGGGAGTGCGCGTAGCCTCAAATTCCGCACAAACAACGACCCAAACGGGACTGCTCAGAGATGCCGGCAAAAATTGACTATCAAATTCGTTGGTAACTAATTTAATAATTGATTTTAATCGATTAGTTGTTAGTAGAGATGTCCCGATCGATCGGGATGCCGATCACGCAATCACGTTTCAAAGTAGAATAAATATCGGTCATGCCTTTTTTTAATATATATATTTTCTTTAATTAAATCGTTTTCTAATTGTATTTAACGTTACAGACATAATATGTTACACTCATCCAGAGTCTTTAGTTTAGGCTTAAATTTATCCCAATAATGGAGGTAATAAGTTTTTAAAAATGTATCACGTTAAAAAAATAAACGCAATTAATGCATGCGTTGCACGACCCACTCACGCATTGTTGCGCTCAATCTGTAATGGCGCCATTTAACCTATATAGAGAGATAAAAGGCAGCATAAAATAAGTAGAGTGAATTTTGGCAGGCTTTAGGGGCTTATTTTAATTGGCTAAAGCCTTACAATCCCTCTTCCTACGATTAGAAATATCATGGGAAGCAATGTGGGGACGCAAGGTCGCATTTGATCTTTTTCTTAACACCTTGTTTTATTTCTTAACGCAGAGAAGATATATGAATTGCTAGCACTACGCACAGTCCTGGTTCTACTTCCCATCATGGTTCGACTTCCCATCATGCATTGGGGCATGGCTGCAATATCATTTACTGAAAGCTCAACAAATACATTAGATGGCAATATATAGTCACAATATACAAAGTCACAAGTCTTTCTATCCGTGGATCCCTCTCACAGAAAGAATGTTAATAATGTAAATGCCATCTTGAGGATTTATTGTCTTAATAAACAAATACAGTACTTATGTACTGTATGTTGAATGTATATATTCGTCCGAGTTTTATTCATTTTTTTCTTAATGCATTGCCAAAATGTACAGTATATGATCGGGAAAAATTATCGGGAATGATTGGAATTGAATCTGGAGCAAAAAAAGCATCGGAGCGGGAAATATCGGTATCGGCAGATACTCAAACTAAAACGATCGGGATCGGATCGGGAGCAAGAAAACATAATCAGAACAACCCTAGTTGTTAGTCTTAAATGTAAAGAGTTCATTAATAAATTCCACCCATTAATTGGAAAAAATACCTCGAAAATAGAAGCCATCCTATCCTTTCTGACTTTCAGCACTAAACAGAGTGCACCCTGAACTGATCAATGGCCCGTCACGTGGCACAAATAGACATTTTGCCTTGACACTGGCATTCACACTTAGGGAAAATATTCTATCTCCAACTAACATAATGAATGCTTTAGGATGCTCGAGTAACAAGAGAAAACGCATGTAAGCACAGGTACAACATGCAAACGTCACCAGATCCACAACCTAAGGGCTGTTTACTGTGAGACAAACCAGCCAACTAGTGTTTTAACAGTATAACTATATGGTCATATACTCAATACTTTGTATCCCAAAAGGTTATTGATTTGCTTCCAACAAATAAATAATATATAATTTTGAAAAGGTGTCACTGGTGAAAAAAAAAAGAACAAAAATCTTCCTCTCAAATTGTGTCTATGTTGGCTCATTAGCTTTAACTGACGACGCTAGACATCCAATTCATTTTGACAGTCAAAATGGATTGGGCGTCTAGCGTCGTCAGTGGCACTGAAACATGATCACTTCCCGATATTAGGGGCATTTACGGGTTAATTCCTGTTCATTTTGAGTCACTTTCTATTCATTTGGGTCACTTTCTTTCTTTTCAGTTAGCCAAATTCAACAGGAAGCGAAATGAACAGGAAATGACATGAAATGACCCCAAAATTAACTCATTGGCTGCCAGTCTCCAAGTTCAAATGGATTGGACGAATACTAGTGATATTTGATTTCATTTCACAGCTTTTTATTAGTTGTATTGCCGAGTATTATAGAATGATTTCCTAATCCATCTATCGATAATTGTTGCATCGCCATATCGTGAGCCTTGTATCGCAACTCGTATCGTATAGTAAACTACTCAGAAGTTCCCACCCCCTGGTGCTAACCATTAATACAAAATATGCTTCCCTATTTGCTGATTTACAGTGGGGCAAATAAGTATTTAGTCAACCACCAATTGTGCAAGTTCTCCCACTTGAAAATATTAGAGAGGCCTGTAATTGTCAACATGGGTAAACCTCAACCATGAGAGACAGAATGTGGAAAAAAAACCCCAGAAAATCACATTGATTGATTTTTAAAGAATTTATTTGCAAATCATGTTGGGAAATAAGTATTTGATCAATACCAAAAGTTCCTCTCAATACTTTGTTATGTACCCTTTGTTGGCAATCACGGAGGCCAAAAGTTTTCTGTAAGTCTTCACAAGCTTTTCACACACTGTTGCTAGTATTTTGGCCCATTCCGCCATGCAGATCTCCTCTAGAGCAGTGATGTTTTGGGGCTGTCATTGGGCAACACGGACTTTCAACTCCCTCCGCAGATTTTCTATGAGGTTGGCTAGGCCACTCCAGGACCTTGAAATGCTTCTTACGAAGCCATTCCTTTGTTGCCCTGGCTGTGTGTTTGGGATTATTGTCATGCTGAAAGACCCAGCCACGTCTCATCTTCAATGCCCTTGCTGATGCAAGGAAATTTTCACTCAAATCTCTCGATACATAGTCCCATTCATTATTTCCTTTACACAGATCAGTCGTCCTGGTCCCTTTGTAGAAAAACAGCCCCAAAGTATGATGTTTCCACCCCCATGCTTCACAGTGGGTATGGTGTTCTTCAGATGCAATTCAGTATTCCTTCTCCTCCAAACACGAGAACCTGTGTTTCTACCAAAAAGTTCTATTTTGGTTTCATCTGACCATAACACATTCTCCCAGTCCTCTTCTGGATCATCCAGATGCTCTCTAGCGAACCGCAGACGGGCCTTGACGTGTACTTTCTTCAGCAGGAGGACACATCTGGCAGTGTTGGATTTGAGTCCCTGGCGGCACATTGTGTTACTGATAGAAGCCTTTGTTACTGTGGTCCCAGCTCTCTGTAGGTCATTCACTAGGTCCCCCTGTGTGGTTCTGGGATTTTTGCTCACTGTTTTTGTTATCATTTTGACGCCACGGGGTGAGATCTTGCATGGAGCCCCAGATCGAGGGAGATTATCAGTGGTCTTGGAGGTCTTCCATTTTGTAATAATTGCTCCCACAGTTGATTTCTTTACACCAAGCGTTTTACCTATTGCAGATTCAGTCTTCCCAACCTGGTGCAGGTCTACAATTTTGTCTCTGGTGTCCTTCGACAGCTCTTTGGTCTTGGCCATAGTGGAGTTTGGAGTGTGACTGACTAAGTTTGTGGACAGGTGTCTTTTATACCGATAATGAGTTAAAACAGGTGCCGTTAATACAGGTAACGAGTGGAGCCTCGTTAGACCTCTTCCACAGCCAGAAATCTTGCTTGTTTGTAGGTGACCAAATACTTATTTTCCTCTCTAATTTGTAAATAAATTCTTTAAAAATCAAACAATGTGATTTTCTGTTTTTTTTCCCCACATTCTGTCTCTCATGGTTGAGGTTTACTCATGTTGACAATTACAGGCCTCTCTAATCTTTTCAAGTAGGAGACCTTGCACAATTGGTGGATGACTAAATACTTATTTGCCCAACTGTGTTTATTGATCGGACAATATTATAGTTAATGAATAAATGATGACGTGGATGACAAGCTTTGAGGACCTGGGTTTTGGAGCCCGTGTTTAAGGTTTAAACATGGCAATTAGTCATCGAAAGAATTCTGGTATGGTTGCTGGCTTTTGTCAAGTGCCTCTGAGCAAGGCATTTATGTAGCATGTTTGCATGCCTTTCACTCTGAACTCACTCAGACCTCTCACTATCTTTGTTGACCTCCATGTGTGTGATCTGGTTCACAATGTGGTGTGACACCACAAAATAATACAGCAGAGAGAATATAATGGTGAGGACAAATAAGTTCAGTCGTGCAGGCAGATGGTGATTTTGACCTTCATTTTGTCATTCTTTTTTTCTTCTAAAATGTATTTCTAAAATATTCACTTCACATTCCTTGGGTCGACCCATATGTTGCATCAGATAAATACAACAAGTAATTGTATTTTTAAAAATGTAAAATAGAAGCAACCTCAGAATTAATGTCATACAGTATAAGACTTCAGCAGAGCAGGTTCTGA
Organism: Corythoichthys intestinalis; assembly: GCF_030265065.1. Classification (NCBI taxonomy): domain Eukaryota; kingdom Metazoa; phylum Chordata; class Actinopteri; order Syngnathiformes; family Syngnathidae; genus Corythoichthys; species Corythoichthys intestinalis. The sequence continues at coordinate 35,087,529 of NC_080414.1, read as the reverse complement.
AGGATTAACTGAAACAGTAGAACCATGTAGGATTGCACTAATATTTCAGAGTGGAGAGCCCTTGCTACACAAGCGGTTGATTAATTGGCTGAGACAAATGAGAAGGGCAATCCGTAAGAAAGCTGAAAAAGGCATGACAGTAAGACACAACGAAGTACTGTATAGAAATGTATTCCAGAAACAATGAAAAATATTAGCCCAACTCCATTTCAGTGCGTGATATGACAGCATGTACACTTGATCTTAATCAGATTATTTTTCTTCAATCTATTCAAATAATTTTCTCCATCTTGTTTTGAGAATTAAAGAATAATTAACAGATTTATACGTCAGATTGTTCCACTTTAAGTATTACTATTTGTTCTAATTAAATTAGTCATTTTTCGCCTGCAGTAAATAAAAAAAAGTTGCTTTCAAATAATGTTTTGAACGATTAATATCTCAATATCTATAAAATGATAGCAGCACAAATGAAGTTTTTTTTTAAAGCACAAACGTACCATAAACGAATGGCACCATTTTGGATCCATTTTGCATCAAATGGGGGGATGCGGGACATCATCACTTGAAATTAATATCTCAATACATAAAATTGAGAGCAGCATGAACAAACATTTTTGCAGCACAAACCAGCACAAATGTTGCACAAACGATTGACACCATTTTTTAAGCCATTTGTAGTCAAATTTGGGGGCTGGCTGATCTCAGATTGACCTGTAAAAGGATTGGTAATATCTCAAAAACAATAGCAGTACAAACAAATTTTTTTCAGAACAAATGAGCACAAACGAATGACATTAATTAATGTCTGATGGGAACAAATGAGCACAAACGAATGACATTAATTAATGTCTGATGGGGCGCCAACTATATGAAGGTGTGGTCACTTGCGTGAAGTTGTTTTACAAGCAGTCGGCGAGTTGCGATAGAATCGTTACTTTGGATCGTTGTGCAATTGCGCACTCACCACTTGGAAAATACAAAATAGAAACATGGTGTGGTGCTGCGTATATTTCCTGGAAGCGGAAACCATGCAAGAAGACCAGAGGGACGTGTGCGTAACAGTGGCCGAGACAGGCGGAGCCTCATCGGGCTCCCATTTCGTAAGTCTCACTCTCCTGGAAGTGGCGACAATTTGACAGTCCAAAAAATCACGAAAGTGAAAGCGATTGCATGCCTGTGTGACTTGGGGTACCACGCGGTTCCCTTTCGTGGTTTAATTTTCACCTATGCATATGCACCTATGCCTATGCAAGGTCAGGAGGGGCCGACCTTGCCGGTGGCCAAGCAGTGACCGCTTCACACATCGTCCACCTTCTTTTTCTTCTGTTGTATTTTCCCTGGGCATGTGCAGGTATGAGATTCTGATGGTATGATAACTTTAAGCCAAACTATCACGGTTTCTTTTATCACGGTATTGCAATTACAGCTCTGAAATGTGTTACTTTGAGATACCTGGGTTAAAAAAAAAAAAAAAACTTTTTTCCATTGACCAGGATTTTTATATTTCAAAACATATTAGTAAATTGGAACATAAGTATGACTTTCAGTTAAAATAAAATGACAAAACATTCTAAATAAAATTAAGATTAATGCAAAAAATAAATAAGAATAATAATAATAAATGCCTAAAACCATAGCAACAGCTCAGCATTATTACCAACAGGACAAAAATAATTGAATTATTTTCCATGAAAGCACCTGTGTATGACTCTTATCATGTTTACATTATGTACAGTATACACTCTCTTTCTCAACACAGACAGTTGCCAGAGAGAAAAAAAACACCACATGTTGTACTCCCACTAGACACACTAAACACGCTGGAGTTAACTCTCGTAGCATGACATGACAGTGTTTACTAGAGGTGAGAATCTTGGGGCACCTAACGATTCGATTACGATTCAGAGGCTACGATTCGATTATAAATCCCCCCACAGCACCCCCCCCCCCACACACACACGCACTTTAAATGTTTTGTACATTAGTTTCAAAATTGATAAAAAATCCTCTCAGGCTAAACCAAACTATTTCAGTATCAAGTTAACAGTTAAAAACAGTAAATAAAATACTCAAGTCTCCATTCTGTATCAACAGCTTTAAACTACGTTCAATTAATTTAATGTTGTGAATCAACCGATAAAGTTGTTAAAATTGCTCCCGTTATTCCATAATGTCTACTACTTTCGACATGTGAAAGTTTTAAAAATGTTTCATCATTTAAATATAGATTCAAGTCAAGATTTTGCTGATTTAGGAGTATTTTAGATAAAAAGTTAATTCGGTTCACTTGGAAGGTTCGCTACAACAGCCTTCCAGGGAAGTCTACTGCTTTAAGATGGCGGCTGTTTACTAACGCTGGCAAGTGTGTCGGGTTGCATCTAGTTGTCTATACATGTTCTAACGCCGCTGTCGTCTGTCATTTCGCATCTAGTTCTCCATATATGTGATATCAACCGTAGCATTATGTGGCCGTATGTTTGTAGCAACTAGCAAATGGGCGTTGTTTGTAGCGGCTGTCGGCCGCAGTCAGGTATTATTGTGTTTGTTATCTAGCGGCATGAGTTGATCATGATATTTACTCTCGGTTCGTTCCTCATTGCGTCCCGAAGACTGCGCTGACTGTGTTTTAGTTACGCTTGACCTGGTATAACTCAATAATCGGAATCTGGTTGTTTGTCAATCATTCTCAACTCTTCCACGGCAGAATCGCGAATAATCTAAGAATCGGAAATTTCCCACGCCTCTACTGTTTACTATCCTTTGTTTAAATTCGAAATCATATTGGAGGTATTGCCTCCTCGGCAGCCACCCTCCGCAAACATGTCGGTTGGCCCTCCTCCTCTAAGCTCCGGCCATCTCTAACGTTTCTGTAGCCAAAGAACTCCCATACCAGTGATTTCCTTTTCTTCGATGGGGGAAAAAAGTTCGGAGTTTCACCTCCTCCAGCCATCGTGTAGCACAGCTGACTCACTGACTCTGAGCAACAACCGGTGGGGGAGGGTTGAGCCTGGCAGCTGCAAGCAAAGGATTTCTCCGTGCATTTTTGGGACATAAAAAATAGCTAATACCGTAGGGACGGTATGACAGAAAATTTTTGCGGTTTTGAAACGGTGAAGTTTTCATATCATGGTATATTTTGAAACTGGTAATTGGCACATGCCAACTAATGGATTTAACTGCGAAGGACTTTCTCAGCAACAAAAACAAAACAAAACAAAACAAAAACACCCCCGCTATGTTACTAGTCGCGCATGTGCAAGTAGAGGAAAAAAACACTCGCACTGACTCTAATTTTAGACACAAAAGCCCTGAAGTAACATGGTTTCCGAGAGAAGTGTGTTAACAGAACATTCGTTTTGAAAAGATCTCTCGAGTAAGAAAGACAAGGCATTATTTATTAATTTGGGTTACAACATTCAACTGTCTTGCATAACTACTGTACTTAAATGTTTCCTCAATGCTGAATTCCATTACTTTGTAAATGGCTGCGAGAAGTCATATTTTAATGAAAACACTGCCTGCAGAAACTTTTCATCTAAGGGAGAGGATATTTCAATTGATTTGTTTCGGTGTTTAATCTGTCATATGTTACAGCTGCTTATATGTATTAAAAAAAAAAAAAAAAAAAAAAGACCATCCAGTGACAAAACACAATCTAACTCATAAATTATGCGGCAGATAATCACAGATTTTCCACATGCGGGTTTCACAACCATCAATTTGTTGTTTAAAGAAATGCTTCAGCATTTTGGGAAGTGAATAAATCATACTGACGCTCCCAGTGTTGCCTTTCTCAGGCCTTAAGTAGACTGTTCTCATGAGAAATTAATTGCAATAGTTATGCATTGTAATTAGCTGAAACCACACACAGTTTCAGGGCTACTAAAGCTTAACGGATTCATCAATGAATCTCACGATTTAATTAACTTTTAACTCCAAGCGCTTTGAAATTGCGGCAAAATACAGTCTTTTCCCAGGCATTGTAATGATGACGAATATTCGATGAAAATAATACCACATACAGCAAGCATCTGCTTGATACAGTGCCTTGCAAAAGTATTCGGCCCCCTTGAACCTTGCAACCTTTCGCTACATTTCAGGCTTCAAACATAAAGATATAAAATTTGAATTTTTTTCAAGAATCAACAACAAGTGGGACACAATCGTGAAGTGGAACAAAATTTATTGGATAGTTTAAACTTTTTTAACAAATAAAAAACTGAAAAGTGGGGCATGCAATATTATTCGGCCCCCTTGCGTTAATACTTTGTAGCGCCACCTTTTGCTCCAATTACAGCTGCAAGTGGCTTGGGGTATGTTTCTATCAGTTTTGCACATCGAGAGACCGACATTCTTGCCCATTCTTCCTTGCAAAACAGCTCGAGCTCAGTAAGGTTGGATGGAGAGTGTTTGTGAACAGCAGTCTTCAGCTCTTTCCACAGCTTCTCGATTGGATTCAGGTCTGGACTTTGACTTGGCCATTCTAACACCTGGATACGTTTATTTTTGAACCATTCCATTGTATATTTGGCTTTATGTTTTGGATCATTGTCCTGTTGGAAGATAAATCTCCGTCCCAGTCTCAGGTCTTGTGCAGATACCAACAGGTTTTCTTCCAGAATGTTCCTGTATTTGGCTGCATCCATCTTCCCGTCAATTTTAACCATCTTCCCTGTCCCTGCTGAAGAAAAGCAGGCCCAAACCATGATGCTGCCACCACCATGTTTGACAGTGGGGATGGTGTGTTCAGGGTGATGAGCTGTGTTGCTTTTACGCCAAACATATCGTTTTGCATTGTGGCCAAAAAGTTCAATTTTGGTTTCATCTGACCAGAGCACCTTCTTCCACATGTTTGGTGTGTTTCCCAGGTGGCTTGTGGCAAACTTTAAACGAGACTTTTTATGGATATCTTTGAGAAATGGCTTTCTTCTTGCCACTCTTCCATAAAGGCCAGATTTGCGCAGTGTACGACTGATTGTTGTCCTATGGACAGACTCTCCCACCTCAGCTGTAGATCTCTGCAGTTCATCCAGAGTGATCATGGGCCTCTTGGCTGCATCTCTGATCAGTTTTCTCCTTGTTTGAGAAGAAAGTTTGGAAGGACGGCCGTGTCTTGGTAGATTTGCAGTGGTCTGATGCTCCTTCCATTTCAATATGATGGCTTGCACAGTGCTCCTTGAGATGTTTAAAGCTTGGGAAATCTTTTTGTATCCAAATCCGGCTTTAAACTTCTCCACAACAGTATCTCGGACCTGCCTGGTGTGTTCCTTGGTTTTCATAATGCTCTCTGCACTTTAAACAGAACCCTGAGACTATCACAGAGCAGGTGCATTTATACGGAGACTTGATTACACACAGGTGGATCTATTTATCATCATCGGTCATTTAGGACAACAATGGATCATTCAGAGATCCTCACTGAACTTCTGGAGTGAGTTTGCTGCACCGAAAGTAAAGGGGCCGAATAATATTGCACGCCCTACTTTTCAGTTTGTTATTTGTTAAAAAAGTTTAAATTATCCAATAAATGTTGTTCCACTTCATGATTGTGTCCCACTTGTTGTTGATTCTTGACAAAAAAATTAAATTTCATATCTTTATGTTTGAAGCCTGAAATGTGGCGAAAGGTTGGAAGATTCAAGGGGGCCGAATACTTTTGCAAGGCACTGTATTTACCCATCCATTTTCGATACTGCTTATCCTTGAAGCAATATAGGGAAAAACTAATCATTGCTGGATGGATCTCAACTCTCCATAGCTAGCATCATATTGTTTTAACTCAAATTTGTGCAGCCTAAATCAGGGCTCCAGACTAACTTTTTTACTAGGGAACACAGTGGCCCCTGACTTAAAATTTTAGGGGCGCAAGCCGAAAATTCACGGGCGCACACTGTAAATCAACATACAAAGTATTCCTCTAATTTTCACAGTTTAACCGATATATACTTTTATAATAAATGCATAAAACTGCAAACCTAGGGATATACTATATTCTCTATCAGTTTTGACATCGACCAGTATACAGGCCTTTTCACACTGGCGTCAGCCAAGTGTGAAAAGCAGAAACTTTGTGAAATGACCCCGTTTGTGTTGACAGTGGCTTTAGGGGCGTTGTAGAATGTTTTCATCCAACGGATAAATGGCTCACCAAAGCCAATTTTTTTCAAAATTTTGAAGAGAAAAATCCAGTGGACTTTGTCAAATGCTTTTTCTGCGTCCAAAGAGAGGATAATTTCTTTCTCTCTATTATTCTATACCCTATTAATGAGATTTAACAGTCGTCTTAAGTTTGTAGAGTTACGTCCTTTAATAAAGCCGGTCTTGTCATTATGGATTATAGTGGGAAGAATTTGTTCTAATCTAGCAGCTAAAGCCTTTACAATACAGTGGTACCTCTACATACGATCACTTCGACACACGATCTTTTCGAAATCCGACGTAAAATTTGAGCCGCCATTTGTTTCTACATCCGACGAGTTGCCCGAAATACGACGACATGACAGCACTGCAAACGAACGCACGGTGGATTTTCTTGTGTGAGAAATCAACACAGTTTTCAAAAAAAGTTTATACAGTTGGAGAAACAAGGAAAAAAGTGATGCTTACCTTTGAAATGAAGATGCAAGTTATAGAAAAATATGAGCTTGGGGTGCGCGTCCCTGAACTGGCTCAACAATACAGCTCCGTGGTCCTCTTCCGACCACCGTTCGCCACTATTTATAAGTTAAGGTGACAATTATTGTGGTAACATTGCCAAGGAAATCGCCAGCTTCGTCACGTTTTTATCATTTATTTAAGAACTTATCCAACACAAAACGCCCATTGTCTTAAGCAGTTGACTGCTCTCAAGAAAACGAAAGTATTATCTCTACCGCACCGACCTATCTCACTGAGACGTCACCTTCGCGGTGCGTTCAGGGACAGTAAAAAGTGTCCGCCATATTAGAATCCGATTCGTTACATTATTTACAGGAATAATTATTAATTATTCTTCTTATTATTATATTATTCTGAATTATTTATTTATAACTTATTTGTTTTTCTATGTTTAATTGCCATTTGTAACAGTGCCAGCAGTATTTATTAAGAATTTAGTATATGTTTTTAGGCTTTGGAACGAATTAATGGAATTATAATGTATTCCTATGGGAAAATCCTGCTCGACATACGACCATTTCGACTTACAAACAAGGTCCTGGAACGAATTAAATTCGTATGTAGAGGTACCACTGTACTTTTAATATCTGTATTCATTAAGGATATTGGATTATAGTTTGCTGATTGGGTTAGATCTTTCCCCTGTTTTGGCAGTAGTTTGATTACTGCAGTGTTCATATTGTCTCTAATTTGACCATTGACACTAATTTCTTGAACCATTTATTTTGCATGTGCAAAATGGGAGGAGCCACGTAGACTCACGTAGATGCTGTCAGGAAGTGAAAAGTGAAGGAATCTGACCTTTTAGCCAGATGGCCAGGGTCACGCCAGCCTAACAGCCGGAACCACGCTAGCACAATTCCAATGACCCGGGCCGACAGAATTCCAACAACCCGGCCAAAAGGCAGAACTCCGCGCGTTCACCTTAGTCTTAACACCTTGTACTGACTCCATTTTAAAAGCTGGAAAAAGGCTTCGAAACACAAGTTGACAATTTTTTTCCAAGTTGGCAGAAATCATACAGCGCAGAGAGACCTAGCTGAGGAGGCAAACTGGATCCAGGGTGACCATATCGCAAGTCAACAAAAGATTCCCGAGAAAAACTGCAACGCGTAGTTAAACATTCAGTCTTTTAAAGGCTTTGGTGAGGCGGGCTGCGTCTGGAAGAAGGGTGTGTTTGGGATTATTGTCTGTTTGACAGTAGAATTCGGGCGTTACTGTTGTCAGGGCAACGAGGGTTAAGCATTTTGCCATCCTCAGCGCCACTTGAGTGCTGAGTGTTCACTTCTCGGTTGCGAGTTCCTCCTTATCAGATGTTTCTTGTGGCAAGACAAGATGTCCCGCCATTTGTTCTGGACTGTCCAGAAGAGCTAGTTGCTTGATTTGGTGGAGCAGATGTGGGCTTGTAGATGTATTGCCTATCACTTGCTAGTCAGGGTCAATCTTGCTCAGTCAGCTGCATGACAAGCACGTTGGGCTTCCGTGGTCAGAAAGCGTCCTGTATCTCTTCTTCCTTTGTCTGCCCGATGCCTTGGCACTGCAAATTCTAATCATTTCAAGTCCAACTGTTCATAATATCAAATATATTAGAGGTACCATTTAGCTTAGCAAGGAGAGATATGAGAGTTATTTTTCGAGTGTCCCAGAGGTCATGAAACCTTAAAAAAAGCACATTTATCAAGGCTTCGTCGGCCGTGATTTGCCTATATCCGTCTGCCGAAACAGCTTAATAGCACAGATATCTGTACGCCTGCCCCTCTGCTATTGGATGCGTCGTTGACGTCAGCGTGGCGGCGCTGTGAAAATTTAACAAGTCTCTATTTTGAGCCAAGACATGTGTTGATCATTGAATTACATTGCAAAATGGTACAATATTCAGTTTTGTTGGTCTAATTAGCTAGATGATATCAGTTTTAAAATGAGATATTAATTCATACGGTAGCGCTTGCAAAAATTTGCAGCAGAATGTTGCTTTAATAAATCAGCACAGGAATCCAACTTACTTTTCACTCTTTACTTTGCTCCGCACCCACCCAGGTCATGCACCTCACAACTATATACAATCGTGGTTTTGTACCCACTAATGGGAGCATTACATTGCCGACGCAAACACACCAATAGGAGTGTCGCGCTGACACATTACTGCGTCACCGACAGCAGTTGTAGCGATGCTACAAAACGTTTCTGTTGAATTTTATTGTGTGTGCTGCATAGATTTGCTTGTGCACAGAGTATGCGCAAGCAGTGTGTGATTGCATAACATTGGTTATAGCCAAATTGGTCCTCTTTTGCTTCACTTGTTTCAAGGCATGATTAGTCAACATTGAACTCCACTCAACCAGATTCAGAACCTTTGCTCTCATAAAGTGCCTTAAGTCTGTGCCTATCCGAACAACAACAAAAATCTCGAATCCTCTCTCTCATCTCGCTTGAGAGCTTTTGCATCCGTTCCTGTGACATACGTGATCCAAATGCAAATAGGTCTAATTTCACTTTTCCTCCTGTGATTCCAGTTGGCTCAGGCAGAACACTTTTGATGACTCTCTTGAGTGACTCCTACATTGCCCAGAGTAAATTTTACATCTCTGAAATTAGACAGCAAGCCGGCAACTGTAAAGCTCGCTTGGCTGGCTCTGGAGAAGCTAATGGAGCAAGGAGCAGCGGGAATGGGCTAGGCTGCCACTCACCTGCATTTTTTTTTGTTTTAAAAATAGCTGCCTTGCTTGCTATGAATAAAATATCAAGTGTCTGTTTATTGTAGCGTTCAAACTATAGTGGTCTACTCCATTAGAAATTCGGTTCAGATCCTTCCGACCTTTTCTGACTTTAAAATCTGGGATACAACCCATTAGCAAAAGAGCATTCCCAAATGGGGTTGAGAGATTTGAGAAAACATGACAAGACTGGAACTAAAAACTGCTACACTCATTCAAAGCTGTAGAACACTGCAGTGCTCGAAAACACGGTCATGTGCATCCAATCTGTCTGTGGTTGTTTTTCCTCCACGCGAGAACATCTGGTTTACACATCTGTCTTGAAGACACATAGAGAGTTTAGGACTTTGGGGATATTCAGGGAGGGAAGATTTTTCGCTTCAACGGGCAAACACTAACTTTGACTTCACACCTAGCAGAAAGTGAGTTACAAAGGGTATTTATAGAAGCTAGGAATCCCGATGACAATCAAGCGTGATATCACTTCTAGCTCATTCCTGACTAGACACATCTCATTGCAGCTTGTTTTAAAATGGATTCAAAATGCTGACCGAACATTTCCACGCTAAGTGTCACATGATGAAGTTGCTAAGTACTTGGAAAATATTACATCATTGACTGACCTGAAAAAAGATTTTATGTGACACTTTTAGTGTGAAACTGCTGCTTCTTGTATTGCACGAATGTAACAGTATGTAACAGCTTTTGAAGTTTACTGGCCCCACTATCAAAACCACTGTCTCAGGTCAACATGCCAGTTATTCATCCCAATAATCATGAAAAAGAACAATTTGCTTGAGAAACATGAATAACATTTTGTTTTTTTTTAGGTAGAATTGATGAAAAGTACAGCAAAATACATACATACAATATACAATACATGATTCTAGTGCAATTGTATTGCCTGTGAGAAAGCCTCTGACTCGGGGTGGGAACCTCTTGGTACCTCAGTGTAACGGGTACACGCAGGTCCGTTGTGGAGCGTGGAAACCTCCCTGCCGATTCCTTCATGTAAGGACGCTAGCGGCTGCGACGTTGGCTTAAGCTTATTGGCGCAGTGGTTACCGTCCTTGCCTGCCGAGTGGGAGCGTCGTGCCGCGCGGGTTCGCGTCTCGGCCTAGTCAGAGGTGGGAGCGGAACGTGGGGCGGCGCTGACACACCGGTTACATCAGAATGCAATGCGATTTGCAATACAAAGCTAATGATAACGATGATCTCACGATGTGGCAATTATCTATACGTTGGTCAGGAAATCATTGTAGCATATTCTGTAAAACAACTACTCAACAGAAAAACAAGCTATATTCATCCTTCTGCTGTACGTTTATCACTAGTAAACATCCAATCCATTTGAACTGGGAGGGTGGCAGTGAAAGAAACCCTCCCCCTTTAAACAGGCCCCTCCCACTGCTATGGCAGCCAATGCCATTACTTGTTGACTTTCTGTCACTTCCTGTTGAATTTGGGCCATTTTATGGGTCACTTCCTGTTGATTTTGGGTTATAGAATAGGAAGTAACCCAGGAATGAATAGGCAGTGACTCCAACTTAACATTAAATGACCTTGAAATGCCCCAAAATGAACAGAAAGTGACCTGTAAATGGCCCAAAAATCGGAAAGCGTGACTGTGAATGCTCTGGTTTCGAATATTCGCCCTTCCCGATCTTAATGAATTGGGCGTCGAGTGCTGTCAATGTCAGCCATAGAGTTAACTGAGACACTGTTATGGTGGAAGATTTTGTAGCAACTTGCTGTTGTTGTTGTTATTTTTTTTTAAACATTGACACCATGATGTCTCGATTCTTGACATGAGAAGAATGGTGGTCATATAAACTGCATTATTTTTTCATCCGGGGCTTTGGTTCTCAGGCCACTTCGGTCAAAATGTCTCTCGTCCGACCGAGCCTGGCATCTCCTCCCCCCTGTGCTCCGCAGTCTGTCCGGCCGGAAAATGAGCACCCACGTCAGTCTGGCCATAGTGCTTAATGATTTGAACCGGAGATGAGTGGGGGCAGCGCTGCCTGAGTTGTCAAAAGCGTCTCCGATCGTCACGAGCCCCGTAGCTTAGTTTAGTTAATGGTTGTTTACATCAGCTTTAGCCTTCGTGCTACCAGCAGCCTCGTATACTTTCCACAAATCTTTGTGATGCAGCTTTAAATGGCTGATCAGGTTAGTGGTGTTGAATGAGGAAGTTTTTTTCATTTGTTTCACACACAAAAAAAGTCAACCCACACTTGTGGCAGAGCCGCCATGATATCCAACTGCTTCAACCATGTGTAATGCGTCACTCATGCGACAGGGGCTTCAGAGGAAGGAGGGGCTGAGGCGGCGGTGCAGACTTGGGCAAAACTGCTTTGATTGTGCACATTTGGAGGCTAAATCAAGTATACAACCCCTAGCAAAAAGTATGGAATCACCAGTCTCTGACAAGCACTCACTCAGACATTTTATCATGTAGAAAAAACTCAGATAAAAAGCTTAAAAAAATAATGAATTAGTTTAAAAGTACAACTCTTTAGCCTTCAGAAACACTAAAACAAATGAATAAAAAACATTGTGCTGTTTAGTAAATGTTACTTATATACTGTAGATCAAGTGCAGGAAAATATATATGGAATCACTCCATTCTGAGTAAAAAAATATGGAATCATGAGAAACAAACAAAGAAATAGCAATCAAATAATCACCTTGTCAAGAGTCAAGAATCTGCATTGGACAAGGTGATGATGCCGGAACTTTTGTTTGGTGCGGTTCCAGTGAGATTTACAAAGATGACTGCCTGAAGAAAACATCAAAATTCCCTCTCAGTCCTTGATGATATTGGGGCTGCATGTCAGGCAAGGGCACTGGGGAGATGGCAGTGGTTTAATCTTCAATAAATGCACAAGTTTACATTGAATTTTTAGACAGCGTTTTTATCCCTTAAATTGAAAATATGTTTGTCATTTTCCAAGATGACAATGCATCATGCCACAGAGCTAAAACTGTTAAAGCATTCCTTGGAGAAAGACTCATCCAGTCAATGTCATGGCCTGCAAACAGCCCAGATCTCAACCCAATCAAAAACCTGTGGTGGAAATGGAAAAAAATGGTCCACAGCTCCGACTTGCAAGGATGATCTGGCAACTGCAATCAAAGAGAGTTGGCACCAAATTGATGAAGACTACTCATCAAGTCCATGCCTCAGAGACTGCAAGCTGTCATAAAAGCCAGAGGTGGTGCTACTAAATACTAGAGATTGTTATTTCTTTGTTTATTTCTCATGATTCCGTATTTTTTTTCCTCAGAATGGAGTGATTCCATATATATTTCCCTGCACTTGCTCTATGAAAGTAACATTTACTGACCACCACAATGTTTTTTATGCATTTCTTTTAGTGTTTCTGAATGCTAAAGAGTTGCACTTTTGAACTAATTCATTATTTTTTTCAAGCTTTTTATCTGGTTTGTTCTACATGATAAATTGTCTGAGTGACTGCTCGTCCGAGACTGGTGATTCCATACTTTTTGCTAGGGGTTGTATAATCATCGCATTACATTATCGGTTGAATTTTTTTAAAAATCTGGATTATCTGTGTGGCGTCATAATTGCCATTATCGAACGATAATTATCGGTAACTGATATTATCATGCATCTTTAGCAATAATAATAATAATAATAATACCTGTTATAATGTAATGAATCGGGTTCTAATGTGGCGATATTGTTTTGCGTGGTGTACCTGAATGCACCGTGTGGCTGACTTGACAGAGTGAGAGACGACTTTTTGCTTTCACTTTTCATGTTCAGCTGTGGCGGACAGTAGACATGCTGTGTTGCACAAGTTCTAAAATAAAGGATTAAAAACCTGACAAAGCTGGCGATTTTTTTGGCGATGTTACAATCATAATATTTGTCAATTTAACTTATAAAGACTGGCGAACTGAGGTCGGAGGAGGGCCGTCGAGATCGTAGACGTTCTATGGCCGTATTGTTGAGCCAGTTCACGGACACGCGCACCATGCTAATATTTTTATTTTATTTCCATCTTCATTTTAAATCATAAGCCTCACCTTTTTCCTTTTTTCACCACCTGTACTACTTCACAACAAAAGCCTCTCAAAACAGCTCTATTCAACACAAGGTCACTTAATAATAAAAGCCTCCTCCTCAACGAATTCATAATGGACAATAACCTGGATTTACTCTGTCTCACTGAAACCTGGCACAAACCCATGGATTACTTTGCACTTAACCAAACCACCCCACCTGGATACACTTACTTTGAAAATCCCCGCTTGGAAAAACGAGGCGGAGGCATTGCTGTCATCCACCGCTGTGACTTCACTCTCCGCCCCATCTCCATCCCAGCTGTATCGTCATTTGAACATTTAGCTTTCAGATTTCCCGGTTCTCAATCACTCACTGTTGCTGTAGTCTATCGCCCACCAAAAAACTGTCCCTCATTTCTGTCTGACTTCACCAATTTGGTCACCTAGCTGTCCTCCATGTCCCCGTCCATTCTGCTCCTCGGAGATTTCAATATCCACGTCGACTCCCCCACAGACAAATTTTCATCTGACTTTTTGGACATCTTAAACTGCCTCAATCTCACCCAACATATCACTTCACCCACACATAAACATGGCCACATTCTGGACCTGGTTTGCTCCACACACCATCCATAACCTGTCATTGACTGACCTCACAATTTCTGATCATCTGGCCATAACCCTGGACATTTATATCCCTACCCCCACTAACAACCACGCACGAACAATCACCTTCCGGAATCTGAAATCACTCCCTCCCGATTCTTTCTTCTCCGCCTTATCTGATGCCATTACCAGCTCTTCCCTCTCCTCAGACTCTACTGCTTTGGATCTAGTCAACTTCTACAACCACGCACGCTCCTCCTGCCTCAACCGATTAGCCCCTCTTGACACTTGAAACTTGAACGCCTCTACAGAAAAACCGGTCTCACAGTTCATGCCCAAGCCTACAAACACATTGCCAATATTTACAACTCTGCACTCAAAACAGCCCGTTCCAATTTCTATTCTCAAATTATTCACTCTAACTCTTCCAACCCCCGTACCTTATTCTCCACTTTCGCAAAACTCACCAAACCCAAGGACAATATCACTGCCACATTCACAACAGACAAATGCAATAACTTTCTGTCATCTTTTCATGCAAAAATCCAAACTATACACAGTTCACTTGCATCCACTTCCTTCAGTTCTCCTTCCTCAGATCTAAACAGTCCACCTCTAACATCTCACAGCTTTCCCTCCTTTTCTCCTCTTGCTCCCTCTGACATCTTCAAACTCATCTCAACCATGAATTTCTCCAGCTGCATTCTCGACCCCATACCATCTTCTCTTCTTAAAACCTGTATTCCCACTCTCATTCCTCTTATCATTAACATCATAAACACCTCTCTCACCACTGGCTCAGTCCCCTCCCCACTCAAACTCGCCACCATCACACCCCTCCTGAAAAAACCTGGCCTTAACCCCGACAACCTGGACAATTTCAGACCCATTTCCAATCTCCCACTTCTCTCAAAAATTCTGGAACGATCCGTCATAACCCAACTTCAGCACCATCTCCACTCCTCCCATATGTTTGAAACATTTCAATCTGGATTCCGTGCACACCATAGTACTGAAACAGCTCTCATCAAAGTAACCAATGATCTTCTCCTTGCCGCTGACTCTGGTTCCATCTCCATCCTCCTCCTCCTCGACCTTTCTGCCGCATTTGACACCATTGACCACAACATCCTCCTCCACCGTCTTCAGTCAATAGGGATATCTGGCACTGCACTCCTCTGGTTCACCTCCTATCTCTCCGATCGTCACCACTTCGTCTCCATCAATAACCATAAATCCCACACCTCTCCAGTCACCCATGGTGTCCCCCAAGGTTCGGTCCTCGGCCCCCTCCTCTTCATAATCTATATGCTTCCCCTCGGTCAAATCATTCGCCACCATGGACTCAATTTCCACTGCTATGCAGATGACACTCAACTTTACATTTCATCTAAATCCATCACCCCTGTCATTCTCTCTCACATCTCAAACTGCCTGTCCGACATAAAAACCTGGATGGACAATAACTTTCTCAAACTCAACAGTAACAAAACAGAACTTCTCATCACCGGACCCAAAGCTCTCCTCCCCTCTGTACAGAACCTCACTCTCCTCATTGATGGTCACCCAGTCACCCCCTCCACCTCCGTACGCAATCTTGGCATCATAATGGACTCAACACTGTCATACCAATCACACATCAGCCACCTCACTAAAATCTCCTTCTTTCATCTCCGCAACATCGCCCGCATCCGTCCCTCCCTCTCCCAAGCCACAGCTGAAATACTCATTCACGCCTTCATCACATCCAGACTCGACTACTGCAATAGCCTCCTCTATGGTCTTCCATCTTCTCATCTCCAAAAGCTGCAATACGTCCAGAACTCTGCCGCCCGCCTCCTCACCCACACCCGCTCCAGAGAGCACATCACCCCCATCCTCCAACAGCTTCACTGGCTTCCAATCTCATACCGGATTCAGTACAAACTCCTCCTCCTCACCTACAAGTCCCTCCATAACCTGGCCCCTTCCTACCTCACTGACCTCCTACAACAGCACTGTCCCTCCCGCCGCATACGTTCTGCTGACTCTAATCTCCTCACACCCATCACTCGCACTAAGCTCCGAACCTTGGGGGACCGAGCTTTCGCCGCTGCTGCTCCCTCACTCTGGAACTCACTCCCAAAACCCATCAGGAACTCGGACTCATTACAAAACTTCAAATCACTCCTAAAAACCCACCTGTTCAAACTAGCTTTTCCCACCTCTTAATTCTTAATTCTGTCTTTGTGTTATGTTATGTAAAGCGTCTTTGAGTGTCCTAAAAAGCGCTATATAAGTTTGAGGTATTATTATTATTATTACTAACATTCTTGGAACCCATGTTGATTTTCCTCACAAGAAAATCTGCCGTGCGCCCGTCTCGCGGAAAAACAAAGAAAGTGCGGCGCTGTCATAAATCGTCGTACTTCGTCCCCGGATGTAGAAACAACTGGCGAGTCAAGTTTTACGTCGAATGTCAAAGCGATCGTATGTCGACGTACCACTGTACCTATTACTCTTAGTCATATTTTACAAATCTCAAAATGTTTTTCTTCATCTAGTTTTTGTTGACGAAAACACAAGACTAATTTTTGTCTAGTTTTAGTCGACGTTTCCTAAAAATGTTTTTGTCTGTAAAATAAAAAATAAAAAAAACTTCAATAATAAAGGAGTAAATAAAGGTTTTTAACTATTTTGAATGAATTGATTGACAGACGAGCAAATATTGTCGCGTCTACAAGAACAACGCCATCTTGGTGATAATACACACTCATCAGGACAGCAGGACATTATTTTGAAAAAATTATATCCATCTGGATGCCATAAAATGAACGTAAAAAAAAAAGTCTGAGAGTTTAGGAGGCCGCTTGCTGTAAGCATTAGACTAATGACCTCTGAAGGCAACACTGGCTATTCTCTCTGGCCAAAATAAGACAACAAATCTTACCGTGTGTGCAAGCTAGAGAGACTGGAGACGAAACTGTTGAGTCAAGGGTTTGGGGGTGGCACAGCACGTCACTCGTGACACAACCACACACTGCTACGCTGCAGGCTAACTACACATAAATGTCACACATTGTGAACATGTGACGGAAACTAGGAAACTTCTATTGTTATGTTTTAGTCTCCCAAAACATGTTTTTAGCTCGTTATCGTTTCGACATCATCATTAAAAAAAGTGTTCATTGACGAAATTGTTTCGTTATCGTCGTCGTTGGTGAAAACAACACTGCTCACAAGCATTTGGAAAAGTGTGAACATATGGAGTGTTTGTGTTCTTTTGGGTCAGGAGCAGTATTGTTAATCTTACTTTAAAAAAGTAATTAATTACAGTTGCAAATTACTTCTCCCAAAAAGTAATTGAGTTAGTAACTCAGTTACCTGAATGTAAGAGTAATTAGTTACGTGGCAAAGTAACTGATGTTACTTTTCATGTTTTTTTTAATTTTTTATTTTATTTTTTTATTTTTTTTTATTCCACCCCCCCCTCCGATACACTATGTGAAGTTCAAAGGGTTTGTGGGACAATAGGCCCTAGCCCATTCCTTTAGTGACGTACGCCCTTACAAACTGGTGACTAATCTTACAACGTTGTATTAGGGCTGGGCGATGTGGCCTTAAGTACATATCACGATAAATTGAGCAGATTTACCTCGATAACGATAAATGACGATAAATTCGCCCAAGCGGACTGTTATGTAATTTGAAAATTTGAATCAATGCATGGAATACAAATTAACCGTTTCTCGTTAAATTTATTTACCAGCTTTCAATTTAACAATTGCACATGCAGTCTAAACATTAGGTATTAAAAAAAATCTTGTAAACAATAAGAATTCTAGTGTGAACATTTATAACAGCTTGTATGACTTGAAAAATGTACAACATTATAAAAATCAATATGACGACTTTGCAAACATGTCATTCTAACACAAATGACTTGCAGCTTTAACAGTACACTTCAGACAACTTATTGGTAATGGCTGCTGTAACATAATTATTCAACACAAGTGTTTATGTCAAGGTTTTAGGTTGTTTTTTTTCCCGAAACATTTTTTAATACATGCACCCCCCCACACAGACACAACCAGATTAAAGCTGTACTGCTCTGATGCCAATGAAACATTTAAGGTTTTATGATGGCAGAATAAAGCAAACACATACAGAAAAATAGCTGTGGCCATTAAACTGTCATATTATATATAGGCTTCACTGTTGGATTATACTTTATGCTGAGTGCTTTACCATCATGAAAGCTTTCAGAGAAATCACAGAGATACCAAATAACGCGACATAATGATTGCTACATGAAGTCCGTGCCCAGTCCTCTCATTAATTTCAGCCGTTTCGACAAGGTTAAAGCCGCTATCCAACTCCATCACGTTCATTTGTAGCCGCTGTTAGCCGCTAGCGTTAGCCTGTGGCTTGGCTACCAGAAGAAAGCACTGAAAGCATCCTCTCCTGAAATTGTGAGAACCAGGGAGGACAGCAAGTGAAAGCCAGTCTGGAACCCGCCAAGAGTTTACTTAATGTCGGGTGAAAGTTTGGCGAAGCTAACTTAAGCCCGACTCCATCTCGTTTACTTGTAGCGTTAGCCGCGAGCGTTAGCCTACCGGGCTTCTGTTTGTTTTGCTTCCTGAAAACCACGTGACTCCATACGTAAGCACACTGTCTGCTTTCTTAAAGGGGAACGAACATAGCCGAACAACACAGAGTCAAAGCGGGATGAAAAGACAATATTTTCTTGTTTTATTAAATTACCAAATTTACCGACATGGTCAAAATTACGTCGGTCATTGTGAAGAATTTCGGTAACGGTAAATTTTCGATTTACCGCCCTGCTCTACATTGTATATAGCGTGCAATATGAAAAAAAAAAAAAAAAAAAAACTAAATTTTTTAAATAATATAAATTTATTTGTAATATTGTAACATATAACCTGGTGCAATCAAAGAACAATCAATATCTTCAGCTACATCATGATTACTACAATTTAACAGTGACTTTTGTTATAACTGTATGTAGTACTTTTGGCAATTTCTATCATATCTTGATGGCTGCACTTCATGGCACTTTAGCTCGCAATTCAGTTTGACTTGAAGGTAGTTCGTCAGTGTGTCCAATTATAAATTAAAAAGGTCAATCGATAAAATTAACTTACTGATGCAATCTTTGAGTCAGGGAACATTTCTTTTGGTAATTCTGAGAAGTGATCAGCAATAGTTGCAGGCAAATTGTGTTAGGCAACAGATTGGCAGAATGAAATCTCCGCTTTTGTCACTTTTCCTTCTGCAGACTTCATCTTTATGACCAGTGTACTTAATATTACTTTTAAAAAGTAATTAATTAGTTACAAATTACTTCTACCAAAAAGTAATTGAGTTAGTAACTCAGTTACCTGAAGGTAAGAGTAATTAGTTACTTGGCAAAGTAACTGGTGTTACCATTCGTGTTTTTTTTTTCATTAGAAAAAAAGAAAGCAAAAAAAAAACAACAACAACATAGTAACCTTTGCTATGTTTGGAAGTAATTTAATGTCGTGAATCAACCGTTAAAGTTGTTAAAATTGCTCCCGTTATTCCATAATTTCCCATCTGTCTACGTTCAACATGTGAAAGTTTTAAAACGGTTTCATCATTTAAAGATAGATTCAAGTCAGTATTTTGTCAATTTAGTAGTCTTTTAGATAAAAATTTACTTAGGTTCGCTAGGAAGGTTCTCTACAACAAAGCCTTCCTGAGAAGTCTACTGCTTTAAGATGGCGACTGTTTACTAACGCCGGCGAGTCCGTCATTTTGCATCTAGTTCTCTATACATATGGTGGAAAACACTAAGGTGACTTGAAGTTCCGCTCTGAGACCCCCAATTTGGCCAAATTTCAAAATTGTCCGTTATGCATGTGTGATACATCACTGGAAAGCTTAAAATCTCAATTTTCAGAGGGGAGAAAAATTTTAAACAGGAGGGCATTTTTTTTTCTAAAAAATGTTTTTTTAAACAGCAAAACCCTATCTCGAGGCGAGAGCACACGAGAGCAGAATTACAGACGCCATGACTTCAACAAGATATTATCGCGTACTTACCTTGTTTCAATCCAAAAACTCTACATAGCATGTATTACCGAGTTTCAAGACACAGCTGTGAATGGCCAGAGCCGGATTTTTGGGGGATTTTATGGGTGAAACATGGTCGCGATGCAGAAATTGCAGACATCGAGGAGTGGTCGAGATTTTCATTTTCATATATTTACCCTTTTAAATGTTTTTTTCCCAATTTTTCTTTGTTTGGACTGATTATTTATCATCTAAAATATTGGGGGAAATGTGACAGTCATGAAAAACAGTTAGGCAATAGTTATGAGGTAGATATCCGTGACTTTTTTACAGATGGCAATTTTTTCATTGTGACGTAATTTGTTTAAAAGTTTAAAATACACGAGTGAATAATTTTTCTTTTTTTTTTAACTATTAGACATCAATTAATGATTCTAAGCTAAAAATAACAGATATTTGAATATTAAATACGATTACTTACCTTCTTTTTATTGCTAGGTTGACACAAAAGCGGTTGCGCGACATCTGTAAATGGAGGTTTCCAGGGTAAAGCGGACAAATTAAAAATAGTTCGGGGACTTAGTGAGCCATGAATCTGCTATGGCAGCATATAGACATATTGTTCTATCAAACACAACAGTTTATTTTAAAGAGGGGTGCAATGGCAGAAACTGCTTTTTCAGCCTTGCCTGTGTTTTCCGCCATATGCTAACGCTGCTGAGTATGTCATTTCGCATTTAGTTCTATATACATGTGATATCTACCCTAGCACCATGTGGGTGTAATTTGTAGGCTGTCGGCTGGTCAGGTCTCTTGGTATTAGTGGAGCCACCTTGCGTTTGCAATGGCGTCACAACGGCTCTGTACGCGTCTCTCAGACTTTTCTCACGTCATTCAACCAACGTAGTAACGCATAGTAACGCACGCCTTTACGTCTTCAGTGACGATATTGGCGTTGCAAAGAAATGTAATTAATCAGATTACTCACGACTGAAAAAAATAACGCCGTTAGTAACGCCTTTAAACTCGAACGTCAGGGGTTGTCGGAAAAAAACATAGTAAGGGGATGCAAAAATGAAAAGGAAGCAGGAGATACTGGCGTATTGATTTGTTGTTATCCCCTTAGGAAACAGTGATATGTTTAATGGTGGAAATCCACTAAAGCAGCAATGCTCCCCCTACCTCTCTCCTTCCTCTCCCCATTGCCCTTCAGCTGTTCTCTTGCCAGACAATTTGCGTGACCAGATATCATATGCCATCTGTGTTAATGGATACTTTGGGAGTATCTTTGCAGCTTTTTCTTTGCTACTGTGTGGTCTACATTCAAATGGAAACATTTTCCTCCATGTAGGCCATGCAGGATTAAGAAAATAGAATACTGGTACTTAGCTTGTTCAAAATGGGGAAACATTGCCAAGATGACAGTTTCATGTTGGCGAAGTGATTCATTTTCAGTATACTCTGGGTTGTTCCTCTAACACATTCACTCATACACGCTCTAATTTAATTACCGTAGTTGCTGTCATCTTTAAACTATTTCAACCCCAAATTAGAGAGGTTTGTCTGCTTACGGGATTTGTAGCGATTTCCATTTGTGTGTGCACTTTGCTTCCTGACATACAAGGGATATAAATTTTGCATTGAAATTTGAACAATTTGATAGAGGCTTTAAAGTCGCTGTGCTCCAAAAAGTCTGTGGATAATTCATGGACTCCTGGTTACTGACTGCATGACTCTTGCATCTACTTGAGTCACACTTCTGTTGGTCTTCTTCAAGCGTGAATACATGCACAAATGTGCAAACTCTACACGCACACACGCACGCACGCAGGCACAGAAAGCTGAGGGCCAACGATTTCTCTGCCTCTTCGCCCACCAGCTGCAGCTCCGAATCGTTTCAGATTGTTTCAGGGTGTAAGAGGGAAATGTCTTTGATGATTGCGAAAGTGTGTTTGATCCCTGTGTGAGCGCACTGAACGTCTTGGCTGCGACAACTACCACCTGATGGCATGAAGGAGGTTCACGCGGGGGTGTGTGAGAAGACCTTTTTTGTTTGTTTGTGTTATTTAATAAATAATCCTTTTGCTGCAGAGAAAATACAAGCGGAACAATTATTTTACCATGGTGGCTGCATTGTGGTCATTAAAATGTCAGCTGAATATATTTCTCATTTCCAAAAGTGTTGAATTACATTTAAGAATTTCTACTGATTAAAGCTGTGTGCTTATCCACAAGTCTTATATAATGGAACTGATGAAGCTGAACTCAATCCATTCTGAGATGATGGTTTGCCCCTGATATGCGGAGGGAAAAAAATGGCAAAATACCACATCAGTTCCTGGTTCAAATTATTGCTATTGTGAAATATTTTCCCAGTTGAGGCAATTTGATTTATGCCACTTTTTGATAACCTCTAATTAAGGGTGTAAGGGTACGCACGAGTCACGGTTCGGTAAGGGTTCAGTACAAAGGGGAAAACAAAAAGGCTTTTTTTCACACCATTTGCAAGTTAAAGCAAGACTTTATAATGGTATTGACGGGTCAGATTGGTTATGCACCGCGCATAGACTTCAAGTAGGGGGCCGCTCACATCAAGATGAGCTATTCACAAACACGCACGCAGCGATCTAATGCCGGATTTCTGTTGAAAAAGTACGAAAGCTGTACCGCATACAAGCAGGAAGAATTGTCTCAGGAGTGAATTGTTCGAGGATTTAAGGAAATTATTATATTTTTCGTACCAGGCATGCATTTTGAAACATTGTGAAAAAAAACAATGGGAGAAATTAGCCGCTACTGCATTGACATCATAGTTCGCAATATTTATGTAAAATAAATGCTAACTGCACATTTTTTTGCTTTAAGAATCGAGACTGTTTTACATCCATATCTATAAAGAATTTGGGGATGTAAGCATTTATTCACAAGAATTTTCACCGGAAAAGCTCTGTTTACATAAGGTGGCCGCTAGCTACATTCACTCACAGACTAGCATTGTACTTCGACATATTTACATAATATAAATGCTAACGGCACGTTTTTTAAATTTTTTAAAAAAATTTTAATCAAGAATCGAGACTGTTTTACGTCCAAATGACCTTCTCCCATTGCTCCTCTGGATCATCCAGATGGTCAGTGGCAAAACTTCAGACGTGTCTGGACATGCACCGGCTTCAGCAGCGGGACCTTGCATGCGCTGTAGGATTTTAATCCATGACGGCGTAATGTGTTTCCGATGGTTTTCTTCGAGACTGTGGTTCCAGCTCTCTTCAGGTCATTGACCAGGTCCTGCCGTGTAGTTCTGGGCTGATCCCTCACCTTCCTCATGATCAGTGATGCCCCACGAGGTGAGATCTTGCATGGAGCCCCAGAACGAGGCAGATTGACCGTCAACTTGAACTTCTTCTATTTTCTAATAATCGCTCAAACAGTTGTTACCTTCTCACCAAGCGGCTTGCTTATTTTCCTGTAGCCCATCCCAACCTTGTGCAGGTCTATTATTTTATCCCTGATGTCCTTACACAGTTCTTTGGTCTTAGCCATTGTGGAGAGGTTGGAGTTTGTTTGTTTGAGCATGTGAACAGGTGTCTTTTATGCAGGTAACAAGTTCAAACAGGTGCAGTTACGTCCGGTAATGAGTGGAGAACAGGAGGGGTTCTTAAAAAAAGAACTAAGAGCCGAAATATGTACTCCTTGGTAATGTATCCAATACTTATTTCATGCAGTTAAATACAAATTTATTATTTAAAAATTAAATTAAATGAAAAAAGCAATGTGATTTTCTGGATTTTTGTATTAGATTCCGTCCCTCACAGTTGAAGAGAACTTATGATACAAATTACAGACCTCTACATGGCTTGCAAGTGGGAAAACCAGCAAAATCGGCAGTGTACCAAATACTTGTTCTCCCCACTGTAAGTCAAGATTTAGGAGCATTTTAGATAAAAAGTTACTTACATTATTTATATATGAATAAGGTGAATATGAAATTCACCGGCACTGGCTCATGCCATAAACAGGGGTATTTTAAATGTTACATACATATGTTATATTATTTATAGAATATCCGAATCGATTATAATAGCAATATGTGAATTTTTTTGTTGTTGTTGTCATTTTTGTCAAAGTTACTTAGGTTCGCTAGGAAGGTTCTCTACAACACAGCCTTCCTGAGAAGTCTACTGATTTAAGATGGCAGCTGTTTACTAATGCATCTAGTTCTTTATACATGTTGCTAATGCCACCGTGTCTGTCATTTGCATCTAGTTCGTATCATATGTGATATCTACCGTAGGATCATGTGGGCGTAGTTTGTAGGCTATCGGCTACAGTCAGGTGTTATTGGAGCTACCTAGCATCGCGTTTGCAACTGCGTCACAACTCCCTTGCCTCCTCCCCACTCGTGCTCTGCTCTCTCGTCTCCGTGAGTCCGTCTCTCTTGCGTCAGTCAACCAACATAGTAACGCGTAGTAACGTTCGCCCTTCCCGCCTCAGCAACGGTAACGGCGTTGCCAAGATGAGAAAAGTAATTAATTAGATTACTCACAACTGAAAAAAATAAAGCCGCTATATTCTTACACTGTTATTAACAACACTGATAATAATAATAATTTTATAGAGCAGGGGGGTGCGAAACATTTCGTCTTCCTGGGGGTGGGGTGGGAGCGTAGGGGCGTAGCAGAAAATAATCGAGACGCACTGCGTTAACCCGTTGGTGAATCAAGTTCCCAATTTGTCAAAATACATTTCCAGAATAAGCTTAAAATAGTTTCATGCCCTAAATGTCTTTAATACATGTACAGTGGAACCTCGACCTACGATTGCTTCGACACACGATCTTTTCGACATCCGACGTAAAATTTGACACGCCAATTGTTTCTACATCCGACAAAATCCTCGAAATATGACGATTCATGACAGCATCGCAATTTCATTGTTTTCCCGCAAGACTGACGCACAGCGGATTTTCTTGTGGGAGAAATCAACATGACATGGGTTCCTAGAATGTTAAAGCAGGTGATGAGAAAAGAAAAAAAGGTGAGGCTTACCATTGAAATGAAGATGGAATGATGGAAAAATATGAGCGTGGGGTGCACGTCAATGAACTGCTTGACAATACTCCGACGACCTCTGTTCGACAGTCTTTATACTTAAAGACCAAATGGGAAGTAAGGTTGGCCAACCATGTTTTTGAATAATATCAATGGCTAAACAATTATAAGCATATTTTCGTTATTTTTTTTAACGCAACCCTTCCAGATTCTTTGTTTAACCCATAGCAACGCCCTTGACAACGAAAATGCTTTTCTTCGACAATCTTCGGAAATCTTCGAAAATGACGTCACACCGAGAACTGCGAGGGAAGTCCGCCATACACACAGTATTGTTGCTTTGCTTCTCGGTAAGATGCCACGGCGGTGTGTGGCGATGTATTGTTTTCAATTTAAAGAAAAGGTGTATGAGTGGCCAAAGGATAGCAGGGCACTTAAATGGACATCTTTCGTTCGCACGAAATGAATGAATTTCACGCCATCATCGAGTAGTGTTCTCTGCTCCAAACACTTCGAAGATGCCTGCTTCATCAACTGGTCTGCTTATGATCAAGGATTTGCAAAAAAGTAAGTGTGATTTTTGGATAGATGACTGATAACTTTGTCAAAGCAGAGCTGCCAACTGTTGTGGAATGAACAGCAGAAGGTAGTGACTAGGGACGAGAATTGATAGGATTTTTACGATTCCGATTCCATTATCGATATTGCTTAACGATTCGATTCTTTATCGATTCTCTTATCGATTCTAATTTGGGGGAAAAGAAGAACAAACGTTTTGATTGGCATCGAGTTTGTTTAATCAGACGTCACAACCTTACAAACTCACAACAAGGTCAAAGAGGCCCAAAGCCTCAATATTAGCTGTGGCAATAAGTGGCAAATGCACAAGAATGTTTAACATTTTATTGAAACATTTTTCTAATAGAAATAAAAAATATTGATATATATTGGCATATAGGTCGTTGATCTGCCGTTAGCAATATGTGTTAAACTTGCAGGGGTCCCCAAACTTTTTCCAGTGAGGGCCGCATAACATTTCCCCTCGCTGATGAGGGGTCAGTTTGTAACAGAAAAAGTGTGACGATTGCAGGAGTGCCTAAATGTAAAAAATTATTGTTTTTCAGAAAGCCACAATCAAATAACCCTTTCTGGATATTTCACGGAACAAAAGTAAATAAAATAAAAATAATAATATAATATAATAATAATAGTTAATAATAACACTATTAATCAAATAGATAATAACCAAATAACCCTCTCTGAGTTCTTCACAGAAAAAGGCCAGAAAATAAATAACACTACTGAGAAAAAAAAAAATATTCAAAATGCTCTCTGGTATTGTTCAGGGGGCCGGACCAAATCTTGGGGCGGGCCGTTTTCGGCCCGCGGGCCGTAGTTTGGGGACCCCTGTTAAAGTGTATTATTTACCAGTATATTGAAATGCATGGCTTTTAGTTTTTATGGTGCTTTCACGCTCAAGTGGGGGCGCCCTTGCGCGTCCTCACGCGAAGAAGAACGCGCTCACTTGAAGAAGAGCGCGCTTACACGCGAACACGCGAAGAAGAAGAAATGCCGCATCCAAGTGAGTGAGCGAGTTAGTGAAGCACTGCTACTACCCTACGTTCTTTGTTAATGCTTGTAAAATATCTACAGAGGCAACGCCTGTATGTATCATTTTTTGTGTTGTTGTTGCGTGTTTCCACTCACGATCGGACACTTAAATCCAGTTGTGTAGTGGTTTGAACGATGTGCTAATGCTAGAGAACGCATGCTAACTGTGTTGTTATTACTGAATTAGCAGCTAATCATCGCTGATTTACGTTGATGCAAACCTGTTTGTTATTGGGGGCGAAATTGATTTGTTTCATTTCTATTTTTAGTTTCACTCTTCAAGTGATGGTTGAATAAAGTCAGCAAATTATACCAACGTCTTCTGTATCGTCATTTCGGAGTTTAGCTAGCTGTATAGCTGTCTCGGTGAGGACAGTGCAGTCTATTCCCTCCCGATGCAGTTATCTCCACCTTCCCTCCCGATGCAGTTATCTCCACCTTGCAATGATTGCAAGTCGTTTTGTTGTAATTTTTCCTCGTGAAGTGAAGACACACTTTCGAGCGTTTGAACCTACGTGCTGTCAGTAGCCACGTTTACATGCTGACTTTTATTCATACCGATTCAAATCATTCCGAATGGAAATTTCACATCAGCTGTTTACATGTCACTTCATCTATTCCGATCCAGCGTTTACATGTCCTTTATTCCGAAAGGACGTTTGACAACTGCCGTCTGACATGCGCAGATTAATCAAAACAAAGCGTCACGTTGCAAAACATAGAGATCGATCGTCAGATCAGCTGCTGTTTTAACTTTTCGAGTGGAAACAAAACTTCAGAATGACACGCCGTTCATTTAAAAAGTTGTGTGTGTGCGCTGTGCGTGTGCTTGGAAGCCATGTTGCATGTGACATTACTTACGTCACCAAGTGACGTCACCACGTCAGTACGGAGCATGCGCAGAAAGAACGCAACCAGACACCATTCCGCTTCCCTGTTTACATGATATAATTTTACTTCTAATCGGTTTGGGAAAAGGAATATTCCACCCCTGTGAATCGGAATGAAATTCCATTTGGTTTGAGCCTGTTCATTCCGAATGAGGTGTTTATATGGAAGACATTTATTCGGTTTGAACAAATATTCCGATTGTAATTGGAATATTTGGCTCCATGTAAACGTGGCTAGTGTTATGTTTACGGCTGCAATGCTCGTGCTTCATGCTCAGCCATCGTAACCTTTCATTTTCACCCTCTTTCCTGGTGAAGTGTAGCCAAACTTTGGAGCGGGTGGTTCTTGGCGCCATGCTAGTTTGATGCGTTTGGACAACAAGACAGTCACGACGCAATATGCGTCTTCAGGACTCGTTAAAGGGATCGTTAAGGCTTTTTCATTGTGATGTCGAGGCCTCGAAACACTAGGAACCGGTTCCGAATTGGAATCGGATTTTGATTCCCATCCCTAGTAGTGACGCTAGCTGAAAGGTAACTCGAGGCAAAACCCCGATCGTGTTGTGGAATAAACAGCAGAAGCAAACTCGTGGCAATCCCCGATCATAGTTGTATTGAGTTCATTTTGCCTACACTTATAAATTCGTCAAAACTTTTCTTTTATCCCAGGCAATAGTAGGTGGTTTATTTACCTGACATGCTTCGGCGAACACCCCCGCCCCCGTCAGAGGGTCCGAAAGCGGAAGTGTTCGCCAAAACACGTCAGGCAAACAAAAGCTAACGTCGCTAGCCTCCATCGCTCATTCCACAACACGATGGGGGATTTGTCAAAGCTTTTCTTTTATCCCAGGCAATAGTAGGTGGTTTATTTACGTGACATGCTTCAAATCATGAAAATAATAACAGCCTAAAGCTTACCAATCTTGTAATCTCGATGGGTCTTGTCTTCATTCCATGTCAGGTAGTCTGGGCACATTGTTTGCATCCTGATTAGCGTCTGGCTAATACATGTACGGTCCAACATAAAATTCCAACCTCCTCCTCTTCCTCCAACTCTTCAAAAACTTGGATCTCCTCACTTGCGCTCGATCTGTCGCTTATATCACTGTTTGAATCATTGTTTGAAGGGCTTTGTATGGTGGCCGTATGGAGCGCTGTCATCGCTGTTCTCCGTGTGACGTGTCACTTCCGGGTTCGTCCCCTTTTAGGCTCGAACTTTGGAAACGCGATTATTTTGTCAAATATACAACATATAAATTATTTTTTCATGCTTTATTTGTTGGACAATGTTTAATTACTTTAATTGTGACCCTATTTGGCATTTTATGAAATTACTTCACATTTGGTCTTGAAGGTGACAATTATTGTTCTGGTACCATCGCCAAAGAGATCACCAGCTTCCTCAGGTTTTTAATCATTTAATTCAGAACTTGTGCAACAAAATACCCGTCGCCAACTGATAGTAACAACAAGACGTGAAAAGAGAAAGTCAACTGCACTCTCTCACTCTGTCGTCAGCCCCGCGGTGCGTTCAGGTACACTACAGAAAATATATAATGTGTTTGTGTTGCTCTTGTAATTGCTTTTTGCAATAGTAACAGCAGTATTTATTAAGGATTTTGTGAAAAAGCACTGAGCTGGTGTGACTAGAAGAATGTATACCACTGCAGATAGTCCTCTTAGAACAATAATGATGCCCGTCCCAAATTAATTAGACAAAAACTTTCTCTTCTTCAACGCGTGGCCTTTTTATTTTCTCTCTATGAGAACGTAGGTCTTAGCTTTCTTTAGGTGGCCAAAATATGCCTGATCATAAAAACAACAAATTGCAAATCGGCACTAGGGGGGTTCAAAACACGTAACATGCAAACAACCTGGCATTTTTAACAGATTTAATGTAGGTTTTTGGGCTGTGGAACGAATTAATGGAATTATAATGTATTCTTATGGGAAAATCC
The DNA here is from genome assembly GCF_030265065.1 of Corythoichthys intestinalis. Classification (NCBI taxonomy): domain Eukaryota; kingdom Metazoa; phylum Chordata; class Actinopteri; order Syngnathiformes; family Syngnathidae; genus Corythoichthys; species Corythoichthys intestinalis. The sequence continues at coordinate 35,057,971 of NC_080414.1, read as the reverse complement.
TGCTTGACATACAAACATTTCGACTTACAAACAAGGTCTTGGAATGAATTCACTTCGTATGTAGAGGTACCACTGTAGTATATTCACTAAAGAAAGGGGTGAAAGTGGGCCAGAACGGTCAGGAATGCTGTTCCGGTATAAGATTTAGGGCCAGAATGCTGTTCTGGTACACGGTGCTATGTTTCCGAAAATATGACGGCAACTGTCAAAAATGCTATGTAAAAAAAATAAAATAAATTGCTAAGCTGCCATACATGCATTTCATCTCCAAGAAGAAAACAATCTACCAACATCAGATTTATATACACAAGTGTTAACAACAAGCATAATAAAGTGCCTGTGTAGCGTAATCCGTTTCCACTGATATTAATGATTGATTTTATTCCAAGGACGGCATGGAGGTTTCTCCAGCTGCTGCAGTTATCCGAGTCTGACGATGATGAGTCACGTCAATGTGCGAATGCGCGCTGCAAAGCAAAACGCCTGGACTCATTTATCCATTCAATTGGCTGACATACTGACATGTGGCCAGCAGAGATGGTTAGCTCTGATTGGTTCAAATGCGCATGTTTTCTGGAACAGCAAAAAAAACAAAAAAAAAAAACAAAAAAAGAGCAATGCAACAGAAAATGGATCAAATCTTTAAGAGAAACGAAAGAGTTGAGGAGGCTTATTTATCATATTTAATTTTATTTGCTCTGATGGGGTGGTTCAGAACATCTTAGCTGTAAATGTGCACTTTGGAATTACAGTACAGTGATACTTCAGCTCACGAACATAATTGGTTTCGAGAAAGTGTGTGTAAGGTGAAAAGTTCGTCTTCCAAACATTTATTTCCCATAAGAAACCATTAAAATGAGAATAATCCGTTCCCAGGTCCCCATAAAACATAATTTTCTACTAAATAAACCTTAAAACTACACAAAAAGATACCTTATTTTCTTTAATGTCTTCTTAGGCTTAACACTAGTCTGTGGTGGGGTCTTTTTCGGTCCCATAATAGCAAAAGTACACTCAATATGGTCCAAAATGTCTATCAAACACAAACCACGTCTGCACTCAACGAAAGGGAGGGGACGAACTGGGACGCCGTGAGCGTGCGTCAGCTTCTCGTGGCGCTGTTCGACCGCGTGGTTTGGTTCGTCCGCCGAAAACTAGTTCGTCAGCAAAGACTATCGCGAATTTAATGTTCTTGAGGCGAAATGTTCGTGAGCTTAAGCGTTCGTGAGCTGAGGTATCACTGTATATTTGTTCATTTATGTTAGGCTACTTATTCATATCCGTATGATTAAAAAAAGTCCATGTTTGCGCGATCTTCAAAATATATTCCATTTCACTCTGCATAATATAAGTCATTTGTTCTTGTTTTTCTGAATCTATGTTACTTACTGTATATCATGGAAAATGAATGAATGAATGAAAAAAAAAAGTAAATGTTTACATTCACTTTTTTAACAATTTTAATATACATCCAATGTTCTTAAGTAGTTAAAATCGAGATTTGGCATTTAGTATGTGAGGAAATGAGGGAAAATAAAAATTAGGAGATGGAGGTTCGGGTTATTGCGTTTTTTTTTAAACTTTTATTTTGCAAATTATTGAAAAAAATAGTTTTGAATGAAAATCAGTTTTTGTATGTGTTATAGGAATAACTGTGCCAAAACAGTTTTCTGTGCATTTCAGTAGTTTCAGGAGGTCTGACCCCCCCCCCCCCCAACCCCCCAAAAAATGAAAAAAAAAAAAACTAAATAAACCAAAATTTCTGGCCCCGTGGCGACCTTCACGTCAGGTAGTTCCGGCAAGAAATATTAGCCACTTTCACCCCTGACTAAAGATAATTTCAAGCATTAAAAGGTCGAGAAAATTTCACCGTTAATTCTACCAGCACAATATTCATAGTTTTATGCACTCAAAATTTTGATAGGAGAATAGTTTGTACTACTCTGAACCTTGTTCTTCTTTAAACACCAACTTTTTTTTTTTTTTTTTTAAAAAAGCTTTTTAAAGACTACTTATTTAATTAAGCAAAATTAAACACAAACTCTTAATAATTAAATCTTTAGACTGAGGTCTTGTGAGTAATGCTCACTTATCTTTTGGTGTCACCACGCAACACCCCCCGTCCCTAAAATATTTGGTCCAATTTTAGTTTGTGAGACTCCATCAGGATTTTACTTCAGATATGTCAAACAACTATGAAGCTAATGTTCTTGCTGAATGGTTAGGCGGTTGAACAAATCTATCATAACCTTCATTTCATCATGCCAAGAAAGCAAGTTTATTTGGCAGGACATACAATACTAGTTCAAAGGAAGCCTCCTGCTAAGTTCATACCATTAAAGCTGCAGGAAGAGACAACATCCAAGGAAAAATTCCTTTTATTATTGAATGGATTATTTTATCGTTTCACAGTATCCTGAACCCTGGATACTGTACAAATGGTTTTATTATATATCAGGGGCGTCATGAGACCTAAAACAATACTGGGGCACAGCGGGGCACTGGCGAGCGAGCAAAAAAAATTTTTTTTAGCACTTATCTATCATAAAGTGTCAGAAATAGCACTTTAAACTGTAAATAATCAAACCAAAATACAAGTTTTTGTAAAAAAGTTGAGACATCTATTTTGGATCGTCAATTCACCTCTGCTCATGCTCATCAACTTCCATCTGTCCTTCACCTCTTCTTAAACACTGCTGCTCTATTTTGTCTGGACAGAAATGGGGATATATCACTGTAACTGTCATGCAATTAATCAGTGTTTCTCAACTGGTAGGTTGTGACATAAAAGTGGTTTACAGTATGTTGCCTAAGTGGGTTACCTAGCCTACCTCTCATTCCTCCTTGCTGATTTATGCTCGCTGCGAGCATACAACTTTCCAATATCAATTTGCAAGGGCAATGCTGTTCGGGTTAACTAGAAATAAAAATAATAATAATAATAATTCCTCCATGTAGATCTCCTCTAGAGCAGTGATGTTTTGGGGCTGTATTTGGGAAACACGGACTTTCAACTACCTCCTCACCCAATGGCGTCAAAATGATAACAAGAGCGGGGAGCAAAAATCCCAGAAGCACACGGGGGACCTAGTAACCACAGTAATAAAGGCTACTATCAGTAACACAATGCGCCGCCAGGGACTCAAATCCTGCACTGCCAGACGTGTACCCCTGCTGAAGAAAGTACACGTCCAGGCCCGTCTGCAGCTCGCTAGAGAGCATTTGGATGATCCACAAGAGGACTGGGAGAATGTGTTATGGTCAAATGAAACCAAAATAGAACGTTTTGGTAGAAACAGAGGTTCTCTTGTTCGGTGGAAAAAGAATACTGAATTGCACCATACCGACTGTGAAGCATGGGGGTGGAAACATCATGCTTTGGGGCTGTTTTTCTGCAAAGGGACCAGGACGACTGATCTGTGTAAAGGAAAGAATGAATGGGGCCATGTATCGAGAGATTTTGAGGGCAAATCTCCTTCCATCAGCAAGGGCATTGAAGATGAGACGTGGCTGGGTCTTTCAGCATGACAATGATCCCAAACACACAGCTAGGGCAACAAAGGAGTGGCTTCGTAAGAAGCATTTCAAGGTCCTGGAGTAGCCTAGCCTGCATGGAGGAATGGGCCAAAATACCAGCAACAGTGTGTGAAAAGCTTGTGAAGAGTTACAGAAAATATTTGGCCTCCGTTATTGCCAACAAAGGGTACATAACAAAGTGTTGAGATGAACTTTTGGTATTGACCAAATACTTATTTTCCACCATGATTAGCAAATAAATTCTTTAAAAATCAAACAATGTTATTTTCTGTTTTTTTTCCCCACATTCTGTCTCTCATGGTTGAGGTCTAACCATGTTGATAATTACAGGCCTCGCTAATATTTTCAAGTGGGAGAACTTGCACAATTAGTGGTTGACTAAATACTTATTTGCCCCACTGTAGATTGATTCTATTCATTTTGGTCATATAAATAAATAGCAATAAATAGCATCAGTATTCATACAAATAAAATACCACATATCAAATAAACATAATGTTAGACAAAGCACTTGAGTAAGAGGCTCTCACCTATATCACATTTAATTGTCATTGTATTAATAGCCACTTAGCTAAAAGACGGCAGCTAATATGCTACTGCAATTTGCGACCAGAGTAGTTTACCACAGTTAGTTGCCCGATACGTAAAGAGTAAAGTTTACATTTACTCACCTCTGATGGTGGCACACTGGATCTAACAACAGAAAACAAGCTAACTCTCGACACTTCGTAAAGTTATTGATTCAGCAACCCCCCCTGACTGTAGCAGTGAACTCTCTCTCTTTCTCTTGCTCGAATCAGCAGCCTCACATTACACACAAACAAAGAACCAAATGGGTAAAAATCGATGATCAAATTCGTTGGCAACTAATTTATTAATCGATTTTACTCTATTTAATCGATGAGTTGTTGCAGCCTTATGCGACACTGTTGTAAATTGTCATATTTCGAGCATGTCATCATATGTCAAGCCTGGCCCATGTATCGATAATTGTCGTATTGACATGTTGTGAGATCATTGTTATCGTGAACCTCGTATTGCAAATTTTGCAATCTTATCCTGAGGAACCCAGAGGTTTCCACCCCTATTATATGTGAGATCCAGTATTTCATTACTTTTGCAGTAAATTGAGGCTCTTGGAAAAGGATTGAAAAAAAATAACAGTTTGAAAGCACCATACAGTACACACTGAAGGAGGTTAAAGAAAAATCTGTTTTCTGACTCCTTGGTGAGAAGGCAACATTTTTCAATCTCACTGGTTGCTGTAGAGGATACATGGCAGATATTTATAGGCCACCGCTGGGTTTGGGCCAGGCGGTGTGCATGTAGCTGAGCCACCGTGGACAGGATCAAAGACCACAAAGGATGAACTGCAAGTCTATAAACTAGTCTCCCTCACCTCACTGTCCTACTTTCTGACAGCTTTTTCTTCATCTTCACTACTCAGAGCTCAACTACAGGGATAGACTACGTTGTATTCAGTGTAATTGCATGAAAACAAAAGTTCAGAAGCGGCAAGTGAAAGTGACCCATTCATCAAATTATATGAAATTACACAAATATATTTAATCGGAGTTTTCGTTTTATGTTTATGTTTTGTTTTCATGTTTAATTCAACATGCATACATGCATGGTATGAAAAAGTATGTGAACCCTTTGGAATTTCTCACATTTCTGCATAAAATCACCATCAAATGTCATCTGATCTTTGTCAAAATCACACAGATGAAAAAACTGTCTGCTTTAACTAAACCCACCCAAACATTTATAGGTTTTTATATTTTAATGAGGATAGCAAGCAAACAATGACAGAAGGGGGCAAAATAAGTACGTGAACCATTACATTTAATATTTTGTGGCCCCCCTTTTGCCAGCAATAACTTCAACCAGACGCTTTCTGTAGCTGCAGATCAGTCTGGCACATCGATCAGGACTAATCTTGGCATATTCTTCTTTACAAAACTGCTGTAGTTCAAATTCCTGGGATGTTTGGCATTAATATCTGTCTTTAGGTCATGCCACAGCATCTCAATGGGGTTCAAGTCTGAACTTTGACTTGGCCACTCTGGAATTGTGTATTTTGTTCTTCTGAAACCATTCTGAAGTTGATTTACTTCTGCATTTTGGATAATTCTCTTGTTGCACATCCATCCTCTTTTTAGCTTCAGCTGTCTGACAGACGGCCTCAGGTTTTCCTGCAAAACATACTGATAAACCTTTGAATTCATTCTTCAATTTATGATTCCAAGTTGTCCAGGTCCTGAGGTAGCAAAACAGCCCCAAATCACGATGCTCCCTCCACTATGCTTCACGGTGGGGATGTGGTGTTGATGTTGGTGAGCTGTTCCATTTTTCCTCCACACGTGACATTGTGTGTTACTTCCAAACAATTCAACTTTTGTTTCATCAGTCCAAAAAATATTTTGCCAAAACTTCTGTGGAGTATCCAAGTGTCTTTTTGCGAACATTAAATGAGCAATAATGTTTTTTTTAGACAGCAGATGCTTCCCACTTGGAGTCCTCCCATGAACACCATTCTTGGCCATAGTTGAAGTGTGCACAGAGATATTGGATTGTGCCAGTGATTTCTGTAAGTTTTTAGCAGACACTATACAGTTCGGTTTTACCTCTCTGAGTATTCTGTGCTGAACTCTCGGAGTCATCTTCGGTGGACAGTAACTCCTTGGGGGATAAGCAAAAGTGCCAAATTCTCTCCATTTGTAAACAACTTCTCTGACTGTCGATTAATGAACATCCAGTCTCTTAGAGATGGTTTTGTATCCTTTCCCAGCTTTATACAAATCAACAATCCTTGATCGCAGGTTTTCAGACAGCTCTTTTGACCGAGCTATGATGCACATCAGACAATGCTTCTCAAGAAGACAATTCTTACCAGGTATGTGTTTTATAGTGGGCAGGACAGCTATAAACCACCTATCAGTGATTGGGCACACACCTTACTTAAATTGTTTGGTAAAAATTGTTTTCAATTGCTCTTTAAGTCTTCTTAGGCAGAGGGTTCACTTACTTATTTTCTCCCTTCTGTCATTGTTTGCATGATATCTTCATTAAAATATGAAAACATAAATGTATGGGTGGTTTTAGATAAAGCAAACACTGTATTTTCATCTGTGTGATTTTGACAAAGATTAGATCACATTTGATGGTGATTTTATGCAGAAATGTGAGAAACATTTTTTTATTTTTTGACCTTGTATTTTATGACAACATGATAAGAAATATTTTCTGACAGAAATCAATAAACGTGTGTAAGCATGTTTTAAACATTGGATTTACCATTGCCAGCAGTAGTGGCAATTCTGGAAATCTGTGAGCTATTATTTTATGATAACCTTCAGAGGGATGAATGATTTCAGTATTTCGACATATAGTATTGCGTGGAACAACTGTGCTGATACAATATCTCAGTAATCTGTCATCCTCTACCTTAGTGTATGCTCTCAGTGTTTCACCTTTTCTGTCATGCTTTTCTACCTTAGATTGATGACAATATTTAGACTTCTTTCCTGCTGATGATGGCTTGAGGTGCCCTCCATGTTCACGCTCTGTATTTGGAAAAACTGGCCTCATGGAATAAACTACTTTTCTCAGAGTATTTTCCGGTTCAATGTAAAACACAATATCAGACGTTTTTAGTCAAATAAGTGGAATCTCTGTTTTCCCACATGTTTCTGAAAACATTCCGTAAAATCTTGGATGAGGTGCTAGAGGTGGCGTCTGCCATCACTTCTTTACAAAGAATAGGGTTTCACAGGGGTGTTTATGACATTACAGGCCATAACAGGGATGTTTTTTGGGAACGTAAAGATTTCAGTAGCTGTGTATTGTATGCCACTGATTGCTTTCCCAGATGTTCAAAGCTTACTATGGAGTTTTTTTTTTTTTTTGCTTCTTTGTGTTGCTTTCCAGAGGTGGCGATAAAGTTGGTTGGTGCACTGTCGATCAAAGTATGGGGAAATCTCATTTATACCGCCCCGCAAAATATCCCACCGAATGACATCCTGTGCCAATTAACAATATCTGCCAGTGTGTGCTAGGGTTGAATGATATTAGAAAAAACTTTCGACTTTTGGGGGGTTTGCGATATATTGCAATAGATATTGCAATATTAAAACTAGAAGTTTTTGTGTTAGTGTATTGCGTTCAATATTTTATTAGATTGTTTTTCCTGAGTTTCTCCCTTATTTTTTGCATCTATCCTTATATTATTATTTTCTTTAATTTATATTCTTTATTATAAAAATGTTATTTTAGTTTCTATCAATTTTTATTGTTGCATTATAGATTTATTGTGCTTCAATGTACTTGTATTTATATACTTAGTTATTATTGAAATAAAGCAACACTAGGTAACTTTTCAGTTTTGGTTGATTTCAACGATGCCAGTGGACAAGGCCAGTGGACAAAAGCGGTGTTTTGTCTTAAGGAAGACTGCATTTCCCATGATGACTAGTGCACACCCGCACAGTGCCCTGAAATCATGACCTCACGGTCGCCTGCAGATGGATTCCGCGACATTTGTGTTACCAGCGGCTATGTGAAGGATGAATAGTAATAAGGTTATGAATTCAGTTGTGGCTAAACAATAGCATATGACAGTTAGCAACCGTTTGAGATATTGAGATATTAATTTCGAATGATTGCGTCACTCGCAGCCCTTCCATCTCTTAACTCCAGTCGCTGATCGTACCAACTCTCTCAATAACAGAGGGTGTCCCAACAACTAGCTTCAATGTAGCACAAATAGCTCAATAGTGGTTAGCAACCTTGTGGTTTACTGTGGCTAACCCGACTCGTCAGCGCTGACGAGTTTTGATGGGTTTGGCATCACACCAGCGAGTGTAAGCCGGGCCACTGTTGATTCTTGAATGTCCTTTTATCCTGGTAGCCTTTTTTTCCTCCTCGGACAAAACTTTTTTTCTCTTTTGTTGCTCTGCCATCTTTGAAGAATTTGCGCAAAAGCCTCTTTTATAACAAACAGGGAGAGGGGGAAGTGTATGCCGTAAAGCAGTCAGCACATTTGTAGTTTTTTTTTTGTGGCAGGGCTCCTGCTACCCTCTTAAAGGTTAATTAGTGCCAGTGAAAGCGATACAGACCCCCTCAAGATTTAAAAAAGGTGTCATTCAATTAGTTGTCAGTCTACATATAATCACAACACAAAAATACTTTATAAAGGTTGCTAGTGTTGCTTTAAGAATTGAAAGTGCAAAAAGTTGCAAAATCGCGATTTGATTGCATTCATATAATACCGTATAATCCAGGCTAAGGGGGGTTTTCTGTGAATGATGAAGATTGGTGTGAATGATGAAGATTGATGTACAGTGGGGCAAATAAGTATTTAGTTAACCACTAATTGTGCAAGTTCTCCCACTTGAAAATATTAGAGAGGCCTGTAATTGTCAACATGGGTAAACCTCAACCATGAGAGACAGAATGTGGGAAAAAAAACAGAAAATCACATTGTTTGATTTTTAAAGTATTTATTTGCAAATCATGGTGGGAAAAAAAGTATTTGGTCAATACCAAAAGTTCATCTCAATACTTTGTTATGTACCCTTTGTTGGCAATAATGGAGGCCAAACGTTTTCTGTAACTCTTCACAAGCTTTTCACACACTGTTGTTGGTATTTTGGCCCATTCCTCCATGCAGATCTCCTCTAGAGCAGTGATATTTCGGGGCTGTCGTTGGGCAACACGGACTTTCAACTCCCTTCACAGATTTTTTATGGGGTTGAGATCTGGAGACTGGCTAGGCCACTCCAGGACCTTGAAATGCCTCTTACGAAGCCACTCCCTTGTTGCCCTGGCTGTGTGTTTGGGATCATTGTCATGCTGAAAGACCCAGCCATGTCTCCTCTTCAATGCCCTTGCTGATGGAAGGAGATTTTCACTCAAAATCTCTCGATACATGGCCCTATTTATCCTTTCCTGGTCCCTTTGCGGAAAAACAGCCCCAAAGCATTATGTTTCCACCGCCATGCTTCACAGTGGGTATGGTGTTCTTCGGATGCAATTCAGTATTCTTTCACCTCCAAACACGAGAACCTGTGTTTCTACCAAAAAGTTCTATTTTGGTTTCATCTGACCATAACACATTCTCCCAGTTCTCTTCTGGATCATCCAAATGCTCTCTAGCGAACCGCAGACGGGCCTGGACGTGTACTTTCTTCAGCAGGGGGACACGTCTGGCAGTGCTGGATTTGAGTCCCTGGCGGCACATTGTGTTACTGATAGTAGCCTTTGTTACTGTGGTCCCACCTCTCTGTAGGTCATTCATTAGGTCCCCCCGTGTGGTTCTGGGATTTTTGCTCACCGTTCTTGTTATCATTTTGACGCCATGGGGTGAGATCTTGCATGGAGCCCCAAATCGAGGGAGGTGGTCTTGTATGTCTTTCATTTTCTAATAATTGCTCCCACAGTTGATTTCTTTACACCAAGCGTTTTACCTAATGCAGATTCAGTCTTCCCAGCCTGGTGCAGGTCTACAATTTTGTCTCTGGTGTCCTTCGACAGCTCTTTGGTCTTGGCCATAGTGGAGTTTGGAGTGTGACTGACTGAGTTTGTGGACAGGTGTCTTTTATACCGATAATGAGTTAAAACAGGTGCCATTAATACAGGTAACGAGTGGAGCCTCGTTAGACCTTGTTAGAAGAAGTTAGACCTCTTTGACAGCCAGAAATCATGCTTGTTTGTAGGTGACCAAATACTTATTTTCCACTCTAATTTGGAAATAAATTCTTTAAAAATCCAACAATTTGATTTTTTTTTTTTTTTCCACATTCTGTCTTTCATGGTTGAGGTTTACCCATTTTGACAATTACAGGCCTCTCTAATCTTTTCAAGTAGGAGAACTTGCACAACTGGTGGTTGACTAAATACTTATTTGCCCCACTGTATATAAAAATGATACAGAAGGCCATGTCTCTGCACACTCCCTGCTTATATGAAGCAAACCAAAAGTTTACATGTTGAAACATTTTTTTTTTTAAATCGCACATCTGGCAACAGGACTATTGCGCATGCGCACATTGTGATGGCGATATTCAAACAATATATTGTGCAGGCGCAGTGTGTACCATACTATTTCACCTAGCCTTGATGTTGCAATGCATTCTGGGTGGTAATGTATTCATGTTGCGGTAACTGCCGGGCTTCTGGAGTGTGACTGTTTAGCGCAGTACTTCTCAAATAGTGGGGCGAGGCCGTGGGTGGCGCATGTGACCTTGGGGAGCATACTTTTTTGCCGTACTAGAATAAAGTGTAATTGCACATCCACTCAATGGGTGGCAGTGGCGCTCTCATTTTCAGAGTGTGTGCAGGATTTTTGTTGCAAACCATCAATAGTATGTTTATTATTTATATATCTGTATCTATTAGCTGCAATCAGTAATTAAAGTCCTCAGACAAAAACCAACATATCTTGCTAGTCGTCATACTAGCTTTGCTATAGACCCTACCCACGTGACGTCACAACTCCGCTCTCCTGAATGGTACCGCCCACTTGTCCGTCAAAACATAGTGTTAACCTGTTACGGCTACGTACATTTCTCCTATTTACGGCGTGTTTTTCTGCTCCTTAACATTAATAATCAAAATGCTGAAGGCGTGTGTGGCTGTTGGTTGCACTAACAGAGAAGATGGAAGGAGAGACTTGAAGTTTTACCGTATTCCGAGGGATCCAAAGAGAGCGAAATGGACGGCTGCAATTCGACGTGAAAACTGGGCACCAAAAAATCACCACAGACTATGTAGTAGTCATTTTATATCCGGTAAGATGCATTTAAGATATACTTAGAGGGTTTTGGGCTGACAAATAACCACAATTAAGATCATTGCGAGGCTAATCGCCGACAACATACGACGTAGTACGACATAGTTTCAAATTCAAGATGTTTGTGACTTCCCTTTCTTCCACCATCGTTATTTTTTGAATAATATTTAGCTGGTACCAAGTGAAAGAAACTGGCCTCGTCTACGGGGCTGACAAATAACCACAATTAAGATCATTGCTAGGCTAATCGCCGACAACATACACGTATGTATGTAGTGAGAGTGCTATCGCTAAACCATATAAACATTAAAAGCCTTAACTCCATTGACAAACGACATGAAATACATTAGACTTGACAGTGGATGTTAGCAATAACAAAAGATTTTGAATTGAAAATTTCGTAACTCACCTTTCAAAGCACAAGATAGATTCCTGCCGAATTTTCGTGGACGAGGACCTGTTTCACCCAACCAGCAACGAAGTATTTATAAGCCTCCAAGCTCTTGAAGTTTTTCATATTTTCGTGAGAATAGGCTGATTTAGTGTGGACAAGATAATTGTAAATATCTGCGTAGCAGATGTCAGGCAGACAGGGCGAAGACAGTGGGTCGAAAAACATCGATTTGGGCATCAAATATGGATCTGGCGACTGTATAGAACGAAGCTTTTCCTCATAACGCCTTTTATGCAACAGATCCAGTGAGTTTGCGGCATCAGAAAGCACCGGGTCTTCCATGAAATGCATTTTAAATTCCGCCATCAATTGAAAACAATGCTAATACAGAGTCAAAATGACGGACAAGTGGGCGGAACCATACAGCGAGCACGTGGTTTTGTGACGTAGGTGGGTAGGGTCTATTCTACCAAAAGCAACCGATCTGCATCATTACAACTACCGTGCATTACACGCGTAAAACATGCCGCCCTCTGTAAATCAAAATATATACGAGAGATTGCCCATTCTGTTCACATGATCGAAAATCAGGCCGATCGCGCCATTTTTCAGATCGGAATCGGGTGAAAAGGATCGGGTTTTTAATTAAAAAAATATTCATTCATTTTCCGAGCCACTTTTCCTCACGAGGGTCACATGGGAGCTGGAGCTAATCCCAGCTAACTATGGGCAGTAGGCAGGGTACACAGAGATGAACAAACATTCCCGCACACACTCATGCCTAGGGACAATTTAGAGTTTTTGATCAGTCTACCATGCATGTTTTTGGGATGTGGGGGAAACCAGAGTACCCAGAGAAAACCCACACAGTCACTGGGAGAACATGCAAACTCCTTGTCATTGTTTTAATCTCTGTACTCCAGAATTTTTTACAAGATATTCTCTTTATCTAAGTATTTTTCCCCAATTGCTAAATAAATGGTGTGGTCATGACAAATAACAGTCTTGCCCTAAATGGAATATGAAATATTAAAAATGCATTTTTTCTGTACGACATGGCAAAATCACTCCATAATGGTCAAAACTGTTGACTTCCTGCACGTTTCGAACGATATTTTATGCCACCGGAGTTAGTCCGGCTTTTTCCATAGCTTCAGAGAGCGTATACTAACCAGGAGGCATGACAGATAGCTGACATGCTAACCCGAACCGAGCGGCATTTCAAAGTCTTATTCTTGCCTTTCGCCCAAGACTACCCTGGTTTATGTCACACAGTGGTGGGGTTGTTGATTGTCATCGCTGCTCGGTAACCCCCCACCCCCATCCCCTTCCGGTGGCAAGCAAGTTACAGCTTGTCGTTCCCCTGGTGCGGGCAGGAAAGCTCGTTTGCCAGGGAAGAAGCTGGAGAATGACCGTCAGACAAACCGACCGACGTTGGAGGAGCGCGTAGCTGCCCGAGCCCAACCAGAGGATAGTGGTCTATTGCTGGGCACACGAAGAGGGCAGAGGGGTTTGAAGTCTGGATGATTTGGAGAACCGCATGAGAATAAGCTGAATATAGCGCTCTCCCGGCGGGCACGAAAGAGGACCAAGGGAGGTGTGCGACAAGGCGCCGGTCGTTGGCCGAGTAGCATTCTCGGTGGACAATGAGCATTGTAAGCCACAAAATGCTAGCAATCTCCATATTAAAATGTGCGCCACGATCCCAGTATTTGACATTATACAAAACACGATTTTTACTCACTTCCTCGTAAGTCCAATGGTCCCACGGTTGTCACACTTGTTTTGGTCAATCTCGGGGTGAATGGGAACTTTTTGAAACCCAAAAAAGCTCACAAGCCTCTCTCTGGTGCAGCAAAAAAACCTGCAGTACATTTGGCTGGCGTGATGCGAAAAATAAACTAATTCATCCGCAAAATCAGCTGAGTCCACAGTCCATCTGCATGCTATAAAGCAATTCTGTATTGTGAGATGCTGACTCAGGTGACGTCACATTCGCATTCGTCCTCAACCCGAGACTGGAGCTGGAAGTCACTCCTTTTTATGGCGTGGGATTAAAAAAATTGAATAAATAAAACGATCGCTTACGCACATATCTAAGTGGTCCATTTCATTCAGTAGCATAAAATACCGCGTGAAATATGAATTAAACATGCCTTTTTGCTGTTATGGGCACTTTAATGTTAACAATGATTGACAGGTTTGTAGCTTTGATCTTGCCAGAGTAGCTTGGTAGCTCTACGATCAAAGGCACAAATGTGTCAATCATTGTTAAACTTGCACCCCAGTCATAATTGTGCTTTGGGTGGCAACTCATTGTGTAAGTGAGAGGCTGTTCTCAGCAGCGTGAGCGTCAAAGCGTGAATGGATTTGAGTGGACTCAGTCAATGAAGCATTTAATGAAGACGTTATTCTTGTTTAAAAATAATTAACATTACGAGACAGTAACATGTTTGGAACTTTTTTTTTCTTTCTTTTTTTTTTCTCGGTATCGGATCGGGACTCACCACATTCTCAAAATCAGGTGACTCAGATTCGGATGCAAAAATATGCAATCGGGTCATCCGTAGACTACTAAATACTAGAGCTGGGAATCTTTGGGCACCTAACGATTCGATTACGATTACGATTCAGAGGCTCCGATTCGATTATAAAACGATTATTGATGCACCCACCTCCTTTTTTTTTTTTTTTTTTTTTTTAAATGTTTTGTACATTAGTTCCAAAATTGTTCAAAAATCCTCTCAGGCTAAACGAAACTACTATTTCAGTATCAAGTTAGCATATAACAGTAAAAAAATATACAAAAATAACAGTAAATAAAATACTCCAGTCCCCATTCTGTATCAGCAGCTTTAAACTAGTCAGTTAATTTATTGTTGTGAATCAACCGTTACAGTTGTTAAAGTTGCTCCCGTTATTCCATAATTTCCCTTCTGTCTACTTTTGACATGTCAAAGTTTTAAACTGTTTCATCATTTAAAGATATAGTCAAGACAAGATTTTGCCAGTTTAGGAGTATTTTAGATAAAAAGTTAATTAGATTTGCTTACAACAGAGCCTTCTAGAGAAGTCTACTGCTTTAAGGTGGCGGCTGTTCACTAACGCCGGCAAGTCTGTCATTTTGCATCTCTGTTCAATGATACATGTTCTAACACCGCCGTCGTCTGTCATTTTGCATCTAGTTCTACATATATTTGATATCTACTGTAGCCGTTTGTCTGTAGCAACTAGCAACCGGGCGTTGTTTGTAGCGGCTGTCGGCTGCAATCATGTATAATTGTTATTTTATCTAGCGGCATGAGTTGAACATGATATTTACTCTCAGTCCGTTCCTCATTGCGTCCCAAATACCGCACTGACTGTGTTTTACTTCCGCTTTACCTGGTATAATTCAATAATCGGAATTTGAAAGTTTGTGAATCGTTCTCGAATCTTCCACGGCCAAATCGCTAATAATCTAAGAATTGGACATTTCGCACGCCTCTACTAAATACTATAGATTTTAAAACCAAAAGTAATATTATATGTGTTTCCAATAATATATTTTAGTACAAGAGAACAATCGTGGCTTATTAGGCTTATTTATACCTATGGTTCCTTTTAAAAGCTATGAATACGCCGTTTTCTGCATTTGTAATGGATGCATGGTTTTGTTTTAGATAGACATCGAATTATTCTAGTCATTTAGAATTGCGCACAGCTGCATGACTAACCGATGACAGCATGATTATAATCGGGCATCCTAAGGGTATTCCCACTGATGCAAAAACAATTATCCCATATAGCTATGATGAGATAGCTATTTACAGACATATTTTGCAGGCAAACATCCTGAATTTGGCACATTTGTTGCATGAGTGTCTGAATTGGATGATTATATAATACTCTATTACTGCGTTTTGTCAGAGATATTTTCTCTGTGTCATTATTTTACTGTATACTATAGTATGAAGCTGGAAATCTGAAATTCTGGACGTTAGAATTTGAAATTCCGATTTCAGGATAGGCGTCCAGGTGTCTTTATGGCCAGCTTGTACCCCAGTGATGTGAATTACAATCATGCCTCACTAAATATGTGCCTGTAATAGCTCTGGTCAATATAATCGAGCCTCAGCGGAAAATGGTAATAAAATGGCTGACATATGAATTACCATGATGAATCGTGGTGTGTGGTGCGGAAAGATTAATATCTCTCATTCAGCCATTGTTTATGAACCTATAGCAAAAATAGTTGTGAATCAAACTGAAGCAGAGATGATACTGTACAGGTCTTCTTCCAGCCACCAATGAAGCATCCTTAAATGGTTTGACAACATGTTATGTGGGAAATATATTCATTATTTTTTTCCATTATTCAGGTCCAGTATTTCTCTTTTACACATAACATTCATATTTATAAATGCAAAATGACTGAATTTTAAACTGCTAGTTCAATTCTGATTTAGAGACAATATAAAAAAGGCATCATAATGCAGCAACCCCAAAGTAAAAAGGAAGTCTCCTGGACAAGGCTCAACTCATCATACCCGTGGCTGTCTAAAGCTAATGACTTCTAAGCTTTCACTGTCATTTTGATTTACGGTGGGTGTATCATGTGTAGATAGAAGTAATTGACTGTGTTGTATCAGGGTATATCAGATCTGTTCTTTTGATCTGCAGTCACATTGGCAGAATTTCCCCCCCACTTTTGTACATTTATTCATTCATCTTTTGTGCAGCTTATACTCATGAGGGTTGCAGGGGTGCTGGAGCCTATCCCAGCTAACTGTTGTCACTAGGCATAGTACTCCATGAGGCTACGCCTATACTAGGACAGATAATTTTCTCTGGGGTATTTTGCAGACTACTTTTATACCTGTCGGCACTACGTTTAAGGTGCGTTTAAGTCCCCCCACCCCGCTCCCCGCTTCTGCAAGGTACGCTTGCATTTGCGCAAACTGGAAAGGAGCAGCCTCATGTGTTACGTCATTGCACGCGTGGCTTACCTCTGAACCAGAAACTCATTACTCACCGGTGGGAAATTTTGAAATTACTACACCTTCTAGACCAGGGGTCGGGAACTCCATTTTGTGATCACCGTTTTTTTCGTGAATGCATTTATAAAGCATCACGCGGGAGCTAGAGTGAAGGGACTGAGGGCACACTCGGCTTTTATGAGCAGTCGCCGATGTCATGTGCGCTCATGTGCTAGCATATTGCATCAGGCTTCCATCACAAAACGTGTTCTGTCATGTGGCACCATATTGCATCACACTCATGCATCACAAAGGTTTCCATCAAAAGGACTGTGCGCTCCTTAATATGTCCCAAAGAACAACTGAGAACAGTATATAAGGCACAAACAAATAGCATTCAGTTTCAGGTCGTCAGCGTTCCAGCATACGCTAGCATGTCAACTGTCCATTACCGCTTGACCTGATTGTTTCCTTTGCCTGTCAACATCAATACAGTCCTGTGTCTGCGATACGCAACTGGTTCCTCCGTCCCCTTCGTCACAGCCGAGTTGTGAGTGAAATGAATCTTTAGAAAACAACAAAAGCCTGACATCGTTACTTAGGAAGTTACAATCGATGCTCTGTTGCGCACTCACGAGTCGGAAAATAACAAAAACATATGGTATTGCGCTGCGTATATTTCCTGGAAGCCGCAACCAGGAGTGCTTGTGCATAACAGTGGCGACAGTTTTGACAGGCGGAAATGTCATGAGAAAAATTGATCACGTGCCTCTGTGACTGGAGGTACGACGCAGTTCACTTTTCGTGGTTTAATTTTCCCCTACACATTGTTAGATACTGTACTCCAGTTTGGTCGGCATTGAGTTTGGAGGAGCCAGCCGCGCATCTGACTGATCGGTTACTTAACGCGTGAGACAAGCTCTGTAATAAAACAGTCATCTTAGTGTAATCCGTGATTGGAGGACCACCAATGGACACTGAATTGGAGCATATTATTGCGACGCACGTTTGAAGGTTGAAGAAAAATGTGTGAATGCATTATCAGCGCTTCACGTCGATTGAGCCAGCTGGTACAACATTTAATATTACGGGTTGGCGGAGAGGCAGATGCACTAATCAAAAGAGCCAGAAATGACTCGCTGAGACATACTGTAGGTTCCTGACACCTTTTCTACACTCTAGATGATGAACTGTAAACAATGACTGTGGAAAAGAAAAGAGGAGCAGGAATGCCACGTCTTGATCGTCCGCCTCCATTGTTTACAATGCCGGCGTGCCGCACTAAAAGTGGCGATAGCACGCTCCATGACGTCACTTCCTTAGTATCCGATTGTTGTACGGAGACAGCAGACTATATTAAGCGGTGGGTAATATTACCCGCCTACATTATCCGTGTAACAACAAATCCGGACAAGAGCTATACTAGTGTAGCCGACATGCCGTATATTCTAACTCAGTGGTCTCCAACCCGGTCCTCAAAGGTCCGCTGTAGGTGCAGGATTTCATTCTAACCAGACAAATGACAACACTTTTTCACCAATCTGATGTTTTACAAGTGCGATCACTTGATTGCAGTCAGATGCTGCTTGTTTTAGCAGAAACCTCATTGGTTCAACTATACGTGCTTGATTGGCAGGAACAAAAACCATGACGCACAGCAGCGGGCCTTTGATGTTCAAACAATACATTGTGCAGGCCTAGTAACCAGTCAATAGCAGGGCACAAAAACCAAATAAACAGGCACATTCACACCTACAAACAATATGGAGTGTTCAATAAGACTAACATGATGTATTTGGGATGTGTGATTAAAGTAGAGTACCTTGTAAAAAACAACAGATGCAATTCTTTTTTTTTTTGCAGTTTTATAACAAAGTAAACATTAATAACATTGTCAACTTCTGACCTAGTATGCATACTACAGCTTTTGCACATCTGTTCAGCTGGAAATCATTTTTTGACATCATAAACACATTTTATGACTGAAATAACACAATAATAATCTACAAGTATTTTTTTCAGACATCTGAAAGAGCGTTGCTAGTTAAGACTAATAAAACAAACAGATAAAACATCAATGGTTGACTCCACATGTCACCCATCTGAACAGTGCAAAGCTTTGTT
Source organism: Corythoichthys intestinalis (assembly GCF_030265065.1). Taxonomy (NCBI): domain Eukaryota; kingdom Metazoa; phylum Chordata; class Actinopteri; order Syngnathiformes; family Syngnathidae; genus Corythoichthys; species Corythoichthys intestinalis. The sequence goes on along the minus strand of NC_080414.1, from coordinate 35,039,166 downwards.
CGAAACATATTTGGACAGCACTGTACCAGAAAGGAGGTATGATATAAACCACCATGACCCAATCGTAACAAGAAACACTTAAAAAAAATGAATGAAATGAATTAAAAAAATTAGGGAATAGTATATTTTCTCTTATTTACTGTTTGACTATTTGTATTACTTTAACACACCCAATTTAAAATAAATAGCATTTATATCATGGTTTAAGAAAAACAAGCCAAATATATTTGATATTATGAACAGTTGGAGTTGGAATGATTACAACTTGCAGCGCCAAGACAACGGGCAGATAAGGACAGAAAGATACAGGACGCCTTCTGGCCACGGAAGCCCAACGCGCGTGTCATGCTGACTGAACAAGACTGACGCTGACAATCAGGTGATAGGCAAGACATCTCCAAGCCCACGTCTGCACCCTCAAATCCTGCAATTAGCTTTTCCGGACAGTCCAGAACAAATGGCAGGACATCTTGTCTTGCTACAAGGAACATCTGATAAGGAAGAACCCGCAACCGAGGAGTGAACACTCAGCACTTGCGTGCCGTTGAGGATGGCGAAATCCTTAACTCTCGTTGCCTGACAACAGTAATCCTCCTGTCCAATCCATAAACAGACAAAAATACTAAACAATGCCCAAACACACCCTTTTTCCGGACTACAGCTCACCTCACCAGAGCCTTTAAAAGACTGAATGTTTACCTAATTGTTGTCATTTTTCTCAAGAATCTTTTGTTTACTTGTGATATGGTGACCATGGATACTTGCCTGGGTCTCTCTGTGCTCTGTGACTGCTGCCAACTTGGAATAAATTGTCAACTTGTGTTTTGAAGCCTTTTTCCGGCTGTTAAAATGGGGTTAAAACTAAGGTGAAGGCAGTCTTTTGGTCAGATTCTCGGAGTTCTGCCGGCCCGGGTCGTTGGAATTGCGCTAGTGCGGTTCGGCTGGCAATCTGGCTGAAAGGTCCAATTCGTTCAATTTGCTTAATGTTAGCTGCCTATGACCAGTGTTGTTAATAACGGCGTTAGAATATAACGGCGTTACTAACGGCGTTATTTTCTTCAGTAGTGAGTAATCAAATTAATTACTTTTCTCATCTTGGCAACGCCGTTACCGTTACTGAGGCGGGAAAGGAGTGCGTTACTATGCGTTATGATGTTGGTTGACTGACGCGAGAAAAGTCTGAAAAAGACGGAGTCACGGGGACAAGAGAGCAGAGCGGGAGTGGGGAGGAGGCAAAGGAGTGTGACGCCGTTGCAAACGCGATGCTACTATGCTAGGTGGCTCCAATAATACCTGACTGTAGTACCGATAGCCTACAAACTACGGCCACATAATGCTTTGGTAGATGTCATATATACAGAACTAGATGAAAATGAATGACACGGCGCCATTAGTACATATATAATAAAGAACTAGATGCGTTAGTAAACAGCCGCCATCTTAAAGCAGTAGACTTCTCTGTTTTATGAAAACCTTCCTAGCGAACCTAAGGAACTTTTTATCTAAAACGCTCCTAAAGCGGCAAAACTTAACTTAAATCTATCTTTAAATGATGAAACAGTTTTAAAACGAAAAAAGACAGAGGGAACTAATGCAATAACGGGAGCAATTTTAACAACTTTAACGGTTGATTCACAACATTAAATGACTTAAAAGAATTGGGCTAGGGCCAATTGTCCCCAAAAACCCTTTGAACTTCACATTGTGTGACCTTTTTATTTATTTACTTATTTTTTTATTTTTTTGAGAAAAAAAAAGAAAATTACCACCAGTTACTTTGCCAAGTAACTAATTACTCTTACATTCAGGTAACTGAGTTACTAACGGAATTACTTTTTGGGAGAAGTAATTTGTAACTTTAATTAATTACTTTTTAAAAGTAAGATTAACAACACTGCTTATGACACAGCTACTACCTATTATGTTCCAAATGGGGCGCTCATTCTTGGACGTGTGGGGCTGGCCTTACACAACAAGATGATATGGTCACTGAATTCAGGTAGAATGACACCCAACAGGATAATCGTTCCATATTCTCTTGCTAGACCAACTAAACATACACTGGGGAGAAATCTCCAGGCTCGAACACAACTTTCCCTCCGGGATAATAATACCCTTGTTGATTGCCCTTATGGCATTATCAGCAGGAGACAATGACCTCACGGAGTTTCGCTTGCTGGATACCTTTATTGCCAGATGGGTTTTGTGGTGCAAAAAAATACGACCGGCCGCGTCGTCATCCACTCACTCCACACTACGAGGCATGTGCACACTGCGCTCTTGGGCACATAGAAAGCAGATGGAAGAAGGCACTTCTCACAACACCGTCAATCTTTTCATCTCTGTGCAAAACGGTGTGTATTAAGGGTTTATTTACTCTCTTGATATCGTTTGCTTGGTGCAAATAAGCCCTGCATCATAGAGAGGAGAGCACCACTGCCACCTACTGCAGTGGCTGAGCAATTCCACTTAATTGTAGTACGGCTAACAATTTAAAAAAAAAAAAGCTTGATCTTAATGGTCACATGCGATCTCGATGGCATCGGGATGACCCCACGTACCAGCTTTTGTTCTGATCCATTGTGATCTGCACGTATAACAGAGGAATAGTCATTTTAATTCCACAATTAATGACTAAACGGTAACAATTCATTTGACAGTGGCGTCATAAGACCAGCATAATTATGACATGACACTGTCAAAGGCATTTATGAATGCTTATGACAGATGTCATCAGGTGTCATCCGGCAAATTGTGTCACTTTTGAATGGATGTAAAAGATGTGAACTGAATGTAATTTGAGTCAGTGACAAAATCTTCCGGATGACACTTAAAGTGCGTATGACACCAAAAAGCATGTTTATTTCATATTTCACACGGTGTTTTATGCTCCTGAATGAAATGGACCGCTTGGATGTGTGTGGAAGTGATCGTTTTATATATTCAATTTTTAAATCCCGTGCGATTACAAAGTAAACACTACAAATTTTCTTTAAATAAAGGAATATTTACTTACGTTTGATCATGTAGAAAAGTTCTCCTCAGATACATCCTGCCATGTTAGCTGCACAACAACTGCAGCCGCTCTCTCACTGTTTACGTCTTCGCCATGTAGTTAAGCATTAATTTACGCCATATTCGTGTTTACCATGTTGCAGCCAGGCGCTCCTCGGCGGTAATTCTCCAGCTGCTTCCTTTCTTTCGGCAAACACGCTCTCCTGTCCGCAGCAAGGGACAGGTTGTAACTTGCTCGCTGCTGGGCGGGTTGCCGATCGACAAAGACAATTTACAATCCCGCCGCCGTGTGACATGGTCTTGGGTAGTTTTGAGTGATTTTTCGCTCGGTTCGGGTTAGCATGTCGGCGAGCTGTCACGCCTTCTGGTTTGTTTATGCTGTCCAAAGCCGGGGCAGGGAATTGACAAAAGCTGTACTAATTCTGGTGGCATAAAATGCCATTCGGGTGGTGCGACAGTAAAGGTGAAATGGATGGTTTTGACCATTATGGTGTAATTTTGCCATGTCGTACTGAATAAATGCATTTACATTTCATATTCTATTTAGCAGAAGACTGTTATTTGTCATGACCATACCATTTATTCAGCAATTGGGGAAAAAAACTTGGATAAAAAGAATATCCTGTAAAAATATTGGCGTAGAGAGACTGAAACAATGACATTTTGTGGCTCTCTTCGTCACATTTTCCTCGTTCTGAATAATTCCCCCTCAATGGGCTGAATTGTAACTCAGATGAAAACATGACCCTGCCGACGTCATCCTCCTGTTGGGGACGCTAGAGCCCTATAATGGTAGGCGTGGCTAACCGGCAGATTAAAAGACCCATTTCTCGTCATCTGCGCTTTGCCAAATTGTTGTATATCGAATCATCTCAAAATATGATACTAATTCACATAATAATGCTATTTAAGACTTTTTTCTCCTGTCGTACGCACTTTAAAGCAACACTAGATAACTTTTCAGTTTTGGTCGATTTTAGAGACGCAGGTGGACAAAAGCGATAGTGTATTGCCTTAAGGAAGACTGTATTTTCCATGAAAGTTTTGGCTAAACAAGAGCATATGACGATGTTGAAAATAATAAACGTTTGATTTTGTACAGTATTCTGCTCTCAATCGACGAGTAAAATACGAAATGTTTAATTATGAGTAGGTGGTTAAACGATTGAACAGCCAGTCGCGCACATCTGTAATTCTTGAGTTCAGATCTCAAACATTAAGTTGCACCGGACAATACAAGATTTTATTCAAATAGCGCCTGTCTTTCTCCTGGTTGCCTGCTGCGCTCTTCAAAAGGTAGCCGATCGATAAAAATATTAATCCGTTTTTAAAATGGATCGGGCAAATCCAAGGGTGTAGGTTTGGTCTGAACATTGGTAGGGACGATATAACAGCATAATCTGCATGTACACTTTTTGCTGGGGACAAGACATTAATAAGACCTGATTGAGTGAATTGGGGTCAGGGCTACATTTCTCACAAATATCAACCTAATTTATTGATAGGCTAAATGATCAATGCAAAATAAATCTACTAACTTTCATATGTAATGGTCCAGGTGATAAACCGTTCGATAAACCTTTGTTTTCAAAAATACTTAAGAAACATTTTGAAACATAAATGTCTGGACTGTATTAGCAAATTTAAAATGCAATATTAGAACATAACTTAAATTACATTAACATACACAATAAATACAAACTTGTTAGTAATTTGTTAAGTATCCAGGAATGCAAAAAATAAACATTTGTCTTAAGACCACTCACCATTGTCTTTCTAAATAAATTAATTGATTATAACTGAAAAAACGTCTTAGGGAAGAACAAAAATAAATAAAAATGGAGCCTGCCTTCAGATGAAACACTACTGCTTTTGTCCACAAGCTCCTTTGCTTTAAGGCCACATAAATAAAACAAAAATGACAATTGGGGAGATGGGAGTAAACCTAGGTTCACTACATTCCTCACAATTTAAGGAGAGAACACATACAGGAGGACACTTCTCTCTAAGCAGCTTCCTACTCGAGTTTTGCAGGTTAGCAAATTCACACAGTTTAATGTCAAGCTAACTCTGATGCAGGTCGGATTTTCAGTAGCAAAATGGGTGGCTCCTCCACCTCCACAACATTGACGTCTTTTTACATTACTTAGAGTGGCTGCTGGTGCTGGTGCTGCTGGCTGAAAAAAAACAAAAACTCCTCTATGAAGGGGGCGGAGGAGGTGGCATGTTGTCAACATGTTGTATGAGTAATCAACCAATCAAACGTGTTTGAGGGGGAAAAATGGCACATTCAGGAAATGAAAAGGGGTAAATCTAATTCTGAACATAATTAATATAATTCACTTAATAATAGTAGGATCAATTCTATCCTTACGTCATATGGTAAGACAATCTAAATGACCTATATAACTGAAGTCATTATATAATGCAAATAAGGTTGCTTAAAAGTTGGTGGAGATAATTTGATCATCCTAAAAAGTTGCTAGTGTTATGTCCCTAGTGTCCCTATGCAAAACTAGGCCCATGGGCAAATCGTTAGGATTCGGAAAGGATCTTTGAACAGAACCGGACGAAACAAAATGAAACAAAACAAGGTAAACTTCATGTGTTTTTTTATTTTTTATTTTTCATGATTTGCTCCAAATGAGACAGCAAGGAGCTCAACTCAAGTCGCTGACAAAAGCTTTTAAAACACTTATGTTTAAAGATTGCCTCAGGGTGACTACTCTTAAGTTATAACCCGTTCATGCTCCGTCAAATTTTAGTGACAAGATAACGTGAAAAACAAAATGATAAAAAAAAAATATATATACTGTACTGTACTGATGAGATGATATCTTTATGGGATGGCTGCCACGTTACATTTCATTTTCAAAACAGGATGGCTGCCACATTACATTTCATTTTCAAAGCAGCACCGAATTTAATAACATTCGCTCTAGAATTCATCCCTAGCCAAAGAAAATTTCCTTGATTACTATCAAGGAAATTCATTTAAGGAACAATTTCACTGTTAAATGAGTTGCTCCTTCCTTAAGATTATCTTCCAAGTATAGCACCAACAGAAAATGTAGCAACATGACTGGAGGAGCTTCTGTTCTGTATTGGTTTTGGTGACTTGAAAGGGCTTTTTTGTTTTGTCATCTTTTAAATGAAAAAAAAAAAAAAAAAAAAAAAAAAACAATATTTACATAACTGCTTTCTGGTTTATGATTTTCCCTTTAGAGGGCTGTTTTTTTTCCAGCCAAATAAGAGTTTTACATGAAAATAAATAACCGTTAAAAGCTCCAGCTCATGAGACCTCGGGGAACATACATTTTTGCCGTACTAGAATAAAGTGTAATCTGCATATCCACTCATTGGGTGGCAGTGGCGCTCTCATTTTCAGAGTGTGCGCAATATTTTTTAACCAAACGAGCACACAGCAACGAGCGCGCATATATGAAGACCAAAGACAAGGAAATATGACGAAGCATACAGTGCCCTCCATAATTATTGGCACCCCTGAAAAAGATGTGTTTTTAGCTTCTAATATTTTTTTTTTATTCGAATATTCAAAAAATATTCAAAAAATTAATGTGACCAAAGCACACGGTCCCAGTTGAAGCCTGGGACCGTGTGTATTTTTGTGTGAGACCAAAATTGAGCTTTTTGGCAACAAACACTCTAAGTGGGTCTGGCGTGCCACCAAAGATGCGCATGCTGAAAAGCACCTCATAGCCACTGTGAAGTATGGGGGTGGGTCAGTGATGCTGTGGGGCTGTTTCGCTTCCAAAGGCCATGGGAACCTTGTTAGGGTGCATGTGATCATGAATTCTTTGAAGTACCAGGACATTTTAAATCAAAATCTGTTGCCCTCTGCCCGAAAGCTGAAGATGGGTCGTCACTGGGTCTTTCAGCAAGACAATGACCCTAATCATATGGCCAAATCTACACAGAAATCGTTCACCAGACACAAAATCAAGCTCCACCCATGGCCATCTCAGTCCCCAGACCTTGTTTTGTTGGCAAAAGAGGGTTGTACAAAGTATTAACACCAGGGGTGCTAATAATTGTGACACACATTATTTGATGTCAAATATTTTTTTCTTTATGTGGGATTTTTCCCCCACTGAATGAATGCACTTGTATTGAAGGTTGGATTTTTCTTTTTTTTCCCCATTAAGGTCCCCTATTGTTTGAGTAAAAAAAAATATTAGAAGCTAAAAAACATATCTTTTTCAGGGGTGCCAATAATTATGGAGGGCACTGTATGTAGCATATGGCTTGACTTTTAATACAGTGGTAGGTGAGGAAAGACCTTAATGTTTACTGTGTCTAAAAATGTTGGCAGCGGACAGCATGAAGCCAAATCGATTAAGACGTCACTTAAAGACATGAGACCCTAATCTCATTGATAAACCGCTTGATTTTTTTTCAGCGAAAACGTTCCGATTATTGTTAACAATCATCGCACTTTGTCATCAGACTCATTTACATCAGTAAACCATCGAGCGCTGATATTGCCTGCAGCAAAAATAAAAACTGTTCCTCTGTCCAATGACAATGTCGTTTTTGTTCAGTTAAGTCAAATTGTTTTGCAGATTATTTTCATATTCCATTTATCACAAGACTATTATTTGTCATGACCATACCATTTATTTAGCTATTGGGGGAAAATAGAGAGCACTATACTCGGCTTATAGCCCTCTTCATGTGCGGTGTTCTGTCAAATTTCCTGACTGATCAGGTACTGCAACTTTGTGTTAAAAATAGCCGCGAATACAGTGATTACAAAGTTAACACTACAAACTTCCTTTAAATAAAGGACTACATTCGTTTGATCATGAATAGGCTTGTAAAAAGCTCTCCTCATACACATTAGCTGCACGTTAGCTGCACAACAACTGCAGCCGCCCTCCTCCACTGAGTATCTCGCTGTTTACGACTTCGCCGTGTAGTAAAGCACTATTTTGCCATATTCGTGTTGACCATTTGGCAGCTACACGCTGCTCCGACGTCGGCCGGTTTGTTCCGCGGTCATTGTCCAGCTGCTTCCCCGATGAGCTCTCCTGTCAGTAGTAGCAGGGGAACGAGCTGTAAATTGCTCTCCGCCAGGCGGTTTGCCGATCAGCGAAGACAATCGACAAGCCAGTTGTCATGTCAAATGATCCGGGCTAGTTATGTGTGTTTTTCCGCTTCGAAGACTCTGAAACATCACTCGGTTCGGGTTAGGATGTCGGCTAGCTGTCACGCCTCTTGGTTTGTTTACATTCTCCGAAGCCGGGGACCGAAAATGACATAAGCCTGATTTAGGTGGCATAAAATATCGTTCGGAAAGTGCGACAGTAAAGGTGAAGTCGACAGTTTTGACCATTATGGAGTAATTTTGCCATGTCGTCTTGAATAAATGCATTTTTATTATTTCATATTCCATTTAGCACAAGACTGTTATTTGTCATGACCATGCCATTTATTTAGCTATTGGGGAAAATACTTGGATAAAAAGGATATCATGTAAAAATATTGGAGTAGAGAGACTGAAACAATGACATTTTGCGGCTCTCTTTGTCACGTTTTCCTCGTTCTGAATAATTCCCCTCAACGACTGACTGCTCCTTCTTAATCCATTTATTTAGCTATTGGGGAAAAATACTTGGATAAAAAGAATATCCTGTAAAAATATTGGAGTAGAGAGACTGAAACCATGACATTTCTCTCTTTGTTACATTTTGTTCATTCTGAATAATTACCCCTCAATGGGCTGAATTGTAAATCAGATGAAACCATGACCCTACCGATGTCATCCTCCTGTTGTGGACGCTAGAGCCTTATAATAGTAGGCATGGCTAAACAACGGATTAAAAGACTAATTTCTTGTCATCTGCTCTTTGCCAAATTGTTGAATATACAGTAGTCGAATCGTTTCAAAATATGATTGTAATTCACATAGTAACACATAATAATGCTATTTAAGACTTTTCTTTATCCTGTCGTACGCACTTTAAATAAAACATTAGCTCAAACAAAAACATGGACGATGTTGGTCTTAACAGGGAGCAGGTGGATTCAGCCATGTGAAATGAGTTATGTCATATTTACTGTCACCACTAGAGGGAAGTGTATCTACCTAAATCAATAAAACTGAATGCAAACACTTTCAAAACAAACCATTACAACGCCACTTTAATTAAACGAATACTCAAAGCAGCAAAATTTAATTTGAATCTTTTTTTCTAATCGAATTACTCGAGTTAATGGATTAATCGTTGCAGCACTAAAAATAGGCCATTCATTTATGGTCCGCGTAATACTCCGATTTGCCTTACATTGAGTAAAATAAGGTAACTTAATCATCATGAATGTTTGACTTATTCTGTCATACAATGGCTTCTATAGGTTTTTATTTTTTTTTCAAATGTTGACACATTTGGACCATACAAATTCTTATTAATACAGTGAGTTAAACATTTTCATTAGTGTTCCATACACATTCCTATTAATACAGTGAGTTAAACATTTTCATTAGTGTTCGCCCCTATCATCACACAATGTGATCATGGTATGGACTACTAATTTCATGCATGTTGTGTTTGGCATAAATAAATATAAAGCAGACCATAAAATTTGTGCATACGCACTGATTAGCCCTGTGGAGACTTCACAATGTATCCCATATATACATGCATGCTAAATTTCCATGTGTAACACATTTGTAGGAGGGCTTGTTTGCGTTGACAGTTGTAAATTCCCTCCCTCAAGCTGTCAGCAAGGTGTATATTTGGCAAGTCAGATGTGTTCGCGCATCAAGGCCTCAAGCTGTGGGGGAATCTCTTCATATCCCAGCATGTGTAAATTGTACAAATGTGTGTGACCTATATGTGATTTTCATTTGTTATTAGTGTATGAACGCTGTGGGAGAGCAAGGACTATTTCAAGGATCTGATTACAGGAGAGTGATTAGTTGATAGATATTGACGTCTTGCTGCTAAAATGATGCTAATAGGAGGCACAGCAAGTCATCATACTTGCAGATTACTTGCAGCAGATCACATGACTGAGCTGTGTAAGTGCGCAACTGAAGTTAGATGAGGACCTCTCAGTCTTCAGCTTCCACTGGGACGGATCTGTTCCAATGTTTTCTTCTGGAAAATTCATTTTGGAACATTAGACATGTACGCAGCTGGGCCAGTTGTTATGTCATTAGTTTAGAGTGGCAAAGTAGATAAACTTACAGCCATAGTTGACATTAACATTATTTGATATTGTGGAACATCCTCACTCATTAGTGTCCGGCATGTCTATTTGAGCACATGTTTTGTGCCAGTGATGCAGATAAATCTTTGCAATTGCTTCTATAAAGACTCAAGAAAGTCCATGTTTATTAATCTAATTGTATATTCTTAACATCACATAATTGATTGTAGCTTTGCATGTAATGGAAATGGTACCATCTATACTATTCCTTTTTTTTCAATGGCGTTTTTTTGGAGCGCCGCCCAGCCAAAACTGTTTCACCCATCGACACTGTTCATACAGAAAAACAACCGTTTTTTCTCATGCGACGCGGGATCTCTATTGTTTGATACCCCAAAAATGATCGTTCATCCAAGATTGTTTTTTTTTTTTTTTTAAACAGAAATTTAAAAATGCTACTTGACCTACATTTTTTGTCCAAATCCCATCATTTATACCTTAAAAAAAATCAGGACACTAAGTGGCAAAGCTGGGAAAAAAATATCTGCGATATATCACAATCCTTTATGTCCCAATACCAAGTATCGATACTTTTTTCTGACTATCAATACTGTGTATACTTCTAATGTGCCAACGCATCGCCGGCCACAAGCCAACAAACTAGAGATGTCCGGAACCCTTCTTACTTTGTTTAAAAAATATTAAGGGAAATCTAGTGTGCAAGCATCCACTTTCATTACTGTTGCACTGTGTTCATGGTCCTGTCATAATCGTTAGTGTTATTTGTTTGTTTGTTTGTTTTTAAATAAAGTTATTCTGACCCATAATGCACTACAAAGAAGGCATAACAAAAGATGGCTAAGAGGAAAGGTTGTTTGCCCCTTTTTATAGGAGTAATAGTTAATTACTAATTACACTAATTTTTGGACTATAAGGCGCACCTGACTATAAGCCGCCATCCATCAAATTTGACACGAAAACGGCATTTGTTCATAGATAAGCCACACTGGACAATAAGCCACAGCTGTCCTCACTGTATTATGGGATATTGCCACCAAAATATATTAACCGGTAAATCTTTATCTGACAGCGGTATTATAAGACTGTGACAAGACCAAATGCTTCATTGCTTCAATAAGCTTCATTTGGCCATCACTGATCCCTTGTGGGAGACCGTCAACCTCTGCTGCAACTACCTGTCAATACTGTTGTCGTCCCATCATGCCTCCTAGCATGCATTGCAGCGCTACAGAAGTAAATAACAATCAAAATTCACGTTCTGTGTTAATTTTTTCTTTAGTTACTGTTCCAATTTTTTCATTAATTGCTAGTTATGGTATTTGGTAACACTTTGACAGTAGTGCCTTGAGACTGTCATAAGACCATCATAATTATGAAATGACACTGCCATGAGCATTAATGAAGGCTTATGACAGATGTCCTTTCCTGTCATCTGGCAAATTATCTCACTTTTCAATGGATGCAAAAGATCCGAGCTGGACATAAATGGAGTTAGTGGCATAATTTGCCGGATGACACTTATTATGACTGTCTTACGACATTGCTGTCAAATAAAGTGTTACCTATTAACCCAAATAAATCAACAAATGTGCTGCACTGGACTATAAGCCGCAGGATTCAAAATCAGGATTCAAAATGAGAGAAAAAAGTAGCGGCTTATAGTCCGAAAATTACGGTACATATGCCTACTAAAAGAATATGGGAAAACCCTTCGGCAGTGTATCAAATACTTGTTCTCCCCACTGTACGTGTAAATGTTTTCTCCGTGAGCTTTTCAAAAATAAACATCTTCGTGAAAGTGCACTCCTGTGAAATGAATGTGTAATATTACACCTCTGTGAAGTCTCAATATCTACAAAACGATAGCAGCACCAATGAATTGTTTTACACCACAAACGTAACATAAACGAATGGCACCATTTCGTGTACATCTTGCAATAAATGAGGGGTTGTGTGACGTCATCCCTTGAAATGAATATCTCACTATCTCAAAAACGATAGCAGCACAAACGAAACTTTTTACTGCATAAACTAAGCAGAAACAATTCACACCATTTTTAATCAAAATGTGGGGCTGGTTGCCCTTAGATTGACCTATAAAAAAATTATAAATATCTTAAAAATGATAGCAGTACAAACAAAACTTTTTTTTACAGCACAAACGTAGCACAAACGATAGACAACCTTTTTATTTACTGTATATTTGCGTCTGATGGAGGGCCAACTTCACGGAGGTTAATATTACATCTTTTTAGACATGCTGGACGAGCTGCTTATCTTCACGAGGGTCACGGGTGTGCTGGAGCCAATCCCAGCTAACTATGGGCAGTAGGCAGGGTATACCTTGAATCGGTTGCCAGCCAATCCCAGGGCTCAATTCGATATTTTACTGTAAATGAAATATTAGAGAGCTCAACCTGTTGATGAAAAAATTGACTGAGTCATCATAGCATTCTACCATTTTAAGCTAGCTTTGGTAAATGTCTTTCATTACCGTAATGCATAGCTGTCATTTATTTATTCATTTAATAGGTCACAGCACACATTGATTAACATCTCTTGGATACATCCAAAAGATGTAAATATGCCGGATTATAGCAAAAATGCTAATTTACATCTGCAATCCCTAGGTAGGTAACACAAAGACATGAAAAAGACAACAAAAAAACAAAACAAAAAAAAAAAGGTTACAATAAAACAGCACAGTACAATAGGTTACAATGAACTTAAAAGTCAGTGTGTGATAAAATCATTGAGTATAGAAACATTTAAGCACCCCTGAGTGTCATGAAAGATTTTATTTGTTTAAAATTGTTCAGGTTAAATTTCACTATATGAATTTTAAAAGACAGTGTGGAATCAATTGTCACTCCAAGGTACTTGAAATGAAAGACAATTTGTAGTTCCTGTCCTCCCAAAAATACACCTGAATGTTTGATGTCCAAAGGTTTCTTTGTAAACATCATACGAACAGTATTAGATTTGTCTATTAGAAGGCAAGATTTGTAGAGCCAATCAATTATTTATAGGAACTAGTGTTGCACCGATACCGTTTTTTGGCCCCGATAACGATACCTGGCTTTGCAGTATCAGCCGATACCGATACCATACCGATACCACTTTGTTTGAAATATATATATATATATATATATATATATATATATATATATATATATATATATATATATATATAAATTTCAAACAATAAACCTAAATAAACCTTTGGCTCTCAAAGGCCGAAATAGTTCTAAATCTGTGAAATTAAAACATGTATATTACTAGCCCAACAGTAAGAAAGTAAACATACAATGAATTAAAAATGAATAAACCTTTTTAAACCCTGAATTTTGGTTCTCAAAGGCCAAACAGTGCAACTTTCATTAAAATTAATGTTAATTAATAATAATTGACCACGGCATCCTGTCTATTAGCCTCCCTCTCTGTGCACCAGCAGTGAACAAGCTAGTTAGCTTAGCTTACTTTGCTTACTTATACAGCACTTTTGAATAGGCTTGCCACCCGTCCTTTGAAATAAGGAATTGTTTAGAATTGGGAATTAAAAGTCTATTAAACCAATGCGGAATATTTATAAATACATACATTTCTAGATATATTTCGTATAGGTGGCAACCCTACTTTTGAAACATGTCTCACATTACTGCGGCATTTCTTTCAGTAAAAGAAAATAAAAGTAAAGTAGATGAAGTTAGATGACCAATGTTTGTTGCTCCAGTCCAGCCCCCCTGATGTTTTAACAGGTTCGAGGTATTGAAACGGGCCGATTTAACTCCACCTCCCCAAACTTTCAGGCCCCAAATCCTGCACGCAGCCGTTGTACTAGACGGAGATTATAAAATGAAATATTTCCAGACCGCCGACATTTTCCTCTTGTAGTTTGTTCGTCCTACATATGTAAAAGCTGCCCCGGCATTGGTTAAGAGCGGCTATTGGCCCTTTCTCATTGGTCTGGAGCAGGCCGATAGCGATAGCTGCTTGGCATGCAAAGTGATCACGTGTCATCACACATTACAGAGTGTTGTGAGCGTCGGGAGAAAAAAAGGTTGCTGTCAAGTGTTATAATACTGGACCGGTAAATGTATCGACGCCCTCTGTGTTGGTACTCGCCGATACCACCATTTTGGGCCAGATCGGCCCCCCCGCCGATACTGGTATCGGTATCGGTGCATCTTTAATAGGAACCATAGCTAATGTGAGAGCAGAAGCTGCGTCTTGAGTATTTTTTGCACTAGTGAAGATGACAGCATCATCAGCGAAAATTGAAATTGAGTGTTTACACATGAATTTGGCAAGTCATTAATATACAAAGAAAATAACAGTGGGCCAAGTATTGACCCCTGATGCAGGCCAACAGGGTCATCTAGAAATGTTGATTTGACACTGTTAATTGAGACACACTGTCTCCTGAATTCAAAATAAGATTTTCGTCACTGACTTGCATCCAATGAAAAATTCAAATGGGTCAATTTAGACAGAAGAATTTAATGATTCACGGTGTCCAATCCTTTTCTCAGATCAACGCAAGGTTTGGTGTCTAACATGCGTTTGATCTTTTCTATAAAAAGACAGTTTGCAAACTCTGTGGAATGATTTTCCCGGAAACCAAATTGCATTATATGCAAAAGACAACTGTCTTTATTTAGTTGTTCATTTATAATTTTTGCTGATTCATGAGAATCGCCTATGTGCATTATCATCATCAGCAGCAACACTCCAAAAAGTGACATATAAACTCTCTATTTGGCCAAGGTGTGAGGTGGTTTTGTCATGGAAATTCCACTAGCAACAAGGACTGATGGGAAACGTGTTCCGCATTCCAACCATCCCTGCATCAGTACATTCAGGCCTCCTAATTATGTATTACGGGTGTTAATGAGCCGTGGCTTTGATTGCCAAACATTAGCTCGCCTCCGTCTCTGAGCTTATCAGATTTTTATTGGATCCTCACTGCGTGAACTGAATCTCTTACGCTGATGCATCTGCCAGACAGGCTTGTGTGGGATTCAAAGAAAAAAGGATTCATTGTCACAATGTGGCAGTGTGTATACAAGCACAAATAAGTGTGTAGTCAATAAACAACTTCAGTACTTGAGCTATATGAGGTGATCAAGATCATAGAAACACCAAATCAATTGTACTATAATGCTTGTTTTTTAAAAGTATGATTTTACATAAGCAGTGATCAATATTTTATTTCGCATTCTCACTAGTCAAACGTTTTATGTGTTTTAATTAGCACTTTTTAATTCCAACAGAATTGTTCTGACTTTTTGATGCATTAATTATATTAGGCTTTGTTCAAACGTGGCTAGAAAATTCAATACAGAAGGATTTTCTGGGCAAGGAAACACACAGAGGTTTCAACTTATGACAGTCATTAAGGCGTCAGTAAAACCGCAGTGGTTTACTACAGCCAAGTCCTAGTGTTTGTTTTTCACATTCAAATTAAAGAAGTCTAATACCGATTCAGTGACACTTTTTCAAAAATACATTTTTGTCATGAAGTGCAGTGCAGAACCAAGATAAACCATCTTTCCAATTTAAAACTTTGTTTTAGGGGTGCCCACACTTGTCTTGCCTCATGGGTAACTTTACAAAATGACCAATACAAAGAAACGCTGTCGACTAGGAGTGGGATGATTATACGATACACTGCTGGCCAAAAAAATTGGCACCCCTGCAACTCTGTCAGATAATGCTGAATTTCTCCCAGAAAATGATTGCAATTACAAATGTTTTGGTAGAAATATCTTCATTGATTTTGCTTGCAATGAAAAAACACAAAAGAGAACGGGGAAAAAAGATTAAATCATAATCATTTCACACAAAACTCCAAAAATGGCCCGGACAAAAGTATTGGCACCCTTTGAAAAATCATGTGATGCTTCTCTATTTTGTGTAATTAACAGCACCTGTTATTTAACTGTGGCACATAACAGGTGGTGGCAATAACTAAATCACACTTGCAGCCAGTTAAAATGGATTAGAGTTGACTCAATCTCTGTCCTGTGTCCTTGTGTGTACCACATTGAGCATGGAGAATAGAAAGAAGACCAAACAACTGTCTGAGGACCTGCGAAGCAAAATTGTGAGGAAGCATGGGCAATCTCAAGGCTACAAGTCCATCTCCAAAGACCTGAATGTTACCTGTGTCTACCGTGCACAGTGTCATCAATAGGTTTAAAGCCCATGTCACTGTGGCTAACCTCCCTAGATGTGGACGGAAAGGAAAAATTGACAAGAGATTTCAACAAAATATTGTGCAGATGGTGGATAAAAAACCTCGACTAACATCCAAACAAGTTCAAGCTGTCCTGCAGTCCGAGGGCATCTCACATTAGTGACACAACCCAAACACTACCACGATGCAAGCTGACGTACACTGCAGTCCCTGACAAAAGTCTTGTCACTTTTAATTATTCAATTGGTTTCAGAATGTCTCATATGAAAGCTAAGACCCTCCCAGATGATGTTGAATGTACAAAAATATATTTGTTTCACTGAAAAAAGATTGATGAAGTCATCAGGAACATCAAAGAAAGCAGTTTTGCATGCCTCCCAGAGTTCATCAACATTCTTGGGTTTCGTCTTCCATGCTTCCTCTTTCATCCTACCCCAGACATGCTCAATGATGTTCAAGTCTGGTGACTGGGCTGGCCAGTCCTGGAGGATCTTGATCTCCTTTGCCTAGGGGAAGTTTGAGATTGAAGTGTGCGATTAAGCACCATCCTGCTGCAGAATTTGTCCCTTTTTATGGTTAGGAATGTAAGAGGCAGCTAAGATTTGTTGATATTTCAGACTAGTTATGTTGCCTTACACCCTGCAGATCTCTCAGGGTGCAGACAATTAAAAAACCGTGTGGCATTTTCCAAGGCCCACAGCCTGTCAAAAGGAAGGACGCTGGAAAAGTGGGAAAAGGTGGATTTTTCAGATTTATCTTCCATTGAATTACACCACAGTGGCCGCAAATGTTGCAGGAGACCTACTGGAGCCCGCATGGATCCGAGATTCACTCAGAAAACAGTGAAGTTTGGTGGTGGCAAAATCATGGTCTGGGGTTACATCCAGTAAGGGGGTGTCCGAGAGACCAAACCAATTGAATAATTAAAAGTCAGGTTACTAGCAATTTTTTCTACAAAAAGGATAAACGACAAGACTTTTATCAGGGACTGTACATACAATATGAAAATGTCACGCATTGTGAACATATGACACAAAGGATGACGCATTTTCGTCTCGTCGTTGTCTGGTCAGACGAAAACTGGCATTCATCTCGTTATGTTCTAGTCTGCCTAGCCACGTTTTTAGGTCGTCATGTCATCGTCGTGAAAAATATTTTTGTTGACGAAATATTTTTGTTTTTTTGTTGACGAAAAAACACTGCTACCAATTCTGCACAGTTTAACCAATGAGGTTTCTGCTAAAACAAGCAGCACCTGACTGCAATCAACTGATTACACGTGTAAGACCCCAGATTGGGTAAAACATTTTGTCTTGTTTGTTTATAGTTTGGACACCCCTGCTTAGAACTGTACCGATGCAGCTTTTTTTTTTTTTTTTTTTTTTTACATCATAACGAGGACGACGTGCTGGAGCTGAGTTTGCCTGATGCAAACACTGTGTGAAGGGGCTTTCACACCTGCTCATTTACTGTCCTTGAATATGTCTCTCAGTGTTGGGCTCCTGGTTATTTCCAAAACAGCTGATCACAGGCGATCCTTCACCGAGACTGTTGAGGTATGAAACCTCCCTCTGTGTTTGCATCAAAATGTGAGACAAAAAAAATGGATGAATGATTTTATGATTTCTCTGAGTGCAGGACTAGGCAAGGTTGTAGAATTTTCTCACAGTACTTTATTGTAATATGTTCAAAGTGTGGGGGCCTTTTATCGTAAGCAGAATTCATATACTAAGCAAGTTGGATTAATGATTTATAATCCAAATAGCATATCCCAGTCCATCCCATATGAAACTTTTGAATCTTATTTTTAAATTTCAAAATATTTGTGTCTTATTCAGTGGTACATCGACATGCAATCGTTTCGACACACGATCTTTTCGACATCCGACGTAAAATTTGTCTCGCCATTTGTTTCTACATCCGATGACATGCTCAAAATACGACGATTTATGACAGCGCCGCAATTTTTTTGTTTTCCCGCAAGTCAGATGCTTGGCGGATTTTCTTGTGAGAGAAATCAACATGGGTTCTAAGAATGTTAGAGCAGGTGGTGAAAAAAAGGACGCTTGCCGTTGAAATGAAGATGGAGATGTTAGAAAAATAACGAGCGTGGTGTGCGCGTCCGTGAACTCACTAGACAATATGGCCGTAGAATGTCTACGATCTCGACGGTCCTCCTCTGACCTCCTTTCGCCAGTCTTTATAAGTTAAGGTGACAATTATTATGATTATAACGTCGCTTAAAAAATCGCCAGCTTTGTCAAGTTTTTAATGATTCTTATTTCATAACGTGTGCAACACAACATGCCAACTGTCCGCCGCAGCTGAGCATGAAAAAGCTTAAAAAGTCCTGTCTCACTCTGTCACGTCAGCCACGTGGTGCATTCAGGTACACCACGCAAAACACAGGCGCCACATTAGAACCCGATTCGTTACATTATTATTGGTACGATTATTATTCCGATTAATATATTATTATTCCGATTTTTATTCATAATTTAATTGTTTTGCTCGGTGTGATTACTATATTCAATAGTACGAGGAGTACTTATTAACGATTTAGCGTAGGTTTTCGGGCTGTGGAACGAATGAATGTAATTATCATTTTTATGGGAAAATCCTGCCCGACACACGATCATTTCGACTTACAAACAAGGTCCTGGAACGAATTAACTTCCTATGCAGAGGTACCACTTTGTCAATATTTAATGATAATTTATGCTGCACAAATTGTCATTCTCATAGAGTATGAAGGTGTTCAAGGGATTGCCTATATTTATATAGTGTCATTTTTAGTTTGTTATCTATTAATTAGGAATAAAAATGAGCACAAAACTGAAATATTAGGGCAGAAAATCAGCATCCACATCGTCAACAACACACTCCTCCCCTACAGGTCATTAAGCCAACAGATACTGATGTTAATTTACAATGACGTATTGAAAGGCGCGCTGCGGTTGCGTTCTCACTTCCCTTTCATCACAGCTGACACACTCGTCACCCATCTTTAATTAGACTGATGCTGAATCATTAGATCAGAAAGGACAGCTTTACCCGCTTCCCCAGTTTTCCCTTGAAATACCTGCCAAACCTCACACTTGGCTCAATCAATTTTTCGATGAAGTACAACACATATTTTTGTGTTATTCAATATTTTCTTTTTTACCAAAATGTACTCATAAGAGACATGCAAATAGACAAACACTGTTTTATATTGAATGAACTAGAATATAAAAACAAAAGCGCTAATGTGTATTTATAAAAATGAGTTGTTCGCTATTTATCAGCCAGAGACAGAACTTTGGCCTCCTATGAAATGTTTTCATGTTCTCTTTGCTTACTAGATGTTACAATTTTGTGGTCCAGAGGCAAGCACAATACATAAATTATACTGTACTCAACGCATATTATTTTTATGTCTGATCCGGTCAATTTGTTCATCCACTAAAAATGATGAAGCCCACGTATCTCACCGTGAGCAAGGGAGTAGGTTTGCATAGGGACGGTAGGGACATAAAACTAGCAACTTTTCAGGATGCTCAAATTGTCACCAGCAACTTTTAAGCAACCTTATTTGCATTATATAATGACTTCAGTTATATAGGTCATTTAGATCAGTGTTTTTCAACCTTTTCTGAGTCACGGCACGTATTTACTTTGGAAAAAATCTCACGGCACACCACAAACCAAAAATGTTCCAAAATTACTTTCTGTACAATATATTTATTTTAGGGCTGTCAAACGATTCAAATTTTTAATCGAGTTAATCACAGCTTAAAAAATAATTAATCGTAATTAATCGCAATTAATCGCAATTCAGACCATCTATAAAATATGCCATATTTTGCTGTAAATTATTGTTGGAATGGAAAGATAAGACTCAAGACAGGTATATACATTCAACATACTGTACATAAGTACTGCATTTGTTTATTATAACAACAAATCAACAAGATGGCATTAACATTATTAACATTCTGTTAAAGCGATCCATAGATAGAAAGACTCGTAGGTCCTAAATGATAAATGTTAGTAAAAGTTATAGAAATTTTAGATTAAAACCCCTCAATGTTTTCGTTTTAATAAAATTTGTAAAATTTTCAAACAAAAAATAAACTAGTAGCTCGCCATTGTTCAGCACCACCAATTCTCATGGTGCTCAAAACCATAAACTTAGTCGCACCCAAGCGCCAGCAGAGGGCGACAAAACTCCAAAAACACAAGTAACAAGTGGACATGGCACTGTACTGTCATTTTAATCTGTTTGAGCGGGGCATGTGTGTTAATTGCGTCAAATATTTTAACGTGATTGATTAAAAAAATGGATTACCGCCCGTTAATGCGATAATTTTGACAGCCCTAATTTATTTATAAAATAGTTTCTCAATATTTATACTTATCGGTACTCAGTGTGAAACTAGAGCCTGTTTAGATGAACCTAAAGCTGATATTCTGGCAGGAATCTTCATCAACAGCTCTTAGTCTCTATTTTTATTTTTTATAGCAGTTAGGCTTGAAAAGCTCAGAATTATCAGACAGGGGGGACTTTAGCAATGTCTTTAACCGCATCAGGCCCGAGCAGGTCACTGAAAATAGCTTTGCTGGCAGACAGTATCCCAGATAGCAGACCGACATTAAATAAACATTTATTTTCCATCAAAATCATCAGTATGGTTGACATTGAAATTTTCAACGTCAAATGACGTTAAAACAACGTTGTTCTATGATAAGTCAGGCGACGGTAGGGTTAACATTGTTTTATAGTTGATGAACTAATGTTGACAAATAGTTGATTTATGATTGACCGGGAAATATGATTGAAAAGTCATTGAATTATGGATGAGCGGACGTTTCGGTCGAAAACATAACATTGATTCAGTGTTGGTCCAATATTATTAATAATCGAAATAACGTTTAAGTTTTGTAAGGATTTCAATGTCAAAACAACGTTAATTGAGGGTGCAAAAGTGGCGTTGATTCAACGATTTTAGATCGACAGCGGAATGTTGATCCAATATCTTTTCACCGTCGGTCTGCTATCTGGGATCGAGGTGTCTGCCACAGTGTGGGACTTTGGATTTAGCAACAAGTTTAGCAACAAGGTAACTGGGTTTGGTGGCTTTCTCATTTACCTTTGTAGCTTTTCTGAAAAAAGTTGCCTGTTTCTCTGTCTTTTCACAAAGGCGAACAAAATAGTCCATCGACTTGTTTTGAAGTGACGGGTGTTTCTTTTGGGGATGACGTTTAACATGGCTGCTCGTGTCGCGTTCAAGAACTGCTCAGATTTCTAGCTGTCAGCCACCTTGCTGCCCTTGACAATGTGTTGGAATAAAACACAGGGGGAGGATTGACGGTCGTCACATATGGATAAAAGGGAAAGGACACTTTCGTGAATATTGACTCTTGACTCGTCTAAACAAATGATGTACAGTCGACGTGCTAAGGTCCACATTGTCGCGGACAACAAGGTAGCTGATGGCTAGAAATCCGAGCAGTTATTGAACGCGATAAGAGCAATAACCCGCTCATCTGCACACGACCGTAACTTTCTACCTCCTCCTTCCTTCCTACTGCAACTCCGCCCGACGACGTAAAAAATTATGAAAATAAAAATGCGATATTGGATAATTTCTCATGGCACACTAGTGCGCCGTGGCGCACCGGTTGAAAAACACTGATTTAGATTGTCTTCCCATATGTTGAAAGGCCAGAATTGACCACAATTGTGCAATCTTAGGTACCCCACGATTCGATTCGATTACGAGTCAGAGTGCTACGATTCGATTATTGAACGATGACCACGGTATTGACGATGATCACGCTTATCACAATTATCGATGCATCATACATTGCTAATTAAGAAAGTAGCCAAACAAATTTATGTCCATTATTTATTTAAAATATACTAACGATTCAACAGGAACGATTGAAACATGCCCATTTAACAAAAAGCTGACCTTAAACTGTTTTTTTTTCTACAAGAAAGTGCAAAAGCATTTTAACCATTTTTAGGTAGTACTTATTTCTCAACAAAGCTGACCTTGGGATGCTCTTTTTCACAAGAAGGTGCAAAAACATTAGCTGTTTCAAAGGCAGTACTTATTTCTCTCAACAATACAATAAAATTTACACTGGTGGAATGAATTCCACATTTTCTGGAAACAAAGAATGTGTCTCTAGAAATAAGACTTCTTTTAACCAATATACTTTGTTTTCAAAGATTTCTGTACTATTTCGCAGGTTTGTAGTTTTACTGCTGTACTTAATCCTGGTTTTAAACGTTCTGCACCTGGAATAACTTTTGTACACCACCAAACAACGCACAACTTGACATGGAAATACATATTAGGGAAGTCGCTAATTAGCATAGCGCTCGGCGATAAATACTAATATCTCAAAAACAACAACAATAAAAGCTAAACAGTACAAGAAGGTTCGTGTACTCACCTCTGATAGACGAAAACGGGACTTAGCCAAACACCAGGGACTTCTTCCAATAAACGCGACTTGAACATACTGCTGGACTACTGAAAGGATCAACGAACTATCTCACTTCCCTTCTCGCTTTAAAAAATAACTTGCGCACAGAAGAGGACCCAAAGTGTGACAGCTTGGTCCCTGCCTGTCTCATACACAAATTTATTTTACTTTTTTATTTGTCTTTTGAAAAGGAGTAAATCTCTCACTCAGTAACCAGCTGAGTCTCTCATAACCTTGTGCGTGCGTACGTTAAAGGTGTCTGGACAGCAGATGTGTCTTGAATTTCATTCTGCTACTAGCGGCTGTCATAAAGTTATTAGGGAAAATCATTGTTTTTGAACATTTATGAATCATTATCAAACCGTCACATGCTGGATCGCGATTTATCTAATAATCAATTTTTTTGTACACCCTTAAAATTGACCCTACCATTATTAAGTGAATTGTTTTCATTGTGTTCAGACTTAGACTTACCCCTTTTCCCTTGCTGAATGTGCCAGTCCATTTTTTTGCCCTTAAATGCACGTTTGATTGGCTGATGACTTGACCACACCCCCGCTACACACACACACATACATGCACTCACAGCCCCGACAGAAATATAACATTTCGACAACAAGCCGTCTCCTCCGCGCCCTTCGAAGGGGAGGGATATTAGTTTTTTTCGTCCAGCAGCAGCAGCCACTGTAAGTAATGTAAATAGTTGCCAAGGTGGGGAACACACCACTAATCTTGCTACTGAAAGTCCGACCTACATTACATTACATCAGTTAGCATATCATTTACCTGTGTGAATTTGCTAACCTCAAAACTCGAGTAGGAGGCTGATGTATTTGTTTTTCACTGTTAATGTTAATTAAACTGTAAGATTTTTTTATTTTATTTATGTGGTCCTAAATCAGCCCAAGGAGTTTTCATTTTTTTGTCGAGTTTGGCTGAGCTTGTGGACAAAAGCAGTAGTGTTTTACCTGAAGGAAGGCTCCATTTTTATTTACTTTGGTTATTCCCTGACTAGGATGTTTTCTCCAATGGTATTTAATTTCTTTATTTAGACAGACAATGTTGAGTGGTCTTAAGACAATTGTTTTTTGGGGTTTTTTTTTTTTTGCATTCCTGGATAGTTAAGAGATTATTAACAAGTTTGTATTTATTGTGTATGATAATATAATTTAAGTTCTCTTCAAATATTACAATTTAAATTTGCTAATAAAATCCAGACACTTATTCCGGAAGTTTTCAAAATGTTTTTTCAGTAGTTTTTGAAAACAAAGGATTTAAATTGACAGTGTATTTGGGCTGCAGCTATCAATCATTTTAGTAGTTGATTAATCGATGAACTACTTAGTTTGAAAAGTCGAGTAATTAGATAAGGAACATAAAAAAATTAAAATACCTGAAATAGCCTCAAACGGTATAAAAAATATATATAAAACATTTGGCTAGCTTAAATGCTATTAAATGCTAACTTTTTTTTTCTCTTTAGAATGCTCTGAAAATAAGGTTCAAACTCATATTCCCACAAAAAAGTGAAATATATCTATAAACTAAATAACGAATGCATTAAAAAAAAAACATTAGCTCAAACAAAAACTTAGCTTATTATGGTCTTAACAATGAGCAGCTGGATTCAATCATGCAAAATTAGTTATGCCATATTCACTGTTGCCGCTGGAGGGCAGTGTATTCACCCAAATACAATAAAACTAAATGCAAAATCTTTAATAATAACCCACTACAACGCCACTTTAATTAAACGAATACTCGAAGCAGCAAAATTTGTTTCAAATGTCTTTTCTAATCGAATTACTCGAGTTAATCGATAAATTGTTGCAGCACTACAGTGTAGTACCAGAACCAATACATGTGAAAGTTAGTATAAGTCAATACAAATTTATTTTGCATTGATCATTTAGCCTATCAATTAATTAGATTCATGAAATGGAGCCCTGACCCCCGTACATCTAATTTGTTTGGTCTTATTAACGTCCCGTCCCCAGCAAAAAGTGTACATGCAGGTTAAGCTGTTATATTGTTCCTACCAGTATTGAGACCAAACCTACTGTACGCCAATGACTGTGAGTCAACTGATATGTCTGATTTCACTACGCCATTGAGGGAGAAATAATTTATTTATAGAACAATATGTCATTTTTTCCCCACAATATATTAGGAAGGTAACATACTCAGGTAATTGCAGGAGGTAAAATTAAAAGTAATTAAAACAAATGAAGGGAATGATTTGCAATGATGGCATTTATGATTTTCTGCAGCTTTAAAGACTCTCAGTGACATTCCATTGTTAATCTTAGACATCCTCGTGCCATGTACTAAAAGCAGCAATTATATTTATTTTTGCCCTTTTTGCTCTCGCTATTTTTGCTCCCTAAATCAATTTCACTGCCAATTGGACTTTCAACCTTTAATTTGCCTTTCCGGATTGTGTGTTTAACATGTATTATTGTTATTATTTTAATATGTATTGACTTTGCATTTACAGAAAGTGTTTTTGGTCATATGCAGATGGTCATTTGTGTTGCAAATATGTGTGACTCACATAATCAGAAAAGCTGAAGGGCACGGTGCTATGCGACTCATCCCACTGGAGCGCCTCCAGAGTTCTGTTCAGCACACATTGAATTTTGTTGCCACTGCCAACTGGCACTTCTTCACTATTGGATGGAAAACAAAGCCAAGCTAATAACTTGCAAGGGTGAATAACTGCAGTGGGGAAAATTACATGAGCATAATATTGGATGTACTGTATCATACTGTACCTATATGCATAGCTATGCTATGCCATTGTCTCTAAGATAGTTGCGTCTCAATTATTTTTATTTCATCATTTGGCAATAAAATTATTATTATTATTATTATTATTATAAGTACACCTCTGCATAGATCAACTTTCAGTAAAGTATAACTTTATTAACATTGTATTATTTGTAATAGAATTGACTTGAAGCGACACTACGTAACTTTTCAACTTTTATAAAACATTTTCATAACATTTGTTATAACATGTCGACTGACAACTACTTGAATGACACCTCTTTTATATCTTGAGGGTGTATGTATCGCTTTCACCGGCACAAATTAACTTTGAGGAGGGTGGCAAGAATCTTTCCACACGAAAAAAAAAAAAAAAAAAAAAAACTACAAATGTGCTGACTGCTTTCCAGCATAAGTCACTTCCCCCTTTCATTATAAAGATGGAAGTCGATGCGAACCATTTTGCAGAAATTCTACAAAGTTGGCAGAGCATCAAAAGAGATAAAAAGTTTTTGTCTGAGGCAGGTTATCAGGATATACAGTAAAGAATAAACATTTCCCCAGCTTTCACTTGCTTTCACCCCTCCCTCAGCACCCTCAACCTAACTTGTCAGCGCTGAAGAGTTTGGGTGTGGTGGGGGGATTAGCGACCCTAAGCCAGACGGTTGCTAACCTTCATATGCTATTGTTTAGCCACAACTGGATTCATTACCTTTTACCTTATTATTATTCATCCTTCACACAGCCCTTGGAAAGAGAAATGTTTTTTAATCCATCTGCAGGCGACCAAGTTATTGATTTTTGATTGATTGATTGATGATTTTACAACACTGTACGGGTGTTTGCTGGTCCTCAAGGGAAAAACATTCTTTAAAACAAAACACTACCGCTTCTGTCCACCGGCGTCGCTAAAACAGACCAAAACTGAAAAGGTACAAAAAGTTGCTTTAAAGCGCATCGCTTTGCCTGAATTGAAAGAGAATGAAAAAAAAAAAAAAAAAAAGTCATATCCAAAATGTTAAAATACACTCGAGGTACATTTTTTGACCATTTATTATTGAAAAATAAAATTTAATAAAATTAAATAATAATACATTTTTAATTCATCTAATCTAATGTCTTTGCAATATTAGTTCATGAGGACAACATGCTAAACAATTTGACCGGAAAAACAAAAAATTAATTGAACAAAAAAGACAGTGTCATTGGACAGAGGGACAGTTTTTATTTTTGCTGCAGGCAGTATCAGCTCCTCTGCTATGGTGTGGGGTTATTTTGCACTGTGCAACTTGGAATGCCACTTTATATGATGCTACAGCCCCTTTCAAAAACATATCCCAGTAAATTTACGTGTAAGGTGACGTGGGATTTACTCGCGTCATTGCTTTCACGCATGTAGAAATATCCTGGGAATGACGTGGTTTGGACACTAGCTTGTTAGTCTCCGGCCCTTGTTTTGAAGTCCCCTGCGTTGTGCTGGAATTTGAGTGTATTTGTTTTGTTGTCTTATCGGCTCTCTGCCTACCGCTTACATTAGTGTTATTGATCCCTGTTGACCTACTGTCACGGACCCTTTGTGTTATTCCCCCATTTCTGCGATCGCGTGTAGTTTTGTTTGTATTTAGTAAACCCTTGAACGCTTCCCTCTGTTGTTTTTTGCTTTGAGGTACAACCTTGTTTCCGCATTTGCGGACCCTAACATCGGCCACAAAATAAACCACACATTTCCAAAGATGGATGATGGACTCTCTTTCTCGTCTCTACGATCCATTAGCAATTTAATTTTGTTATGTTTTCAGTTTAATGTAGCTATTTACAGCTTTCTATGTTGATAATTGCAATGCTTTTTACTGCTTTTCGTCTTACTACGAAGAAAGACGAAGTAATGATTAGCCCGCCATGACATTTACGTCATCAGCCATCGTACTGTGACTCTGTAATTTAACACTTGCTTTCACATAAGCCTCGCCCTGGGAAAGTCCCGTACATTATACTAAGACGAGACTTGTTAAATGTCCACGTAATATCCGTGTCAGTCAACCCAGGAAATTGCTTTCACTTACAAGGCTTGCCCGTTTATATTAGGGATTTAAACAGTGGTTTGGTGTATGTGAAAGTGTGTTAACAGTGCTCGCTAGTTTACTAATGTAACACTGACCAAGCGGGACGATTGTGGGCAATATTAGGCACGTTTTAGCTGAAAACAATCAAGCGGTATAACAATGTGATTGGGGTTTAATATCTTTAAGTGAGGTCTTAATTGATTTGGCTTCCTGCTGTCCGTTGCAAAAATTTTTAGACACAGTAAACAGACTGGTCTTCCTGCATCTCCCACCGTATTAAAAGTCAAAATCAAACATATGCTTTGTCTTATTTCCTCATTTTAGCTCTTCATATCTCCAGTGCTGTTTGCTCATTTGGTTCAAAAAGTGGAATAATCTGCTTCATTAATCTATTAACTAGTCTTTAACACTCAAAACAAGATGGAGAAAATTACTTGAAAAAAACAATCTCATTAAGACGTTGTAAATTTGCAGTGTAAAAATGTATTGGAAAATTTGGAAAATTAGTCTTGAAAGTCCTTAAAAAGTGCTTGAATTTGGACATGAAAAAGGCATGGACTTCATCATGATATTGACGGGACACGGGGCGCGGGGCCGAGGGCCTGCATTGTTGGAGTGCCCGTGAAAGCTGACCGAGTAGAATCACAGACAAAGAGCTTTTTTCGTTGAAAATTCTTGTGAATAAATGCTTAAATCCCTGAATTATTTATAGATATGGACGTCTCGATTTCTGGTTAAAAGCAGAAAAAACATGCAGTTAACATTTATTTTACGTAAGTATGTTGAAATACGATGCTAGTCTTTAAGTAAATGTGGCGGCCGCCATATGTAAACAGAGCCTTTCCGGTGAAAATTCTTGTGAATAAATGCTTAAATCCCTGAATTTTTCATAGATATGGATGTAAAACAGTCTCGATTGTTGGTTAAAAGCAAAAAAACTGTTCAGTTAGCATTTATTTTACGTAAATATGTCGAATGATGCCAGTCTGTTAGACAATGTGACGGCGGCCTTACAACAAATGCTTTTTATGTTGAATATTCTTGTAAAAAAACAAAAATTATAATAATTACCTTGAATCCTCGAAGAAATCACTCCTGAGACGATACTTCCTGTTTGTATGCGGTATAGCTTTCATACTTTTTCAACCTAAATCCGGCGTTGGATTGCTGCATGTGTCGCTGCGACCGACTGCGAATAACTGAAGCGGATTGTGGAATGGCCCCGTACTTGAAGGTGTGGGGCAGTGAAGGTCGAATCTGACCCGTCAATATCATTATTAAGTCTATGAAAAAGGTGTACGAAACCTGTTGAATACAACTATATATATATTTTTTAAACCAATATTAAAATTGTAGCTCCAGTTATGTAACAAATAAATTATCTGATTTTTTAGTATCACCACTCATAATAAAGTGCAGGTGAGCACATACACAACCAACAACCACAATAATACACAAAAATGCTCTATGAAAACAGAATTAATTACTTTAGAAACCAATTATACTGTATCATGTATAAGTCTTTCTTTGTATGCTATTAGTGACCGATGGAGGACAGGGAAAAGCTAGTTGTGTGATCGGTACTGATCCGTTAGAGCTTACACCTCAGGGCAAATGTATCTACTCGCCATGTCTCTCTGTGTCGTGTCAGTGAATTGATGACCCATAAATGGCTGTCTGTGGTTCCTTTGCCACATTGAAAAAAAAAACAAAACAAGCGCCGCCACATAGCAACAAAAAGCGCCTCCAGATTACTCATAACTGTCATGTCTCCATACTGACAAATTTCATGAAGTATTAAGTCATGTTCCAGTGTAAACATTCCCGTATTTTATTTTCCTCTGAATCTTTACATAGTTTGTTAATTATCTTTTATTTTATTTTTTAAATTATTATTATCATTTTAACTGTTGGGTGCCATACGGTATGTATATTTTCACTCTAATAGCAGTTGTATTGAAAAGTTTGAAAAGGCTGCCCTCTAGTGTTGATTGTGGTATTTACAACACTGTCTTTTGAAGGCTAGTACAAAACAGTGCTTACAATGCTGTTACTGTACTAAGATACTATTGTTCTATATTTAAATTTTTATTTGAACAATTTTATTTCTTATTTTTATTACACGTTATAAAAATCTTGCTTGAACACAATCATTATTTTGCTAATTATTATCAGTTTAAAATGAACAACTAATAAAACAAAACAAAACAAAAAAACATGGGTAAATGTCCAAATGCTATTTACTTTAGGGCTGCAACTAACGATTAGTTTCATAATAGATTAAATGGATGATTAATTTAACGATTAATCGATTAACCAGATAACTTTGTTTTTCTTTCTTTCTTTCTTTCTTTCTTTCTTTCTTTCTTTCTTTCTTTCTTTCTTTCTTTCTTTCTTTCTTTCTTTCTTTCTTTCTTTCTTTCTTTCTTTCTTTCTTTCTTTCTTTCTTTCTTTCAACTACTTTCACAATTTGCCTTGTGTTTGGCATGTTGTAAGTACCAATGAAGACAAAATGGACAACTATTTCCTTCATTATTTTCATTTCCATCAATTATCATATTCGTTGGCGACTAATTTATTAATCAATTTAACCGATTAGTTGTTGCAGCTTTATTTAGAAGCTACTTTAGACAGTAAGATGTCCGAAAATCGGCAAAAAATGTGAATTGTTGTTTTCCAAAGTAAAAGCGGATTTTTGTTCATGTCCTACTTTGACTTAACAAAAATATATTTATGAAATCTGATTATATTTACAACCGAGAAGTTACATATATGCTTTAATTTAAAGAACTTAAAACATTTAAGGTGACGACGGTCCTTAACGATTAATCGATTATCAAAATAATTGTCGATTATTTTGCTACTCGATTAGTTGTCGATTAATCGAATAATTGTTGCACCTCTAATGTACTATGTATTTATTTTTATATTTTTTTATTGTAACAGTAGCAATATGATTTAAGTACGTCTACAACTACATCATAACATGTGCAGCATTTCATTCCTTATGTGTCCGAAGATTATTTTGATAGGTTTATATTCAATCACCATTCTTGTGATATTACTATGTTTTTTTAATGCTCTGAATAATATAGTAAAATAAATTTGCATGTTTGTTGGCTTCGCAGGTGATGGACACACTTTCTAAGCTTTCTCACACACCGACTGCACAACAAACTGGAATCAGGTATGTTTCAGTTAACACAAGACATGACAATGTGATTAATGTTATTTATATGTATTTACACACAAGTCACTGTTTGGGACGTACCTTGATATTGTTAATAACGGCGTTAGAATGTAACGGCGTTACTAACGGCGTTATTTTCTTCAGTAGTGAGTAATCTAATTAATTACTTTTCTCATCTTGGCAACTCCATTACCGTTACTGAGGTGGGAAAGGCGTGCGTTACTATGCGTTACGATGTTGGTTGACTCACGGAGACGAGAGAGCAGAGCAGGAGTGGGAAGGAGGCAAGGTAGTGTGACGCCGTTGCAAACGTGATGCTAATATGCTAGGTGGCTCCAATAATACTTGCCTGTAGCCGATAGCCTACAAACTACGCCCACATGATGCTTCGGTAGATATCACATATATACAGAACTAGATGTAAATGACAGACACGGCGGCATTAGCAACATGTATAATAAGGACCTATAGATGCATTAGTAAACAGCCGCCATCTTAAAGCAGTAGACTTCTCAGGAAGGCTCTGTTGTTGAGAACCTTCCTAGCGAACCTAAGTAACTTTTTATCTAAAATGCTCTTAAACCCGCAAAACTTAACTTAAATCTATCTTTACATGATGAAACAGTTTTAAAACTTACACATGTCAAAAGTAGACAGAAGGGAACTAATGCAATAACGGGAGCAATTTTAACAACTTTAACGGTTAATTCACAACATTAAATGACTTCCACTTTTTTTTAACGAAATGTTAGACATCAATGGTGTACCGCAAGCAACACGTCACTTCCGCTCAATAATACTCATGATATTAGCTACTGTTGCTAAGGAGAGACACGCCAACGTTTGTCCTTAATAGGAAATGAATGGAAATCGTGTACGAAGGAGATGTTTACAGAGCAAAACCTACCAATTCTCTCCGAAAATGATGTCCCCGGTGCCAAATTCACTTGCAAAGATGTGGAAGAACATACAAATGTTCAGTTAAAGAGATGGCTTGAGTGTCGAAGGCTGAAAGAGACGAAAAAAAACGAGTCGACCGAAGCATAGCCATAGCTTTTTTATCGACGCGACTGACAATGACATTCTTCTATTTCAACAAGCTATTTACCATCAGCCCTGTCTTTTTATATATCCTCTAGTTGTCCTATGTCTTTGACCATTCTTGGGGGTAATTTAGTTAGTTTTGTGTAGCGATCGCAAATGCTACTCAGTGACAGCCAACAAACACTTTAAAGTTTTTTCATTGATAACAAATCTTAATTCTATAATTTATTTACACTTCCCCCTTACTAAAGTTTTTTTTATTTTAATTTTTTTTTTTATAACAGAAACGGTAACAGTGGCAGTCAGATACTATTGTAATTCTTTTCAGGTCATTCATTGTCTGACAGAAGCAGTACGGCACAATGTTACGCTAAAAAATAAGTTGAAAATATAAAAATGGCTTACCTCTTTGTCCTCTGAAAGACCATGCCAACCCAACAAAATGTTTACTGCATATGAAATGTGAATGGATTCACCGAGCTGGTGTTAAAGTCGATTGACTTGTAAGTTTATTCGGAAGGAAGTTGATTCGGTCTTCACATTTTTTCCTCCTTTGGTGTCCGGAAACGTATGAAGAAAACATCCTTCATATGTCGTAATGTCTAGAGTCGTTTCTACAAGTTCCAAAAAAGCAACGTGTGATCAGCTTGTTCGTTTTTGAAAGATTACCGGAGAAAAGTAGCACTAATTACATTGTTTTTATGCGAGGGCGGGTCTATAATGTCCCACTTCGGCTTTACGATGCGACGTCACGGTCTAAAAGTAGCATGCGCGCGATACGCCATTAATGATTCTCAGCTGAAAATGGAAGACATATTGAATAATATAATTACTTACCTTCTTTTCATGGCTGGATTGAAACAAAAGCAACGTCTGTAAACGTGGGTTTCAAGGGTAAAACGGACAAATTTAAAATAGTTCGGGGGCTTAATGCGACATGAATCTGCTATGGCAGCATATAGACATATTGTTCTATCAAACAAAACAGTTATTTTGGCTTAAAATACAGCAGTTTATTTTAAAGAGGGGGGCAAGAGCAGAAACTGCTTTTTCAGTCTTGTTTGTGTTTTCTGCCAAATACATTTTTTTACAGCATTGACAGAAGTGTATATTTTGTTTTAAAGGTCTTTCCCTACTGAAGAAAGTGTTGAAGATGAGGACATCTACAACCACCTTGAGGACTTAATAGAGTAAGAATAATAGCCCCTCCTTCTTCTGACATGATTCGAACACTTTTATAATAGGCACATTGTCATCAATTGCCTAGATAGAACAACACAACTTGCTGATGCTATTATGTAGGTTTTTGGCTTGAGAATTTAGTCTCCCTCCTACAAGTCCATGCTGTTGTATGCTTGCGGAACATTTGTTGCCTGGGTGTTGACTGGAAGATAGCCACCTCCCTCAGGGCTCTCAGCACCACCTCACCCCGCTTTTTCCCTACCACAAGGCATGTACGTAAAGTTTGTTGTTTGACCGTCTGCTCCTTTAGTTTTTCTTCAACTTTGATTTCCTACTCACCCAAGACACAATGCATTTTAAAAGAGAAAGCATTTGCATGTTGATTAAGAGCCTCAGGCCCTGTTTAAACTTGGAACACTAATCGACATAAAAGGTTACCTGAAATGTGAGGCTTGTGATGTGCTCCCCCTCCATTCTTATGCTTTTTGTTAAGGGTTTTTGTAAGCAACAGAAATCGAGAGAGAAAATGTTTTAGTTAAAGTGCTTTTGGAAGGCTCCCATTACCACAGAGCTCTGCTCTATGTTAGTGCTGACAGGTCTAGGCGCTGAAGAGAGTCTGCAAGTGAGTGTTGACAGTTTGGATGTAATAGGCGCTCGACAGCGGCCAGCAGTGGACATGTGGGAGGTGGATGTTGCAGCCGTTATTAAATTGAGCCCACTTTTGCTCTTGACTTTTTGTACTTCTTGCTTCAATGTTTGAGTGATGATGCTGAATCTTGACGTTGCTCTTTAATTCAGATCAGAATCGCATACACTAACAGGAGATACTGTACTTTTTAGGGCATGGCCGCCACCAGACATTTCACTGCAGCATGCGCCCCAGTATTGATCTGCAGTGCCCCAGTATAAATTTCAATGGTAAAATGAATATGGTGACTCATATAAATCTATTCACTCCATATACACAATATGCACAGTGCACATGGCTCCTTAATATGGTAATTTATGTATGTAACTTTGACTGCGA